>NC_088888.1:40761520-42011520 GCF_037157495.1 Lathamus discolor | reverse complement strand
CACATGCTTCTATTCTTCCCTCTTGGAAAAGCCTTTACGAGAAATAATATGAACATATGTATATTGATAGTCTATGGTTACATATGCTGTGCTCGTCCACTTACATGTTTCAGCATAGCTTTCTACTGGACTCTATATAATAGGCATACATACTGTATACTACCATAACACATGGTTTTTAATATACCCATCTTTCATCTAAATGATACAATAAAGGTGTTAATTTAGTGCATAAATACTAGTATAGTCAACTGGAATTTTGCTCCTCCTTTAGTGTTTATTATTTTAAATATAGAAGAGCATTATAAATATAAAACATACATAAAGTAACAGCTATTCTGGTACAACATTGATACTTAAGTTTTGTTATTATCCTATACAAATAGATATGGAGACAGAAGTTTATGGATTTGCTCTGCAAAAAAACAGAATAGCAAGAAACAGAAGACTGACTGCTTAGACAACAGAAAACACATGCAATTGTTTTAAGCAGCTACTTTTAATTGGAAATCACACATGAAGCAAAACAGAGGTTTTAAGCTAGAAGATGACCAATAAGTGATTTTGTCACTTCTTTGGATATGATAATTTGCATCACAACACATTGTCTTCAATTTCTTGACCATCCATCTCAGTGAAATGGAAATATGGAAGTGCTGACCCAATGCAGATTTTAGTGAGAGGTCAAAGTTTTGGAATTAGGCACCATAGCAAGATAAAATAAATAAAATTATCTGATCACCATCCAGGAACAAGTCAAAGATCCATGAATTTACACAGCTCAACACAAAAAAAGACTTAATGTGATATGTACATAGTTCAGACGGGGTTAATGTGTTTGTTTCAGATCCCAGCTAAGCTTTTAACTAGACAATCTAGAGATAGCAAAGCACGTGTGCTTAGAGAGAAATGGCAAACATGTTACATATAAATGTTAAAAAAAAAAACAAACCCACAACAAAACCAACAGGGAAAGTAGGCAAAAAATATAGAGCAAACAATACAATATTATGATCAGATTTATTAAAAATGAATCTTGCAGCATTAAAAGAAATACAAGTCACAGAAATAAAAAAATACCAATCTCTTGAAGACGGCAAATCATTACAGGGTGCTAAAGATTTCTTAGATATTAGCCCACCCTTAGGGCTTCTTGAACATAATCCATTTCAATAACTATTCTGTTCTCCATTTTCTAGCACAAACAACATTGCAGATTAGATCAAGGCAATTCTTATGCTAGTAGCATTGTTCTGCCAATACCCACTATGGGGTATAGCTTGAGAGGAGTGAGTCAGTTGTAGCACAACCTGCTCATGAATTCTGCAGTGTGTGGTTTAATCTAAGGTTACAATATGCATGCAACAGTGAAAGAAGGATAAAGCTACAGGTTAGATGAAGCTTTTATCTTAGCAGATAATGATTGATATTGTCAGGCAGTAGAATATCCAAACCCAGAAGTATTTAATTTCTCCATCTTCCCCAGTGACTTCTGTTCAACACCTTTAATTTTGCCTTCAAGTTACCAAAAACTTGACATCTCAGGTCTATAGCTCTACATGGCTCATATCACTATCCCTCTACACCATGTTCAGGCTCAAGTACACGTAAGAACCCTGCTGCTCCTACCTTGACTGCTCTCTTTTGGCACTACACCATTCCTCATCTTTTCTTCTAGTAATTCTAGATTTCACTGTGTTTCCCATATGTATTTCCTTTGTGCTTCACGTTCTTACTGTCCCTCGCATATGAGGTGCCTTTCTTGAGTTTAACTGTAGGATTGAGGGCTTCTCTTTCTGCAAGGCTTGCTCCATCATGCCAACATATGGCTGAAAGGTGAAGGATATGGCTAGCACTGTGATGAAACCTTATTTCTATGTTTTACACTACTTGTACAAATAGTTAAACAAGGCACAAGGCACTGAAGAGCCTGAAACTAGCATTTATAATGCTATGCATATCTGGGTATAAGGTGAGATGAACAACAAAGGTACAGGGTGTGACAGAGAGAAAATGGAATTTCTGGAAGGGAAGCTGAGCTGGATTTCGCTCAACTGCAAGTGCCTGAAACCTGTCACCTGCAGAGGAGACTGCTATAGAAAGCATTGTGGAACAGCATTATCAAACAAACAGTAGTGCCTTTAAGAAACATCTGCAGCCACCATTATTCCTCTAGAAACTGGACTTCCTAAAAATGTTTATCAGGAAACTACAAGCTGGAAAACTTCACTTGGTCTGTACATAATACAGAAATTGGAGATGGAAGGACATATTACATTAATCTTTCATACTGTGGCCACTGGTAGATTATTCCCTGTTACATAGTCCTGAGCTCTTTGTCCTCTGTAGTTTTAAATGACTCAACTGTTTGGGCTTCTACCACTTCCCTTGGGAAACTTATCTATTCCACAGTCTAATAGATCTCACTGTCAGGAAATGGCCTCCATTTGCCTTTGCTCAATCTTATCCCATTACTCCTAGTTATGGTAGTTTTTTCCTGGTGTGCTCTGTAACACCCTTATAATGGCTCTTACCCCAGAATCACAGTGGAATAACAGCCATAAATGGAAACCTCTCGCCTTCCACTAAGTGCTCCCTCATCCCCTTGCTCTCACAGCCTGGCACAACATACCGGGAGAGACAGAAGCAGTTGCAGAGAGCAGGACCTGGACTAATGCCACCTGAGACAGGCCTTAGCACACGGCTCAGCCATAATTATGGCACAATGGGACAGAGGGAACAGTGCAGGAGAAAAGCAGTGTCAGCAGGCAGGGACACTTCCTTTTAACCCAGGCAGTCTGTAAGTTACATGCTCAATTTTGCAAATAGCCCAATTTTGTAAATGGGCATTAATCATCTTAGTGAAACGTCTCATCAGCATCAGCACTCCCGCATGGTGGACCTGTCTTGCTGCCTTGCTCCACCCTTCTCATCTTTTCTGCTGAACTGCAGCCAAACGTTATGCTGCCAACCGTATGACTGAACTTTCACTATTTTAGGAGGTTCTGAGAACCTGAATCCAATTTCCGGCACCACTTGTTTTTCAGCTAGGCAAAGGTGAAGATGTGCATTAACATGGTTTCCCAGTTTTACAAGGCAGAGGTATTTTGTGCTAGTTAATGATCATGCTTTGTTTCAAAGATGTAAGTTGTTGGCTTTAATCTTATGGTTCTTGAACAGCAATGACAGCAACAGTAATGCAGAGGCAATATGGATGGTTGCTAGCACCTAGAAACCCCCAAACTGGCAGAGGAAAGCTCAAAACAATTGCCAAGATAAAGAAAAGAATGGTGTACTCCAACAGATACAAGCCTTTTGTCATCATGTGAGATGAAGATAAAATGTCACCCAGGTAACAAAGATGTAAGAAGTTGGTATCAGCCAATCCAGAATTCAACAACCAGTTCATGCTTTCAGTGATTTTAGACAGCAAACTACATATAAATAGTTTTATTTATACTACGAAAAGACACCATCAGAGAAAAAGAAACTTCGCACAGTTCAATTTCCTTTGTGTTCTAATTTAAGATGGTTTCAGTCATTTCTGCTGCTCATCTCTTTATGTTCCCTTTAAGTGTTTTGCTGAGATTCTCTTACTCTGAAGCTTGGTTATTTTCAAGGGTATTTTTTAGAGAGTGTTTGTTTTGACTATGCCTAAGTTCTCCTCAAGTCTCCCTGCGGTGTCTTTGGAAATAATCTGTATATTATAGTCTGGGGACTGACAGAGCGAAAGAAAATACAAATACCAGTACTGAGGAGTCTGTAACATATTATGCCCTTTTAACAGACCTGTCTTTTATTAACTCCTTGCCACTTTGCTGTTTCATGTAAGAAAAATGAAGTAGCCAAGGGAGAACTACTGCAAAATATATCATCAAATTATATTTTAACTCTGAATAAAAACTATCAAAGCAAACAGTATGTGTAAGGGTGCACGCGCTCTCATACACAAAACCATGCAGGTTCTTTCCAACGAAATGATCTCCCATCCACTGGAAGGCGCACAAAGACTTTGAGTAGCAGGACAGATACCAAGCTGCCAATTTAAAAAGGCCTCAAAATCTTTAAAGATGATCAAAAAAAGCACCTAAACCACATAAAGAAATAAAAGCAGGAATGGTCCACGTCAAGATGCATTGCATTTGAAAGGCTGTGCAGGCAAAGGAAAGCAATGCTCCCACACTGCATGTTCCCGAATACTTTTTTAGGTACATTAAGAGACAACTGAAACAAAAGTAAAAACATTCTCTTCTCTTTCTTAGTCTATTTCGTGGAAAATGAGGAGTGACTGCAATTAGAAGTAGCCAACAAAAAGTCCAGAAAGAATTATTAACACAGAGCCACAAAACACCCACCATAATAAACTCTCCTAGTAAGTGGAAGAAATGGCTGGAAACATGAGTAATTCAATTCTTTATTAAGATGAGCTCTTTTACAGCTACATATTCTACATCATAGTGAAGTTTATTGACAGTCTGAAGGCCTAAAACACCTCAAGTTTTTTCTCCTCCATGCATTAGCAAACTCTTAGTTTTCCTGCACAGAAAGGCGACACTTGTTCATACCTGAATCCAACCACGAAACTCCCATTATTTTCAGCTGACATAAGGGCAGTCCCATAAGATTCAACAAACAAATCCTGATGTTGTATTAGAAAAAACATGCAGCACCACTGCTTTATGTTTTGGCTCTTTAGCTTAGCATGTCTGAAGGGCACAGCTTCACAACTGCTCTCATTTTCATTCATTTACAGCCTTGTGGGTTGAAAAGAGCGACAATGTTATTTGGGCACCCTGTTCTGCTTCTCTGGAGCACACAATAAGGAATAAATACCATCCTGGTCATCTATTTCTATCTGCTGTAAACACTTTTGATATATACAAAATGTACTTCAGGTACCATTGCCCTCCTTTTCTTTGCTCACTACTCCGCATAAATCTGAGGTTACGCTAGAAGCTCCATACCTGGCTCCCCAAGGCAAGATTATGGCATAGGGTGGGATCTGCACTCACACTGAGTCTGTGCCACTGCAGAAAGTGGAGCCATTAAATTAGTGGCTAACTACCCCTTTCAGGATTTGATGACTTGAAGTGTGACTTCTCTGTCACACCGCTCACCTAGGATTTGCAAACTGGCTGTCTGTTTTTGACAAGAAAAACTGGGAGTGTAGTCCAAACTGACAGGAGAAGCGTATTTTTCTTTTTTCTTTTTTAAGCATAATTTCTTCCATTTAGTTGATATGTATAAATAAACATGAGGAGAACATTGTGGCAGACTTCGTTATTAGCCTAGTGGAAAGTACTGTATTGCAAATGTAAACTTCTTTGGGGAGACTGCTCCTGACTAGCCAGCAAACCCACTCAAAATACAAATTTTGCTTCAGCTTGACCATATTATACACTTTATCACCCAGTGTCTTGTGTAATAAATGTTACTGAAAAGACTAATTTAGGATCTGAATTTATTTTAATTAGTCTTTGTAATACTGCAGCAGATGTTAGCTTGCATAAAAGCAAACCTGCACTTGTGAGGAATCTCAATGAGAAGGCCCCAGTGTTTGATATTCTCAGACATGCTGCCCCAGATTGTAACAGCAGACAGGAGGGGAGTAAGGAAACTAAAGAACGAACAAGAATTGGGAGGGCGAGGAGAAAAGGCAGCAGAGATTCATTTTGTTATAAATATGTCCTGTTACCAGTCACAGCACTGTAAAGGTGAGGCTGCAGAGCACCATTAATAACTGACAGTTGTTGTTAACTACCAGGGAACACCAGATAACCTTCCTGAGAATATCTATACCCCCATCTTGGGCAGCAAAGTAATGAGTCCCAGTGGAAAGAAAGCACTGGCCGTCTTTGTTGTAGCTATTGATCTCCTGATGTGATTTAGATAAGGGAGGAAGAGATAATGGCATTGATTATTCTATTTAGGAGCCAGACCAAGACTAAACTCAAGTATAACACATAAAGAGGAAAAATCGACACTCAATCACTCGTTGTCTGTTCTTTGCAGTTCAAGGCAATGCTAGGTGATCATGGCAACAAGGACACACATCTTAATAAAGATGTGGGGTTTGGTTTTTTTGGACATTTTGATGTAAACTAATCTCTGATGGAAAGTTTTTTTTTTGTTTGTTTCTTTTTCCTTATTTTAATGAGCATGCACTCTTTTCATAAAGCAAATCAAGAGCAGAGTAGGTTGTTTTTCTGCCAAGGAGGTTGACAGTAGTCATTGATGGAGATCTCAGGCTGACAGCAGGACATGCATAGCTAATTTTACTTTACACTCCTCTCGTATTCAGCTCAGGTCAGGTAGCTTAAAGGGAAGAATCTTAAAAAAAACCAAAGAATGCTTATATGCACTCACAGCAAGATGCAATTATTCTGACAGGCCTTAACTGCAGGTCATCTGGAGATATGGATTAGAGGCTCAGGCCTTGCCTTTAAGTTAAAAAGAGTCCCTGTTGCATGTAAGAGCAGACACTAGTGAGATTTAGAAGTACCTTAAAATAGTGGAGGTGAGGGGGGAAGAAAACCATTTCCAATCTTTTTCAAGCTGCTGAGCTTAAACTGCCTCTGAGCATGTTAAGACATTACAGAAGCCACTGTTCCACCAACGGAACCCAGTGAGGGGCAGGATGGATTGACAGCCATACTCTGTTGTTTATTCTCTTTCATACTTTCCCATATTCATTGGAATACTGCCCCAGACCTGAAAACCAACATAAACTTGTACTTTTATTTTTGTCCACAGTGGAGGTTTTCAAATGCTAGACTGAAGTTCTCTTCAAACTGTGTGCATTTAGACTAAGTACAAATTATTCATCATCTGTTAGAGCGATTGATAGATATGCGTTGTAAAATATAAAAGGAAAAGCAGATAAAGTATACGATGTATGAGCTAAAAATAAAATAAAAGCCTGTCTTCAGTTCTTAGAACTCACCATAAAGAAGTTTCTTTATATATTGAAGGCAGTATTTTCACCTATTTGCGACCCTAACCTTGCCAGTGTCAGAGCTGCAATCCACATCAAGCAGAACTGTCCTGAAGATTTCTCATGGAAGTACAACTTACCTTTCAAAAAAGAAATTTTAAGAAGTCAGTCCTTACAGTTTTGGGTAAGGAAAGCGTGACTGGCTTCATCATAGGTTTACCTGGGTTGGGTGGCGAGAAAAATGCTGGAGTTTCCTGCACCTGCTATAGTAAGTTGATATTTTATGGAGAAGCTAAAGAGTGGATTTGAAGCATCAAAATTTCAGGTCCCAATTCAAGTTTTTTAAAAACTTAGAATCCCTGTGTTTCCAGCATTCTTAGAGCAAACCCCCAAGATCTCATGTCTTGGTAAGACTGCCACAGATGATTGCACAAAACCACAAAGCACTCTGGCAGGCACCTTTGTACCTTGTACTACTGCTTTTCCATTGCATCTCAGCAAGTTAAACAAGAATGACATGCAGCTCAGACACAAATTACAGGCATTACCACGGAGAGCACTTCAAATCTGCTCTTCAAATCTTCAAATCTCAACACAGTCACTGGAAGACACAATACACCAAGTATAAACCAGTTGCACAGAGCACTGCACAAGTGACGCAAATCTGTATGGCAGGTCCTTGAATCACCATGAAATAGGAGAGCAGAAGTAGCAAGAAAGACCAACCTCATGTAGGCGGAAGCACAAACTGCAAAGCTAAAACCAGTCCCTGAAGTATTGTAGTATGCATATCTCAAGCACAAACTTCAGAGCAAAAAGACTATGTGGGTCTAGCTGGTTTATGGAAAAAAAACAAACAAAAACCCCAGCCCAAACCAAACCAAATCTCTAAATCCACTGCCTATATATCAGAGTAGAAATACTAACATATTGGCTGAAGGTAAAAGAATCACAGGTTTTCCTTTTCAAAAGGAAATTGATTGAACCATACAGGAAAGATGGATTTACTCATTTCCTTAACACAGAAAATAGGATCAGTAGTGTTAATGTTCGAAATAAAAAGCACTTCTGTATATTTCCCTGGACTCCAGGGGTTGTTGCTGAAGAACAATGATAGATTTAATGGCAGCAAGAGGAAATGCCTGGTGTGAAAAAATACAACTTCTATTTTCATTACCGTAAATAAAAAGAAGAAAATACACAAAATCATTGGCACAAATCCTTGTTTTTCCCATGTATAGCCATAAAATACTATGACTGAAAAGCAATTTATGTAGTGCATACAGGAGTTAGATACAGGCAGAGGTGGCCCAAAAATCAGAAGTCAAATTCTATAGTTCTTTTGAAAGACCATTACCATATGCCAAACTCCCAGACACAAAACACACCAAAATTTGGTAGGACCCTGGATACCCAAAATTAAATAGTTTTGAGTAAGATGGAAGCCTAATGCCAGAGCATCTCTAAATTAACACATCTCTGTTGGTACAAGCAACTCAACCCTGATCTGCTCAAACATTTGATTTTAGCTTTAATTTTCTTCTGAAATTTATTTTAGGGTGAAAGTTGCCTTTAAATGTTCTTCATGCTTCTAGCAATTTGGAAGATGATTTTGTAAAGTGATAAAATATAGCTGTGGCAGTTGACCTGTCTTTCAATATCTTTTGGGAATTATCTTCTAACATTTCTTTAATTTCACAAGAAGTATTTTTTTCTCCTGTCTTCTAAATGTCATGATTTTTTTTTTTTAGCAAGACCTCTCAGGTATACAGTTAAACAAATAGGCTATCAGCTAGGCTTCAGTTAACAGAATTAACTGATTCTCTGTCTTTTGCTTAATTGTCAAGTAGGCACTGTGTCAGTTCCTCCAACTTCTACTTCATGCTACTGAATGGTCCTGTCTGACAATAATTAAGTAGTCTGGGTAATTCTTTCAATTAGTTACAGAGATAGTTAATATCTGGAAAATATTTTTGTTTCCAGGCAAATGACATGTACAAGGGAGCTTCTAGTTAAGTTTAGTTGTAGTTTTTGAGCAAACAGTGAAAATGCTATGCTACTAGACACCTTTAGTAGCTATACGGTCTAATTGGCAAATGCCATTTAGATCAATTCCTTTTGTTTAATGTTCCAGTCCTTTCTGGTTTCTAGGCAAGCTGAACAAACAGTGAATCCATGACTAGAAATGTGCTTTCATGCAATTCCCTTGGGCGTACCCTCAAGCCAGATAAAATCTGTGGAAACAACTAGTCAGCTCTCACCTGAGAAAAGGTTCTGATTAAAATGTTACCATACATTTCTAAATGCCTAGTTTGTTTTAAGGAAACATATGTCAGTTGTCCTAGAACCATTCCAATGGGGACATGAGGGAAGTCATAATACTGTGTAAAATAAACCAAAAAAATGTAGAGACTAGTATTTATATGTTGAAGAGAAACAAAGGTACATCTTTCTCATTTTAAGAATTTTTGAGAGGAAGTGAAACCTGTACTAGAAATTACTATATTCCTTCCACTTCTTAATCATTCTTTGTGGTAGATACCTGCCTGTTTACAGAGAGGATGAAAATAACCACAGAACAAACATTTAGTTTCCAAAGGAACCATATCCATATTTTCATTTTATCATAAAATGATGGCAAAATAATTCCAATGCTAACATTTCTTGAAACTCAGAGGCCATACAAATGACTAGCCCTATAGAGAATACATTATATATGCATGTGGTAAGGGCAATTGCAAGAGAAGATCACAAGACACCATGTCTTAAGTTTAATAACCCATTTAATATTGCCTTTCAATTCCATTTCATGCTCAGTAAAGCAAGAATAACTGAGCCTTTCACTGATGTTGGCCTTAGATGAACGGCTTTTGTTTCGAGGGCTTTGGTTGCAACGACTGATCATGGCTGACAATCAAGGTCTTGTAGCAAGAGCCGGTGATAGTGTTAGAGGAACTGCTTCTGCACCTGAACAAGGATACTTCTTTAACAGGTTATTTTTCTTAATTAGGGTCATGCTAGCAGCTTGTGTGCACAGGGAAAAGGTATGGCATGCACTGCCTTTGTGCTTTCCCCACTACATTCCCCCATCCTTCTTGTAATGAAATATGGCATCTGCAAATGCGTAAGGGTGAAAATGTGTGTGACATGCTGAAGTAAGCAAAACACAGCGCACTGTCCCATCAGAAAGGTTAATGGCAAAAAGAAGCAAGACATCTAAACTCATGCCATGCTAAAAAGCCACTTTAAAAAGGTTAATGGCTCTTGCTCCCAGTGCTTGCTTAAAGAACAAACTGTATTGGGAGTCAGCCAACCAAGAGGGAAGAATATAAAAAGAATGAGCAATGGCTTGAATCAAAGATTACAAACTGAACCCCTACCAGAGCAGACAGCAAAGGTTTACAGCTCAGCTGCATGCACAGTAGCATCACACCATTACCTTACACTGCTCATAAACAAAATGATTTGATCAGTAGATTGGGAAAACCAAAGTACTGTACTTCAGGTCTATCCATATATAGCATAAGCAAGCAGACAAGTCACTAATTCATCAGGAAGTTCACAACATGTGTTTCGTATCTGCAGTATAAACTGGCTCCAGCCATGCTACTCTAAGGCCTTTGAAGAATGGCAGGTGCCATGTTTTGCTTTTGCCTTTGCATAACCTACTAAGAAATTGTGTGTTTCACCTTGGAAATGGCAATATAGGCCAGTAAAATTAACATAAGATAATACTGTAGCAATCTCCTCCATCCCACACTATCCTTACTATAACCATCTAAAAATTGAAAAGTAAAAAATACTTGAAGTTTGCTATAAACAGCTACTAGAAATATGAAAAATAGTGCACAGGCATAGTGCAGAGAAGCCAAAGCTTCCCAGGACAGTCTCAGAGAAAACAATTCACCCCAGAGAGATGAACTGTTGCCTTTAGTTTTCACAAACCCCTCTTGTTGTGCAGGTGTTTTGGTTTGTGAGGTTTTGTTGTTGTTGTTGTTGTTGTTGTTTTTTTTGTGTGTGTGTGGGGTTTCTGTTTGTTTAATCCTCACTACCTTCAGGAAAAAGGAATAGCTTTCTCACTGAATCTGCACTTACAGCAGTGCTTTTTTCCTTTTTCTAGCAGTTTTCCTCAATGTCTTCACCACAGATATTGCTTCCCTCTCTCCTCCCACACAGCCGCATACTCCTTTGCACTCCTAGTACCTTCGGAGAAGACGACAGTTAACATAACCATGTATTCACATTTCCCCAAAATGTGATGCTCATTTACCGTAAGTTCTGTTACTATTTCTTTTTTATAACAATCGCCTATGTTATACTCTGCGCTGTGATGAGTATACCACATTAAGGGGGAAACTACATTTGTGGAACTGTCTTTAAAATATGAAGAACAATATCCGGAATAGTTAAAAAAGGTATATTCAACAAAATTTGGAGAACTTATATTAATTCTCATGAAAAAAAAAAAATACTGTTTGTGTCTACAGATGAAGTGGCAACCGTATCCTCCCTTCAGTGTTAGTACTGTTGCTATTAGCAGAAGACTTCAGTTCTAAAACTCCTGAGTAGCACAGGACAAATAAGGTTTTAAAAGCTGTTACAATTCTGTAAGAATTGGTATATTTTTTTTTAAACATTAAACTTTTTTATTCTTTTATGCCGCAATCCTAATCTCTACAAATTGCTTCAAATCGTGTAAGACCAACTATCGCAACTTGTGAATAACATCTAAATCACATCATGTGTGGAAAATAAAATACCAACTGATATGATCCTGTAATGTGACAAATCTCCCAGATCTAATCTGTGCTTTTGAGAAATGATTGACAATTCTTATTTGCTCTGAACTAAAGCAATCTTCCAGCTAATCTATAGGAACCAAATTCAATGGAACCAACTAATTTGTTGGATTAAAACCAAAAGGAAGGTTATGGAAGGCAATTTTGCTGCCTTGTTTTATACAGCCGTTAATATTTTACATCCCCTCATATTAGACGGAAACTTTTTTGCAACCCCGATTATACCAGATATGACAAAGCACCTATTTTGAATGCTGTCCTCCTCTAATATATGGCTTAGACTTCTCAGAAAATAGGTGACCTCCTTTCGGATAGCTTATTAAAGCTCTCTCACCTCAGATTAGTGACAAATTTTAAATTAAAGTAGTTGAGAAGAACGGACAAACTTAAAACTAACTTCTTCCTCAACCCCACCAGTATCTCCATATTGCTAAAATGCATTTTCAGTCACTGGTTTGCTACTAAATTCAGTTCAAATCCTGTGCACAGCTATTACCACCATTGCTGTGTGTTTTTTTAATATCCTCTTAAAAAAAACCAAACCTAAATCAAAAAACCAACCAACTAAACAAAAATGTAGTTTAATGTATGGTTACATTTTGTGAACCTTCCTATTTTCCTTCAGAAATTTACCAGCTTGAGCATTTGATGTTATATAATTTTCCAAATCACCAGATTAAACCAAAACCTCTACAGCAACATGACTGCACGTACTTTGTAAATCAGAAAGAAAAGCTATTAAATACTGATAATGTCAAGAAGTAAAGAAAATGCTATGATCAAGAGAGGGAACAAAGAAGAGCTAAACAAGCAGATCATTTGAAAGAACTACCTGAAATCATGAAACAGTTTTGAAAACAGTGATAAAAAGCATTTATATATTTTTAGGCAGAATCTTCTTCAGATATGTAAAATCAGTTAAAAATCTAGAAAAAAGTCAAACTTATCCAATGCAAAGGAATTTTCATGACCGTTCCTTGCTTATGCACCATTAGTTAAACGCTTCATGGAGAACCACAAGTTTACATATAACCACAACCAGTCCCAAAACGATGCTGTTTCTGTGTTGAACTATTCACTGCAGAAATGGTGAATCTTTAGTTCTGCTGTCCACCTGCCAAGCATGTGTGCCAGATCTCAGCTGGGTCCCATCCCAAGAGGGATGCCAAGGAGGGCTCCCTCCCACTACAAGCAGAGGGACAACAGAGCAGCTTTCCTGAGCCTACCTTTCTTCTGCTCTGAAGAACACAATCCCAGACAAGCACTTGATGAAAATAAACCCCAGGTATAAGCAATCACTGAAGGTCTTTTTAAAACTAAAATTACTTTTTCCACTAAACAATAAATGGGCTCAAAATAAATCAGGTTATTAAGGAGCATGGGGTTTTATTTTGTTTTGTTTGGTTCGGGTTTTTACCTACTTGCACTCTGGGGCACTGTTTTCCTTCAGCCCTTGTAAAACATGGTCTCTTCAACAGACCTCAATCCTGTGCAGCCCATTACACCTACACATAATAATTTGGAAACAAGACTATCTGCGAATTCAGAAGTTCCTGTAGACACGCATACATGTCATCCAGTAATTTTTCAATAATAAAAATTAAATCCCATCACTTAAAGGGAGTACAGCTTTTCAAGAGAGAACAACCCAAAAAGCATATGAAACAGTGCAGAAACAGGCAAGTGCCTTTCACAAAATTTCGGAGACTATGAGGCATGTGATAACATGAATATGGCTATTTTTACTGACTTCTCCCTTAGTTGTTTTTTCCTCAATATTTTGATATTTCTTGGAAGTATAATATCAAGCTGAGATCTTTAGGGAAAACATGCACCATCAAGCATAATTATATTGACTTATGGTTTTGGCTGGTAACAAGATTTATTAGTCTTTGAGATATAATAATGTCATGGATTTGCTGAAGTCAATATCTCTCGTGCCAATAAATCTTGATATTGGCAAGAGAAGTCAATGTCTACTTAGGATTCTTCCAACCATTGACAAAGCATCCTGTTAATAACAGATCTGTGATCATGCGATAAGCAGTTCCTCTGATACTTTGCTCTGGCAATGCAATCTGTTTCACTCAAAAAACAAGTTACTTTCCAAGTCCCATCACTTGCTTAGCTAATGATAATGGCTTTCAAGCATACAGTCAAGCAAGAGAGGGACACAAAAAAAGGGTATTGCTTCTGCACCTGGACAGGGGATGAATGGTACATTCCTGTGCTTAAGCAAGGTGGATTGTACAGGAAGGACGGTGTGTAATTCTTGGTAGTTCCTTAGAAGCTTAGCTTAGTGAGATATTTTTTGAGACAGTTGCTTAGCCTCTTTTTATATAGAAAAACAAAATTTTCAGCGTGTTGTTTTGAATGTGGAATACTCTTGCAAAAGCTTGTAAAATAAAATTAATATGGATACAATGGCCAATAACTGGAAGAGCAAATAAAAACTTTTTATCTGATAGTAGCCAAATCTGAAACACCCAGAGATACTTTTGTTCAAATCATACTTGTTTGTTACATTTGCATTTGCTACAACAATGCTGTACTGTACTTCTTCAATGTCAGCAGTGATATCTTTCATGTGAATATAAGAATAATAACAACAACAGTTTGGAATTTTTAATTTTAAAGCAACTTCTTTAACTTACTTCTTCACACTCTATTTCACTCCTGCTAGATTATTCCTTTATGTGACTGGTCATATCTTAAAACTAAATTTTTGCCTTACCATCCAATCTGACATACCTTCTCCTGGCAAATTAACCTCTTCCACCTCTTAAGAGGGGAATGCATTTTAAATCCTAACTTTGCTTTAAAAAAAAAAAAATATTGAATTTGTCAAAACACTTCAAATATTTCAACACTGGTTTCTAATCTAATTTTACACTTACTAATCTCTTCAACAATATACAGTGAAAGTCAATGTCTTGATGGATCACTCATGGAAAACTGAAGTAATTACCCTCATTCTAATATTCCTATTTAAATGCATGGAAAAATGATTAGCTGAAAGTTCTTTATGTAGCAGAAATGGCATCTGCTTAATATTTATGCTAATGTGAAATACCTTTCACCCTAAAGGTCAGGGGTGATGCATGAATGAAAAATGAAACCAAATAAAAACAAAACAGATACTAATTCCTGCCTCATTCTCTGTTTTTTCCCTACAGAGGAAATTTGGCATTCTTTCTTTGGCATGTTCGATTTCTTGGAGGTTTCTTTTGCCAATAGCAGAATCCTATGAACGTTTCGGTTGTTTCTGGTCCGTGTCCCCCCCCCCCCCCCCTTTTGCTAGTAATACCTATGAGACCTAAACTGGTTTTAATCCAATGCACTAAAGATGTCTGATAGTCTCTTTACGGCATATTCAAGTCCATTCTGCATATGAGCGTGAGGTAAGAAATGGCTAACATTACCTTAGTATTGGATAACTCTACCTCTTCCCTGTCAAACAAGCTTGGTACAGGGACCCAAGAACTTTGTCAGCATTTTGTCTGTCCCATGTCTATCCCAGATGATCTGAGGACTTGCACTTCAATGAACAGTACTGAATCAATTCACTCTCCTTTTATAGACTGCAATGGCAAAGCACAAAAAATGCTCAGTGTTATGGACCTTTCTGCCAGTCATTACAATCAGTGGGGTCTTTCTCTCCCCCTTCTACCTTTTTATGAGTTAAATAAATGAAAAGAAAGTATTAAAACTGAGAACCTGATTCTAGTTTTCAAATAAATATTTGAGTTCAGAATTCGAATCTTAGTGGTTGAATTTTAAACCAATAATATTTAAGAGATGGAGGTAAAGAGAGAGGATGTAGTTAGGAGTTAGAAGACTCTCTCCCTCCTCTTGTCCCTACATGAAATATTGGAGACAGGCCTGCTTCAGTTGCACTGCTTCCCTGATCTCTGGTGTTCCATCCCTTTGCTCACAAATGGCCCAGGTCTTCCTTACTTTTCTATTTTTCTTTTAAGATAACCCCATTGTTCCTACTGTTCATCTTGATAATGAAGTTATGAATGGATAAAACCAACTTCTCTAAGTCGGTTTCAAAGCTTCCCTTTAAGGGCAATATGGTTATTACACATAGCTAACAAGGTAAATGACAACTAACAGAACTGAATTAAAGGTCGTGAATACTTTGCCATGATACTAACATGTTTATTCTCATCCACAGTAAGAAAGAAACATGATCCAGCCCCAGATTTCACTTCCAGTCCCAGTCTTCTCTAGTCCGGGGCTTGGAAAGGATGTAGGAGGTGGGAAAAGAGACAGGTTACAACTCTGAATGCAAGAATGATCTAACATCTCATGGAAAATTTAAACAATGACGAGGACAGTGAAATGAAGTCAGACTAAAAAGACTTTACTGAATGAATAATTTTTGAAAGACAAATGAAGTCCACTTTCGAGTTCTCTTTCAGCAATTCAAATGTACAGAGAATATTTTGTATATCTTCCTATTGTCTGTATTTTATTCTCAGTTTTTACAAGGTATTTCATGAGAAATAGAGCATGAGTTTTTGAGTTTTACTTCACACTATGGGAATTAACATTTTCTTTTTTCAAAGTCCCACAGCCAGTGTTTCCTCTTGGTAACATATTTTTGACAGTAGAAACCTTTTTTCCATTTTAATACAGTTTCAATCTATGTGCATTTATTTAACAAGAAAAATAAACAAACCAAGATAAAGCTTTTCTCTTTTCCTCACCAGCCACTGAATATTTTCTGCTTCGGGGGAAAAAGTGAGGTGAAAGTTAAAAATATTAATTAGCAATGGACAACAAGAATAAATTCCTACAGGACCCAACTAGAAAACACTCCCTAGGGAATTATCCTCTGTCTACAAACACTGGTTAGTAATTTTAAACCTATTCTGTGTATACCATATTAATTTTGAATTTTTAGCCACATTATTTCAAATCAAATGCCATGCAGAAGATTTGATACTGAATCATAACAATCACCAAAAAATTTAGGCTGGAAGCAACTTGTGAAGGTAACCTGGTCCAACCATCTGCTCACAGCAGGGATGCCTTCCAAGTTCAGATGCAATTTCAAACCTAGATCACATTGCAAAGGACTTGGTCCAGCCAAGTTTTGAAAATCTTTGAGGGTAGAGAGATGGCAACCTCCCTGGCCTGAACCCTTACAGGGAAGGCCCACCCCACACGCATAGGTATGTCCAACCAAGTGTCTGCTGCTACTTGTCGTTTCTCTGTGCCCCTCCAAGAGGAATCCGATTTCTTTCTCTAAAGCACTCCTCCCCCACATATTAACTAAAAATTGAAATTATATCCCTGATTATCTTTCTCTTCTCAGGCTGTAAATCCCACCTCCTCAGCCTCTCTTCCTATGTTGTACTTGCTGGCCTCTTAACCATTTTAATCACCCTCTGCTTTTTTGAGCTTTTCAGCATTATTCTTGTTTCATCTTTGAAGTGGAGTGTGATTAACGAGACCATGGCTGACCTCTGCTCAGCAAATACCTCTGAAGTTTCGCTTTGAAATTCAGTGTCCTACAAGCAGAGCCCTGAAGGGCAGAGCTGTTTGCTCTCCATAACTAGTGAATCTACCTGTAGAAATCTTAAGTAACAGCTAGGTTAATATTACATACTCCCTTCCTAAATTTTATTATTTTACAAGGCTAACATTGCTATAGACTACATAACGGCAAACATGCACTTTGGTGTTTTAAGAACTGCAAGGAATGGTTTTCAGCGCTAGCAATGCTGGGAAGTCTTCTTTGGCATATGCTAGATAGTGCTTCTTTTAAAGAGCTTGGTACACTTCCCATAATCCGTATTTGGTTTATTTATATCTGCTACTATTAACCTACACTTTTGTCTGTTTCTTTTAACTAGCTTGCCCTTCTGGCGATCCTATGGGAATTATCTGTCAACTGCAGTCAGGCAGCTGTAGGCTCTCCAACATGTGACACGGCTCTAGACAGTAAGTTGGATCTTTATCAAAACTTCAATATACTACTAAAAGTCCTTACTCAAAACACTACCTTACAAGGACTGAGTACCTCAAAAAGAAGGGTCACCAGAAGAAAAGATGCTCCCCCTGAAAAAAATCCCAAACAAATAGGAGGGACTGTTGGGATTGAAACAGCAACATCAAGAAAACCAGAGTGCTCAGAAGTTGAAAAGGGACAGGACTAATCTGTAGATTTCACCAAAAAAGTGAAAACTACAGATTAGAAATCTATTTTTAAATTTATTTTTATCTATTAGAAATCTATTTTTTTATCTTCATCAAAGATAAAAAAATAAAGCTACTAAAGTCTTGGAAAATCTAGAATTGAAAGATCAATATATGTAGTCCTTCCAAAAGAAACAAAAAACCCACGAAGTCTCTGTAGACACTGTGTCTGTGTATCCAATAACTAAATACAGAATCTTCACATTTCAAGGCCTTATACTTGCAGGATTACCAACAGCAAGTTTATGAAAAAAACCAACCACTATGTAGACGAAAGTTCAGTATAACTGAGGGTGCCTAGTGGGGAGCTAACATCCACTGAATTACTCTATGACCATGAGTTGAAAATTAAAAGGAATTTGCAGAGTATTTACTATAGTTCAGTACTGTAATGGGGTTTTTAAAATACCAACAGAAACATACACCTTAAACAACCCAATAAGTGTTTTACAGAGATTAAAAAACTCAGAGAAGAAACAATGCTGGCACACAAGATAATGTTGAAGATATCATCTGAACCAAGCACTAATATTTACACACAGATTACATTTTACTATTATTATTTATATTTCCAGAGGTGGCACTAAAAGAAAATATCACATAAAAATATATCAAAGAATAAATCAGGTCCATATGTGATCAGTGCACTAGAAATAGTAGTACCTAATAAAGGCTGTCAGCTCAATGACCAGGACTCACAGCAATGTGCAGTTTTAACCTTCACCATCAAGTCCCAGACAGCTTCATTCAAAAGGTCTGAGGCATAATGAAGTTTAAGCTATTTTTGAAGCAGCTAATAAATAAAGGGATTTGAAATCCAGTGACAGGCCCATATTTGGTTTTATTTGGCATACAGTAGCATCTTTAGAACAATGTGTCAACAGCCAGAATTTCACTTTAATCTTAATTGAAAGTCCAAATTCACATTCTCATCAGAGGTCGCACAGAAACTACAAATGAACTGAGTGGGCAAAGAGAACCTGTTGAAGCTCATTATAGACTGTAAGAAAGAGCTCTTGAACATGACACAAGTGTCTAATTTTCAGAAAATTTAACAACCCCCAAAACAAACACACACACACAAAAAAGGCATTTCCCCAGGCCCGCTCCACAACTAACCACACGTTTTTATGCAAATTCAAAGTTTTGCTTCTGCACATGCTTTAAGTCCTTTATCAGAGCTATTATAGTCTAAAAAGGTGACAAACCCCCCCAACAAAACCAGAAAATCGTTCCAATCTTTACTTGTATTACTTCTTCAACACTTTGATGTTCTTAATAATTTATTTATTCTGGTGAAACTGCTCTCTTTCAACACTTAGAATTAAGTCCATACCACAAACAGCACAGGACAAGTTTAACCATACACACTTAATTATCATTAATTTTTTAAAGTGATCAATTTTTTTTCAATGCCTTGTTTGTTAAAATGAGATTTTTAGATGGACTTTATTGTTATGTGCAACACTGAATTTCAGTATTGGGAATAAAAACCTATAATTTTTAGAAATAAAGTTTAACATACTAGAATATAAATTAGAGCAACCACATTCCCCCTGAAATGCACCAGTCACAGTTGTTAGCTGGCAGCTGTAAGAGAACTGAAATATATAGCTCTCTAGAATATAAGCAACATGGATTAATATTTTAATTCCTCATGGAGGAAAGAATTCACACAATAATGAGCATCCCTAGAACAGATTCCACTCACTGGGAAATACAGGAGTTCATGTAGGAGGTTCAGTGTTCTTGAGCTATGAGAATTTATCTCACTTCCAAATCCTGGGTGTGCCCCTTAGGTCATCTCTTTCTAATCCTTTCGGTTTGATGTTAGCAAGCAATAATCTCTTAGATTTAATACCCACGCTATTCTGGCAGGTCATGCCAATCATTATGCCTGTTGAACCAAAGATGTCTAAAAATCTGCACTTTTAGATTCAGGTCTGCGATCTGCTAAAATGATTATATTTGTCATAGAGCATTTCCGTCAGCCACTGAATTATGAGAGCCCCTTACCATGGACATTCTAAGACAGGTTTGTGAAGGGTTAAAAAGACTTTCATATAGGTGAGGACATTGCTCCACGAACTGTAAAATTAGTATTGAAAGCAACTTGGCAAAGGATCTTGGGCCCTGGATTAATTAAAGTTGAGATTGTTGTGCAAGTAAACGGCACACAGTTGGGATTTGCTCTCTGCATAATTTACACATCCCTTGTTGGCTTGCTCTCAAAGCAACAGAGACTAATTCTAAGGCAAGCCTTGCCTGATTTTGATTCAGGGGTCATGTCGCTGGAATAAAGAGAAAGAAAAATCATGTACTGATATTTTTAGGAAAGCTTAGCTCAAAGTTTCAAAGGCCCACATATTGTTAATTGCTGTACGCAGAAGAAAGGACATTGAATTTGATAGACTGCAGTAGAAGATGTCATGATTCTGCACACAAAATAAGTAAAACATTAATAACAGTCTTAGCTCAATAACAGAGTACTGTATCAGAGACTCTAAAAGTATTCTAACTACTTATTTTTAATTATGGTTATAGATCCTTGAGCAATCATCTGAATGTATGTAAGAAAGCTACTACAACTGCATTTTTATGTTAAAAACTGTATAGGTCCAACTGCATCTTTTACATCTTGTGGGTCAAATGAGATCTGAGATTCAGATTTCCCTAGTGAAAAAACAAACAAGCAAACAAAAAAAAGAAGTCATTTAATGTGCTCTTGGGCCCATGTGTCAGACAGTTTGATGCTTTCTGGCTTTCTACTGAGATGGTAAAGTTATGCTCTCCATCTGTTCTTCCTTACACTGTTGAAGGTTGGTAACTGGCAAATCCCTTAAATACATGGGGTATTTAACTACAGAGGGTCTGTAAGCTATCTGCACTTGCTGGTAGAGAAAAAAATATTTTCAAGTACTTTAAGCACAGAAAAATGAAAAAAACATGGGGTGTAAATTGAGCTCATGTCACTTACAGGAAAGCTACAAGACTATAATGTCATCATGTTTTAGACCAGAACTGTGCTTTTAAATCATTTAAGAGTCATTGAAAAGGAAGTTTCCACAAAGACCGCAAACACCTACATCCTGTGTTTAAAAGGAATAAAACCCACATTTGATACAAAACACAAGGGAGAAACACATAGTTGCAGTTGTATCAAGCAGTATCTCAAAGGCAAGGGACATAATCAATGAGAGCTTTATGGTGGTCCAGATCATTTCATTCATATGGTGGTGTCAGCTCAGGCACACTGACTAGCAGAAAAGGAGGAGCAAGGAAGGGTGTCTGTCTACGTCATTTCTCATACATGCTTAGCTGCACTGGTTTGCTCCCCACTGGGTTACAACTTACAGCCCAGGCCAGTGGTGCAGAAGACTTAAGGATGCTTTATATGTTTTTTCCTCTGGCAATAGGCATCGGCCACAATCTGGCTGAAAACTGAGCAAGATGATTCGCTATTCATGCCTAGTCTTGTGTTTGAAACATTAATGCATGAATGCAAATGTAGGGTTCTGTAAAGAACAAGAAAAAAGCTTATCTTTCCTTTAAAGGTTTCAGTGCTGTAAAATAGATACTGTGAAAATATGCAAGCAAAGAAGTAAAAAAAATTTAAACTCAGATAAAGAACAAAGCAGTAAAGCAATTTAACTGTATAAAAAGAAGGCCATAAAAAGAATACACCACTGAAAAAGATTATTTTTTTCTACTACATGCTGATCACAATCACACAATGAATCATGATTTATAACAGTCTTTGCAAATAGACTTTGTGCATTGAATTGTTCTAACAGGTCATGTTTTTTCATATGACTTCAGAATCTTCCTTTCATAATGACAAAACTTAATGTGAAGACCTTGAGACTACTACTTGGTAGTAAAACAAGGTGATCCCTCTTGCTTAAAATGAACTAATCTTAGAAAGACATTCTCCTCAAGATATCAGACATATTACCAACACAGATCCTACTGCTCCTTCTCTTGCCCTCTGTTCTGCAGGTCATTGCTCAGATGGAATATCTGTTTTCATACAAAGTGACTGACACAAACATATTCACAGGCAACTTTATTACATATATCTCACGTGGCAGCAAGGGACTCAATATAGACCAACTAGCATCTTAAAGGAAAACATCACAGATAACACTGCATAACAGTAGCTCCCACCTTGGAAAATATGCCTCAATATACAGTAATGACACCATCTATACTGGCATCAAATTGTGGATTTTCCATAACCAATATGCTAGACCTTAACAATCAGTATACCTTGTGTTTTAGTTTTATAAGTACTTATTGATCTAAAAAAAGAAAGCAATAAAATGGTCAGGTATTTTCATATACCTGAAATACGTTTCAAGTATCAATTTTGACCAAAGACCTTAACAAACATTTTGTCCACTCTTATTCAATTCTAAACCCATAGAAAATCCAAAGAATTTACTGTTTGTCACACAATAGCTTTTAATTTCCACAACAGATTTGAACTTAAAAGAGTAATAGAGAATACAGTGAATTAAAAGAAAACCAAAACAATCAAAAATCAAAAGAATAAAACCTCAAACACAACAAAACCTACCCTCTCCCAAAAAAGATTTGCTTTGAAAAAACATTAAGTTTGACTTCTCTAAAATTTGAGAACATGCACTGATACTCTCCCTTGGGAATATCTATCTAGATTTAGACCTCTATTTCAGGTTCTAAAACAAACCCTAGATGCTTGAAATTAATAGAACTAGATGTGAAATCTCATTAGGACCCTGATTCTGTCAATTATAGTATTTCTAATGCAAACCTTTTTTATTAATGCCTAGTGTTAGATGTTAATGCTTTCTGCCACTTATAGCTGAAACTTCATTGCTACAGACGGAACGCATTATTGAGTCCATTCGTAACAATTCTCAGGTTAACAGATGTGAACTGCATTAGCTTGGGCAGAACAATAATAATCAGAGTGATGGATTTTTTTACCAATACAGTCACTTTTGGATTTTTAAAGACATATAGTATATGCTATTAGTTTCAATGGTGTGGAAAAGATTGAATATATTAAAAAGAAAACAACAAAAAAATGACCAACAACCCATCAGGTTATAATGGGTTTTTTTGAACTAGTCTAGTACAAGAAAATCATAATTTTCTATCTGCATTTATTAGTCTTTCTTTGCATGCCATTATTTAGATATCATTACGGAGAACAATAAGACTCAAAGTCATTTCAAGCAACACAAACAATAGTGTGAATAGAAGTATGCCACCAAATAATGCAGATTTCTAATTCGATCATGGGTCACGTCCCTCTGTGTCTCTCTCTGAAGAAAGAGAACATGTTCACTCTGATACAACTGAGGTGAGATGGTGGAGGCTTGTTTCAGATTCTCCTTGCAAGGGGCCAGTATGAACAAGGCAGCATCACTCAATGTCACCTTCTGCCATGACCAGCTCTCCTGTTGGAGAAGTTGACTACTGCTGTCATGACCTTGACATTATGCCATAAACCACCACTCTTGTGGGCTGTGACTCAGCTTTCTCCCTATTTAAGTTTACAAACTGAACTTCTCTCTTTCTGTCCCATGCCCAATGCTTATATAAGGATGTCTGGGAGTGACATGGGTGCCCCACGCAGACTAAGGACAATTAATGTGTACACGGTGGGAATACCAGCAAGGCAGTCTAGAAAGAATTAATGTGAATGCTCTGGACTTGAGGCACTCTGGACCTCTTCATTCTGTGAGCCAGAGATCAGTCACTACCCAATGATCTACTACTGCAGGTTCAACTCGTGATTCCCTTTTCCAGAGCACATCTTTATAACACCAAGCTGTCCAGCTTTAATGCTGTTGCACAGTACATATGGCTATACTGTCCAGCAGTATATCCATACAAGAAAAAAGAGATATCCCCACCATGACAAGATTTCTTTTTAAACTAAAATTGCATCTGTTTTCTTTTACCTATGCTGTTCCAGAAATCTAAATTTGTTACTGCCTATCTGCATTAATAGTCACTTTGTGTTCCACTTATTTTCCTCTTCAGTTTAGTGTAATCAATGTGTTATATAAATATGTGGCATTTTTTCCAAGTAATTACTACTGAAACTCTTAACTCTGCATAAGCAGGCTACCAATGACCAGTGACAGACTTGATAGATCCTCCTTCCTATACTCAGTGCACTGTCATTGATCACTCAGCAGTTTTGGATTACTGCCTGTCAGGTTTTCATCCATCAAGGGGTATTTAAATTTAAAACAATTGGAAATATATCTCCACGTGACATTTTGTATGATCTCACAGCAAATGAAAATCTATTAAATCTAGATATCTTTGTCTGCCAACTACAGTGATGTGATCGAATGAAAGAAAACTTAAACAGGGGAAGTTTAGATTGGATATAAGGTGGAAATTCTTTCCTGTTAGGGTGGTGAGGCACTGGAATCGGTTGCCCAGGGAGGTTGTGAGTGCTCCATCCCTGGCGGTGTTCAAGGCCAGGGTGGATGAAGCCTTGGGTGGGATGGTTTAGTGTGAGGTGTCCCTGCCCATGGCAGGGGGGTTGGAACTAGATGATCTTGAGGTCCTTTCCAACCCTAACTATTCTATGATTCTATAATGTAATGAAATACAGGCCACTGCTCTTCCTCTGGGTGGTTCCCCTAGCTTGTTGATGACTGAACAGTTTAATTTTTGTCAAGCTTATGACTTCATCATATTCAGAACTAAATTTCTGGAAAGAAAATTATATGTAATATAATATTTGGTAACTTGTGAATTCTCAGTTCTCAGTTACTTCTTACATTATCCAGACACAAGACTGTTACATTCATTTTCTGAAATGCCTCACCTTGCTAGAAGTGTGTAAGAGTTCACAAAATTCTAACAGTAAGGTCACAAAATCAAACCAAATTTATTTCTTACGATCCAGCCTTATAATTATAGGTGTATGTAATACTCGTAAACCTTAGGCAGTGCAAAGAGTTTATACCTGCAGTCTCAAGTTTAATTTTTAACGTGGTTAAAAAAAACGTCCTAAAACTGAGAAAACTCCAAACCAGAAATTTAAGTCTGGTGAAACTACAAGCTATAGGAAGCAGACTTTAATAATGGAAAGCATTAGGCAGCCTTATTTCCTTGCTAGCTTGCCTAAAATTATTCTGTCAGAAGCAATTTGCCTATTTCCCCTTCAATACATAATTTTTAAAGAAGCAGGAACAATTATTTTATGAACTGCAATAACACCATATTTCAGGAGAGGATGTGATTACAATGTTTTACAAGAATTGCAACATAGTCAGCGGACAATTACATAAAGCTGGATTTGGTCTGAACATCTCTAGTTGTCACTTCTGAAAGCAACTTATGAAAAGCAAAATAGAATGTCAACACTTTAAGTGATCAAACTCAGATTTACACTTTTCCAAAAGAATAAACGTTATGTAATGTTCTGTTAACGCAATCATTTATCCCCCTTTGCCTTCACCAACCAGTCCTATGAATCGTCTCAGGCTCCTGATAGATTTATCAGCTAAGCACTGACCAGATTTCACTGTGCCTTGTCCTTTCTCAAGGTAACAGAAGACAACAGAACACTATGTCTGTAATATACTGTGTTTTTCTGTAAAGTTAGCACTGACCAGTAATATTCAGAGCAGTCTTCTGACCAGTAATTGAAGCAAGGAACAATAAATCTGCCTCATGTACTAGGCAGTATCTGACAAAAGAAACAGGTTTATGCCACCACATTCCTTTATCCTTATTTAAGAGAGAAAAAAGTGCCATGTGGCAATTCCCTTCTAACCTCTTGAGCTGCCCAGCATCCCCTCATTCTGGATTCCTGTAAGCCATAGCTCTGGATATAAAGTGTTTGCTCGTATTTTGCAACCCCTCTTGCCCTGCTCTGGTGCAGCACAGTTTAAGCATATTTCTTTGAAACTGTTCCCACTGTCATAGTCTGGCGTTTGTTTTTTTTCTTTGGTTCTTCCCCCCCACCCCCTCCCCTGTAAGTGCTCCTTCAATAACACATTTTGGCTTGGAGATAGGTATGTATCTGCTCTTCCTCTGCTGTTACCCCTGTTTACAACCCAGGTGTTAGCAGCTGTATTCTTAGAGTCATCAGCCACAGCTACCTTAAATAATCTGTGAGTATGAAAAAATACTACTTCAATGAATTTGCTGGCAAGCGGAGACTGATGGTCGGGTGGACAGTCAGTACAAGTGCTTTATTGCAGACCTGCTCTGTTTCACCTACTGATTCTTCTTTCTTATAACTTCCCTCCAGGGAGGAATAAAATGCAAATATTTTCTTCTGTAGACTGCAGGTGACACTGCAACAGGAAAAAAACACTTTCCTATCTAGACAAAACACAACAATTGGAATGATCTCTGGAAGGTTATTAATTTATGTAAGAGAGAAAAAAAAATAACTTCATTTAACTTATAAAGGCCCACCTAACAGGGGAAAAATAATAAAAAGATTCAAGAGCTGGCTTCAGGTCAGCTAAATTTACAACTTCCTTTTACAAAATCAAGTTCTATATAGACACTAAAATTTTAACTAAACCCAAATATGTTTTGTAGTGTCAATTAATGATCTACGACTATCTACTAAGCTTAGAAAACCTGATGGATTTATAACTTTCCGTTTAATGATCAGTTGGTGATCCATCTCCAGGTGTATCGGCTCTCTTAAAATACTGGCTGTTAAGTAGAAGGTCTGTAAGGGAAATGCTTAAATACTGGTATAAAAATGTCTGTGATAAAACCAGAAGCTCTGAATTTCATGGTGTTTTAATGCTGCCTCTGAAGTAATGGAAAAGCCATTTTCCAGCACTTGCTTCAAGAACTCCCCTAATAACATTTTTCACAAAGGACCTATATTTTCTTAAATAAGTTATTGTGAAGTTATTCTAAAGTATTTAAAATAATGCAATTAAATGTGATCAGAGCCTCTCAGCCTTTTAACTCTCTTTAATGAAAGATTTCTTAAATGATTTCTAAACATAGTTTCTATTGATACACAGTCCAATAATGAGAATAGTAATATCAAGTTACTGCTTTAATACCACCTATGACTCAACTGTACAACTTACTCTATCACCATGAGCTAGTTGAAAAATCCATTTCTGGCCAAAGCTGAAAACTCATTTGGTGGCTTCAGACAAATCACTGTCATCTAAACTTCACTGCAGAAAAACATTGTGCTGCTTGATACTTCTTTGCAATTGCCAGTAAACAAGGGGGACTTGCAGAGTGACAAAAAGTGCTGACAGAGCTGTGCATGAAAACACATACGAATATTCAGTGCTTGTCTAGAATATAGACAGAAGGAAAACAAGTATCATAATGGAAAGTGCAAGAACTCTTGTCAGCAGCAATATGCATGTCCCAATAGCTCTGCGTAGAGGATACACCCTGTGCCCAATCTTATCAGTAAAAAAGTCATGCTACAACTACACAAGAGCCCACTCACTACCAGTGGCCAATTAACTAAACTAAGCTTTACTTTGGAGACAGCAGTGATTATTTTTCAAGGGAAAAAGAAGTTGTTTTACTGAGATCAATATCTGTATACAGTACCAGTTGCCCAGAAGCCCACTACCAACCTTCCATGACTCCACCACTTATGAAAATGCCCAAAGGAAACAGGGTCAGTTTGAAACACAGTACAGCAAAGCTACCATATTCCAATTCAGAAAAATACCTCCCCAGCTGTTAAAAATGTAGTTCAAGATTTAATGTATTACGGCTTCCAGTGAAGTGCTGGTGACTAAAGCAAGTCGGCCAGTTCCTTCAGTAGCCTGACAGGTATAAAATTCTGTGCTATTTTGGGCTGGAGTGGTTCAAACTGATGACTGTTAAATGGTCACTGGCCTACAAAATGATACAGCATTACAGCATTATCTTGTGATATCTGAATTCTGTATACTTGCCTCAGACACCTTTAGTTGGGTTTTGGTTCGGGTGGGATTTTTCTTTTTGGGGGTGGCGGGGTTTTGTTGTTGTTTTTTTTTTTTGTGGGGTTTTTTTTTTTGTTGGTTTTTTTTTTGTTTTTTTTTTTTTGTTTGGTTTTGTTTTTTTGGGTTTTTTTTTGGGGGGGGGGGGGGTTCCCCCTTCATGTAAGTCAGCAGCAAAAGCATTAAATGAGACGAGTAAATGTTCAGAGTTTCAGAATGCAAAACCCTTCCCCCTCTTCGTAAGGTAAATTCAGAAACACTGAAGCATGATATATAATTTCCACATATACACTCAGCTATGTTCAAAACATTTCTAAAAATTGCCTCTACATTTAGATGCATTGAATATGCAAGAATATATATTTGAAATATCTAGCTCTACCTATACAAATATCTAGATATATTTTGTTAGCCTCATTTTCAATGAAGAGGTGAACCAGAGGTCACATAGAATTATATGGACAACATGAGAAAAGAGCCTCCTACAATTTTTTTTAATGGAATCTAAATTCACAATACACTGATTAAGAGTCATGGAATTTACTAGTTTTGTTCATGAATAGAAAAATTGCAGTTATTTCATTTCTTTACAAGGCATACTGATGAAATACAAAGGCCAAATTATTTCTTACCTGTACAGCCACTGTAGCAATATTAGCTTCAAGTGTACATGAGTTTTTAGCTTAAAAGGTAATATACGCACAGGATACTGGTCTAAATTATCTAGGCACAACATGGGTACCTTTGAACTTAGAGCCTTTGAGGGCTGTGTTTTGAGTACAGATTTATCCTCCACATGCAATTAACTAAATATATATGGCATTCCTCCAAAAAACCAATTCCTATGCTTCTGATTAATCAGCGATTAAACCCCCTGAACCTGTGTTTCCAATATTATCAGAGAAAAGTAACACATTCCTAAAGTTTTTGCGCTTACAGGCAAATGAAATACTAAGGAATTATCTGTGGACACAGAATAGATTTACATATAGATGTCAGACAGTACAGCAAGCCCATACACACACCATAACTATACACTGCAGAAGATAAATCTGAGAACAAGCATTTCTTTGCTGCAGCCTCAGATCATTAGAATATTCTTCCTGCCTGGCTACACTTCTTAAATCTTCAAACTGCTCTGGCAGTGCCATCATTTTCTCACTAATTCAGAAACGGGTGGCAGTATGATAGATGAAGGGAAAAGTCCAAGATGGATGGATAGCCATATTTTTGGTGCTACAAAAACAAACTGATTCAGTAAGCAAGAAGTTTCCTTATCAAAATGCTACCAAGGAGTACCCGACCTTTAAGGGACAGGTCTTTTGCTACATAATAGAACGGAAAAAAATGTACATAGAAAACCTTTTATTTTAAGCTTGACATTACTAGCATTTTCTATTTAACATACTACCCTATAACAAGAGGAAATTCCCTTGCCATCTAAACGGTCGCACTAACAGTGATATATTCAGTCTGACAAAATGACATTTTCGAATTGGGCAGAGCAACAGCTGAAAAACTGTAGTGTTTTCTGCAGACAGCAGGTGCTCATATGGCTCTGTAGGCAGCCAGGGCTAGTGGTAATTGCAATTACAGTGATCTTCTGTGCTTGCTTATTTCGGGGAAATGCTGAAAGCAAGTGCTGTATTAAAGAATCTGTGGATATTGACTGTACAAATGTTTTGATATACAGTATTAACAATACAATGACCCCCTTTAGGCCTCAACAGACACAGCCTTTAGCTCCAGTTGCAGAAAGTCACAGCCTTGTCAGAGCTTGCCCCTGACCTAAGTGGAAGTCATAGACTGTAAGACACAAATACATGCCGTGAGAGAAAAAAACAGCTAAGAGAAGAGCACACTCCTCCTCTGCCTCAAATGCACTGGTGATAGAGTTGTGGTCTGGACATCAGCAAAAGCATTTTTTCCTATGGAGGTGAGACTTACAGCTTTTCCAGCCTACTCATATACTGAAATAACAGTGTAAGACCTACACAAAATGAAAGGTGCAATTTATATCTCTAAATATAAGACTTATTCCTAGAACATGGGAAATGGCTCATTTGACTAATAACTCTCCACTGCAAATCAGCTAACCAACAGTATTAGGAGTACTTAAAAAAGAATATTAAAATAGCCTGAATGCTTTAACATTTTTACAGCAAGCAAAGCAGAAACAAACATCCAAATGGAACATAACCAAATCTAAGGAGAGAAACTATTTGGGAGCAGCAATATATATTAGAATTTATTTTTAATGAATATCATTGATTTTCAGACAGCTCCATGAAATGGTTTCTCTACACTCACTGCTCCCCAGCACTACCACAGTACATTTAGAGCTGCCTTAGAATGTGAGGGAGGACTGAAAATTGCTGAATTGTCAAGAATAGATAATAGTACTGGTAAAGGGAAATATTTAGTATCATAAGGAAACAAATAATTATCAGGTTTCTTAATGAAATACATTCTACACGAAGTTTAGACTATAATAACAGCTATTTTGAGAGGAAATTTCCAAGCAGAAAATCAGATGTTATACAATACAAATTAGTCCATGGAAAATAGCAACAGATATGATTGTTGGTTTCAAACATTTGCTGAAAGCTGTTTATTGACTGAAGATGCATCACTAACATTGCAACTACAATTCATAATGAATAATAGAGACAGAATAAATCAATTAATCTTGAAATTACAGATTTCATTTAAAAACACTGGAAATGAAATTTTCTTTAGTACAAACACTGCATTTGAAGTCTTCTTCAGATGTATTCCACACTCCAGCTAATTCTGTGCTATGTACAGAGAAGAATCTATTTTATATAGATAAAAAATGGATATACCCAGAATTTGGGGTTTTTTAGATTTTTTGTTATATTTAGTTCCAGTGAAAAATCTTTAAGGCTTTCAACCAAACACAACCAAAATTTGATTTCTTCTTAACTTGGAAGAAAATATGCTCATATAGATGAGTTAAATTTGGATTCAGGCTATTCAAGAGACCTCTGATTGTAAGACTGAACAACTGTCTTCTAGACTATGATTCAAGAAGAAAAATACCAGATCAGAACACTACCAAAAATCCCAAACCCAAACATAAAACCCCTCCAACCTAAACCCATCCCCAGCAATCCTTCAGTATCTTCCTCCTGACCTAAAGAAAAGTAACTTTTCCTCACTGCTGGGTGTTCTGTTAATTCAGTCACCATTTGTGGGTACTCCTACAGTTTCCATTCCTGACAACATAAGGCAGATAATAAACAAGATGGCTGCTAACTAAATAATATATCTTCAAAATTGACCAGATACTGTTTTTCTTCACTATATATGTGAAATTGGGTTGTATATCACATACCACCCCTTGGAATGTATAATGACTACTAATACTTAGGGGTTCTCCCTGCTCCTCTCCTCTGAAGCTGGAGAGATATGGCAGAGAAGAAAAATAAATAAATAATCCACACCTTCAAGATGTTGCCATGGTGAATTTAATTCTGTATCTACATATTCACTGCGGGAGAAGTCAGAATACTGGACAAATTAGAACCTTAACTTTCGTAGATGGTTAAATGTTTGCATTTCACATTGGCTAGGTTCTTAGCTATTTGTAGAAATGATGATGGTCCAAACAGCTGTGGATGCAAGCAGAAGCAATATCAGGCAAATAAATGTAATTGCTGGTTTTGACCATATTCTATTTGCCTCATTCCTAGACTTCCTGCTACTAGTAAACCAGCATTTTCTATACTTTCTGTGATAAACCTCTGGAAAAATTAGTCTTTAACTAGGGATAATGATACCAAGACCAATTCACAGTAGCATTGCCAATAGATTTATTAACATTTTGGACATCTTCAAAAACTCACAAGGATATAAATTGTCTTATTTGAACAGCGTTTGAATAATGTGTCTTAAAGCAGGTATAGGGACTGGGCACAAAGAAGTAAAGGAGAAAGGAAGAAAAAAGGAACAATCCTCCCTGCATGAATTAAGAATTTGGAGGTGAAAAAAAATAGTGTATGCAACACAATTACAATGTATATGTACAAGAATATTAAATAGAGACCTTGAAGAAAACCTTCACAACATCTCCTAGCTCCTAAAAGCTAAATTTCATGACCTCAAATAAGGCTACTTTAACATTGCTTTTATGTATATTACAGAATCCTAGTTTGCTTATGACTTATGCACACACTTCCCAAGAAACATACCCTCACATTATTATTTCACAGCACATCTTATTATTTCTGTTTCATTTACACCTGGAACATTTTGGTTTATGCATCTGTCAGGTGCAAGAAGAAAAGCAGATTACAACGCACCGTACTATCACAGCATTTAAAGCAAGCTCATGTGTTTTTATACTATACTGCATTAAAAGCACGTAGTGCAGATGTAGCGCAAATAGGGATAGTATAACTGTTCTTGTCGGAAGCCTTTACTGTCACCATTTTTTTCCTCCTTCAGCTCACCTCAAGCTGATACTGCCATTGTCCCATGCACTTCCACAAAGCTATCCATACAGGGCAGTGGCTGATATAAGGAGTCCAGCAGAGTTTATGAGATCTGGTAGCCCAATCCCCCTCAAATGCTGCTGTGCTGGCAGTAGCACAAAGGTGGGGATAAGGGTGCTGTGTCGGGTCCTACCCTTTGTAATCCTGCATTTTTCCCAGCTCTACATCAGATCTACAAGTGACCTTAGGTACCTCCCTTCAGCTTACAACAAGACCAGTTTTACTTATAGTCTTTGCCTGGCCTATTTGTGAATTTTTGGATGACAGATGCTCATTAACATATATAATGTCAGATATGATAAAGCAAATTCTGAAAGGAGCCTCTAGGTGCTACTATAATACAAAAACTTAGTCTATTCTTGATGAAGATAGGTCAGAGATGTTGATACTTCATATGCAAAGCCCGAGAGAATTTAATATGAATACCAAATCCCCTCCTTTACTACTATTGCTTAAGAGAAGTGTTTTTTTTTTTTTGTTTTGTTTTGAATGCCTTTCCCTTTAATGACAACATCAAAGAACTAAGGAAAACAAATTCTGCATTAGGAAGGCTGTGTCAAAAAACATTTCACTTGAAACAAGGCACCACACAGAGCTGACAAGATGAGAGATTTAAACACTAATTAGCATCAATTTCTTAATTGAATTACGATTTCAAGAAAATGTTGTGTGACCCCCTGAATTAAATACTATATTCCTTTTAAGCATGTTTTTCATTGTCAGAATCAGTTCCTAGATTTATAGGCATGGATCGCACATTTTGAAAGTTTTATTATTTCATATTAGCCCATATTTTCAGATTTATAACAAAAGGTTGCGAGGACTGCATTAATCACAGTATTCATATTCAAGACCAGAACTGTCACAGAGTATGCAAGGCACAATCTCTCTGTCACATTTCTATGTGAGAAACAACTAACTGCCTCATATATGCTGGATGGGCAACAGAAAGGATACAGTTAAAAGAGAGGAAAGTGTGTAAGTCCCACCTGATGAGCAAACATGCTCTGGACTCCAAAAGTCTCCAAGAAGGCTCTACAGCAATGGCAAAACTGCACATAGATGTGTTGTTTTTTTTTTTCTCCTACAGACTTATCACGATCACCCATTTGCTTCAATGATCACAGAGATGTAGAGGTTTGCAAAAGCATTATAGGTTAATTCACATCTACCTCATGTAAATGCTTTTCTTTAATATTCATGTGTGAGAAACAGATTTCATAGATGAATGAACTTAAGAAGAAGTGGGAGCTATGAATGCTTCTTTCTGTACAGCTTTCCCACATGTAACAAGAAAGGAGATTTACACACAGTAGATGAAAACTGAGCTAAACCAATTTCATGATAGGGGGCCATATACAGAGTGAATGCTGGAAGTCTCAATTAATAAGGATTATAAGCAGGTGTGTTGTGACTGAGATGCCAGAACATCAGAAAGGCACCCAGGGGACTAGCTCACCTCTATCCTAATGAGGTTTCCTTGACAAAGGAGAAATATGATGATACAGGCAGTCTATATATAATTTATGAATTCTTGGCTGCATTATAATGTTGACATGTAATTGCTTTAAAAAGGAGTGTATGCCTGTGGGAAAGGGGACTGTAACACGTCTCTGTGGGAAGCCAAATCAGGTGAAGTAGTTAACTCTAACATTGCTGCCTGCCCCTGGTTTCCCACAAGAATGCTGGACCAACTTTTAGACCTTAGTGACTTTGAGGAAAAGTAACAAACAGTATAAACCAAAACCCAGGATGTAAGGTGCTAGTTGATCTTCCTGTGTGCTAAAGTAAATATTTAAAATTTATAGAAAGTGGTAAATGAGGGCTTACTATTGACATTCCATTGCAAAACAAAACAAAACAACCCCAAAACTTTAAAAATAAAATACATAGTATTTCATATATACTAAGCAGCAAATTCTGAACCAAATGATGCCAGCACACCCTAGTACATTTATCCAGAGGCAACAGAACCTCTGCTTACATTGATATTCAGAGAAAGATATGTAGAAAGATACTGAGGATTGCTGTAGTCCCTTCCCTACTCCACTTGCCTTACCAGTTGGTATTACGTGCTTGCTGCTCAATGTCTTTTAATCACAGAATAGCTGTTTTCTACCTGGTATAGAAGGCTTGCCTGGCTTTTTAAACTAGTGAGCTGCAAAAACAATTAGAACACTGTTTACCAGATCAAACAAAATGCTCAAACGATACAGCACATTTAAGCAAAGCACAGGCCTTGGAGATAAAAGGATTATTTCAAATTAAACAATCATGATTCTTTCTCTGCAATTTATACCACTGCACTGTGTGTTAGAATACTGAAAGTCTACATCGGGACTTTGTTTATAATGAGCTTTAGGACATCTCAAGAGACACATCTGTGACTTGTTTCAAAATATACAAGTTCTATGTTGCTGAATGATACCACGGTTTTGTCCTCTGGTTCATTAGTAGGCAACGAAAAAAAAGCCAAACAAAAATGTTTTGAATAATTTCAACCACAAAGGAGCAGAGAAAAAAAGAAATCAGATGGCATAATGCCATGATTGTTTCACTGGACCTGTCCTTCTGAAATGATTATGGATGCCTAGACTTGCAAGGAGACCTTAAATTATGAAAGTATAAGAAAGAAATCACAAACATCTCTGCATGTGACTTACAGCAGACAAGCTTACTGTTGTGGATCACTGAGACAAATAAGCAGCTAAATGCATGTACATATTCCATATGAAGTTAAATCCGCACTTTTAAGTTCAGGTTTCACTGAAGCTCTGACAGATTCAAACATTAAAATTGCCTGATATATTCCAGAAATCCTAAGTGACAGTACTATAATTTAGTGAGCAAGAACTCAGCAGTCCAAGAAATGCTCCTACCATGTTCTCATGGAGCAGTACTGCATTTCAAAGAAATTAATGTGGACAGATTAGGACTACATTCACTCTTTCTAGAGATAGTTTATACCTCTCGGAGGGTATAAAACCCAATATTCTAGCTCTAAATGACAAACAAAACATCCAAGGAAGGAGGCTTTTTCTACTACAACAGTGATGTAGCTGCCCACCATCTTACTTTCCCTGTGTAATGGAAATAGATGGTGAAAGACTGTACATCATCATATCTGGACAGGTCAGGCTGTTAAGAGCGTAAAATGCAGTTTCATGTTGTCAACTCTTCAGTATCCAGGATTTTAGATAAATAATAAGGCTCAGCTATGCACACAGAATCCCAATTCTCCCCCCACCCTGGCATACAAATCAGTAGGCCACTGCACAGAAACACAGTTAATTGTTGGTTTGGATGCATATGTTTTTTTTTTTTTATCTATTTTATTTTTAATTTAAGAAAATACAGCCAGCCATACAACAGAAGTTATTTGATTTAACCCAAAGGATGGCAAGCATGAGGAATGTATCAAGATCTGCTTTCAGAACTGCCAATACAAGTAAATGAACACTTAATGTGGTATTTTGCTTTCATATGTTAATTTGAGATTCACAGTTGATACCATACATTTGAAACTTAAATAAGCCATTAAAAGGTTAAAAAAACACAGACTCCACTGAATAAAAGCCAGTGTATCTATCTAGTTAAGCTACATGATATAATAAAAAAAAAATTGACATCAAAGAAACTACCTCATTCAGGCCTTTCAAAATACTTGTCATTAAAAGATGGTTTGTTGAAACTTCAGACAGGCTAAATGTATGCCACATTTTGAGTGAAAGAATTACCTTTCCAGGGTTGCAATTACAACTGTACTTAGTTGTCATGGCAACCTGGCAACATATAGATGTTGTCAGATGAAGACATCAAGGGGCAGATAGCGATTTTCAACTTACCGCATGCCAAGTGTCATTTTTCACGAGTATATCTGTGTTCAGTTAGGAAAAAAAGATCAAAAAAAATGGGAAATTACCATTTTAAAACAATGTTTAAACAGCATTCAGATTGCAACACCCATACCCTATTTTTCTGAGCTATTTCAGTATTCATAAGGTTAGTGCCTGCTTTTCATTTTTTTTTCAGTTAACATTTTCCCAAAAATTAAGCACGGGGAGTTGAAAGGCAAACAGGTCAGGCTCAGTTATGAAGGCTACCATGCTTTGGTGGTTGCTTAAGTCCTACCATTTTCCTCCCCTTTTTCTTCCTGTTTTAATTGTCCTGCTATCTTGACTTCTGTATTTTCACTTGGATGTTCTTTCTGACCTGTACTCCAAGTCCTTTAGAGACAGCAAAAGGAAAAATGGATCTATACTAAAAGCCAATGCTGAGTGTGCTGCAATGATGTGGAGTTCTGCAAATACTCCAGCTGTGATGCCTTTGTAAAGGTTGAGGCAGAATCCAGAAACATTCAGTACAAACACAGCTTTCAGTTCTCTTCAATAGGCAGCTCCTACTGTGGTGCCGTCATCTATACTGCTATTTTTACTTGTACTGCCCAAGGTGGCTTTGTTCTGTTTTACATTATGGGTTTCAACACAAGTTTTCTGAGTTGGTGTTCAGTTATTTATGTGGGCTTCTCATACCCTTATGCTGTACCCACTAAGGCCACAACATATAGCAGCAGTTTGAAATGGATCAAGCCTGAAGATAGGCTTGCGCATCTTTCCACGTGACAGAGTGAATGCAGGTGTTTCTTGCTGTGGGAAGACACGCCAATCCAGCCTAAAGTTTACCTGAATACTAAATAGTGGAAGCAGACAGAAAACACACAATACAGTCTAAATCTTTTTTGGACAAAGCTACTCTTTCAGAGCTTTCAAACAAATTGGAACTGGAATAGATTGTTCACCATTTGCATAGTTGAGATGTTTTTGATCTAGTATTAAACTGTCTCAAAACTCAAATTCATCAGCCTTACCAAACCCCACCTAAGAATTTGCCTGGTTCATTGAAACACCTATGCAGTACAAAACTAGACACTGAAAATTCAAAATGAAAAAATGTTTAACTCATTAGTTAAGTATAATTCAGTTACCGAACTTAACAAGTATAGATTTGTTACGATGAATGTCAACACAAAGTTTTTTTGTTTAACTGTTTTTGTCTTTTAAATAAACTCAAAAGCATTTTATTCTGTTATCACTAAACACCTTCAGTAATCTGAATGATTTAATAGGATACTGTCTTTGCATAGGAAGTGCCTACAGGGTTTAATAACAAAAAGAATAAAAATTTTAGTGAGATGGATATAAGTACATACTGGAAAACAATTTCTTTTAATGGGAAACAGTTTTAGTTAGTATTTGTAACAAAAGTTTAGGTTGTTCAAAGTATCTAGAAATTTCTCCATAAAATTGTATGATGATTTCTATGTTGATATGTCTGGGTTTGTGTTTTCAGATTTTTACTGTTAGCGCTGAAAAAGGATCATCAAGAAAGCTAAGCAGCGCTCCGCTGTATGTCTTTTCAGAATTATGATTCAATATTGTCTTTATTTCCGTAACAACTGCTTCAGAAAAAGACACCGCTTTTATTGTTAAATTCTATCACCTCCCAAGCGTGTAGAAATGAGAACACTGATAAATTAGAGAACATTTTTTTCTTCTTTTGTGTAAAGAAAAACAAACTTATTAGTTGAGCTTCACATAAGAAGGAAATCAAAAAAGTAATATAAGGTAGTCACAGAGCCCAGCTATCCTAAATCACCATCGCAAAGTAGAGCTTAGGCCATTCCTTAGCAAACACTGCATAAGAGAAAACAGAACGAGCACTAGAAGTAGGTATGCATATGTCTGCAAAGAAAGAAGCAAAGGTCTTATTAGTCCCAGTTCTGTATTTGGACCACAGTGAAATTTGAAATTTCCCTTTAAAATTAAAATACACTAGAGATTTTCTTGACACTCAGTAAATTAAATACAAAATCTGGTCAACAATTTGATATTCCAATCTGAAAGGCCCTTCTGTCTTCTGGTAATGGACACTGATCAATCAGATGTCTATATTTTTTGAAATGTTTTTCTGGAACTCATATCTGTATCGGTTCTCTTATATTTCTGATCTGAAGAAAAATAAAACCAAAAGAACATTAATGAATGCTCGCTAATGGTCAGATAATGAAGTATGCCCTTTTTTATGATCTTAACATGAAGACAATATACATCAGTCCTGGCTGTGTTGTGCCTTTGCCAGTAAGAGCATCTATGAAAATATGGGTACCTGTCAAGCCAAGTTTAGCCTGAAAGAGCCACCTCATCTCCTATAAGCCTCCAAACATGCATCAGACTAAAATGGCCCTCAATTCCCTCTAACTACACTGGGCTACAAGTTATCTCTGTATGGAGTCAGTGATTAAGACTTCATGGGCTTCCATAGTCAATCAAAGTTCATTGTTAATCCGTAGATCACCTGAGACTGCATTTATTGCTTATACCATCGGAAGCACTGTAACTTTCCCATCAGGTAAAAACAGAGTTTCTAAAACCAATTTACCAACCTTTCTTAATTTCTTTCCATTAGGAATTTTAAGAGGTGACACCAACATTTTGGAAAACAAGGAACCTTAGCGCACCAGCAGATTTTACCCACAGTTGAAGGGTTAAGGTACAAAACAAACAGAAGAAATGCCAGACCTACCAGAAGACTCTTTTCCTTAGCTGGAGGACACAGGAAAATATAGCTGATTAAGAGGGACCTACACTTTCCAAGTAGGATCAAAAATTATCCTCCTGTATCAACAGAAAAAGATACAGTTCCAAAATTGAAATGGAAATAACTAAAGGCCAGTCAGAGTACAAGCTATCCCCCTAGTAGGAAGCGGAAACAGAAAGCCCCCCACCTGCCACCCCTTCCCTTTGCATAAGTATGAAAATGACACCAAAGCTTGCTGAATCACAAAAAAAGCTAAACTTGTAGTGAACTTTCATATGAGCTCTCTCTTCACTTTGGCTTCAGAATGAAGCCTTGCTGTAAAAGAGCAGAATACATAACATGAAACTGGAACGCAAAGTGCAAAAAGATTTCGCAAGAGATGTTTAAAAATTGAAAATCCTTTGTAAAACTTCTTTCTCCTAGAAAAAAAATCCATCAACATCTCTGACATTAAAGTTCTATTCATTTTGGATATAATTTAATAGGTCAACCTTAAAATGTTGAGACCAGCTTTGACAGTAAACACTTCAGAAGAATCTGTGAGATAAGGGTATCTATTAAGAAATTCACATATGAGTTATGGCAGTACTATTCCCAGCCTTAATACATATATACAAATATCTATGCATGGGAATATTTTTCACAGAGAAGAAAACATTTCCAGAATTTATTAAAACCAAATACGTGTTCTATAAAACAATTTCTCCTCTCCCCAAACAAATGTGACCTGTCAGGTCCCTAAAAAGCTGTTCTGACAAAGAAAAATCAGACAGGTGTTACCAGATCACAACAAAGTAAGTTATACCCACTTATTCCAGTATGGAGGCAGGTATCTTGCATTAGACTTAAAACATGTGCTGGAAGCCTATGTGTCACCAAGATGTCCTCCACTTGTGGGTGCTGCCCTGAATTTCATCCTGCAGGATCTTGCATAAAACTAAAAAGCTCTTTATAAACAGGGAGGGCATTGAAATTCTGTAATTTCCAGCTCCTTAGACAGAGCCTTGGAAGTGACAACTTCATGCTAGCTTCCCCCTTCTTCCCTCTGTACAAGTATCAGGCTTGCCTATCTTGGAGCTGCATACAAGACTAAATGCTTTTAAAAGTATATTCAGGATGAGATGAAATTAATTATTACATATGTGATTTTTTTAACATTATCTTCCCACTTCATTCATGCGTCAGAAACACTCGCAACTTGCATATTTTCTCTAAATACTGGGAGAGATCAAATACATTATATTTTCAACAGGGGTTGTGAATAATTCAAGTCCCTATGTCAAATCCAAACTTCTCTTTCAAGGCAGATGTGGTGTTGGGACAAGCCAAACTCAGAAGTCTGAAGTACCACTTAAGGAACTGAAGTAATGCAGGGAAATGAGACTTATGAGGAGTTCAGAAGTCTCATAAATTAGGACCCCGGTACTTTGAAGAAGACAGAACTGGTCTTTTAACTCCATGTCCAAGCAGTGCATACTGCCACAAGTGTGAAAAACTACTGAGGGAAATAAACATCTCTTTCTTCAACACATACTGAGAAAACTAAGCTGTTGAAATCCCATAAAAAATTTTTCTGTCAACATCTTTCTTCAGCTTGCATTGCTTTAACCCTTCCAAGCCATGCTGTGCCTTTGGAAGGCATAGGGGTCTCTGGTGTGATTTACAAAGACATCTTGACATAGGAAGCTGGAAATCATCTACATAGGACAAAGAAGTATTTACAAGAAGCAGAGGAATTTACTAGGCAGTCACTCAAATCCATTTGTCAAAGCACTTTCAGGACTCCTTTCAAGGCAGGTGAACTAATAAGCTCCAGCAAAGCAGCCACCAAGAGAGCATTCTGTTTTACTAAGAGGATTTGTAGCCTTTCGTCTCATTCCATCCCCCATCAAAAAGCACATACTTTAACTTGCTGGCTCTTATCTCACTCTTTACTATAATAAATCAGATGTTGGAAAAGCTAGTGGAAAGCAGAACAATAGGGTTGGAAACATGACCTTTGTGTGTAGTAATTGAAAACCACAGAGTTCAGAGTGCAGAATGAACTTTTGGACACATCTACACTGGGAGCTTTGAAGTTTGAAATTATCCACTGTTATAACTCTATGCTTACATAGTGCTGCCAAATTGTAAACTGGGGGTGGGTTAAATAATTATAATTCACAGCATTAGTAGGTAATTAAAGGATCAAAAACACTACACAGATATACTATTACCTTATTTGGAATACTGTAATTTTTAATTCTGGGACAGCCATTGTTTGTGTCACCTGTTAAGAGTGCATCAGTTGTAAAAGTGTACAGAAGCAGCTACTGAGACTGCAGTGCCTGTAAACAGCTTCAGAGGGCACCTGAAGCTATTTACAGGCACCTTTCCATATCAACACTCCTGCCATTATACTGTGCAGACTGAATTAACATTGGAAAGATTAAAATATAACAATAATAAAAAAAATAATCCAAGCATAGTTAAGGACAATGGTAACAGAGTATTAGAAATATAATTCCCTGTTACCCCTCAGGCTCTCTAACTTTGTTTACCAGTAACTATAGCTACTGGTAATAGTAAATAGTAACTGCTCTATTGTCCAGGCACGGGTAACACGACTCAGCTGTAAAAAACTTGACACTGCAACTTCTATGTTTGCTACCATAAATTAACATCATGAGTAGTTTCTGATTCTGGCTTAACTCAGTTTATTCCAGAAGATCCTTATTCTTCACCCTAAGATTACTCAAGTTAGAAACCCAGTGTCTTGGCAACCTCACAATCCTTTTGCCTGCTACACCTTGTAGTATTTTATTACCAAATCATAGAATCAACTTGGACCTTTAAGATCATCAACCGTTATCCCAGTATGACCAAGTCCATCCATTCCTTTGTCTTTGGAAAAAGCGCTGTCTGACTGCAATGAGACTATTTATCACTAAAAGGCTGAATGCCTTTTTTTAATACTAAATTTTCCTCAATTAAAAAGACACTGTCTTCATAGGCAAATGAAATTCTCCTGGGGAGGACCTTCTGTCTTCTGTGTTGCTCACCAGGAGGATCTTGAATATGGTACCTGGACATTTCTATATGAAGTAGTGCTAACATCTAGTTTCTAAAGACTTTAGAAAAAAATAATTTAAAATTCACTAAATCAAAAACACTGTGCAAGGGAATGGAAAGGCCAATAAATATATAATAATAATAATAAAGGTAAAACTTTAAAGAATTAGATTACTAAATGAAAACTTTTAAGCAAATTGTTGCAATCCAATGCTAGCACCACTGAAGTCAGTGCTAAATTTCAAATTCTGTAAATTAAATACAGAGATGGTGTTAGAGAAAGCTAGCGATTAAGGCTTATAGCCACCTGCAGAAGTAAAAATCATATCTGACCTCTTCAACCACAGACAGCAAGAGTATTTCTCTTCATCATTCACACCACAAAACATAATCATACTTATCCCCATTAACTTTCTTTTCCTTTGCATCTTCAACAGGAAGTATTTTCTTCTTTTCCCCCATCCTACCCTTTCCAAGTAAAAGCCAACAAGCCCATCTATTCCAAGTACTTCGACTTCTCCACTTACCCTAGTTATTTATTTGTGTATAAACCCATTCAGACTCCCTGGCATATGTACTACACGCTCTTATCAGTTGAGTTGAAAACTATGAATTTTTTGTGTAGTAGACCAGGACACTGAAATATCTATGCCATACAGGTAGAAAGTAGAAGCCAGGACTGAAGTTTTCTTCGCTTCAGAGTTCCAATTAAACTTTCCTGCCTCAAAGTGAGGGCTCCTACTTCAGAAATTTGATAGAATAAGCCATTTCAGTTTTCCCTGAGGATAGCTATGAAAACATAGCTTGAATGTGGTTCTTTTATGCCACCAACATCTTAGCTTTTCATAGGCATGTCCAAAGACAATTTCCTAATTATCTTCTTATTGTGTAGTAGTGCTAAAATGTATAGAAAGCAAGTAACTTGCTAAAAGGTTGGAAAAAAAGCTTGTTAAAAGTCAAATCGGAAATTTTCTTTTTCTATCCTAATATGTGTACAGAGGTTTTCAGACTGATGTTAAAAAATATATTTTCATTAAAATGTTAAGACATTCTTTTTCAAGATGATACACAAGAGGACATAAATTACATCTGCATCCTTGTAACAGTGTATTATGCACAGCAGTATTTTATTATGATTTTAAAGACTTATATCTGTATTTTGTTGACATGGAAAGAAAAGTAGAACAAAAATAAGAAAACCTAAGTCCATTGACTCAACTTATCTTGAAGCAAAACAACCCTTTTGATCTTAAAATCTGTAGCAGAACTGTACTGTTTCTGAACAAGGAAACAGTCAGGAACAGAACTGTACAAATATGCTGCCCATCCTCTTCAGAAGCATCTGTGAATTCACTTTCGACAGAGCTGATTTTATTTCTCCTTGTGCTCTGCTTTTGTGTAGCAGTATTTGTTACAAGTGAAAGCTACAGTACAGTGAGAATTTAAGTTAGGCTTCTATCATGCCAGCCTCAGATAACACACAGTTGTCTCTACATTACTATCTTAGCACCATTATTTTTATGCTTTAAGACCCAAGAGCAAGCTCTAAATCATCTCTAGTTCTTGACTTCCTACACTTAGCAGCTGTATTCAATGTTGCTTGCTAAATCATCTCCAGCAATTTTGGTTACAAATTATTATGCACTGGAATGCCAGACTAGAGTGCAATGTCTGTAAGGTGTAGCATGTCTATACAAACCTTGTTAATATGCGGGAAGCTGGAAAACTATAGAAACAAAAGAAAAACCAACAAAGAATCAAAACCCGAAGTATTGAACCTGGGTGGCCTTATTTCTATCAGTACACACAAAAAAAAAAAGATAACAAAAGTAAAAAAGAAAAGCAGCATAAAACCCTTTGAGGGTAAAAAAAAAAGTCAAATGAAAAATAATATATCTTTTCAGACAGAATACGGCACATAAGCTGGGCCCCCAACTGCAGCAGGTAGGTGCACAAGTAAAGGGCAGTTGTCAAAACCCTGACATCAAAGCAGTGAAAGGAAACCAGAAATCCTATGTTTAGAAATGCCCTTGATATAATCTGCATATCCTATTTTATATACAATTTAAGACATACCACACAAGTTTAAGAATAAAGCAGCTACATGAAGTTTCCCAAACTGATATGGGGGACACAACAAGGAATCAAGTTCCCTGGTAGCATGTAATTAAAAAACCAAATAATTATTACACAACAGGTACTAAGCTGTTACTTCCTCAGACTTACGAGCCCACGTCATCCATAAATTTCCCCAGACCTTTGTCAGCATCTCCCACAATCTAAAAAACTTCGGAAGAACCATCCATGGTTCCTGCTCTCCAGGAAGTACACAGACCAGGCCTATAGTGGAGCCAGCCATGACTTTGGCACTGATCTGATCAGGTATTTGGAACTTGGGATAAGAGTAATTTTGAAGGAGCAGGCCTGCACAATGCAAAACAGAAAGAAAGCAGAAATGATTTCACATGCCTATGCTGAAGGTTCAGCATGCTAGAAGCTGACCCACTTGGAAAGATCTTGGGTCATTTCAAGCCATTTGAAAAAAATCCAGAGTTGCTTTCTGCCATTTTATTCCCACTGATAAGGGGGATGTACCACATGTAATGATAACAATATGAATCGTAGTGAAATTAGAAGCCAGAGTTCAAACTGGAGTATAAACAAATACGGTGGTGATGTGGCTGAACACACAACTCATTTTAACAACAGACTACACTGAGAGATGGCTGAAGAACACAGCAGGGTAAAAACCACCAGGCAGATAGGAGCAAACTCTACAGCCTTATTTTCCAGCAGTAAAAGCAGCTTCATCAGCAGTTCAGAGGAAGGCTGGGCAGCATGAACTGAAGAAGCCACACTCTACACGCACATTTAATACTTTGCACAAGGCTTCTCTCTAGATTTAGACAGGTGTGCAAGTACTTGTAGGGTTTAAGATGGACCAGAGAACTGGAAGAGCTGAGGATCTGTCATAATGCCCATGCTTTGGGGAACGCATATGAAAAGGCCAGGGCAAGCGGTAGGGTCACTGAAGGGCAGCTTTGCCAGTGCTTTTGCTGTTATGTGAAGTAGTATTTCCTCTGCCCTTCCAAAAGAAATCCCTCTTTTACTCCAGCCAAATGCCACAAATCAGGATTTTTCTACTTAAAATGCTAACTGGAACAGAAATACATCCTCAACTTGACTATTATTTGTTTGTTTTTTTTTAACTCTAACATTTTCCCCCAGGAGGAGACATACTAGAATGCTGAAAGATTATCATGTTATTCACTGACAGTTAAGCGAGGTAATTTGTATTCTACTTGGCATGTACAGCAACTGACACAAACCACAGGGGGACTTCTTCTTTTTAGTTGTTTTTTTTAGTTTGTTTATTAAATTTCACCTAGTACTGGTTAAGTTCCCCAACACGCATTTATGTACACGCACATACACTTACAGAAATTCTTCCCAAAGATGCACAAGTACTGTACTGCTGATCTGTTGTACGCAGACTAGACAGTTACCTGGCCGTAAGTGGGACTGACTGCTGTACAGTTCAAATTTAATATTCCAAATGGGATTGAAGTGAAATGCAAAATAACCCTTAAGATCAGATTCTAATGTATTTGATGAACTTGATTATTACTAAAAGATTTCCAATGTATGTTTTCAAAAGCATAGACTTGACCATCCTTTAAAGTATTCCTGTTTTGATATCACAGACAATGGATCCCTATTGACAAAATAACTGTACAGTCACTTCACTGAATGTTGTAAAGAACAAAATTCTGTTATACTGAAAATCACCAACCCCACAGATGAAGCTACAGGTGTTAGCTGAATTTTAGAATAAAAGGCTTAGGCCTTACCTTCTAAATGATCTCATTTGATCTTCCGTAAATAATTCTTTCTTTTCCCATGATCAAACAATACATTTGAGAGTACTGAAAACATGTTGCTGCTCTCAAACAAATTACTTTTACCCATTTACAAGTTTTCTGTATTTTCATATCATGTTACAATTTGACGTATTATTAGCTCCAAAACAGATTATTCTGTCACAGACTCTTACATCATTCCTTATAGCTTCACTTCATCAAAAATTCCAAGACGTGCTTATTATAAATATGAAAGCAAGCAGATTAAATCAGAGAGGCTTTCAGAAGTGGACATTTGCACTTTAGAGATGTTCAGTGCATTATTGCTTTTAATAAGCAAAGTAATACATTAAGCTAAATTTAACATACCAATCATACATTTATAAACAAACACATAAGAAAAGATTGTATTTAAGCACCCAGCTCCACACAAACAAACAAAAAGATCCGAGAATAGCTTGCCTGCCCCTTTTTTTATCCTTTTTTTTTTTTTTTTTTTTTCTTTTTGAGCAGGATAATTGAGAGATCTGGTAAAACTAACTTCACTCAGATTTCCAAGTGGAAAACATCTGGTATTTCCACTTCTTTCCTGTTTGGCATCACAAATTTTGCTGTTTTGAGCTCTACTTCTCTTAACTTTCCTTACCGCAAAGGGAGCAAGAGTGAGAACAATCTGGCCTGCTGCTCTGTGACTTTCCTTTAGAGGAGATGATGAAGAGCTGATGGGAAAGCTCATGCTGCACTGTTAAACAACCCTATATATTAGCAGGCATTTAATACTGGAGCTGCCACTATGGCCACATAGGAGGCAAAGTAATGCCAAAGGCATTCAACTTCATCAGCATATAGAGTCCAACAAAGTGCTGGAGGAAACCAATAAGGCAAAGTATGTAGAAATTGGGATCCTGCTACCTTGGCCACTAGCCCTCCACATGTTTTTTAGGATATACTGTTGTTTCCAGGATCAATTCTGCACTATGTAAATAGATCATCAGGTTGTCTTGGGGATTACTAGAGCATCAAGAACCCGTGGCATTCTAAAGCACACTTTGGCAAAAATAACATTTATCTTCAGCAAATGGTAATTGCAAAGATATATGTGCAATAGCATTGGGATGTCTCGTTTCTTATACAAATACACATTCATCACACTTAAACGGAATGCCATCCATGTTGATGATAGATGAATCTTTTCCTAAACAACAATTTTATTCTTTTTTTTTTTTTTACAACATATTCCAGTGGCTTTCTAAATGTGCAATGCATTTCCCCGTGAGAATATAAATAAATGTCTGACAGAGACAATTAAGTCAGCTATCACTTCAATTTGCAGGACTGAAGCATACCAAAGATTATTTTGATAGATTTCTGTGCAAAGTATGAATATAACTTCATTTTCAGAGATACACATCTGCTGAGCAAATACATTTAATGGAAGTGAGTTTTGTTATCAGTTTTCTGGAGGTGTCTGTCAACAGCAATGATGTAGTTGACCAAAGGCCATCATCTTTGACTTGGGAAAGAAACTATGGCTTTGAGCATATTACGTAATGTATACCTTATTGCCAAAATGCTGTGCTGTTTCTTTATTTGGCCTTCTTTTGGAAACAGTTTATTAGAAAGGAATAATAGAAGTTTGAGAAGTTAATGATACTTAAACCACAGAATAGAAAGAATCTCAGCAAACAGGCATTTTTCTTTCTTGACAAGCTAGCAAAAAGACAGGCTGAAAGGATACACAGCCTTTATACAACTCCTACACAACTCAAAACGTAAACTGGTATATATTCATTCTAGCTGTTGTTGCTTTTCTATTGGCCAGAATATGTCCCTCAGGAGTAAAGTTTATAAACCTGCCCTGCACTTTCCAGAACTGTGAAGCAAAATGAAGTGATAGAGCATTATTTTTTTCCAGCCTCTTCAGCTGTTTTACTGTTTACCAGTATCATTAATTTTTTTCATGTTCATTGTGGAAATGGCTCTGCTGTCTTCCACAGTCAGAAATCTTGTGAAGGCTGCTAAGGTTAGAATTAGAACTTTGATCCCTTTTCAAATCAAATTATCCATATAATTAGAGAGGACATACATTTGACTTATACAAGATACTCTTAATGGTCTTCAGATCATTTTAAGGAGGCATTGCTCCTTAACCTTCAAAGGTATCTATGATTTCAAATCACTTCCCTAACTCTACACAGTTATACTCAATTAAAAATATTTGCTAATAATTATAACTTGAAAACAAAATTAATTTTTCAGTAAAAATACCTGGCAATTCTGTATATTTGAATCCTACAAATATACAAGTTTTCCCATTTCTTTTTGAGTACACTCTTGTGGCACGCAAAAACTAGTTCAATAGTCAGGGTTCAGTCTCACCTAGCAAACGCATTCACAAGAAGTTTTTCTATGTTCAAATTTATACTTCACTGAAATCAGAAGGGGCAGCACAATTTCAAGACAGATTTATTCTAAATCATATGACCAAGACAAACAGATGCTTAACAAATGAAATTAAATAGAGCATAAGCTGTACCAATCCTAACACACTCAGAATCATGTTAGTCATCTTCTTCCTTTGTAGGTAGCATTTTTTTTTTTTCCACATTGTCTTGTCAAGTTACACAAGATTTCAGCCTACTAAAAATCCCCTCAAACTTCTAAATCTGCAATTTTAATTCTATTAGAAGAAAGAAGTATAGAGTATATTTAGAGTTCTTTGAGTAATAAAAATATAATTACGTACTTGATGAAATGTAAAGGTACTGAGTCACTTTGAAATTTCAGGTGAATAGCTCCGCAGAATAGTGGCTTCAAAGCTGGCACGTAAAACTGGTGTCACTGAAGGGCACTAACTGTCGCTCATGTTAATCCTTTGCACAGTTTGAACAACAATCTTTGCAGATAATCAGGGGCATTTAAATACTTTACTACTTCTTTGCTACAATCACATCTTGGTAAAAACTAAATTCAGGAAAAGTAGATACACAAAGCATCTCTGATGATGAAGATCAACAAAGCAGGATACAAAACAGTAAGAGTTGCCAGTATAAATGCACAGTAAAAACCAAAAGCAAGTATTAATTTTTATTTGCACATCTTCAGCTGCTTCATACCACATTCTTGGAAAAAACAAACAAACAAAAAAAAACCCCGAAAATAAAAAGAAATCTCTTAGCCACTGTCTTCTTGATGGAAATAACTCAGAAGCAATCAATCTGCAAATATGCTTTAACCACCTTATCCTCTTTATAGATGTAAGAGTGTGCAGCAGCACAGCAGATGGCTATCAAGGAAATGAAGCTGAGTGCAAACTGGTGGTAGATGTTTTGAAGTCAGAAAAGTCACTTATCTTCCACAAAATTGATTCAACTTTTCCATACTGAAACCCACAGAAGCTGGTCATTTAAATAACTTCAAGAACCTGGGCTTTAATGAGTAACCACCACATTGTTTGCAGACAATGCTAATTGCTAACAGGTGCAGCAAGTGAGCAGGGAAATAATTTCCAAACTACTGAAACAAAAAATCCTCAGTACCAGCTGTCTTCCCTGAGTGCTGGTAGAGAAGCCCACCTTGTCACTGCAGGCACCCTCAGCGAGCCCACAACTTGTCAAGCAATGAGAAGGTTCCCAAACATCCTCCCAGGCCATGAGCAGAGAGAAGCTCTTCCAGAGGGAAATCTGGGGGAGGAGAAGCGTAGGTACAGCTACAAAAGACTTGCAAAGTGGTAGTTAGTTTATGCAAATATTTATCTGTCTAAACACCTTCTAAGTCAACATCCTATTACCTTAAAAAAAACAACAAACAAAACCCCAAAAACCTTATCAGCGCAACCAAATCCTGAAAGGAGATGGAGGGAAAGAAAAATCAAGATTGTTTTATAGGACACACTAGATACAGAACAAGAATAAGCTTCCTAATAAAAGGAGATGCACTTTCAGAGCTTTGGATAGTCTTCAGGTAATGAAATTTTGTTAGATTTAGAAAGAACCAGTATATACCACTTGAGTCTCTACCATATAGTTACAATTAAAAAAGAAAAAACAAAACCAAACCCAACACCTACACATTTTCAATGACCAGCAAAACTGATAGACAATCGTGTATGCTCACACTAACTGCTAGGGGTAGGTAGATTCCGCCTAGCTAAAATGAGTCTAGTCACTGGGGACTGCTAAAGACACAATGTGGGCAAAGGAAGACCTAGATGGAAACTGCTACTCCTGAAAGTAAGGCTCAGGCTGGCAGGCAAGCTGCCAGGTGGTTTGACAGGGTTTTTCCTTGTTCCTCAAGCCCACAGCCATGCTTCCATCACAAGTAGTTTCTCTCACATAATTATACATCATTATATTTGTAAAAATATTTCAAGATCACCCTCAAGAAATTCGACCATGAAACTGGAAAAAGCCTAGGACTGATGAGCTGGCATTTTATCTACTGCATTTTATCTCTGTGTAGAAACAACAGGAGCTGAAGTGTTAGCAGCTGGTTGCCTCCATTTGACCTGATTAATACCCGACACCGCAGAGAGGCAAACAGCATTTCAAGGTGGCAAAAAGTGCCTACAAAATTTCATGCCTGAGACTGTGAACTCCTAAAGAAAGAACAAATACTCCCTTTAGTCTTCCAAACTGTTATTCTGCAACCGAAATTGCAGACCACAAGTATAGGGGCAGACTCAGTTTTGTTTTCCAGTAAACTGGAGGTTGAATCAAAGACAGAACTGTTTGCAAGTAAACAAGTTGACAGATGAAAGGTCAGAGCATTAAAGAATAAACCTACTGAGAATTCTCCTTCTCATTGAGATTCAGCAGAGAGCTTTATATCTTGGGAATGCAGGAATATATAATCGCAGATGGGAAATCTGCCAAGAAAAAAGTCAAGAGAAATGGGAGAAGGTGGTCACCAATTCTGCCTGCCGATTTTGTTTATTATTTTATTTTAAAATATATGGAATATTTAATTCCATCACAACACACATTGGGGAGATTAGTCGAAGGCAGTTTATATTATTTTTGGGTAATGTTAATATCTTTTTCTATGTGCCATTCTTGTTTTGAATTTGCTATTGGTTCAGAAAATAATTATTAAAAAACCCTGTCCTGAGCATGAAAGTAAGTGTTTATGCGGTATTAAGAACTTTCCAGTTTTCAAATCAAACAAATATAAGCACAATTCTCCAAAAGACCAAATGATTCTTCTTATGTCTTTTAAGACTTGCTATTTTACATATAGAGTGTATGACCTGACCATGATCTTTTTAGGTCCCTTCCAACCCTTGGGATTCTGTGATTCTGTGATTCTATGATCTGAGGTAGGCACCATAAAGTGGCAAAAGGACACAAACATCCCATCTCATTATTCTGTGTTGGGATTGCATGAAAAACATAAGTATATAAAGAAACCTATAAACACTTATACATTGCTTTAAAGATTAAAGTCAGGAACGTTCCATGTTGCTTGATCTTCCTGAAGGCTACCTGCAGAAAAGGAGGGGGGAAGAGGAAGCATGACAAGAGCAGGGCAGCCTCGTTTTGCCCTTCACCCCTATAGTCAGGTTCTCCACTCTAATTCCTCTGCTCCCTACCGCAACACTTCAAGAAGCAAAGCTAAGAAGGAAGAATGGTCATGGAAGGAATTTATCTGTTTAGGGCTGGATTAAATTGCATAGAGGGAAGATGGGAAAACAGGAGGTGATGGCCACCTACCCACTTTTTCTCATCATTTTATGTGCTTAAGCACTTGTAACTTATCACCAAGACAGACACTGACAGTTCTGAGGCAATGCACTGCCATCAGAACTGTTGCTCCACCTAATTTCAAAAGGCAAATAAGACAGCTGAGTAAGAATCTTTCCAGTTATTCACAAAGCTGAATAATAAAAATCAAGCAGTGATTTTTAGATCATGTAGTGACTGTGCTACAGATTAAAGATGATGATAATTTCTTTGAAGAAAGATAGCATGGGGTGGTGGCGTTTCTTTTATTGGAGGTGTTTGGATAATTGGTCTTTTCCAGCAATGAACCCAGAAATGTCCTATTTTTCAATTAGACAAGAACCTCATTTGCACATTCTTAGAGACAACAGGATATTCTGCCCCCTGTGGCTTTTAAATGATGCAAAGTTAACCTTATTTGTCCCTGCAAAAATATTTCACTTGCACATTCAAACAAGTTGCTAGAACTCCCCTTCAATGGAACAAGGTAAAAATTTGTCAGCTACAGGAGGAGCAGGGACTGCAATCTCCAGTGCTGCACTGAATTTAATTTCCTGCCACATCTTCACAAGAGTACTGGGACTGGGTGTGCACAGTTTTAGTTTAGTGGAAGGAAAACTTACCCAGTATGCAAGGGTTGCTTATAAATATGTGCATATAAAGCTTATATTTTATACCTAAAATTCAGGATTTCAAATGCAATAGCTTCCTCTAACAAAACCAAATTCTGTGTGTTACTTGAGTAGTATGTAAAGATCACAGAACCTCTGAATTATGTTTTGCCTTCCCAAAGCCAAAGGCAGCTGTAACTCCATAATCGTACTGTTCCTTGGTCTTGCAGTAAATCAAATCACGTACCTCAATATTTGCCTGTTCCAAGTAGCACATTTAAAATACACATGGCAGAAGAACAACTCAACTTAGCCTCCCCTTTGTTAAGACTTTCAAAGATACAGAAGCCGCTTGAACTTGCCTCTCTGCACTATTCAAGATGTCCTTGTATTCTATTCTATATCCATGTATTCTAAAGATCACATGACTCAGACATGGAGTTATGCAATAATTTCTTTACTCTTTCTTTTTTAATCTCATTAACATTGCCTTCACCATCTCTCAAAGGTGCTACCCTAGTTCTCTCAGGTCTGCTTCAAGCCTTCGCTCTGCTTTAAGCAGAAGCATTAACAATAGTGTTTATATGCTGCATTATTAAATACCTGGTTATGTCATGTTTAAATATGTTGCTTGATTCTCACATTATGCCAAATTACTGGATAAATGGGAAGGAAAGAAGTGAGCATCACTGCTGAATTGTCATGTACATATGGAAAAAGACCCATGATTTTAAGTTCCAACAGGTTTTCCTTCTGCTGAACTGGGACCTATTGAAAACAAAATGATACATTTAAAATTATTTCCTAGCGGATTTGATTACAGAAATAAATTAATGACTGCTATTAAATAAAACATTTTTGCACTGAATATTATGGTAACTTGATTTGCATAATTTAACAGTTGCAGGGACTTCAGGAAATAACAATGTAAATGAGTGCTGAAAGTGTACATTAATGAAAGAGGAGATTTTACCATGCGTAAGACTCTCCCCCATGATGTTATTTTAAGGTTATCTTTCAATCCTTAATCACATTTGTATATAAGGTTAAAATGATTTGGTGTCAACATCTCTGGTGTCATTCCATTCTGGTGTTCTTAGAGATATTTACAAGTTTCTCTTCCCATATCTTTTCCATAAAGGACAAATTAAGTTCTGAATATACAGACAGAAATCCACTCAGCTGACAGAAATTAAAAAAAAAAAAAAAAGGAAGAAAAGAAGCCATTACTAATAAGCTATCGATAACATTTTACTGTTTCCTGTCAGGCAAACCCCGAGGAAAACAGATATTTCATATAATTTGATGAGTACTTTCCTAATAATAATTGCAAAATAACAGAATTTTCACTTAAATATTTCATAAATCATTAATGAAAAGGGTTTCAGCCGCAGTTCATAAATTCCACTTTCTTAAAAAAAAATAAATTGGAGTAAAATGCACGGATCAATGCTTATGTGGCAATCCATGATATGATTTTTAATTTTTGCATGTTCACTGCCATACTCCGGAGTTACTTTTCTTCATAAACAACATTATGATTCTTTTTTAGCATCCAATTTTGATAAAAAACCCAGATAATTTTACTTTCAGTTTGACCTCATTTGCTAATGGAAAAAGCACAAAAATATCAAGATAGTATCCAGGCTTCATAAAAAGTTTAAGGCTAGCTGGCTGCCCAACCAACATGTAAACTAGCAGATGCTTAGGTCCTGTGTCCTGCTTTGACAGCCACAAACAAGGGCAGGTAAACACTGAGCTAAGTGCTCTCAACAGGATTTCAGTCAAATCTGAGAGCTCTAATTTAGCACGACAATGTGTCACCTCCAACTTAACTGCACACTGGGTTTGTACAAGGGACACTGAGCAAGCCAAGTAAAACAAGTAATCTGAAACCATGTTACACAGAAGCTCACTATTGCTGCTGCTCATAGCGGTTATACTCACTTTAGCATAAAGAAACAAATCCTGCAATGGAGGATTGTGGACTTCTTCTGGGACTATACTGATTATTTCCATACAAATTCAACCCTCACTTTCAAAATGAAGAAATCAAAGACAAAGAAAATAAAAAAACACCCACAAAACACCCCACAAACTTATTAAGCCTTTTGAATTAAATTTAATAGATTCAAAAGTACAACAATAAGCTTCTGATCACAATCTCTCCAGACTGAACTTCTAAGTTAATGCAACTAATGCACTTTTTGCTTTACAAAATGCGACTCAGACTAATCCCACCAAAAACGTGGTAAGGTAAAGGTAAGGTCATGGAATACAAGAGATCCCAATGCAATACAAAATGTCTGTATACAAAATCAGAAAAGTAACTTAGCTCTGATCACGAAAACAACAAATTGGAAAGTGTAATCTAGCTATATGGATATACCCACTTTGTTACATACATGTTTACACAGTTTCAAGACTTCAAGATCATTATTTTAGTTCAATGAAAGACACTGGGTATTTGTCAGTGGAGGCTGACGTTTCTTTTGACAGATAACATTAGCCACCTTTCTGTAGAAGAAACACTACTTAGGAAAACCTTAATAGTGTAATCACAAAGAGCAAAGTTAGATATTACTTAAGAGATTAATGAAGTGGAAGTAAATTTATTAGAAGCAATCTGTCATTGCAAATTTCACATCTGCTCAACAGATTGAGAGGTGGATTTTCTTGTTCTCTGTACCTTGCACTGTCAGAAGACCGAGATGTTATTCGCTTCATACTTGCTCATAAGACATCTTGAAATGCAATCATTTATCTTTTAAGATAAAAGCCTAAAAGAGGTTTTTCTGGACTCATGTACTTAACAAAATCAATTTGGTTAATATACAAACGTAAAAGAGAAATAGTTCAAGAAATGTAACAAGCAAAAAAAAAAAAAAAAGCCAAAACAAAACACCACCACAAAAAAAACCCCAACAACATTCCCCACCCCTAAATGGTCACCAATCCAGGATTCTTTCTGAAAGGAAATAAGGAAATCTATCCCTTTAGCCACATGGAGAAACCTTATAATAGCTTCATCCAGGCATGACTCAGAATCATGTTCAGCTGAAGTAACCTGATGAGATGTTGGGAAGTGCTTTCCCAACTTATACATACATACCAAATCTCACAGGTCTAAAGTAATTGTTACATACCAAATCTCACAGGTCTAAAGTAATTGTTACGAACACCAAATCCAACATTTATAGTAATAAGTGTTGTAAAAAATGTTCTAAAAAATAAATTAAAAACTATTGTTTTGAATAGCTATTTTGGAACATAAGATTTTTAGTGTTTATGTTTCTGGTACTGCAGTTTTACATTTGATGTTTCCTTTGAGCAGCAGCAAAATGCACCGCTGTTTCTGTTGATATTTTAGTCTTTACTGTAGCCTTTAACTTATCAATTAATGCAAGAGAACAAGCAACAGGGTAACAGAAGTTGTAAGCTAAAGGCTTTTAAAAATAAAACTGAACTTGATCAATAAGAACATACCAAGTGATTGAATATGGAAAAGTGGCAGTAGAAACATTTACAACCTAAAAAATGGTGCACAAGAAAACCTGCAAAGCCAGAATAATTAAAATGTTTGCTGCTTATAAAGGATTAAAGATTTACTTTTCCCAGTTTCTGCAATACTATTTTGCTTTATTAAGGTTTCTCAACAGAAGTTTGAAAGCAACCTGAGCTGCAAAATGAACTGGAAAATGTTCAACATCAGCATTAGTCCCAAATTCAGTTCTTAACATTTTGAAGATTGCTGCAATACAATGCAAAGTAAATATATCTATCACAACTGGAAAAAAAAGCTTTATATATAATGATGCTAAGTACAAATGAGCATCACAGTGGGTAAGCAGTATTAGAAGAAAAAAGAAAACTATGACAAATAGTTAACTGCAGCTTTTACAGTGAACAACTTCAGATGTCAGGAACCAGCACCCTCAAACAAAATGCAGAATAAAAGACAGGCACATCAATATACCATGATCACTTGAAATAGGGTGCAGCTGTTAAGCTGGTGGACTGTATATTGGCATGAAAAGACACAGCACAGATTTGCCCTGACACTGGTACGATTTGCTCTGGCCAACCTCCTTTGAGATAGCTCTTCAAACAACATCCGGATTTGTGTGTCTCCGTTATTCTTAGAAAGGTTCAAAGCACAAGTATGAAAAAGCCTACACAAGCACAAAACCTGACCTTCACCTTCCCATTTTCTGATGTTTCTAGTCCTGCTTCTTCAATAGAAAACTAAAACAGGGTTGGAAACAGCATGGGGCACGGATCTCAATGTAGAATCTACAGTAAAACCTGCTTTCTTTAGTATGTTTCAAGAAGAAAAGTATTTCCCTGTCAGGAATTAATTTGTTTTTCTACCCAACAAGGAGATAAAATTTAAAAGCTGAAAAAATAATATGTAATTAGGCTTGACACAGATAGAACTACACTCTCAAGCAGACAGGGCACACATAGACCACTGGCAACTCATCAGCAGAGTTTGTATACAACATTACACATATGCACAGCTTCCTTCTCCCATTATTACGAGTATCACTGGCAGGAGATTTCTGGACTTTCTAACCACAAAGCCACTGCTCAACTAAAGGAAGAGAGATGACAATTCCCATGAGTTCATTTATTCAACTTAGACATGAAATGTTCTTCCATTTGGACATTTTTCTCTCCTAGAGTTGTCAGTTTTCTGAGCAAATGCTTCCCTTAAAGCCAGCAAAAAAAAAAAAAAAAAAAAAAGCAAACACAACTGGGTACTCTCCAGCTAATTTACAAATACCTGAAATAAAACTGAATTTTACAAGTACAGGCTTTAACTACATAATGATTTTTCTTATTTTCTTTTATTTTTTTTTCCCCACAGAAAATGCAGATGGGCAGTGACAAGCAACAAAAAAATAATCACAATACAAATAAATCAACCTAATTTAGTTAAAAATGTGACCTGCCCTTTTTTGTTATAGCAAAAATCTACTGGGGAAAAAAAAAGCCATTTTAATGAAGAGCTATTCTATACTAGCATAACCTCCTCTACCTGCATCCAAAAATACCATCAATATAAACAATGCTGTTGGCAAAGGCTAAGTATGTTGGTTATGGTTAAAATACTACCACTGTATGTAATTCATTCTTTAGTCCAATATATAAATGAAAACCACATAGGATAAACATCTGCAGCCACAAAATCCCCAAACCCCTACAAAAGAAACCAAAAATCAAGCAGGGTCATAAAATTTCATTTCAAAGCCATGACTGAATATATGATGCTTGAACATGAGATCACAGCACTTTCAACAGGAGGTCTATGCACATATTGCCATTCCCAGGTCAATGCCAGAAACACAAAGGATGTTTCTCTCTCCTGCAGCCCACTGCCTCATTCATCATACACCTGCTTAGACAAAAAAACCTGTGGAATTTGCATACCTGAAGTAGAAAATTCCTCCCTTACCATCTAAACCCCAAGTTCCTAAAAACCACTCTGTCCTTCCCTTTCACCCAACTATGGTCTATTCAGCAACAGATAGTGCACAAAACAAAATTCAAGCATTTATTTTTGCTCTGAAAGAAGCCATGGATAGGTATTCAATTTTTTTTCCTTTCATACACACATGCAATTTATAAAGTAATTTTCAATTAAAAAAAATGCATACAGCAATAAGTCTGAGCCACTAACAATCAGAACAGTGCTACTGCGAAGCGTTGTGAAATAATGCTAAAGGAGGTGAGGAAAACAACATTTATTCCTATAACTGAACACATGAAAACTGGAAGACAAGCAGCCAAACCAGAAACACAAGTAATCCACTTCATCTAACAAGCTTCTGTATTGTAAGCCCAAACAAAACATAACAAGGCTAATGGTAAACAACAGTAATATGAATAAAAATGAGTGAGGATACCTGCAATTGATACAACTGAGCAGATCTGTAGAGAATAGATCATCTTCTGTATTCAAAACCTCCACCAACTTGTGTAGAAGCAGAGTGTGTGTATGTATATACACAGCCTTCTAGAAACCATCTGCTGCCAGTTGTGAAGCCAACTTATGGTGTTAATTTACACACAGCTGATCCCTATATTCATGTGATGGAGAACACTTACCACAGCAGTTAAAGTCATGAAGAGAAAGCTTCCACTTACCTAAAATAAAATAAATAAAATGAAAGAAGATTAAAATAATGTATCAGGAAATCTGTTACAGATCTAATGTTTAGCTGGGGAAATGAAGTTTTACTTCATTCAGTTTTGACTCTCTCATCTTCCCCTCCTCCCACAAAAAAAAGGAAAGAAATGTTTTGCAAGGGATAAAAAACAATAGCAGTCTGCATTTGTACTACAATCAGCATACATGTAATCAATACACATCATCTTCAATATGCCTCTTATCCAAAGAATGCTCTTATCTAGCATGTATTATCAAAGAAGGGGTAGTTTGAGAACACACCAACAGTCAACCACATGAAATGCTTAATGCAGAAGGACACTTAAAAAGAGAAGTCAGAAGGAGAGAAAAAGCAAAAGAACAAAGCCATTCCTTTGCAACTGATATCACCTTTGAACTGCACTGCTCATTTTCTAAATTTACTGTCATAGGAAGCATTTGAATCATGATGTTGTGCATTTAAATAAGAACCCTGAAAGCCTGTTAAGGAGAAACAGGATTTCCTACAGCTTATAGCTGACCATATCATAAACTTCTAATTCTCAGACAATTTTAAATAGTTTGTATGTTTATATGCAGTTGTGCCCTTCTAATATAGACTTAAAATGCATCCTTTTTTTTCTTTTTAACACAGCAAGAATGTTCCTATTATCTTGGAGCTAGAGATGCTGTGTAGTTAGCACAAAGCTGTGTCACACAGCATAGTTGCAGAGCTCCTTTCATCTTAAAGCTGTAGAGAAAAACAGATGATGTGCCACCTCCTAGTCCAGAGGGGCTGAGCTCCCCCTCACTGAACCCCTGGCAGACTGGGGTACTTGTTCAGCAGCTCCACAGCAGACTCCTCCTCCACTGGGATCTCCTGGCTGGGCATGAGAGTACAGATCAGTGCTGGAACACTGGAGATATTTTCTACTCATACCCAGCATTCAGCAGATTTGAACTGTTACCCCCTAGGAAAAGCTCTTTGCTAACTCTCATTTTTTTTCTAAAACCTGTATCATCTCCAACTAATCTAAGACCTTTTGAGAAATACATTTCCCTTCAGCTTTTCACTTAAAGCTTGAATATTTCTCATAGCTAAGAATTTACTTTTCTGTGTCCTTTCATGCAGACACTCTGCAGCGAAGGACTCAACATGGGCTCTAAACAAATGCTTGTATTTGGACAAGGAAATTCATATTCACAGTATATTTGATAAACCAGGACTAGGGACATTGAGTAAAGGTCAGACACTGTTTCTAAGATGCCTCTTATTTCTTACTGCTATAGGATAGTTAGAAACACAGAAAATCAGTTGACTTTTAACAAACATATATAAACAGTAAGAGTTACTAAACTGTATGCTGAAATCCTGGGAAGTGTTACCAAAATGTTTAACTTGGGTGGCTGTCAGAATGACCAGGGTGCATCTGGTACAATCATGCTACTGCTGCTGCTCCTCCTGGGCAGTGCTGCACATCAAGCTGTGCTTTACTCCTCCACAACACCCCACTGTTAGGTCACCTAACAGGCTGTTAGAAAAACCCCGTATTTCAATTTAATTAAAATAAGAAAATCAACAGAAGCAAAAAAGGCAAAAAACATCTGCTTTCTATACATTTTAGTTCTAGCGGTTCGTGAAAATGCTTTTTAAGACTCTGTCCTCCGTCTAAACTATGGCACACAGTATTACTCCAATGTAAAATGTCCTATTACTGCATATATTTCACATATAGACTTCTCATTATAAGACCTCGTATCATCATTCTATTCATGATTCCATTATTATAAAAAGAACACAAATCAAAGCCACAGTGCACAGGTACTGAAGGTGCTACCATTAAATTCATCAATGCTAGCAGGTATAGCTGTATCCAGAAGAGAGAAGCAGTGCTGCAAGATAAGCCTTTCACAGGAATAGATTTCTGCCAAGTTTCCGGACTCAGTCTCGGGGGAAGATAAGAACACCTTGAAATCCCAGATCAGAAAAACTTGTGTGTAAAAGTTAACCTTGCTTCAGAGTCATTGTGGTTTCAAGTCTACATGCTTTACCAAGCTGGGATTTTAGAAAAACAAAAGCTTAGTATGCCATGTGATGAAAGCCATCTTTTAGTCAATTCTAGTTAAAAAGAGAGCTAAATCACAAAAAGTTATGGCTATTGCACATATGCAAACACAGGTTGATTTAGTCCAAAACCAAAACAGTGCAAGTAATAAACAGGAGAGCTTTTCTTGCCCTAAACCTGTCAGCTTCTACATATATTTTACTTTAAATAAGATCTGTAGTATCCTGATGTCAAACTATTCCTCTTCTCCCATTTCAATCCCAAGTAGCAGAGGCATCAATATATAGGGCACCGCCTAGTTACTAAGAAAAACAACATAAGCAATGCTTTTCTTTCTAGCGAGCATACACAGAAGTATCTATAAATCCTTAGTCTGTATTGTAACAACCCATTTTTATCCTCCTTCATTAGATTCAGTTTAAAGGGATTTGTTTCTGCACCAACTTGCGGTGAACCCACAAAAAAATGCCTGTAAGATGGAGATAAGCTATGACCACAGTTGCTGCTCTGTTAGTTTGCTTGCATGGTGGATGTTTTTGTGATTATAGTTACTCTGCGATTTAACGGTAGGAGGTTAATGGAAATGTTACTTGCTACGGTAGCAGGCTAAATCAGTTGGGGGAAGGAAAAGAAATGTGTTTACACTTGAAGATGTCACATAAAACAGTGGGAAGCTCCCACCCCTGACACCAGATCTGGCATGCTCATTCAAGGACTCATCTACATTATTACATGCTCCTTCACATTTAGAAATCTATTAATTTACAATTAGCTGTATTGATTTTATAGCAGATTCATAATTTCCGTGATAATTTACGGACTACTGACAAAATTAACTATGCCCCTTCCAAAGATGAGCATTATTGATAAAGAGGCCTTGGTACGAGTTACTAAACACACCACTGACAGTCTGGATTTTCTGCTGTAAATTCTACATTAATTACAGCAGAACTGATTGGTAGATTCTATCTGTTCCACCGAGAGTTTCCTCCCTCACTCCTGACAGTATCCACCAGCAGGAAATGTAATCAGCCACTGGAGATAATGTCAGTTCAGCCTTGGATGCCTTGTTAAGTTAGAGAGATTTAAAATAATGTAGTTATTGTGTATACCCTCTCATGTTCAAGGGTGATGTGTTCTCAAAAAAAACCCCAAATCAACCAAAACCTAGAAATAAAATCTGAAAAGAAATGCTGCATAAAATACAATTTAATCATATTTTGAGAGCTATATCTACTATATCTACTGTGGCACTGAAAAAAATAACAGTGGGTCAGTAACTGAGAATGAACTACTTTTAGAATATATGTTGTATAAACCATGACAGTATATTTCCTAGAACAACAGTCATTGCTTATTGTTTTACAAGGTATTATTTTAATAAAATAGTAAGCCATTTTATAAAACAGGCTTTTACATATTAGTTCTGGCATGGTTTTGCAATTCCTCCACATTTATATGAAAAAAATTACTTCCAATAGAAATCAAATATCTCATTTTCCTTCTTCGCTCAGGGCTTCACTCACTGACAGCATGAACAGAATTCCTTTCAATGTTGCATGAATCCCTTTCAATATAAAGTTGGTCGCTACAAAAAATACTTACTGCATGATTCAAAAAACCATGCTACAGAAACTTTGTATCAGTGCTAATCACAAAATCTCTGCCCAAGACTGCCCACGTTTGAGAAATGTTTTAGTTCTGTGCATATCATAGAATCACAGAACGGTTTGGGTTGGAAGGGACCTTAAACATCATCTAGTTCCAACCTCCCAGCCTCTACAAAACAAAAATTCTCCCTTTCACTGACAGGCCTTCAGTAAGTTACTGAACATAACTTTGTAAACTCTCTGCATCTGGTATCTTGGCACCTAAATGAGCTATTGATACATATAAATATAAACTAAAAAATAAATATCAAGGAGATATAACTTGCATACACAGATATATTTCACAAGAGTAAAAATATTGGTCGTGCAATGTCGGTGCTGAAACTTTTATCTCTGTGCAGCACCTGCTCAGTGAACAGTCAGACTTTATCTTTGTGAAGTTATGTGTTAGCCTGGGTTGTATTTATGGCACCCCAACAAAACCCTGGCAGAATTGTTAAACAGTACATAGGTAGTTATACACTATTCAATCACAGCAGAAGCTGAGCGGTGTACAAACTCTGATGAACTTACCTGCATCACATTAACATTGTGCATATGGGGAATCAAACTCCTACATATGAGAACAAACAAGGAAGATGATCTACAGTCAATTGCATTAGTCCTCAATATATGATCCTGAGTACTAGATATCAAAAGAAGTGTGACCAGCAGGTCAAAGGAGGTGATCCTGCCCCTCTACTCTGCTCTTGTGAGAACTCACTTGGAGTATTGTGTGCAGTTCTGGTGTCCTCAACATAAAAAGGACATGGAACTGTTGGAACAAGTCCAGAGGAGGGCCACGAGGATAATCAGGGGACTGGAGCACCTCCCGAATGAAGACAGGCTGAGGAAGTTGGGGCTGTTCAGCCTGGAGAAGAGAAGACTGCGTGGAGACCTCATAGCAGCCTTCCAGTACCTGAAGGGGGCCTATAGGGATGCTGGGGAGGGACTCTTCATCAGGGACTGTAGTGACAGGACAAGGGGTAATGGGTTAAAACTTAAACAGGGGAAGTTTAGATTGGATATAAGGAGGAAATTCTTTCCTGTTAGGGTGGTGAGGCACTGGAATCGGTTGCCCAGAGAGGTTGTGAGTGCTCCATCCCTGGCGGTGTTCAAGGCCAGGTTGGATGAAGCCTTGGGTGGGATGGTTTAGTGTGAGGTGTCCCTGCCCATGGCATGGAGGTTGGAACTAGATGATCTTGAGGTCCGTTCCAACCCTAACTGTTCTGTGATTCTATGATAAGGCATGGACTTTCAGGGAGTAGGAAGAATAGGGAATGCCATGCCATAACTCTCAGAAAGCAAGGAGGTAGCTGTAAGCTACACAGGCAGCTGCAGTTTTACCTTCTGAGCCCCTGACTTTGTAATGTTACTACGTCCTTTAAAACAGACTTTGTAAAGCTTTAGAGGTAGCGATCAACTTTTTTGTGAAAATGTAGTAATGTATTAGCTCACTGGGGTCTTCGAAATACTGCACAGTGCAAACAGTGAACAAAGCAGTATCTTTTCCAATTACCTTCATATTCCTGAAAACTAGGTATCACAAGAAGTCCTTTGCTGTAAAAATGAATGCTGCTTGAGGATGAGAAAATGAAGGTCATAGAGGTACAAAATAATTTTTCCTGCAATATTTTGGAGCTTACCAATTAGCAATGTAACCCAGATCATGACTGTCACTTGTGCTTCAATGGCAGTCCCGCCTGTCCCCATGTGCCATCACTTAGTGTATCTTTGCCATAAGCAGGTAAACAAACTAATAAAATAAACATGATGGAAGTGTGGAGAGATCACTTGCTTTTGCTAGACCATGTCAGTGCGCTAGATAGAATATCAGAATCTGTACCATCCAAAGATGATGTCACCAAGAATGGAAGAGAAATCACAGGAAATGTTACAGACAAGCAAAATTAAGAACATACAACTGGACATAAGATACTTCTTCCATTTGATGAAGCAGCCAATTTTAACACAGATGTTACCCCGTACTAACACATTCCACGTGTTACCAGATAGTGCCAGGCACTTGCTATATACCAGCCTTGTAAACCCTCATTCTCTTTTGTGTGTGAAAATTTGTGAAGTGTAACATTATTTGACTGTCTCATTTCTCAGCAGCATGCAGCACAGTCCTGCTTTCCTCTATCATCTCCTGTTGCCATACTCTTACCTATCTCAATAACAAATGAGCCCTCAGTGTTTACCCTGATCAAAATTCATAGCTACAGCTAACAGCTGCGGTTCTGCACTCATCTACCAGAATAAAAGGCTGTGGTCTGATTAGCGATCAGCTGGGCTATACATTACTACTAAAAATATTCCAAGTTGCTACTGACAGTCACAGTTCATTTACCCCTCATTGTGATAGATGCACAGTCAATCATGAGGAGAAGGTCGGGAGCCACTTAGACATACTTAAACCATAAAAGGGGGCAGTATGAACCTTCATACATAAATCACAGAGAAACACAGTGGACAAGCAATATCACAAAAACAAACACTGGGTTTACTATGTGGCAAAACATTACCATATGTCAAGGCCATCACACTTAAGATACAGTCTTCTAAAGACTCATTAGATCAGGACAGACAGACGAACACATATTCAAGGTGTTTCGTCTGTACAGGGGAGCTACCGATCTACCCAAGAGCCAAGGCAGAAGATGTTTGCTTGGCAGGGGAGCTCAAAGACATGCTTTCTGCTGTCGCAGTTCCTCCTGACCACTCTACCAGGAACTACTTAAAATTTTGTCCATCTTAAGTAGAGTTCATCCATTTTTGTTAAAGGACAAATCCCCTTACTGTTCTAGTGATGTACGTCATAGAGCTTATTTAACTATTTCCACTGGGTTTGGCTGGGTTAGAGTTAATTTTCTCCATAATAGCTTTTATGGTAGTATGTTCTGGATTTGTGATCAAAACAGTCGGTAATACAGAGATGTTTCCCTTACTGCTGGGCAACGCTTACACAGCATCAAGGCCCGAAATCAGGCAGCACACTAGTTAGGATCAGGGAAGCTGAAAGGCTGGATCAGTCGCACATTGTTTTCAGTGCAGGGAGCTATTTACACACATCACATCAGACTGTGATGTTATCTGTGAAAAGGCAGATAGCCACGGCAGCAGGGACCACACAGCACTCTATTAATACAGGAGCCTGTTCAGCTCTGCATGGGTCCAGATGTAACAGCTCTGCCCAGAGGAAACAGGCCAATTTATGGAACCAATGCTTAATGTGTATCTAAGGAGGGCAATATTGAGCTTCACTGTAAATATCACAAAGACAACTTAAATGGTTTCATGCAATGGGCCTGGAATGAAAATCACAAATTAAAGAAAAAAAGGAGGAAGAGCTGACTGATACCAAGAAAACTTTAGATCATCAAGTTGCTGAGCACGGTGGGAAAGCAACAAATAAAGATCCCAAACCCACCTCTAAGAAGCTATCACAAATTTCCTTTTCTGCCAGCTTGAGCCTGTCACCTCTGCCACATACCCCATTTAGAGCTAAGGATCAGCTCATTACTTGCCTCAGTGCTACTCACAGAACAATAAACCTGCATGTAAATGGAGTGAAATTAGAAATTACAGGAACCCTTAGGGGTATTGCAGCTCCCTTCTTTTGTCTAACTTCCGTGTAGTATCAACTTCCGTGTAGCATCAATCTGCTCCAAACACTGTTAGTTGAACCCAAACCAGCTTGTGGAATGGCAAAGGGCAGATGTCTGCAGAAGAAAACCTGCACAATTCTAAATTTTTTTGACAGGAACCTCCACTGAAGTTATCCTTTGTAAATGTAAGAGCATTATATATACATTTAAGCTCAGTATTTAATAAATTAGTGTGCACACACACACATATATACACACACTCATGCAAACCCGTAAAAAGTTATTTCCTCACTTTGTTGTTTATGTGGGTTTTTTTAAGGAGTATACTAAATTTCTATAAATTGTACTGGAATGCTTACTCTATTCATAAATGGGTAAAAATAATGAAAGCTCAAGAGACCATACAGTAAAGAAAATGTCCTGCTTTTGCAGAGAATCACACTAGGTTTCTGAATATTCACAGCTGCAATTGGTGTTTCTTTCAAAAGCATTCCAGATTAAATAAATGAAGCCACATGAGTCCTGTATGTCAAAATGCACAAAGCTGAGATAAACAGCTTCTCACTGGAAAGTGTTAAAAACATAAGGTTGGAATAGAAGAAAGCGATATATAGGGATTCATTATGTTTTTTTTTTTCCACATAAACTTCAGTTTAGAAAAAACTAAATACATAAAAGAAGAATACAATTTTACAACTGTAGCATACACTATAAATTAAATCCTTGGAGCTCCTTCTGTTTTCCTTTATTCTGCCAGCACACGCATGCATACTGTAACACCCAACCATTGAGGTGTATGAATTCTCCATCAGCCCATACAGTAGCAACATGTTTTGGAAATACTATTTTCCACAAGCAGATGCTTTGGGCTCACTTTTGCTGGTTGACACTTCACAGTAAACCTCCTTGCCAAACTGTCCTTTTACATCTGATAAAGATTTATCATCTGTGTGCTTGGAGTATACTTTGGAAAAGGTGCAAGTACCTTGGTGACAGGGGGGATAAGAAGAAAGTGTACCAAGTAACTTGCAGGTGTACAAACAGTCAGGACTACAGACAAGAAAATAAAATATGAAAAAAAAGGAAATAGGGATTATAAAGTGTTGGGTAAGAAAACAACACCCCCCCCCCCCAAACCCTTACCACCCCCCGCACCGCTCCTCATAATAAAGTCTCGAACATGTTGAAAGATACTACTGAGCAGTACACTCAATTATCAGCACACTTTGGGGATTTAGTGTTCCTTCCGCACGATTTTGGTTTGCATTGTCCCATCTGTGAGCCAAAAGCCTCTCTGAAAGAAATAGTTGGGTTTGCTCTGCAATTTCCTTGTTAGTGACAGTACAGTTTGCCTAAGGAAACACACAAGGAACTGTGTGGTGTTGCAACAGTCATATTTCAGACTGAAGAACCAAAACAGAAGTCCTGGTGCCAAGCAAAATATAGTATTGAGGTACCTGCAATGCACAGGCAATACTATTTCTACTAACATACTCCCAGGTTTGTACCATAAACCACAGCAAATGTTTAAAAACAACTTTGTTTTCCTAATAGTTGATGCATAGAGAATTTCTCTTTACATGATACCTCACAAAGGTGTCTTAAGACTTTTTGAAATGTTTGGACAACTTCTGAATTAAAGATGATATAAAAGAAGCAATATTGTTTACTTTAATCAAATATATAGTACTCTCATACAAATAATTAAAAATGGCTTTGCCATTAAAGATCTAAGTGGTCTTTAAGATAGAGATAATGCAACCTACCTCTATTTTTGGAAAGCCAGTGCAATGAAATACACATTCTTTCCTGCACAGAAGATGCTGTTAGCACATAACATCACACTACTTGCCAAGCCATTTATACATGAGCTCAGCTCTTGCTTCTGACATGCCAGTCACTTGACTAATTTAAGATATCTACATGGAGTGGGGTGAGCAGGAAGAAGGTTTATTGTCTTCCCTCAAGGAACTTCAAACCAAAGCAGAGACCAGTTGCTAAAGGCCATACAAAGCTGAAAACAGCCACAAATCCCCAGTTCTGATGGTGCATTGCCTGCAAAATTCTACACCAAAGGCTGTATCAAGGAGTCATGCTTTTGAGGCAGTGCACATTCTGGGAAACAGAGCTCTTCTGATGAGTATTAGAAGGTGCTGGCACAATGAATTAAGGTATGAGTTTATAACAGAATGTGATTTCCACATGAGTAGGCTCAGAAAAGGTGTGATTTTAAAACATGATTACACAAAGAATTTTGTAGGGCTTATCAGCAACACGAACTAAATCTTTATGGGATGGACCCTAAAAGAGCATTTTCCAATTGAGATGCCCACTGTGATTCAAATAAGAACTTCTAAACTTGTATTTATTATTTTCTCAATGTTACACCTTTAAATATAGTAAATAAAACCTGCCAAATGAATCAGTGCATTGCAAGAACAAAAAAGCCATATCTTCCTAAACTGTTTATCTAAGAACCAACAGGAATAGTTTTATGATTATTATGAAGCCCTATAAATTATAACATTATGACTTTAAAAATGCAAAAAACCCCAAGATTTGAATTGACAAGTCATATTAAAGTGTAAGTGGCAATATTCCTAAGGCATGATATTAAAATTGATAAACACTGCTGACTCATATAATAGAAACCGATATCTTCAACAAAACCCACTGAAGCAGCAAGTATAGGAATTTGTAGTAGATGGTTAGACTCTATCTAGTCAAGGGCATATTAGCTGCTAAGGCAAAATAAAGCGACCATAAAGCTAGCTTAACGCTTTTCATCTGAATTTTGTTAGTCTGTCTTGACCTGGTAGCTCAGATTTGTTACTTTGAAACAATCTGTTTTAATCACATTATAGAAACCACCTCAGAAACATTAATGTGCAAGGAATTATCAGGAAAAACAAATAGCATACTTTACATATCTGCTCATTAAAACATAACTGGATGCTGGGGAAGTATCCCTTCATCAGAGCACTCCAGAATGATGCAGCACTTCAGAATAGAGGGCAGCAGTAATAAACAATTACTCTTCTATAGTAATGAAAAATCACTGAAGTAGTTTATAAGGAGGTCGCAAGCACTTGAAACAGTGGCATTTCAGGTCACGTCTCTTCTCCAGTCAAGAGCACCCATAATCAGTTATTCCCATGGTCATTTCCCCATTCTTCTGTCTAAAACCTTGTCCTTAGTGGTTTAAAAGTTTTCCAGTAGCTTAGCCAAGTGAACAAACAAGGACAGAAAATATGCAGTGATGATGAGTACGACTTCCTCCAGCCTTACGTAGTTTTCTGATAGCTTTGCTTGATCCAAATAGAGTCAAGTCTTCAGCTCTTCATGCTTCTTCAGAGAAAGGAAAGTGGATAAACTCTTTCTGATTTGCTACTTATTTGTTTAATATTTAAAGATACATATTCGCAATGTATATAAAATACACAAAAATATATACTGCATGGTTTTGCTTTGATATTGATGTAATGGGAACAGAATTGGGATGCATTTCAGAAATCTCATATCGGATCTTCCAAGAGGAGAAAACAAAGTACGAATATCATCATTAAAAACTTAGCTGAAAGAGAGAGTAATAAGGAGAAGAAAAAATAGGGTGACAAGAAAAACTTGTCACCTCTACCAGCATTAAAGATAATATTGCTTATGAAAAATCTAATTGCTGAATCTCTAAACATGGCATTCATGTACACCAAAAGACACTCCTCATGTCCACTGCAATTAGACCTCTTCCACAAGCTCTAATTTAGAGCTTAAATTGTTTGGGTTCACTAGTACTGAAATGCTGTCCCTAAGTATACAATACTCAAAGCCTTCTTTGAAGTTGTTTTTTCTTTTCCTTGCATTTTCTGATTTATATCTTTCCCCCTCCTTTCTGAAACAGTCACTTTTAAAGGGTATTTTACAGAACTTGACTAGGTTGAAAAATTTTTGAGGTTAACTTTCCTATCACTTGTAGAAAATGTTGTTTGTATGCAGTTTCTAGCATACCTGTTGCAAATGGCTGCCTTTCAACAATATTTCCCTTTCCTCACATTTGCAGTGACTTAAGGAGCAATTCATTGTGTTCTCTGGTTAGATTCAATGGTTTGTGATATGTCCCAGCAGTATTCCCTCCCTGAGCTTCAGTAGCCAGCACATTGATGTATTTGCTTTCAAAAACCCTATGCTTCCAAGTTAACAAAACTTACAGTTACAACATTTGATGCAGAGAGTGTAAAAATGCCTAAAACATTGTTTTTTAGGGTCAGGAATAATTGTTTTATGTCAGAAGTGATTCCCCTTTGTTTACAAAAGAAAAAAGGAAATGTGAAGAGGGAAGGGGCAAAGATTAAGATCCATTTTCATTGACTTTTCAAGAACAGAAAGAATTCTGTTGGTTTACTTACATCTGTCAAACCCTTTTGTCCTTCATGAAGTGGCATAGCAACTAAACTAGTACTAAATTGATTTAACATTTTCAGAGTGCTTTGATATCCCTCCCCCAGCCCCCCAAAGTAAGAACTTTGATCTAGTTCTTATTTTGAAATACGCTTTCAACCATTTGGTTCTTATCTACAAGGATAACCAACATACAGCATCGTCTTGTAATGGTCTTGCATTTAGCTTGATTACCTAATGTGTCCATGGTCAAATCAATCATAACCTTTTCTCCAGCTCCTCAGTCCTCAGTGCTCAGGTCATCAGATTTTTCCCTCCTCTTACTTTTTATCAGTTATTGGAGTGAAGCCTAGGGAAAAATCATTGCCTATATTATATCAATTTGTACAGCTTTATAGCATCGGTACATGTTTGGAGGACACACACAAAATCCTGTTGTGGTCTACCCTCTTATTTTCTTGTTTATTACTAAGGACATCTCTTTCAGTGCTTTTAGCAAACATGTGCTGGCCTCAAACTCTATACTCATTGCTGTATTTCACTCTGTGATGCTGATGTATGTCAGCAGCACTGACAGGAATATACTTACAAGGAACTAAAAAGACCCCAACAACCTACAGCCCTGAATAGATTAAATGCATCCTAGCTAGAATTCCTAAGGGATGACAAAAGAAATACTGTCTACCTTGAGTGCTTAAATGGGAAATTTTCTTTCAAGTAAAAAAACCTGCATAAATTCAGAGGTAGCAGTTGCATTTTAATGTCGTTTACTGTTGGATCAAAACTACAAAACACACATTCTAAAAAATTACTTGTTTTCTGACCGCAACATAAAGAGGTGTGATTTACGTGAATGAAAAAAACAAATCAGTTAATATTTTGACAGGGTTCTTGCTTTGCTGCTAAGTATGAATAATTACTCTGATGGTGATTTTCTTTGAGAAATAATACACATACACAAGGAAGCATGACACAGCCTTTTCACAGGATCAGTGATACAATAAAGGAGGCTGCTGCAGCTTAGACTGTCCTTCTCACAGGAGGAAACTATAAACTCAAGTATAACCATACAGTTTTCAAAAGGAAATTTAAAACTATCAATAGCTGCACACATGCATAGCCCTTAATACAGCTATATAAAACACAAGCATTTACTAATGAATGAGGAAGGAAGTGCATGAAAGAAAGAAGATTCTCAAATATTTTCAAATCAAGTGTGTGCAAAGTATTACTGTATTTCTGCAATATATCCATTGTATGGTGTGACATTTCATTGTTGAAACTATAGTCAATCTTATCTCATACACTGAAAAACATCTGACGGTCTTTTGCTAATTAGGAATTATGTAATTGTATAAACCCTTTACAGATAAGTCATAAGCCAAAGACCTAAACAAATGCATGGTGCAAGGAAAGAAGAATTTTATCAGCTGAAATGTATGTGGTATTTTCCTCCACAATGGATTTTTGATGTTACTGTCTAGCTTCCCTCACATTTTATCCTTTTCTCTTGGTTCTATGGACACAAAGGAGTTTCACATAAGTTATGAACATTTCAACATCACTTCAAAATAAGCATTTAATGGAAAATGTGTGTTTTAACCATGGCTTTTATAGGTGCTTTACTGTAATACTTGCAACAAATTGCCAGTATCTTATTTTTGAAGGTAACTTAATGAACATGACTTCAGAACATTTCTACTATCATCTGTGTAGTTTCTTTGAATACAATGAACTGAATTAAGTCATGTAGGATGCATTCCCTGATACCCCTGAGCAAAGACTCAGGCTATCAGAATCTCCTACTAGTAGATGTGCTAGTTTCCACTCTAGGTTTTTTCCAGTTCCAACTTGCCTATAGCTCTTAATTCTCAGTAGCCAAAAGAGAGACTTTCGAAGTATGAAGAGCTATTTTCACACAACAGGATAGAAGAACTGAAAGAGCATGTACAAGTTAAACTGATGTTGCTGGCTTTAATCCCCCAGATTAGCTGCCTGGATACTTAAGGAGTATTCACAAGAACAACAAGAAACTCTCATGCCAACTTAAGAAACAACAATTCCTTCAGCAGTCATAAAAGTAAACCAATAATGCAGAAGACTACTAAATCCTAGGAGATCAGTGAGGCTGATGTGCTGAATAAATTAACAGGGAAGGAGCAAAAGATTCAAGAGGAGGGAAATTCTAGAGCTCCTCAAACAAATGTACTTAGAAAAATAGCAGCGACAGAACACTGTACAGTAAGAACGTATCTAGTTATTGTACTGAATGCAGCATTAAACAGCAAGAAATTACCTTAAATCTTGACAGTTCTTTTATGGCTACCTAATTTGCACCTGAGTTCTACACTCACCTTTCAGATTTAAAAGCTTCTTAAACTAAACTAAATTTGCAATAATACCACCTACTGTGGCATCCCTTCTCTGGGAGGGAGAGTTCAGTTCATAAGTATTTGTACCTCTCTTTCTATCCAGAGTTTCCTCTCTGCCATCATCTGCCATTAAATTTTAAATAAAGAACAAAACAATTTTCATTGCATGAGACAATTTGAACATTTTTCTAAGTTACAGAAATGGATTAAAAGCTGCAAGTTCCTGTCACTTTCAGAATGCCTAAGGTCACAGTATGGTCAAACTGCTAAGTAACTGCATCTTTACATAGACCTTCCCTCTACACTGAGTTGCAGGAGCTAGCCCACAAATCAGTAACATTCAGATGGACATGATCTCAAAATCCTGCCAGACATTCACTGCATCTTTAGATACACACATTTAGAAATCTTGTCCTAATGTCTTAAGCTATTTTTTAAGAAGGTACATGGAAATCCTAAGTATAAAACGATGTTCCTTAAAATGCACAATCCTTCCAGATGTAAATTTCAATCAAGTAAAGAAGACTTAAATTTAATCAAATTAAGTCAACATCCTGGTTTTGGAAGTTACCTATAATTCAGCAGTAAACCAGTTTCTTCTACAATGCACTTAAAACCAGTGTTCTCTCTCATATACGACAAATTAACTTCAGTTACAGTACAGCAGCACTTCTAAAACTACTAAATATGAAACCCACTGAAAGTCAAAGATTTTGGAGACCAAGGACACATTTCTAGCTCTCTAAACCAGCAAGCTTATTCTCATCAACAGGTAAGTTACAGGCCAATTCTCTTTTCTTCAAGTGCTAAACATATTTTTACATTTCACTGATGAAGACAGCCACATGCTTTGAAGTACACATGGATCTTCTACTTAGAGGACAAATAGACACATTTCAAAATTAGTACACATTTTCCTAAACACAGATTTATACACTTTATATACCATATGCAAATTAATGCAGAAATGTGATAAAGACATCGGATCACCTTTAAAGCATGATTCCCTACTGTTTTATCTGTGTAAGAAGACACTGTTTTTCTTGGTGCACATTTCCTTGAAGTTCTGAACATCAGCATGAAAAATACCACAAGCACAATCAGAAAATCTGCTCTGTATCTGCTTGACCACCACCCAAAGCTACCCAGTCAGTGGATGGGAGGCAAGCCTGCAAATTTTACTCCACTGGATAGCACAGAAACCTTACATCAATCTCTCTCTATCCCTCTTCCAAATCAAGCATCTCTTTACTGACATTTTCTTCTCAAGGTCCAAAGGAATTTAATAAAAACAAATTACATTAACCAGAAAACAAACAAAATTTGAAGAACTGTTGCTGAAAAAATATAGAAGATGCACAAAAAACAGAAGACAAAAGATTTTTCCCAGCTGTAACTTCCTTATGCTGTGCGCTTAGAACTGCAAACCTCAGTAACAAAATACTGCATATCTATACAGTGTAGGAAAAGTAACAGAGATCAGAAGGACCCTACTTCTCATTTTCCTGACCTTCATGGACTTACATTTTTATCCACATCCTAATGCTTGTTTTCAATAAAATTTAATATAGCTTTCATAAAATGAATCAGAAAGAGAGAGGAAAAGATATGAGGAGTACTTCAATCAGAACAAAAACCTTATACAATCCTGTTTTGATTCATGTTAACACATCTGTGTGCACCAATTAATAGAGTAGATTTTGCAATACTGAAAAAAATGTATTTATGTTATATAATTAGAGAGAAGGAACTGTATTCCATACACTTTTAAGGCATATTATTCAGATAACATCACTTAAGATTTGTTAATTCCCACACTGGTAGCACTCTTTCTCTGTAATTGGTCTCCTTACATAACCTCAGCTCAAGCATCAGAAAATGCAGTTCCCCAAAGTATTAAGCATTTCTGAAAATTTAGGTCAGAGAAGATTTCTACACTTCAACATCAAAATTATATTTCCCTGAAACCTCACAGGATTCTATTTCTTTGAAAAGTTCTACTGAATTGAAGAGAAAGCAAAGTGCAGTCATCAAACCTTTAACCAAGGCCTTATGGCTGCACACCAGAGAAAAATCTCAAAGAGAGAACTGGAAGAATGAGACATCTTAGGTGATGTGTGCGAAGTGAGGAAAAGTATCAGACCGATTTTCATCAACTAGACTCCATGAGTACTTTAATTGCAGAGCACCTCCTCTCCACTTAACACCTTAGAAAAGCTGTAGCAGATTTGATAGCTGGCTGAAGCATCGTTTCTCTAAACTAGTATTAGAAATGCATATGACTAGAACCAAGAATACCCCACACAGCCCTCTAGGTCATAGAAAACATTATCTTATAGATTACATACATTATCAGCAAGTGACCGTAGTCCGATCACTCCCTTCTAAATTAAATGAAAATTAGATACAGAAGCGTAGAGGAGGAAAAGCTGTTAGCTTTTTATTAAATACATAAGTGATACGTAAAAGGCTCATGGAAATCAATGATAAATGATATCACAGCCAAGTTCCTGCTAGTAATGTCAACTGATAAACCACATCGTTAAAGAAAAACTCTTTAACCAACAAAAAAACTCTCCAAAAAACAACCAACAAACCAAACCTAGTAGGCTGATACTAATCTCACAATCTAGTGTGGTGGTTTCATGCAACTTGGCTTTTCTATTCTTTCTGTCTCTACCAAGTAAAGCAGGATTATCTACATGAATTCCCTGTTCTAAAAATACATGGAAAGGGCCTAGTCAGACATTTTTCTCCCAGCCAGTTGTACTCTTCTTCCGAACATGGGCTGGAGCAGAGCAGGAAAACCAAAAGGACTACAGGTCCCAGGAAGACAGCAAATTAAGGAAGAAACTGATATGGAACAGGGTTTGGGGACTGTCAGCACTACCTGATATCGTAGCTTTCGCCATGAGTTTAAGTTCCCCATGAGCTTCTGGCTTCAAAAGTAAAACTGACCAAGCAGCAGGGGAATGATGATGGCATATCCCCTTAAACCCACTCAAAACTGTCCTCCAGAAATATTATTGCACACCATAGATTGCAGTGTGCTAATCAGCAATATCATCATCATGAAAGGTAATTTATATTTCTCACTGACTGCAGAACGTGAGGACTGTGCCCATCATGGAACTATGGGGAGAACGCAGAGCACTCCTGGCCACTTATAACTGCAAAGGTAGCAAGGAAGCACGTTCTTTCTAAAACTGTGGGTCTAAAATGTAGCCATTAAGATCCCAGGAATAGATCTTGGGCTTATATCTGATAATAGAGACTGTTACCATTCTGTTTTGAAATCTGTAGCACTCATTTTAAGCACAGCACTGACTTGTCATCATATCTTTTGGCAAAAATACCCCAAAGTAAAAAAAAAAAAAAATATATATATATATATACACACAAATATACACACACCTTAAAACAAAAAATAAATCAGAAAACAATCAGTGAACAAGGACCTCAGATGATTAACAAAAAATTTTAGGCTGCTTCATATGGAGCTGATGTGAGTTGACAGAATGGTCTCCTTTTGACGGGAAAGATGCAGGTTTCTATAACCAACAGTACAAAGCAAAGGCATTACTAAAGTAAGAACAAAGACAATTAAAACAATATATTTAAAAATCTGTTCTCTCACTGGCAGTTTTCTAGCTCCAGTACTAAGTCCCAGAAAAGGCTTTTGAAAGTCTAGGTGTATTGCATATTTTAGAATCCTTTGTTATGACTTCAACTGAGATTTCGGCTGCCAGGCAGAAATTCCACTATCCATCTATGACTCTGCTTCCAGCTTGAGAAAGATCAGCAGAGAATAAATGAAGGTTAGTCTGCTCATTTATATAATTACTTAAGGGAAATTATATTATAAAGACAACTGAGAAAAAATAAAAAAGTCAATCAAAAAAGTGAGTGAAAAGCCCAAATAATTGCTCATTTTAACGCCCCTCTCTGGAGATGCACTTACATAATCATAAAGTGTATAAATTAAAAAATAGTGTCAGTAGATCAGAACTGAGTTTTTAAAAGCATTTGCACACTAGAGATACTGGAAGTATTTAACTATGACTTTCGCACTTCTGCTGCAACAGCTGTGTAAAATGTGCTTCCTCACACGGCTTGTGATCTGCGCAGAATGCAGCTGTGGAGATTACCACTTCTCCTTGTAAACCTTAAAGGAGCCAGCAATGTACCATTAATAACCTTCTTCTTAAGAACTACTGAGGGATCAAAAGAAAGTTTGCAGATTAATATGCTATCTGATATGAAAGTGCTTTTTTTTTTTTTTAAAAAAAAAGCATTATATGTAAAATATCCATTCTGATATATATACCTGTATTTTTCATATATAATGTAGATACAAATCTGTGAGAAAATCCTGATGAAGTTCACACAGTTTGAAATTTGATCCTTCTTTCTTTGTTGCCAGCACCCTTACATATTATTTCCTGAATCCAATGATTTTTTTCTCCTATCCTTGTGCTACTTGAATTATGGCATCTTATCAGTAAGTCAGCAAATTCCAAGCTTGCTTTTAATTTCCACTTGTTCCAATCAGTTAACTGTGAGGAAAAAGAACAGCCTCCGTTTAGTATGGAGTTTCCATTTTCTGCCTCATTGAACAAAGTCAGAAATTCACCTAAATAACCAAATTATCCTACCCATTGACAGAATCACATATCTAAGTGAGTTAAGAGCAAACTGAAGTATTTTTCTACTTTTAATTCTTCTTTGGTCTTTGCATTTGAAGGAGGAAAACAACTATGCTCTGAGTGTTGTATTTTTTTTCCTCAGATTACAGACTTTTCCCTCAGATTCCTCAGACTGCTCTTCCTTCACACAACTCACTGACACTATATATAGCTTCTATATCAATGCTGTGATGTTCAAGTTGAGAGCCACCCTAGAATCTTCGAATGGTGCCCTAAGAGGTAACAAACCTCTCTGTGAAGTACTGGTCCTGGTAGCCTTTGTGTAGTTTAACATGACATTGCACACAAACATTAATAACTCTCTTTTGTACACTCGAATTACTTTGATGAAAGTTTTTCTTTGTTATTTTTCTTTTTTTAAGGCAAAACTAAAAAGTGCAATAGTTTTTACTATAGAGCTTGCACACCATTAATTGTTTTTAGAAGTAGAACATACTTGAAGTGACAAATTTCTTTACTTCTGAGCTTTGAAGTTCAGTCAAAACAAACAAACTTTGAACAGTCAAAACTGTCCTAAAGTAAGTCTTTCCAAAAAATCACGTGCAACACCCTACCACTACAGTATCTGTAATGCAGCAGTATCTGTAATGCTAATATCAGCTACATTAAATGTTATTTATGTTTATAATATGGTATATTTTCCTGTAAAAAAGCTGTATCAGAAACACCACAGAAAACACATCAGCTTCTCAGACAAAAAGTTCTGTTTAAATTTAATTATAGTGCATGGAAAAAAAAAATTCCTTATGTAAAAAGACTGAGATGTACAGGCTGAATTCCAGTCTACTTTCATATTACCTGTGTATGTATAACTTTACATGGCAAAAAGGTATACATAGTTTGTAGTTTGTGCTCCATTTACCCCTCAGATGACTTCAGACATTTATCTGTGGAGGTATTATGCCTGTTTGTCCAATACAGACATATCAGAATTCTCTTTATTAATAAAGCTTTTCTCTGTCTGCTAGATTTTTATCTGTGCACAACCAAATTTAAACACTTTAATAAACAGAACCAAAAAAATCTACCCCAGTTACTCTCATTTGATACATTAAACAAACAGAGAAGCTTCTCTTTTATAATTCCAAGCAGTTTATATACCATTGGCAGTAGCAGAAAGGTTGCATTCTTCTGCCATAAAGCAGTTAGGGCATAAAAGACAAGCCTTCTCCAAAACTGTTGTATTTCTTTGATACTGCAGACAGAAGTATTCCACAAAATCTTAGGTAAAATGTGACACCAATAAGATCCTCCACAAAGCCTCATGAGAATCACAGCGGAAAATTATGAGACTCTGTCAGTCTCCTGCACAGAAACAGAACAAAAGTCACTGTCTACTTTTGTGCCCCCTGCAGTGGCACGACAGAGGTATGGCTTATGACGAATCACAGCAAAAAATGCTATGTGGTAAGTACCTACAGAATAAATTGCATTTTTGTTCAGTAAAACCACTTGATAAATTGCTTTTACTGTGCACCTCTGGCTATCTTCACCTGCTCTCTGCCCACAGATTCATCTTTCTTTCTCCGCTTTCTAACATCCCAGGTATCAAGCCATAAGGCACAGCTACTATTTAGAAATTATCACCCATCTAAAAGCAAATCCTTTTTTCTTCCAAAAGACTTTAAAACCACATAGCAATTAACTCGAACACACAGAGGCATTAGTGACCCCTAGTAAGCAATGCTCTCAAACTCTGTGCCCTTTGCACAGTTGAGGGAATTGTTAATAGAAATGTCACGTAACTTTACATGACTAGAGAATTACAACTTCTAGATTGACTTTTATTGTCAGTGGAGAGAAACAAGACACTTCTGTTGTATTTTTTGGCACTAACCTCAGGATGATCTTGACCATATCCTAGAAAAGCCTCTTACTCTTCACTGACTACAAAGGTGGTGGTTGTGGGGTGTCTACACACCACCAGTTCACATGTGGCTGCCTGTGTCAGAAACATTTTAAGTTAGGTAAGATATATTGTACCCTCGGTGTAAAACAATTAGCAAGCCCTGTCCTGTTTAGCATTGCTCTAGGTTACATAATACAGAAGAGCATATGGGCAAAATATAGCAAACACTTTGCTTAGCAATAGGTAGAGGACCATAATTCACATACCATGTGTCCTGGGTTCAACTGTAATAGCTATTTTTCTCCTTCCTAGTAGCTGATGCAGTGCTGTGTTTTGGCTTGAGTCTGGGAACAATGCTGTGACACACAAAACACTTGGTGTGCCTGGAAGGCAGTCTTGCAATGACTGGTTACCAAAAAACTACAGCTTGAAAAAAACAAAGATAAAATCTTCAATAAGCGTGCTATCTCCGCTTTCACACAAAAACGAGAAACAAATCTACAGAAAAAAACAGATGCTTAAGTACTGTCAAATGCTGCAAATAAATGTGAAATATCAAATGGTTTGCAGCAAAAGCCAATATTCTAAGATGATAACTCCTTACCATGATTGTTAGCAAAAAGCCCTCACAAAAAAGCCATGTTGGCCAAGCATAAAAGTTCTGCTCTGAAAAACATATCACTGAGCAGAAAAAAAGAAACATAAAAGACAGCATGTGAAAGCATTTCTCAAATAGCACCTAACTCCTGTAATTTCTTTCTCCCTCTTTCAAACACCATCATAGTCAGATCCTTGTTTGTATTCACCATGTTGTTTAGCAGAATGAGAAAGTCTCAGACATTTATTTAACATAAAAATGCCATTACTAGGAAACAACTAGTAACAGAACTACAATGGAGATAAGCATCAAACTTGAAAATAGCAAGTTTATTCTCCAAAATAACTTAATTCAAACAAAATCATCTTACTCAACATCTGAAGATAACATTGATGCTGTACCCCATGTAATAAGGCTGCTGCATAATCTTCAGGGGACAATCTTTCACCTAAAAAAACCCTTATCCATAAAGAAATACCCAGAATTTAAGCAGAGCAAAGGCTTTGTAAAGCTGACTTAATAACGTTCAGCAGACACTGAAAGACCAGGAAGACTGAGCCAAAATATGAAAAAGACTTCCCCCTCCCCAAAATCTTATCAAGCAGCCAGCTGTCTGTAATAAGCGTTGTTGTAAAGAGCAAACAAACTGAAGATCATCTTTATGGAACTGTGAGCTTTTCAGTGCCAGCACAAAAGCTTCAGTTTAATGGGTTGTAAAGCTAGCTTCCCAATAAATGTAAGAAAAGGTCATTCTTGATTGAAAACTGCATTTTGATAATAAGAATTATCTAATCAACTTGTGAACATGCTTTTCTTTTATTACCAAGGTGAAATAAGCAAAGGACCATTTGTGGAATGGAGGTCTTAAGAGATTTTTCATAAGTTGCATTCAAGGAAGTGATCCTGTTATGGACTATACGGCAAAGCTTTGACTGACAAGTAGTGAAACATAAGGAGACATTTTCATTTTACATGCATTTACTATCTGCAGAACCTGAATGTGATATATTACATAATACATCACACCAGTTCTCTTCCCTTTTCCACACATTCATTACCTTTTACCCACATTTAAAATAGCACAGTGTGGTATATAACAAAATTATTTGCATTCACCCAGAGAAGTCTGCAATACATAAAAAGAACCATATAAAGAGAAAACCTAACACAGCACGTGCAGCATATTCTTTAGGTTTTGGCAGCTGGTTCCAGCAGAAATGACAGCCAATTTTCCAAGTCACCTGCTAAAGACTGTCTTGCAAACCCAGCTCCTCGCTCATCTTTCTTTCTTTCTCCCACACAGATTTCATGGCAGATTTCATATTCCTCTTTAAGACTTTGGTGCAAAAGTCTCTGCACTACTTACATGTGATTGTTTCAGGCTATATTGGAACTCTGCCTTTTGGCTCTTACCACACAAACATCTGATATTTCTCCAAAACCATTAATCTTAATATCAGATAAAAAAAAAAATGCATCAGTATAAGGAAGATCTACATAGATAGTCTCATACCCTAAATGATAACAAGTAATTTTAGAGAGATTGATTACTTGAATATTTCAATAGAATATGCTAATAAAGAAGTATTAGAAGTGACAAAATTAGCAACTTCACTCAATGCTATCATTAAAGAAATTCAATCTACAGCTCACAGTTATGCTCTCTGCACCAGGCCCAGGCACACGCCATTATATGGAGGATGCTCAAATAACACAGGCCTGAAGAGAGGAGCAGAATGTATTTCAAACCAGAGGCTGGTGAATGTTTTGTATATACTTGTTCATAGGCATTTCAGGTTTTTTTTTTTTAATTGCATCTTGAATAAAATTTAGTTTTAAAAGCCAAAGGAGGTCATGCTGTAGATTGACGCAAACTTCATCTTCCTCTCCCCTAATTTCCAACTAATATTTTCACAGAACTTCCTCCACCAGCAGCTCCCAGTGTATTTAATGACAAAGGCTAAAGAGGGAGAAAAGATCCCCATGTGAAGTTATTAACAAATACTGTTGAAGAATTACAGTGTCTGAATATCTGGGTTAAGGCCATACCAATAAATGGCTTTCCTGGTGGGCAGGTGACACGGATTGCACAGAAAACTTCTCATTAAGTCTTTACTGTACATTTTTCCAATGTTCTTTACTCCTCCTGGGAATCCTCATGAAGGTGTGTATGGATGGTACCACCTCAGAGAGATGCAGTTTGAGCATACTGAAAGGCACTGAAGAACAACTCTCTGTACATAGAAGGTGGTCTAATATACTGGCACTTGGGTAAAGGGGAGAGAGCATTAGTTGTTATTTTTTTTACACCTGAATGTATTAAGCAAAGTTCAGGAAGCTTCATAAAGGTTAAAGCTGCTACTGGATGACTGCCATTGTGAAGCAGAGACCAGGCATGGAACCGTGCCTAATTACAGGCCAAGTTTAATCCACCAGATGATCTGGCTGTGCAGAAGTCTGGCAGGAGCCATCAAGAAATATCACCTTGGGCTGAGAAGAGGCAGGCTTCAAAAGCTTTATTTCCTTATTGAAACATTTCTGCAAGTGCACCAGAAGGCAGCTTAAAAATTAGCTGTGTTTTCCATTCTAATGAAGCTTTTAAAGTACTGAATATTGGTGGGGAAATTCAGCACATACCTAGAGCACAGGAGCTACAATATGCTACCTAATGATGTGAACACAGAGTATCCTGAACTTGACTTCTGATTATGACCATTAGTTTTCCATATTACTTTATTATGCAGGTATTTTACACAGTATCTCTTGTCTTTGATAACCAGTAGTAAATGAAGGCAGAGTCAAGAGGTTCTGGAATACAGTGAATTATTTCCTTAACTACCAGTAATCACAGATACTGTATTTCCACAAAAGCAGCATTAGCACTTGATTTATTTTTATCAAAAAGGCAATGCAACGAAGCATGAGACAACTTGTCAAACTACTCTCCACACTACAACCAGAGTGAAGTGGAAACACCATAGTTCAGATAATAGCAAAGGCTAATTCAGTGGTTTTCAGCATTTTTTGATTCTTAAAGAAAGCTCCTTGTAAAAGATTAATATGCATGTATCTCTGAACACAGTATGTTCATTTTACTTTTATATTTCCCACAACACAGGTCTCAAAAGCAGGACAGGGAACCCTTTGAGGCTGCAGATGCCCACTGGGGACAGCAGTGTGGGCAGGACAGCTGCTGCACTCCCAGACAGATGAGCCCACTGCCTCCCCAGATGCTGCTCGCTGTTTCACACCTTCCCTCCAGACCCCTTCTTTGGCAAACAGCTTCAAGAAATCCGTGCGCCCAGGAGGTGTTTGCATACTTCTATACAATGCAACAAACTTTGAGGCACACGTTTGCAGTGACTCCCTAAAAAACAAGCAAGCTCCAGCACACAAGCTAAAGGTGTATACATCATGCCGACACCTCACACGGCATCTTGCCACAAGAGGAGCACTGCACTGGGCATGTGCCCCATGCCCCCCTCAACTTTCTGGGGCCACCCTTCCTGGCCATTGCAGGACACACAGCCTGCCTGGCCAGCGAAGTCCCACACTGACCACCCAAGGCAGGGCTGCATGCCTGCCCCAAGCCAGGCCACCCTCCTCCTACCCACAGCCCAGTCCAATTATTGTAACACCCATCCACTGAGCCCAAAAGCATGCTTTTCAATCATTTCTACATAACCAGCTTTCCCAAGGACACCGCTATGATCTCTTCTCACCCCAAAGGTACAGGGGCTTCACACCAGCCCCTCTTCCCTGTGTGTGGGATCTGCAGGCAGAGGTGGGCTACAGCACCAGTCATTTCTGAGGATGACAGAGATGGGGAACATGTCAAAGGCATGTGCTTCTGCTTGAACATGCCTCTGGGGCAGCTGAGGGAAACTTGGGTGAGAGGGGCGTTCACAGAGCCTGTACTGTCTCTTCACGAGGGAGAATGTGCACCCAGAAATATGGCAAGCTTGGTTGCGAGTACAGCCTTCTTTCCTGCCAGGCAGGAACAGCTCTCTGCTGCCCAAGAAATCAGCTCTTCAGGAGACAAGTCCTGCATTTTACCTGCCTTTACGTTAAAGAAAGACTTTACCATTACCAAGCGCCATGAAGACATAAACTGCATAAACCCCCCCTACCACAGCTGAAATGCCACACCTGAGAGGTGGAAAGTGGCACTGCATGCACACATCAGCACAGCATGAACACTTCAGAACAGCATGACTGCTCCTGCATGTCACTGACTCTCTTTTCTTTCCCCTTCTCATTGCCAGACTTCATATTTCTTGTAGCTCCCAGCATTTAATAGCTGTTTTTCAAACAGTCAACTATGCAAAACCCGCTTGAGTCATATAATATCTCCTTGGTTTAAGATCCATCTCACGACTGCAGTGTACATGTAGGGAGGTTGTATGCAGCTAAGTAATGATTTGAAAAATAAGAAATGCAAGTAGCTTGAGAAATGGTCAGCATTTTAGTAACATTCTTGGTGAAAATGACCAAGAAATACATGACAACACAAACTAATGTTCTAAAAATGTCTCTTTGTGTTTTTGGTTTGAATGCTGTTGTTTGGTTGGCTGGTTGGTTTGTTTGTTTCCAAACACTCAGTAAAATAACTGAATGGCATCTATTTTATCAAGTTATTGGAATTGCTCTGAAAAACACATAAACCATAACACTTCCGTAACAATTCTTACTTAACTTACTTTTCACAGGCTGCATTCAGCTACAATATAAGCAGAGATTAACCTCTTTGAATCGCATCAGTTAAGAATTTTGCCATTAGTTGTCTTGGTAGCTTCTCCAAGCAGGCAAACCAACCACCTGTTCTACACCCTCCCCCTCCCGCCCAAATTTGTGTATCAAATTGAGATGCATTAATACTAGACTAACACACAACGAGCTTTATAATGAAAAGCTCTTTAGAAAATGACAGAGCCAATCTAGCCCTGTTAGGACACCTATCGTAGGTTTTACAGACTCCACTGTAGGGAAGGAAATATGGACTATGTGTGTTTCTGCCTGACACTGGTTCTCAGCAGCCAGGCTCCAACAGAGATCAATCATGCTGACTTCTGGCATTGCTGCCTCTGCCCTGCAGCCTTCACATGCAATGGGTCATCCTGGCAGAGGATGCCATTCTGTTAGACTCCAAGAGACTTGCTTTACTACTTTTTTCTTTCTTGTTTAAGACTTTAGGCAGGTACTATTTTGGTGCTCTCTTGGCATGCATGCTTTAATGCCACTGCCACTGGTGCTGCTGCTACTGCCAGCAGCACAGTAAAAACCATCACTTCTATAACTCAGTTCCTTCAGAACAATCTCAACACGTCCAAGTGGACTGCAACAGGACTGCAAAGCTTTACACAGAAAGCACAGCATCCCCTGCAAGGTCAACAGCTCCTCTTTTGTTCAGGTGGACTGGGAAGACCCACGCTGGCAGCATCAGCTAACCTGAAACACAGGGCTCAGCTTCAGGCAGGCTACTGGGGCTGGGGATGCTGGAGGGAGTGTGCTCCTGTGATTCCTTCCAGCAATGCTGCTCAGGGCACTGACCTCTAATGCTGAGGAGGGCAGCTGCCAACTAAAGCCTGTCTGCAGGGTTTTGCCTCAGTGGTGTATGACAGCTAAGCTGTTTTCTGACATCTTTCTAACTCAGCTGCACTTCCTTTACTTCTTTTTATGTAGGCCGTTTTGGTTTTGCTACAATGTTGAGTATTTTAGCTGGGCTCTTTAAATAAACTTTAATCACACGGATGCAAAGAGCTGAAACTGAATGAAACTTAAAAGAAACACAAGATTTTGCAAGTAGCTTTGATGTTCTCTAGCTTTTTATTTATAGAATACAGATTAACTTCCTTTTGTTAACATCTATTGTTGTTTTATAATAGGTGCTGCAAATGCTTTGACAAACGAATTGAAAGGGCTTGCTTCAGCTCCTGCTAGGTGCCCTGACTTACTGTAAAAATGTGTTTCTGATTGAGAAATGGAACGAGAAAATTTCATCTGATTTTGGACAGTTATGAAATAAAGCAATTGCTTTGAAGCTGTGAAATTTGATTTCTTTACTCACGTGTAACCCATAAAATTCAGCCTCAACCTAACCCACATATCTGCATTGGATGAACACAATCAGTAAGTCCACTCTGTAGCTGTGTACCCTTCCTTATGTAACTACATTGTTTTGCTGAGACTCTTCACATCCCTTTTCTTTTGCTTCTTGCATTTCCATTAGCATCACCTCTTTATAATACATTGGAATATTTTGGTTCTGAGGTGGATGTCAGACTTTTTTCATTAAATATGGACCTTTTTGCAATTTTCTGCGGATGTCTAGAATCATCCTAAAGATGGCAAATAGTCTGAGACTTCCTTGGGTCACTAGAAAGAATTAGTAGTGAAATCTATTATGAATAAGGCTACATATGTGCACTCTAGCTCTAGTGGCTACTAGGTGGCTACTTCTGTTTCTCTTCTTATTTCCATGCAGGCACCTCACGTTGTTTTCATACCTGTTGCTGTTCTCAGTGCCACTGTTCCTAATACTAATGCTTTGGTCAGAGGAGGTTTTCAATTCAGTACTTTCACAAACAGACAGATAACCTGAAATTCAAATAACAAAGGTCTTAAAAGAGCAAAAGTGCTGAGGCACTTCATGTACAGTATAAGTGGAAGATAGTGACCCAGATCCATGGAGGATGTTTCACAAACTCCCAGTTGTCCCCACGAGCCATATCCATACCAATAAATTAAACAGGCATAGCCTCAGTCTGTTGGTAGGTATGTAGTAGTTATAGGAAAATGTCAGAAAGCAGTCATAGATAAAACACCCTTTTCAGTCTGTATGGTGTGCAAACTGCCATTTCCAATCACGTAGTTTTCAAATGACTTATCTTTTCCATCACTCTCCCTTTTGCTCATTCATGTTCCGGTTTCCCATAGCTGCATTCAGGACAGTGGTGAAGTTCCTTTCACTGAATCCGGATGTCCTCTTGTGAGTTAGCAATGTGCATTCGAGTCTTCTCAGGTCATAGGGGAAACTGAAGCAGAACCTGAGGGCACTGGATGAATGCTCCCAACAGTGAAGCTACCTGTAAAGGTTGCAGCTTGGCTATGAAACAGAAAAAGTCAGCTATATGTCCAAACTCAAAAGGACCATTTTCAGGGATTAATGCTAGTTTTGGGGTTATGATTTTCAATCTTTTAGAGTTTCCAACTCAAGTGCTCAAGATGGTATCTAATTTGCAAAAAATACACTCCTCCACAGTATAAATTGGTAAATACTCTTATCAAAATGTGGGGTTTTTTTTTCTCAGATTTATACGATCATATTACTATAACCCTTTGCTATTTGATCTTTCCACTAGCTATAAATGCAGTAGCAGTGTGACTCACTGCTTCATCACTGGCAGATACCACTTGACATACACTAAACCTTGAGTTACTAAAATATCCAGCTTATTTCTCCTGTGGGGTTGGGTTTTTTTTTTTTTTGTTTGTTTGCTGTTGGTTTAGTTTTTTTTTTTTTATTTGCTTATTTTTAAAGAATCTCTCCTTCCAGTCTAGTAAATTCTTATTTAGCTGATTTCATCTGCTAGGTGATTTCAGAATTGAAAAATATCTCTCTTTTTTTTATTTCTTTGTAGGCTTTTTAAACTATTCAGGGCTCCTTTCTTAGCACTTTTTCCATCTAATTGGCCAAATGAGTAAAAGGCACTCAAGTAATTAGCACATTCCTTTTATTCAAATCTAAACCCATGCCATTTTCAGTATTTAATGATTTCCAGCTCAGTTTTGAAAAAATAATATTTGGGGAATTGGACACGCTAGTTAGCTGCCTTTCTCTCCTCTTTCAGCTGCTTCCTGCTCTTTTCTGCAAACAGAATGCTCTCTTCTCAGCTCAGCTTTTTAACCCCAAGGACTTGAACTCTATTTTTAGCCTTTGTATGAATTTCTAATCTAATGCATTTAAAAAACCTATCACAGATGTCTAAAACCTTGGAAGTAATTAATTAAGTCCTGCTATTTCCAGACTAAACCAAAACAATTTGTCCTTGCATGTAAAACGGTATAATCGAGTAGTATAAATGTTCTCAGGCCAAGTCTTGCTATGAATTATTTAGTTCATCTCCGCTAATTAAAGACCTATCAGAGGCTTAATGTCTCATAACCTGACAAACTACTTTACTAAGTAACAAATTATCCATATAATGACCTCAAACTAAATTTATATAACTAGAGCAGTAATTTGCATAAGTATACAAAATCCATTGAAATAGAGAATATTCTTCCTTGATATTCAAAACATAGGTTATCAATCTGCATTCAAGAAAGGAATTTGGAGCAAATATAAATCTATTCTAGAAAAAGTAATTCCCTGGATGTCTAATTTTTCAGCATTTACATAAATATTAGTTTGTAAGGACAGCTTCTATGAATACTGCAAAATAACATAGTTATGCTAAGAAGTGAAAACACAGATGCCCTCATGGAAATATGATTTATTTTCCATTGCAATCCATGAAACAAATACATTTCCTGGTTATAGAATTTGTATTATAAACCTACAGCATATACTATACACTTGAAAGTAGTTGTGAAAAGAAATAATGTCAGTGGTTCAAGAAAGCAGTGAAAGATGAAATACAGAAATACAGGTGAACAGAGAAAGACGAAATATTAGGTCAACACAGAACAACAGCCTATATTGATGTAAGGGGGAAAAGCAGGATGCAATGCTATGCTGCCAGAAATCAAATTTTCAGAATTGTTTAGTTGTCAAAAATTGATAAAGCTAAATACTAACAGTAAAAAAAAATAGGCCATAGTAAAAAAAATAACAAACAGTGATGCTTTATAAGCACCCCCTCCGCTTCCTAGGGTCCCGATCCTCTGTGTTTCCAGGACTAGAGGTCCAGCTCTTACCCAGTTCTACTGTTTAACTGGGACTCTTGTTTCTGAGAACATTACTAAGCTGGGTGAAAGAGTTGTATGGAGTAGAAAAATGAGAAAAGAGAATACAAATAGAATCACAGAATAGTTAGGGTTGGAAACGACCTTAAGATCAACTAGTTCCAACCCCCAAATGGGGTACAGTAGCTGTTACAGGGCTTGTTAGTGGCTCAAGGATTCAAGATGAAAAGGTGCACCAACATGGAAAAATGTAAAACCCTAAAGGGAAAAGCCACAGATGCTGGTCAAGTGAGTTGGGAATCACTGGGTCACAGGTCTGAGCTGGCAGCGACAGCAGTGATGACAGAGCTGGTGGCAGACGGCAGCTCAGCAGCAATGTGGAGCCAGTGCCGGGGGCTGCAGAGGCTGACCCTTCCCCACTAAGTCTCATGCTGGCCGGAGGTGCAGCATGCTCAGCCTAAGAGCTAATGCTAATGCTTATGGACTGTTGCTTTGCCTAACAGCTCATTAAATCCTACCTATATTCTGTGTGCTAGTTAGGCAATAATTGCTTTATACTTTATGTTATATATATCCTGTATCCTAAGGCTTATACCTGAACAAACTGATCCAAACTGGAAAAAATGCCTGCCGCTATTATATTTCTTCCCCTGAATACATGACCTATTTCTGTTAAGCAGAGCAGATCAGGCTATGACTGGACAACTTCTGAGTCCCAGATTTTCAGACTCTAAGCCAAATTACACATTATTTCTGTTTTCTTTCTGTCCTGCTTTTACCAGACCACAGTTCTCTTGTCTCATTTTAGCATCTGCATAAAAAATTACTATCAACATACATATTCCAGTCTACATATTCCATATTCCAAGACACAGAAATAGGTGACTAGAAAACATAGAGAATATTAGGTCTCTGTCTTTGATCCCACAAACTCTCCTTTAATAAACATAATCATAACAGACAACGCTGAGCAAAACCCTCTTCACTCATATACACCAAATGCCTACAAGAAAGATGAAAAATAGCCAGAACATCCTACTTGATTCAAAAATAAAAGGAAAAAATTAATTTGGAGCTGACTTCATTAATTCTGGAGAAAGCACATGAACAAACATGTTTCACTGAAGAACCCATAGCAGGGAAAGCTAGCAAATCCCCCAAATCCATAAGCATGATTTTAGTACTCATTCAGAACCAAAAGTAAACCAGAAAACATCTAAACCAGAGTGAAATTTAAAACAAACAGTCCTCCCTAACTAGGGGTTTAACAAGCCTCTCAATTACCTAACCTTCCAAAATTGCTTCTTAGGGGGGAAAAGCCCTTTAGTTAATAGAACAGATGCCTCTGAAAATAGGGCACTTGTTAAACTGCATATAGTTTAGTAAACTTAGCCGAAGAGTCTTTAGGGCTTGGTTTGTTTACTCTTGGAATAGAGCTTACATCTTCCAATACATAATAAAGGATTTTTAAAATTCCTGCTTGAAAAATGGAAGAGAAGAGAAATAAAACACCTGTACCATATTCTAGACATAAGAAAAGTATTACAGGCTGTTAAAAGTACTGGAGAAGTCTATTTTTAAAAGTCAGAATAAGCACAATGCAAAATATCCTGCAATTTCTCTTTGAGTTAATGCTCAGCAAAATGTACAGAATAACATAGAAAATATAGTGACTTTAAACCGATTATAACTGTCTTTGAATTATCCACTCTCTATCTAAGAATGTCTTCAGTAAAAATACCCTTCTGCTTTAGAATTCAGGAAACATCAGACTGACTGTAGGTCAATATTCTGTGTTTTGTATAAGTACAAATGCACACAAACCCTTCTGCGGAGTTGAATGAAAAAAACAACAACAACAACAAACCAAAACGAAAGAAGTTTTGCAGGGTTCATTTTTCTCAAGGTCTCCATCATTATGTCTCCTATACAGCTATTTGTTAGGAGAAGCAGTGGCTTACCTGTGTGTTATTAGTTTGGCTGAACCCAGTGATAAAACGCACACCTGCTTCCTCAACTGGCTGTTAAAACCTGTTTATGATGTACCCAGCTCTACCTATAATGCTTCCGCTCTATCCCCACTATCATGTTCAGCTTGCCACATGGCACAGCACCTTCCTAGACAGAAATTTAAGGACACTTCTGGTTAACAAATGATGCAAACGAAGACCAAAGAATTAATTTGTATGGACTTCATTACTATTTTAACTATTCCCAGAAGGAGCGCCTTGTTGTTTTGTTACCTTTAATACCAAGATTCTATTTTAAATACTTCCATAGCGTATTTTAGATGTATTTTTGAAGGTTGGCTCCAGCAATTCTGGAGGGCACAACAATTTCTTGAAAACAGCAGGGACAAAAAGTGACAAGACGAACTCCTGCGTTTTCAGCTGGGAGTTGCAAGGTCAATGCTGATTTAATTGAGATGCAGGGAGCACAGCTTTACCCAGAGGTATAAAAGAGAGAGATGCTACAAGGAGATCTGTTCTCATGAAAATTTCAATTCAATCAATATAAAGGCTACACGTTTGGATCAAAAATGGCAGGGAATCCTCAAGGACTCTTACAAAGAGCTCACAGAATCTTAAAGCAGCCTTTGATAGCCTGAGAGAGATCATTTTGTGGCTTTGAAAATACTGAGATACCTGGAAAAAAATGTTGCTGGGATCTTTACTTTAAAATTAAAGTCAGGCAGTGACATTTCTAACTATTTGAGTGCTTCTGTGCTTATTTCTTTCTTTACCAATGAAGCTCTTCCTAGGAATGCTACAAGTTCTCCAAGTCATAATGATGGTATTTGAAGAAACATGAAGCAAAGAAGAACGGCCACCCTAGGACCAGTCAACATATGACCTTGATTAGAAGTTTGTGCTAGAAACAGGTTTAATGTCCCAGTAGGTTTTGTTCGCATTTCTCTGTGTATGTCTCTCTCTTCTTTGTTTTGCAGTGTGTATTTTAAAGGAAATCCTGACTGACTTCAGTCCTTCAAAGGCTAAATTAAAAACAACCCAAGACATTACACACAAACATTACATAGGTACTCTGTTATAACTGCTGCATCCATAGAATCATGGAATGGTTAGGGTTGGAAGGCACCTTAAAGATCATCTAATTCAAAGCCCCCCACCACAGGCACGGACACCTTATGCTAGACCAGGTTGCTCAAAGCCCTGTCCAACCTGGCCTTGAGCCATGCCAAGGCACCACAGCTTCTTTGGACAACCTGTTCCACAGCCTCACCACCCTCAGGCTAAAGAACTTCTTCCTCATATCTAATCTAAATCTACTCTCTTGCAGTGTAAAGCCATTTCCCCTTGTCCTGTTATTACATGCCCTTGTTAATAGTCCCTCACCAGATTTCTTGCAGGCCCCCTTCAGGTACTGGAAGGCTGCTATAAGGTCTCCCCGGAGCCTTCTCTTCTCCAGGCTGAACAGCCCCAACTCTCTCAGCCTATCTTCACAGGACAGGTGCTCCAGACCACTGATCATCTTTGTGGCTCATCTCTGAACTTGCTCAAGCATATATACATCCGCCTTGTGTTGGGGGCCCAGAGCTGGATGCAGTGCTGCACATGGGGTCTCATGAGAGTGGAGTAGAAGAGGAGAAGCACCGTCCTCGACCTGCTGGTCATGTTCTTTTTGGTGCAGCAGCAGCACCTCAGTTGGATGTGTTTTCATATAAACTTCTACTAACACCAAAGCTGTTTCCTCCTGACCCGTTTTTAGACCAAATTCACAAGTCTGGACAAATGCAGGCCTCATAATAGCAGGTGAGCTGGTCAGAATACTGGCAATTTTATTTGAATTTGACTTGCAATTTTCTGAATTGGCTTACAGTACATGAAAAGATGTATATAGTGTATGCAGTATTTGATTACATTTTTATTAAATGCACTGTATATATTTACATTTACAGTTAATATTCTACTTATTTATTACATTTTTAAATGAGAAAGAGTGATTAAACCACCCAGAAAATAAAGGAATGGTATTTAAAATTGTTGAGATTTGTGAACTATGACATTAAGTACGTTTAAGTTTTGTTACTGAAGCATTTTTACTTTGCTTTATTTATATCGCAGCTTATTTTGGAATGCAGCAGCACTGAAAATCTCTTTGAAGAGATGTGTGCTCAAAATCTATGACTGAAAGCTCAAACCATTTAAAATTAAATAACTATCGGGGGCATGTGCAATAAAGTGAACATAAAAAAAAATCTAAGCTTATTTATGCATTTTCTTCCCTTGTGTGGAATAAATGGATACGCAATTTGCTTCGGATTCATGTTTAGATTTAATCTACATCTGAAAAAAGGTTGCTCAATGGATTTCTGGGATAACTAGAAAATCAGACCAAATTAAACCATTCATTGTTCTTATCAGATTTGTCTACTCTTCATACATATATATACACACAGGGACACAATTATATATAAATCCTCAAACTCATTGTTCACTCTGCTGTCATCTCTGGGTCCCACAAAATGGGGCTGTTGCATCTTCCCTACTGGACTGCAATGAAGTCATATGAAAAAGCTGTATCACCATTAATCTGGTCACCATCACCAGTTACAAGATTTAAATGTTTGGTTTTTTGATTTTGCGGTTCTTTTGGTGGATTTTTTTTTTTTTTTTTTTGGGGGGGGGGGGGGGGACTGTATTTTGCCAGAAAAGGCATCTCATAAGTGGTAAATAACTCATACAGCATAGTAGTATTTCTAGATGCTGCATGTGTTTGAGTCTGGATGCAAAAGACCGAGAAACAATGGAGCTCCTTTGTTTGGCAGTAGTGCAGCCAATTACCATTTTTTTAAACCATGGCATTTACTATGTATTTATATAGATGAGTCAAAATAATGCAGCCCACATGCCAGGGAAGAATAAAACGGGAGGTACATGGAAGATGGGGAGCTGTTACTTTAAATACAAATGTTTGTGACTTCATGATTTTTCAAGGCTCTAACATTTCTGAGTGCTGTTGATTCAGAGGTGACTAATATACTACTGCACTTGTATAGCAGGCTTGAGTCTGAGAGTATAGACGGCAGAAGAACTTACGAATCTGACTGAAGTAAAGCAGATACTGTGATGAGGCACAGACCTAATATACTTAATTAAATAGTAAAAAAGAAAACCCCCAAATAATCCTTTCCACTTAAAATTTGGTCAGGGCTTAAGAGTCACTGGCCATTAGAAAGAAGACAGTAGGACAAGACAGATAAACAATACAGATGGTGTGAAATTTTAATTTGACTGACTGACTGCTTGAATGAAATTGTTAACACTTTGTCACTATGACAGGAGACATAAAAGCTTAAGACTTGGCTATGACAGAAAATATAGCTACAACCTGAAATGCCAATTAACAGGGGAAAAAAGTGCCTCTGCTTGTTATGGCATGGAAAGTAGTTCCCCAAAAGTATCAAAAGATTTAAAATATGACTAGCTGTAAGTGACCTACCTTTAATTTTAACTATCAGCTGAACCTTTTCATAGCCCCAGAGGCTGTGAACTTCATGCAACCAGAATAAAGTGCATCTCACATACTTCCTAAAAGGCAGTTGTATCAGAAGATGAGTAACAACCAAAATAAAAATCGCCACAGAAAGCCTCTCCGTCCCCAAGCAAAATAACCATTGTGCTTCTTCCGCACTGTACTCTTCACATTTACCAATTTTTGCTACTATTCAGCTGGATCCAGGCCTTTCTCATCCTTTCTCTCTCCTTCCAAATTTTTCAGTTGAGTAACAGGAAACATTTATGAATGAAGTATTTTGTTCAGTCAATCCCAGTCTCAGCATTCTTGTAGAGGCTGAGACCAGTAAGTGACATGAAGAAACTGGACCTGTTCTGTAGAAGAAACAGAAATAACTAAGATTCAGAAAAAATAATCTTCTCCCTTTATCTCCCTGTAGGCATGAAGTTATGCACAATCTGTGTCAGCCAGAAAAGCCAGGCCACTTGAGTCAATTTGATGCCGCAACATCTCATTTTGGGGAATATTCACTTTAACACTAACATGGGACAATGGGATGGTAAAAGGATTAAGAGGGGGAGAAGACTGAGGCAGACACCTCTTGTAATTACTTCTGAGAGTCAACCAGGAGTCATGAAGTCATATGTATTACTTCAAAAGCCATATTAAGAGTGAATTATTTGTTGTCCACTACAGAACTGATTAAGATTTAATCTTTTATAACTGAGATCTAGTAAAGGAGCTAAAACAGATCCAAATCTTATATTGTTTGATGCTAGATAAGATGAATAGCAACAGTTTAGAGGAATATTCTCCTTCCCATTAACATAATTTCAAGTTTCTTATATTGGACAAAGACCCTATGGACACTTCTCATGTTTCACTGCTTCTGGTGACTCTGCCAGCCTGCACCTTCTCATTCGCTCTCAGAATTGCTCCTGTCCATGTTAGTGGTGCAGGGAGGAGAAGGGCAAATGCCTCCAGTCATTCAAGTGTGCCTCCTCTTCTGGTCTTGCACCAGTAGAATAAACTAAAGCACAAAAGAACTGAGAACTGGTGATTGGTGCTCGCTCTCTCTCACATTCATTTTTTTTGTGCCCAAGCTCTGCTAAATGAAGTGGAGAAATGTCCCTTCCTTGCCTGTCACATATCTTCTCAGTCTGCAAGGATTCAAGATTTCCTTTTTGTGTTTAATAGTATGTGAAATTATACAAGCGCTACAGTAGGAGAATATCAAAGAGAAAAATTGGAAGTGAAACACGTAGAAATAGGGAGCAGGTCATCATCTTGATCCTTAATCTCTAATTGAACCTTACTACTATCCCTAAAAATAATGTTAAGTCATGTAGAATATTACAGAAATGTCACCTAATAAAAAATAAAATCCCTTTAAGAATTTAAATGGCAAGAGACTTCAGCAGTTGACAATAGGTTTCTCCCAAAGGAGCAAGTCATCTAGACAGAGGAGTCAGGATTACTGGAGCTAGCTGTCATGCAGCTCTGTGAACTTTCTTCATTTCTGTTAGCTGAGGGTATTGGCCCGTGCTGACCTTCTGTACTCTACTTGAGGCAATCACATCAAACTCCCTTTGAGATGAACCAATGTGAATTGCACTCTGCTAATGACTCTTCCTCCCACATTTCAAGATTCGTGACAGTTACATCCAAAGGAATTATGGACTCCATATCTTTTGCCTGTAATTAATGAAATCCTTTCAGTTCAAAGACCCTTAACTTTAATGCTAATGCAAAGGATATCAAAGTAATTGATAGTCTGCATGAATAAATCTGTGCTTTAAAATACTTAACCTTCAAAAAACCCATCAATTCATAATCATAGTGCCTTAAAATAGTGAAATCACTAATCAGAAGAAATTCCTGAGCACTACACATACTGTTGGTTAACCTATATAAGGAAGAAGAGTTAATTTCCTTATCAACTGATTTCACAGAGAAAAGTCAAAACAGCAAGTAACTACATCCTGCTTCTTCTATATGGGAGCTCTTACTTGACCTCTGCTCAGAAAATTTCTGCTCAATGACAGTTTTATAGCTTGCATTTCCAGCACTATTCCTGATTAAAAAAATCCAAACTAATTAGCATGTAACAACCAACATCAACAACATATGCTGGGACCCGAATGAACTCTTAATTTGTAAAATGTTCTCAAGGATGCTGTATTATTGATTAAAAATTAACATTTTCTCTTGCACTAGAGCAATTAGTGAAAATGTGAGATAATGAATATTTATAACGTTAAGGTAAAAACTTGATCATATCGTAAGACACTGATTTTGTGCTTAGTAGCAGCCAGCTACTTCTGGCAAGCAGATCTAACATATTAGGTTTTCAGGGCAGAAGTTTGTTCATTGCAGTCTATTTTACAGCTAGAGCCAGGAATGCAAGAAAAGGGCATTTTCCCTCACAAAAGCCAAAAGGCAGCAGCAATAGCACCAAATAAAGCACAAAAAGTCAAGCCAAGATAACTTCTAATGCATATTCCCAAGTGTTTGTCATCAGAAGAGAAAGGTCAAACTGCCAAGTTAGCTAACACCTTTGATAAAGTCAACAGCAATGTTAGTTACAGCTTTGCTGTTTCAGCTCAGAAAAACAGTATGCGCATGATGCACTGCACACGTTTGCTAGGATTCCTTTGATGGAACACGAGGCCATAACTAGACATCTTTACTGTGCCGACAAAGGTAAGATTTGGCCTGTCCTTCAGTCTTCGTAATATCAGCTTATTTTTATGAGATGTTCAGCTAGCTATGCGTTTCACTGTACATTCATCATAATGATTACGGCTATTAGCACTTAAGATCAACTTTCCTCCCCTACAAGATTTAATCCTTCCATAGCCCAGTCTGGGTTGTCAACAAAACCTTATTTTTTTGGTTCTCTAAACTCAACAGATTTCAAATGTAATAAAAAATTATTAAAGAGATTGCCTGTGGACTTACCACACCTGAGGTGATAAAAAAGGTGCAAAACCTTGAAGGTACATATATTTCAGATATATCCAAAATGCAGAAATTAGTTATATTTGAAGAAACACTTTAAAGTAGCTGCTAATGCTAGAAATGCTAACTTCTGGGAACTGCAACAGAAGAAAATACAAAGGAACAGCTGTCACCAGGACTTACCCTCAAGATCAAGAAAAACATTTTTATTGTGTAGCCCATGGTCTTCAGAAACACAGAGATTAATATTAGATAGTCACCAGGCAGGGAAAGCTCTACCTGTAAAGGACGCCATATCCTTTCAAAATAGAAACATATTACTAGCAACCCTTCATCTCCAGCCTGAATGGAAACCTTGGTGTACAGGCAGACAGGTATTAAATTTCTTGCTTACTTCTTTTTTCGGGACCAGATAGGAAATCAAACTCTCCTTGAGAGCTGCCATCTCAAATCTTTCCATAGGCAACTGGGACTTGGTGTGTTAAGTCCCAGTTGCCTATGGAAACCGTGTTAAGCTGAGAGCTCAAGGTCTTAAGTTCTTCATCAAAAAAAGATGCTTTTCTATTGAAGAATCTTGCTTACATAATAGTCATGGCAGCAGAATCTGCTGATCGCAGCTGTGGATGCAATACTCATTTAGCTGCAGCCTTCACAGAAATGCTCTGAAAGTGAGAGAAAGGTTGTTAAAAGCTGTGCCTGTCACAACCTAAAGCACCACAGAAAGCAGGTTCTTTTATAGCTTGAATGTCTCTGGAGCTATTAGAGGTCATTTTGTTTTGTGGGCTTTTGTGGTTTTGTGTTTTGCTTTTGTTTGGGTGTGTGTGTGTTTCATGTTTTTTGTCTATAATAAGTTGTATCTGTAAAAATAAAATACAAAGGAATTCTAAAAGTAGGCTGCTATGTTATGTCTCCTCCATTTTTGCTACCTCCATAGTCCTGCCGCAGATTCATAGTAACTGAAATATTAACACCCATTTCTCACAAAAAGGAGAGATTTGGTGTTTTTATAATGTAGCTCAGATAAACTTTTAACAGCACATTCACACATTTTTTTTTGGGGGGGGGGAGGGCTAGTTAACTTTTCAAAGTATTAATAATCTAAATTACTATGAGGAGTTTAAATTAAATCCTTGAAGGCAGAAACGCTGTGTATAGCATTACCAATCACAAATAAAATGCTTAACGACAGCAGCTCACTACATCATATGCATTTCCTCTCGTTAACTTAAGTAGATATGCCCTATTGAAGGATATTACTTCATATTTCCTTATTATCAAGAAAATATCCAAATCTGTCCTTCACAGACTATAGTTTTAGCAGGGAAGATTTCTTACTTTATGTATTTCTCCTTTTTGTCACAAACCTAGTAAAATCAAAATTGGAAAAAAGCAGCATCTCACCCTTTCCTTGATTTGGATAGAGGAAATCTGAAAAGTTGTAAAGTAAGACCGACCACTTGTGTGCTCCAGGATGAGAAAGTGTTGAAACCTCCTGTTCAGTCCCCTGGAGACCTCACCTGTCAATTATGTATCTGCTGAAAGCTCAAGTGGGTCAGAGATGATACTCAACTACCAACTGTTATGTATGGGAAATAAGTGAAGCTGTTCAAGATGAAACACAAAAGATGCTAGAGGAGACCCAGACACCATATCCTAATACAGGCACAAACACCCAATACAGGCTCCCACAGTCTCAGGAGTGGGGACTGGAGTCAGGTAAAGAATGGGACTCCCCAGCATTGCCTTGCCTCCCTGGCTTGGAGGAATAGTGCCCCCAGTTCCAAGTGGGTAGGTAGTGTTGTGCTGCAGTGAGCTGAAGATCCTGTATTTTTTTGTTAGGTCCTACCAGAAACTGAAAACTCTTCCCAAATATTATTTTGTATTACTCTTCTATGCTGCTAGGGGTTATATTATAGTTAATTACTTTCTACCCTGCACCTATGCTAATTTTGGAGCAAATGGGGAAAAAAATAATTTCATTTGCGATAAGGCAAACTTCGAGGGACTACCTCATGGAACAGCGGAAATTTGTTACTGCTCCTCCATTCCCAATTTTTCTCTTTTTCATGATCTCATTATGGGTTTGAATGTTTGTTAGTCCTATTGCTCTATGCATATATACTATTACCATTTAATTTTTAAAACTTTTTACCAAAAAACTTCAGATGTTTATAGGTAATAGATTTACACAAAAGACTATTTTCTCTTAAATTTGAGTATCCAATACATCTGGAAAACATTCAGCACACATTTTTTATCCATCGCTATTTATTTCAGATTTTCTCTTACATTTTCTTTGTCTCTAGTTGCCCTACTCACTATGAGAATTTTTAATCTTTGTACTATTTCTGTAGATTTCCAATAATGTATACTACTCCTAATCTATCTACAGTTTCTTTTTAGATATTTTGGATTCTCATTTTGGATACTTTATTCTTAGATGAAATTATTAAAAAATTTTATAGAAACCAGAGAAATGTCTGCAAGTAGTCCTCTACCGTTCTAATTCACCATAGCTTTATCCTTGAACTTTAATGTGCATCATGGTATTATTGTTATTTAATCAATTTATGTGATAGCCATTAAGATATAAAACAATAAAAAACATGGATAATAGACACACAAACCTTTCGTAGCATTTGTGAACTCAGGAAAAAAAAGAGGGGAAACATACGGGACAAGCATTTTTCGTCCAGAGGAATTCTGCTATGGAAATGTTTCTTATATCTTTAATGACTTTTGTGGTACAAGGCTTTCGCTTACACTTACGCTTAGCTTCAACTGTGCAAACTACACTGCTGATTTAAACAATTAATCTTAAAGCAGTATGGATCAGCAAGAATCATTTGCCAATATTAAATAATGGTAGAAGAATAAAGTTTAATAACTTCCATTAAGCATTTTAAGCTCTAGTCAAGTGCAGTACTAATAGCACTAACATACGGCCTTCGCCATCATGTCTAAATTAATCAGAGCCCATGTTCGTAGGTTTTTTTTGTTTTTTATTTTATTTTTTTTAAAGATGTTTTATGGTTTCTCTTCCTTTAAAATCATGGCGATTTTAACACAAAAATAAGGAGCCAGGAAAGGAGCGTGTTTATCACAAACAAAACTAAACCACATTGAGGCAAGAAGTGAACACTCGAAGAGTCAAGTGGTTCAAGACATGAATTACCACTGTGATAATTGACATCATTAAAACCAAGTCAGGTATAAAGCCAAGGCCACTCTGTTAATACCCTAAGATGGACTAAACTGAATTGTGATTGTACCAACTACTGTTCCTCACTATTGCTCTTCGATCACCAGGATACACAGCTGCACTTTCTGTGGGCTTGTTTTTGAAAGGAGCTGAGCATACGCATAAGCTACTGAAAATCCACGAGTCCAGTCCTCTGCAGTCCCTGTGATTTTTGATAAAATTGGGAACACCTTACACCTTGAAAAACCATTATGTAGTTGGCAAGCTAAAACTCCCATTTTCAGACTTGCTCAATACAAACCTTCATGGACAGAGCTGCAATTAATCGGTAAATTTATAGGCCTCTTTTTACTGGAACCAGTTATGAACTACTAACCTAGAGAAAATCAGCGCTATATTCCAATTTCCATAAACTGTAATTTACCGTGTAATGACAGTTTCCCAGTGACATAACTTAGACTGTTGCTTCTTAGCTTAAAAAAAAAAAAAATTAAAAAAAAAAAAATCAAATACAAGCGTCAAACTAGAACAGAACCTGTGCGATTTTTCAGGAAAACTGCTTTGTTATATTTCAAGTATATTCTACAGCTGCATTGCCTGGGCTGACTCAAAGCAAGGGTTTTGCTGTCTGATTCTGGGAATTACTTTTTTCTTGACTAATTCATGCCTAGAAACCTTCTGAATAAATTAACTGTCTGGCCAGTGTCAAAGGTGTCACATAATATAAACACTTGCTTAGAGTTATCACTATTATATTTAATTTATTGAGATAAATAAGGAATCCCTTGGCACAACTAGTATTTTACACCATAAAGAGCAGGCTATTTTGATAACAGTCAGCATTATGGTTTCACAGGTAATTACTGACATAAATCAATAGATGCTGGAAATATTGATTATACATTCACTGTTAATTTTCTGGCACCATATCTCTAGGTTATAGCCATCACATCTTTCACTTAAGTCTTCCAAAAAAAAAAAAAAGCCTGGAAATAAATATAGAATTTCAGAGGCTCTGGCAAAGATTAAATAATCAGTTAATGACTCTTCAGAGAAAACCTTTGTATGTCACTGTATCATCAGTCTTTGAATGATCCATGAAGTAATTTATTACCTCCTTCTCAATTAGTGTAAGATGTTAATATGGGTTAAAGGGAACTTTCCAACAAGATGAGAGAAATATGCTAACTGTCATAAGGCTTCCTGGTTGCATTTTTCCCAGTTCCGGTGAATGGAATTTAAATGTCATCTCCACCTTTAATGTGTTCTGCTTTGATTGAATTGGGCAGGAGTAATAAGTTCAAAGATCAGCATTTTATATTGCTTCATGAGAGCAGAGGTTTTTAGCCTGAGTTCCTAGCATCAGGCAGTATAATTTCAGAAAGCTTAACTGGGGTTAAATGGGAAAGAGGAGGATTTAATTATAAGGGGTAAGATTACAGCAATTAATTATAACATGTTTTTTTTGGTTTTGGGGTTTTTTTTGTGAATTAGGGTATATGCACATATGTTTATGCCAAGGAGAATTCTGCCAGATGAGGAAGAGCGTGATTGGACATACTGATACTATAAGGAACCAAAGAGACACTTGGGTGCACACACACTAGGGAACAGAAAAAGACAGCAAAGCAAACCCATCATGTTGGCAAGAGGAAAACTGAGTATAAGCTAACTACAAAGAAATTTAGTCTGGGAATTAAAAGGAAATTACTAGTCTGTATCAGCAAGGGAGGCCACTGTTCTAATTAGTTTTCAAATGGAACTTGATGAATTTATTACCAATAATCCATCTAGCTGCAGCTGTAATCACTGGAAACTGAAATCGGTTTTACCCTGCTAAAGCACATTACCTCAGCTTGCTTTCCCCAAACACACCAGTCTCCTGGATATTCACCCTGAAAATATGCAGCTGCATACTGTGTCTGCAAGCACCACCAACCCTCATTTTCTAGAGAGAATTCTCCTGGTTTAGAGAATTTCTTAGCCTTTTCTAAGAATCACCAGCTGTATTTGCACTGCCACTGTTCCAGTCTCTGCCCTAGGTCAAGCACTCATATTTTCGCAGAACAACCATCCGCACCTTTTCAGAGCAGCATTTCTTAGCAAGGCTGCAGAAGGACCACCTCAACAGGATGTACTTTTGATTAGACCTAACAGAGAATCAAACTGCTCATAACTGAAATTTTAGTAATGTAGACACTTTGCTTAGTAGTAGGACCAGCTGCAGGGGCCTTCTGGAGCCACTTCTCAGTTAAAGAGACCCTGATGTAGCCCTGAGCTGGGATGTTTTCTTAGTATGACATGTTTATTTACAAAAAGTTATTTGCAAAAAAGTTATTTACAAACTCCTCCTTCCTCAGGCACAGAGGTCTTATACTTGTGTGTAAATATGCTGATGCAGGAATATCCCCTTGTGCTTGATTTTCATGAGGGTGTTAAACAGTGTTTACCCTCCAAAGAGAGAGGTCCTTCTCTTTATCATTGTAAGAAAGCTGTGATGATCACTGCCCTAGAAAAACAATGGAGAGCAATGGAATCCCAGTCATCTTAAAAGTCATTCAGATCCATGTGTAGCACAACACAAAGTTCTCATTCCATGCATTCAATGACCAGTCAGACAAGAGCCTTTAGACTGAAAATAAGACTATGAGATTTGTCCGAATCTGAATCATCAATGTGCCACGTCATGCATACAGAGCCACATGTCTCAGTTTAAAATATGTTGTCAGACTGCATATTAAATTTATTTAGCAGATTTATTTCATGAATTTTAAAGCATTGTATACCCATCTCTGCTACATCTTTGGCTGTATTGTGCATGCTTTAAGAGTAAAAATTTGAACTTCAGATCATCTCTTTTTGATTCTACTGATTCATTCTTAAATCTGGGAAAAACATGTTGTATAACATCTGCACTTTGTAATAATGACTTTCAATACCTTTTTGTCTGTACATTAAATGAAATTTTAACCATAGACCAAAACCAATTGATGTATTCCAGTTCATTTTAAAACACAAGTAAATCAAGTTCATTCCAGATGGCAGCTTGATTCACTGTCTCTCCCTTGTATCACAGTTTTGCTCTACTTCACACTGAATATGGTAGACTATCTTTTTTAACTAGGGAAGTAAATGACATTTGTACTTTGTAGAATTTACCTCTGGCCAAATGCCATTACACCTGCTTTTGACAATATCATCAAATACACTTACAAAGATCTGTCCAGAAGGGTATGGCAGCAACCCCATAACCCCAGCTGTGATCTTCCAAAGGCAACTAGACCTGGATGGAAGGATAACTTGAGACATGAATTATTTTACATACTTGCACACAAACCAACCCTCCAAACAGAAGCTTTCTTGTTCGATCTTGGAACCATTCTAGAACTGAAAAGCAGTTAGGTGGCTATTTATAATAAGCTATTGTATGAGACAGGCCATTTTCTTTTTTTTTTTTTTTTACACATGCCAGGTACATGAACAGGCTTTTATGGTCTGTCAGATACTATCTCTCAAATGCTAAACAAGGCTTCGGGCACAGTCTGTGCAACTCTGGTTTTTACTGAAGATGAAGCATTCCTCTAAATCCAGGTGAAAGATGCCCCATGTGCACATACGCTCATGTTTTACTTTATGACAGAACCCCTGTAAAGAGACAACATCTGCATAATCAGCAGCTGTTCACAAAGAAGTTCTTGCTCTTGCAACAGATGGAACTACTAACGACAATGAGCATGACCCTGCTGAGGAATATCTCCTCTGAAAATACTTGTTCTAAAAAAGCACCTTTTAGATTTTTCAAATCAAAAGGTACAACAAAGTTACTTGCAATTCTTACTTTGCAGTTCAATTTTGGTCTTCCTTCATACAGCCTGCTTTTCCTTTTACCTTTTTTACTAAAGTATGCAATGTTTTTGGTATTCATGCTCCATTTTTAAATTACAGTTGGCCTTTAAATTACACTTTGGAGAAAGCAAAAATACCAACATGGGCTGTTTCAAAAAAGCCAAACCCCAACTATTACACTTTCCTCCCCCCCAACTTTGAATGTAAAATAAGAATGCCTGTCAAACTGTTCATTACTTATAAAGCACCTGCACAGCCACAGGAGTGTTAAGATGGGTTCCACAGAACCTCTGCTAAATTCAGACTGTTTTACGTGCTGCTCATTTCTGAAATACTCCTTCAATGGTTTCAGAGAAAGAATGGGGTCTTAGGCAGAAGATTCAATCGAGCTCCAGAATGTTTTGAATTCTTCTTTTGGGATGATAAATAAAGCTGGTGCTAGGAACTGAAAAATTGTTGACATACAATTTCTCTCTGAGTTGCATTGTGAACTGACTCAGCTGTTGCAGCCATGAAACAATAAAACATTCTGATGTAACCTACCTTGCCTTCGGCATCATGTTTCATACCTCCCTCTAGAAAATCTCACTTAAACCTAAGATGTTTGTGGATTTTCTTCCTTCCTAACACAGCGGAAACATCCTTTTGCCACTAATCCCAACCTCAGATCAGTTCAAAATCTAGAACAGAAACCACAGACCTCACTTTAACGAGGAAATCTAGCCTAACTCCTATTTAGACATAGTGCACTGGCTATATTCCCATCTTGTTAACCACCCTAGTCATCTATATCCATCAATCTCAATGGATGAAACAAGTACTGACACTAACAACTTTGCTTTTAGTTCCTGAATGCTGCTGAATGGAAGGAAAGCACATGCATCAGAGCTCTTCTATGGAATGCGGGCTTTATCTTCTGCCCTGAAAATATTTTATAGTATTTTCTACAGAAAGATTCTGAAGATGCTTCAATGACGTAATTTAACAATAAGCATTATTATCACCTGTGTTCTAAGAAATTTTCTGATACTCACTTCTATACGACTTGACATTGCGTAGGCTTCTTGAAATCAGCAGGAGAGGCTATTCTGACCTGCAAGGTAATGCCTTCTGAAACAGTTTTTGAAATGCCTTCTAGAATTAGAATTGTTTAAATATCTTGCCTAGAAAGCTTCAGGTCAGTTCTCATGCACTTTGCAAAAAGACTACCTGCTACATTAATATATTATGAAGAGGTGGAAGACTGACTGAATTCCCACCTTGCTGTACCTTCAATCATATCATTAACAGTTCTTTCTCTCTTTTAATACTGACAATATAAAATCTACCTACCTCCAGCTTCCTATTAAACTGTATATACAATATAGCATGTACATTATATATGTAATATCCTAAGTACACTTACATACAACCTATAAACACTGGTTGATCCCTATCCATGGGTGTCTTCCATACATTATGCCTACTGTTTCACAACTTAAAAGGCTCAAATGCTGCTTAGAGAATCATAGAATAGATAGGTTTGGAAAGGACCTTAAGATCATCTAGTTCCAACCTCCATGCCATGGGCAGGGACACCTTACACTAAACCATGTCAACCAAGGCTTTGTCCAACCTGGCCTTGAAAACCACCAGGGTTGGAGGATTCACAACTTCCCTGGGCAACCCATTCCAGTGCCTCACCACCCTCACAGTAAAGAACTTCCTCCTTATATCCAATCTAAACTTCCCCTGTTTAAGTTTTAACCCATTACCCCTTGTCCTGTCACTACAGTCCCTGACGAAGTGTCCCTCCCCAGCATCCCTATAGGCCCCCTTCAGGTACTGGAAGGCTGCTATGAGGTCCCCACGCAGCCTTCTCTTCTCCAGGCTGAACAGCCCCAACTTTCTCAGCCTCTCTTCATACGGGAGGTGCTCCAGTCCCCTGATCATCCTCGTGGCCCTCCTCTGGACTTGTTCCAACAGTTCCATGTCCTTTTTATGTTGAGGACACCAGAACTGTACACAATACTCCAGGTGAGGTCTCACGAGAGCAGAGTAGAGGGGCAGGATCACCTCCTTCGACCTGCTGGTCACGCTCCTTTTGATGCAGCCCAGGATACGGTTGGCTTTCTGGGCTGCAAGCTCACATTGCTGGCTCATGTTCATTTTCTCATCGACCAACACCCCCAAGTCCTTCTGCGCAGGGCTGCTCTGAATCTCCTCTCTGCCCAACTTGTAGCTATGCCAAACTACTTACCACAGTAATTACCATTTTTTCATTGACAGATCAACCACTAATAAAGTCAAACTGTTTTTTAACCCAGCGGAATGAGACCTTATTAAACAAGGAATATAACTTTGGGCAAAAAAATTTGCATTTGCTAATCAAAAGTAGGTTTTAGATTATCTCATTTAGCTGAATGTAGGCATTATCCACCTCCCTCTGCAAATTACAGTATTTGATCTTTGCCAACAGCAGAAGTACACAGTTTAATATGATGATATAGGACCCGTTGTGAGGTAACACAGACAAAAAGAAAAATAAAATCATAACCAGGTCATAGATGTTAAAATGCAAAAGGAAGGAAATGCCTGTTATTCATCTTCCAGGCAGTATTCAGACATTCATGAAATTGAAAGTTAATGTACCAGGGACTTTCATTATCTGACCCATTCTATACTATCCATTAGAATCCTATAGCACTAGAGACAGAGGACCAATATGTCACTAATACAAGATGGAAAAGGTCACAAAAACTAAGCATCAATAAGACATTACTTCTCTATTAAATTTCTCAACACTCAGCAGAAAACACACTTGCTGAAGCCAGAATACTTGATTATGTAATGCAGCTAAACTGAGAGAAATATGTTTATCAAGGCAAAGGCATAATGGCTAGTTGTTGAGTGAAAATAGTTACTTTTTTCCTCCATTTCCTCATTAAAGACATTTTGTTTGTTTAAACAAAAAATATTGCATGGTTTGTTTTGCTTTTTAAGGCTATTTCTTACAATAGAAATATGTTGCTCCTTTGGCTATAGCAAAGGTTTCTTTTCACGCCACTGGAAAAACAATATTTATTGCTATGTTGTGAAGTCAAAACAAATTTGCTTTCTATTTCCTTTAGTAGAGTATTTCATTTATTTAAAACAGCTTTCAGTAAGAACAATATCCCTACAACTGCAACATCGTTTTCATGTAGAAAGATGATGTACTGATTCCCTTGAGCTTTCTCCTTCCCATTTTTCCCCTAATGTTGTTGCCCAAGCCACTCTGTACACATTGCTCATGCCATGCAGCGAAGAAAAACTCACAGCAGAAACTGGGATGTGTGATTCAATTATTATGAAGCAACTTATAAAAACATTCTAACTTTACCATTTGCTATTTCAGAAAATACGTGAACATCCACAATATTTAAGTATTAGAACTAGCTTGTTTGTACTGTCAAAGATCTTGGGACTCATTCAGATGATAAACTTGTTCCTTATGCTACTCTACCTAGTAACAGGTCAAGAGGAGGACTTCTCACAGTAGACCACTCATCCACATAGCTGAAAAGCAAGCAGGCAGCTGGTTACGTAGTGGTGGACATTGGGTCACAGGACTTCATTCACCACTTTGTGAGTTTTGGGGAATGCCACAGGAACTAATGGCAACAGCTGGCCAAGTTCTATCTTGATATATTTGTTTAATGGTGCTGTGATTTTACAGTATCACCAATAAACACATGGAGACTGGGATAAAACTTTTATTATTTAACAAATACATTCCATTCCTTCAGCAAAACAATCTCTATTAAAATTATCTGAAAAGTTATAAAAGCTGCCTGTAGAGACTGACTGGAGTACTTAACGTGTTATAAAGAAGATGCAAGAATGAAAATAGGATGACACTGAGGAAGGAAATCATAGGAAGGAAATTTTCATTTGGGATTCCTAACAGCAGTCTGGAAAAAGTGACATAACGTACTACATAATTTAAAGAGCAACTCTAAACTGACTGGATAAGGGACACAATAGATCACTACCGTTTCAGCGATCTACCCTTTTCTGTCAGGATGGTTTGTATTTCAGGTTAATGGAGCAAGCCAGACAGTGGCTGAAGAAAAGCCTGACATAATTTCAAGTCTGCTGGAGCCCTAGGATACAACTACCTCCCTCTTTCTTTCAAGCATCCTTAAAGGCACCAAATATTTGCAGACTTTAATTAGAGACTTACAATCTCTAAGACTTTTTTTTTTAAATCAGAATAATAACTAGAAAAAGATAATTACAGCTAAAGAAATTCAGAGCTGCTGAGTGACAAAAAGTAAACAAAAGGGCTTGAAGAAAAACTATTGCCTTGTCTTCAGCTCAGCGACTCTCAGTGCCTGTTTAAATTCCTTCGATCACATCAGAGGGCACAGAAAAGCACCTCTTAGTTTCATCAGATCAGCGACTGGGCTTCCCAGTGCCCATCAGTCTCCAGCTTTCCCCAGGTCTCCGTGCCTGTGCCACTGCTGAAGGCTCCTGCTGACCCACTCTATTCTGCCATGAGCGACAACAGTGGGAGCTTGATGTCTCTTGGGAAAGAGAAACTTAACCAGCATTCTCTCCGGAAGACTAAACCCAAGGAACGGTGAACAATGGGAGATACATCATCCTTCTCTCCTGACTTTCCTTAATGATTTAAAATTCAGTATTTAACAAACATCTTAATAGTTCTATAGCCCCCTATATCCAATTACAATATTAATCATAGGGAACATTTAAAGCATCTCTATTTCTTTAAATTTTCTTACTGTTTAAGGAGACAGAAGGGCACATTTTAGATATTTTACTCTTGCTTTGGTAAACACTTTGCAATGGACTGTGACACAAATTTTTATTTAGAAAGTTGCCTTTCTAACCATGCCTGAAAGACAGAATCAATAGCAATGCAGACAAGGTTAGCAGTTACTGGCTAACCTCTGTCCAAGCTAGCAGGCCCCTGAGGGCATGGAATTTATGCAAAATCAAAGTTAATAGTGCTGAAAAAATATATAAATCCCTGAATCCATGCTACCTGATGTTGCCTCCTGTCCAATGTGTTCAATGTGTTTGAAATAACAGAAGATAACCCAATAGACCCTTCCCATCCTAATCACCTTTTTCTTTTTCTCTTGGCAACACAGTAATGCATAACTGAAAGCCAAAACATAACAAGCAATAATGAGTGTTTGTTTGTTTGGGGCTTTTGTTTGCTTGTTTTATTTGGGATATTTTGGTTGTTGTTGGTTGGTTGGTTTCTTTGTTTTCTGTTTTGTTTTTTTACAGTACTGGAATTCCTTGAATTAAAATATCTGGATAAAATGGTAGTTGCAGCTCTGTGCCCACTAACCTTTAATAAGGGCTAGATCGAATAGGAGCATTAGATGACATGCCTGCTCTTCCTATAAAATTAAGTCTGAAGCTTTCAACTTTTTTGAAATAAAGATTGTTTTTCACATGACATAGTCTGCCTAAAGATGTGCAATTCTGGACTGACCCTAGCTCAGAAAGATGGAGAACACTGAATTGCAATACAAAGATTTTAAGTTTGGCAATGTGATTCCTTACCAGTTTATTCAGTCTTTGCTCATGACAAACTCAGAAAACCAAGAGAACATTTCTGGCACTCCAATTCTTAAAGAATTGCTTCTCTCTTAGTAGATTACAGCAAACCCACCCCATATGTTTTTACATAAAGAGATCAGTATTATGGTACTAAGCATTAGAAACTGGAATCTGTATTTTCCAAAAGAAAATGACAGCTAAGATAACTCAGATAGCTATGCTTCAATAGTAGGGCAGGCCATGTTGTTGTTTTACTAGGAAGAAAGTACATAAGTAAAGCTTTGGTTTAGACTTATTGTGACTGGGACCCCTAAAACAGTTAACCACCACCAAAATAAACCAAGTCACTATAAAACATGCAAAATACAATATTACAACTTGAACAGGCTGTGAAAAACATTCAACAAAATCTCTCGGGATACCTATTTAATTATTTGACATGTTTCCAGGTATTACTGTCACTATTTACTACTATGTACTTTAATTAGATCCTCATGCCAAAATCCATTATAGAAGAATCTGGTACAATAAGGAATAATAAATTCTGTTCATTCATATGTTTTTAAATTATTTTGCTCCTATAGGCCAAAAATGGTATCTCCTACCTTGGCTGCTAGTTCAGAGACTGCAAAACCAGTCACAACAATCCTTTCAAAATCTTGTGTCAGCCACAACTGAGTTCACATGATCCTGCTAGAGTTTCATTTAACATAACTGCACAGGATATCCAGACTGTAATTGAACGCTCTACTGCTGAACCCTATATATCTGATTATGAGTGACACTGAAATTGTGGGGTTGAGACAGACACACACACCTCCAGCCAAGCCCTGCTTCCAAACAGCATCACTGCAAGAAATGTGAACAGCTCCAAACTCTCAGCTGTGTTTAATTACCTTGTTTAAGGAGTTGGAAGAAGAAAGGAAGAAGTCTCAGCCTAGTGACTAGAGAATTTGCCTAGGAAGTACAAGTCATGCATTTAATCTCTCTACTTCCAGAGTGACTTCAAGGTAATTGCAGGTTTAGGGACCACTTTCTACTTAATTTGTCAAAGGAATGCAGCCATGAAAATATTGAAATGGTTATGATGAGTTTTGCCAAGCTACTAGGTACATAGGAGTATATTCATATTCATCCCAACTAGCAATTAATTGTTGGACAGACATAAACAATGTATGTCTCATCACTTTTATTTGACATAAATGAGAACTAGAGAGAAAAGAAAAGATGGTGACAATAAAACTGCCTTGTTGGAAAAACCTACCACCAAATGACAGCTCTAACTCTTATCAATTACTGTGATATAAATCTTCATTACAACACATTTTTATAAATTACCACTATAAAAAATAAATGCTTAACAAGTATTTAACAAGAAAAATGCTCATTCTCTGATGTCAGCCTATCTGAAATCCCAATTTTTATTTTATTCTTTCTTTATTTAGAAGAATACAAATCCTCCTCTTAAGGAGTACCATCTTCAAGCAAATATCGAATTCCCGTCTATTTGAGGGAAGGAAGCAAGGGAGAGAGAAATGCTCAGTACTGTAAGAAATCTAACCCATTTTTACCCTGATAGAAATTCTTAGGCAGATTTCACTGAAGGATCCAAAATAAAATGTATAACAGAAACTTCTACTTTAATCGTGGAACAAATACTGATGCCACGAGAGGAGGTTCATTATATTACTTGGGTTGCCATGGCTCTCACTGATATCCAGGGTGATACCATTTGAGCTTTCTCGCCAAAATGCCACAAGAAATAAAAGGAAGCTTTACAATAACTGTCAAGGAGGTTACAGGAGATGGTGAGCAAAGACTGTCTCATGTAGCAAAGGAATCTCCTTTTCTGCTTAAACTAGAGCCTTATTCCAAATGAAATCCTGCAGGAAAGGTCAGGATCCCATGGTGCAGGCTGCAGCCCGAAGCACTTATGGGATCCTCTCTAGCTTCTCCCTTTTCCTGAGGTACAGGATGAAAATGACAGCTCTCTTCTGGTACTTCAAGGGATAAGGAAAACCTGCTACTTTCTAAGGAAAAAAAGGAGAGGAATATGGCTCATCACCAGGCCCTCTCTCCCTCTTTCTGTGAAACTGCTCAGCTCCTAGGACACAGGTGGAGCTGTGCCATCTCAAGGAGAATTCCCTGCATGCCAAATTGCAGATTTCACACCACACCCATTATTTAACTCCATCATTGTCTTCTAACACCATGGAAAAACAACCCACAGAACAAACCACTAAGACTTCTTTTTCCTGCAGGTGCCTTGCTGTTCTTTCACATGATCTTCCATCAGTGAGCTGCACTCCTGGGATAGCATGGGTAGGAAGAGAGAATCAAGGTACAAAAAAAGAGTAATACAGACACTGCTAGAGACAGAAGCTAAAGGAGGAAGTGAAGAAGCAGCTATATTCTCACAGTCTACAAGATGAGAACAAGGTTTATACTAACCTTTGTGCCTCATCCTTCTTCCTGGGCATGGAAAGGCAGTATCAAATAGTTTCTGAACTGCTCAGAAGAAGGGGCAGCAGGCTTAAGTAAAAAGAAATAAATTGCGCCCTGAAGGCCTGCTACTAATCCAGGGTGCAGTTTCGTGTAACAGCAGAGAAGACCTGAGGAAGGAGTGGAGGCCAGCATTAATTAATGTGATTTGGCCAAGATACTAGAATTAACTGACTTCATTTGGCTGGGCACAATTTGATTACAAAAGGGATAAATTGATTATTTTGAACATGGAAATGATTTATTTCAGAGTAGTAAAGAGATATGGATGGAAACTAACCCCAGAAATGCAGAAGGTAACATCACAGAGCATTTATTGTCCCCTTTCAGGAAAACTGGCTTAATACTTTTACTCTTCAGGTTCAGGAGATTTGCCCCTAGGAAGAATCCTTAGCAAACAGCATCTATAAATATTTGGCTTGTTTACAAAGTCTTGGCAAACCACATTTCTAAACAAGCCAGCTAAACGAATGTTCCTATTTTGAGCCAGTTTGAAACTGAGCACCAAACAGTACATATAAGGATCAAATAATTGTGTGCAGTCACCTAACTTATGCATGGCAATGAACGCTTGTTTAAAAGTATTTGAGTAATTTCAGATGCCTGAGACCCTTCTGAAAATATGGCTTCCATATTTTATTGAATTGCTCATTTTTCCAAGTAGAAGATTTAATACCAGATAAAGTCAAGCGTGCATGAATTTTTCACATGTAAAGCTTTCAACTGCATGGCACCTGTGTTATAAAGCAGAATAAAGTAACACTGTCTTGAATGAAATACTCCAAGTGCCCACAGGTTGGATGGAAATAACTTCCTCTCCCCTCTTTCCGCTTTTACATGGTGAAAACAAAAATTAGCATCAGTCATACGCTGTCAAAAAGCTCAGAGTATTTCATTTGAGCTGACTGACGGGACTGATGTCAAGTAGATGTCAAACTAAGTGCACCAGCACTGAATAAGACTTTGCAATCTTCTCGGCAAGTGAGCACAAGGGATGCTGGCACCATCCTCCATGGTGGCAGTATGTGTAAGGTGGCAGGCAGTAATAATTCCATGGGGTGTGACTCAGCTTGTTTGTCGCTTTCAAAATTTGTGTGTTATCCAGCTTCTGTGTGAGAACAGCTGCTCCTTACCAAAGAAAACTGTATAGATAAGGAACATCCACAGCATTAACTTTAGACTCTATTTTCAGTTTAGCGTAAATGCCAGAAGAAAAGCTAACATTGGTTATAAATACACATTATGTCACCTCAAACTTAAGAGTGTGATCCTTATGTTCCTGAGAACCCATTCATTTCACCCAAACAAATCAATCTCTATTTGCAGTCTGAGCTAATTTGTCACAAATGCATTCACAAAATGCCTTTATTCATCCTAATTCTTATAGCTCATCTCATTTTCTCTTCTGCACCTTTCCCTGGCCAAGGAAGATTATCTAATTAAGACTCCTGTTAAAAGTAGCACAGTGTTGGCTGAAGCCTTCTTTTGTACCCTTGCCAGTGGAGAATGATCGACATTAATAATAACCCATATTGTAGACGGTCCCAATAGTTAAGGAAAAGCAATGGCTGATGCAGAGCCAGTAACAGCAATTTGAAACAGACAGAGAAACAAAATGGGCCCACATACCTGGCAGCAGTAAGAATCCCTTCACTGATGGATAGGAATAAATATAAAGGCTGATAGCAAAGTAATAAACCAACAATAATAACCCAAAATTATTTATTACAAGGCGAGAACACTGCTGCCTGCTCAGGCTCTGCTGTAAATGGAAGCCGACATCAATGGATGACTCTCAGGAAGAAAACACGACCCATTTTAATTTGGGAAGTGTCATTACATTTTTTCAGGTGAAAGCCATTATCAGAGGTGACAATGATCTATAGTGAATCAAAAGACGCAATAGAAACCCATACTTAACCCTTCAGTCCAGTACATTTGCTACAGATAGCGATTCCTTTGCAAACACCAAAACAACATCTTAGGAAGCTGAAAACCACCAACAAAATCTTCTCAGAAATCAAAAGTCATATTGGGTTTATTAAAGAAGGACCAGAAGTGGTACTGGTATAATATTTTATTTGAAGATAATACAATCTGCCAGTATTATTCAGAGAATTACTAGTACTGAAAAATAGGGCACCCTATCACAAAGAATGAAAGAGCACAGAAAAAAAAACCTGGAATAAAGTAAAATTCTGATGAATTGTGTTCAATAACTCCTAGAGAATCTAGTCACCAAGGGAAACATTTCTTCTCACTGTTACCTGCCTTAATACAGCTAAACTTATATTGACATATTTAAGACAGATAATGTGCAAAAGAAGCCTTACAGCACATCCCGTGTAAGTTCTATGGCCTCCAGTAAAATGTTACCATAGAAACACCTTTACCACAAGGAAGGTGTACTTTTGCAAGGGACCTGGGGGTAAACATTCAGATTCCCATGGCAACTGTGGGGTCCAAAGGCTGAATGAAGTACCATGTGTCAGTGTTTTCTGGAGCAGCATGCAAGAGAAAGAATGAAAAAAAGAGAAAGAAGCCACCCAGTATTTTCACCATTAGATCTGGTGACCATAGCTGACCGTTCAAGGCACCATCTGAAGGTGGAATATCTACAGGCATTATTTTGAATTAAAAACTGTTCATGAGTGGGCTAATAAGACAGCGGAAAAATAAAGGAGAAAAGCAATGGATTAAAATGGCCATTCACCATTAAAATGATGAATAATACGAAACTGAAAGTGAGTAACACCTATTCGGGCTTTATGATTTTTAAAGTTAGAAGAAGGTCTCAAAATCCCCCAAACATGCTTAATGCAAAAAGAGCTACAGACAAAACAAGAGAGTTGGTTTTGCCCATCAGATTTCATAACTTCAAAATACAAGAAATAAATTTATTTTCCTGCCACATATTCAACCACCACCACTTGCTAGGAACAGATCTCTCTTTGAGAAGACACTCCTGGCCTGAGAGCCATAGTATGCAAAGGAAAAATGTGCACATAAGGATTCCAGAGGCATAAGCTGTCAATATATACTAACTGTATGGACCCACTATAACTGCTAATATGAAATATTTCAATAGAAATTTCTTCTTTAAAAATCAAGGGTTCAGGAAACAGTGAGAATTAAATGATTAAGTACAATATTTTCCTGCTGGAATTCTCAGTATTTATTTTTGCAGATTTAGGTTAAGAATTTGGGAAATAAGAACATGCTGGGGAAAAGATCCAGAACTGGAAGGAAAATGAAAGAATGCTTCTTCCACTGAAACCCCAAACTTCAGAAAAATAAGATATGGGTATAAATAACAGTACAGGACCACTAGTGCATTTCTCAGCTAAATTTTGCAATCTTGTCCATTCTGGAGCACAATAAAGGTCAAGTTCTTTAATGAATACCTAGTCAAAAAATGTGCATATTTTCTGAGGCTGACTAGGCTTATTGTCTGGAAGGTAATCCCTCCATTTCTTGTCCTGCAGCCTAAGATATGAATGTCTAGGAGTCTGAGAGAAAACTGCTTGTGGATGCTGAATTGGTATCTGTTAAAACTCTGACAGTAACTGAATTATTACCTTTCTGTAAACTGTCTAGGGACTTTGTTATTCTCATGAATCCTACTGGATCTGATAAAACCACTGACCTTTTTGTTCAGATGTAGGCAATTGTAATATATAGATGCCTATTTTCTGAGGTCTTTGAAATGATCTGTAGTGAGAACTTGGAAAGCAACCAGCATTATATCTGGTCACTATCAAAGTAACTTCGGTTCTTTGAGAGCAAATACTTGAAAACCCTTAGAAATAAAGCAGTAGGGCTTTTTTTCTTTGGTATCTGAAGTAAAACCAGGAATATTTTTCTAGAATAGTCAAACCCGGGTAGAGGATAAAGGAAAGCTTCTGGAAAAATTACGAAAAAGCTGAAAAGTATCTTCAGCTAAAAGATTCCTTCACTGCACACAGATGTTATTATCAACAACTTACTTAAGCATTTCCTGTCACAATCCAGACACATCTTGCAGACAGAAAAAATACCCAAAGAGGACAAAAAGCCACTGCATGGAATCAGTCTACAATATGGCAAAATTCAGGAAGGACTTATGACTCAGAGAAACTACCACAGAAGGACCAGTTTCCTTTTAGGATGATGAAGAATCATGAAGCTTCAGGACATAAAACCAGGGAGGCACAGATTCTGTGAAGAAAACATTCTTCCGGTCAGCTGGGAAGAGTCAATATTGTGCAAAACTCTCTTTCTGTTACAAAGAAACGTAAACACAACCCTCTAAGAATCCCTTATGGAGGGGTAAAAAACCAAAAAGCAAATATTTATAGCAAAAGCAGTTCATAGCTCTATCCCTCACTGCCTCTTTTGTAGAGGTTAAATGGTTGTGGCAGTGCATCTTGCTGACTAGAGTATTAAATTTAATTTTCAATGCTTGAAAACTTGAGAGCTCTTTTCAAAAGGAAAATGTATTACTGAAGCAACTGCACACCACCAGATCTAGTCCCCTGCTATACTAGACAAGTAGCTGTGTCACATAATCCCGTTTATAACTTAATCAAGCATCATCCTAAATCTGGTTAGATTTTCCATTCCCGTTGGAAAGCTAATGCAGTGGTTGTCTCAGTGCTTGCAGAAATTTTCTAGGCAAGAGGTACACACAACTGGCTGAGAGCTGTTCTCAAACACATCCTTTCCTTGACAACCCGCAATCCTAGGAGTCTTATTTGCACTGATTTTAATATAATTTTCATCCTTCTTGAAGACAGACATGTCCATGGCATTTCAGAAGGAACCCATCAACACTTTAAATAGTTGATACTATTCATTCCATGGCTATAAATACCTTATCATATGCCTCCTGCTATCTTGCTATGTGTTTTGCAAAGCTAAATCTCATTAGTATTTCATAAACATCCTATAACTCCCTAATGCACTTAAGTCTTTTTTATTCTAACTGATGAGAACTCAGAATGTAGCAGAAATTATTACTTGCTTCAGATACACAGCTTTGTCTTTTCTACTATTAAAATCCATCTCTTTTTATTCATTTCAGTTCTTGATATTACCCACTTCATTCTACTTGTTATTCAGCTCCTCCCCTGCATTGGCATTGATCCCATTTCTGCTTTATCAGCAAATTTCATTCGCAAGTCAGGGTCAGTAAGGAGAATATTAAACAAGATTTTTCACTTGATGAACTCCTCTACTATTCTTTTTCCCTGAAATACTTCCACTTTCAAGATAACCCGTCATACTGGGTAGGGAAGTAGCATACATATAATAGACAAAGGGTCAGGAATGAACTCAACTGCTTGGAGCCTTTTCCTGGAACAGCAATAAGCATTACTGTGGTATTGGTGGTACCAGACTTTTGTCTCATTCTGTAGTCCCACACATGTTCCAGCCCTTCACTAAGCTCCTACATTTTGTTATGCCAAACTCATCCCAGACTGAGCCAAGCATGGGGACAGTACTGCAAACACTGCTTGTGCATGCTAGCAAAAGAAATCAGAGTAAAGGGGGAGAATCACCTCTCTCGACCTGATGGCCATGCTCCTTTTGATGCAGCTTGGGTTACAGTTGGTTTTCTGGATTGCAAACACACATTGCTAGGTTATATTGAACCAACACAACCAACACACTCAAGCTTTCTCCTCCATTCTCTGCACATTCCGTATTTATTCTTGGGATTGCCCCAACCCACATGCAGGACTTAGCATTTGGCCTTGTTGAACTTCATGAGTTTCACACAGTCCCACCTCCTGAGGCTGTTAAGGTCCCTGTAGATGGCATCCCCTACCACCAGTGTGTTGACCGCACCACACAGCTTCATGTCATTGGCAAACTTGTTGAGGGTGCACTCAATCCCACCATTCATTTTGCCACCGAGGACGTTAAACATCACTGGTCACACCACCAACCCTGAGGAATGCTACTCAACACTGATCTCTATTTGGACATTCAAGTCATTAACCACAACTCTTTGAGTGAGACCATCCAGCCAATTCCTTATCCATTGAGTGGTCTATCTACCAAAACCATGTCTCTCCAGTTTAGAGACAAGAATGTTGTGCAGGACAGTGTCAAATGCCTTGCACAAGTCCAGGTAGATGACATCAGTTGCTATTGCCTTATTCACCATCACTGTACAACTGTCATAGCAGGCCACCAAATTGGTCTGGCATGATTTGCCCTTAGTGAAGCCATGTTGGCTGTCACCAATCACCTCCTTATTTCCCATGTGCCTTAGCATATTCCCAGGAGGATCTGCTCCATGATATTGCCAGGCGCTGAGGTGATACTGACTGGCCTCTAGTTCCCTAAGTCTTCCTTTCTTCCCTTTATAAAAATGGGGGTTCTGTTTCACCTTTTCCAGTCAGTGGAAACTTCACTAGACTGCCATGACTTCTCAAATATGATAGTTAGTGGCTTAGCCACCTCATTCATCAGTTCCATATGAAACAGCAGATGAATCTCATCATGATTCTTACTTTCTAGTATCAACACTGTAAAGGTTCAGATGATATTATACATCCTAGCACAACAATGTTCTGCAATTCTTATGGCTTTGCTGAAGTGGTTTTATAGCCGTGCAACAAAATATTGCCCTCCTGTCCTTCAGCGCTGACAGGTTCACAACTGTTTAGCCAGTCCACTGGAGCTGGCAGGCCATTGGGGAGAGTAATTAGGCACACTCATTGCTTAGATAAAAGCCATTGCTAGGCTTAGTCAGATTGCAGATTGCAGGCTAAACCAATCTGGCAGAAATAAAAAGAAACTGGAAAGGAGAAAAAAAAAAAAAGCTTAATTGAATCTCTTCATATTCCAGTTACTTTTGCACCTGTGTGCCTACCCAGACTGACAGTACAGGTAATGGCAGTAAAAGCAGGTGTGGAGAAAAGATCATCTCCAAACAGAAGGGAGACCAAACGGCAGCCATGCAGGCTCACAGACCATATTACAGCTTGGTCAACTGTGGTTGAACCATGAGGTAGAAAATGAAGAAAGGAAAATAGGAGAAAGCAAAGGTAAAAGGGAGAACTGAGACTGACTGCATCTGAGTGACCTTGACTCAAGCACAGTGCCTCATGATATATGGAAGTACAAACTGACTTTTGAAGCATGTTGGTTTGTTCTACAGAGATTCATTGTCAAAAATTTTGTTTTAGTTGCAATTATGCTACAGGAGTTCACACAGAAATTTGATATAGGCAAGTAAATTCTTGCATCCCTATTGCTCTTCTCCTGAATCACAGAAGCCCTCAGCTGGTTTACAGTGGCCATACAGATACCTCCCAAACACAGCCAGGTTGGCAGCTTACAGAAAGCTAATTTACAGAACCTTATGCCTAACAGTAAGCTTTTCCTCTGCAGGTGGGACTCATTTTAGGTGGTAAGTCTGAGGACTTTACAATTTTGAGTTAGAGTTAAGCTTTATAGAATAGTCATAAAATGAGTTTTAACAGCCCTTACCTCTAAGAAAGATACTAAAAAAATCCAGTTAAACACCATTTAATTTATATGAAGACAGAGGCTAATAGTATAATGGAAAAAAGAGCGGTGCAGTCAATAGCCAAATGAATCAAGAATTAATCTAGGATTTTCATAAAACCTTGAAGAATTAAGCAACCTTCCAAAAATCCCTTTTTTAGAAAAACAGGTAAAACCTACAGCTTCAAAAAGAAGTCAGTTGTCAATCAGCCTCCAAGAGTAGATGCTGCATGCAAAGAATAGATGTCAGAATTCAAGGTCAGGGTTTTAACTAGGTAGAATCTCTCATTAGCTGTTTTCCTTGGATACTAATCACTGTCAGAAAGCAGTAACAGAAGTATAGAAATTACTAAAGTGTGATCTGAAAGGAGTTTCTAAATGAGAGTATCAAGTACTAATATAGAACTTGATTATAAGATCCTCATGCAAAGGAATTTTAGATTTAAGGATACTTAGTGATTAAGAATTTTACCAAACACCTGCAAGAATAGGTTATAAAGATGTGTAACACCTATCAGTAATTTCATTGTTATCTTAATTATTATACTGATGCCCTTTTCTTTGGGCCTTCATCAGTTACATATTAGTATTATGGAATAGATAAAACTGAGAAAAGACGTCTGTTTCATGTCCAGTTTAGTCTTGCACAAGTTTTTTAGAACACTGTGGCTGGAAAATACTATGTGTATAAAGAAGAACAACCCTCACACATCAAAAATAACCAAACCAGCATGCATAATTCAAAGGAGCGTGGAGGTATTAGGTGCTTTTTAGAAATTACACAGACTATTGTTATCGGCTGTGTTAAAGGAGGTCACATCATCTTACAAATCAGGACACAGCTGCAAGAATCCTTTCTTTTCACCTGCCTCACCCTGCATTTGTAGAATAATCGTGAGGGCTTGCAGCTGTTCAAATAAGAAAAGGTAAGTCATAACAGGGAAATTATATTTGGATACAATAAAATAGAGGCAGAGAAAGAAAGGTTGGAAACTGTGCCTCCCTAACAGAAGTAATCAGCTTCTAACAGAGGGAAACTAAAATGTTCTGTTGTAAGAATAAACACTTGTTCCACCACAGAGCATTCAAGGCGTAATACTCTTTCCCTGTGCTATTCTTATGTAAGCTCCTCCTGCAACTGAATTAAAGAAACCAAAGCATGATTTTACTAATCAACATTTAAATTTCATATGTTGAGATCTACTGCTGAGAGCTATTTTATAGTAAACTACTCTTCCATAAGAGGCACCATTCTTCAAGTTTTACAACTTTCTTTGTCTATTTTTACCATCTACATAAATCAAGTTATAAGCACACAATCATTGACCTCTTTATGAAAAAAATCTAATGTGTAAATTCATAAGACATTCTAAGGTTTAGTAAGTAAAAGTGACATGAAGGTCCCTTTTGCTTTTTAAGCTAATTACCTAATTGATGTATTTGCTTCATTAAGCTCTACATTTGTTTTTCTTTTTCTTTTCAAGTAGCAAAATGCTACCTGCCATGCATTTGAAAGTTAGCACTTTCAACTGAATAGTTTAAGGGACATTTTAAAGTGATGTTCCTTAGAACCTTTCAGCAAATCAGGGTTCATCAATTACGATTTATAACAATGGCATACAGATCAATGTTTTAAAAGTTGCACTTATACTATTCAAAACAACACAAACTGCATTTTACATCTCAAATATCTTGACCCTAATGGTGCACAAATGAAGTCCTTTTTCTGTTTCAAGATGTACAGACTTTTAAAGTGCAGCTTTACAGAGTTAAGAAATGAGGTAATTCAAGTTAATATTCATACTCTCAAAATTACTATGCACATTTTTGCAAAAGAGAAAAATTAGTACCAAATAAATGTAATTATTAAAGCCAGTAAAAGAAATTGAACTATGTGTGAAAAGCCTTGTAACAGGTGAAAAGTCTTTTCAACATGAATTAAAATTAATCATATCAGGATACGACACATATTCAATAGAATAATGGTTACTTCCTTATTTGAGCTGTCATAAGGAATATTATTGCTTTTCCACAACACTGTTCTTTTTGTTGAATTTTATTAATAATAGTATTGAATGCAATCATTAAATATCATTAAATGGTATAGTTGCACCACACAGACTATTGAATCTGCTCACTAAAATGGATTTAAACTTAGCAAAGAAAAAAGCAGCAACATTATTTTACATAGGTTTAGAAAGTGACATTGCTGTTCTGCATGCAATTCACTATCCACTCTGCCTGTATCATTAAAGAGGATTATAGTTACTTTTCACCGAAGTTTCTTAGAAAGTGACATTGCTGTTCTGCATGCAATTCACTATCCACTCTGCCTGTATCATTAAAGAGGATTATAGTTACTTTTCACCGAAGTTTCATCTTCAGAAGCAGATTAGAACACAGAATAGACTGTAAAATATCTTAGGTTTGTGGAGAGAAAACCACTCACATGTAAGTGAATGGAATTTTCAGTCAGCCTTGAGTAACTACTAGTAAGGTCTCCATATTAAGGCAGACAGACTTCCAGCTGCAACTGTTTTTTCCAGTTTCCATAAACATCAACATAATCACACTGTACAGAACCAGGCATCACTGCTATATTAAAGTAACTAGAGAGGTAAAAGAGGTGCTAGAAGACATCAGAATGTAAAGGAATACTATTTTGGAGATGACAAAGAGAAAGACTGTCTATCTGAAAATTGCATTAACTGTTGAGCAAAACCTACAAGCAAGGGGACCAAAACCTGTTTTAAATTTGACTCTTTTCAAACATCCTCATTTCATCCACATGCACATAGGGGAAAACCTGTATCTCTTTGATGTGCGGACCAGGAAGGTGGGTATTCAATCCACCACATCTTTCCAGCCACAGTGTGGAAGGACCCATTGTCCAGTTAAGATTTGTGTGCAGCCTTCTTCAAGGGATCTACCTTATTAGCAGAAATTAGACTTTTATTGTGAAGTGTTCTGACACTGATCCAAGTTTCCTTAATAGGTTATGTGCTATGGCAACAAATCTGAAATCCATATAGGTAAACTTTTGCTGATTTATTCATAGCTGATTTATGGATTTTGCTTCGAGGGTCCAGAGGAATTACATTAAATCCATCATTTATTTTACTAGATTTGATTATGTCAATGACTGTTGCCCCTCCTTCTCCTTTGATTTCATAGGCAGAATGAGCAGAGAGTGTATGGAAAGGTGCATGTAGCTGAAATCTCCAAGCTTCTGTCTCTACAGACTTCTAAATTCACACTCAAAATACAAACCTGAAGGGTAATTTTATGTTAAAAAATAAACATGCTAATAGGATGCTCCAATGCATGGCGTTTGAAAAGCTTAGCATAGTGTTAATATGGGTGGTGCTGAAAGAACATAAACTTCACCAGGTATGTCATTATCCTGGCTCTTCTCTTTCCACAGTGAGTACAGATGGACATAATTGTCCAGATTTGTGTAGCACTTCTCAGGTATATATTATAGACTAGGAATGTATTGTCTGGATCAGAAGGTGGAATGGTATCACTGGGAGTTAGTAAACTACTGCACAGGAGGGTTCTGAATAAATGATCAAAAGTGCAGGAGCATTTCTGTCCTGAGCTGTAGCCTCTTTCCACTCTCATCTAAACCCACAGCATCTACAAGACAGAACTAGGTTTTGACACTATATTGAGTAATTAGAGAAGAAAGGTCTTAAAAGATGTCAGAACATAACAAAAAATTATTTTGTTTGGAAGATCAGATGCCTGATAAAATCTTGCACATCAGTTGAGTGGGTGGCTGAATCTGTTATCCTTAGGATAGCAGAACATTCCGGAAAGCCTAAAAAATGCCACACAGAAAGGATATAGTAACAACATCATAATAATAAGAATAAAAAAAAAATAAATTGAACAAAATTTGGATTTCCTTCTCTGTTTTGTGGCTGTTACTAGGTTAACAGGTTCCAGGGTACAGAGATCCACTTCTGAAAAGAAACTTTCAGTCTGTGAGACCCAAGCACTAAGCCTTGAAGCTGTATCAGCACCTATTCTGTACACAGCCTTTTACTCATGGCTTTGGCTTTCCTTAACCCATCCCTGTGCACTCGGACTGTGTATCTGTATCTTTCTTGAGTCACCTACCACTGCTTCCACTTCATCTGCTATCTTTTTCACATCTGGGTTCTGTCAGAAGTTCCTTGCTCATACACACAGGCCCCCTGCTAACATTGCCTTACTTCCTGCTCATGCTGGACCTTTACAGAGCTTGGAAGAGGAGATCCTTGAAAATTAATCAGCTGTCCTGGACCCCTCTTCAATCTAGGGCCATATCCCATGGAATCCTTCCAAACAATTGCATCAATAGGACCCAAGCAATTGTCCCTTGTTTGTAAATACGTGGTCCAGCAACGGAGATCCAATGGTCTGCTTTATGTCTAGTTATCTTACATGACATTGCATCTTGAAGTTGTTTGTTTCTGTGTTCTGTGTGACAGGAGCATTCTTTCTTTGTCCTTTCTCTTAGGAAGCTGATTGTGAAACTCAGTGGCACTCAGTCAAATCCTCAGTGGACCAGACAGCAAAAAAATAGCTCAAATTCAGTAAGGTTTGCAGTCTACAGATTTAACTACACAGTGGCATCTGCCATACTGTGCCACTGTGCTCAGCAAACGACTTACAACGATCCATGCAGACTGACGTTACATTTCTCATTTTGATTCTGTACTTATAATACCTTCACTTACAGTCCAAATTATGCAATGCATTAAAACATCTTGAAAGTGGGAAACAAACAAGAACCAAAAATTAGCTTCAGTAACCCTTGCTGTGTGGAAATTGAATGATAACACCCCCTGCAGAGGTGCAGAGATTTACAACTAACCATATCTGCTGGTACCAACCATTCAGATCCTGGACAATATGTAAATACCAGGCTCCCTATAGCATATCTACTATTTTGCCTATGCTCACTTTCAGCTAATAGTTTTTTCCTCCCCAAAACATGAAAATTTGGTTCAAATCATGTTTGAAGCTCTGTGGATAAAAAGACAAACAATTTTGGGATTTAGTCCTACATGCAACATAACTAAGTTTAAATGATCTCTTAATTAAACCGAAAAGAAAATGGAGAGAAAACCTATACTACACAACATGAAAGCCTTTAGAAATTCATTAATCTATCATGTAACACTGCTGTATGAGATTTCTTTTGACAAACATGAATTTAATAAAAGAGAAAACTTGAGAGAATCTGGGGCTTTGAAGGGTTTTACCCATATTGTGCAATACCTCCTATACATGGCATGATGGTAAGTTGAGCGCTAAAATCAGATAGAAGTTTGTAGTTCAAGAGCTGTGTGCGTACAAAAAAGTGTATATAATAATTGGTGTGGTAGGGAGAAAAGAGGCGGTTACCATTACTATTTGCCTGTCCTTTTGTAACCTTAAATCTCTCAGACCAATACATAATGACAAGAAACTCCAACAGGTCTTTCCTTTTTTTTCCAGCATCTCAACTTCAGATAACTTCCACAGCTTTTTGTTCACTCTAGACAAAACATGGTTTTAGCAACTTTGCCTTAGAAAAAAGCTGATCTCACAATCAAATATATGTTACTTAAAACAGACACAAGCACCCCCCTTTTACCAAGATGCTGTCACTGCATCTCATCTACACATGAACATCCCTGTCATAATCATCTTGCAGCTTACAATGTTTTCTAGCTTCTTCTCTTCCAGGAGAGATGTTTCATGATACAGTTTCACATAGGTGAAAGAACTTTTATACATCTTTCATGTTTTCTTTGAACGATTCCTCATCTTTCACTGACTGAGTCAACATAAAAGCTTTTCCTGGGAACCACACAGCCTTTATCCTTGCTGGCTCCATCTCCCTTCTGCCTACACACTGCTAAACACAGCCACTTCCAGGTAAGTTTGAGAAAGTGGAAGAAAATAAAGTAAACTCACATGCTGGTGTGCTGTATATCACTTTTACTATGCAAATGATTGTTTAGAGAAGAATAAAAGGCTGTAAATATTTTGAGAAGTGGGCCCCTGGTGCCTCTTCAGCATGCCAAACGGCACTCTGTGCTTTGTAATTATGCAATATAGAGAATACCAGCTGGTTTGAATTGTTCTCAGGGGCTTTGGATGATATCGAAATGTTCGGCTCCCCCAGCAAGAGCCATAATCAAGCAAGTAATACCGTAAAGTCAGACCAAATTGACACTGAGTTGTTGGCTGTTAACACACTTTAAACCAGATGTTAATGCTGTACACTGTGATTTTAAAGTTTCTGGGGCTTTTTGTTTCCTTAGATAAAGCATCATTTCTCTGACAAAGTAATCTTCTGGTATGTAGACCCTCTCTCAAAAGCTGCATTTTATATTTTCTGAAGAGACAGCCAGATGTTTATTTTCCACTGCTGTGGCAAAGAATGGAAAGGGTACTTGTTTTGCTGACACAAAGTAGTGGGGAGGCGGCCAACACACACAGTGCTACGTATGTGGCATGACAATTGCTTAAAGTAAAGTCCTGAGAGCAAACTTGTCAATTCTTGCAGTAGCACTAACTGAGAAAAAGTGGCAGCTGCTTTTTCGTTAATATGTAAAAAATAGGCATGTGCCTTCATTTACAAAATTTTTGCAATTGGTTCTTTAGTGCTTAGAATTTCTCCAGAGCTTGTGGTCTTTAGCTCTTTACAAAAATGCAGTATGAAACTAATCACAAAACTAGAGTCTATAATATTATATCCACTTTGTGCAATCTAATATAGAGGCTGAGAAAGCTCACAGGTTGTTGGCACAGCTACTCCCCTACTGAAGAGTCACAATTAAACTACTCTCTTTCCATGGAGATCATGTCGTCCTTCATCGTAATCTTAGTATTTTTTACAGCCATGTTGAGACAGCTTCCAATTTTTATGACAGGGCAAAGAGTTTTTTCCTTTTACAAATCACACCCTCCCAGGTCAAGGACCCTGTAAGGCACAGAATAAATCACAAACCATATATCATGTTGTCTGTGCCTGTTAGTGAAGCTGAACATAACTGGAGAGGCTGCTCTTCTTTCTGTTTACAGCAGCAAGTAAAAAACCACATCATGCCTCCTGCAAGTTTCTAATGCAATAGTAGGATTGTCCTAACAAAAAACTCCGCTTTGCAATATCGACTGGAGACCCAGCAATCAGCGTGCAGCTCACTGTCCAGGTGTTCAATAGCCAGTCCTCCTGCACAACTAATAAATATTTGATACAGTGCCCTCATAAACTCTATTCCCAATTTATAATTCTCTCACAGTATAGGCCAAAAATACGCCCAGTCTGAAAGACCTAAGAACTGATGTGTGGCTGCCATGTGACACCTAATCATGAAATCAACCCTTGCTCTTCCTCTTTATCCTTCCTCCCATTCCTCATAGCCTTACAAGTTTGCCACTGTGATCCCTTGACAGCCATTCTGCTGGTTTTAAGCTGTTTTGCATGCTGCTGATCCAAGATGTGGGAAACAAGAGTGCTAGGAGATTACAGGTGCTGTTGAACAAAGCTACTGCATAAGGGGGAGAGTTCAGCAACTGCTTGGCTGAAAGAAAATGCAAAGAACGTAAAAATGTTCTGACTGCCTACTGTTTATTATAATATCCCTGAGACACTAACACAGCACGGATTTTGTGCAAATAAGCATCAGTTCTTCACCAAAAAGTCAGTATAATACTATATTGTCTTGAATAAGCACTAAAAATTGTTTTACGTATTATCAGTAGCCTCCTTCCAGACAGCTATGTTAAAACAGCAAATAGACAAGCCCTTAGGTAACAGAAGTAGGCACAAGCAATTATGTTATCAATTATTCAGATGGATAACTACTTTAAAGAAGAGAACACAGCTGCTTTAATAATTAATAATATTTAGGACACTATCAAACTATAATGTCACTTAAAAAGATTTTTATGGCCTACCGGAGGAATAGTTTTTTTTGGAAGAACTCATAAAAATAAAGGAGCATTTGCAAGACCTCTATTTGTGTTACAGAAATATTGTACCTGCATTTCAGGTTAGATTGCACTTTTAAAGTTACTTTCCACAACAATCTTCTATCCCAAATAAACTGCTCTAAAAAAAAAAGTGTGGTAGTCTTGTACTTCAGTAGTTAATATTTTATTCAATATTAAAGGTTTTTATTCAATATTAAGGAATGAAAGACTCTCTAATTTAGTAGGACCACTCATGTACCATTTAAGATTAAAATTGTTACTACCGACCTGTGCCTTTTCAAGACCGAGATCCTGTGGCAGCTTCAATACAAGTAGTTGTGAGAATTAACCTGGAGCTGATTGTGGGATCAGAGCTCTATTCTTACTTCCATCATCCCTCTAAAAGGTAGTTGTCTTCCAGGTTTCTTTCCCAGAATCATCTCCTGCAACCATGCTTCACTGATTGCTTATTATTCAAGGACATGACTGTGAAGGAAATTCGTCACAGCAGGCTCGAGGGGTGTTCCATTTACGTCTGAAAAACTGCAGGCTCCACAGCAATATGAATTCAGACTTACCTCAGCACAGTAACTACAGAGCAAACAGCTTCTCAGAAAATATCAACACCTGACTTCCAGAGGGATCAAAAAGCAGCATGATTTTTGATTCACAACATGATGCCTGGCCTACTGATACAGGCATATTTAGAAAAGGATTTGCACATGGAAGGAATTTAACTACACTGTAGTTTAAGTTAATAAAAGCTTCTTTCAAAAGATACAAGCAATTTCTATGTCAAACGTTAACTATCTGCAAAAGCAATGTGTGATTTCTTTGGCTAAACTGATAATAGAGTTGCTTTGCTAAATTTCATTTTACATCTGGTTTTGATATAAAAAAAAAATCCTTTACTTTCATATTATTTGAACTGCTCCTCTCATGATTTTTGGGAGCTAATTCAATATTAATTAGAATATTCTCTGCAAATAACAAAATATTAGATATATCACTGCTTTGGTAAACCTAAAAATAAGCAAAGACAATCTTCATTCAAGCACAATTATATAGTGATTGAACTGGAACGAATGATAGGATAAAACTGGTTGATATTTCTCCTTTTCTATCCCCAGCTCCCCAAGGGCTCTAGCTCATGCCAAATCCACACCAGAGGTTTTGGCTTAGAAAAATGATAAGTTAGGTGGAAATTACTTAGCTATCATTACTAGTAGGATGCCTGCTATTAGAAACATGAGGATGAGATCTAAGATCAACCAGAATCAAATCACAGATGGCAGGTATACAGCCATTATGAAAAAGGCTTTAAAATGTAGAAACAAGAGAAGACTTAACAATAGTAAAACCTTCGGCTATAGATGGAAATAATAAAGCTTCCTAACATGCTGATGAGGCTCAACTATTCTAATAATACTTTCATTTGCAGAAAGCAGAATGTGGTACTCATCGCATGAGAATGATAACAGATCTTTTCATTGTGTGAATAACAGAAGTGGATACATAATGTGTGCTAGGACTAAGGATTACTAAATCAGCTGCTTTTTTATAATGACCTCCCAAAGCTCTATGGAGATATTTCAACCACTGTTATCAGTTTTTACATAAACCTCGTGATACTCGGGAAATTTCAGAAATTTGGAAGCATGCTAACATTTCAAAACACAATGAAGGCAAACAAAGTGTTGTGAATTCTGTGTACGATAAAGACCACCAGATATTTGGTTTCTAGATGACGGGAATACAATTAAACACTACATCTGGGGTCACATAATGAAAGTCTTGCAGCCACACCTAATTCTAATATTTTAGGAGGTTATAAATTGGAAACTACGAAGCTGGAATATTCCTGGAATATTCTATTGGTTCAATTAGAACCACATTAACTGCTAATTAAAAAAATAGTGCAACAATGGAGATTAGCAATAAAGTGTACATTCAAATACTGATATGAACTCTGATATGGAGAAGGAAGTAGCAGTCAGAAATCAGTTACTGAGAAAGTAACCACACCTAAGAATCTTGAATACACTAACAGAACAGGAGGTTTGAATCCTGGAAAATGGTGAAGCTGAAAAAGATTCAGAGAGAACATGAACTCCCAGGACAACATTCTGTCCGACAAGAAATACTAAGACTCCTTAGGCATAAGCAAGGAGTATTAAGCAGAAATAATTACTGTGCACTACAATGCTAAATTGACATGACAGCATTTCACATGTGTTTTGTATCCATAATCCAAAACTGATTTTCAGAAACTGAAGAAATTTCAGGGACAACACTTAAAAATAATATTATCAAGACGCCTCTGTGTAAAATATTCAGAACAGATCCATATATATCATACATCAAGAAAATGACTGCAAGACAATCAGATAAGCAGCTTTTTGGTTTTTATCTTATCCTCCCTCAGCGCCTCTATCCCATCCCATGCCTGAAAGAAACCACTGCCCCATGCAGCAGTTCTGCAGATAGGAGTCACCCCATAAATAGTGGAGTGCACCCCCCGCCATGTATTCTCTGCCCACCTGTATGAAAATGGAGAACACAGACTGGACTTCTCTCCTGGAACCCCCTAGGATCAGGTTGCAATGGCCTATGTTAGCCCCTGATAGAAGAAATAGATCGCTGGAGCTGGAGCCAGCCAGTTCCATGAGAAAAACTGGCATGATGTGTTAACTGTGGGCACTTGCAGGTGCCACACTGAGCCCAGGTGCTCTGTACTTCAGTTTTCCTGTTTGTTATCAATACATCTCAATCAGGAAGCAGCAGTGAGAGGAGCCTGGGAGAGCACCACTCTGTGTCTGCAGGACCCATAAGCACTTGCTTTTCATGATTAGGCAATTCAGTGTACCTGTGCTAGACAAACACAGGTTGCCTGACTGTTTAGCTGACTGACCAAGTTCAGGTAAAAATCTTACAAGGTAAAAACTAGTTGAAAATTAGCAATGTTTTACCAGCCATCTTTTCAAATTTTATTTCAGAGGTGGGAGGAAACAGATTGGGAATATAGAAGATCATAAAAGATGAAGGGAAATACATCTTTATGTATTTCTGTAATTCATGTAGGACATTCAGCATTTGCCTTACAGATTTCCTGGAAATATAACAGTAACTTTGCAGCACCATCCCAATGCCAACATCTCCCATGTGACTGCACATTGTGCAAACTATTATGACCACAAAAACCAAGGAAATTCCCCCTCAGAAACAGAATACTTGAATACCTATTCCTAAATAATAGAGAAACAATGTAATATAAAAAGGTGTGCTAGATCAGTACTGTGATACCAGTATTTTCCCCTATTTGTGCCCCTCTGTTACTAAGTGTGTTTAGATTCACCCAACTACAAATTCCACAGAAGTTTAAAAATTTACAAAGATTTACACATTAGAAGAGCTGTTTTCAGCCAGAATCATTATCACTACATGAAATAATCCTTTCTAATTATCTCCTTAGACATATTTGCAGAAAAAAGATGCAAGGCTTCTACTGCTTGCAGTCTTACTGGAAGTTACAGAACACTGCATTTGTATGGAAAAAACTAAATGCAGATGGGTTTGTGGAAATGCACTGTGACTGTTTATAAATGTAATTGAATTCTGAGGTAGCATCCATTTTAAAATTTGTCTTCTACTTTAATCTGTATCTCCTCCTGCACACAGAAAGCTTGGTGAAAGTTGGAGGAATTGAAAGAAACCAGCACAATACACATTCATAGAATCACAGAATCATAGAATAGTTACAGTTGGAAAGGACCTTACGACCATCTAGTTCCAACCCCTTGGAGTCCTGTTTGTGATAATCTTTCCTTCCACCCTAGCTCAGGGATCATACTGCTCAAGAAGCAGGGGGTTTAAGGGGTTTGATAGCTGATATTTTAGATGTTAGGCACGTAATACCATTTGAGCATCTGGCAGAGGAGTTAATCTCTTGGCCAACCATTTTTATATCTACCTATCCTACCTATTCAGCACTATAGTTGTGCCTTGTTGGAAGCTATAGCAGAACTCCCAGGATGTGGCAATTTTTTGCTGGAAAGGCTTTATTTATTGATGCTTACAACGATTATTTTGCATCAAGTTAATAAATGAGGTTAGCCAATGTCCAAAGAACTCATCTCACAGAAAGAAATGGTCAAAATCAACCTTCTGGGCCATGGAGCTGATCCTGTAGCTGTGCACTTACTTCAGCACATACAGCACCAACTTTCAGAAGTGCAGTTCTACTCATAGCAAGGCACCTACACTTTCTAGGGAATCAGGAATATCCCTTTATCCCAGCAATACAGAATACGAAATCCACAAAGGAGAATGAGGAAATACTGGTCTCACTTTCATAGCTCTGCTGTGACAAAGATAATTTTCCACTGTTTACATTCTGGGTGACTGAGTGGGGAAGCAAAAGAGAGAGAGACATAAAAAAGTGTGAAGGATAATTTGGAGGAAAAATATCAGAAGGCTTCAGGCAATAGAATAATACAATTTTAGCTTGATAAGGAAGGAAACAGAAGTTTGGTAGAAGTTGTGGTTTTGTTTTTTTTTAAAGGAGATTCAGTTAAATGGCCACTGCTACAAAGATGGTATGGAACTTATGGGTAGTTTAAGGAATAAAATTACAGGAATTGGTATTGGATGGGACTTATAACTTTAACAGGCTGACTACTCAGGAGAGATGCCCAAGGTACACAAGAAATGTATGAAGAATTTGAGCAGAACTCAAGAAAGATCAGAAGCTAAACCAAAGATGCAGTAAGTGGAGAGAAGTAAACATGTTGCCAACCAAAGATACAAGGACTACATGCGTCCATGCCAAATAGCAGAGTCAACATTACTCAAACTAAAAATCCTAAATTAGCAAATAATTAATCAAGGCAAAATATGAAGAAATTATATTTAACAGTAGTAGAAACCACGTATTTTCTCAGGACGAACTGCCACAAGTTTCATCAACTTCCAGAGGACTTTAGTGTTCCCACCTGCTGTATTTTATTCGCTTTAATATGCTGTACACCTGCAGGCTAAAGGATATATAAACAACACTTGAGTATGTATGGTTCTCTCCAAATACTCATCTCAAATTGATTACTGGAGTATATATTTACTGCCTAAGCTGCAACTTAAATTACTGAAGGACTCAAAACAATCTTAGAAGACGATGATAAGCAATGTTACACAACAAGCTCTTATTGTTGTTTTAAGCCCTGCAAAAGAGTAAAAATATCAGTTACCTGTTTCCACTGAATTAAAAGAAAATGACAATGTAAAAGGAAGAAAAGACATTGTTTTCTTCCTTTTCTGGGTGTGCCCTTGTAAAGCTCTCCCATTTTGTCATGATCAGAAGGAAAGACTCACAAACTTTTTGGAAGAAGTTCTTACAATCTACTTAATCGAGTATACCTAAAATATGTTTGTAAGTACTCATTGTGCAGAGGTCTGAAAAGTTACTTAAGTCTCACTCAAGCCTGTGAGTAAGAAACTGAGACACTGTTACTCCAGCTTAGTCAGGCAGCTTCTGGTATTCTCTAAGCAGGGTGCTATTACTGCTCTTTACTCGCAGGTAACCATCAGCTTTTGCTAGTGTATTTCTCACATTTTGTATTCCTCCATTTCACTTTATCCTCTCTCAGGTTTTGAGTCCAAGAATTCACAAATACAATTTCTCTCCTTCACCACTTCTGAAGCATCCTCTTTGTTCAGTTACTCCCATCATGTACAAGTGCTTCAAACTTCCTGTTGTTCCCTATTTTTTCCAGACTCTGGGATAATTAGGTTCATATTTAATTATAACTGAAAATAGCTATGTTCCATTAGAGACCTGTTTAGTTGTGAGATGTTGTCATTCTAAAAGCCTCAATGGAAGACTTCAATGGATTTACAAAACTGGATATCTCCAATGTAGACACCTGTAATCTACATCAGTGCTTCTCAATAAGGCACAACTTTGTTCTTGCGTCTCACCAGCAACTGAAGTCATCAGGCAGCTGAGTTAGATGATTGTTGTAGGTCTCCTAACAGAAATTATTCTCTTCTATTCTATTCAACCACTGCTGCTCTGGGTTGCTTCTCAGAAATACAAATTTAAGCTATGTAACGAAAACATGCATTAGCCATAACACAATGCTATCTACAAATAGTCATACTAAGTTACATTACACTTTATGCAAAGAACATTTTTTCTACTATGCAATAAGAAAAACATGACTGTAGATAATATATCCATGTAAATGACCAAATAATATTTAATATATTGAAAATAGTCTGTATATATGCAAACTCATTTTATTCCAGTTACAAAAGTTGTCTCTAATAAAGACACAATAAATGGCATATGACTGAAACACCAATGGATTTTATTCCAGCTTTCATTCGAGGAGGGTTCTCTATGCTTCACCAAGCAGAGAAATATGGGTTTCTTCCTTGCTTCAGACACAAGCAAGTAGAAGCTTCTGTATATTTGTCTCATGACAACTTTCATCTTAATACAATCTGGTCACAGCAACTACTGCAGAAAATTGCTTGCAGTTTGCTGGCACCATGGGAGACCATCGTTACTGACAAGATTGAGAAGCCCATCAATGACAATTCAGGACTCAATCTAACTGTGGCATCGAAGTGCTGCACTTTTTTATTAGGGCTATTTTCTTGCATCTCTTTAATTCTTATTCATATCCATTGGTCCTTGACTTACATTGCAATTCAATACAATAAAGGCTTCAGCTCAACTGAATTCAATCTCAGAAATCATCAAGAAGTAAGATTTATGTAGTAGTTTTTAGACAACTTTACAACAGCCACCAACTCAGCAAGGAGATGTAAGATTTTCTTCAGCAGTATTACTAAGATGTTCACCTATCTCCTCCACAAAGGAATCACATAGGGCAGTCTATCCTGTATCATGCTGTGATGACAAAAACTCACTTCACTTGGGAGAAACCAGTTACCACCTATGCCAAGAACCTTGTTTAATAGGTTTGTTTGATTGAAACTCATCTATCATATGGTAGGTTTTTACAAATAAAAACTAATTCACTTTTCAGTTTCATGATCACTCCAAATCAGACCAAAGCTATCACTGCTCTTAAAAATTATTTAAATAGGGTACAGAACTATTCTTTAGAAAACACGTTGCTTGCTGAGTTTGCAAATGTCCATCAGAAAACAAGAACCAACACACACTATTTTTGGTTTTCTTGTTATTGCAAATGGTATACCTATATCTGCAAGGGAAAGAGACTAAAATTCTAAAAACCAGACAACAGACACAGCATAAGAGACAAAGATTCATACTGCCTTCAGCTGAAGTTGATGCATCTGTCACTCCTGTGCTGCATCAGTTCTCTTGTGTTCACCTGCAGTACAAATCTCTTGTTTCATACAAATCTACTATTCCATACTGGGGCAAAAAAGAAATCCAGTGATTCTTATTTCTTGTTTTCTTTTATTAGCCTTCAGTCCCCATGTGGAAGATCTCTCAAAAAAACCATATCTCCAGTCTCTCATTGGCGTCTCTATGTCTAAGGGTATTCTTGCTTTTGATTTTCATCAGTTACTGAAAAAAATCTCTTGAAATACAGTCAATATACCTTGTTTCCAAATTTAGTGCAGATTCCTAATTTCTGAATATTCAACTTGGAGGATTAACTGGGGATTTTGAGGGCTCTGTTTGTTTTTTCTTTAATGTTGTATAGTCAGGCACAGAAAAGCGGTCAGGCAGAAAGCACATCAGTGCAGGAGGGTGCTGAAGATAGATCACAAGATTTTTGAATGTATTAAAAAAAAATATTTGGATGGCCTTCTTTTATAGCTTAAGGCTGGTTCCATCCCAAGTGAAGTCATCACAGACTAGCTTCAGTATGGACATCACATGAAGCTATCATGTCGTTAAACAGAGTGAATTAGGTCAATGTTAAGAAACAATTCCTCTCTCTCTTTCATCATTACATTACAGATATCCAAAAAGAAATACCAGATATCATGGTCCAAAGCCAGTATTGGCAGAACACTAGCAACCCGGCAAGACACAGCCAAACTTTCACCTGGGAAAGCAATACTATGCAAATGGAAAAACACTTCTGTGTAGTAGTATATGCTGACCTGTTGTGAACCAGTGTTCAAATAACTCTCAAAGTAGCTGGCAAGACCTATTCATTCTTTACATAAGAAAAATACATGTAAAAAGCACAACAAATAAAATCAGGAAATAGAGTAAGTAGACATACCGTTAAAAAAAAAACAGGACAGTTTTTTTTTCTCCCAAATTAATTTCCTTATATGACTTTTTTTCTTTTTCTAGCCCTCACCTGTTTTTAATTTTAAGACTGTGAACTGTTCTTTTGTCTTTTTACATTTCCCACTATGATATTTTCTTTATTGAAATATTTGAGTGCTACAATGAGATTATTTTTACTAATATACCTAAGACTTCTTTTCTTTTTCCTTCTGGTACTTCTAAGTATTCAATTTTTATAAACTTTTAGGATGTGTTTTCAATGTGTTCATTCATGTGTTTGTTTAAATTTTTTAAAAACACATAATTATACTGGAAATAGATAATTTCACTATTTCACTTTAGCTTACAGGCTCCTTCTTATCAGTTACATTTAAACTTGAACTGAATAGTATTTACAGTGAAATGGCAAAAAACACAGCATATAAGTATTACTATTCATACTAAGTTTTCAAACCTCATATTTGAGCATAAACTAATACATAATATTAGTTTCACATGCACAGATATAGTGTTTTACTTGAACATCAAGGCCAGGCTGGAGGGGGCTTTGAGCAACCTGGTCTAGTGAAAGGTGCCCCTGTCCATGGCAGGGGGTTGGAACCAGGTGATCTGTAAGGTCCCTTCCAACCCAAACCATTCTATGACTCTACGACTCCACAGGCTAAATGCGATGATACCTTTTCATCTATGAAAAAATATCAACAGACTGAACGAAAAATTTATTAAACTCAAGTTATAAAATTAACTGTTCCTTAACCTGAGGTACAGTAGAACTGGATAACTTTTCCACTGGAAAGACTTAGGTTTTGGCTGGGGTCTTTTAGTGTGAGATATGTCTTTGTATGGGACTATGTTGAGAGAAAAGTATTCACAGAAGTCAAACAGAGAAGGATGAGGTTAGCTGTGTTAGCTGTGTGGCTTTAGACAGTAAACGTACTACCTCTGATGAAAAACCACATTCACTCCGCATTTCTGTTCATTGCACCAAATACTGTATTTATAAAACTATCAGATAGCATGTGAAAAATCTGTACAAAAATACTACAAGTCTCTTCCACAGTACAGTTCAACATACTCTGACTCTTCCCCAATACCACTGTATTGAACTGCGATATGCACATGTGCTTAATCACAGATACACAGAAGTTCATATGTTCTCAGCCTAATCAAGTATTCCTGAACATGGGAAAATAGTCACATAACCTAAGCTGTTTTGGGCTGGGCAAATAATTTATGTAGAGGATTAACAAAATGCTGGAATATATTAGGAACTTGTGGAGTCAAAGCTAAAATTAAATTGCTTGAGAAACTTTTCCATACATCAGGCATATGAATAGAAAAGAATTTGCTACTCTTACATGTCTTTAGCTGCTCATTCTTCTTCATGGCAACTAAAAACACCCATGCAGGACTTTTTTCCTCATTACATTAATCGTTTCTAGTCAAAACAAAGGTTCTGGAAACTTTTTTTCTAAAGGAATTGTCTACTAAAAAGTGTCCTGCCCACATATAGAGGAATTAACTGAAAGGAAGATTATTTGGTGAAGCTATCCGAAGTTTTAGGTATATAGGAATCTTAATTTCAGTCACTCTTCAGGTGTTTCTGGGGTCAGTAGTTTATTCCCATCTACTACCTGTAAGATCAGAATCACATCAGTGTCATGCCTCTATTGCTTGAAGCTAATTTTGATGTCTTTTTTTTTTAAATAAGTATGAAAAAGATAATAAATAATCAGACAATTAGAACAGTGAGAGATTGCAATTAAAAGTATTCAACACGTCTAGTTGCTCAACCAGGATAAAGGCTGTCTCTTTTTAACACAAATCTAATTAAAACCAGCTTACATAGAGTGTATCCACAGTATGCTGAGACAATATGAAAAATGTGCATATTTAAAATCCCTGGATTTAAAACTAGCAAAGCAAAGAATGCAAAAGAATGTAATAGGAGTACTTTCAAGGAAGTTTAGAATCCTAGTATTTTTTTCTCTTTTGCAGATAGGATTTTAGGCTATTTGGGCAAATTTGACCATTTATCTTTGGTCTATAAGTTTTCCCATCTAGGTCTCAGATTCTGCAGACAACACCCAAGATAAGTAACCTGGCTGATATCATCACAAATAAGATGTGATAAAAGAACTGGATCTTTGCATAATTCTGCTCATTCTTTGAAAGATGCGGGAAGATCTCATGAAGAAGCACATTCTTCATTAAGCAGAAGTCACTGAAAATGCACTCCTAAACAAGGGTCTCTCTCTCAAGCACTGTGGTCCAAAGCAATTTCTGAACAGCAGCTTGCACCAGGAAGAAATTACAGAAAATAATCAGAGCAGAAAAGATGGAAACATCTAGATATACGGAAGGCAACTGAAAGAGATCTAATCCAAATTGTGTATTTTCAGGAATGGGTGCTGGTGAGAAGAGAAACATGCAGAGAATAGTCTGATAGCAGCAGATTCCTGTGTTCTTGATGTGTTTTGGTTGGCAATTACACAGAGCGAGCTAACTGTGCAAGTGCATTGCATATAGCCTCAGAAAATCATACCTCACGTCAAGGACAACACATTTGTTTTAAAGCACATATATTTTAAGCTTAAGGACAGAAAATAAGTTGGAGCTTGAAAAAGGCTTGTGACTGATCTAAGGCTGAAAAGGTATTGCAACTCTGAGAGCAATAACTGAGATAAAAGACCCTATCTTGATCAGACTACAGGACAGAAATCTCAGAGGCAGATTTTGAGGAGACTTAGAATTAGTCCTCTCCAAGGTGATTCTCATTTTCCCAGTGACAACCACCATATTGACCAGGCTGAAGTTTCTGATCCCACAGGCAACATTAAAAATGCAAAGGCATCACAAGGAATGGCTGGAAGCAAAAAGCAAGAGGAGCTGGTTCAATGTATATTTAATAATACCTGAAGCTTGCACAAAGTGCCAAAAATCGGATACTGTAATGAAGCAAAAAAATACAAGGGATGAAACTTGTGTTTAAGAAAGGATACCAATACGCAGAATCAGCTGACATACAGGAGCGGTGGCAGCACTGACTATATGACACCGTATAACAATTGCCTAAGGTCCATCAGGGTACCAAAACAGGCATGCTTGGACTGTTTATTCTTATGCCCATTCTTCATTTTCAGAAATACATAGTCAAGAAACACTTCAATTTCCTAGCTACAAAATAGGTATCTTTGCATATGGAAAAGCAACTTAGTCTGTGGAGAGGTGTCTATCTGTTGTCGGAGCTCTGGTGCACCTACCTCTACGGAAACTCCCCAAAGAAATAGTCTGTCGATGTGCTTAGAACATATCATTCACAAATTACTAAGGCAGCCTGCACTGACTGAAATGGGAAGCTCACACTGAGCAGATGACACCATGCCTACCTCTGTGGGGCATCCAGTAGTTAGCAGAGTTGCTGACAGAAGCAGGACCCCACTGTTCCCAACCTGAGAGTATTTGAATCCCACTGCTCAGGAGTGCCCTGTAATCTAAGAGGGCACTACCTTCTCTTGGATCTGGGCAACCAAGAATGGAGGAGGTGAAAACTGAAGAGACAATGAGCATGAGAAAGGCCAACACAGTAGCTCCATTCCTATTCAAGAGTCATTGCATACATCTTAAAAACAGTTTTGAGAACAGGAAGAAGCAGCCTGAATTCCCAAAGGACTATGCTCTTCACTAGGTTATGTGTTGTGTACTTGACATGTAACTTTAATAGCCTACTATTACAGTAGACTATAGTTTGCAGTTTGCAACTACAATTCCCTAGGAAGCCGTCACAATAACTTACAGAAGCCTAAGCAGCAGGCTCAAGTGCTCATAGTCTGGTCTGCCTGAGCATTTGACTATACCAAAAAAACACAGTAATTCATGAATGCTTAAAATTGCATTGGTAGGAGAGGATGGATCAAGGTCATACTTTGCATTTCTGATTTTATACAGAAGCAAAATATGCAGGGCAGCTCTCCAAAGTGTTACATGTCAGTCAGTTCTGCTGCTGACCTGCTTAAAAACTTGAACTTTATTCTCATGGAATGACTGAAAAAACACTGGGAAGCTGCATTTTCCTTGATAGGTTAGATCTCATCAAGAAATGTCCAGCTGCTGAGTCAGTAAGTTTTTTAAAAAAGCTTCTTCATAAAGCAGCTCTAATACTGAATTACTTCCAGTCTACTTTTTTGACCCTTTGTTGAATTATGGGACATGGATTTTTCAAACAAAGCCCTTGCTGCCTACCATTAATCCTTTTGGGTAAGCAAATCAGCAAGCTTTTAATCACTGGGATTGACGCAACCACTCCTAGGAAAGCATCATGAGCCATCTGCCAATTTCTCAACTGTCAGATCCATGAGTGAATAAAAGTACAAGATAAACAGCATGGTACAGAATGCCACAGCTGAATAAAAAATTAGAACCATCACAGGGGAGACAGATTACTGCTTTATTGTACCACAATCCGCAGAGCAGTTAAATCTCAACATACAATTCCTATTACGGTAGTCTTTGCTCCAAACTGCAAGTCTAAGCATAAACACATTTCTGTGTATTATGAGAACAGAAGAACGCAGTCACATACCTAACAAATATAACCATAATGTACATTTTCACAATTTGTTACTATTGTCTATAATCATATCTGAAACAGCACTTCAAAATAAGGAAACGCCTTTCTACCCTCTCACTCACAGATACTATAGTTTCTGTCCTATATAGTTATATAAGCCCCAAACCACTCAGAGACTTGAAATACTCTTTCAAAATGATGACAGCCTAATCTCACAGCAAAGTAGTTGCTAAAACTAGGTGCAAAACAAAACTCAGGGCAGGGCTCTTCTGAGAGTCAAATATAGAGGGTTTCAAGGAAGGGGAAGAAGAGTCACAATCCCCCTCTGCACATTTGGATAGAAATGATGTATCCACTGTTTTTTTTTTTTCCAACATACCTAATACTTCTAGAGGGAATAAATAAGCAGAAAAACCCCTAAACTATGCTGAAGTCTGAAATCAGTAGGAAAAAAAAAAAAAGGTAAAAAACGGAGTAAGTCTAACCACCATCACAACTCATAAGAATCAGTGGAGGCTGCAAGCACAACAAAGGAAACAGGTTGGAGCTCAGCTCAAAAGGAATGGCAACCAGTCTTGTGGGGCTGGTTGGCCTTTAACCACAGATTACAACTGACAGGCACAAGCTTCCAGTGGGAAGAGAAGACAGTGAGAAGAGATAAACCCTCTTTCACTTGTTTGGCTTCTCTCAAGCCTCTGGTGCCACAAAAACCAGCTGCTCATCCCCTTGGCTAAGCAGGCTCACCCCCAGCAGAGTTCCTCAGGGCTAATAGAAAAGCCACTGCTGGCAGGGCAGAAGCAGGCAAGAATCTCTTAAACTGATGGTCAACCAAGTACAGCTTATAAAAGTAGAGAATAAATAAGGAAGCTGCTGGTGAACAGCACTGCCCTAATGTTGAGAAGGGAGTCAACCTGGACCTGAAGCTCCTAGATGGGCTCCCAAGGCTAAAGCAATCAGTAGAAAGGCAGAAGATGGCACAGACCTGTAGTTCTATCTCTGCCAGCAGCACATGGCAGCTGCAGCCACACTCTGTAAGGAGATCCATCGGCTGCCATCTCTTGGGGATCTTTTGAGGCACTCAGTGTACCAGGCCCCTCTGAATATTCAGGCAGAGGATGGCCTCGTTTCTGGATCCTGACTTAGAACAGGCACCAAATGAATTGGAAACACAGGCTCCCTCCATGATGCTCAATACAGAATGGCCAGAAACTGCGCAATTTACCTTCATGCTATTCAGGACCCTCCACTGCAGCTGTGTTTGGGGGAGACCTGACTAGAGAGGCCAAAACAATGCCCAGGGCTGTTCCTGGAAGTGTGGAGGCCCTTAGCTGAGACCATGTCCTGTGCCTTTTTATTATCTGCATCTATGTACATATAGGGAGCACAAGGGACGTTCTCACTAAGAAAAAAAACAACACAGAAATCACTGAACAGCATCCTAACAGAAGGTCCTCATTAAAATTAATTTATCTAATTCCAATTCTTAACATTAATGTACAGAACACACGCAGAACCTATTCCCATTAAAAACTGATGATATTCACTTTAAAAGTGACTATGACTTCAACAGCAAAAGTGATTCAGCAGCCTAAGTGGCAACATTACTACAGGAGAAAGTTATTTATTTACAAGAGAAAGTATTTATTTTCTGGCAACTGTGTCTGAGGAATCAGAGCAAATCGATCAAGAAGAGTTATTAGATGTTGACTGTCTAATATTGTTGAATCTACTGCAAATGACTACAATTTTTAATAACAGTTTGTTATATTTTAGGTTTAAGGCTTACTTGCTCCAGGCACTTCTTGGAAATTAACAATTTCAAATGACAATGAGACAAATGAGACAAATGGAAATTGCAGTGAGGTATTTACCTTTCCAGATGACAGAAGTAACCCTTTGACGTAGTTTATAGAAATTTTACTGCTATAAGAAGCTCAGAAATTATCATTTTCTGCTTTTTAGCACAACTATTCTTGAAAAGTGCTACAGTTTTGTTTGCTGCAACCCTCTCATAAAGCCTTTGAAAAACCTTCCCAATATGTTGGGTCTTCCTGAAGGCTTTAAGCTCTGAAATATGGCACATTTAGCCTTGATTACAATTTTCTAATGTTCTGCCAACAGAACCTGCAGTTTAAGCATCATGGGGGACATGTATTTTTTTTTTTTTCAATTGGGTCAAGCTCACTTGTTCCTACTGGAGCAAAGACTTCAGTATATTCATGGAAAGACCAAGCTATGACCTGGCTTCAGGTTTGCTATTATCTTTCTAATCTTAGAAATCACTATTGTTAGATCTGTGAAATAATCATATAAGCAAACCCAGAAAGTCTCATATAGGCAGAGCCTTCCAAACTTCCAGAATGGTATTTCTTCTTTCTATATATTCCACCTCTGATTTTACTCAGTCCCTTTATGATTCCACATCCCAACCACTATTTCTTATCCTTTCTGCAAAGTACTGGGGCCATTTTCACATTTCATTATTTGAATTTTTATAGTTTAAAATATATTTCCTATTTAAGACTCCTGCGAAGCATGAGGAAAAACTGATTATGTGTTGCAGTTATACATCTGAAGCATAGAACGGTTGAAGGCCCTTCAGCTAATACCCAAATCAAAACAAGCCCAATTACCTTTGTAGACATGGACCAAAAATGTAATGCTTTCATATTAATATTGAAGCATTGCTCTAACAGTGTATTCCAGGCTGCAGAATAAGGTGGTTTGCTCTATAGAGATTGGGATAGTTACATAAATTGCAGAGACACTAATCTGCTCTACTTTAAACTCAAACCTCAACCAAGTCTTGTCCTCAACTCTGACAAGAGGAAGGAGAGACAGGTATTCGGTGTAGCTTTGTGACTGGGTTAAATCTGCTCTGCCATCCGAAGAAGCACTCCTGCATTCCTGTTTCCCCACCTCCCCTTGAATCAGTCTATCTTTTTTGCAACAGTACCAAAACTCTTGGGGGTGGGGTGTGCAGGAAAAGACTAACAGTAATTCTGATTCAACTTGAGACACTAAAAAACTGAGGAAGAGCATCAATTAAAGTGAGCATACTTGCTGGCTGGTTTGTGTAAAATCCCCACATAGTCAAGGAAGTAAGGAGCAGAACCAGAGTAAGGCAGCTGCCCATGCTTGCAATCAGCATCCTGGTCTGTGTCACTTGTGGTCCCAGGCCTTTCTTAAACTGACCTAAGTGCATGCCAACCCTCAAAAGGGCATTTCCTCTCTCCTCCTCTGCATCCTCTGCTTAGTGCTTCTACCCTCCACCTCCCTCAGTCAGCCTCAGAGCTTAGGCGATCACCCACAGATTTTGAAGGGGGAGAGAGATTTTTACTAGATCAAATCTCTAAGCATTCACCTAAACAAAAGTCATTGCTACTACATCAGCTTGTGATTTACTTGAAAGATGCTGGATACTTCCAGGCACTTAAATAAAAATAATACATATAGTTTGATATTCCTAGTTCCTGTAGTGAACCACTACAAAACTATGATTTACAATCACTGTCTTCACATCTCAAGAGAGTGCTATGCCTTTTACTGGTGATTACGACTGAATAAAGTTACTTAGATGCTGAAAGGATGCATAAAAACCAATAGAGTTGCTTTGTGAAGTCTGAAGCCCTATTGTAAAACCATGAAATGCATTTCCCTACAGTTATTGTGAATATACTTGAAAAGAACGATCTATTTTTTATGATAGAGTATTCCATGCCAGAAATAAGGAAGATGAAAACTGCTCAGATTAGAATCCCCACAATCAAGCACTCATTACAAACTCAAAGGTACCCCATATGCAGACACACACGTATATTTCTTACATTTTACGTCTTAAAGACTGCTCAGAGGGAGAATTTTGTATATCCACTCCAAACCCTTTGAAAACTTTCAAACATACCCTTACAGTAAATGTATGACCTTGTCAGCTTGTTCTATTTTACATTACAGTAATTTGCAGTTGAAAATTAGACTGAGTGAAGGAACTGTCAGTCAGTGCCATTTTAGAGCATTCTGGAGCATTACTCAAGCAAGAGTAAACCTGCTCCTTCCATTATGTGAACAGGAATAAGAAGTGACACTGTGGCAGCTTCAGTATACCTCCTTTATTTTCTTCACCAAGGCTTTTTTCTCAGGTTTTCTGTAACTTGTGTACTTGCACAGGCTTTGAAGCAAGCTATTGTAAAAACATTGAAATGACCTAGTCTTCTCTGGACATGCTTCTAACATGGGGCTATACCTGTTGCCTCCCATGCGATCTAAAGCCCACTCAGTCTGCCTAATGGTCTTGTGATGTCTTGTGGACCTAGAGCTCTCAAAAGCACTATCATTTCTGGCATCCCAGAAATGAGGGGAATCAGTCATCTTTCTAAGTCCAGAGACTCCCCTACTTTGTCACTTCAGATATTTAGACACATTCCCCCAAAATGTATGGATAGTATGGCCAGGAATCACAGAGTCACAGGGTGATTGAGGCTGGGAGGGACCACTGGGGGTCATCTAGTCCAACCTCCATGCTCAAGCAGGGTTACCTGGGGTACCATTACTCAGGATTGTGTCCAGATGGCTCTTGAGTATCTCAAGGGAAGGAGACTCCACAAACTCTCTCTCTGGGCAACATATTCCAATTCACAGTAAAGAGGCTATTCCTCACGTTCAGGTGGAACTTCCTGTGGTTTAGTTTATGTCTGTTGCCTCTCGTCCTATTGCCTTGCACAACAGAGAAGAGTGTGGCCCTATCTTAACACCCTCCCTTCAGATACTTACATACATTGACCAGATTACCCCTGAGCCTTTCCTTCTCTCAGCTGAATAGGCCCAGCCCCCTTAGCTTCTCTTCATATAAGGGATGGCCCAGAACCTTAATCATTCTAGTAGCCCTTTGCTGGACTTGCTCCAGGAGCTACACAACTCTCTTGTAATGGAGAGCCCAGAAATGGACACAGAATAGTCTCTACTCTGTGATCACTTATTGTCGAAGTTGTAATTAATACCTTGTCTTGGTGCTTTTGGCTCACCCCAGTTAGCAAATGTGCGACTGGTTAACAGCCTAGTTGTAACAGAGCCTGGGCACTGTTCTGAAAAGGCTGTGTGGATGAGACCAAGATATTTTTTCTGAGGAAAAAAGTTAGCTATATGGGTGTAAACTCAGCTGTGCCACTTGAGCTTAGGGCTAAGGAATGGGCTCCTTGCCCATAGCCACTGCCCCTACATAATCCACTTGTCTGCAGATGTACTATACCTCTTGGAGAAACATGGCAAGAAGGCAAAGAATTGAGTCTTAGCAATCAGGTTTCTTAACTCTGTAACACCTCTGTTTGAACAAAATATATCAGGGAGTTATCAAACTGACAAAGAGCCATGGAAAGAGTATACTCCTGTAGCACAGATCCCTTTGCTAACAGGTTTCACTGGGCTGTGCAGCTGAGCCTGCCTAGAAGGACCTGGCTAACTAGGATTAGTTCTCACTGGTGAATGTCAAGAATTTGCCTTCTCCATATTCCCTTCCTTCAAATACCCCCACATACATATTCCCCTTTATTTTGTGTAAAGAATGATTAATAAATAAGAAACTATAACTGTAATAGGGAAATGTATTTCAAAGGCCTTTTATTACACAGTAACCACTTGGAGACTGTCACTCCATAAGCTACCAAACATTTGTGACAAAACTCTTTCTGTAAACCACCCCAACAAGCAATGAAGATGACAGTGCGAAGGGAAGGCTGTAATGCAGAGCTAAGCCCTTGAAATAATATGGCAGCTTATGAACCTGACATTCCTACCTGATTACAACCGGGTATGATTTCTTCATATTACTGAAGGGCTTTGCTTAGAATGCTTTTTTCCTGACTTTTCATATTCAAAACTTTTAAAGGAAAGTATTGTGTTTTCTTCCTTACCCTTTCTTGACACAACACCCTACTCAAACATGATTGTGGACAGTTTATTGAGAACCTTGCAAATGGGTGGCACACACTATCCTCTTCCTTTTTGCTCTACTCTTTTTAATAGAAAAATCTTAACATACTCTCTAGAAGAACCAGTAACAAAGAAGAACCCTGCCCTATGAGTAAGACGGAAGACAGTAACTCGATATACTGGTGTGGTCAGAAAGAGCTCTCAAGATTGGGTTTCTGTTTTAAAAAGTCCTCCCAGTTTCTTCTTTACCTTCTTCATCTTCTATTATGCTTCTAAATAAACCTTTATAATCAACACATCACTCCTGCATGTGAAAAATTACATATCGGCTGTCAATGAAAACACTTGTGAGAGTGCTTAAAATCCTCATTCTAGAGCAGCTAGGTTTCTGGAAGCATGCATATACATACACTAACCTAATAGCATACACAAAGAAAAAGACAATGTAAATTCAAAAACTAATCCTTCTTTAAAAAAATGAAAAATCAAGCTCAAAGTTCCAATTATTAAACTATGTACTTTTACTCAGGCAAAGGCTGTCACAAATCCTTGTCTTCATCAAATGAATATAGATTTTAAGGACCAGCTGTATATTTTGCCTAGCAAGCACCCACAGTAATTGAAGATGCTGTTGTTCAACAGCGAAGTGTTACTGCCTTGGTGCTGGAGGTTACTGCATTGACCTGCATTCTTCAGCCACTTAGAGTGAAATCCAGCAGCTTAACCCAAGCCATATTTCAATGCCAGTATAAAATAAAACCACATAACTTTGCACCAGTTGAGGAACAATGGCCTCACATGGCTTGTTGATGCAGCTGTCCAGCAGGAACAAGCGGTAGGTGGCTTAGCTTTTGCAGCTGATGGCCGTGTGACATGCACCTAAGATTTCAAATTGTAAAAAACTGGTAATTAAATACAAGCTTAGAATTTGCACTCATAATTTGCACAGTCAGAAGGCAGGCTGCTCTCTGGAGCACTTCTTGGTCTAGTTTGGAAGTAGAACTGCTCAAAAGTCTAGAATTAGTGCTTCGGACCTTTCTTCAACTAGCCCAAAATTGATACGCAGGTTCAAAACTTCCAATGAGAAAAAAGAAGTTTTTTAAACACAGTCAGGGTATGGATTTCATTACTCGGTCTCTTCCTGCTACACAGTTTAAACAAGCTAATTTATTCAAGAAAACTTGATAGTTACGGGTTGCCCTGAGGCAAAAGCCCTAAGGAGATAAGGGCTGCAGAACTAAAGCTGTGACAACCTGTACAACATGTGTAACTGTAAAAAAAAGGAAAAAAGTGATGGAGTGAAATCATTAAGCACCTGAAAAGCAAAAAATAAAACTCTATTTTCTACATCAGACGTTATCAATGCAGTACTACCAGTATAGAAAGCTTACACGATTGAATTAAGCACGTATCACATTCAGACTGATGGAAATGAAGAACCACAATCTGTCTTGTCTGAACAGTAGCTTGGGACAGTTTTTTCTAGTGGAGAAATGTGCTAGTGGGAGGGTACCTGAGGAAAAAAATGCCATTTTCAAGTATTTATTTGATCAGCTCCTGCACTACACAGCATAATCACTTCTATACATCATGAAAACTTTACTCTTCTTGTAATGACTTGGTAATAAGTCCAAATGCATTGGAGCATAAAATAATATCCAAATCATTACTGTGTAAAAGATCATTACCTGGTTCAGAAATTATTACTGTAAATAGCATCTTGTGCGAACAATTAACAATCTCCACTGCATTTGTAAAATGACAAGTCACTTTCAGTCAGTCTAAGTGCTTCTCTAACACTAGTGTATTACTGTGAATCAAAGACATCTTTACAGTTACGGCCAAAACTCTTGAAAATTTACAATGTGTGAGATAATGTGGATGTCTTCACTGGATGCTGTCTGTTTGCAGGATATAATACCTTAGATGCTCTCTGAGCTAGATAAACATTTGATAATTTTCGGCTTAGCAGAAATAGTCTAGATGTAGGTCCTAGCTATCATATGCTATCCATATGCTTCTTATCTACAATCAAGTACAATAAACTTTTTTCACCATAAAATAAACTTGTGGAATTTGGGGGAAAAGGCATTTAGATCAGTGCATAGGGAAGGGTGCCTTCTCTGTCCTCTTCCTTAGGGGCACAGGACAATTTCAGTTTTCAAAACCACACAGTATACCACACTACATAGCATATTTCAATACCATACAGTTCCTTATAAGTTTTCTTGAGAGAACAAAATCAATTTTCATTTTGATACTTTATGGGTTTGGACCCTAAACCATCAATGTTACTGTCTTTAGTGAAAAGGTCATGATTCCAATGATGGTGGCTAACTGATGCCAGTGTGGTTCTCTACTTCCAAAAGACACTGCATTCTTTTTAAAAATCATTATGAAGACAGACATTAAAACACTTAGCATTTTGTAACCCTTTCATGTTCAGTTTTTTACCATCATAAAGTAACCAAGTTGCATTCCAACCTCCCATGCTTCACCAAAGCATCTCATTAATAAAAAACAAGAAAGGATCTTCTCCAGTTGGAGAAAATCTACAGCAAGTTTTCTTGACCTTGTCTGAAGTCCAGGAAGACACTACCCAGGGGATACTGCATAGGTATTCACTACAGTTACTGTATTTAAACAAGTGTCAGTAGCCTCTTGGCTCACATGATTTACTTTTTCTACCCCTTCCTTTCTCATATGTCTCCATCTTTACTCTGAGAGCTTAGAAAACATACTAAATGCAATTACACTGGTTCTTGAGGTTTTGTTCTCTATTTCAAGATTTGGGCACATGTCTGTTTCTGAAACAGAATCTTGGTACTCTAATTACAGCCACAATCAGGGAATATTACCTTATTTATTTAAACAAATTCATTCAAATTGCCATATTTTGTAAGTCAGACACAAAAAGCAGATCTGGGTTCCTAAAGAAAAATGGGGTATTTATATATCTATAAAAATACATATGAGAAGTATAACCCATTACTCTTTAGATCTTCATAATACATAACATCCAGAAGTAACATGAAATCAGATGAGCAGCAAAACCAGTCTTGACAACAGAAACTATGTTCTCTTTCCACTGCCTCATTACCCAAAATCCAAATGACAGTCAAACCATTTTTAGAGCTTTGAAAAACTTATTTTTTTTCCTGTCAGCATTTTCTTTTTCTGTGATCTCCAGATCACAGGAATATCAGTCAAAATGCGGCTCTTGTGGTCAAATTGATGAGAAGCAGAGAACGTTTCTTTTCAATTGCGATGGACTGGTTTGTGGAGTCAACATATTCAGTGACTGAATGGACCTATAGATTTTTGCAAAAATATCCAATTTGTTTGAGATCCTTCCAGAAGTAATACTAGGAAAAGCAACACTTGCATTCTAGCAAGTGCCACTTTGTATTAGCTAACAGCTCCCTACAAAAGCTATGAAGAACAAGGCCTGTTTTATACAGACCCACAGCCCAAACCACTACCCACTTTTCTTAAAATAAAACAGCTACTCCAGAGATCTAACCAGTCTTATCAATATGTAAGGTTACATGTCATATTCTCATGTGACATCCTTGTCTCTAAATTAGAAAGACATGGATTTAATGGATGTACCACCCAGTGAATAAAGAATTGGCTGGATGGCTCCACATAGAGAATTACAGTCAACAGCTCAATGTCTATGTCGATGACTGGTGTCCTTCAGAGGTTGGTGTTGGGACTGATCCTGTTCAACATCTTCATTGGTCCTTTCCAACCCAAACCATTCTCTTATTCTATGACTAGGGCAAAGCCTCTTCAATGTCTTTAAGGTATTTCTGACCTGCTAGTTCCTACCCCTATTGAGTAAATACTACATTAAAGCTGAACCGTTCCTAGAGGTGCAATCTGCAAAGCCGTTTATGACTGCAGTCTTAAATCCACACAAGATGTGTGGGGGACATCTGACACATTCAGTATGCTTTAAGCAGTAAGTTTTCATGAGAAAACATGTGACCAAACTACATCGCAAAACAGAGATTCACTAAAGCAAAGCTGTGAAGCTTTGACATACAGCTGATTCATACAATCAAGCCAGTAACTTTTCCAGATACTCTTTTCAGAGTGGGTGCTGAAACTTTGGGTGTCCTCTTCAGCGAGAGAAAATACCAAAATACTTCAAGATCACAGTGTGATCCCATGTACAGATAAGCTGCATGATGCACCACCTCATGCACAACCATTATTTTTCTACTCTATGGATCTACAATTGTGCCTTCCAAATCATATACCACACCATGCTGTAATTTAAATTACTAACTTTCCACACCATCTAGCTCATTAGTGAAAAAGCAAAGCTGAACTCTCTTCAACTTGCACTATTTCTTTCATTAGCACAAAATTTGTTCTCTCTCACTGCTATAATGTATATTAATGAGATACATATAATTCATCTACTAATTTATAATATGTTTTTTATTAAAAAAAAGGATTCTGAAAGGAAGATGCAAGGTTACCGTGGCTTTCGCTGTTCAGTGTTTTGATCATCTGATAGTTGATAAACACAGTAGGAGATGCTTTGTATCAGGGAGGTAATATGGGACTTACTAAAATCAGAGGATTTATTTGTAGTTAGTTGTGCTATCAATAAAACAACAGAGATCCTGCTAAGGAAGCAGTTTGTTGGAGGCATGTAGCACAGTAGGAACACCATGTCTGTTTCTGAAGGTGACCTGAAAAAAATTGTGATAATGCTGAGCTGTTTATTATGGGGCCTGTTCATTTTACAGCAGAAAGCCTGTCACGCTCAAAAATTACTCCAAAATCTTACTTCAAAAGTCCTTGTTTGAGAAAACCTGAGGAAGTGCATCCCATTACATGAAGAGATAGGGTCAGTAGACATGCACAGTAATGATGTAAGATAGTACAAGTTCACACACTGGAACAGTATCACTAATCTTTTGCTCCAGTGGTGACACATTTTAGTAGGGCCTGTTGCAATAGTATAGGGGTATAGGGGTAATGGTTTTAAACTAAAGGAGGGTAGATTCAGACTAGACAGAAAGAAAAAATTTTTTACAATGAGGGTGGTGAAACACTGGAACAGGCTGCCCAGAGAAGTTGTGGATGCCACATCCCCTGAAACAGTCAAGGTCAGATTGGAGAAGGCTCTGAGCAATGTGGTATAGTGGAAGATGTCCCTGTTCATTGTATGGGGGTTGTTGGTTTAGGTGACCTTTAATGGTCCTTTTCAACCCAAACTATTCTATGACTCTTTATTTCCTTTTCAGAAGATATAGATCAAACCTTACTTCTCCCTCTCGCATTTACCACCATTATCTCAGAATACAAGTACCTCAGGCTGTTGAACGACTCTAGATGTGGTTCGGGGGCTCAACAGATGTCACAGAACAGATGTTCATTGTCACAGTCTACATCACTTTCATGTTACCTTCTCTCATCTTTACACCTTATGCCCTTTACACCCTTGACACTGCCCTTTAGCAGGGAGATCTTTCTCTAAACATATGTACGCTATACAGGCATTGGAGTGCCATTTGGTGCATCTCAGGGATACAACTGAGGGAGATAAGCAGGCCTTGTAGGCCAATGGCAGTTACTTCAATTGTAGAAATTGTATCAATTTATAAGTTATCACAATTATATTAATTCACAAAACATCTCCCTCATCTTTTCCACTAATGTAATAGGTGAGATGGCAGAAGCTTTTGTAAATAAAGAATACAGTAAAATACAAAATAGCTACAATTCATCTATCTTAATTTGCTATCCAGTTCTTCAATAGTTTAAATTCATATTAATCTCCTCTTAGGCTGAAGATAAATATCTTCATCATTTCAGCCTTTAATTTGCTCAATATTCTACGATCTTCTCCCCTTCAATGGGAATGAAAATACTATCTTTAATATACATATGTCTGTAAAAATAAATCTTCTCTCAATGGTATAGGCAGAATGCCTAAACAGCAGCTAAGCTACATTGCATCCCTAACTGAGGTTTGCGCAGCATAAGTTACATATTTCACATTTTTGCCTTTGGAGGGTTTTGTTTGTTTGTTTTCACTTCATTCTGTTCAGCTCAAGTACTCATGACCCTAACAATCAAAGAGTTACCAGCACATTGGTCTTTATAGCTATATTAAACATATATTGACCTTTAATTTTGGCTGACTTCAGTGATGTTGTAAATGATCATAAGGTCATTAACACAAAGAGATAATCTTAACATACTGGTCAAATACATACTTAATTGCCACAAAATCTGAGGATAGATACATGGTTTTGCCAGGAACTATAATGCATGTCTTCAACTTTCCATGTTGGCAAAAATGTCATCCGTCTCTTAAATGGAGAAATATAAATGGCTGATGTGAGCATAACCCTCACACAATGTGGCCCTCTGCACCAAGGTCATGCAGTTATGAAGATGTTTTTCCTCCATTAGAGCACAGTGCCATTATGATTTATGACTGCAAAAACCTTTTCAAATTAAGACTTGTATGATTGTCTGTTTCTATTAGGGGTATCATAATAATATTTTTCCCTTTTCCAAACAAATGTTCTACACAGTCTAGCATCCACAAGACATGCACAAGGATGTGACAGTGATTAATTTCTGTTGCTGAATTCTTTATTTCTAAGAACTAATTTAAGATAGTCACCACTTTTTAATAACTAAAAGACATAAATTCTGCAGGGTATTTTTGCATAGGTAATTGCTAAAGCATCTTCATATTAATGACTGTAAATTATGACTATTATATAAATCTGTCTCCTCTGAAGTCTCCTGCAGAACATGGCAGTATAGGCAGCTGCTGTGCACTGAGGTATAAAATTTATATTATGAAAAAGAACACATCACCACAATGCCAGAAGCTGTTTGAACAGATATAAAGATTTTTTTTTTTTTTTCTGCTTTGATTTCATCTGGATGATAAAGTTCTGATGACATCATATAGAATTGAAATAAATTATATATATGGTTGTTGAGACTCATTGAATGTCATCTCCCCAGAGGAAATGGCAAAAGCATAATTTGTTTGGGGTTTTTAAAAGTAAATTAGACAGACCACTGGAAAATTGCCTGGGTTGAGAACAATGGCACAGTGGCAGACAGAAGGACAGGTTACTTAACAAACCTTCCCTAGTATCTAAAAATTTCTCCACCTCTGGTCCTTCCTTAGCTAAAACTATAATCAGACTAATTTAGATGCAACTGCAAAAATAAATGGTAAACTAACTCTCCACTCTTAAAGCAACCTCATACAAAATTACCCTTGCTTCTACAGGATCCTTTCTTAAAGCAGAAGCTCATATTAAAAGATCAGAAAATTTTCTTGTTTAGTACTATGCGTTACACATGCTTTAAAACACCTCAATGTTTAGTAAGGAATTTGGTCCTATCATTTCTGTAGGTATGCACAACTGTTTTTGAAGAAAATACGTGAAGTTCTTCCAGGCAATGATGAACTCTACCCATATGGATAATCACACTTCTTATGAGAGAAGATAACCTTTTGGTTTCACCATTTCAGTCATCTGTAAATGACTAAATCTTCCAGAAATTATTCGGCTGGAGTCAAAATATGCCGATATTTCATCCAATATTAGTATCTATAGGTTCATATTCAATTTTATTGCGCCTTACAGAAAATCATAGTCCAAATATTTGGGTTAATAAAAGTCAAGATGATTTCCCAAAGTGAACATGAGCTGGAAAAAATACAAACTGAACAGCAACTCAATTGTCTGAAATATTTTGGCAAGTATTCTATGCTAAAAACAACTTCTCTTTGGGCGTTTAACTGTGACACAGAGGGGAATAAAGAAAAGTTCTTCAGATACCCAACAGCTGTTCCTTGTTGTGTATTTTACTGGGATTCAAAGATGACAGTATTTCAGTAATGCGTATAATCACAAGTATTGTATCCATACTGAGTGAATTATTCATACTGCACTATCTTTAGTTATATTGCAGCTCCTTTACAGTTGCACAGAAACAACAGGAGCTACGGAAGATAAAGGACATTGACGCGATCACTTCATCACACCATACTTGGACAGGTACTGGTGATTAAAATCTCTCCAAACTTTCTACCCAAGAAACCTTATGTCACTTCTATTCATGCTATTACCTGCCATTTTTATTGTGTATAGGATTTTATGATTTATGAAAAAAAGCCACTAGGATGTTCCTGCCAAACAGCATCTCTCAGACAACATACAGGACAGCAGAGACCTTGTGTGTGAATATGCAGCTGAATTTTAACAGCCCTGGAAGAGACAACAGAGAAGGGGCTGCAAAGGGAAGAAGACTCTCAGTCTACAGGCTAGTATACAAAAACATTATCCTCTGAACATGTAAGTGCTTCCCAGATGTGCTCTTAATAGCATGATTGTGTTAGTAAAATTTAAGAATAAAGAAAAGAATTCAGCTGATGCTGTGAGGAAAGACAAGTTACTGTTTTTTAGCATTCTGTCCTTTTAGCGATATAATGGGACTTACTCAGTGCCAGTCAGTCACGTCTTTCAGAGACTGAGTCTTCCTGGCAGTGACAAAAGCATTGTGTTACATTATTTTTGTACTGTAAAGCAATTTACCAGATATGGAGCAACAAAGTAAAAGAAAATTACAGTAATTCTCAAATTTACCATGATGAACGTACTCCTGCCTTAAGTACACACTGAGAATCACTGAAAGGAGAGCTCTGAATTCCAGACAAACCTTGACATGCCTCAGCCTGCAGCTGAACACACCCTCCTTCCTCTTCACTCTTACTCAAAGTCACTATGCTGGAGTTACACTAGGCTAGACGCCTTGCTGGGATCAATTTTGTCTTACTCCAACAAGGCTATTATGTAGGAAAATTTTAGTTTCCATATTGCTGCAAGTATAAACACCACCCTGTATTTGCAAACAATAATGCAATTAGAGGCTATTATAAAATAATAAATTCTGAACCATAATTTTGCATGTTTTCACTAAAAATGCAGATTGTCACTTTTAAGTACTGTAATTATTTCTTTTATCGTTCCAGTACAGCTTCATGGAAAAGCTTCATTAGAAGCAGATTCTACAAGACCAAATACCTTGAGCAGTTGCCATCATAAACTAACAGTTCCTGCCTGTACCTTAAGATTTTATAAGAGAAATATGCTAAAAGCCTTGGAAAAGACACAGATGGTGTTTCGTATCAGTATGTCTCAGATTTAAAATTAAAAAAGAAAAAGAGACTTATAGGAGTAGCAAGGCTGCTTGCACCTATAACTTTATATAATTTTAAATAAAATTTCCATTTACCTTAAAGGTTGTATCTTTAATTTTTATGCACAGATAGAAAAGCAGTCCAGAAAAGTACTATTGCAAAGCTAAACTCTAAGCCTTCCACTTTTAAGTGAGAATTGAATAGACGAGAGCCACAGCCTCTGAATCTTACGGCACAAGGCAGATCTCCCCAGGAAATAATTGCCACAGGTTTTCCTCATGCTGACAAGCAGCCAAGAGAAAAGAGTCACTGTGAAGATCTGGAAATGGATTTGAGATTGAATATAGAATTGCATATATATAGAGAGATATTAAACATTTGTACATTTTATACTTACAAATGTACTGCATGTGTTGAAAAAACACATAAGCAAAACCACAGAATGTAGATTTGAGAAATATAACAATGAAGCCCACTAAGATTTGAAGGGAGTTTTACCCTTATCTTCAATAGAACTGAAAATGTTATTTAATTCAATTTTTAAATGTTCTTTTAGTATTAAGATCAAAAATACATCACAGGATAACAGTTTCACATCTCTTTTTAGCAGCAATATCTGGCAGTGACATGAACAGGATTTTTGCCACAACCCTAGGCTCAATTCATTTATTAATGAGGTAATTTGTCCATAAGCATCTCCTGTTGTAACAAAAAAGCCTGACCCCTTGCCTACTTCTGATTATGAATTTTCTACAAAATCTAGGAAAAACAGAAAACATAGTTTCCCATGTCTGAGCACTCAGCTATCAAAGCAGTGAGCACTTGCTGTTCACCACCCATACGGTGCCTACCTACCTATAGCACAGGGCAATCCTGAAGCTAGTAACACACCTCAGTCTGCTTAATTCTGGTACAGCAAGAGGAGTTCTCGCTGTCCTTTGATTTGTATGTCTCATAGAAGTAGGCATGAAGGAGCCATCAGAGCAGCGAAAGAAAATGCTGTTAGGCTACTACAATGCATTCACCTTCTACATAGCAATAAAACGTGGTTTTAATATCTTGCTGTTGTTTTAATAGTCATTGGGAACATTTCATAACCAGTAATTTGATTTTAAAATTCTAACACATTATGCATTTATGATGTACGGGTCTTAATTAATATCCCTGGTTTAATTAAAAGCTTTGCCAAAAGATAAGTTCTCAGTACAATAAACACTTGGCTGCCGACACAATCCCATCTATGGCCACATGGAAAAAATCAAGCATAGAGTAAACAACATGCTCACTTCCTCCTGAAAAAGACATTACAGTATGACATGTGGTGCACATACACAGTGACATATTGCGTCTGCTCTAATCCTGGTCCTCTTGCAGGTTATGCCCTTTCTCTGCCTTCTTATAGTCAACGGTGCAAGCTCTAAAGAGACCATATACCAAAGTATTCATAATGAAGCTTTGGATAAGACCACTACATTGATTCCACATTTGGTTTGACCTTCAAGGTGACTTTACCAAGGAGAAACTTCATCATCAGGCAGGGAGAATTTGTTTAGAATTGAAATTAAAACTGGACAATGCAGAACAGGTTCTTCACATCTCCTACAAATACCATCACTGCTCTTATTGTCCTTATGTGCATCCATGCATTCCAATTCAACTTGCCACAATCTTTTCGCCTTTTTCTAAGAACCATAATAGTTGAGCTGTTCATTAAACTATTTTTACCTAAAATGTGAAAAAAGTGTTTAATTTCCTGTACATTACATTTATTTTTCTTTTTTATGTCTATCTTAGTAGAAATCTTTCTTCGCTCTAATGATATAATTTCCTTTTCATATTTTCCATTGTTACACAATCTTTTATTGCCCTCAACTACCATTATTTCCCTAGTTTGAAATACCTTTAGAGATAGGCACAGCAATTGCAGTTTCCCTCTGTGTTTTTTCCAGAACATCCCTTTTCTCTTTTTCCAGCATCTATATGGTCCAAGTCCTTCCTTTCTTCCATTAGTATTTTTTCCTGTAACTGAAAATATATATGATCCCACTTTCACATTAGCATGTACTTTTCCTACTTTTTAGTTTTCCCAAATGTAAAATAAGTATCTCTTGTGAACTTCAAAATAATCCCTGAATTTTTTGCTTGTATGTATACCTGCCCTTACCATGTGCTAGAATTTAATCTTCCTTATATGATTTCCATGGTGGCTACATCACCAAAGAAGAAAGGCACCAAAGAAGAAAGGCACCACAGGAACCCTCAGGAAAAGTACAGATTTCCTAGCAGAATGAAGAAGAGAAGAAAGGCTGAATAAGCCCTTCTCTCAACATGCTATGCTGGAGCACACTCTGTGATATCCCATGGGAGCACAGGTAATTAAAGCAACAGAAAATTCAATAGGACATAACAGGGAGCAAATAAAGTAGCATACACATTACTCAGCAGGCATTACTGAGCAAGGCACAGAGAAAATATTTTGGGATACAGACAGAAAACAAAAAGTGGACACCTTCTGGTGTACACAGAGAAAGAATTTATTTGAATATGAAGGTGTCTTCATTCAGTTGTGGAACACGACATGACACTAATGGACAAAAGCGCAGCCTGCTCTTGTCAGATTTCCAAACTAAAGGAAGAAAAAGAGCTTTCACTTTTATTATTGCTTTTGCTGCATTGACCATCACTAACAAAATTTGGGAAAGGACAACTTGTGAGGGCGGTGTCCTGATATATTTTAACTGCTGTTCTCATGTGGCTGATGAAAATAATTTCCTAGAGACACAAATGAAGATATTTTCAGAGTGATTTAGTAAGATATGGCTGCTCACACAATTCTCACTCCCAATTGGGAGCACGAGCAAAGTTCCTTGAGATCAGCACAAAGCAAGCATATCATTCCTGGAGTTCACTTTGTGGTCTGTCAGAGAGTTAAAAATTGCTATGCTTATTGCAAGGAGTTTACAACTGTCATTTAATAGTTTCCATATTTCAGTTTTTACTATACAAAGGGAAAACATCAAAATGAATTATAAATTATGGTGGTATACAGGCTTTTCAGATCATTAATTCTTTCCAGTGGTTCTAGAAATGCATACTTATGCATAGCAAATACATATAGAATCATAGAATAGTTAGGGTTGGAAAGGACCTTAAGATCATCTAGTTCCAGCCCCTCTGCCATGTGCAGGGACACCTCACACTAAACCATCCCACCCAAGGCCTTGAACACTGCCAGGGATAGAGCATTCACAACCTCCCTGGGCAACCCATTCCAGTGCCTCACCAGCCTAATAGGAAAGAACTTCCTCCTTATATCCAATCTAAACTTCCCCTGCTTAAGTTTTAACCCATTACCCCTTGCCATATTACTACAGTCCCTAATGAAGAGTCCCTCCCCAGCACCCTTATAGTCCCCCTTCAGATACTGGAAGGCTGCTATGAAGTCTCCACGAAGCCTTCTCTTCTCCAGGCTGAACAGCTCCAACTTTCTCAGCCTGTCTTCATCTTTCATCTCACTTCTTATGTATAATTGAGTAAGAATATGTTTCTGCTGCTAAATCTTTAAAGTACATGTGAAAAAAACCTTTTAAATGCCATAAAACAGTACTTGGCTATAAGACATTGTGGCCTTAAAACACATGACAAGCCAAACAGAAGGAAGTTTGGGGGTGGGGTTTGCTTTGCTTTGTTTTATTCAAAGGACAAGCATAGGAATATTTACAGGTTGGGGCATCTGACTTCATTTCATTTCTTGTTGGCTAGAAAGAGCAAATTGCTTTATTTCATTTTCAAGCATTTGAGTCAGAAGATCATAGAACAGCTGCAGCACATTCAAAGATGAGCCTTCAGCTTCTAAAGTGAAGACTAAAAATGTAATGAGTCTTTCCTCGTAATGATGCTTATTCTCATTTTTAAGTAACTAGCACCACCACAAGAGACTATATAATACACAGCTGCATCAGAAAAGCATCAAGATTATTACTTTTGCTAACAATTCAGGTAAATATTAAAGGGCACATGAAAAAAATAAGTTTCAAGACTCTTGTTCAAACTGGAACTGATCTGTGATACACTTTGTGTGTGTGTGTGTTGGAGGATATCAGCATTGAAAAAAAAAAAAAGGCATATCCAAGCCAATAAGAGACATATCCTGGTGAGCACCAGCAGTAACACCATTACGTATGATGTCTGACACATTCATTATATAACAATACGTTGCAAAGTCAATAGATAGGTTAGTATTGGTTAGTCAAGGTTTGTTTTTTTCCATTATGTAGCATATTATTTGCATATCATGTAACATTTATTTTACAAATTTCACTTTTTAAAAGGCCATCCAGGAGAAAGTAAGATTTAAAGTCTGCGACCTTGAGCACTGGCTACCTCACTTTTGGATATTTACCTTTGAACATCTTTTACAACCAAAACAACTCAGTTTCTGTGCATTCTTGTGTCAAGGATTCTTGTTGCTCTGCCTTGTATCTGATTTATTGAATTATGCAGCTACATGGTGAGTTAGTTCAGTTGGCTCATCCTGTGGAAAACAAACTCTGCCAATGCAGAAAAATAGAAGGAACATTTTCTGATGGATCAACTAGATGTATCAACTCACCTTCTAGTGATAAAAATCACTTGATCCAATGCAAAGTAGAGAAGTGGGAACATGATGTTGAGCAGGAGAGCAAACAGACTGCTCCTCTAATATGCCACTTGCCACAAGGTCAGCAGAACCATAGCCCCCTTCACACGTTCTCCCTGTATAGGCTATTCCTTAATTTTTAGTATCCAAGATTTCTTCCTTGGCTGTGACCTAGAAGCACTTTCTGCTCCTTTTTCTGGGGAAGGTGAGATTGTGCCACATGACTTCAGTGAGCTTACAGCACTCTTTGTGAATGTATGAATTTTCCGAATGCTGTTATGTCTGTTATTAAATAGTTGTGCTACCTCTCCCAAGTTATCCATGATTACTTATCTTTGCAACTTTTCCTCTAATAATTCTTAAATTACATCCTTGCAGGCTGAGTAAGTGTATAAAGCATATGATAAGAGATGCTGCATAAATCTGGAGAGGCACCATTATTAAAAGGTCTTCCTGAAGTTCCCTTTGCCATCTAGCTACTGACACTGGAAAAATAAATATACAAAAGGCAACAATGTACGCCAGTTCCTCTGAGAGATACCTTGGAGCAGTTAGATCATTTAAAAGAACTTTCTCTGAAAGAAATTCACACTCCAATGAGATTTAAACATCCAAGGCATATAGGGCTCCTGAAGAACATGGGCCACTGTGAATAGATGTTATGGTGCTGTGAGAAAAACGCAAATGGTGGACGTACCAACTAGGGGAGCAGCGCTGCTAGATTTAGTACTCGCCAACAAGGAGGGTTTGGTCGAAGTGGTGACGGTCAATGGCAGCCTTGGCTGCAGTGACCATGAGATGGTGGAGTTTAGGATCCTGTGTGGGAGGAATAGAATACCTAGCAAAGCCACAGTTCTGGATTTCCGAAGGGCCAACTTTGGCCTCTTCAGTCAACTGCTAAGGGAAGTCTCATGGGAAAGTGTACTAGGCGGTAAAGGGGCTCAAGATAGTTGGTTAGCATTCAAGGACCGCTTCTTCCAAGCTCAGGATCGGAGCGTCCCAATGAGTAGGAAGTCAAGTAAGGGATCTAGGAGACCGGCGTGGTTAAACAAGGAGCTGCTGGGCAAACTCAAGTGGAAAAGGAGAATCTATGGATTATGGAAGGAGGGGCTGGCCGCTTGGGAGGAATATAGGACAGTTGTTAGAGGATGTAGGGAGGCAATTAGGACAGCTAAGGCCTCCTTGGAACTCAATCTTGCTAGTCGGGTTAAAGACAATAGAAAGGGCTTCTTCAAATACATAGCAAATAAAACTAAAACAAGAGGCAATATAGGCCCACTGCTGAACGAAGTGGGGACCCTGGAGACAGAGGATATAAAGAAGGCAGAGGTGCTGAATGCCTTCTTTGCCTCTGTCTTTACTCCTGCAGACTCTCCCCGAGGGCCCCGGATTTCTATAGCCCCAGAAGGAGTCAGGACAAAGGAGGAGTTTGCTTTGGTAGATGAGGATTGGGTTAGGGATCAGCTAAGCAAACTGGACATCTGTAAATCGATGGGTCCGGATGGAATGCACCCACGGGTGCTGAGGGAGCTGGCGGAGGTCATTGCTAGGCCACTTTCCATCATCTTTGGTAAGTCGTGGGAAACGGGCGAGGTGCCTGAGGATTGGCGGATGGCAAAGGTCACACCAATCTATAAGAAGGGCAAGAAGGAGGACCCGGGTAATTATAGACCGGTCAGCCTTACCTCCATCCCTGGAAAGATGATGGAACAACTTATTCTTGACTCCATCACTAGGCATATCAAGGATGAGGGGGTCATTAAGAACAGCCAACATGGTTTTATGAGGGGGAAGTCATGTATGACCAACCTTATAGCCTTCTATGAGGAAGTGACTAGGTGGAGGGATGATGGTAGAGCGGTAGATGTGGTTTTTCTTGATGTCAGTAAGGCATTTGATACTGTCTCCCACAGCATCCTCATAGATAAGCTAAGGAAGTGTGGGCTTGACGATCAAGTAGTGAGGTGGATCGAGAACTGGTTGAAAGGAAGAAGGCAGAGAGTTGTGGTCAATGGCGCAGAATCTAGCTGGAGGTCTGTGACTAGTGGAGTTCCCCAGGGGTCGGTACTGGGACCGGTGCTGTTTAATATTTTCATCAATGACCTGGATGAGGGAACTGAGTGCACCCTCAGCAAGTTTGCTGATGACACAAAACTGGGAGGAGTGGCTGACACACCAGAGGACTGTGCTGCCATTCAGCGAGACCTGGACAGGCTGGAGAGTTGGGCGGGGAGAAACTTGATGAAATTTAACAAGGGCAAGTGTAGAGTCTTGCATCTGGGGAAGAACAACCCCATGTATCAGTACAGGTTGGGGGTTGACCTACTGGAAAGTAGCGAAGGGGAAAGGGACCTGGGGGTCCTGGTGGATAGGAGGATGACCATGAGCCAGCAATGTGCTCTTGTGGCCAAGAAGGCAAATGGCATCTTAGGGTGCATTAGAAAGGGAGTGGTTAGTAGGTCAAGAGAGGTTCTCCTCCCCCTCTACTCAGCCTTGGTGAGGCCGCATCTGGAATATTGCGTCCAGTTCTGGGCCCCTCTGTTCAAGAAGGACAGGGAATTGCTTGAAGGAGTCCAGCGCAGAGCCACAAAGATGATTAAGGGAGTGGAACATCTCCCTTATGAGGAGAGGCTGAGGGAGCTGGGTCTCTTTAGCTTGCAAAAGAGGAGACTGAGGGGTGACCTCATCAATGTTTACAAATATGTGAAGGGTAGGTGTCAGGATGATGGAGCTAGGCTTTTTTCAGTGATATCCAGTGATAGGACAAGGGGCAATGGGTGTAAACTGGAACATAGGAAGTTCCACGTTAACATCAGGAAGAACTTCTTTACTGTAAGAGTGACAGAGCACTGGAACAGGTTGCCCAGGGGGGTTGTGGAGTCTCCTACACTGGAGATATTCAAGGCCCGCCTGGACAAGTTCCTGTGTGATGTACTGTAGGTTACCCTGCTCTTGCAGGGGGGTTGGACTAGATGATCTTTTTAGGTCCCTTCCAACCCTTGGGATTCTGTGATTCTGTGATTTTCTGAAAACGACTCAGTGTATTGCCTCCTTCTATGAAATCTGTGGTGGAGAAGTGACTGGAGAGAGCATCCTGGCTGGATGAAACAGAGACAAAAACTTCCACCGAGGGCTTGGATCTGCAGAGCACCAATTTTTTAAAGTGGAATTTGAACTGGCAACTACCTGAATATCCTTTCACCAAGTTTAGTAATGCAGATTTCAGTACTGAACTAACTCAAAAGCTTGGCCAAGCTCCTGCACAGCTTCAGTGACAACACATTCAGTGTTGATGTATGTGGCCTGACAAGAGATGACTGGTGCTGACATCAAATCTCCGGAAATCACAGGTGTCTGAGATGCTGCAGAGGATGAAGAAAAAGAGGTATCATAATCTTCTGAGATAAAGAAAACATTCATGCTTACAGGAACAGGTCTTGGAATAATGAGCCTAGGATGAACAACAACCATCCTTGACAACAACTACCTTGAAATTTTTCCTGGCTTCTCAGAAACAGTTGACTTCCAGCCTCTAGCAGCCATGGCTTAATTGCTCAACTGTCTCCAGAGCTGATGAAGCTACAAGAGTGTTTGTATGCTGAAGAACATGGCAGGAAAGCCTAAAACCCAGGGAACTGGAGATCTGCCACAATGACTAAGGTAGGCTCTTAAGGGCAGTCAGTAAGAAGCAACTAGGTGTACAGATAAATGCAAAATTACTTTTTTCCTTCTAAAGACCAAGTTTATAGGAGCTCAAAGAATAAGAAATAAAATTCAATCAGAAAATGAGAATGCAACTGTCCTTCACATAAGTAAGCTCTGTCATAGAAGAGATGGAGCACATGGCCAGCATTTGGTCTCACACTGAGTTTGACTTGTTGGTCTTCTGTTGTGGTCAACAACCATTTCTTCACTGTGATGTACTCTCAGAGTCTATGTGAACACTCATGAGAACAAAAAGACATCTGAGGAACAAACACAGCTACAAGTCAACTAAGCAAATTAACACAACTGAAAGGTGGTGACTAATTCTCTTTGAAGTTCTTCTCTCTCCTGAATACATACTTTACCACAAACACTACAGCAGTTTTCATAATTGATTTCTTTCCTCAGCTCAGAGCCTCTGGTTACTATACACTGAGACTGATTTAACAGGGTTAATTCAAGGAAGCATTTTAGTATCATCTTAAAATATTTTTTAGTCTTCCCTGCAGGACTTCTTTTAATAATGCTGTCCTTGCCTACTTCCTCTCCATCTCCACTTTTGTTGCTTGGATAACTGGCACCAAAAGGCCCATTTGAGAATCCTAGACTTCCTTCTTCCATGTGTACTCAGCCAAAACCAAATGAAACCCTAGATCACATCCTACTGAAAAACATCTCAGATGTTTTTCTCTCCCTCAGCATTTGACACAATGCTCATGGCAGTAAAAGTTCAGAATCCAGAATAGTGGTATTCCAACGACTCAAGGTGTTGAATATGGTGAATGTACAGGATCCAAGACTCAGGGAGAAATGCAGTAGTATCATTCTACTTCAAGTGAAGTGAAGTGAAAAAATCAACTCTGCGTTTTTCCTCACAACTGAAAGATGAATTGTCTTTGAAAGAGAGAAGACAGATTTCATTGCCATTTGCTACTGATCTGAGAAGACTGCAACATAGAGAAAGCTGGTGACCATTTTGATCCTTCTTCTATTAACCAGTGTTGGGACAGCTGACCTGGGAGAGGTTGAAATATGCCCTCAGCTTCTCTGACCACGAAACTGAAGTCATTGGAGAATGTGGAAAAGTGGTTGAAACTATTCTGCACATTTTCTGTGGGGTTTGCAGCTATTCCACAATCTCCAGCAATGAAGATCATATCTGGATTTAGATTTGTGTTCTTGTGTTGGATGTTCACTTCCACAATGAACAGCATACATTCTTTTTCACAGTCTAAAATTGAGGGTAGCATCATCAAAAAGAGAAGAGGGAAAGGAACAGAGGACTGCTGATGAGAAAGTCCTCTGGATTTGACTATATGGTTATATCAGGATATAAAGTCAGTGAGGTAGCAGATGATTACAGGATGGTGCAGATAAGGACAGACCAGTTTTCTGAGGATCTTTCTGTGACTGTACCTTCTTTCAAAATGCCTAGCTAGGACTATCTTATCAATGACTCTGCAGAAAAACTGCACTTGCTCTGAGGAAGTAATCTGTCAACAGAATGCAAGGTTTTAGATAAGCAAGGGTAATCTTACGCCAGGAATTTTCAACCACAGCATCCATGGCCCAAAACAGTAGCACTCAAAATAAATTCAGTCATGTATGAATCACATATAGGATCTTTGTAGATATTCATTCCAAGAAGCAGCAATACAAGGATTGGGTTGTCCATATAGATAGAGGACCAAAAACATCAGTCATATTTTCTTAATGCTAAGAAAATAGCTAATTCATACTTTCTACAAAAAATAGTATTAAAACTAGCCCAAAAATGTAAAAATGGAACAACAAAATCCACAAGTTTAAAATAAAAACCTGCAAAAAATTTGGACTGAGTATTCAAGAATGATTTTTCAATCAAGAATACCACAGGGCTGCCACAATGCTGCCACAGACATCAGCATTACTGCATGGAAATACTGGACATTCTGACTTTTATATTTAAAATTATCTAAATCAGTGCTGATTGTATAATGTCTACAAGATGCCCTTTTTCCCACCCTATTATTTTCCTGAAATGTAAAAAAAAAAAAAAACCTAAAAAAAAAAAAAAGAAAAAAAAAGAAAAAGGGGAATAGGAGTTACACTTAATATTGTTTGCTATGGGTCTTTTTCATACTTCCTTCCATACTCATTTTTTAGTATCTGCATTTTGTATATTTTAGGTATGTTACCTCAGCAGTCCTCCTGAATGCAGCAAAAGAATTCTGGAAAGAAGAACAAATTACACAAAAAGCAAAGCTTTACACTACAGTTAATGAAAAAGCACTACTTACAATTATAAAACTACATAGAAACTATTGTAAAACTATATAGAAAAAAATCACCAAGTAATTTTTCCATTATATCAAAGAAAGCCTCTATTTCCTGTATAATAATCATGGGGTTTTTAATTCAGAACCCACTCTCCTAAAATAAATCCCCAACTTTTTAACAAATCCCACACAACTTGCACATGAAAGTAAGATCTGCGGTTTTGGCCAGTTCCAGAATTATGTTATCGGTGCTTCTCTGGAAGCACAGCAGAGACTATCTGTATCTCCAACAGTTTGAAAGGGCACTGCTGTCATTCCCCTCATGCCTCGTATCAGGAATGTTGGTTGAGTGTTGCAGGTAACACTTACATAAAACATGGGATGATTTTCCTGTTGCAGTCAAAGTACTATGTTGCTGAAGTTCCATTTTTTAGACAACAATATCTAACTATGAAGGAGGTAAAGGTAATGGCATAATATGACTAAATAACATAGATATTGTGGCAGATTTTTTGTTGTTCTGAAAGCCCACAATATTCAGCAGAGGAACAACACACAGAGAGAAAATTCTTCTCATAAGAAATGTCAATACATTTTATTACAGTGACAGCGCAATAGCATGGCTTTGATATTATTAAATTCACAGCTTTGATAAACAGCCTACAAATTACCTCTTGAAGGGAGCTGCATAATACCTGAAGTGTAAAGAGGGGAAAGTGAGTTTAATTAAGTGTTGTCCAGCTAAATCACATTGAGAAAAGCATAGGGAGGTGGGAAAAATACTCAGGACTTCAGCCCTGCACGGAGGTAGTAAGACAGAGTGGTCAGACAAAAGGCTGTATCTAAACATATGCTGAAGCTGGAAGGGGTTACACATCAGCAGTTTCTGATGAGCAAAAGCACACATCTTCACTCCTCTTCCCATAGTTCTTTCAACATGCAACATTCATTTTCCTCCCCTTATACACAAAAAAGAAGAAAAGCAATATCATAAACCAAGGAAAAATGCATGTGTCCTAATTAATATTTAATAGTTAACAAAAAATCCAAAGCTGTGCATTGAGTAGCTGTCCTGGGTTGAGCAGTAGCAGTCATTTTTTCTCCTTCTTGGTAGCTGGTGCAGTGCTGTGTTTTTGACTTTTGGCCTGGGAACAGTGCTGATAGCATCAATGTTTTTAGTTACTGCTCAAATGTTTGGTCTGGCCAAGGACTTTCTGAGCCTCATGCTCTGCCAGGGAGGAGGGAAAGCTGGGAGGAAGCAGAGACAGGACACCTGACCCAAACGGACCAAAGAAGTATTCCATACACAGCACGTCATGCCCAGGATGTAACGGAGAGTTACCTGGAAAGGCTAGTTCACTGCAGGTGTTGGATGAGGTATCAGTTAGTGCTCGGTCGGGTGAGGTGGCGTGAGTTACCAGTTGGCAGGTGGTGAGGTGTTGTATTCTCTTCCCTTGTTAGTTCCTTTATCATCATTATTATTGGTGGTAGCAGCAGTGATTTGTGTTATAATTAGTTATGTGTTATAATGTTAGTTACTAACATTAGTTACTAAACTGTTCTTATCTCAATCCATGGGAGTTGTATTCTTTTCGATTCTCCCCTCCGTCCCTCCAGGAGTAGGGGGAGGGAAAGAAGGGGGGGAGTCAGAGAGAGGCTTTGTGGCTGACAGAGTTTAAACCACGACAGTAGAATCATAGAATCATAGAATAGTTAGGGTTGGAACGGACCTCAAGATCATCTAGTTCCAACGCACTTGCCATGGGCAGGGACACCTCACACTAAACCATCTCACCCAAGGCTACATCCAACCTGGCCTTGAACACCGCCGGGGGTGGAGCATTCACAACCTCCCTGGGCAACCCATTCCAGTGCCTCACCACCCTAACAGAAAAGAACTTCCTTCTTATATCCAATCTAAACTTCCCTTGCTTAAGTTTTAACCCGTTACCCCTTGTCCTGTCACTACAGTCCCTGATGAAGAGTCCCTCCACACCATCCCTATAGGCCCCCTTCAGATACTGGAAGGCTGCTATGAGGTCTCCACGCAGGCTTCTCTTCTCCAGGCCCAGCAGGAAAGTCCTGGTAGGGGGAAATGAAATAAAGGCTGATGCAATTGCTGTAGAAAAAGCTGACAGTTATACTGGGGTTGGAAAGTAATACTCAAACATATCTATTGCAGGACTGCTGGGTATCAAGATTGGTATGATGCCAAGTACTAGCACTGTACACCGTTTCCCTTTAATATCACAATTAATACTCCAAGAGTACCACTGATCATCTAAAACTAGCAGCCAATTAAAATCAAAACCAATGTATCCTAACAGATTTGGAATCTTTAATTTTTAGGAGTCTAACTTCTGTAGGAACCGGTAGATTCACCAAAAGCATGCTGCCACAGTGCTCCAGTATTTACTGACATCTCACAGATTAAAATGAGCTACCACTCAACTTTGTCTCTCTACTAATAATCGACTCAGGCCATTTCATTTTGCATTAATGTTCTATTGCCCTAAATAAATTAACTTTCTGAAGCAGAAAACAGATTAACAGTGCCCTAAATTTAGTGGCTTTTTTAAAAAATTGCTTCTGAAAGCAACAATTTGGCCATTTGATAGAATATAAATTTCTAGGGGTTTATGACTGTGAGAAATAATTACAGCTCTTCTTTTTTCCTCTCTGATCCCTAAACTAGAATGCCTAACAGTTTGAAAGTGGAGTCCAGACATGAATTTAATATGAGTTAGCTTCATAGGAAGACTATCCCAGTTGCAATGCACACTAATAATCTAAGTGAGCTTGCACAAAAGTCAAGGAATGCTCTGCAGCCAACTCTAAAGCAACGCACTTGCCCTTTACAAACAAGCACGGGCAGATGCTGTAACAAGCATTGCAGTTTGTATAATTAATGAATAAAAGCTCTTTAAAGTGCTTTATGCAACATAATCCCACAGAAATATTTCTTCACAAAAATTTAATGTTTCTTGAGAATGTCGATGGCCAAACGCTAACCTAAAGCTCCGAAAAGGCAAGTTATACTGCTTGTGCTTCTGCAGCTGAGTCTTAACTGGAGACTAAGCAGTCAAAACAGAAAAGGAGTTCAGCAGCAAATTGCCTGTGCTAATAATAGAAAAGGCATCATCTACTAATTAACACACCAATAATTGAATATTGATTAGAGTTTGTCACTTTTAAAATAATTTAATCAATTTTTGCTTCTAATAGTCAAGACTGTTAAAGATTTGTAATAAACAAAGGATCTTCAGTTCAGGAATGCTTTGTCAGCTTTCCTATTGTGTAATGCACACTGAAGGCACATCCGAAATACTTTCTTCTTTTTGATAATTTTTCCCTATTTTTCAGTTCCTAAAGAGAAAGCATTTGGGATATCCCGAGTGCATAAAATTCATGCATACAATCTTGTTCCCATGCACAAAAGTAGATCCAAGTACAAAGGATTTAAGAGAAGTAAGATACAGTGATGTTGCTAAATGATACATCATTTATGGGAAATTTAGGATAAAATTATATGGGTTGCACAGTCAGTAACACAAAACAGAAGGGCTTTTTTTTTTTCTGGGTTGTTGTTGTAGTACATTCACACATCCCCTTCACCCCTCTAGTTATTTTCTTGAAGTCTCAGTTTTGAAAGAGATGGCTAAACTGTGCCAAACCTTTTACGTGATTCCATGGAGCCATCAAACCCTGAGAAATGGCAGCACTTGAGATAAGGTGGAAGAATAATGTCTGGGAATGTATCTGCATGGTTAACAACAGTAACGAGCTAAGGATATAATCCTATTCCCTGCCTGGGAACAGAAAGGCCATTAATCTTCAAATGTTTCCTTCTTGGGAGTGAGAAGAATATAAGGATGAAAGACGAAGACTCAAACCCAAACAGGAGAAATGGCAGTAAATGTAGCACTTCAGAAATACCTCTTTTGAGCGTTTTTAACTCTCCTTGAGTTCCCTCAGTTTCAAGTGTCTGTAGTCCTTAACTGTAAGGCCTCACAAAACCAAGACGGGTTATAATCCAGTTACTTATAAATAATAACAACGATCTGATCTTCCATCTAGTTTTCACCATTTCATGGTTTCAAGAGAGGTTACTTAATGAGTTAAAAATTCCTGCATAAGAAAATATGTCATATATACAGACAAGTGTGATTTGCCAAGATTTTTAAAAGGATAGATATTAATTTAATTTATTCATAATTTATTTTTTAAATAGATTTTTTCTACATTTGTTAAAAAAAAAAAGTCATCCTAATTCCACCATTTTGTACTAAACCAAAAAATTGTGGTATTTGCTCCCCAAGTGTTGAAGTACAAGGAACCTTATAACTGAAACTCTGTTTACACAAATGAATTCTCAGATCTGTATTCTCCAACTTGAAAGAAGTGCAAGGGCTTACTGAGCCATAATGCATAAAAAGCAATTTCTGTGGTTAAACAGATACTTCAGATGTAACAAAATGAGTTCAACTGGTCAGATAAATTACTAAAGGCATTTTACCATATTTAACTAATAGGTCAATTCATAGGTATTCCTCTGTTATTCTGTATTTCTTAAAATACCTAAGTGAAGGGCTCTCTGTAACTTATGGAGCCACTGGGGAGAAATTGTGACACATATCCCATCAAATACCTTTTTTTTTTTTTCCCCCTCACAGGAGGTTTCTTCTGTGCATGGATTTTGGGAAAGGATATTCTGGATGAAAAAGTCAATTTTTCATTAAAAGTCACTGAAGCTCATCTTTAAATTGGTGCCAAAAATGGCTCTTGCCTTGCGACCTTTTGTGTCCAGTTTCATCATGCAGGGAATTTTTATAGCAAATGCTACACCTCCTGCAAAGCATAGCTTAAAATGGAAGCTCCAATACAACATTAGCAATAGCCACGGTATGATAAGAGGGAAGAGAATACAATAATTGTTACAGCTTGCTAAGCTCCACCTGGAGGACCTGGTGGCTAAATAGATTACTCGCTGACTTTTCACCTCTGGGATTCCAGCCCTGACTGGAGTGACTGAAAATCATTCCGATCAGTCAAGTGAAAAAAGACCAAAGTGAAATTATACTGGTGGTTTCGGCTCAGTTCCCTCAGTGCTGTACCTTCAAATCAAAAACCCACAGCACGTTGAACACTTCTAGCAGGGGAGAAAGTGAGAGGCTTTGAGGCTTAATGAGCATGAATCCAGCTGCCTATATAGCTCGCAAACACCTTAACATAGACTATAACCACCCCATGCAAACAGGCGCAAAGTAGAATAAATGACTGTGGATTACCATACAAATTAATCAGAAGCAATCCCTTGTGAATGTGTAATGAAATGTCTGCATTGCCTATCACAATAATATAATTGTTAATCATATTAGATTAACTCTGACAGATGATGATACTTTAGTAAACGTTTAAGGAAAGTCTATAGCACTGAGTATTTCTATTAAAAAAAAAAAGAAGCCTATTTTCATAGCACTTGCAAACAGTAAGTATCCTAGCATACCCCATAACCTATGTGTGCAAAACTTATATTCAACTTAAAAACTGAGACTGAGGCAGAGAGGTTGAAGTGATTCATTCATATTTTTAACGCCAGAAAAGGACATTATGATCATTTGATCTGACATTACACTGGCCACCGTCTCTGTACAAAGCTGGACAGTAAGAGTCAATAAAGAGAACTGCTGTTAGGATGCAGGAATTCAAGACTTCAAACCCCAGGCTCAACTCCCTGTTAATTTATAGAACTAGGCACAGAAAATTTGCCTCGAGGCCAGTGTTTTACTGCAGATAAAACAGTCTCGCCCTGTGCTGCTGTCTTTAGCTGTAGCTCAGCCAGCAAAGAGACAAAAATCTCACTTCCTCCAGTGAGACAATTTAAATGGGAAAAAGACCTGGCATACATTAAAATGTATTGAAAGTACCTCATTAAATTACTGCTTGGAAAGAAGCAGGAGAAAGACCTCTGTCATAGTTTGAATAATTCAGGTTAGTTGTTTTGTTTGTTTGTATATTTCAGTGTGTGTCCCTGCCTATTGTTGGTTTGTTTTTTCCTTGTCTAAAATAATTTTATAGAACCTCCAGAAAATACTCATTTGCTACATGAACATGAGTGAAGGTATAGAAGAACCTGACTTGTAGGCTGGAGCCAAGGTGCCACAAAACAGTCTCAAAAAATGCTGCCTATAAAAATGAACATTTTTATTTATGAAATTATTATTTGGGGGCATCTAGCACATTGTCGTGATTTTCATTAAATGAAAAATCAATTGAGGAAAAAACAACGCCTGTGAATTTCTCCTGGGGATTGGACATTGTTCTTCACTCAGAAGCAATGTTGATTTTGCACCTTAGAGCTTTCTCAATTCTCACATCAGAGCAACAAACAGAACAGGAGTTCTTACAAAGCAGCCACAGAAGCTGAACTTCTGCTCACAGAAGTCTCTGACATTATTCTCCTCCCCTACCACCTATCCATCTTCTACGCTCTGTTAATGAGATTAGGGAATATTAGCAAATATGCAACATTGGACTGTTGTGAAAATGTGTCAGAAAAATTCAGAAGTCGACCGAAACATCCTGTATACGTGGAGGATTTTCAAATATGGCTCACTACAGAAGGCTTGATTAGCTAGATATGATTGCAATCACTAATCCTCTTCTTTAGGGTCATATGACTGCTCAGATGCCCAGGAAATTTCAGTTACAAAGCAAACAGGCTGCATGGGCCCCATGACTGTTTCACTAACCTAATACTGAAAAGCCTTCATAAATACTGTATTTGCCCATAGCTCAGACAAAGAATTTCATGCTTTAGAACTATGTCTTTATTTAATAATAATTGCTTTACAGAATTTTTCATGGTTTATTTAAAAATGGTATACAGTATAAAACTGCTTCTAAAACTTCTGTAAAACTTACATTTAATGAAATGGCATGCTAAAAATCCTTCTAGAAACCTGAAAACACCTGAGAGCTACTTGGTTATTGACAAAATATACATTTTTTTCCAAATTATTCCATGTACTGCATATATTGTATATTGCAAAGCCTCTACATGTCTACTCACTGCCTTCTCAGGCTGCTGAAAGTAGACTGTATCCATACAGCAGACTTTCTTTTTTGGGATCAGTCTTTCACAGCTGGGACCTGGATTACTTACTATAGTTCACCGAGTTAGGCTTCTACTGAAAATCATGTGACATTATTTTTCACTGGCAAGTCATAAGCATCATAATAAAAACTGGCTCAGTGAGAACCTTGGTAAAAAAATATTCCAAAATTAACTGGTCTAGGAGTTAGATGCAAGTTAATTGCATCAGATGTTTCATCTATTTAATCATAAAAAAATCTGCATGTACTCTGCCTTAGAAGAGAACCACCCTAGAAAATGAAGTTATCATTCTTTTGATGCATCACCAGAAATTGAAAATGGCTTTTTAAGGAGTCTATTGGGGAACCAACATATTTTCCACATTTTTTTTTTCATCCTTTATTTCTCCAAAATGGATTTTCTTATTGATTTTGGAGCCATCATATATTTTAGTTCACAGTAGCCTGGCACACAGATACGTTGTTAGGCACATCTATTTCTTCGCTCTCTGCTATTTAGATTTTGCATTATGTAGTCATTCATCTCCCAGTGTGCAAGTCTGAATCATTTTCATCTGTGAAACCTATTAGTAACGTTTAGCTGTGCTTTCACATCAACTCTTTTTCTTACCAAGGTCAGTAAATCTTAATTAAAAATAAATATTAAAAAAACCTACTCAAGATTGTTTCAAGTAAGCATCTAACATTTTGTTTCATGTCAAGAAAAACATACTTGCTTAAGTCCTATTTTCCTATTTTACACTTGCAGCAGTATCCAACAAAATACTACTGCTCCAGCAAAAATACAGCTAGTAGGGAAAAAACCAAAACTCTTCCAAAGCATTTCTTCCAAACACACTCTTAGAACAGCTATCATTAAGACTAGCTTCATTTAAGGGCTAGTAATGAGTCAGATGCATTTTTCTCACTTAAATGCATGCTTGCATAAAGAATCATTATCTGTCAACATTTGTACAGAAAAATGTAGCTCTCAGAACATGAACAACCTGGGCTGTGAGCTACTGCCTGTGAATCAGATGGAAGGGTCTACTTAGAACAGGCTGATGTCGCTGCAGGTTATTGCTAAAATGTTGAGATCTAGGCACACTATTCTTCTCCCTGCCCAGATGTGAGATTACAACCCAATACCACATCCAGGTTTGCACTTCTGCGTGCTAGACACTGCATTCAGTAGTCCATCAAGGATATTGTTAACACATTCTGAATTTCTGTCTTCCCCTTCTGCAGAAGGGCAATGGAGGAAAAAGAATGCAACAGTACCCTTGGCACCCTAGGTGGGCTTGTGCATGTAACAAAACCTGCAATTTCAAATCAGGGCTTCACTCAGCAAAAATGGCCTAAGAAAAAGAGTCTGTATTAACACAGGATCCCCGTTGTGGTGTCATGCAAATGTCCTAATAATGTCCAAGAAGATACAGCAGAGAGAAAAATACTTCTAATGAATTCATGAAAACAATAGGAAAGTATGAGCTTGATTTTCCATCATTTTATGATCTCAAATTCTAATGCATGCGTTAACAATATTTCCCATGGTCTAGTATTAACTTCTTAATTTTATATGAACATTCTTTTTTTCAAGAATTTTTTTTTCTTATTCATCCTTCTATACCTGCAGCTATGATTTGCTGGGAACCCAACAGTTATCACAGTATCCAACACTGAAGAAGAGCTGTCAAAAGCAGGAAGCAGAGCAGGAGGGCTCCTGTTCAGAGCTGAAGCAGCTGATGTGGCAACAGGTAACTCAAGGCATCATTAAGAACAAAATACCTTCCAAAAAGCAGCCTCAGCCAGAGTGCTTAAGAAGCAGGGAGAGTGGGAGGATGCCTAAACAATACTGTAACAGTTTATTAAGGGAGCCTTTTAGCTTATTTACAATTCTTTGCAATATATACTAGCTTTTCTCCAGAGTATTTGCACAGTGGGGACTGTATGTTGGCAATGGTTAGAAGCTCCCAGTCCCTGAATCTTTTATGACTGTGATGAGGTGCTTCAAGTGGAGGCATAAAAGTTAGCCCCATTAGGCTGCAGTGTCATTCCCACTAGGTTTCTGAGAGGGGTAACTCTCCTTCTTCTCTTACAAAAAAACCCCACAAAACCAAACAAAAAACAAACCAACAATAAAACCCCAAACCAATAAAATACATTTAATATGCCAAGAGAAGACCATCTCCTACCAGCTATCTTTACTAGAAGGGCCCTTGAGCACCCTTGAGTTCGTTTATGATGCTGATATTGGCAAGGCTTTGTTTTCCTCTTACTGTTGATTGTTGCTATTTTAGGGGAAATACTGTTTGGAACAAAAGCACCTGTAATCACTGACACTTCATAGAGTGCCCTCAGGCACAAAAGCAGCTGAACAATGGATGCCTCCTCATACATTTGCATATATTGGATCTCTTTATTCAGAGGAAAAGTTATTAGACATACATAATATTTGAGAATGCCAATATATAAAGATAATTGCACGATATATTTAAATTAGCCCCCCCACACCCCCCCAGCAATAGGATGGGCATTTTTAATATAGCATAAACAGAAATTTCAACAGGACTATGCTCTCATGAACAACAGATTATAGCCAATACCAGCTCACGTTGGTAGATGTCCAGACATTGCCCCTAATGAATAAACTTCATAAAACAAATGGTAACACTGGATGTACGGCCCTGGACACCAGGTGCTACCCTTGAAGCTCTTGAGTCTCACTAAAATATCAACCTTTTTTCTTTTTTTCTCTCCTGAGGAAGAATACGTTTGTACTCTGTTACTGACCTTCTCCCTCTAGAATTTGCCCAGTTCTACGATCATCAGATCATTGTACAGGAACCCGTAACTGGTCGCAAATTCTCTAAAAGCAAGTGTCCCTAATTCATCCCTTCCCCAAATAATAACTCCAAGAGCTAAAAAAGGCAGCAGCACCCAAAATAAGACTGCCAAATTAATTACAGTGTTGAGTACTCTCTCAGTACTAAAAGTTCAGAAATACTTTTATTTGGTATACTTAGCTAGCCTAATATTCATTTTACACCTGGTTAAACTCCAGAAATCACAATCCCCAGAACTACCATAAGATTAAATAAAAAGGTGAGGGGGAATACATGGCATTAACTATTCTTATGTATCAAATAGGCTCTCTTAAAAGAACACCCTAATTACAAATATGTAAAAATATTAATCAACTTCCACAAAAAATAAACAGGAAAATTGTAGCAAATTTCTACCATAGATCTCATACAGCCTATAAAAGCATTCCCATTTTCTAGTTGTAATTAAAAGCATACAGGATTTATGCAATTAATTTCACTGTAAACACACAAAGAATTTGTATTTTTCTTTAGGAATACAAGCTCATGCTATATCCAAGTTAAAATGAACGAAACACGAGTCCTTGGGGATATTACTCTTTTCCCATGGTATGAAAACAAATAAGCCTAGATTTATTTCAAAACCACATTTCATCTTTGAAAAGGGTTTTTAATAAAAGTGAGAGAATAATGGCATTTTATAGGAGGTGCTTTTGTGTCACTCAAACTTGATTTTGATATCACAAGTATATTAATTAAAAGTAAAATATAAAAAAGGTCCTTTGCATTGATTTCACATTATCGTTCAATCCGATATACAGAGTTTTTATTCTGTAGCACTAGAGGATCATTGAGTATTTGCAGCTTCTTCCCAGTAAAGCTTAACCTGAGAAAACTAAAGACTACTGTTGATGTTGTCCTGAACATGTTTGATGTGCAAGCGTATTTTTCTTTGAACAGCCAAATAGTTTTGCTCTTTCTGATAGACAAAAATAAGAAGATAAACCTGGAAGGGACCTCCCAGGGAGTGCAAGCAATTCCATCTTTGTGCTGATCACCGGTCCACTGATCCATTCTAAAACTAACCAGGTCTTTTGCTCCCTCTGCTGCTCTTGGCAGGTTGCTCCAGAACCCTATCTGACTCATAGTAAGAAATCTCTCAAACCAGATATACTCAGGGACAGTTATATTCATTTTGCTGTTCTTGTGCTACCACCGCTCTTCAGCTGAAGCAGTTATTTCACCTCCCTCTCTGCTGCCTACCCCTGAAGGAGTAACCACACTCCTCAGCCTTTATTGTACTACGTTTAACAAGCCAAGCTCCTTTTGGCCTCTCTGCATGACAAGCTTACCATTTCCTTAATTACCTTAGTTCCAGCTGTCCCAGTTCAAATTCATTTTCCATGAAGAAAACTGTGAGGTGAGGTTGCTCCACTGTTCTGTACATCACAAAGGCTCTCCAATCTCTATCAAAACACACTCTTTCCCACTGGCTAATACCACAGCCTGATTTATAGACTCAGTATGGAAGTACCTCTGGTACATGGGATCCTAGCAGGTTTTTTCTTCTTATTAATTTGTGATTGAAAGGGGCACCTCAGCCTGTAAGTCTAAACAAGTCCCAGTACTTCTGTATCCCTAAAGCCACATACACACTACACAGCACTAGAATCTAAGATTTGTCATATATTGTATGTCTTTGGCCCAAGGACACAATGATAATGATGGCAATGGCTATCTTTGTTACTATGAGTTATTACTATTATTGCTGGGGGGGGGGGGTGGCTTTTTCAATTCAAAGTACGTGAAATAATGAGAACCCAATGTTGCAGCCACCACTGCAGTATTTTTTATGCCACAATACGGAGATTATGTGTAATGTGCAGCACAAGGGTGCAATACGAAAGCATACAGAAACTTTTGAAAATGCAAAGCCTGGGAGCGTTAGGTAGTGTCAGTCCATGCACATGTTTTCTACATGTAATCTACACAAAATATCCTGAATTTTTTAAAACTGAATTTCATTACATTTTTGTTATAATAATCTCCAAGGTATGGTTCTTCCCATCCTACTGTCTCAATCCTCTTTGTCAACAGTCCCTCCTAATTTTGTGTCAAGTGCAACAGCAAATCACTACAACTTGCTACCATTTAATGAAAACATGACAAAGTCCATTAACTTCTTAATCTTTGGGAAATTCCAGAAATTCCACTGCTTTTTCCCCCTTCAAGCCAGTATTTTCTTTTTCAATATAATCCACTGTCATCTCCTGTTAAGCCAGTTCTTCCACTTCCTAATATTTCACACACTAAGTCTCATCTTCCCCAGTTTTGCAAATAGTTTTTGTCACTCCTCTGTAAAAATAATTTGGTATGCTTCAATATTACTCCTGTCATTGTAGATTCCTTCCAAATTATTAATTCCAAACTGACAATCTTATTTGCAGATTTCCTTAGATATCTAAGATGTAAACTATGCACTTCTCCAGAACTGAGCACATTAAGCTCTGGAAACCCAGATGCAGTAATTTCCATTTCCACACTCAGTCCTCAGATCTTTGTGCTTAAGCTCAGTGCAGTGTTACAGTATAGAGAACACAATTCTTCATTACTCCTCTATTTACAGAGTTGAAAAAACTTATTCCTAAAGTTTTACAAGGATTTAAAAGCAGCATGGAAGTGCCAAAATGAATCTTCCATAGTACTACAACTTCACTTTTATTACACCTTCGTAGCAGAGTCTCTTCAGTGCTGTCTTAATACTCTTAAATTAACTAGTTATTTAAACACATGCTTTGGTTCAGAATCTCACAATAATGGTCATGTAGGTTCATAGCAATTAACAGATGAAGCTTTTTGAGCTTTTTGAATCCTGACCCTACTGATGAGCTGCTAATGAATCCAAACTGTACTGTTAAAATATTAACAAAATTGAACTTGATTTTTACATTTATATTGATATTATTTTAAACATGCTTTAATGAAACAGCTCTAATACCTACCAGCAATGAAGTATTTAAGTGTAAGAATTCTTGATTTGATTAAAAATGTGCTCTCCCTTAAAAGTAAATGGTATTAAACATCATGCTATCAATTCTTTATAGCCTGTTGCTGAAAGACATATTTTCTTTCCATCACTAAGGTTTTGAACAATTATAAGCTTTTTTTTTTTTAAATAAACATTCTACTTCAGAACAAACTTCTCAGCTATTCTCCCCAGCTACTTCCAACAGCTGCTAAGTTTGATGCATCTCTAATTCAAGTAATTGAAAAAATGGAAGGTGAAATACAGCTTCTATCAGAGGGAGAGAGCAAATAAAATAATACACTGATAGAGATGTTTTACTGTTTTACATCTGTGAGCTGGTGAAAGATCACTAGTTACAATGAAGTGGTGAGCTCCTAATTCATTCTGGGATGTACTCCACTTTCTGGCAGTTCAGACAGGTTATTTTTTTCATTCATTTGCTTTGTGGAAAAAACGTATTTGTTCCTTTCATCCTATGAGAGAAATGGGTTCAAGAGTGGCACGTCTCCAAGAGGTACTACTGTCCTCCAGAAACTCCTAAACTGGGACATCAGATTCAGTGAAACTTTCTTACTATCCTAAACGCATTTGTGCCAGACACATTCTGAAAGAGACTATACAAAGAGAACTTGAGGAAATTTTTGCCTGTAGTTATGCGGCAGGGCTTTGTTTTGGTTTGGGTTTTTGTTTGTTTGTATGTTTGGGGTTTGTTTACTAACAGGAGAATTTTCTTTTTCTTCATTCATTGAGATATATAAATATCCCTCTAAGAACATTTATTTTCTTCGCCTCTTGTTCTCTCAATTAGAAGACACAGTATAACAAAAAGCGTATTCTGATTAGTATTCTATAAAATAACCAACCCCCCAAAGCTTATTCTCTTCTCAACATCTGAAAGAAAAAGATATGAGCTAGAGCCTTTTTATCATTAAAAGCTGTCTTCCTGTGCAGTCTAAGAGGCAGTTTATTTATTAGTTGTACACTATTTCATTCAGTCCAGTAGCCTTTCTGACCATAAGAATTACTTATGCCTGCAAGACTAACACAAAAGCTGACTTTCAAAAGTTGTTCTTAGACCCTCCTTTGCCAGTACCTCTTGACCTAGCTTCCTCTGTCTCTCTGGAATTAAATGAAAGCCATATGCTGAAAACATGTAACTTGAACACTCTTCCAATGTTAGCAACCTTATGACTTGCGCTGACAGAGCAATGCTTAGAGAAAAAAACAGCTACTGTGGTGTCATCTTTATAGAAGCACTGCATACATGCTGACCTATCTTGAGTATGAAGCAGAACAGACAAACTGGTTTTGGCGACAAATCTCCTGATAGATGTTCCTCTCCCTTTCACAGAGACAGCTAATTGTATGATTCTTTTGGAGAAGAAAAGAACTATTCCCACATTTATATATAGGGAGGTAAAAACATAGCCTATTTATGGTTTGACTGAGAATATCATACTGCACTCTTGACTGAGAAACACATACTGCACCGTGCCAGATTTCTTTTCTGACATCAGATGCAAAGCAATAATGTGCAAATGTGCAGTCTGCACAGGAGGAGCGCCTTAATAGAAAAGAAGAACCAACAAATGCTTCAATATCCTCCATCTCAGCAATACAGTCCAACAGCACAATGATTTCTGAGAAGTATAAATGCATTCTCACACAGAAGGACCCCGGAATCTGATTCTTTTATACCAGAAAGCTCTGGCTAAATTGCAATCCCTCATTTTCAGCATAGGTTTAATCATACACAAATTTCTAAAGAAAAGCCATACAAGAGTGAGTTGCGACTTACAGAAGAGTTCTTTCCTACTTTAGCAAACAGCCATTTTAGATTTGCTCTGTATATCATAAAATCAAATTCAATTAAAAAACAGCCACGTCATTCTGTAGAAAATGGAAAGTAAAATATCAGGTACATAAACACTTACTCCTTTGAAATGCTTTTTCCTAAATAGTGAAGATTTGCACATTATCTCCACTTCCACTAGAGGTGGTGGGAATGCTGGTGATACTGTCAGAAGTTTCATCATCAGCATCTATTTTTAAAGAACATTAATAATGTCCATATTACAGTAACTCCAACAAGTAAACTTATTTTTAAAAAACAAACCATTTCCCCCCTCCCCCCCCAAAGATATGACTAGAGAAGATGAGACCTTCCATATACAGGTTGGTATTAATGAATTTGCATAAGTATCCGGTCATTATCACCTACAATTCTTCCTCTGTGGTTCACTGTATTTTAGCTACAGTTCCCAGCCTGCTGAGAATGGATGCAGGTTCACTTCCCCAGAAGGTGATCAAAACATCTAATTTTCTTTCAGTGGGAGCTTTTCTCACAAATGACTTTTTGCCTGAATGCCCTCTCTAAAATCTCAATAAAGCTTTTCACAGGCAAAATTATCTTTGACCATTTATAGTTTCTTTTCTTTTAATTAATAACCCAGGATATAATTGCAATACGACATTTCAGAGAGTGCAATTATAGTTTAATAAACCAGTCAGGGCATTTAAAGGCAAAGTGCCCTAGGTTTCCAAGTACTCTGCATTATTTGCATACTCTTTGACATGCTTTGTGGCTTAGTTTGATGTGGCTTTTCTAATTAGAAATAAACAGAAGTTAATCATTCAGGAGGCAATGGGAAAGGGAGAGACAGAAAAATACACCTATTTCGCAGTTACATCTTAATTCCATGCAGTAATTCTGATAGAACTCATCCTTTTTATTATTTTTCTTATTTTTCCCCCAAATAGACTGAAGAATTAGGGTGAGACTGACAAGTGTGTGTGGGATGGGGGGAGGGAGGAACGCAAGCAACAAACAAACACAGAAAAGAAAAAGGGGTAATTTTAAAACATTGAGGGAGAAGAAAAGTTTTGTTAATATTCAGGTAAGAGTCTATGTATCACCTCTGTCCACACTGGGTCTTCTGAGCAACACCTTATAATGTTCCTCCACAGGGAACAAGAAACACAGTTAGTTAACCAGATGATTCAGAAAAAAAAGAATTTGATAAGGATATCAGGGAAGTTGTAAATGGAATCTGCATGACTCATTTGTCACTTAAGAAAGTCTATTGGCATCATTCCATTACCCATTTCACAACATTTTGGGTCTAATGCCAGTGGGCATAATTACTTGGGAAAAAAGCACCACCAAATACCTAGGAACAAGGTCAGGTGTCCATACAACCTGAAGACTTTATTAAATAAAACAACTGTGCAGCTATTGTCTTGCGAAAGCTTGGAAAAGATAAGCTGTGTGCATGCAAAGATACTGACACACTCCATAGTACTGAGTGGGAAACACTTGAAATAGTCATCCTGCTGACTAAATTCTGGTTTAAGGTATTTAATTTAGCCTTCAAACTGTACTATTTTCCACAATAAGTCACAACCAGAACTGTCAAGGTCTTTAGGTGCTTACTGCTACAGACAGACACCTCAGGACCTTCTCAAAATTACTAACTTTGAGTTAGTCATTTTTGATAACTTTGAGTCCTCCTGAAAATATGATGTGTTTCTACTTCAGACTACTTCTAAAGTTAACTATTTTACAACAAATATCCTTCATGATGAATCATGCTCTGAATGAGGAAAAAAAAAACAAGAAACAAGATCAACTCACTAACAAAAATCCTTAGGAATGTGATCAAAGCCAGGAAAAAAAAAAGTTATTTTTATCATTATAGGAATGACAGGATAGGGCACTATATATTATCTATTTTTTGCAGTTCTCTACTTGCCCGTCTTGTAAAAGCTTACCTTCAGACACTGATTTTCAACTATCATCCAAATAAATTTCTAATTGTTCTTACTAAATGTAAATTAGTAAGCTAAGGGTTCTGTGCAGCATGCAGTGTGTCTTTTCATTCTTGCTGTGCATATATTCCAGGTGCATCAACTTTTTATTTCACTACTTTCTCTTCAGATTATTTAGTATTGTGTGTGCTTAAGTGTTTTGCTAAAATGGGACCTCAAGGAATAACTATTATTCACTTGGGCCCTCAACATTCTCACTACCAATTTAGTAATCTCAAAACAGAGAATTACAAGCACCGTGAACATCATTCAATCTAAAGAAACCTCATAGTAATATACCAGAGCCTTAAAAGAGCTTTGTTTCACTTCTTTTTTTTTTTCCTTTGTTTTGTTTCTCTCATTTAATAAAGAACCTGTCAAACACAATGACTTTAAATCCACAGCTGCTAGGAGGACTATAGAAAAGCCCCTGACCATCAGGTGTTTACCTTATGCTTGAACTTGAAAGCAAACTTTCTTTTGCTAAATTCCCATTGAACTTTTGATGAAGTATCTTGGTTCAGAAGGTGGTCAAAAGGGGTGGGCATTTTTATAATGAGAAAAAAAAAAGATATTTCCAGAAAAAGGAAACTATTCACTGCATGTGCTCATCTTCCCAGCACTTGTGGGAGCTGCTACCAAAGCAGATGGCCAAGAGGAGAATGAAAAGACGACGGATGAAGAAAACAAGGAACCAGACGGACAAGCCAAGATGGTATTTATCTAATTCTCCCTGGTTCTTTTCTCCTGTTTCCTCCCTTCTGTCTGTCTGTTCCAGTCTGAAAATCAGCTGCCCTTCTTCAGGACATTTTATAATTTTACAAGCAAACTAAACGAGCATATTAATTCTGCTTTCACAGGGCTCCAAATAGTGAGCAAAATAAATGCTCATTTATAACAGCAAAACGCTAACCAAAACACACGTTTATGCAATAAAAGTGCTTTCTGATTAGGTGATTCTCCTACCATATAAACAAAAAAATCATTTCATAACAGTTCAAAGACACTTCTGAATTTATCTTCCTCAACCCCTCACTGCCCCTGCATTTTACCCCTGTTTCTGAACCTCCTTATTCCATTCCTGAAATCTATTGTAATAGCATGTAAACCACTACTAAAAAGCATATAATTAGACTTAAATCAATAGTTGGATATCTGGCTTGTGCAGTGGCAAAAGTCAGGCAATTCCACAGAACGAGCCCCTGAGGAATATCCTCTGCTGCTCTACGAGGTTTTAGATTCTACTTTCTACATTTTGACTGATTAATACAAAATGTACCTTGGCATTTTTGCTGCTTATAATGCAAAAGGGTTGTAACATTCAGCAATATACACTTACATTTGCCAAATATTTCTAATACAAACGCTGCCTTACATTTTCTGAATTACAGCAGCAGACTTTTATTCGGCTTTTTTTTCTTCCCTCTGTTGGGAAAAGCAGTAGCTTTTAATGTTTTCTAATGAGAATTAAAAATCTGTTTATTTGATTTAATCAGCTCATTGAGCATTCTCTTTGTATCTCTAATCCCTTGAATGGGGATGTCAAGGCACATAGCCATGACAATAATTTCAGGAGGTTTTTTCATTGCTGCCATTTATAAAAAGTAATGCATTTTAGTGCTAAAGAGGCAGTTATCATTACAGGGGACATCTACTCCTCCCCATGCATAAGAACAGCAGCAGATTGCTTTAGGAAAGGAATTATGGAGGCCTTCAAGGTACAGAACCCATTTCTACCCCTCTATCAACCCTTTTTCTTCAGCCTCTAGGCTAAGAAGAAAATGAGTTACCTCTTACTCAGTTCACCTCCAGAGCATCTTTCTATTATACCAGACTCCAAGGCTGTCATAGCCTTTACCACTCTGTAACTGAGTATAAGCACTATGGGACCGACCAGGAAAAAGAGCCTTCCGTACCCAGTTATGCATAGCTTTCAGCATATACATACACATATATATAGCATTTGACTCTGAAGGAATGGCTGTGTGCATAAAAACACACCCCTTTTAACCTTAGAATTGAGCACCTTCAATTAGCCATACCTGCAAAAGAAACTCCTCTTGGATATACTCAGTCATGGCTCTAGTGAACGCTGTGGGAACCTCAATCAGGATAAATCTATTGTGGCTGCTTAAAGCTGCTTGCGCTCAAAATTTAATATCGCTGGCCACAATTAGTAGACACACATACCTATGAGCTAGCTTAGAGAAAAATAGGCTGTGAGAGCAAAGAAAATTTTTAATCTGGATATGAAAACATAGGCTTATTATGTACAAACATGGGGTTTTTAAGTTTCCTCCCACTCCAGTGTCCTGTGCACTACCGTCATTTTTCCTGAGATTTACACTGCTTTTGTTTACAAGCTCATCAGTGCCTGAAGTTGCACTTCACAATAAAAATAAATAAATAAATAAATAAAACAGCAACATGCTTCAAAGCACTGTACAATGACGACTTGCATTCATTTGAATGACACGTCCACTCAACAAGGCACGTAAAATAAGTCAATCAGGTTATCATGATTGCTTGGTCATTCTGTCTCTGAAGAACTAAGCAATCATTTCAAGTAAGGCGATTTTTGCTTCTCTTCTTAACTTAGAGAGGAAGTTACTTTTCTTCCTCAGAGAGAAGATGACTTGGTTTCCCCACTAAATTACAGCTCTGAACTTTCAAAGAACAATGAAAAGCCAGGCTGCTAGTGCTAGCATAGAAGGACTATGAAGTCTTTCAGAGTTTATCACTGTCAGGTTTGAATTGCATTTTGTTATTTTCTTCAAATGAAACACCTATGAGCATTTGTGACACTTTTTTTCATATTCTTTTACACTTTGTCTTATGTGGGACATGTGGCTGCCTTTAACTACACAACTGAAAATGCTTCTGGGTTTTCTTAAGTCTGCTGCCATTATTTCAACATGAATATTTATGTTTAAGCTTTACAGCTGCAGAAGCACTGTGAATATCAATCACAAAATTCCCATCTCAAAGCAGCAACACAATATAACCTCTGTGAAGTGACTAGATCCTTACTGTCAGCTTGAGGTAGCAGGGCGAGTTCTGTTCAGCTATGTGGAGAAGAATAATAAATGCCTTAAATGCAGCAGGGTTACCTGAGAGTCTTACTCAGCAATACTGAGATCAGAACACATCTACAAATAGCAGCAGATGAGACAGCACAGTATACGCAGTGATACTTACCTGTTTGTGCCAGAGTTGACTCTGATCTAAAAGATGTACTGGTACAGAACTGAAGAACTAAGCCTGAAGAATTATGATATCCAAATTTTCATTGACTTCTAGTCAATAAATCTCAAAGGCTGCAGAATCACTCACTTTTTTGTATGCAATGAATTGATGGGTTTAAGCCTTCATTTGCTAAGCACCTGATCGTATAACTCAAAGCAGCAACCAAGGACCCTGCAAAGTATTTTTCAAAGACAGGATAATTCCCATACCACTTTTTTTGAGTGACATTTAATGGCTGCTCAGTCATCAGACTGAAACTTTGATCTGATGTCCACTCTAAGGAAAGCATCTTTGAAGAGTGTATTCCCTTCCATCTGCACAGGCAATTTCACTGACTAGAAACAACTGCAGCTCCCCACCAGAGCTGGTTCAGGAGTTCATTCACGATATTGAGAGAGGTAAATCAGAAGTCAGCTTGGGACCCTAACTCACATCACTAACTGAAGACAAGACACCTTCTGGTAAAATACTCAAGGCTCCTTAAGCAACAGAGAAAAGGTATGAAAGCAATTAAAGACAGCCGAAGTGTGACATTTAACCATGATGCAGTCTAGTAAGAATGGAGTTATCTCATTGACACCTGTTGTACACCCTCAAAAGAGCCCACATGCATAAGAAAATTTAAAGTAACAAATTCAGGTGGGTAAAAACATCAGACAGAAGGGTTAGCTTGTGCACGGAAGTGTGCAGAGAGGAGGAGCTTTTGCAACCAGCTGTAATGAATTCTTTGCTAGCGCATTAACAAGCCACTTACTTCTATTCTGATTTATCTTTGCCATCAATTAGATAACTTTTATTTATGCCTTCGGGCTGTGCTGTGTTGGCACTTGCTGTGCTCTGTTCTCTCAATGAATTTATTAGCCAAAGATGTAATTTAATCAGTTATTTCAATTTACCACCAGCAAATCACATTTACCATCATTATTTCCAATAATACTGTTTTTCAACAATGTGGTGCTTTATCATGTCTCACTTTTAAACGGTGTTTTCAGTACTGTCAATCTGGTCACATTAGGCGTCCACCTGTGTAAGACAATGTGCTAGCTCCCTTGAGGAGCAACTCTCTATTCTTCCACAGCATATCATGCATATAAAAAATATAATCAAAATTAAAGTCTCAGGACAGTTGCTTATCCTGCCCTGTTCCCGTAATCCTAAAAAACACACAGATAATACAAAAGATTCAATTAGAGCATCATATACATACACTGATCATTGAATTATTTTCATACCTCAGTTACAGTTCTGTTACTTTCTCAATACTGATCCCAGTGGTCTCAACAAAATAACTCGGAAGGCAAGCCGCCAGGTAACTAAACCTGTGTGAGTAGGGTAGTAGTGACAAATGGTAGAGGAGCCACTGCTCTGTTTGAGCTGTTCTGCAGGAACTTCTTATCATTACCCTATGATATTAACATTCCTTGGAAATCATGGGTGTGCCTAGGACAGGAGCTGAAGTAGCCAAAGAGCAGTTACCAGAACAAATACACCATCTAATTTTCATAGATATCGGAGCCGATTACACCAAACAGTCCCTCAGGTGGTTTGTACCTCGCAGTAGCTGCAGCAGGAAGACTTTGTGAGGCTCTCACCTTACTGATGCTGATAACAGCCTGCCATGAGGAAGTGACAGCAAAAGGTGAGAAGGGCCCTAAATTCAGAACACAAGTAAGTCCCTGCTAGGGATCTTACAGGCTCTGCGAAAATGGAAAGAGACTTTCTAGTCTTCCTCTTTCTTGGCCTGTGGTGGCTTAAGGATATTCCCTGCCATCCTTAAAGCCTTAATTACATTTTTACCTGGTTTGTTTGGGTTTTAATACATACATTAAGAAAAAAACAAAAACAAAACCAAAGAACAACAAAAAACAAACAACAGGGGAAGACTGAAGAGCTTCCTCCAAATACATGACATGTATAATTTTTACAATGCAGGCCAATCTGAACACATGACAGCTTTGCATATAAGTCCAAGGCACTGAGAAAAAAGGTGCCACAACAATGGTCTTCAAAAGAAAAGAAAGAAAAACAGAGGAAATGAATAGTGAAAGATGAACAATGAATTAATTAGCACTTAAAAAGATGTATTCATTAAAAATAGGTTCTCTCATTCCAACCGTTCATGATTCTCTTTAGTTGATATTAAAATGAAACCATTAATTACAGATTATTATTTTTAGATAATTTGATATGTGTAAAAACTCTGTAATTCAAATACCAAACATCTGGCTGTTAATGAACACTGTTTGGTGTTTTATTGGTTGAGTTGTGTAAACACTTTTTTACTGTGATTTTATATACTCTGCTTAGAATGAAAACTTAACATTTTTTCAACCAGTACTAGGGAAGAAGTACAGACTTCCTTAAAATTACTAGCTGATAGGGTTAATGGGTCTCAAAAATCCCATATGAAAAATAAACCTCTGTGAATAGCAATACTTTATGCCCATTTTTATTTTTCATGAGTAAAGGCTGATAATAGCAGCAATGAACTTGATGAAAGTATTTCTAAGTATTGATTTGTTTGTTCCAAAATTCAGTTCTTTACATGCACATTTATAATTAGCAAAGATTATGGAAAGCAAAGCAAATCTAACACCTTAGGTATCATTGAACAGCAACATGCTTTTCCTGAGGTTCAAAAGGCTTTTTAACATGGTACAATGAGGAGAGGATGAAAAACCCCAATTCTTCAAATTAAAGAGATGGATGTTTAAATTCATTTGGTGAATGTGTTTCCTGTAAAAAAGTTCCCCCACCTACTGCAGGTCTCCACCCTTTCAAGTATTTGCACTCACACCCCAATAGCTTCACAAGGGGCTCAGTCATATCACTTTAAATAACCTGGGTCAAATCCTCAGATCCAACAACCTGCCTTTTTGGCAGGTCACCAGGGACAGACTGATGGCAGATCATCCCACCTGGCATATTTAACACTGACCTCTCTAACACACAATGTAACAAATATGTTAAAGGAAATAAGGTAATGTAGTCAGGGCTCTGATTTACTAAGTACTGTAGTCAATTTATACACAGAAGACTCAAAGACAGAATGTACTAGGCCCATGGCAGCACAGACTTTCATCAGAATCAGGAGATGCAGAAAACTGTTTTTGAGCAGCTAGAAATCCAGGCCATTGTCTTTACTCGTTTTTGTGAGTGGCTTTAGTTATCTGCCTGCTGTCATCACCAATCTGCAGCATATTCACAAAATGAATTAAGGTCCCAGGTTATCATTCTATGCAATAATAGAGCAAAATGAGCTTTCAGTTGCATGGATACAATCCTGTGGATGATCCTTTAAAGTGAACTAAAGCCAAGGGGGCAAGAAAGAAAAACCTCAGAGGACAAACCGTGATACTTTCTGAAGCTTACTCTTTAGTTCACAGCATACAAAATAGTATAGCAGACTTGATAAAAGTCGGAAAAATGAGGCATACTATCACACAATATAGCCTGAATCATCTCAGTGCTAACAAGCAACAATGATTGGGCATTAGAGATTTTCAGAGGTATTATCACAAAGAATAATAACCCTTTGTGCTTCACCACTGCACTGAAAATAACATCCACAGCCATAATTTAGATCTGCAGCTCTCAGAAAACAAATTTGATTTTATTCTCAGGAAAATTTGGCCAAGGGAGTCAACTGTTGATCAAAGGTCTTATGTACTTAGGGTTTGTGTAAAGTTTACGAGTTATATGAGGGAGCTATGTAGAATGCTAGTTAGGCCAACAAAACCTGGACTAGTAGGTTATCCACTTTGACACATAAAATGAAAAAGGTTTAATCAGAAGTCATCAAAATGCACAGCTAACACAGTGACTCAGCAGCTAAGCAGTTCATGACTTCTACCTGTATGCTGCCTCTTATCAATTTCTAATAAAATTTGCATAACATTGCAAAGCAGTACAAACCTTTTGAGGGCATGAAGAGCCATTACTGCTCACTGAGGACACTGTGAGGTGGCAGTGCTCTGCACCTTGCACAATCACACCTTGAAGTTTCACTTAAAGCCAGTGAGCACTGGACTGTCCTAAGAGAGTCCTCCTTGGATGGTTAAAATACTAAGGCATCTTTGGATAGGGATGCAGTGAAAAAGCTCTAAAGTGAAAAAGAGGAATGAGGGTAAATGAAGGGAAGCATCTGTTCAGATGAAGACCAAACACAATAAAACTACATAGTCTCAGTCTGTCAGAAACAGAAAATATGTGAAGACAGCACACTGACTTCTAGATTATTGTTTGAATATGTTACTGCAAAATGAAAACTCAGCAAATTAATCTCCTTGAAGGGTACCCAAAAACTTGGGCTCCCAAAGGGTGAGATCTAGAAAACAATGCTCTTTGTAAAGGTGTATGAAAAGGAAGCACAGCCTAATTCACCTTTTAGGCAGTTAAGGAGTGCTTCTTCCAGCACTCCTCTGTGGCCTGTGTCAACCTCATTATTCTTAATAAGATAAGGATGCCTTGATACATGTTTCATTTTCTGTAATAGTTAAAATTGGTGATGCTGAAAAAGCTTTTCAGGCACATGACCTTACTCTACATAACTGCAAGTCAGCTCTTGTTTACAAGTGTTGGTATTGTGTTATGCTGGCATCATTATCTTCAGCATAAATTGTGTTATAGATCTCATTTTTCCATTACTTATTTTTTGGATGAAAATTCTGTTTGTATGATACTACAAAAAAACCTCTCCAGGCAAAACAATATTGGCAGTTTTTAATTGTTCCAACCTATTGTTACTAATAGCACTTCACACCTCTGCCACAAGGCAATCACTGGCACCCAAGGGCTATATCAACAGTAATTATATAGTTTTCTCAACATGCTGGTAAGACACCATGGCTATTATTTCCATCATACCAAGAGATTACATGTCTTCTTCAAGAACGCAGAAACAAATCAAATATTCAGACAGAAGGCTTGAATCCTAGGTTTCTGATTTTAGTGGTGACCAACACACTCTCCTCTTCCTGGGGAGGAGCTATCAAAAATTTTTATGAGTAACCTGTTAAACATCTAAGAATGTGTTACACAGACTATCAATATCACTGTGCATAAATAGATGGTCTCCAAGCATTTCATCTTCACTCCAAGACAAATAACTTCAACAATAATGAAAAAGGAGATGTATCAGGAGAAGAGATCAGAGGTTAATTGCTATCACATTAAACTCTGAAACATGCTCCCCTTTAACACCTCATGACAGATGCCAGAAAAGCAGAGGTAATCTGTCACAAGGGAACAAAAGATGCTAATTTGCAGATAAACCAACTATAGTCTACAGTAATAAAGTCAGTTCTTGTTGTTTCTTAATAATGAGCTGTCAGATGGCAGGATTATAGTGTGGTTTGACACCAAACTACTTCTCATGGACAGCCGCAGCATTGTGACAATATTCACCTCCCTCACTCCACTGGGATATTTCAATTCCATTACTTATGAAATGGAACCCAATTTCCTACGCAGTACAAACCAACTTTGAAACCCTTAACTTAATTCTGTGGGGTGGGTGGGCATGAGGGAAACCACTTCATAAGCAAACAAAATCACATTACTATATTATCATTTCTCAGAAATAGACTTTCTATTCTGCTTGGCACCCTCTCTCTTTTTCCCCTTGCCCCAGGGCACAACACAGTACTGTGCAGCATATTGCCTTATGAATCTTCTTCAAGTACCCAATTATCCTAGTGCACCAGACTTGTCATTACCATGACAGCTGTGTGCAGTATGCAGTACATGCTGTCAGAGGTGAAAGATTGTACACAGGCATCCCACATTTCCATTACAACTGGTAAGTGAAGGGGAAGGAAGAGACAGACAGAAATACGCACACCCCCTTAACAAACAACTTTGCTAGAGATGCTGATTAAAAGCAGAGGTTAAGATCCCTTTTCTTTTTTTTTTTTTTTTTAAGTGTTAATATAATTGCCAGACATTCTGGTGCGGTCTCTGCCTCCAGCAAAATTCCTCCCATGTATTTTTTGTCATGATAATCAATGAGGTGGTGTAAGTACATTTTGAGCTTTTAGCAGAGTTGAATAAAACAGTCCATCAGCCTGCAGTTTCTCCAGAAGGAGAATTAAGCTTTGTATTTTCTTCCTCTCACCAGTTTTCTTCTTTTCAAAAAGTGAAAACCCAGTCACCACTCACACACACAGACCCACCCAGCCACAAAACCCTAAGGGCTGTTACTGCAGTAATTGAGCTGTACTGGCTCTGATAAGCTTCCAGTATAGGAAAAGGTACAGAAGTGATAGAGGACACTCGCCCTCTAGGTGAACACCACCGGCTGAGCACAGAGATCTGATCCAGGACACATCTGGGAAACTGCATTGTGATGGATCAAAGCTGGCACTCACATGGCAGGAGGTAACTGATATTACCCCTCTGAGCATATGCTCATGCAGGGTGACATATGCCCTCAGTTCCCACTGATATCAATGAGAACAGTACCCTGCAAGCATCACAGTCAATATCTCACCAGGATCAGGCCTTTAAGGACAAACATGATGCTTAGATGAGCGGTCACAGTTCATAAGAATGTGCTGTATGTTTTCTAATTACATACAGTGTTCGGTACTTATGTTTTGCATCTCACTTCCTCCTTCCTAAATTATCCCCAGCAGGCCCCTACCAATTCTTCATGTGATCATGCAGTTCACTACAGCTGTAAAGATAAACATCTTTTTTTTTTTCTCCCCCCCCCCCGCCCCCCCCAACCTATCATTATTACGAAACCAGATGGGAAAAAAATCTCCAGATTAACAGTAGATAATGCTAAGATTTCTTTTTCACTTAGAAATAGATTTCCTATTTTAAACAAATGAATAATAATCTTGTAGAAAACAATAATTACAGTACATTAAGACAGTTAAGGATTCTTTCTAAAGACAAGCAGTCAGAAGAGGCTGTATAATACCTCATAATTCAAAATTAATTTCATGTACATTAACAGAGACAAATGGAAGCAACCTGAAACTTCTGGTCAAGTATTCTAAAATCAGCACTGGAAGAGATAGATCTTCACCGTCTCCAGTCTAAAATGGAAGAGAGCAGCTGTGGAGGGAGAAGGAAAGAAAACAGAACTCCCACTTTCCCTTTGCAAAGTGGGAATGAGGTGTTTATTACTTGGAATCAGTTGCTTGCTTTTCACAGGATGATATAACACACAAAGGTCCTGAACGAGATCTAGCATTAATACCCTGTGCAGACACTCAGCACTTTTATCTAGCTAGGGGACCTGGGAGTTTAAGGTAATGGGAAATCAGTGTAGCCTAGAGAGACACTTTTCATTCAGCTCTATGTGAAACTAAAGGACAAACTTTGTTTCCTCGAAACAGCTATATGAGAGACTGCTTTCTGAAATCAGCATCTGATCATGAATAATGACTGCAGTGTTCTCATGTTTGGAAAACACCAATGCTTATAAAACAATAAGCAATCAGATAAGCAATCTCAATCTTATTTCAGAGTTAACAACACAGAAGACAGAAAATGCGTAGAGGGGCACAAGCACTGAAAGGTAAGGATTTGGAGAAATGTTTTTTTTATAAAGCAATTAAACCCCTCTTCAGTATCACACATTTACTCTTTCAGAACTCCGCTTCACTGCAAAGGCCCAGGAGCATCGTTCTATCACCTCCTTAACAGTGTACTCACACCAATTCCTAGAATGGATTTAAGCCTGTTTGTAAAAAAAAAACCTTTGTAGAAGGGATGAGAATGATTACGGTGAGATAAGGAAGTGGAAAAGGGGAAGAAAAAAGGAAAGCATAAGAATAGTAGCAATAACACAGTGAGCTCTAGAAAGATGAACTTAACACTTGTGTCTTACCTGTAACAGAAGCTCTGACAAAAAACAAACCCAGCAGTTAATCTGACAAATATAAAATACGCATAATTTTTACTAGTTATGAAGAGTGCAGTTGCTTTATAGCAGAAGATTATACATTTCTATACGGTTTAGATTATTATAATTTCTTTCAAAATCTACAGCAAACTAATAACCAAGTGTAACTCTCACCTCTGATAATGACATTTTTCTATGTAAAATGAACTGCTTTCATTTTAATGATGCACTTTTTTTTTTTTCCAGAAAAACCCAACTTATAAAAATTATAAATCTGTAGTTTATCACAGATTCCTAAAATACACATTCCTGAAGTAAGCTGCAAGGTCAGATGCATAAAATACGCCATTTTAGTGGTATGACTATGTTAGTGGTAAGAAGAAGCTATAAATTACCTTAATTTCACTACTAATCTTCCTCCCAAATTCCATCCGATTCATTAAAAATTAGTGAATCTTCTTCATATTGAGTCTTTGTAAATGGGAGCCCTATTTGGTTGGAGGACGTAACAACTATTCAGTCAGAAGGATATGCTTCATAATGCCTGGATAGCATCTATGTGAAGGTTGAAGGAAGGCAGGGAGCTCTAGTTTTCAGCTTTTTAAGGGCATTTACTGTTACTAAGTTCCAGTTCATTTTAGCTCTACACCATGACTTCATGCTTAAGATTTTTTTTATTCTTATTATTATTTTATTATTCTGTATCTATTTCCCTCCACTCTTTTCAATTTGGTACTTCTGAGAGTTAAATCATCTGTAATTCTGGATTCCAAAAATAATTTTGATAGCCCAGGATCAATAGTCTTGAACAACACTGTGCACTTTGCTAAACACATACAAATCTCTTCCTAACGTGTTATGTAGAAAACCAGAGGTGCTAAATGCAACTTTCGTTCTGAAAAGCAACACTGTAAAATTAGGGTATAGGTGTCTGAGTCTTTCTGAAAAGCAAAAATAAACTTACTATCTTGATTACCAGAATGAGAAATGCAGAAATCTCTTGGAGATTAAAAAAAAAAAAAAAAAAAAAAAAATCCATTTGCTTGAAAGGGGGAGGAAATTTCTTGCTGAATAGTCCCTCACCTCTCTGCATACCTTATACCCTCAAAAACAGAAATTAAAGATACGACTCTGGGAAACGAAGACCTCAAGTTACCAAAACTCACGGGACCATTCCCAGTCCATGTACCACTGACATCAGCAGGCTCTCCACATGTGAAAGAGATGCAGATGTACCACAGCTCAAAAATTTTGAGGAAGTTTCCTTATTTTCATTCTGATTAAAATCAAGCCTTTCGTTCTGAAGGCAAGCATAGTATCCCAAACCTGAACTTTCATTACTATTACCATCATTCAAATTACTAACAAAATTTTCAAGATCTAAAGTTATTCTTAAAGTATACTTTAAAATTATTTAGTACAAAAAAAAAATAATTCAGCAATGGAAATGATGACCTTCTTGATTTGGAAAAAAAAAAAAAAGAAAAAAGAAAAAAAGAGCATGCACAATTAAATTTAAAAATATCTAAAATAGTATTTCCCCATAATCTCAGTACACCTGTAGGACTATGTTGCATTCATAAATTAAATTAGCTGTAATTAATTGTTGCTGCCAATGTTAAAAACTACAAAATAACATACTAGATGTTAGTGAAAGAGGACAAAAGTTGTAACCAAGATGTTGCACTTTAGTGAAACTGATAGTGAATACCATGCTTGCACAGAGAATTAGTTTAAGCCTTTCAAAATCCTTCTGTAGAACATGCAATACCACCTGACCATGGTACTACTCCGCGCAAGATGCCAGCTGTTCCAGCTGATCTTGTACTTCAACAAGAGAAATGGCTGCATTTAACTGATTTCCAATTTCTTTTCCTTTAGTTTTCTGTTAATTTTTCTTTAATTTTCTATTATGTTTTATTTCAGCATTAGGCCTCCCCAACATAAACCCACCCAACTGATACCTTTATGTCACACTCAGGAGACCAGGAAATAGTCTGAGGAGTGTTTCTAGAACCAAATAAGCTAATAAACTTTATATGTACTAGTGAAAATTCTGACTGATTTATCAAACTGTTAGAAAATGCCTCACGGTACTTTGTGTCTGTTCTCTAAATACAGCTACATCTAAATAGTAAAATTAATCTCCTATGGCAAGCACAATAGTTAACTTCTGAGGATGATGCTTGCACATGCAAAATGTTTTTGAGAAAACAGCAATAGTCTGGGGGGCCTAGCACAGCCAAATAGCAAAAGTACCTGCTGCCATGGAAGACTGACAGGCAGAGAGCCTTCATCACCATCATATGCCTACTACTACAAAAATAGGAGGGTTTTGTTTGCTAAACCTGTGGTGACATCTACCTGAGGGTCAAAGCCTTAAAAAGAAATTATTTATATACCTGTAGGGGAAAGCGTGCTGCTACCTACTGCTTGAGATAACATCAGGCACTGAAACAGTCTTCATTTTTTCATCGCAATTTTGTAATAATCTGAACTGGCAGAAGTTTTAAAAAAACCCTAAATGTAACATCATATTAGAAAGATTTGAATGTATTAGCAATGTAAGTCTTCCGGAAAATTGCCTTCACGCATAGACAGTCTTGTAATTTCCAGCTTTTCGGTTCTCCTCTTATGTGCCTTTTAATAATGTGGCATATTTAAACTGCCATGGGACAAAAACATTTATTAGCAGAAATACTTGATAGTAATAACGCTAGGATGAAATTTATCTTCCTTTCTTAACCGTGCTGCAGAGCCACAGCAATTTGATCTCTCCCACGTCCAAACTCTCTGTAGAATGGCTGCCAAATTTGTGTAGAAGAAGACATACCAGTTTTCCTGATCTCATCATCATGACCTCCATCTCAAGCCTGGCTCTATGGGATTGCACAGACATGTCTGAAAAGATGGTTTGCTCCTATGCAGTCTGCATAAGCTCCCCAAAATATTTCAATCTTCTAATGCAGGAGTATAATGTAGATCTTTATCAACATGACTGTATCAGAGGATGTAGAAGAAAAAGAAGAAATTGCTCTATCTGGAGTAGAATTTCATTCTCCAGAATATACCTATGTTGCCAACATTCCTTGTCAAATGTTTTTTTAGTCCATACTTCCAAGTAAAGGTATTCTTCATTTTCTATAAGTCTGTCATTTAAGAACACTTAAAGAGGCAAAAACGCAACCCTGCTTGGTGCAACTGATAGGCAATAGAAGTAAAAATCATTTATGAGTTTTGAATCTAATCACAGCAAATTGATGACTGATAAATTAGGATGTAGCTTTTTAAGATTTTTTTTTTTCCTACCCCATTTACAGTGAACAGCAGAAATGTCTCTAGCATTTAAGGAATGCTAAGGTTGTCTGGGAAACTGTTCTCCATTTAAACTGTACTGCTGTTTAAAAAAGGAGAGGTGGTGGTAGAAGATGAATTCTCCATATCAGAGGAACTACATCCAACAAATGGCAAATCAAATTGTGACATGTAGCACGTGTTGCCCAATTGCTTTTCAGTCACGGCATAGGGCCAAGCATTGCTTGCCTATTTGTTTCGCACTAACAGCTGGACACACTTATCCATGGTAAACTGCCTTCCTAATGAATTATGTTTAACAACATAATTTATAGATCTTCTCCAAAAACAAAATAGTTCATGCTACAGAAACCTGAGATGAATGACAGACAGAGACCAACTTTCTCTTCTTACAAGGGCCCACACAATGGAGGTATGCACAGCAAGTACTTCTGGCCACAAAAGAGGAGATGGACTGTACCAGTCCACCCCAAATGTAGGGAGGGAAGACAGGAATCATTCTAGCAGCACTTTCTTCAGCATGGGGCTACAGCAGGAGGCACACACAGCTGCCGTACAGTGCAGCAGTCTCCTAGATAAGAGGCAGATGCATGAGCTTCTCTCTCTGGTATGTGTGGTCACAGACTGACAGGAAAGCCAGTGCCATCCTTCAACCCTGCAGTATATCATCCTAGCTTGGAAGAAGCTGGGCACAGAAGCACGTCTCGTGTACCAGCTTGGGCAGGTGGTGCATTTAAAGCAGTTTGCAGCTGATGCAGAATCATAGAATAGTTAGGGTTGAAAGATGTCTCTTAAGATCATCTAGTTCCAGCCCCCATGAAGAAATGGTGCTGCAGAGGGCTTGTCACAGTGCCCATGCAGTGTCTCAGCTACAGATGTGAGGGATGTTGCTTCTGGTATGCAGTTCATTTTTGGGGGTCTAATACCCTCTCCCCTCATGTCCATGCTTGTTCCTGCTTCACTGTGACCTGTAATTTCAAGGTATACTTTAAGACATAAAAACTGAGAGTAGAAGATTATCAGCTTTCCCAAATACATTCTTCATATTTCAGAACTTAACCTCAGTTATACACTGGGAGCTGCGGTATATCTTCTACTCTTTCACAAGAAATAAATTTTATTAATTTGCAGCAGTAATCGTCAGAGGTTTTTTTACTTATTAATTTTAAGGACAGCATAAAAAAGATAGCATACAAATGGAGACTCATTATCAAAAGAACCCAAAGCTGTCAAGGCATACTTATTGGTTGCTGCTGAGTACTCAACTCTTGAGTCCTTAAAAAAAATTAAAACACAGTTGCCATCAATTGCCATCTTCTAGATAGCAATGTTGGAAAGATCACAGAGTTCAAAATCTCAAAATCAAGAGGATGTCTTCCCTTTTTTTAAGCAGTGTGCACAATGATACATGAGTTCTAGTGTCTGTGTGCTCTGAAAAGGGGTAACGTTTACTGAAAACGTCTTTTTATCCAAGCAATATTCTCCAAAATTATCTCAGAATAGAGAGACAGCAGTAGCCTAGAAGAAGACTTACTAGAAGTCCTCCTTGGTTACACCTACAGAAGTAAATTTTATTGTGCTAACAAATGTTCCTTGGTACTAAACCTTACTTGTCTCCACTGCTAAATCGCTAGAACATGCTTTTAGGCTGCAATGACCAGTGTGCTCCCTAACAATTTCCTTCCATGGTTCAGAGGTTAGTATACACTAGCGACTGTTCCTAATTGGCGTTCTGCTTACAGCCACGCTGCCTCCGCTTTGTAGGACATGAAAAGATTGTGAAAAAGTACTATGAGTGCATGGATATGCCATAACAGTTTTGGCATGTTTAATTTAGTGATAACAGGGTGTGTCAGAGCAGATCCCAGAGGCTGATTCAAATACATTCAGGGCAAGCTATTAATAGATACTACGTTCAGCAGAAGATGTTTTGATTTTTACAGTACATTTACCTTTGCACAGCTGATGTGTGTAAATGGCTGACATAAATGAAAACAGGAGACACAAACCACAACTAAAGAAGTAAAAAATTACCAAAAAATTGTATAAAATTTAGAAAAACTGTAAGTGCATTAAACGATATTTCTGGGCTTAGCCAGTGAAGTTTTATTTACAAACACAGTTAAGTTTACTACAGCAGGAAAACTACATTTCAGGGTAAAGATCTTTGTTAACAGCAAGGATGTTCCTCTAGTAGCAACCTTTGTATATTGGGGATACACAACCCCAGAAAAGGAATAATTACACTCACGTCAATAAACCAACTAGCGCAATACAGTAACTGGCATGAACGTTTTTAAGTTGCTACATCTGAGTGTTAAGTGAAAATAACTAGTTATAAAAACAGAGATTCAAGTAGTGTGCAACTCTCTGCTGCTACCAGATGTATACTGTCGGCATTGTTTTTTACATTTTTAGGCTATAAAGGAACTTTTGTTCTTCAGAAGAAAAGAGAATTGGCAACATTCCACCAAACGCTCTTATGTGCTGCACCCTGGGGGTCCGGCCAGTAACTTTATTTTGCTTTTGTTTTGTCTTTACATAAGGGTCTCCATATGCTTTACCAACATACCCATATGCCTTTTCTTTGTGCCTCTAAATAAAGAAATTGGGATTTTCTTTTTAACGAACAGAGATTTTCTTAACATTTATCTGATGTGAAATGAAAGCATGAAATGGAAATTATAAATAAATAAATAAATCTAACCAGATTTCTTTTCACTCCTGGAAGCCCATAAATAGCTTAACTTTTGCTACTGTCCTCAATACTCAGAAGCAAGTTCTAATTCTTGAAGTGCAGCAGATGATCATGCATCTCAGGGAATTTGTGACAAAGCCTTCCAAAGAGTATCTCATCATACCTTAGAGGTAAATTCCTCTTCCAAATATATATAAACAGTTTGGAAAAAGCATATACATCAGAAAAAAATACAGTATACAATTTTGCTTGCATGTCCATAAATACTGTTTTTGTTAAAACTTCAGAAGAACTGGCCTTAGAAGTTACCAATACCTCCTATACTGCAGTTTATTACACGCAAGTGTACTTTTTTTCCAAGTCACACATCTGCTAGTCCTCTATTTATTTGCAGAGTTACTATACAAAAAGATGGAACAGCATAATTGTAAATAAAATTCCTTCCTCTTTTAACAACTCTATCTACTATGGCTTCTGAAGTCCATCTAAGTAATACAAGTTTGAACTGAAGGAACTGACAAGTGTTTACCAAAATATACAAATAATAGGAGATTTCAGATTTTAATACTGAGAATAAAGATGCAAGTCTGGAGAAACAGACCTTCTTGTATGGAATTAACTTCTCATTGTATACTTAACATTTCTGTTTTCAACATCTCCAAAGGCCTTTCTAATGTATCAACTTCTGTTTTCTATCCTTCCTGTTTTGTTTTGGTTGGTTTGTTTGTTGGGGTTTGTTTTCCTTTTTACAATTCCTACAAATACACCACTTAACCATCTTATTATCCAGTGGCATTTTATATATTTGTGTATATATTGTGTAGAGGCACCGGAAGAGATAGATAACATGTTAAAAAAAAAAAAAAAGAAAGGTTTGCCTTACTCATCTGTGGTGAACATTTGCAGCTGGTCAGCCACACTCTTAACAGCAGTAACTTTCACAGATAGAGAAGTTAAAATACCAGAGTTTTTCTCTTGAATCATAATAATATCTGACCTTTGCTATTGTAGAAGAGCCCTTATATTACATATTGCTGTTTCAGTCTGACCGCATTTTAAACATTTTTTCAAAGGTTAAACCCCCTGCACATTACTTTTACTTTGTAGAAAAATGCAAATAATATATAAGTACACAGAATATGACTTAGTATGGCAGATAGATACTTATTTTATTCTGAACGTACAGCCTCTTCCTTGTGAGTTTTCCCTTTCCATGTTCCCCTCACCAAAATACTTCCATGGAAACTGAATATAAACCCTACAAAGACATCATCAATGGGCAAGGCGACTATGTAAGCTGAAAGCTGGATAATGTATAGTGGAAGCTACACTGAGAGATAAGAAAAAAACCCAAGTGAGTTAATATTTAGAAATCTTCACTGTGCTAGTCTGAAAGTAAAGAAAATCACCATCACGGCACCTTCAAAACGACACTGTTCTTACAGTGAAAACACACAGTGTGTCTGTGCAAATGCTTTAAGCTCCATTTCCCCTTAAAACGTTGATGGATGCTGGCTAAGTCTCTGCAACCATATGAAAACAAAAGTGCAGCCAAAAATGTTCGTAAGTCAGTAATATAAGTCAATAAGCTCATGCCCACTGACTTTATTTGCAGTAACTGCCAGTGCCTCCCAGAAAGCCTGTGATTTCTATCACAATGATGATACGTTACCTCTGTCATTATGCACTGGATACTCTGTTTTAAAGCAAGTTTTCTGTTAGTCCTCCTGTCCCACTCGCCACTAATTCCCATAAAAGACAGCTCCTTCTGGTCACCACAAACAAGCGAAACATGAAATATACTGCCACTTGTGCCACTACAGTAACAAAGGGGCTGTCTTGCCTCTTCCATTACTCTACCTTAAAGGTTATGTTTGTGAAGTAATGCAAACTCTTCTGTTTATGAAAGTATACATACCCAAGACAGCCAGAGAGAACTGCAGCATGCTTCACTATGGGAGCTCAAACAGGAGATATTCTGCAGTAATAGGGGAATTTAAAGCCTGTGTGGAAAGTACCTAGTAGAGGAAAGCATATTTCACTCTAGTCTGATATTCAGCCTCCAATGTTATTTGGATGGTAATCTAAAATAAAATAAATGTATTTGACAAAGCTCAAGGCTAAGAAAAGAATCACAAAAAAGACAGGCTGGCAAATCACAATTTTTTTGTTATGCAGTGACACTAATTAAAGTCATCTGTGCCTGGCTCTCCATGTATTCTTACACTGGCAACAACTTTAGACTATCAGTGCTGTTAGTTTGATTTTTCTACAGTTCTTTTTTTTTCTTACCTTTTGTTTTTCCTTTTTTTATTTAATAACATGCACAATTATAAGCTGCAGCAGAAAATATTTTGCCTCAAGAGTCCATATTCTGCAACTTAAGCAAGCAGGAAAAAAGCATACAGAGAAACCTAGGGAAAATAAACACTTGATAGTTTCAAAATATTCCTCTGACATCAGTCAAGAAGAAATAGCCCCTGAAACTTCAGAGGGACTAAGAGGTCAGATATAGACTGATGAAAAAAAAAAAAAAAAAAACAAAAAAACAAAAACTCATCGAGCCTTGATTCCCCACACCATACAACAAAAAAAAACCCCAAACACCCCCCCCCCCCCCCCAAAACAACAACAAAAAAACCCAACCCTGTGGGGGGAAAAAAAAGTCAACTACAAGCAACAAGACAAAATAACTTCTTAAATTACACTGCTGCTGTGATATGGGCCAGCTCGCTGTGTTTGGTTAGGCCTTTGCTCTCAGAGAAGCGTGTTTCTGGCTGCACATGAAAGCAGGTAAAATGTTTTAGAACTTGACATAAGGTACTAAAATAGCTTTCCTTTACTTCAAATTCTTGATAGCCCTTTCTTTTCTTCAGCCACAAAGCCTAGATTTCACTTGAAGACAGGTTCTCCTTATCTCACCGACTTCTGAGACTTGAACTTTTTCCAGTCAGTAAAATACATGTGGGTTTGCTCTGAGACATTTTTAACCTAGTTAATGGTGATTTAAATTTTCTTTCTCTAAACTCCTCCTGTGTTTTCCACAGGGTACACAGTTCTGCTCTGCACCATTCATGACTTCACACCTTTGCCTTGTGTCTTTGTCCTATAGTCTGGAAAACTGAAGTGAAAGACGTCACACTTCCAATTATATTTTTTCAGTGTTCAGTAAAAAACATACACAGGTATTATAAAACACTGCCACAACAGTATCTTTCCTTACAAACATATTGTTTCTGCTTTTCCACTTCTTTATGAAAGGTGACAACTCAACTGATTTCACCATTGCTTATACTTACAATCTGAGAGTTAATTTTCGCTTTCCTCTTTCCCCTACCACACAGCTGAGTCACTCTACAATTCTACTGCTGCTCAATTCTTAACATCTCCAAGATCCTGCCTGCTTTTCCTATAGACAAGTTTCTTACTCAGATCCCCATTATATCTCACCTTGAGCACTGGTAAATCCTGTTCCTTGACTTGCCAAAAGGCTACCCTCATTCCATGCAAAACACAGCTGCAACAGCCATCTTCTTCACCTGTCGATTTGATCACATCAAGTCACTCCCTCTTTGAAGCCTTCCACTTCTATCACATCAAATTTAAGCTTCTTGTCATCACCTTCAAAGCTTTAAATTGCCTGTCACTGTCCCCCTGTTCCCTTGACCAGTTTTCCTTATGCTTCAAGTTCCCTAGAGCAAAGAATGTCCTCCTTGAACACTTGTAAAGTGATTAGTTGTTTGACAGAGGCTATTTACCACAAATAAATCATAAACAATAAAAATCATACCAAAGCTAATTTTTTATTTTCCTGTTAACCTCACAAGCTAATTCCTACAGTTCAGACAACAGTGACAGAAATTTTGCAGATGTCATCCAGGAAGTGAAATTTATAAGTTATTGGCCTCAAAAACTCTCTTCCCCAGAGTCACAGAGAAAATTGCAGTGTAGAGAAACAGGCAGGATGCACAGAGACTTTTTTCACTGGCGAAAGTGAGGACAAAAGAACCAAAATAAATTCACCTCAAAGGAGGCTTACACAGCAACAAACAAATGGTCTTTTACTTCTAAATATAACCCCAACAGAGGGGTTTTATGACTTCTATGCACATTAAATCCCACTGTGAGTTAATTGCTCTCCTACATGCCAGTCTGCAGAGTAGCCCTCTGTTTCTCAGGTGTGTTAAAACATGGAAGAATATTTCACATCTGCTTTCACTGCTTTATATTATTATTCTGCATAGAAATATGGCCAATTTATCTGCTTTCTTATCTACTTTAGTATAAAATTCATATCTGAGTAATCCATACATGGTAGTATGTACACTTCTGAGGTGCTTGGCTGACTGGAGGCAACAACTTAAATAATGGAAAAGCTGTGAATCTCCTTGCTGTTTGTCGTGGTTAAAACCCAATCACAAAGCTCGTTCACTCACTCCCCCCCCCCCCCCACTTCTTTTTTCCCCTCTTTCTTTCCTCCCCACTCCCACCCCCCACCCCCCCCCCCCGCCCCTCCCCGCTCTCGGAGGGATGGGGAGGAGAACTGAGAGAATGCAACTCCCACCGATTGAGATAAGAACAGCCCAGTAACTAAGGTATAACACAAACCACTGCTGCTACCACCAATGATAATAATGATAAAGGAAATAACAAGGGGAAAGTATATAACACCTCAACACCAGCCAGCCAATAACTCACCCCATTCCCCCCAGCCAGGCACCGACCAATACCTCCTCCAACCCTAGCCCTTCCGGGTAACTCCCAGTTACCTCCCTGGGCATGACGTGCTGTGGTATGGAATACCTCTTTGGCTAGTTTGGGTCAGGTGTCCTGTCTCTGCTTCCTCCCGGCCTCCCCTCGTCCCTGGCAGAGCATGAGACTCACAAAGTCCTTGGTCAGAGTAAACATTACTTAGCAACAATTAAAAACAATTGGTGTTATCAGCTCTCTGCCCAGGCTGGAAGTCAAAACACAGAGCTTGCACCAGTTACTAAGAAGGAGAAAAACGGCTACTGGTAAACCCAGGACACTATTCCTTCACCAATTTTGATTTACAGTTTCCTAACAGTTTGCTACAACTTTGTTTTTTTTTTTTACAAATGAGCTTTTTGTGGATAACCAGGTTCCTTAACCTTAAATGCTGAAAGAAAATGAGACACAATTGTGCTTCATCATACAACAATTCTGTCCAAAGGCATGTTGTTCTGAATTTGAGATGAGAGCAACTTGGCTAACTAACAGAAAGATCCCATATCTGCTCTGAAGAACTTTCCTCTTTATATGTATTCCAGCTTTCTGTGTGTTAATTAAGACAAACTCAAATTCCACTTGAGCTAAATGCAGTATGTCAACATCTGTAACAGATTTACTTCCTCTTTTTTTTTTTTGTAGTTGCTATTGCATCAAATGCCTGCTATATTCTGCTTGCTCATGACAGATTTAAACCCCCATGACAGCTCAGCACAAAGGGAGAATTTAAGCTTTTGAGAATTTCAGCAAGTGCCACTGGCAAATCTCCTTAGGCCACTACACTGCCATGCAGCCTTCACATTTTCTCCGTGTCAGTGAAAGTACCTGCTGCTCTTACCACTACATCTTCCTCTCCCTTTTTTCACTTAAATATTTAACTCACACTCTGAAATTGGCCTGTAATGTTTCTAGTGCCTTAAAAAAAATAATAATCTTATCAGTATGCATTACGTTCATGTAAATATTTCAAGGAAAGCAGAGGGGAATCAAATGGGAAAAGATCCAACAAGATCTATTACACAGTTTTTCTGGAGCAGCAGTAATATTCAAAACCCTGACACAAGTTCACAAAGATCATAAAAAAAACTATGGCAGCAGGTCAGGTGGATGCAGGGTTCTTGAGCTAATTCCCAGCTCTCTGCTGCCACTAGCTTCTCCGCACCTCTGTTTCCTGGCCTCAGCTTTACCTGCTCCTGCAGTTATGGTGCTGGGGAGAAGTGACACATCATGACCTGAGCTGATCTGAAGTATGCTGCTACTGCAGAAGGAGCTCCCGGTGCTGCCAACACTTCTGTCATTTCCCTCCTTGATTTCAGCCACTTCATCTGCCAAATGTTCTTCACACTACATCAAATGCTCGTCTAATTTTGCATCCGGTTAGAGTAATTTATCAGAAAAGAAGCCCAAGAAAAGGAACTGAAGAACTTTACACTGAATTAGCAAGTTAAAATAAAAGCTGGTTAGAGCCAAAAATAAAAGTTGGAGAGAGACAAAGTTGTTCTAAAGGAGATGGGTAGAACTGTGTGGTTAGCAGCAGACAGGAGGAGCAAGGGAGGACTCTACACCTCTCAGTGAGGTGCACCTCTACGCTGAGGCTCTACAGCAGGCTGATAAAAACAGTTACTGGCTACTTAGACCAGTGTTTTACTGGTAAAATGAAGGCTTGATGAATACGAGAACTGGCAAAAATGAGTGAGACGCAGCAAAGAAAGAAAGTGGGACTATGCAGTGAGATCAACTTAAATTCCCATTAGATGCTTACAAGAACCTCAGTTCAGTTCACATCTGCATTCATACAAAACAACTTCAAACTCAATGAGGCCTTTAAGTGCCATTATACTGGAACAAGAAAAAAAAAAGAAAAAAAAGAACATGATGAAGTGAACATGCTGCTTGTAATGTTTGCTGAACTGGCCATACTCTTAGTAAGTAATAGCATTGGATGCATCACAGATTTTTCTTGGAAAATACCTGTATACATATGACAGACCTTCTAGAGATATTCAACATGAGAGACCAACACAAAGTGCTTTCATTTAGGAAGATCTATAGGCATTGGAAAGAGACCCATAAATCCTTTACTTTTTGTTTCTAAACTATTTTTGTAAGACAAATAGGAAATATGTATCAACTTATAAATCCTGCACTAACATAGCAATGTGTGGGACCTTGTTTAGCAAGCTGATGCTCTTTCTGTGAAGATTTCTAACCCCTTTTAAAGGTTCTTCAAAGCTTAAATACAATCTGACAGTTTTCTTTCTACCATATGTAGAGGTAATGAATCTATCAAGTCTCTTGAGGCAGCCAGCAATTATCTCTGACATTAGATACAACACACTTGCATTTACCCACACAAGCATAATTTTAACTGTGGGCAAGAATAATTAAAACTTTGGAAGCTACTATGAAGTAAAGACAGAACAGCTGGTGAAATGAAAGAGCACCACAAATAGACTTAAAAAGCGCAACGTGTTGAATTTCTCCTGATTGCATTTGTGGCAGTTAAGGATGTGCAACACGAGAGTTTGAGCCAGTCCACTGGTGAAAAGTAAAAGCATCTGCAGACCAACTAGCTCTTAAGAGATCCAACTCTCTCCAGGTCTGATGTATACCTCCTCCAAATATTTTGGTGCCACTTTGAACTCACTCTTCCTCAGTCCTTACCCTAACTGCAGGCTCCTCTTGGTTCTAGTTTTCTCCAATTCTGGCTAAAGAGGCAAGCTATTTAATCATAGCCACTATACACTAAAGGGTTTGTAAATTCTAATTAAAACCATAATAATAAAGGTACTGGGCTTGCCCACTCTTGTCTAATCTCACTGCTTCCAGAGTCTGAGAGTTTCTAATGTTTTGGGGCAGGCAGAGTGTCTCTTGTTTTGTTGTTCTCCAGTCATGTTTGCACAGGATGGTTAACAAACCCTTGAATGCACTGTCTCACTCTGTCATGTAGTAAGGCTGAGAAGCGTCAGATGTTACTATTCAGTGATGCTTCCACAGAAAATCCAATGTCCCTGCTAACTGGGACAACTTTTGAGAGACGAGCCAAACTGATGTCCGGGATCACCTTGTGATGGCTCTCAGGGACAAGCTGTCAAATGCCCCTCTCAGCATGTAAACTGTCTGCTGTCCACTGTCTTGGGCAAGCCTAGATACGTTCTTGCTGCAATACATGATGGAGATTCTCATACAAGATGGAGTGACAGTTTGACACCTTACTTTCTTACTGTCATTCTTGGAAATTGGTAGTTCCAGGCCTATGCGAGTTACAGCTGGACAGTGATTCCCACTATGCAACCCAGCAAGAAACTTCCCATCTCTTCCTTTTCACCTGTATCTGGGCTATCAAGTCCTCAAGCCTACATCACAGGAGAAACTGAGACTGCTTTCTGCTCATTCCTCTCAGAGTAGATGGTTACTGCAGATGAGCAGAACTTTGTATCCAGACAGCTGCATATACAAGCCAGGCTTGCTTAGTGAGTAGCATATATTCTGTTTGTATAGGTCAGTGACTACCTATGAGAAAACAAAGCTAAGAATAAAATGCAGCTATTGATGTGCCTGTTTCTGCTCACATCACCTCTGTCTTCCTTCAGCAGTGGTACAAGTTAAGCACTAGACCTCTTCCACAGCAGTGCACAATCCCACAACGAAGCAAAGCCCATTTTTACTGTAGTGTTCTTATGTCTGCATGGAAACATTGTGATCTTGTATATACATTTTGCATTGTGGGGGAAGAGAAAAAAAAAAAAAGGAGAAAAAGAGTAACACAGTGACTATTTTCATGAGACAGCATGTCTACACCACAGCTGAGAAACACAGCTCTATTTTTAAATTACTTTTAATTTCCTTCACCCACTTCCTGGAACTCACGGATGCTAGAGACCCCTGAAGTCAGAGTTTCCTGGCACTGAACATCAAACCTGCTTGGGTTATGCTCATTTTGGAAAATCCCTGTTGTCAGCACCATGGGAATTTTTCAGACTTGCTTGAAAACGTTGCTTTCCAGTCTCAGCTCTACGAGACAGACCCCTCCCCCGCCCAGATCATTTCACAGTTATAATTAAAAAAACACCATATGTTTGAAATAGGCACGCGTAAATTAACATTTGCCTCCTAAGCTTATTAAGCCTTCAGAATAGCTATAGTTAAAATTTATTTTGATCGCCTTTACAGCTTTCCGTTGCGAGAGCACGATGAAAATTAACAGATTTGATGTATACCATGGAGGTGCATGTTAACTTTTGTGCCTGACACAGCAACTGGAGGGAGAGGCAGAAACGGTAATTAACAAACTACCTGGATGTTGTGGCAGTGTTAATTAGGTACTGCAAGAGCTGATGTAGCTCCACAACAATCTTCACTGAGGTAGTCGTTTCAAGCACTTCATAAGGGGTCTTTCTGTCAATCATGTAAAAAGATTCCTGTTTTGCTTTTTCTTTTCCCCACTAAACTGTCATAACGTACTTAAAAACTTGACACACAAAAGAATAAAGATCAAACTATACCTCATTTTCTCTATATGAAAACAAACTCAATACTTGACAAGTCAGGCTTATTTTACTTGTACAGAATATGTCCCAGCTTAGCCATAATTAATTTTGGGATGATTTAACATACTGGGCCACAGGGCAAAATAGGAGTTCGGCCACTGCTTCCACTCTATTCCTCAGAGGTGATCTGCATGAAAAACAGAAGTTTCTAAGAAATCCATATATTTTCCACTGGTAGAGAAAAGGAGGCAGATCTAAGAAAGCAAGACAGATTTCTGTGGGAAAATAAAATTGTCAGGATTGTAGTCCTAATGTACCAAGCACGCAAGGTATGTCATGTCCACAAATTGTTGCACTTGTAGCTGGCATTTTGGAATGAATTAGGTAGGTGGACAGTTAAGTGACAACAAGTACTGTATATCTTTAGCCCTCAAGGAAGAGAGTACTTCAGATTGCCTTACATGTCTTTTTTTTTAATCCTTTAGGTAATAAATTTTTCCAGGAAAAGGTCAGGCCAGTGCGACAGAAAATCATTCTGATTTGAAGGCTGTTAGGAGTCATGAAAGTAACACACCCAGCTATATTCAGCCTGGCTCGATGTGTGCAGAAACCTGCACAACCCAAAAACACAGGAGAAAGGAGGGGAAAAAAGAAAAGGAAGAAAAAGAGGGACAGACACAGAGAGAAAGAAAATACCTGCAAAGAAAGTTTTATCAAAAATACAATCAGCAAGAGGGGGAAAGAGAGACAACAGTACTTGCTTCTGAATACAAAGCCTCTGAATCGCATCTAGCCCCATTTTCTACCATATTCCCCGCCCCCCCCCCCAGCTATTTCTTTAGAGTATTTTGGAACAAGTTGGGCTAAATCCATTTTTAAATGGCAGTAAAGGTTTCAAAAAGCATGGAGAGCCCAACTGCAAGGTGACTGAAATCTGCTCCCTTAAAACGTGTTGACCAGAAGAGGTGAGCTAATACAGCGGGGAGATAAGCATTGGCAGGTTTAAAGCTCGTGATAATGCAGTGATCTAGCTCCAAGACACACGCAACAAAGCTTCTTGGAAGACTTATTTCACTGCGTTCTTTACCAAACAAGGAAATCTCTAATCTGCAAGTAAAGGAAATGACAAGTGTGAACAAAAAAATGAGCTGGTTACAGACTATTCAACCTTAGATTATATTACTCTGAACTGTTAATTAAACTCTTTTTATAACTCTCTCCTGAGTCTGCCTGGGGCTATGCCTTTAAATTACCTTTTAATGGGAAATTGATGTGAACAGCATGCAGCCACAAGACTAGCGAAATATGTCCCCATTCTTAGGATGTCTGCTGTACACATCAGTGGACATGAGGGGTCCATGTAGAACTGGTCCCTCTATTCTTGGTTGCATAAAGAGGTAACCAATTAATTGACTGTCAGGAAACACATACAGCACTATAACACTCGGATGGGAAATAAGGAAAAGCATACACATCAGAGAAAAGAATACAAGATAATCAGGTCAACTACCACAGAAGTGTGAAAAGGAAAAACAGATACTGGAAATGCATGAACACAGTGGCTTACACTTCCAATTCACTAGAATTGGAGTAAGCTTGGCCAACATGTTTATATGATGACATATATCACAATGTGAAATATTATGGAATAATTCCAAAAGCTTGATTTACACTTAAAAGATAACCCATGGTAGCATATGTCAGATGAGTGGTGCAAATGAGACTATTGATATGCTATGCTGTTTCAAAAGAAAACTGAAATAGGCTTATTTTACAGCTTTAAATTAGGAATGTAGGGTACTGCTAAATACAAAGATATGAAACAGAAAGTATGAATTTATATCTATAAAAAGGCAATCTGCAAACTGTTTCAAATAGGTCACCATTAGAATGAAACAAAATCAAACTAAGTTGTGCCCTAATGTTGCATCACAGAAAAAAAAGCTTTCACACAAATGAATGTACAAATGCATTCAGGGGAAGACCGACTCAACAACAGGACTGGCTGAAAACATCAAGAATCTACAATTTCAAGAAAGTAAATAGTCACCTTTTCTGAACAAAACAGAAACTACATGAAAAAAAAAACACTACATGACATAAATGGTTGAGGTCTTGGTTGAACTTCAGCAGCAAGATAAATCAGAATAGCTATGATAGGACCTGAATTCATAACACAATCACAGGTCAGGTCAGTGCCCCACTGCTCAGATATTCACAGTAACGGGGAAACAAAACAAACAAAAAATATAGCTCCAAGGAATAATTACTGAAAGAGTATTTTTTAAAATATATATTCAGCTATATTAAATTTTCCTGTCCTTAACTGATAAGTTACTATACAGTACAAAAAACAAAAGCCAAGGGGTTTGGGGTTTGCGTTTTTTTTCAGAATTGCTGGGCAGACTTTATGCATTGCTAATAAATCCAAAACTACAAATCTAGAAGTCTTGTTAAAGTTTGAATCCCATAACAGTTGATATTTAGACTGAAATTAAAACAACTGCATCAGCACAGTGTCATGCTGTGCACTTCTGTTTAGTGATTTCTAAATGACCATCACAGTTTTAACTAAGAAGCACGAAGCTAATCACACGCAGTAGAGCAGAAACAGGCCTAAGATCACAAGCTGAGCATCTTGGTTCTGCAACAGCAATGGTTATAAGACAACATTAAGGATGGACTACAACAAAAAGTCTACATCTTTACACATTTTTGAACGAGCACCAATATCTTTGGTCTGAATACACAAGGGCTGATCTTCAGATAAAAAAAAAAATAAAAAAAATAAAAGAGATAATTCAGCATTTCATATCCCAAATCTTTTCCTCCTTTTCTTCCTCCTTAAGAAGAGCTAGGCGGAGGGGAAGTAGTAACTTGCTTTTCAACAGGTTATCAGCTAATTCCTACACCTTTAGGGGGAAGAAGCAACAAGGAGAGAACTGTAGGAAAGGGCTACATCCTGCTGACTCAATGCAGCTTGAAAAAAAAAAAAGAAAAAAGCCCTTCTTTGAAGCAGGAATGCAAATGCTGAAATTCCTTCCCATTTCCTCAAGGAAAAGAAATGTGATATTCGCATGCAAACAGCATCCTCATGAATGATCATTTCCATACTGTATTTCAGGGTACTAACATGTTCCCTGATCTTTAAATTCCTGAATATGACCGTTGAACCATATTTGTGTCTACTGACATCATACCGCAACTGCCAATAAACAGCATTTCTCTTGAGAGAACCTCAGTAATCATGCAGCATACAGTAAAAAGCTAGGGGCCAAGTCCCCCTCCCAAGAAATGTATGCTCTTCTTCAGAAGGTCACAACCACCCAAACAAATAATCTCAATAAAAGGTAGAGTCAGTTAGCTAAGGATTTAGCCTAACTACTAATTTTGAATCAGATAAGTGAAACATTTTACTGCACAAAATCTACAATGTACACCTCAAAACAAAAGAGTAAGTGCACAGCACTTAAACTTCCAAGTGGTTAAAGGCATATGGAGACAACAAACAGGACGCAAAGGTATCTTGTTAGAATATTTAATCTAAGAAGCATCCTTCTCATGGAGGGGTTATCTGCAGTGGAATCTAGCTCTTAAACAACATGATTTTTGTTCTTTACTGCCACGCCACTAGTGCTGATAAAATACCACCAGGAGAGAAGGAATCTTCACAGAAGATAATGGCTTTGCCAATGGCAAAGCTGAGAAAGTAACTTTTAGTAGACACTTGTAATTGTAACAAGTTACTTTTTTTTTTTTTTTTTTAAATCTGCTGTAGTTCCAAATTACTTTCAAATGTAATCAAGCACAGTTAATTACTTTCAGTTACTTTTTCTTACACTGGGTATTGGTACCTGTTGAAAAGAAAGATTACTAAAACATGTAGTCACTTTCTCACTCCCTTTCCCTGGGGAAGAGGAAGATTCAAGGATCCAGGAGAGAAGAGAGGACGCTGCTGGCTGCTGTTTCAAGTTGCACCATGCCACTCTTCCATTCAGCTGTATAAATGCAAGCTACAGAATGAAAAATATTACTGATATTCCCACTGTGCCCAAGGAGAACATGCATTTTGCTTGTATACATTTTTCTTGGGTTTGAATGCTGATGTCCACAGAGCCTTTACAATAGACTTTCCATTTGTTTCCCTTATTGAGAGAAAGACTGGGGGAAGGAAAGGAAGGCAAAAGGGTCACACAGACTACATACAGAAATAACAGAAAACCCCTAAAACTAAAAGCTCACCATTTCAGGCAGCTTTTAGTCAGGATAACTTACAAAGCACAGGAATAACTCACCATCATACTAGAGAAAAAATTTCTTCAGAAACCGCTACCTATTCTCTTCCCTCAAATCCCTCTGCTGTCACATCCACCAGAGCTTGAAAATGGCAATGCATTACTGCACTATTATTCTCAACCCTGGATTTTACAGTTTATCACGGAATGTTGCTGGGAATATACAATGATTCATAGTATTTCTAACAATTTATTACTAAGCATGATTTACAGATGGACAGAAAATAATAGAATGCATATTTTTAAAATAACATTTAAAAAGTTCAGAAAGCACACGGCATTGAAATGCTGCCTTCAGAAAAAACTATGCATCAGGATGAATGCAGCCACAACATAATAAGCAAGTAGGGTATGCATCCTCAGCCGTCTCACATGGCACACATACTCCATTCTCCCTTCTCCTCCCAGATGCTAGCATAGATGCTCATTGCTTACGCTTTCCTACTAAGTAACATATATAGCTGTCTAGATAGTTTAGGCACTTTTTCTTTCTATGCAGTGACATTATATACTGGTTTAGAACACTTTATAAAACCCTACTCTGCCACCTTCAATAGCCATGTTAAAAACATCAGTTAACAAATACATAAAGGGAACAATGACCTGAATTTGAGACTACTCCCCAGGTATTTTTTAAGTCCCTCATGTTCCATGTACGCAGGGAACCCTCATCAAACTCAGAAATGCCCACAGTTTTCCCAGGTGACGTTGAATTTGTAGGAACAGTTTACTGACCTGATAGACTATAAAAAACTTTCATTTAAAAAAAACTTTTAGATTAACTTTCCCATAGGTTTTATCCAAATGCATTATCTGACTCCCTCTGCTACACACAAGTGGAAACATGCAGAAGGCATGCAATACTAAAGGTTTTATCCCCATTTTGTATTACCCATTTTAAGATCGATACCCAAAGGACTCGAACAACTGGACAGTAAAACATGGCAGAAAGCCCAACAAAGTTACTGCCATTAGAAGAAAACAGGCACTAGAGGGAGCATCTGTCTTTACAGTCACTGAACAAAAGTTTCTATGTGACTACAACTTAGTCCATATAATATGCAAAATACATTTTTGTAAAGTGTAAGTCCTACTTTTCTCACAAAAAAAAAAAAATCAGACAAATAAAGGAAATAAAAATATTACTTAACTATCGTTTTAAATAAATGCACTCTCATCTACTTAGCTTACTCAACTATCATTTTAAATTATTTTCTTCAAGTTCAGACTCTGAAAGTAAACTTTTTTGTGCAGTTATTTAAATAGCTTAATAGTGTCAGAATACTATAGCTTGCATAGCTCAGGAAATTAAAGCAATGACATTCTATTTTAAGGACACAGCTTCAGACTTCTGCAACGCAGACAACTACATATTGGCTAGCTGCCTCGCCTCACCATGAGAGAAGGGCATTTCTGGGCTGTGATTCACCTGACCAGCTCTAGACATCTGTCAGAGGATGAACGTGTGAATCATTTTCTCCAAGTGCCACTTCTATGAACTGCAAGGTAGCTGAATTCACATGTGGATGTGTACAGCACAGATGATTAGGTCACAGGATCCCCACCCAAAACATAAACAGAATATGCTAGGCAAAAATATGCATGCCAACATTAGTGGATGTAAATGGGGGGGAAGGGGGGGAAGGTGAAGCAGGGATTCAACTAATTCAGCTTCGCTGAATTAGTAATGTTAAGGTGGATCATTTAAAATGGAAATTAGCTACACGTAGCACTACTACTATGACAGTCACAAAGCCTTAAGAAAACACAATGGCTACCGCCAAGTATCATTCTCAGCAGAGGATTATATAGGTTGGTTACTTGGAGCACACTGGCACCATAAACTCGTACATTTTCTAGTACGGTAAAACTCTTCATTCTTACTACATGCAACACATCTGGTCAAGAAAGCAAAAGGAAGAGACAGAGCAGAAATCACTTATTACAGCCCATAAGAAAAAAGAGAACCTAAACATCTACCAAGCTGGAGTACAGATCCATTTGAAATGTTAACAGTATTTTTTCTGCTGAAAGCAATAGGAAACAAAAAATATCTGTCACCTATACTTCTCTGTAATGCCTCAGCTTTGCTATGAATTCCCTTGCTGAGTGGCAGGTATACATGCTCCCTTCAAGATAGCCCTCGGCTCTCTGTCTGTCTGGATGCTGATGCCTGAAACACTGCTGAGAATCACAGCTTAGTTTACCTTATGCAGTTTAGTAGCCATGGTTTTAATATCTGGCATTATGCTCCCAGACTGCATGCCAAGCCTAGAGACAGGAAATTCTATTTTCAGATCCATCAAATTGGTACTGCTGCAGTCAAGGATATTAAATTATGTAGTTTTAGTTTGTTGTGTGGTTTCTTACTTTTGTCAACAGTCATCAGCCACATAAGACAGGCTGTAAATTTTGGGAAGAAATACTATCTCCACTTATGTCCTCTGAACAAAGTACAGAAGTACAGTGACTGTGGTTCTCTGGAATTTTCATTAGAAAGATCCTTCTTCCCCTAGGCTTGAAGGTCCTTGCTCATTTCTAGACAGAAAGGACTATGCAGTGCAAAGACAAAACGCAATGGTATCTTCAGTTATCCACCCAGATTAACAAAGCGATCACCACATATGACATCTGCTGAAACAATGTAAGATACCAGAAGCCTCCAAAATCTTAACTAATTTACAGAATCATAGAATAGTTAGGGTCGGAAAGGACCTTAAGATCTTCTAGTTCCAACCTCCCTGCCATGGGCAGGGACACCTCACAATAAACCATGTCAACCAAGGCTCTGTCCAACCTGGCCTTGAACACCACCGGGGATGGAGCATTCACAGCTTCCTTGGGCAACCCATTCCAGTGTCTCACCACCCTTACAGGTAAGAACTTCCTCCTTATATCCAATACAAACTTCCCCTGTTTCAGTTTTAACCCATTATCCCTTGTCCTGTCACTACAGTCCCTAATGAAAAGTCCCTCCCCAGCATCCCTATAGGCCCCCTTCAGGTACCGGAAGGCTGCTATGAGGTCTCCACGCAGCCTTCTCTTCTCCAGGCTGAACAGCCCCAACTTCCTCAGCCTGTCTTCGTACGGGAGGTGCTCCAGTCCCCTGATCATCCTCGTGGCCCTCCTCTGGACTTGTTCCAGCAGTTCCATGTCCTTTTTATGTTGAGGACACAAGAACTGCACACAATACTCCAGGTGAGGTCTCACAAGAGCAGAGTAGAGGGGCAGGATCACCTCCTTCGACCTGTTGGTCATGCTCCTTTTGATGCAGCCCAGGATGGCTTTCTGGGCTGGGAGTGCACACTGCTGGCTCATGTTCATTTTCTCATTGACCAAATTCTGCTAATTCTGCTAATTCTGCTAAGAACATTCAAAGCTAGAAGATCTTGCAAGCCCACTAGTTTAAACCCTGATAAATCTGAATAAAAATTTTTTGACCAAAAGGATTTTGAACATCTGTAAATTTCAGATCTTTTAAAGAGTTTCTCTTCACATTTTGAACATTTTTACAGTAGTGTAGGAAAGCCTCCAAAATACTAATATAAGCACCTATCATTAAACTAACAGGAAAAAGAATATAGAAAAAAAAATCACAAAAATTGAGCTTTAAAGGTAAAATTTTCAAGATGTAGCAGATATACAGGGTTTCAGACTATAAAATTTCACCTCTATATGTAACAAAGTTTGCCTTATAGTCCTACGGCTAGCTCCTCTGATGCTGCAGCAACAAGCAACAAAGCAGCTGGAAATTCCCATTAGCACTGAGGCTTGTTAGTCACAAAGACTCTGTCTGAACTGCAGGACACCTGACCTGAGCATGCATGGGCGCAGGAAAAAGATGAAAGAAAAAAAAAATAAAAATAAAAGGACAACAGGACTAGGAGAAATTACTGTATGGTCTAGACTTGTCCCAGCATGAAGCTGGGACATTATAAGCCTCATAATTTAGAGATGAGCACAGGTGAAGAAACAGTCTTTCATCTTTCTCTCTTTCTCCATTCACTTGGTGTGAGCTGCAGCACAAACCAGAAGAGTCCAGCTCCCTCAAGTTATGAGTGCAATATATTCCTCATCCTGCAGGAGGAAAAGCTATTTTTACAGTGCTATGTCAACTAAAATTCACTTGACAGAAGATGTGTATCTTGAGCAACTAAGACACACTGTAATCAAAATCTTTGATTAATTCCTGTGTGGATGGGAGATATGCTGTTGGCCACTGAACTGAGCCCTGAGGCAGACATGATCATGCTACAAACAGGAATCAGCTAAGGAATTAGACAACCCAGTTTCTTTTGCTGTGGAAGTGAAATGCAGAAGTTACCATGATCAGTAATATTATTCTATGAAGGCAGAACTTTTTAAGTCTAGGAAATGACTCCTTCCCATTGCTATCTGCTTTTAAAAAGCAGGCACAACTTCCTGTAACAATTTCCTAGGGACTTGCATATTTTTTTCTCCTCCCCCCACCCCCCCCGCCCCGTCTATTAAAATCAACATATTTTAGAAAAAAAGTATTAATAAAGACATTTATGAAAAATGAATGGTTCTGAACCACAACTCCTGATCCAGAATTGTTGTTCTGAATCACTGTTGAATTTGGATCACAAAAATCAACAGCTATGTCCTGTGCTGGGTGTATTACAAAACACAGTAGACTTGGATCAGGAGAACAAAGAAGCAAAAGTCACATTTATGTCTCGCAGATGTATTAGGATGCTTGGCAGATGCTCTGTAACTCACGTGAGCTCCTTCCCCAGCTACTGGAGCACAGCTTCATACCCTAAAATAGCGAGAGCAGTGTTTCTGGTCCACAGGCTTCCACCCAAACACCATGGATTGTGCTACACGTTGTGAGCGGGAAGCTACAGATTACCTACATAACTCCATTCCTTCTCCACTTCTGGTGCAATTGAATTCCTGCCCTGTTTCAAAAGCAAAGCCTTAGTAGCTATACAGGCATGCTCTATTTTTATTTCATTATCAGTGAAATCTGCTAAGGCTGCACGTCTTCAAAAGAAAGTTACAGATACTGCTATTTTTCCACAAGCTCTCAAAATTACATAGTAGAGCCTTGTGAACCACTTTCTATAAAACTGTGGGATACTTGCTCTCTTGAAACCAATGCATAAATATGTATTACTAGTTTATAAATATGCATTGTATTACAAATGAAGAAAATAACTAAATAGAAGACATCATAATTGGTATGATCCTTTATTTAAAAATAAAAAAGAATTACAAAATTCCCCAGGGAATAGCTTTTCATGTAAGCATGGGAAGATAGTATGGCAAAATATTTTCCAGGTTTTTTTGGTTTGTTTTTTTTTTTTTCAAATGTATGATTTGTGGGTTTGGAGTTATTTTTTCTTTTGGTTTAGGTTTTGATTATGTTTGGTTCTGTGATTTACAGAGAGACAGAATAATCTCTCTGGGTTGCTGGGAGAAGGAAGGAAGGAAGCAAGCAAGCAAGATGGGGCTTTTTGTATCCATCCCCATGGCTACAATAGTCACACAAGTCCACAGCATCTCACGCTTTGATTATTGTATTATCTTTCCTTCTAAGGCTGGTAAATGCATCAGTGCACAGTTGTATCCATTTTCTCAAGCTGTTGCTTTGAGTATGCCATCCACATATTGCATCTCTCATTTTCTATTGCACTGAAAGAAGCAAGTGTGGAAACATGATTGTAATTTTATGCAAGTTCTTCCTATCAAGGAAGCTGATCAGCTATTTGAAGTCTGGCCATATACTCTCAAATTCATAAATACAAAAGGAAAAATTAACTGGTCGAACTTTCCTCAGAAAAATATGTATTTTGTGAAATTTCTTCTGTCCATCTGAAATGTTCCCAATCTAAAAAGACATCCACAAATCAGCCAGGTACTGCACATCCCTCAAAAAAATGCTGTACAGTCACTGGTGAAAGAATCCCAAGCTGCTCAGCACTGAGCTGACCGGGTACTGATGTGAGCTGTCAGAAGACACACACACAGGTCCATTAGGCTGTTGAATCCTGGATGTTAAGCGAAAACACCAGGAACCTGAATCAACCAGAGAGGAAGCAAAAAGTCTGAAGCCAAAGACTAGCCATCTAGAAAAGCTAAACTTAATAATATTCTGCTTTAGTTCAGAATTAGGGGGCATAAGGATGGACTACGTGTATTTTTTTCAAACAAAATTACACAGTGATAATATCAGTAAATATGGCAATCCATTTTTATTTTTAAGCAAAGGGAGAATAAACAGATAAGCATTATAATGAATGAAGGAGGCTCATTATTCACTGAGGGTATCACCTGTATCTCAGTTGTTCAGCCTGGAGAAGAGAAGGCTCCATGGAGACCTTGGAGCAGTCTTCCAGTATTTAAAGGGGGCATACAAAAAAGATCTGGAGGGACATTTTACAAGGACATGTAGGGATAGGACAAGGTGGAATGGTTTTAAATTGAAACAGAGTAAATTTAGGCTAGATTAAAAGGAAGAATTTCTTTCCTGTGAGGGTGCTGAGACACTGGAACAGGTTGCCTAAGGAAGCTGTGGATGCTCATCCCTGGCGGTGTTCAAGGCCAGGCTGGATGGGGCCTTGAGCAACCTGGTCTAGTGGGAGATGCCCCTGCCCAAGGCAGGGGGGTTGGAGCCTTCCAACCTTAACTATTCTGATTCTATGGTTTATCTGTTAGACATTAAACAACTGTATGGACCTATAGCAAAAGCATCCTTTATAGATACTGAAGATCTCTCATTAATTCTTATCGGTTGCAGGCTGGTTTTCCAAAGGTCAGAGTGTAACACTAAGATCCATAATATAAGCATGCTACACAGATAGGGATTTAATTAGAATCACCTCCATGCCCAAGGACACAATCATCAAACTTTACCTTGTGTCTTTGATGCTATTTGTAAAGATGATTCTGCCTTCATTCCCAGGCTTAAGACTGAAGAATTTCAATCTCAAAGGCAAGTTTTGAGCAAATGTGATGCTGCAGCCTGATGATCCCGCTCAAAGTGAGCTGCTTTATTCCGTAAAGAGAACCCAGAAAAAAGCCAGTCAACAACTTTTTTGTTCCAGAACATACTTGTGCCCACATCATGTTGTCTCCATGAAACTTTACATATGAAGGGTGAAATTTCAGAGCTAGAAAGAGGTCTCTAATACTTTCATAGCATTCATCACTCTCACATTTCTTCACACATAAAATTAATTCAGACTAGGGAGCTCTTTTAAAAAAACATACGAAGGTATGCTATGGAGAAGGGACATCACCTAGAATGTTACAAGAAGTGACACACAGACTGATTGTATCTTACATGTAAGACAACACAAGCATGTAAAGAAAGGAGGTGACTAGGGTTGAGGGTCTATGGGACAATCTATTCTTTTGTGGCAGAGGAAGATTTGGGTCTTGGACTGTATGTTTTCTATTTTCAGGAGAAAAGCAACACTGCTGTGTGAGAGTATAAAATATCACTGTTGTCTTGCATTGTTGTTTTGCAATTTAAATGAAAACAAAATCAGACTTGCATTTCAATAACCTCAGGTTCTGAATTAATGGAAGTGAGATGAGAAGTGAATATAAGGGATCAGTACTAAAATTCTCACAAATAAAAATACAAAGATCTGAGAAACAATTTCCAAAAACATCTGATTATTTTAGTTACCCTTCAGTAAGGTCTAGAAATACAGTGCCACTTTCTGACAATCCACTGATGTATCTTTATTGAAGCTAAGTGTTTTATTACAAAATGAAAAGATAATTTACTGGGAGTTTGAGTAAGAAATTATTTTACACTTTGTAGCCTCCCTCCCACCCAAATAGCATAAATGCCTCATTGTTCTCCCGAAAGCACATCTCTGGTGGAATATAAAGATGGTGCTTACAGCAGCATTTTGAGACAGTTAGCAGTTAATCATATGTAAAACTGTTAAAAACTAGGGGACCAAATAATTTTTAAACCTCCCTCATGCATTCTGCAATTGTACCGTGGGAGTCTGACAGCCTGATGGATGGTGGGTCACAGTTTGGCAGAACACAGAGTGTTAGGTGACCGAGTAGGTAACAGAGGAACAACAGCATAGAAATTACAAGGGAGAAAAAGGCTTCCAAAAAACCCCCAAAATCCTGCAGGAAATGTAGACATGTTTAAGCAGGTCCCTTAACCTGCAAGCAGAACCAAGGGTTCTGAAAAATCAAGTATCTGGTCAGACTCTCAAAACACAAGAAACGCGAGATTGGTATATTGTATTTAACATACCTCCTTACTGTCAGACTCAAATGAGATGCAAGAGTTGTCTCTGACATGTCATGAGATTTAAGCCTTTCCTCCATTTCCCTTTTTCCTGTTTATCTACTGGGACCGACTCCCACTTCATTTTTGAATTCTTTGGATTCCTATTTGATTCTTGTTTTGGGCTCATGTTCATACCACTCAAACATATGTAGTGCATCCTGCAATTCTTACACATTCAAACCCTATTAGAAAACCAAACTGAGCGAGTAGAAGGGAATACATTCTCTTATAGGAACACATGTACTATGGTGATGAGAGGAGCCAATGGTAACCATCATTAAAGGACGACCTGTATGTTCTGAACAAAGTGTCTGGATTTTGTCCCACATAGAGTCCCTTATGAAGTGTTTTTAGCATGTCCTTCTTTTAGGCAATGGCTTTAGGGACTTACCCATTCTCAGACTCAAACAATATGTGGGAAAAGGCTCACAGTTTAGACTCCACTCCCGTTCCCAGTGGGAAAAACCAGCAGAGGACAGGTTTTGTTGGTTTGCTTCTAGCACACCACTGTTAACAATGCAACTCCATCACATCACTGATGAGCAACCTTTGACTTCTTGGCTGCCTGCTCCTTTCAGACATGAGAAGAACTGCACGATTTGAACAATCAAAAAAGCCTTTGAAAGCCACACTGATTCCCCTGCCACATCAGACAATAAAAGATGATACCTCAGCCTCCTCCTGAAATCACATATATTTGAGCACAATTTGCTTCTAACTTGTTTTTTATTACTAACTTACTAAAATCAAAACTCCAACATTTTAGTGTGATTTACCTATAAAGACTGTGAACCACATTCATCGACTTGCCTAAGAAGGAATAAGAGACAAAAAGAAGTCCGAAATCCAAACTAATTCACTTGAAGTGCTGGAAGTCCCGTCAACATTACAATATGAAAATTACATAGCACGGCTACCCACATAAAGCTATATAAATGTCTTTCTTCCATATTATACAATAATATTTTTATATGTGTCACAAATAAACATAAAATTATTCTTCTTGGACATTCAGTATGTCTGAACGTCTTTGCAGAGTACCTGGCTATTGAGTAGTGGAAACTCCCTTTTCATCTTGTACAGTGCCGAAAAAAACCTGTTAACACCATTTATTCCTCAACTCTTCACATTTTGGGACTAAAAGGAAGGAAAAAATATTAATATTATTCAGAACAGCACATTCAGTACTCTGAAAATGCAAAAGAAAACATCTCTAAAATCTGACCATGTCACATAGTAGTGAAAAACATGTCTACGCTTACTACTCAGCTGGCAAAGAAGTTGCTTGTGTGAATGCCAAAGAAAATTAAATAATATTCATTTGGAAGCCATTCAGGGTTTAGTTTCACATGATTATAATGAATTAAATGCAGACAGGATTCACAGCATCAAAGTACTCAATCAAAATAAAACAATGAGAAAATAGGCAAGCGAGCTTGATTATTTAAATATGAACAATTATGTCACAGAGCAAGTAATTTTCAGTGACACAGAGGAAAACAGGTAAACTCCCTACATTATGCATTTTGCCTTTTGGTATTTTTGCACCTACTGTAGAATGAACACTATTTGTTTGAAAACATGTAATTCTACATTAAAAAGTGAAACAGACTTGACTGACAGAGAGGGACATGGATTAAAATCCCTAAGGTTTACTAGCCTAAAGGCAGCCATGACAAACTGCTGCCAGTTGCCCAAAGTCTGCACAGCTACTCGAGCACACAATCCTCAAAATAGTCATATGTGGCTGAGGACAATCCCTGCTGTGCAGAGCTGAATTTCAAACTGGGCTCAAGAGAAGGGAAAACATCAACACAATCACACACCAGTCACTCACATCTTACATTCATTATCAGGTTTTTCAAAGGAATTCCCAAGGCAGCTATATTTCACAGAATTGAAGATTTAAAATAAAAGAAAAAGAAAAACCAAAGCAACTCCCTCTACTCAAAACACTATTTATGTTAATTTATAAACCCGCAATAAAATGTATGACAAAACTGCTCAAGTAGACTTTGAAGACAAAAATAGGGTTTGGAAAGTGAAAAATAAATACTAAGAGTGTAGGTAACAGGAATAATACTGCTACCAGGGAATTGAACGCCATCCAGTATACAGGTTCTTAACTGAATGCTATATACTTGTAAAAGAATCTTACTTCCCAGGAAAACCTGCAAAGATATTTTGATTTGCTGTACAGAAACCATAGCTACCCATCTTTCCCTTTCCTCTGTGAAAAAATTCTGTGTCACTGCAAGTAAATATAATGTATCAGCAGTAGGATGTGATATGTTAATATCCTCTAATTTCCATTACTTCAGCAGAATCGATGTGTGAAGAAATTTAAAGTCTATGCATTAGATGGGTTAGTAAGAGCCTAGGAATGAATAAAATATGCAATTAGAAAATTCTGTTTAAATTAAGAAGAGACTTTGCAGAGAGAAGGCACATTACGTTCACGTGACTGGTCAGCTACTGATTTTTCGTGTGTGTGTTCTGGTGTCAGACTGAAATTTTCTTTACTAGAGTACCCTGGAAAGGGTGTGAAAAGATTAATAAAGACTTCAGAAGGATTTACATATATTTTATTGATGTGAGTATAACATACCTCTTCATGAAAGCCAGCAGTAGTCAAAAATAAGGCAACATTTACTGGTAGATCCTGCAGAGAGTAAGCAATCCAAACAACTATGCACCTCTTATCATACATTGCATGTATAGATGAGTATGTTAAGTACACTAAGAGTTGCTGGTTGTTTCTCCCTTTGTCTTACTGCAAGATACAAGTAGCCCATCTACTAGTGAGAACCCTTCTTCCACACTGCCCTTTTTAAGTAGTGGGAAGTATTTAATAAAAGAACCCCCAAGGTTAAACTGATCAGAGCAGTTAGTGAGACTGACTGCAGCCAGCAAAGTCATTGTCATTATCCCCTTCTATGAATTGCCCGTCACTAGCATAAAAGAAATATGGCAACTGGCAAACCATGGTTGTGTCAGGCACAGATGGGAAAGCTCCCTCTGTCTGCTAATTGACCGGGAAGAAAACTCATTAAATAGCATTTTTCACCTGTCACAGTCCAAGAGCAAACTCAGCAGCCAGTCCAAGAGCAAACTCAGCAGCCCTCTTGGCTGCCCACCTGTAGGGGAAGGCATAGCTGATGCTACACTGGACTCTCTCCTGCTACTAGACAAATGTCCTGTTGCTCAACACAAGAGCAATAGATCAACCCACTGACAATTAAGCTCCCGTAAACCACAGTGTCATATGTATCAAGTTCTATCTCAACCACATGCAAAAAAAAAATATATTCTAACCTCTGATTTTCATAGGCAGTAAATAATGAATAAGCTAGAAGATAAGTTCTGTATTTTGTTAGGACTTTTTCCCCTCCCTTTTAAAGCACTGTCAGCACAATGAAGTTTTATAAAAAGACATTTTGATTAAAGCAAAATAAGAAAAGGTAGGAACTGGTTTTGTGTGACTTTTTTTTAAATAAAACATCACCATCACTATTATTTGCACTTATTAGAAAAGAATGTAAAAAATAATACTGAGAGATGTTATTTCTGTTTTGTGCTCCATTTTATTAGTATGCTTAATTTAACACCAGCATAATTTTGCTAAGTCCAAAGAACCAATGGCATCTACATCATTAGTGTAAATCCAGGCTAGACCAGCAAATATTTAACTCCTGTGATACACTGGTGGAAAATAGAACAGGATTTGGCTTGTGGCATTTGCTGGACTTCCTAGACACTTGTGGTATTTCACTGGGTTACAAAATTTGCCAGCGGACTTAAACATCAACTCACTTAAATACAAGACGTAAGAGTTAATATATTATTTTAATGTTAGTTTCAAACAGAGCAGACTTTGACACTCTGTAAAGGAAGAGCCTACCACCATAATGATGTATACTCATATATAGACAACAAAACAAACAGAAAACTCCAACAAACCACAGAGCTGTAAAACTCAGAAGAAATAATACATACATTTACTTAGTTACTTCAGAGTACAACAGCAATCAGCAGGAATGTGCAGTTGCCATACAGGGACCAGAAGAGAAAGGTTAGTTTTAGTGAAGGGCTTTGTGCAACCTCAGAAACACATGGGTGCCCCATCCCCAAAACGCAGCTTAAAAGGGAGTTCCACCAGTTTCCTGTAAACCTGATAAGTGGGAGAGTGAGCATAAATCAAATCTATAATCAAAATTTCTCCCACTGCTTCTCTTCCCATATCTCTCCCACCCCAATGCTTATCTGTACAACTGTATATCATGACTGGTCTCTCCTGCGGACAAACCTGTCCCTGTATGTTAAATGAACAGAGTTGCAGGAAGAACAGACTTTTACTTCAAAGGAGTGCTGCTTTCACAAGTTGTTTAACTACCAGTCTGTTTTAATTTTAAGATTTGCATGCCAACTCTAAACCACAAAAGAATTCTCTCTCACGAGCAATGGAGATCAACATTTCAGGGTGCTGACACTGACACTGAAACAACAGTTAAGAAAAGGTCCCCAAATAAATCCTACTGCATGGAATGGTACCATGTGGCATTGGTTCTAAAAGAACTGATAACTCAGACACTTTTCTAATTTAGCACTTTTTTTGAGTGTTGTTCTCCTTATCCTTCCATTGGGTGCTTCCCCCATGCAACATGCTAACTAATATGAGGAGAAGACTTACTTTCTGCCTTAGCCATGGATCATGGAACATCTCAGTGTTGCAGAAAACAGGATGAGGAACAAAAGGATCCGCTTTCCTTTTATTAAAACATTAACCATAGGGGAAGAGGAGAGAAGATCTGAAGAGAAGGAAGTCCAGTAAAACAAGAAGTAGGAGTACGGAGGGCCAGCCCAACAAGCCCGAATCCTGCAGATCTCTGCAATGAGCTTCAGCTAAGTATGGAAAACTGCATGCGAGAAACTGCAATGGGTGGTCATTTGAGAATCGCTTCATCAGGCTACAGAGACAGATATCATAGGCTGATGCAAGGGAGAAGATGTCCCCAAAAGCATTTTCATGTCAGACCCATCCATTGCAAGAGCCAGCTGCCTGCAGAAGGGAATGAATCACACATGACAAGTATCTACAGAGTAAAGAAGAAGCAAGTGCAGTGACTCAAAGAGCAGTACAATGCAACAGGCTAGGAAAAGGACATACAGTGCAGCAACCTGACATGAGGTAAGACAAGCAGGGTTCATTTAAAGAGCAAAGAGAAGGATGAGTGCCTACAGAAGAGACAACATGAACACTAAGTTTGTCCTTTTTTCTGCCAGCTCAAAGAGCTGTTGGAGAAATAATGAAAGGAAAACCAGTAAGTAAAATTTGAAGAAATATTACCAAAATGTAGTTTTCAGATTCACAATTCACATTTTACTGTTTGCCCACAGAACAGAACCCAGGACTAAGCTGCTTTCCCTCTTACATTTCTCTCCATGAGATGTGATTGTAACAACTATCAGGTTAGACCAAATTGGCCACATAGACTGAATTTGCTTATTTTTCTCCATTATGCCTTGCTTGAACTGACAACACTCCAAACAAAACTATTGTGTAAGCTCTTTGGTTTGGTTAGGCTGTGTAAAGATTACCACAATGTTATAAAACATCTAAAAGAAAGCAAAGAAAACCTCATATTGTGAAAAGTTACTTGGTCACTGCCATCCTATTTGAAATGCCTTTTTTTTTTATACCTCCCTTGTTTCAGATGGAGTGGCCCCATTCTGTTTTCAGACGTCAGACGTAGTGAACACAATGCTGTCAAACTATAATGGACAAAAATGATTTTTTTTAATTTTTCCATAAAGTGTTTTGTTCGTATGAAGTACTGTGCCAAGGATCTGCTAAGTTATATCATTTCCTTCAATGAAACTAATTTACAATGAAAATGAATCATGGGAAAGTCAAGGAAGATATCAACTATTCCTTATCCACCCTGTTCCTTCCTGTATCTGTGCCTGGAAAAACCAAGCAACAGAAGCACAACAGACTAAACTCAGATCTGGTATAATGCCATTGAAGTCAGTGATGTTACAGCATGAATGAATTTGGCGTAATATCAATTTAATTTTTAACAATACTAGAGCCAATCCTAATAGGCAAACATTTGCCAATCACTTTACAACATGAAGATGATTTTCGTGTTATAAAGCACAATATGCTGCATCCATTCTAACTGGGAATTTGCAGGTAAGCAGGGGGTATACTGTGTACTTAGAGCTAAGTTACTGTTGCAGGAGAAGAACAGAATAACCGCTCTACAAGCTGAATGTAGAATTAGCAACAACATATTGCTACAACCAAACAAAATCCTATCTTGTTTGCTAGACCAGTACACAGACTTCAGGATTGCAGGAACAATGTCATAGCTATGATGGAGAAGTAACTATGTCTGGTATTTGCATTAGGAAGATCACCCTTTGGTACAAAAAACCTTATGCTTGATTTGTTCTCATGATTTCTGAGAATATTTGTCATTCTTGGGAAGTTGCACGCTAAACAAAAAACAAAAGCCAAAACCCTACTGAAGCAAGCTCCCCTCCAAAACAAAACAAAAAGCCCCACAAGGCACATCCAAGCATAAAAATTCTCTATTATCAATGTAATAATTACACAGATGCTTTTTCCTCCCCACTTCAGTATCTCAGAAGTTTTAAAACTGAAATTTACCACCTATTCAATCTTCATTACAAAGATAAATGATGTACCACAAGCCTATATAACGCCTCTTGGATTTTTTTTTTCTCCACAGTGTCTCACTGCCACTGAAGTCAGTGACAGAGAGCACAAACGCTTGCAAGAAGAGGAGAGGTATGCAGGCCTGGATCAAAACCTTCACTGATGGATAAATTATAAGAAATTAAAATTACTTATTCAGAAACTTAAGCATTTTCAAGTCCATTATCACAGTAAGCAGCAATAAAACTAATTTTGGGTTGGGGTTTTCTTGGGTTGGTTGGAGTCTTTTTATGTCAGTGAAGAATATACAGTTTCTCAGTTCCCCGCTACTCACACATTCCCTTTTGCAGCACACCGAAATAAAACACATCCCTATATGGATCATATCCACTGCTTCAATTTGTTTTCAGAACAATTGCATGTTACCTGCCTACAAAGACATATAAATTTAAACACCCATTTGAAGCATCCTTGTTCAAATACTGCCATTATTTAATGTGTGATCATAAAGCTGTAGTGGATTGCTCTCCCTGAGCAGCATTGCATGGCAAACTCTCCTCTCTTCTGAGCTGTAGCAACTGTGCTTGCCACTGCTATCCATGGCTTAAAATCATAGTACATAGAAACTTCTACCCCATCTTTTAAAATTTAACAGATTTTAGATTTAGAATGTGTAAGAATAAAGACTATTGCAGAAATCCATCAACCTTCGTCAAACTGTAAAAAAGTTTTACATTTAAACTAAGAAATAAGAAACAAACAGAGATGGATCAGCTACCATATGAAAAGACTAAAAACCCAAGACAATGATGGATTCCAGAATATGGACATACGTTTAACAGTATTAAAAAAAACCCCAAACAACAAAACCAAACCCCCCCCCCAAAAAAAAAGAACCCACAAAACCAAACAACAAATTTTCACAACATAATAGGAACAAATGGCGTTCACACAGTGTTCTTATGTATCCAAAGAGCACTTGAAGCAACCACACTTTCACTGACAACAGATGGGCCAAACAGAAGTTAATGGCCTATTGCACTGTGTGTCTGGCTGATGCTGGGGGACTAAGACCTGCCAATGCCTCAGACCTAGACAAGTCACTTTGTGCCTCAATATCCAAGTCACCAAAATGAAGGCCAATGGCAGCAACCTTACAGAAGTGCTTTCAGATTTCCTCAGGATAAGCTCCACAGATGCCAGGAGCTAGGTGTTGCTGCAATTAACAGTATGTCAGATGTTTTCAATTGCATGAGACTAACTACTTGGGACTAAAATACAGCCTTGTGCAGGACAGTTCTGCAAATAAAATTGCTCTGGTCTTTGTTAAGTGCTTAAAATGGCATTTTCTCTAAATTTGCAGTCCATGCAGGTCACAGCAAATAGGACACACTTGTGCAGCCTGAGAAACAGTCTAAGAGGGAAACTTAACTCAGTTTGTATTCCTTTCCTCCTCATGCTCTGGAGGAGAATAAAGAGTACCAAGTCTGTACTATTGCAGTATGTTCCCTAATGCTCCTCTGATGCATTGCATTGAGGGGAGCAGAGCAAAAACTCTTCTGAAAGTATGGGAAATATACAATTCCTTAGCTGGAGGGCTTTCTTTCATAGGTCTAGTTCGTATTCTTGTTTTCCTAACAGCAACTCAAGTAAGTGACAGCTGTAAAAGGACACCTCTATCCCTTTCCCCTGAAGCCATTCTCCATTTCTGAAGGTGGTTTACACTGTCTCAGAAAAGAAAACTGAGCCATGCACTAAGTATGTAACAAGGGCTATAGTCCACCATTTTTCTTACTATGCTACCATAAAATTTAATGATTGTACTTCAAGCAAAGGACTGAGTCTAAAAATTGTACACTAAAAAAAAAATAAGGCAAGAAAACCTTGAGGAAGGTAAATAGAAGAGAAATTGAAAATATAAATATAAAAGTGAGGAATAAACAGGAATAGTTGTCCCTCCAAATACTTTTCTGGAACTGCCAAACAAAAAAAAAAAAATTAGAAAAAGGCTTTTTAAAAATTATTTCATACATATAATACGGCAAAGTAAAGTAGACTTTATGGCCAACTTGAAAAGGCTCCAGATTTGCTAAAATAATAGTAAAAATACTCCTTTCATGTCTCTACTAAAACAGTGTTTGAGCTACAACAGCATGATTCCAAAATACAACACTATTTGTCTGGAATCTTATCACAGGCATGGACAAAGAAATGAAGGCATACAGCCAACAGTTACTGAAAGGAAGTAAGTAACAGTAACTAAGATGTCTCCAAATATACGCAACTATATAACCATATATGGGGGCGGGGGGGGGAGGGAGGGAGAAGTAGCTAGTCAATGCTTAGAAACAGCTTCAGCTAGAAATCTCGGAATTTAGTTTTTATCCACAGAACATTCATACATGCACACACGCAAAATCGTGAGCAGTACTGAAAATACATTATGTTCTCTTCAACTTGTACAGTAACATGCCGTACCATCTTAATCATTCCCTAGGTATGCTGGCACCAGGGCAACACAAGTGGGAGTTGCAATTGAATTTGACCAAATCAGCTTTTAAAGGTTTAAAAGAAAAAGTCCTGAAGGAGCTTATTACGTATAAAACTATTTGTTCTTCAACAGAAAACAAGTTCCTTTTTATTTAGAGGCCATTAAGGAACACAACCTATTAATTCAATTCATTATTCATAGTCTTGAATTTAACTAAAACACTTAAATATAACTTCATAGTGATTTTTGCTGCATTATTAGCAGCAAGTTCACTTTGCTGAAAAGAAGCATACACATACGTGGTGATAACAAGAGTACGTATATTTTATCCCACACACCACTGAAGTAGTTGTATATTCCTCACTAGATTTTTTTTCCCCCAAGAACACACACAGTGAAGGTTTACCTCGCTGAACTTCCTTATATGCCCTTTTAACACCATTCTAGGTCACAAGAATGATGCTTTTTTCATATTCATATTTGTTAAATTTAGGAAATTAACATTATTTACACAGAACATTCTCGTGTGGTATATTAGGTATCAAGCCAGCATCCTCCTACTTGCAGGTGACTGAAAACCACTAGAAAAATTATGTTGCCTTGTAAGTCCAAGATGATCATCCAGAGAAAGAATTTTGACGCACACAACTCATTAACCCTAATCAGCCTTACTGCTAAATTCTTTCATATTGGACCAAATGTTTAAGAAGCATTTCCTACAGTATAATGCTCTGCTATGTAGAATTAATTATTATTAGCTCTAAAACCACAAAAGGTCTCACTGACTTCAGTTCAGGGGTAAGCACCTGCACTGCCTCATTTTTAAGTACTCCACACCAACAGATGCCAAACATTACTGTAAGCTGCCACTGATTCAGGACAGATTCCCACCATTGTATCTGAGCAGCACTGTTCTGTAAAAAAGCATGCAAAAACCTCACAAATCCCAATAATTAATTCCATCAGGATTCTCTTATTTTCAAATTGAAGGGAAAAAACAAAACGAAACAAAAAACAAACAGATTTTGAAAAGGAGCCCTTCAAGATTTGCTTGGCTGTTGATGATGGACCAAGTTATGTCACTTCTACTTTCTCTCCCTTCTACCCTGCCACCTCCCCCCCCCCTCCCCAAAAAAAAAGGCAAGGAGGTGGTCTGTATAAAATAGTTACTTAAAACAGGCTATTGTTTCCTTCTCCTCCCAGACCACCCAGATTTCCAATACTGAATCATCTTCACACTAGACAGATTAGTCTACTAGCACAGCTCTTTGTGCAAAGGCTTGCTTCTCTGCGATACATTTATCACTACTTACCACCATCACTGCATAAACAGAGCATAATGTGCTAGTTAAATGCATACGCTTAAGAAGAAACAGTAAATATTGGGGGGGGGGGGTGAGGGAAGTGAAATCTTAGGCATTTGGGGAGGGGAGAGCCATGACTAAGGCCCTTTTGAAAGCTCAGGAGATTATGTTTAAAAACAGGCTTTCTTTTAGAGCCTGTATGTAAAGCCCTTTATTTTCTTTACACATTTAGAGTTTGGGATCTTATACCTGTAAGCTGGGGGGGTTAATCAAAATTTAAAAAGGAAATGGAAGTAATCGCATAATAATCTAAGTCCAAACTCTAGCATTTCTTGAAAATAAATAAAAGGGGAAAAAGGACTCCTAGAGAGTTTCTCCTAGAGATTATGGCAGTACATAGGCAGTTTAAAAATACAAATTCTATTTAAGGCTTTGTTATCTGTTTCCACTTTCAGTTCATAATGCTTCAGCTTCCCACCCAGGTACTGGTATATTGCTACTGGTCTCCACTGTGTTTTGAAATCCACAAATGAGAAATAGAAGGTATGAAAAAAACTATGCTAGTATGAAAATGAAGTTAGTACTCATACAAGGAACAGATATTGCTTAGGGGCAGGATTTACCTATCTAGTCTTGGCCATCTTAAAAAAAAAAAAAAAAAAAAAGAAACATCCATCCCATACTCTTCTTTTATTCTTCTTTTATTGCGAGAAAGGGCAGAGAGCATCTTTGGAGGTAGGCAAATTAAAACAGTGTGGAGATGCTCAAGACTAGCACCTGTCCAGACAGCTAGATTTAGGTGACTTGAAACTCATGCCAAGCCACAAATTAAAGCAAAATTATATACATGAAAAACATGTCAGGCATTTGTCCTTTACTCAAAGAACCACACAGCAACAGTGTTTACTGTATTTTATCACATTTAGGATAAATACATTTTTAGTGTGATCAGCTGTGCATATTCTTTACTAATCACGAACTTGCCACCCCACACTTTATGTGACTGGCACAGAAACTATTCTATAAATCATAGCAGCTGCTCAGTGAAGCAGGGCAGGCAAAGGACTGCCTGAGGATGATCAAGAAAGAGCACTTCTCTCTGCTATGATATGTAACAAGGAACAAAGACAGAATTCTGTTTGAAGACGTTGTTATTAAATCTGATTAGGATCACCACAGTTAGACTGGAAATCATGAAAAGGAGGAAAGGTGTACACTAGAATACTGTCAGTAACAGTATTTAGAGTCTATCTGGATGTGGGTTATATTAAAAAAATGTGTCTCTAAATGGTATTTAAAATCCAGGAAAAAAATCAGGTAGAAAAAATCATTGCTCTGTTGCTAATGATATTTAATATGACATAAGCAAAATGCTGCACTTCAGATGTTGGTTTTGTAGCCTTAATTTCTTGTTCCGCATCTTGTTATGAGTCTGAATGCACATCTCTTCTTGGAAATACAGCTGCTTGTTCTTTCTTTCCACTACAGTCAGCACGGATATGCTAACATGGCACAGTAAGACAGGTAAATGGAGTGGTGATGTTCAGAGAAGCACACAGGAACAGGATGAGTGACACTGACATGGGCTGTAATACAGGAAATTCCAATGAGGCATTAGGAAATCAGTTTTCACAATGAAACAACTGAGCACCAGAATGAGGGCCCAGTCAAGTTGTTGAACACTCATCTTTGGAGAAACTAAAACTGCACTGGGTGAGGTCCTAGCAATCTGCTGTAGCTGGTCCTGGTTGGAGTGGTGTCCTGGACTTAGGTCTCCAGAGGTCCCTTCCAACCTAAATTACTCCAATTCTAAATCACCTTGAAGTAACTTTGCTTTTTAAATGGCTAGTATATCTAGGCCATTTAAAATTACTGCAGTTAGCAAGGTATTATTGTCAGTCTTTCCATCATGCCTATTTCCCCAGCAGGTGCATTTTTGCTTCTTGGGTGGACAAAGAAGCCATGTGTCAGTGACTGGGGAGGCTGCCTTGAACATCTTAAGCTTGCTCAACAGAATGTTATTTCTTTGTCACAGTCTTAGCATGCTTCCTTTCCCTTCCAGCCCTGTCTCCAGCTGTGGCTTGTAACTAGTTTTCTGCCTGTGAAATAATCAGTGGCATTAGTTCTTTGTGATAACTACATCACAATTTTGCCAAGTTGCAATTTTTAAAGAGGTTTGCTGTTCCCACTTCCAGCCTGGGCTTTGAATCCCTCCACATGCGGAAAAAAATTGTTTGTGCTTCTGTAACTCAAGTTTAACTGCTGAGACATAAGTTACTTATTAGGATAGGCTGTTCCCAAAAATACAAGCCTTGAAATAGATTAGCATATAGCTAAAAAGGAGATGATTGATAGGTCTTCTACCACTCTGATAGCTACACTGGCTCATACTAACTCTCCAATAATACACACATTCAGAATCTATGCAAAATTTCATAGCTACAGTATAGTTTCAGAGGTAGACAGTTGTTCCTCTTCTCCACTTATAGTGCCAACATAACTTTACAAAAATCACCCCAACAGCAAAAGATCAAATGGCAACAGGTATTTCGCAAAGGCTGAAGATAATTGCGAGTGAAGTGTGCCTGCCATTTTTGCCAACCATTAATTTGCTCCTAACTTGCCACTGTGGAAAAAGAAAAACCCAACCTCACAGGCACCTGACATGGACAACTGCATCAGATTAGGCTTTGGACAGAGTAATGAATTAGTCTGCATTATCATCATGATTGTTATTATGCTGTCTGTTCATCAGCTACTGAGCTTTTGCACACTTCAGGGCAACAAGAATAGCTGTAATGTTACAAATACCAAACCCATCTGTGTAAGTGAAGAGACACAAAAGGAAAAACAAGGAGATATTTAAACTAGGAGAAAATGCTGAAGTGGAGCAGTGGCTGTTGCTTGCAAAATATTTTAAGGCTAGAGCATACAGAAGCATATTCATATATTTATAACATTGACTATGTCAATTGAGGGTTAGCAGTTTTTTCATGTCATTCATAATGATGTCTTATGCTCAAGAAACATAACCTTACCATATTGTTTTCCCTCTCTTCATAATTTCCAAAATGAAAAGCTATCTTAACACAATATTAATGCTAAACTGAGATGGAAACAGTTTTGCTGTCACAAAAAAAATTTTTTTCCCCTAACTTCGAATAAAACATCAAAAATCCAAACATGGCCTCAAGCCAAAAGTAATCCTAAATCAACTGAAATGTTTTATTGTGATGGCTCATTTTTTTGCTGTTGTTTTACTGTAAATTATTATAGCTTTTGAAATAAACACCAAAGAGTAAAGCAGAACTATTTTATTTAAATAGTGTTAAATTAGAATGTCACAACAATTTCAAAACTCCATCAAAAACATTTCAAAGCAGGAAATTCCTGACCACTTCCTATTAAGGCTGAAGCCAGGAAAATTCTGGTGTAGCTTGCTACTTAGCCTGGCCTTTGTTTGCATGACATGAAGTATTTCTATTACAGAACTGCAGTAAAGAGATAGCATTCCAAACTCAACCAGTTTAGAAACTGGAATTAACTGAGAGGTATATTTTCTAAACTATATTTATATAAATGAATGGTCAGTGAATCAGAAGATGTTAAGTAAGGAATAAAAATAAAAACACACTGCCTGCATGTAGCTATGAGAAGCAATATTAGAGTACCTTATACTTTGATTTTTAATTCATTGCTTTTATCAGTGCAAATAGTATTTGGAAAGTGATAGAAAAGCTTCTGTTGTATACTCTGGGTAGCGAGTCAGTCTTGCACACTAAACCATCCACAGGCATCATGAAATACAACAGCAAGGGATGCTGTAGATCTGTGTCTCAACATTGAATGAACTATTCTGTCCCTGGATCACTGCATTTAATCTTCAGATGTGTTACAGCTGGTCTCAAGATTTACTGTTAATTCGTCAGAAGTACAGGATTTCAGACTGTTGATGTGTTTTAGAGAAGACTATCTGAAGGAAGTAAAATCTTTGGTTCTTCAACCACCATGTTATACATGGACATGCTTAGCACACGCTGCCTCCTTTGTTCTGTATAAACTTTTTGCAGTTTTCAGATGGGGAAATGGCATGGGCTAATACTAATCGTGAAGTTGAAGCATTTAGGCACGCTGCAAATCCTGATTCATGACGGAAGTTTGCTGGTTATTTTCTTTTGGACAGAGAATACAACTTGTTAAGTAACTTCTCTGGGGAAAAACACAGTCCCTGCAGAGCTGAGCCACCTGCTGCCTAGATTTCATTGTCTAATTTCCAGGCACTGTCCTTACTGTCCTGAGCTGAGTACCTCCACACAGCCCTCCTCATCCACAGAGAAATGAGGTGCCTCACAATGTACCCTCAGAAAGCAGCAACCTGGCTAGGGAGATGACAAAGTTAGCCAAGGGGAACCATAAACACTAGTAAGGAACCTAAATGGTGCATCTTCAACGCAAACGCCCCAGTAGCACAAGCAACAATGTGTCCACTTAAACAGCTTTGAATGTAGTCCAAGAGTTAGATGCATACACATTAAAAATCTAAAGTCTTGTTTATTGTTGGGTTTTTTTTTTTAGATAAGTCTGGCAATTTTTTGTATGCAAAAATGCAGTTTCAACTAAGAAGTGTTTCTCAGCTCAGATAAGTGTTGTCATCTGCAAAGCAGGACACTTTCTGAACTCAGGGCTTACACATTCCCAGATGGGAGAGATAAATGACCTTCGATCTCTCACAGCCTTGCTGAGCATGGAAAGGCTGCCCCTCCTTCACATTTTGGGGTGGGTTTCCCCCCCCTCCCTCCTTTTGGGTCCTACTGTGATACCTCAGTGTAGTAAAATGACAGGAATAATCACAAGGATACAGCAGACACTTTAATGCCTAGGGGGAAACAGAGCTTCCAGCTCTCAAAGTTTTAATAATGAAAATCGGAGCACTAATTGGCTTGAGACGTGTGCCGTTACACATACCGTGAGAACATGCTTAGGCTTCTAAATTTCTTTTTCAATCTAGTTTTGGGCCCATTGGGGCTCAGGTCTTAGTATTCCACTGAAATGCATGAAAATGGAAACAGGAGCGAGGCATCAGAAAGCAGTGTGCCAGTGAACATTTCACAAGTACGTACAGAGTGCAAGATGCTCCACTATACCCAAGAGTAATGAAGGACATCTTCTATCACATCATGTCCCAGACCAGAATCTTCTACATATTTAAATTGTTCAGCATTATGTATGCTTCAGTGGTTCCCAAACACAAACACTTTCACTTGCAGCCTGATACAGTCATGAAAGACTGAGGAATGGTGGCCCAAGACTGCACACATTTCAAAAGTCCTGTAGCAGAACTGGAAAGTTCTTCACAGCTTAAACCTTCCTTAAAAATCCTCAGGGGATGTCTAAAGTATTAGGTGGTTTTACAGAATTCATAATGTTTTACTTATTAAATACTTAACAGATATATTATAACCAGAAGAGCAAACAACAGCTTTTTAAGAAACTATGTTCTGGAGAAACATGAATGGAGAAACATTCTTCATACCTGACAGATCTCTTACACTCGCTATCATTTTGACAATGAAGTTCACTTTGTAAGTATCTTTTAGTGCTAATTAGTCTCAAGCTACTAATAATAGATTTCAGTCCCTCCTAGTTTTACAGCAGAGTAAGAACAGCATTGATGGCTACAGGAATTTATTGCAAAAACCCCCACATTATTGGGGTGTTATCAGAGACTAACACACCATGCTCCTACTATTTTTCCACAACGTTATCATCTTAGAAATAAGTAAATAAACACACCACCTATTCCATATTTCTGGAACTGGAGGCATGGGGGTGTCTGTTTGTTAGTTAGGGGGGGAAAAAACACCAAGGTCATGTTTTGGGGATCTCTTTCTTGTTGTTTAACTACAGCAAGGATGAAATAGGTAAACTGCTGAATAGCAATTTCAACAGAATTGCTGGTTCATGTAAATTACCTACCCCCTGTGGCATGTTTACAAACCAATCAAAATATTTTCTTCAGACAAAGCACTGCAATAAATTTAAATGAAAATAAGGACAACCACACCACAAGACACATAATAAGAGATTTGTGCACAGCATGGAAAGTATCTTATAAGTAAGAAAATTATGTTCGTGCTTTAGAGTGCAGAATTTTCAGAATAACATAGCATATTTATCATTTGCTGTAGTACAGTTATTTCCAACAACTTAATGAAAAAACTCCAGTTATAAGTTGCTATTGGACTCACTGGGAATAAAAAATTAATCTGAGCAAAGCGTTTGATAAAACATGCATATTCTATCAGAGCAAATCTTTTATCACATTCTTTACTATAAGGAACACTTACTGAAATGTACATTGCAACCCTGCAAGAAAATTCCATCCAGTGATTTCTGGGGCGCATCACAAGTGTAGATGGAATGTAACACAGCCCTCATCAAAAATTATGTGACAAGGTGCAAATACAAGCTGAAAAGATTCATAAATATCCTGCAAAATAACTTCACATTCCTTCAACAGACCGACATTAAAGACCCTCATTGCCAGCAAGCTCAGAAAATCTTTTTCTTGGATTTCTTCTGCTTACTAAAGAAACACCACACCCAGAATAGCATATGAAATTACACCTCTGGAAAATAACATCTATCCCAACACATGGTAGAAAGCACTGCATAAAATACCTCTGCATCTTCTCCTGAGGGGTACAGCCCTTTGATCTGCTTTGGTCTGTGAATTGGCAGTTCTTCTTTTTAATACCTCTTCAGATCAAATTTCCAATATGCTGGCATTTGGCAGAGCTTGCCTGCTGCTACAGTGCAAGGCTGAGTGTTCACACTTCTCAGAACAGGATCCTCTCGTGTGCAGCTGAAACAGACAACTGCCTACAGGAATGAATTGCTGAGAGCAGGAAAACAGTCCTGTCCCTGTTTTCTCATGCCAGAAATCCAAGGGGCGAGGTTGCCAATGGTGATACCAAGGAAGTGTACAAGGCACAGCCAATGACTCCTTCTCAGGGGTGAAAGAGCCTGCCCTGCCCTCCTGGGAAGCTGGCCTAACCCACTTCCCTCATCTATCTCTGCCTTTCCAGTACCTGCCCCTTACCTCCAGAGAGGAAAATTTTCATTTTCCTTGCAGGAAAGATCCATTTAACCCTGGAGACCTGCATCCTTTGCAGGCCCTATGGCAGAACCTGACAACGCTCCTACACAAGAGCCTCCATCACTTCCTGGCCTACCCACTGTGTGCGTCCCACAGACAACAGCATGGCTAAGGTCTCTCAGGCTGGACCTCCAGATGTCTGTGACCAGTGAACAAAGCAAAGCCATCTTAACACACAAGTAGCATCATTCACATTGCCTCTAGAAAAAAAAGGCATTTCTACATGAAACTGTGGATAACAGAAAGACTGACTGTTGTCTACAGGTAATCTAGGAAAGACCTCAAACAAGTCCAGCTGGCATCCCAGCTTGATTCTCTGCTTTCCCTCAGCAAAAAAAAAAAAAGTCATTCTCTTGAGCAGGCCCCTTTTCTCAGCTCTCTATCACATACCCACCTCTCCCTGTCCTGTAGCTCTCCAACAGTTCTCATACATTTGCCCAGAAGGAGTTCACTTTTATTACTGTTTATTTTTCCTCCAACAGCTCCCTACTAAAATGAAGCTGCATATCCAAACAGTAAACATAATAATCATAGAATAGAATCATAGAATAGTTAGGGTTGGAAAGGACCTCAAGATCATCTAGTTCCAACCCCCCTGCCACAGGCAGGGACACCTCACACTAAACCATCCCACCCAAGGCTTCATCCAACCTGGCCTTGAACACTGCCAGGGATGGAGCACTCACAACCTCCCTGGGCAACCGATTCCAGTGCTATATACCACTATATTTAGTTATGCAATGCAGGCTCACCAGAGAGCAGTTTAAACTCATCGCCCCTGTATCACATCTGTGCTACGAAAGCAAATATACCATGAAAGAGTAAATTGCTACAAGTGCCCAAAAGGCAAGAGACAGAAGCCAACTGGCCCAGCAGTTCCCAGCCACCTCCACTACCATCCAGCCAGCTACAAGTTCTTCCACCCATCTCTTCCACCTCTTGCCCAGAGGAGGCCAAACCTTTGAGATATTTTAAAACAGAGAGGATATTACAGAACTAGTGGGGACAACACACAAGAAAATAAGAGGCATATTCAACTGGGAGTAATATGAAGGAGAAAAGGGGGAGACTGTACATACAGGGAGATATGCAACGATTTGTCACGGTCCATCCACCAACCTGACCTGTACCATTCTGATTTAAGGAAATGAGAAAGCACAGTAGCATGAAAGAGAAGAGACTGCAATTTTAAGTCTTTTTGCTTTGTTCAAGCAAAAGAAGAATAAGAACAACTAGGATAAAAGAGAGGTGTAGAGAAGTTAGAATCAGTGTCCCCTGTCTCACAATACAGGAACAAAGAGTAATGCAAGGAAACTGAAGGCAGAGAAATTCGCAAGCTTAAAGAAAAAAAGTGATCAGTATTGTTTTACAGGAAAAAAGGAATCAAAATAAGAGCAAGTATATACCTAAAGTTTTGACAGCCATATGTAACTAGCACAGCTGTCAAGAATACTTAGATTTTGTGAAACCAACATAACATTTTGAAAGGCTATTGAAGTTTCATGTTTTATGGTTTTAAACCTGTCTTTAAATATCTGTAATCTGAGTGAAAACAGTTGTGAAGAAGAAATTATCTGCCTACTGTGCCATTTTTACAACTTCAGTTATCTGATGCTGTCAAGTGCACTGTCAGAGCCAGGACACCAGCCAAGGCAGCACTGGGAACTGGTATTCCCACTAACAAAGGGCTCATTCCTCATCACTGAGGTTTCCCATACCCATGGTTCCACAAACTCACTGATTCTCAAACAAATCGGAGTTCACAGACCAAACAAGCAACTGGAGAAAAGGCTGTGATGCTGGAACTGGAGTCACAAACAACAGAAAACTGGAAACCATTGATCTGCATACTGTATTTCATTAAGTACACTGGATTTTGATTAAAATTTTAAACATGGAATTATGGTATACAGGACATAGAAAGAATATATTAAAAAAAAAAATCACTTATGCTTTTAATTTACTTTTTTTTCTTCCTCCTGAACCAAAGAGGGGGAGGGAAGTATATAACTCTTTGGCTTAAGTAACTATTACAACATCATGACAGCTTCAGCAATTCATGTGAAACAAGAGCTGTATCATCCAAAGTGAAAAAAATCAAACCCAGAGCTACACTGAAGAATTCTGCCTTGGAACAGTAAGAAGAAAAACAAAAACACTGATTCCTGTCAGGTCTTCAGGTTTTTGTATTTTAAATATTATTGTTTTGTATGGAAACTTACAATTAACCCAGGCTTGTTTAATGACTGCAATTTGTTTGTGTATTATCTCCAACTACAGATAAAAGAACAAGCTATTTCAGTCCAAAAAGTTAATGAAAAATAAAATAAGCCCTGTCCTTTTTGTATCATCAATAGTTTGTTTTCACTGAATCTTGGCTGAAACCTCCCTACCTCCACAGAGACAAAAGGTTAACTTGAGTCTGAATATCCTGACTAGCTAGCACAGATGGCAGTGTGGCTTAGAGCCCAGGATCTAGTTTAAACCAAGTTAGCACTTACCCATTTTGTAGGGAGAATACAAATAAAATAACACTGAGAATCCTCCAATGCCCCTCCTGCAGTCCCTACTTCCTCGTAAGAAAAGCCAGTTTTCCACATCTGGCTGGGATAACCTTAGGGCATCACAAATCTGTGGGACATACTTGCAGACTTGCACTTAGTCCACACTGTTCAACCAGTATGATAGCTACATTTAAAGAAAGATCAACCACCCATTGCTAGGGTATGGATGTGGAGCTGATCACACACACCTATTATGCTCTAAATTCATGCTTTGCTATAGAATCATAGAACCACAGAATAGTTAGGGTTGGAAAGGACCTCAAGATCATCTAGTTCCAACCCCCCTGCCATGGGCAGGGACACCTCACACTAAACCATCCCACACAAAGCTTCATCCAACCTGGCCTTGAACACTGCCAGGGATGGAGCACTCACAACCTCCCTGGGCAACCCATTCCAGTGTCTCACCACCCTAACAGGAAAGGATTTCCTCCTTATATCCAATCTAAACTTCCCCTGTTTAAGTTTTAACCCGTTACCCCTTGTCCTGTCACTACAGTCCCTGACGAAGAGACCCTCCCCCCAGCATCCCTACAGGCCCCCTTCAGGTACTGGAAGGCTGCATTTGGAAGGAGGAACTAAGGCTGAATTTTCAGAAATATTGAGGCTTCTGACAACTGTGATATGACTTGAATGAGCCAGTGGGAGCTCCGAGGCACTGAAAATTGCTGCAGGTGGCCAGCTGCATCTGCAGACGTGGAGTGGGCTGGCTGGTCAGTAAATGGAGATCCGCAGGCTTTCCCACCTCACATTGGAGAAACAGGGGAAGTTGGAGAAGCACTGGGGAAGCAGCAACACTTTTCCACTTCTAGAAAATCCATGCCTGCCTAGAAGTTTTCCAAAATGGGCCCTGAATTTCCACATATGTCCATTCTTCATCTGTAGAGCTCTGTGTAGCGCTTGCAGTGTTCAGCTTTATTAAAGAAGTAGAAGTAAGGCAGATTCAGTCAGTATCTTTTCTTTTTGTTCTCCTTTCACTGACACTGTTTGGGATTGTATATGTTCCTATTTCAAGTTCTCCAGTGGCTTTTGAACGGTAAATACAGAAAAACCTGAACACTTACAGCAGATCTACTTTAAGAAGGGAATGAAATCATACAAGATATAAATAAAAAATGTAAAACCTAAGAAAATATCTAAAATTTCAACCATTTAATATGTTTATTAAATAAGTTATATACAGTAGTTCCTAGATTTCATAACTAGTATGTACAAATGACTTTTCACCTTCCATTCCCTTACCATGTTTTACTCTCCAGTTAAGTACGGGCTCACTTAACTTGCAATAAACTTTTCCTTCCAGATATCTGTCAGGCTGTGAAGTGCTATTCTCCCATGCTTCATAAATATGGTGTCTGGAAACTCATTATTAAAACCATTTCTGTGAATGCTCAAGTTCTAATTCATGACTTCTCTGAAACTGTTTAATGAAACCAAGATGTCTGATAGTCAAGAAAGTTCTTCCAATGGGCATGAGCAACAGATCTTTCACAACCTGTTAGAAGATGTGCCAAGACTAGTTCCTTTCCTGTGTAATAGAAGCCACAGGAATCAAAGTTTCTGATCAAAGTCCAACACCTCAGCACTGCCAAAAGCTGACAAGCCCTTTTTCCCCCTCTTTCCTGAAAACAGCTCTATAATCACACTGGATTTTAATAGGATAACTATCTCTTGGACTCACGCTGAACTCAGTTGCATTAAACTATGATTAAACCATATGACAGCTACATATAGCATTACTTCATATATTTATTTTTAAAGTGTGCCGAGATTTCTTATGCAACCTACTACCACAGTCCAGGGTGGTTTTTTAATGTAAATTTCTTTCCTTCTTCAAATATTCCAGCAGTAAAGCGACAATCCTGCTGTACTTGTGGAATGCCAGTCCAGAATATATAGGCTGGATTTAATGAAGCTATTCTGTTTTGACCGGAGTAACTATGAAGAGATTTTAACGGCTGGAAACAAATTCTCCTGTACATTCCTTCACGCTGCGCAGCAGTACAGTATATCTGCTCCTAACCATTCACAGCCATGGCTGTTGGGAAATTGTCATGGCTACAGAATTCCCATACCAAGATTGAGGTACTGAAATAACAAACTGACCATGCAAAAAAACAGTACAGGTCTGTCAAAGTTTATCTGCTCATGTTTTGCGTCGCAACTCACAGACAGTGTATTTCCAGCTCACCAGTGAGGCACACCCTGCTGGAGGAGGACGTAACCTGAGGCCCAGTGAAGACTTATTTAAAAGGTGAGAGTGGTGTAAAACTGCTGGTGAGCAAGAACTGGCCTTAACGGGGTCTTATGTAGACAAAAGAAGGGAGATTTAAATGTATTATTGCTGTACAGCCTTTTCACACTCAAGCCAGAGAAGGGAGTGGGGAGGAATAAGGACACTGAGGTCTGTGAACACAGCTTCTCCACAGCTATGCCAGTACTGCGCTTCCTGTGGAGAAGAGGCACAACCACAGGCATAGACTGAGCAACTCAACCCTTCACTGAGGGACTCACATGGATAAATGCCACTCCAGCCAGCCAACATCCTGCATCAGCAACACATCTGATTTCATTAACTTCATGCCACTGTAAGGCTTCTGCCAGCTGTTGTCATACAAACTGTTAAAACTGCTTACTGGTTTTGGATGCATAGTTAACCTTGAGATGTTATTTAATTAGATGTGCTGAAGGAAGTAGTAGTTCAACAGCAGCATACAGCAGTCTGGACTTCTGAACTTCTTATCTCATGTACTACTGATTCAGTGTAAAACCACAGCAATATCCCAGAGGTTGCTGGTTATTCACTTACCAGGAGAAAAAGTAAAACACCGATCAAAAAGGTCTAATTGTCCTGCAGAGGAAGAACCATAATCATAATGTGTAGCCTAAGATGAACAGTCAGGACTTAATAGACAGAACTGCTCTTTTCCTCAGGGGGCAAAGAAACAGTTCCAGTTCTTCTGTTTGAGTCAAATCACTGTTAAATATGTGTGCCAATGACCTAATTCAGTTTTCTAAAGATGTATTACTTACGCAAGAGAGACCATAACAACCTCTTCACAACTATTCCCAGTCAATTGCAGAGCTACATATTTGCAATAGGCACAGTGCATAGTGAAACTTAACGGCGAAAAACACACAGAACCCAATTTAGCAGAGGGTGAATAGAGGCTCAGTTACATCTCAATTCAGTAAAAACAAATTATCAGATTTCACGCCACACATTTATGGAAATTTTAGCACCTACAGAGAAATGAATTAGCTTCCTAAGGCATTGATATTTGCAAATTTAAGATGTTATGGAAGCAGAAAACTACCATCAATAAATGATAAAAAAATAACACTAAATTAGAGGTTTATGTTTTTTTAAGTCTACCAGATGGGGAAAGAACCTATTTTCTCTTTCAGCTCTCTCCACTCAATAGTTATATGCTCACAATATTCTCCAACTAAATAGGATCTAGCAATTTATAATAGTGGAATCATCATAGTTAATATTTTGAAGGAGTGTCTATGGGAAACTTAATTTTCACTGTATGCTTGGACTTCTATAAAGAAGAGCTCTTGTGAGTCTAATGTTTTGTGTTGATTCAGCTGCAAAATGCTGACATAAAGTCTTACAACTTGCTACACTGGCTAATTCTCAGCAAGGACTAAATCACACGGAGGTGTAACAGGTTTGGCTACCATTCTCTCAAACTGTAATTTTGCAGCAGACCTGGTAAAACTGTCATTGCAACCTAACTGAAAGATAACCATACCTTTTATGCCTGCCCATGAGGTGCTTCTTATGGTCAGGAACGGTGAGAACATACAACAGACTCAGCTGTATCTGGTAATATTTAGGTCTGTTTGGGGCAGTTCCAGTTGGCCGAGGGCTTCCAGTGCAGAGCTGACATATACAACCTCCCAGCATCTAATATGTGAGAAAATGCTGTGGGCTTGCGCACAAGTTGAACCAGCTTGGTGTCAGAGCGTGGTTCATTTTTTCCTACTCATTACTGGCCCGATACTCTTCCCAGACAAGCTCGTGAGATTTTCCTACTGATTTAAGTGGGAGAAGAACTCTAATCCCCAAATACTCTAATTTTTAGGAAATTTTCTCACAAAGGTAAAATACCCAAGCATCATAAAGCTGGAAAAAGGGATATTTTTCTCTCTCTAAATGCAGAAACCTTATATTAACAGAGAAACAATATGAAAAAAAACCCAACACTCTGAAAGCTACTATTTTCAATGAAAACACTAATGTGCGTTGCAAACCTGAATGGGTTTAACTCTATGTGTTATATCTAAAATGTAGTATTCACATCTTGGCACAACCCACACAGCCAGGAAAATAATCTGTGCTTTGCTGTTCTGCCAACAGTTACTTTATAGCTTGAGCAGGTATGTAAATTGCTTCCCATTAGCTGGAGTACTAATTCAACTGAAAAAGCCATCAGATCAACCTTTTCTCTTGGTGAAGTGGTCTTTACTCACCCCACACATACAGCCTCCTCCCCACCCCTCACCCCTTCTTGTGATGGCCAAATTTGCTTGGAAATTCTTCCTGGTTTAATCCTAGCCTGGGAGAAGCAAAATGTATCCCACTGCTAGTGCTGCTGTTTGGCCAGAGTGCAGAAAACTGTTAGTTCCCTTCATGCTGCTTAAGAGGAGGCACATTATCTCATACAGGGGAAGTTAAAGTCACAACAAGGGATCATGTGCTTGATAATGTTTGTACACATGATCACCATACTTCCTAGTAAATTAATTAGGGTATTTTGGCATGCTTACAACTCATAATTCTGATACAAGACATCTATGCTTAGATATTTGTAAGAGAAATTACCTGCCATCATGAGAAAAAAAAGAAAAGGAGCATACAGTTAGAAGGAATTGAGGAGATGGGAAGCAGTTTTCCAAGTTACTGCCATTAAGAAACAAAAAGGTTAAAAAGAAGAGGTAAAATTTAGGTATGCCTTGCTACATATTTGCCTTGCAGCCAGGCCGGAATAATTTACTAACCCAGTGGACAGTGTAATACTGTAATCCCTTTGTGCAACAGAAAACCGAAGCACCTGCAAAGTATGTGGCTAACTCAGAATGGAGGACTACTTGGTTTTCCACAAAACCTGACATTCTAATGTCAGTGCTGGAATTTACTAAACTCCACTCTGTTGGCATCTATTAAAATAATGTTTGAAAATTAGGTGTGAAAATAAAAGCTTTTAAAAATTCCCATATCAAGTGTTAAAGCCCAAACACTCATTCATTATGTCTTGGAATTAATGCTACCATTATTTATGAGGTTTCAAACAGAAAAGTACCATGGTACAGTAATAAACAAGAAAGTGGATAAAGACTGCATATTTCATGTACATAAGAGAAATAGTGAAATTCAAATTGGAACATTGAAAATTATTAAAACTGTTTTCCTGCATTTTTCTTTAATCTCATGACAAGTAGCAAAAAAGGGTTGAAAAGAAATATTCACCCCCCCAATTCTAGAGACCCCGATATACCCTAAAAATATCTCCACAAGTTTAGGCAAAATTCTGCAAATGCCAAGCCCTAATACACTGTTTTTCTTATCTTTTGCTGGGAGACACACAAATTTATGGTGAGCAGGAAATGTTCACTGTATCTGACATTACATACTTCTGAGATTAGATGGGGGGGGGGGAAGGAATTCATGGTTACAATTTTCATGAAACCTTACTGCTCCATAAAGCAGCAGCTGCACTGCAGTACATTGTTCCTCACACATACGTATTAAAAACTTCCAGATAGAGAGATATGAGCTCATTAGCAAACTGAAGACACTAAGATGAAGCATCCTGAAATGCTTATTTTCCCATTAATTGTTTTGACATTACAAGATAAAAAAAATCTGAAGAGACTTTCACAGCAAAGCAGTATCAATAAAGCATTTTGTAAAGATAACAAACGTTATACATCAGATTCTGGTCTGGTTGCCCAAGATGCCACCTGTTTCAGTTTGTCAAATAGAAATCGATAACTAAATAGCTAAGAAATTAAAACAGCATTAGTGTATTCTTAAATTTTTAAGCTCCGCGAATTATTACAGATGTAGTGTCAAACATATGCTTAGTACCTAGCTGTATTATTCTCAGTTTATCTGATGCTAATTAAGAATTCCCACATACATGTTGAAGAAATCTAACTATTTGCATATTGCATAAACCATAGTGCATTAAGGCTTAATCAAAAAAGAAAACCCCACACATTCATTTTTTCCTCCGTAAACTACATTAGGCTTCTTTAATGAGAAGTGACGTGGTATCATGTGCAGCTTTTTATCTTACATAGACTACTTCATAATAAGCCTGGTGAAAATATCAAGGACTGTTTATATTTTGTTGTCCAGTCATTCTAATTCCTTATTTTCTCTGTCAAGCACAATCAATAATTCATTTCAAAAATGCGTGCTTCACATTTGTTTCCAGTAGTCATTCCATTGCCATTTAGCTAACATGGAGATGGCCATAATCCAGTCTTGACAAGCACCCATCTCATTAATGCCTTTTTAATCATCCAGGATGACATCCCTGTCAAGTTCTAGATAAATGATGTCTAAGCACATTCAACACACAAAAGCATCATTCTCTCATACATTTGAGTATAAATGGGTTTATTATGGAAATCTGAAATTAAAAAGCAATGGGCAACAATATAGGAAAAAAGTAAAAGAAAGCATATAAAAGCAAGGGATTTAGTGACATGAAGAACCAAAGGGGTTTTGTTTGGTGGGGTTTTGGTTTTGTTGTCATTTGGTCTGCTGTAGGTGAGTTTTGTTTTGGTTTTAGATTTGCTGGGGTTTTGCTTTGTTTTTTGTCCTCCCCTGTGTCACAAAAAGGTCTGAACTATTATTATTTCTTTTTCCTCCCACTGCTGCTGTTCCACTGCCACTGAAACACTACAGCACTGCTCATTCCCTCTTGCTTTGCATGCTCTGACAGCTTCCTGCACAGCATTGCCTCAGGGCCAGCACAGGGTTCACCAGGAGCACAGCAAGATAGGGGCTATGATTTCAGTTTCAGTGCTAGTTCTTCAGCCAGGAGCAGCAACTGCAGTAAAATGAATCCAACTTTAATGGTGTAGCTCCAGGCCAAAGCATGTTAAGTATCTCAGGGGGGCTGATATGTGCACAGGCTGGTCAGCGCTAGCACAACAGAAAGGTGCAGCAAAATGGTCACACACAAGTTCAGAGAATTCAGGAAACCTTAAAAGGAATACTCACCAGGGCTAACCAGTCAACTGAGTTTTCTCTCCCTTGACTTCCTCCAGAAGTAATGAAAGAAGAGGACAACTCAGCAGGAACCTAACTCTGATCCTTTGAATTACCCCTGAAGAACTTGTCTGCCATTAACTACAGAGAAGATTAGCCTCTTTCAATACCTCCCTTTTGTCTCTATTCAGCCCATGCAAGCAGACTTTAGAAGTTTATAATTTGGCAAACAAATAAAGCAAGCCATACCCCTGACAAAAAGGCCACCTGCTCCTAAATGTCAAGGCTGTGCTCTCAATTTTGGAACTCAGTAGATTAAGCTATATATAAAATAATATATGTAATTACATACAAAATAATAAAACCTGCTGGAATAATTTTAAATGTAAACCATTTTTTCCCCTTCATCTCATTTCCAAGAACTGTTTGACTGTTTTGTCCAAAATCTTAAAGATATTAAAACCAAAATTCAACTATAACAGAAAATTCAAACACACACATACAAACGTATTGCTCAGTCCCAGCAAATGTCTTGGCTGCAATAAGTCATTCCAGTGGGTTACAAAATTGTCTCAAGTCAATGGCAAATTACCATACTTCCAAGTACATTCTATATTGAGGGAAAAGTGAAAACAAAACAAAAAACCACAAAAACCCACCACACAACAACGCCCCCCCCCCTCCCCCGGAAAAAAAAAAATAGACCCACCAACAACTACAGGGATTTACTGAGGATTACTACATGCTAAATTCTAAGATCACGCTACAAGAAGTCGTGCAGAACAATCCATTCACAGGGTCAGTTTGCAGCACTAAAAGACATGCCTCCCCCTCAAAACAGCACCCCCTAAAGCTACCTCTCCTTACTCTCCCCCTACCCCAAGAAAAGGGAGTAGCATCGCAGGAACAAACACAGATTTAGCTGCATTTTACCAGAACCATTTTTACCTAAAATGCATAGCTTTATTACTGCTGTTATCGGAAAATGAGAGCATATATTCACACTACAGAAAATTGTTAATCCTTAATTTTAGCAGCTTCTGTATTCGAAAGTTTAACGAAGTAAATGCATTTCATGCATTTTACTGTTTTTTAAATGCATTAACTGACCACATTTCTTTTTTACTGTTTTTTAAATGCATTAACTGACCACATTATAAAGCTTTCATTATAAAAGTCACCTAACATTTTCAGATCTTAAAAATGTGTTCAAAAAGCTATCTAGATTAGTCAAGGTAACACAAGACTAACACTGCTGAAGGAAACTGCAAATAGAGTTTTCAATCCTTTTCTATATGCCAGTTGTTTCAATAAAGCACAACCAAGACATAATTTGATTTTTCTGATATCTGATGCAGCAACCTTTCTTGCTATTATCTGTGGTTGGCATTTGGAAGAGTTCATGGGGAAGCTGATAGCCAAGTGCTAGCTTCAACGAATTTTATTTTCTTTAATGTTAAGAAGAGTAATAACATTGTTAATACATTCATATTCACTGAAGGCTTCTAGACATGCCTTTGAAATAAAGTTTTGAACATCTGTCAGACGAGTAAAATTGCATGTCTTTGCATCACCTCATCTTACTCATATTGGCTAAGCATCTACTCACTCACACTGTAACTGGAATTGTACAATCATTCATAACCCCTCTTCCTTCTGTGAAAGATTATAACCCTTTCTTACACACAAGCATTTCAAAATAGAAAAATTTTCTTGTATTTCACAAAGACCAGGAGAAAAAGAAAATCCAGTGAAATAGGTTGATACTAAAAGAAACAACTCTAAAGAATTTCTGCTTTTCCAGATATAGTCCCTTTTAATGTTTATTAGGTTCCATCCACTGAACTTAATGGCATTGCATGAATGTATCTGAGAAGGGAATTTGGCTAAGAGAGGTTAGAAAGTATGGCAGTGGGTCAACATTTAGACTTCTCTGCCAAGGGCAACAATGTTGAATATTATAAACATTCTGCTGTGCTTCAGTGTTACTGTATGCCAAGTTGTTCTCTTCCCACACATTGCCCATAAACCTCTGGAAGCAGAGGAGGCAATCTGGGGCTTTAAAGCAGCTTGCAGCAGTTAGCCACTGAATGCCCCACTGACTGGGCATTTAATTCCTTTTACTCCCTCTAAAAAGCTCAGCTTTCTTGCAGCCTTCTCCCATAGCAGATGCCATACATATAAAATAATGCTCCCATACATCAGATTTCTGAAGTTATTCAGCTGTCTCAGAGCCTAATGGGATTCTCAAAAAACACTGAGTAATTTAACATTTATTGATTTCAAATGAGGTAAGCATTTGTATGATTACCTGTAAGTATACTAATATCTATAATTTAACTGCACTTATAATGAGATCACCCGATTGGACACTCCAATTTTGTCACTGGTAGTGGTGTGACTTCCAAAGATGCTGAGACTTTGCAAATCCAAGTGACTCAGAGCTTTGTAGGTGCTCAGCACTTCTGAAAAGGCAGACTTCTAAGCACACCTGCACTAATCAGAAGTGGAAGGCTACCTTTGATCAACTATGCCTGACATAGCATGTTTGTTTAAAGTGCTGAAGTATCATGCACTGTATACTGAGGGAGTATGCCTAAAGAGGAGACTAAGGGCCCATTCACTTTCATTCAAAACTGACTGGGCATTCCAAGAGCTCTGTTTAGGTAGGTTGGAAGAACAAAAAGCCATTCATATTTCAAGGATCCTTACCACATGCATCAGAAAACAGAAGGTTCAAACTCAGTTGTCTGTAAAAACCTATCTCTGCCTAACACGGTATAGCTGGCCTCCATGCAGTCCTACCCCTTGAATAAATGGGATCAAAGGTACAAAACCATTTCTGTGATATCTACTTTTGAATTTACTTATACCTGCTTGGAAAGTTAGCTGGCACATCACTGTCTCCCAGCTTTCAAAAGGATCTTGCTATTTGTGTAGCAAGAATCTGCTGTAGTCGTGTCCATCCTGACACAGTAAAAGTGTCTCTAAGCATGACAAATAGCATCAAAGGAATGAAACAGAGCAGGGTGGTGAGAAACTCAAGCACATAGTTTGGCAGGGAGGTAAGACTACCATTTCTTAAAATAATCTCACCTTTGAGGTATGCTTTTAACCTATGCTCTTCGGGGAGTTCTCAAGCCTTGCTGCAACTAGAGCTTATAGCAACAAATTACCTACTTTGTTCATCCTAGAATGAAGTTTCTCCTTAAGTTGTGGAGATCATAAAACTATCTTTCTTCAGTGCTTACTGTGGGAATTTATAATAGGGAATAGATACCAACAAGACAGGGAAAAGTTTCTGTCTGATTAAAGTAGTCTGTATTAGTGCTAGTGTAAGATGCAGAAATAATACAGCAGTAATACCTATGTGGTGCTTGCTTTTTTTTGTAAGCAGGATAAAGAAGTTGGAGTAAATATTATAAATATAGCTTTGCCCACAACACAAAAAGGGGAAATTAAGATATTAATAGAGTCCAGACTTAAAAAGAGACCTTTCGATTTCACTGCCAGGAGAAAACAATTTCAAAGGCACAAAATACAATGACATGTTCCCAAACTGTCTTGTAGTTCAGCATAAAGTGAAAACTTCTTGACCCATGTTTTGGACTGCACTGATTATCCTTGAATTTGAATCCATGAAAACACTCAGGCTGAGCTTGAACATCAGGACTTGTTAAATGCTTTTATATTACAGACTACATCTTAACATAGTCTTATATTTCTTAAACATATATTCTTCCTTTCGTAGGCACAGACAACTTTCCTTTTCCATTCACAAAACATGTATCTTTTCAGGGACTACATAAACTGCTAACGTAAGACAGCAATATTGTCAATGTGGTTTTGCCTTCGTTTTAATGCAATTATAAAATTGAAAATTAAGAGGACAGTGAAAAACCATAAGATTAGCTCGCTCTCTAAGGATCAAATACTTGCCATATGCTTTCCAGACTACCAATAACTAGTGAACCATAGAGTGAAAATCTCAATGACACAGGGGAAAATCAAGATAAAAGTAGACCAATAGCGAGTTTTGCTCATTTCACTTTGCTACTCACATGATGCTTAGCACTGTTCCCTTATATTCACAGAATATACAAAGGCTAGTACAATAGTAAGTGATTGTAATATTCTAAAACTAGATAATGAATTGAGCTTGGTGGGGTGGCAGAAGAGTAGAGCAAGGTGGGGAGTGTGTGTGTGTGTGTGCACGTGTGTGAATGAGACAGAAACTATTAACCAGTTTCTGATTAGCCAGATTCCAAAGCTTCCTTATTCAGAGAAAACATTTAAGACACAACTATACACAGCTAACAACAATATAATTTGTTTTAGGGTTAATTTCTCTTTTCTGTTAATTGCATACATAGTTAAAGTATTGTTGTTGGGGTTTTGGGGAAAGACAGATTGTTTGTTTTTTGATTGATTTGGGGTTTTTTTTAAACACTTAAATCAAGAAATAATTTTCACAGTCATAGGAATATAAACATATTATATAAATTCCAAGAAAAACTCCAAATTACTACCTTTTCACCTGTCACTGAAAAAAAAATTAATGATAGGCCAGATCCACCTTTTAAATCCCAGCAAGAGAATTTAGAGGAACAGGAATACTGAAAGTTCTTAAAGATAAGCTAAATAAAGCTTTTGCCCTTGAAGCAGACTGAGGCTCTTCCTAATTCAGAAGAGTTTTATGGAGCTAGGTTTTCCATTTTCTTCCTTTAATAGATTTAGGATTTATTTCCTTGGTTGTTCAGCATTCTTTCTATTTTCCAGTTAGTCCTCTTTGCTTGGTTAGCCGCATACAGACAGCTACTGATATAGTGCAACTGTAGGTTTCTGCACAACACGGCCCAGACAATAAACACTTAACAGTTATCTCTAGCTCAGTCTATAGCTAGAAACAGAATTATATCTCTGCTCGGTCTTCAGTTCTCAGAACTCAGCTGGAAACTGAGTCAACATAATCTCAGATCTCAATATAACATCCATATTAACACTAAATTAAATGGACAGATGCTGAAGGAACCTGAACAAGATGTTTTTTGAGTAAAGCCAGTTTCACTGAGGTCTGAGGTCCCGCAAAGTTTTACCTAAAATAGTTGTTTCATGTTGCTAATACTTTGTGTAAGTTTGACGCCAGCTGGCAAAACCCAGCCTGTCACCTGAGTAAACTACCTTCCCAAACAGCACAAGCCTTCAGCAAAATGTCACTACGGACAAACTCCAACTGAGAACATATGCCCTCGGCTCCTCTGATAGCGTCCTTTCCCAGTATAGCACTTTTCACAGCTTGGATGCATGGCACAGGGAAAAGCAGCCAACTCTGCATATGTTCCAATAACACAGCACCGTCAGCAGCTGTGGGCTGGCAAGTTTTGGAGTCACATGCACACCAACACAGGAATATAAGAGGTGTGGATTACATTCTAGAATTTTTAATTAAAATGCATACAATTTTCTTGAGGCTTAAATTCTTCCTCCTTACCTTCTTTTGCACCTGATAAATGAAAAGGCAGGGGATTTTAAGAGGAAGGAGTGAAAGGAGAAATACTGTCTCTGAGGGAGACAATGTGCTGGCAAAAATGCAGCCATGGCAGCTTAGCAGTTACATTGTAGTCGTAGAACTGACGAGGTCATTTATACCTTGGCTTCGACAGAACAAGAAAGAAGCATGATCACTGGTTTCATTATTTTTAGATTACCAAGATGTCATTACTGAATAAACTCAGGCTGTTTTAGTTGCATAACAAAAGATGCTACATACCCAGATTTAATATTTAATTTTGGAAACCCCACTTTATCAAAAGAAATTACAAAACAAGCAGACCAGCACAAACATGCACAGCGTATCCTATAAATTTCAGTATGCAGAGGAATGTTAGGGAGTTTTTGTCAAACCTGTACACATAAAGATACACACAGCATGTGATCAAAGCACCTTCTATTCCTGTGGGATTAACAATATCACTCAAATTAAACTAGATAGGATGACTTTGCCAGACTTGACTCAAATGACAGCCCATTTTCAGGCTGCACTGTGAGGAAGCATGCCACAGATAAGAACACCCCTTTGTGAATGATAACCCTCACACTGCTTTCACACCGGTTGTCTCCCTGTATCAAAGACCAAGAAGGAGAACACTAGGTGAAAGCAGGAGTAATAACTTTCCCTGTCCCTGAGCACATACAACTTAAAAGATGAGCATTTGGAAGGGGAGCAGGCAGGTTCACCAGATTTTTAGTAATGGCTTATCAACCAGAAATTTTGAACAAAATGATGACCTTGGGCTCAGCAAACGTGTTCCCATTCAGTTGTGAGGAAAATACTGAACACACCCCAGTAAATGCAAGAGTTCAGAAGCAGTACTGTGGTAAGATCATGACTTACTAGCACAATATAAGTAGGTTTTCGAAATTGAAAGCAATTAAGCTATTTGCATGTTTATATGGTAACATTCATTTTTACAAGAGCTTTTTCTGGGTCACTGGAAAGGAGGCATTTGAATAACAACCCCTTAGATTTTAATCATACATTATCTATTCACAAGTGTGTCAGGTGGCTGAATGGAAAAAATAACCAACGATAATTTAGAATAGATTTTTACTCAGAGGAAAAGATGCAGTTCCTGTACTATAATAACTCCAGCTCCTGCTTAATATGCAACCAAAGAAATGCAAGAGTCTAGTACTTCATTTATAAAAATTCAACAACTAGTATTGCTGCTCAAGGGACAGTATCTCAGTAGACATCTGGAGAACCTACTGATTAATTAATAGATTAATTAGACAGCTGTAGTGTTAAAAAGAGAACTTAATTGTTTAGATTAATAACCCTACTAATTAGTCCTAAAGAAAGTCATCATCAACCCATAGAGTTGAGAAAACGCTTACTTCCTAAATGCCCATCTGCATGATTAACTTCATGTTTCTAGAAGATGTTAGCTAACTACTGATTGACTTGCAAGACCATACGTGCCGTGGGAACATCCAGATCAACCCTACAGGTGGTGGTATTTCTGGTCTCTAGCATATATACCACTAGAGACAACTGCTATTAAAAAACATTTATCTATTTCTTGATTTTGAAATATGGCACCAACATGGGAATCTGAGGAAAAAAAAAAAAATACAAACACCAAGCCTGTGAGGGAATACATAAATCAAGAGTCAGCCTATGAATACTACTTAATTTAAAATAATTAAGGTATGCAAATGACACACAACAGCAAAGAGAAGCCTATGCAAAACCATGGCAGAGCTGCAGCATTTGAGAATAATCTTAATTGTCTTGTCTCACCAAGAAGATGGGCATATCCCTTGCTACAAAAGAAATACTGTAATTATATGCGGTATCTTATATGAACCATAATCATCTACGATGTGTGACAGAGTGTGGTCTAATAATGAGCTAAAGACCTCACTGCAGAATGTTCCTGTCATCATAGTTGAATCTGACAGTATGACTATACATTGATGAATATGCTAAGGATTCCAATATTGGTTTTCTTCCTTTGTGTTTAAGTTACCCAAATGTTTAACGGAGATATCAAGGGGTATAATGAAAACAAATGAATGATCTTTGTTAAGGACAAAGATACTTCACTGAAATCCACCTTAAAAGCCCACAGAGAAATTAATAATTCTGCATTAAATACAGTTAAATCAACATATAAAAATGTACTAGGGATATAAGGAGGAAAAAGTAGCATTTTGCACATCACACATCCCATGTGTTAAAGGAAGTTTACAACCAGTTTGGAAAAAAATATTTATGAAATAGCATATACATGGAAAGAGAAGAGAAAAAGAAGTTAAAATTGCCCAGGTAGCCACAGCTTCATACTTTCTCTGTTCCAAGTGCTTGTTTCTACAGTTAGAGTATTTCCTGCATTCCTGAATTCTTTAGCTCAAGTCTTTGCATGCTGGGGTTTTTTTTTTTTTTTTGAAAACGAGGTGTATTGGCAAAACCCAAGACTGAAAGAAGCCACTTCCCATCAAATTCTAACAGCTACTTAGCTAAATAGACTCTCAGTGGGGAAGAGATACCAAGGATGTTTTTAAAATCCTACTGATCCTACTACATCACTTTATGTCCAACTCCCTGTGACCCAGAAAGTCTAAGAAATCTCTTAATGAATGTGTGTCATATTATTATAATAGACTACATATCAACAAGAAAAATCTAATTAATTACTTAAGTGATACTTGTAATCACTAGTTTCATTCAGGTTGCTTATTTACCTGCAATGTAATGCTTGGATATTACTGCCAAACATAAAACTCCTTCTCACAAATGACTAAAACTCTGCAGTTCTATGATACATGATAAATCAGAAGTTTCTTAACAGAACATTGGTCACGGAAGTTCAGCTGATACTTGCCATTAACTTTAGTCCTACCAAGTTTCCAGGTTTGCATAGCTTGAAAACCAACAATGGTGGTAGTAATAGACAATAGTTCCTTTCCGCTCATACATAACATGTAACATATGTAACATCTTCTACTTTTGTTCCTGCCTCAGTCTGTTAATAAGGTAACTGAAGAGCCTTAACTAGTGATAAAGAACTTGGCGTCACCTCTGTGCTCTCAACCCTCCTACGTCTCTCAGCTCTCATTAATAGCATGTGCTCATAACCACATTATAGGCCAGACCACAGAGTACTTAAGTCCCCTGTTCAACTCTGCAATACTTGTCTGTACAATCATGCAATTTCTTACGGTTACAAAGAAAGCAGGGAGGGAGTTAAAAAAGAAAGTAGCACCGCAGACTGGGACAAAGCCATCCACCCACTGTCATATCAACCAATAACCTTTCCAAACATAATTATCTGTTTTATCCAATTACTGTGTCATACAAAAGAAGGATATAGGTAGGAGAACAGAGACCACAATACCCAGGACTTCCCCATTAAAGCTAATTGTCTACTTGATTTAGCAGCTTGCTTTAAATTTCTTGCACATTTCTCAGAACAACTGGAACTAGTTGAACAAGTCCTCTGGATAACCTGGAAAGAAGTAAAATGAACCAAAGAAAATGAGATGGGTCATGCACTAGAAAGAAGGAAAAATTAAAAAAAAAAAAAAAAACACCAAAAAAAAAAACCCAAAAAAAAACCTCCCCCAAAAACCCACCAAAAAACAAGAATTAAAATAAAACAAAAAAAAACCCAACACACACACACACAAAAAAAACAAACACACACACAAAAAAATCCAACAAAAAAACCTAACAACAAAACAAACCCAAAACATTATTCCAGGCTTTTGTTATACCACATTTATAGAAAACAGTGGTTTTACTCACAGAAAAAGAACAAAATTCTGCACATGAATTTTAAGAAACAAGTCCAGAATATAGCCAAACGTGGTCAAAACAACATTGTGTTACAGGAAACCACACTCCTGCCTTCTGTAAGTATTCCAAAAGTTAACAGGAACACTCTAGACATAAGCAAACCTTAAAATCTATGGTAGGAAAAATTCTTTAAGCAAATTTACTTCATGGATAAACCCCACAAATTCCTATTACGTGGTGTTAGGGAAAGACAGATATCTATTTAGATTGCTGTGACTGCAGTCAATAAATGTATTTCATCACTGCTGCTGCCAGAAACAACTGTATACAAATATGTCTGACAAGCATAAAGAGAAGCAAGAGAAACTGAATGACTTATTGCTTGCATTACATTAATAACTGAAGTGTCTGGAGAAAGATGGACCAAGTGGGATCAACTGGTTAAAAATAAATCATCAATATTGAATTTTTCAAAATAACCTTTATCCGTAACTTACATTGCGACTTTCCACACTACTTTTTCTTCAGCATTTGACACCCTTTCCTCCTGATACCTATTTAAGAAACTATCACTTACAGTCAATGATTCTGTTTACCTAACACACACACACACACACACACACAAACCCTTCACACAACTGTTACCAAATCATACATTTAAGTTGCCACTACCAGCTAAAGGTAGATTATTTTCTGAGCATGGAAGAGCCTAACTGAACAGAAAAATAACTTGAGGAAGAATGTATAGAACCAAACTACTGCAATTAAACAAACAGAAACTGAGGACATAAGTAACATCTCTATGGTCCTTTCCATTTCCCTTTTTCCTTTTTATTAAAAAAAAAAAAAAAAACCCACCATAATTTAAATTGTGTAATTTTTTAGGGTAGTACAGATTAAATCAGTTCAGAGCCTTCTTCCCCCCACACCCTCCCCCTTCAACTGAAATATCAGGAAAAAGAACTTGAACTTCTAACCAGGCTGAAATGTAACTGCATTCAACCTTTAGTAACTGGTCAGCATCAGCAGATGACATCTGAACTGTCACCCGGTAGATTCAGGTAAAGCTAAATGTCCTTGCTACTATTGCAAAAGCTTTCTGTAATGACCTTTTTTTAAACACATATAGAATATATTGTTAACAATACAGCTGAAGGTACTGGAATACCTCTTGCAGCTGCATTAGTATTAAAGTACTCTCTCCTTAAATTGCTTGCATTACTGTGCTGTATCGAGAATAGCAAAGTGCAATAAAACCCAATTCATCAATCCAACAAATGTATTTGTTTTCAGACAGGCTTATTTTTAATGTAATAGAATCAATTAGGTTGGAAAACACCTTAAGATCATCAAGTCCAATATACAAGAAATTAAAAGAAGTTTATATTAAGCAAAACAATGGTCACAAAATAAGAAATTTTAAAGACGAAACAATTCCTTTTCAGGAAAACTGAACTCACTGGGACAGTGAGTTTTTATACCTGTGCTTGACTATAACAAAAGTCTTGTGACACCAGTATATTTAAATGTGATTCTCACTTCTTTGCCTAGATACTAGTAGGGGAAAAAAAAACCCAGGGGTTGTTTTTTTTCTTGTTTTTTTTCTTTTTGTTTGTTTTGTTTTTAATATGCATGTCAGCCAAATAATTTAAAGTGTCAAAATGTACGTGTCAAAGTCAGCCTGCCTTCTCTGTCAAGAACACAGAGGGGATATGAGCATGTTGCCAATTTCTACAACACTGTCAGAAGTACTATCAGCGCCTTTTTTTTTTTTTTAGCTAAGGCATATGGTTAAGTGACAATCCAATGAGCATCCACTCTAATAATGTGTTCTTTGTAGCTGGGTGAAAAAGCTTAAAAAGCCTCAAAGCAAAAACAACAAAAAATAATTTCAGAAGAATTGAAAGAACATGAATTGATCTCACAATTTTCAGTCAATTTCCATATTTCTTTTTTGAATGGTAAAACAGCTGTGGTGGCCTGGAAGAGGGGTGATACATTCTCACTAAGATCTGTGGATGGCAGTGCCCTAAATGCTGTTAGGAAGGAGCCAAAGTAAATAGGAATCACCATCAAGAGGACATGTACCAATCAAGGTGACCACTGCATCTAAGTCTTCTGTATGTGCCCTCCAGTAGATGGAAAAAAACCCAACAGCTCCTCACCCCATCCAGTAAAAAAAGAAAGATTTACTGCAAAATCTACTCTGTCCCTCAAATGTAAGAATGAGGGTAATAAACCAAGTCAAGTTGTGCAGGTATCTAAATAGGCTCTGCAGCAAATAGCTTCCACTGCCCAGAACTGGGCTAAGTTATGCCCACAGCTGGCGCAGCACTCCTATTCCCGAGAACACAACTGAGATTTTTCTGGCATGAGCATGTGATGATTTAGCAATATTATTGTTTGCAAACATTTAGAAGCAGATTTATTACACATACCTACCTGTGTGATACTTTCCTGGTTTTATTCTTCTTTTAAAGGACCATAATTGTACTCAGTGGCATTACACAGTCCCTAGTTCCCAAAGAGACCATACAGAATTGAAGTGAAACACCATCATTACGTCACAAGGATAATACCTATTGTCCTCATTCACATCATCCTCCTCATGAAATGAATTCTCTGACTGTCCTGAGCAACAAATCTGGCCCTGCTAAAAAGTAATACAGATTTCCATATTTTCACTTCTTTATACATACTGTATCTCAGGCATTTAACAACTACCTTACGGTTTTCAATAAAAAGATTTAGAAAGAATGCCACTGCTCCACTGGATTCTTTTCCAAGAGTCCCATGTCTTTCCATGGGACTTTCTGTCAAGGTATGACAATGGAAAATAAGCAAACCTGCACCATAAACAAACACATCTACATCTCCACCTCCACAGTTCACGGGGTTCCTTTAATGCGCATATTAAGTGCGACTTCACTTTGACTACCTGCTCCACCTTCAGATCACAAATGAATGAAAATATTAAAAACTATTAAAAAAGGTTCTTTAATGCTTGCATTTCTCATTTTCAAGGGGGAAAACAGACTGCACTGGCTCTACAGTATACTGTGTTATGGAGTAGTAGTACTGAACCTTAAAAAAACAGATCAAGAAAAATGTATGTATCAGTTCATACACTTCCTTTTGGATTAATCTCCACCATGTAAGAGATTGTCTTTGCCATATTTTCACTGTGCACTACTTTAAAATACACAAACAAGCAAAAAAAAAACCAAAAAAAAAAAACCCACCCACACCAACCAACCAAAAAAAAACCCCAACCACCAACACAACAAACCCAAACACCACCAAAGAGCCTGCCACCACGACAGGCTGGCTTATAAGAATAAAGTCTTCAAAGAAGGATCATAAATATCCAACATTTAATTCTTGATTCCCTTTGTAACGATCTCAAGTTATACGATCCTTGACAAATAACTAGCAATAAAAATAAAGGAAAAGATACATTGGAGAGAAAAGGTATTACTGCAGTGAAAATTTCTGAAGCAACTATTACATTTAAACGCTGTTGCTCTGGATTTATTCCAATTCAGCTGTGGACAGTATTAAACCCACTGGAGTCCTCTACTTCTTGCCATAAATTTCAGTTTCTACATCTGCAAATCAGCTTGCTGCTGGAAGTACAAATAATGAGATTTACGGTACATGGGAAAATAGCAACAAACATCTCCAAGGCCCCTGAATCAGCAAAACTACTTTTTTTTTTGTCCAGGATCTACCAAATGATACAATGAAAAGGAATGGAAGACATCTTTCTGAGTATAATTCCAGTCATTTACATTTTTACAACCAAGAATCTGGCAGAACATTTCCTTCCATTAGGGTAGCAGATAATACATGTGAATCTTTCACAATACTTACACCAAAATATTATATTATTCCAAATGCTGTGCTATTTAAACCACAATAACATGCTGTATCATAAGGGATTGCTGAGTGTTGCCACTTAAGGGTGGTTTTCCCCCTTCCAGCAAACTGCTGTTCTCTATCTACTGTCATTTGTCTGTAGGACATCACACTGTGCTGGAAATGGTAACCCAGGATGGTTCCAGGTTGTGCTCCACACCCCTTGTTAGACCTCTTCAGTAATTATACACATGGTAGTGTTCATGCAGCTCTGTACTGTCCCGAGTCAAAAGATAAACTTTGAGTCACACAAGCAGACAAGCCCCAGACAAAAAAACTGCAACCAAACAAAACCACATGCATTCTTACAGCTCCATGCTTCTAGGTTTTAGTTTGCTCTTTTTAATTCTGTTTGGTTTTTTGGTGGTTTGGTTTTCTTTGTCTCTCCTTCATTTTGTAATTCTCGCATTTTGGAAAAGCACGAGGCAAAAACTTTTTTGTCAAGGATTCTTAAATCCTCCTAAAATTTTCATCTCTCTTCCTCCTGCCCTGGCAATCCTTTTACCCTTGAAGCAAGATGATGGCTGTTTCTCATATTGCAGCATGCAGCAGGGAAAAGGACAGATTTGCAGAGAAATCATTCTATTTCTGTACTACAGATTTCCGTTGTATAAATTATCACAATAATTTCTTCTTAGAAGCAGTAACTCACAGATTAAATGAATATATACACAAAGTCAATCCCAGGTGAAATACAACATGTAAATTTTAGTTATGAAATACTTAATCTAGGGTGCTCTGTACCCCTCTGAGCTGATTAGTGATTAACATGGGAAAGTAGGAACCAGGAACCAAACCAGAAGCATGTCTGAAATCAAAGCAACATCCCACTGAGCTACGTGCTGCCAACAGTGGCTGTAAAAGCGTCTGTACAGCAGTCGCAGGATTTCTGTGTAAATAACCAAGGCCTGTGCCCTCTCTCAACTGAGTTGGCTCATAAGCATGACTGACAGCTTGCTGCCTTTAATGAACAGGAAAACTACGTTTCCTTCCTCTGCAGATTGGGGCAAATCTACCTCTATTAGAAATCATGACCTGCTTTCCTTACCTTTCCCTGATTTGGGGAAATCATCCCACTCCCCATCATCCCACAAGAAAACCTTTGCATTTCTAAAGGCGTTCTTGACTCCTAACACCTATCACTATCTTCCCTGTAGCTTTGTGTCATTTACACAGAACATTCTGATATGTTCTACAAGGCCTCACTGACAAAAACTTTTATTCCCAAACGAAATGGGATCTTCCTTCTTCTTATATGCTTGTGTTCATTAGCAAAATTGCAGTTTTCCATAAAACTGCATCTACAGAACAGTGTCTCACATTCGTGGCATGAACATCCTACAAATAACAATGCTGCCTCAGGACTACTGGAGACAACATTCACAGTGTGGAACTAATGTTTTTGCATATTATGGAATTATGGAATTATTATGGAATAAAGGTAACTCAATTGCCTCTTATCTAATTATCTACAACCTTTTCTTTTCTTATTACGGTTAGCAAATCTAGGAAAGACATTTTGATTGAAGGGGGGAAAAAACCCAAAACAAAAAATGAAACTAAAAGGCAGAAGAGTAATAAAAAGGCTGTTTCCTGAGCAAGGCACTGCTAGACAGGGTGCGAAGGTTGCTGCAATTCCTCCTTGCTGTGAAGTTAAACTAGTCTCAATTTAGAGCTGACTAAATGCTGTGACTGGCACCGCTTAACTATGCGGCAAGAGTCTGAAGTTTATATCCCATTCTACCTTCTATCTTCAGCAGTTTTCTCCAATCCAGAAAACACACTTCCAGATAGATGCATTTAAATTCCTTTTGGCAGCTCCTTTGAGGAGCACACCTCTGCAGTGGCCAGAGTAAAGCTCTTCCTCATAAGGCAGAGGGATCTGCTTCTGACACTCCTCTTAGAAATGGAACGCTTTGCACAAGAGATTGCACTGCAATCCTTGTAGAGTGTCACAGCTGCCAAAGGAGAATACTGTTTGTGATGAAGGTTTCTGAATTTGATCTTTTTAGGTCCCTTCCAACCCTTGGGATTCTGTGATTCTGTGAATTTGTTCCCTGATGCAAGAATAAAAGTAGAACCTGCTATTCTTGATAGCTGCAATCTCAAAGCCTTTGAGTTCTAGCTCACCAGACCTCAAGCTACACAACTACAGATTTCCATTCCCTCCCCCCCCCCCAAGTAGTTTTCTAATGCTCTGGTGTACAGAACAGCCATTCCCTCCAGAGACCTTGTGACATCTGCTGAAACACCTGCTTAGTTTTCTATTCTGTAGAATATCCACTAAAAAAGGCACTCAAAAAAACCAAAAAAAATCCAGAAAAAAAGCATTTGCACTTTTTCCACTTAAAGCAAAAGCACATAGCAATTGCAGAACTTTCAACAACTTCCTCTCATTTTGAGTAACACAGTAACATGCTTTTACCAGGATGCCTAGTGTATCCTATGACATTTACTTTTCTCAGTTCCAAAGAAAACATGTACGTATACACTATGCAACAGAAAGTGCAAAACACACCTCATCATGAGTCTACACTTGTAACACTGCCAAACTAAACATAATCTAGGGTAACTGAACACTGCTGCTTTCATCATAACCCAACTTTCTTCCCTCACTTGTCCTCTTTCAGCACACACAAGGACAAAAACTCAAGGTCTATAGCTTTCTGTGCTCTGCTTCATCCCTAGAAACAAAATCAAACCAATTGGTAGGCTTATTACACACTTAGAAACAATTTTAGAAGCGATTTCCATTTATGAAATTTTACAAGTAATGTGCTGATGGGAAATCATATCTAGTGATTTATTTTAATGTAGAGGTCCTAAGCAAATTTCACAACTGAGGAAGTAAAGGATTTGGTTTTTTGTTTGGTTTTGGTGCGTTTTTTTTTAATAAGAACAAGGACAACTTTACAATAATGACTTTAATACTTACAAAAGATGTAGGTTTTGTAGCTTTTAACCCAGCGTATTTATCCAGGGAAAAGAGACAATATGAGACAAGTTTTTAAACTCGGTGCATCCTAGTGCAGAAGGATGACATCCAGGCTGTGAAGAGAATCGAGATTAGTATCTTTTTTTACTGTATGGATAGCAGTTACTAAAAATGTCACCAAGATCCCACAACAACATCATGCAATTCCTCAAATGTGACCCTATCTAACAGCACTGACACAGGACAAAGTTGAACTTGTGACCTAGAGGTTAAAAACCTTTCTATCTTATTATTGACAATCTCTTGCTTTACCCATGCACATACTAAAGGGAAAACGTGAACAGGGTAATCTGGCATTAAAAGGTTAAATGAAGAAACACCTTCTTAGTAAAGCAAAGAATTGCTTTAAGGAGAGAAACATTAAAAAGTTACTCTTACGAAAACATTGTTCAAATGAAGTTTAGCACAGTTGAGCTTAGGAAAACAATGCCTCCCGCAGCTAAACATGCTTATACTCTTCTCCAAATCATACTCTCGCTTTTCTAGACTTGCTAAGCAGCTAAGTTAGACCTGGACCACATAGGTTTTAAGGAGCTTTTCAGGCACCCAAAGTAAACACAATCTATTAAGAACTCGTGTGCTTCACTTTTATCACCTGAACACAGCCTCTTTTGGGAACACCACACCAGGGGATGTGCTCCAAACACTCCAGCTCCCTGAGCAGTTGCAGTTCAAAACTGTGAGGATTTCTGGGCGCTAAGCAGAACAACTCTAGTAAAGGCCACCTGCCAAGCTTCCCAGAGCACAGCTTACAACATGATATGGATGTACAGCAGGATGCCAATTGGATGTGGGTTCACAGATCCAGAAAGTCTATTACTTCGTACTACCTCATTTAGTTCACTTTGCTTCACCAGTCAGCATTTCAAACCCTTCACCCTCTCATAACACTATTTTGAGCAAGGGGCTCAAAGCGACGGATGCAAGTTGGACTCTTCTCCGCACCAGTCAGCACTGTACTACATACCAAATGTAAATAATAAGCAAAGCAAGAAACATTTTCTGCTAGGAAACCTCAGCTCTTCTAAAACAGTCAAAAGTGCTTCTGTTTCAAAACTCTGCCAATGCCTCCTCATGATTTCAGAAACAGTATTTTGAAACAGCCTCAGGAAGAACAAGTTACAATCAGCATAAGGAAATTAGTCATATGCATATAACTATGAATTAGTGCATCCTTTTAAGTGTATACATATGCGTTTTATTCCTCAAAATTCCTAATGAAACTCATTTACAAGCACTAGGTCTCTCTTCCATAACAGTATTTCCTACTGCAGAACATACTGATTTTCAACAGTGAGAAGAAAAAGAAGGGAGAAGTAATTTTGTTATTTTTAAAGTTCTGTTAGAACTTTAAAGAGTAAAACCTGATGAGCTGTGACTCATTTCTAATCTATCTACCCTTATTAAATGGATCCAGGTGTTAAGTAGATGGTTTATTCCCAAGCAACTGTTGATCCCAAGCAAATCATGGATTACCATATTAAATCACTTCACACAACTTTTCATTTTCTAAATTAACATTCTTTATGAACTTCACTGAAACAGACTGGGATTTTTCTTCCTCAAAGAAAAATTCAGATTTAACTATTAAGCAGCACAATATGTAAAGCATCATAATACAACATGAAATAAGATATTAATTATATTGCAAGATTCTCTAAGTTACTGCCAACAAATCCTTAAGCTAACTTAGCAGGACTCTGAAGTCTTTCATAGAGGCATATGCCAACTAAAACATTTTGGCAAGTGGTATACTGGAAGAACATTTTGAAATGCTGTGAGAAATAAGAGACCACATAAACTGTTGCACAAATAGCTGTATTTCAGAATGCTTTACATAGTAAAAAGCTGTCAAATGCACAGCTTATCTCTTGAAATACCATCTATTTAATAGATCTATTAGTTTGATGAATTTGATTTTTTGCAATTATTGACTTAATATTGCTGAATAGATCTCAATGGCGTCTCTGCTCTGGGCTATTTGTACACAGCACAAGAGAATTTTAAATTATCTTCTGTTTTAAACAAATAGCTTTAATATACATCTGTGCATGCTACATTCGTCTTGTACTGCAGCTTGACATGACATTCCATTTGCTTTCTTTTTTATTATATGAAAAGGCCCTTTTTATCAAAGTTGTTGCATTGATTTTTAATGAAGTGCACAGTTCAAAAAGCAGTAAAATACAGTGTTTGCAGAGAGTCCAAGTCATTGTTCAACTAGATTTTCTTCACTTGACATATTTTGTCTGTGCGCACAAGGGGGAGGCTTGAAGTACAGACTAATCAGCCACTGCTTTTAATATCATTCAGAACGACATTGTAGGCAACTGCAGTTGTCATGTTCAACTGTCTCCTGCTTTTGGGGATGAATTTAAATTCAGCCATACAATTTTATTTTCTATTTGCCACTAAATTTGTTCTTATTTTTAAACTAGCAGAAAAACAAAGAACTATGATGAGCTTATTCAGGGGAATACAGTGTCAGAGACACCCACTAGAGTGTTTTTGAATATATTTGCAATATTACAGCTCAGTGGAAATACCGAGCAAACCAGTTCTATGTTGTATCCACTGAAACAGACATGACTTGGTATTAAAAGTTACGAGCCTGAATAAAGTCTTCAGAGACAGAAAATACAGAAATGACTTCTGGATGAACCGAGGCAAAAGATACAACTAACAATACAGTAATAAGTAGAAGAACTAAAAGGGCAAGGTAAAATGATGGAAGAGGAAAGTGTACCGTATCCATACCATGTAAATTGATCAGTGAGACACAGGGTTTATCTACAGTGACACAAGACAATCCAATTTAACTGTTCTTAACACAGACCAGGAGCCTGAGAAAAGATCTAATTATATCAACTGTGCTACAGATTTGGAAGAGCTGGTAACTGTCATGATAAACACCGGATGCTAATATGGCTGAACCCCTAATACACAAACATTTCCTTTTGAAGTGAAAGGGTGAAGACCTGCAGGAAGGAAAAACCCCACAGAATATTCCATTTTATACTTACTTTTCTCTCTCCCCCTCCCCTTTTATTTTGTTTTGTTTTTTTCTTACAAACCCTAATTTCAAATTCAAACTCAGGCACTTTTTTCCTTTTATTTTTCCTGTGTTTGTAGGTTACTGAGTTTTTCATGTCATGAATAACATAGGGGAAAAAAACCCATCAAGCTACTTTATGTAAGTGATTAAACAACACAAGAAGGTGTAAATGGAAAAGCAAAGAGGCAGCCGGGACCTGTGCAGAGCAGTCCCCAGCAGCAGCCCAGGGTGTTAGAGCCCGCCCTGCATACAGCCAGCAAGTCTATGTGCCCTGTGGTTGAGTTAATCTCAAAACTGGATGATGTGCCCCGAGTTAATCAAAAAAAAAAAAAAAAAGACCATAGCAAACCAAGACATACAAATACCATTTTATTTCACGCAAAACCTGAGTAGAGAAATACCAAGATTAAGTGGGTGAAGCCAAGACTTTCACAAACAGCATACAAATATTCAAGCTTTCCTTTTAGTAATCTGAGATCTGAACAAATGTAACATTTTCCCCTCCAGAAAACCAAGCCCAGTTCCTGAACACCACCTGAAACTGTTCTTTAATGACAGTCATCTTTTACCAAATATTTATAGGCAGCATTACACCGAAAACTTTTTGTAAAAACAGAAAGGTTCTGTTACCCGAGGATTTTGGTTTGTTTGGATTTGTTGGGGTTTTGGGGGTTTTGTTTTTTCTTTACCCTAAAACCACTGAAAAATTGTAAGCAACAAATGGCATTTTATTTTGATACAGTAACTTCATAAATGCAGTCCACTTCAGTAAAAAGAAAAGAAAAAGAAAAATGAACACAAACACTCACAAACACCATACTAAGACCTTGATACATTATTTCTCCCCCACTCCTTGTTTGTGCTGGTTAAATGCACACCCTTAATTACAGAAATGCACGCTGCCTCTAGGCAACCTGAAAAATGACTGATAATCGCATTTTACAATTTGTTTAAGGCTTCTCCTTTATAATTAACTGTCTTACAGAAAGTAGACCACATTAGAGACACAGTACCACGATCTTTGACTGCTTTTTGACTTCTATGAGCCCAGATCTTAAATTATCTCACTGATATAAGATTATGTAAACAAGTGCATTTTGCAAAACATTTTTTCCTTAAATATTAAAAAAAAAAAAACCAAACGTATCTTTGAAGTACCATGATTTGTATCTTTCTTAACAGTCCTCAAGATAATAACTACTACTTCCACAGAGACCTAAACATTTTAAAATGTGGGTTTATTTTATGCTGGCAATTCATAAAACAGTCAAATTCTGATCAACTAACACAGCAAAGTGATTAGAATTCGGTATTTATGGAAGTTACTCATTTTAAAAACTGAATTCATAAATTTAATTGACAAATTTGAATTTCATTTATCTAGTAAAGGGTGTGCTTAGTATGGCTAAAATAGAACAAGCAAGATTGATCTGGGTTATTTTAAATAAGAGCATCTAACCCAGTGGAGGGGTGTAAAGATGCAAACTCAAATCCTATTACTTCATCTCATCCTAATACGTGCATTTCAAGAACATTAAAAAGTTACTCATGCAAAAATCCCTACGCTAAGTTTCAGATCTTTTTTATTAAATTCTCCTCTTGGTAAGTAGCATGCACTCTTTGCAAGTTGTCATGGAGTGACGCAACTTGTTTCTACAGCCAGATTTTCTCCTCTCACGGAGGTGATGGGAAGTGGCATGTGAAACACATCTTTGAATGAGACACTTTATATCTAAGTCACTTTAATTTTCTACTCCAATTAACAGTAATTTCACTATATAGCCAAATAAATTCATATATTCTTCAGTACATGTTCAAATTTATTGAATACATGCCTATTTTCTCTCACTAACACACTCCCTATGGGGAATACTTCAGGTTTTGCTATTTTGCTTATTGCCTTCTGTAGTTTTAAATTTCCGGGGCTTTTAGATACAACACTCCAAGCACTTCTCCCCTCAATCCCTACCTCTTGCATTCAGAAGGCTGTATGAAATTAATTTGCCTGCCATTTCTCTGGGGGCCAGACTCTACTTTTCAAGCTATTGAGGCTTCTGGTACCAGACTGGGAGGGAAGGATCCACAGATGCATGTTATTTGCTAAAATGTAGTATGGAGCTATGGAAATGAATGCCTGGTAACATATCATCTCACAATGGCTTTTGAAACAGAACAGTAGCTATTAGGGGCATGCCAAAGTAGGTAAAACAGCACCATGTTAAATAAAATGAGGAAACCACTATTAAGGCAGATGCTCACAAAGCAAGATATTTTGTCTTTGCTTCTCCTTCTTCCTAATGATAAGAATTAAGGATGTCTGTAGCATTTAGTGTTATTATGAGCCTGGCTCTAGCTACAGCTCAAGTGACAGGTTTGGGTTTTTTTTGGGTTTTTTTTGTTTTTGTTTTTTTTTTTTTTGAAAATTACCATTTTGGTTTAAAACACTTCGGTCTACCTTTAAATAACTTATTTATGATAGGATCAGTATAATGCTTGAAAGATTATTCCAGTTGTAAGTCTGGGAATTGCGGCTTTACACTCTTCATATGTCCCAGATGATCACCTTTCCTTGCTTTGCTCACACTTAGTCACAAGCATGATTTGCTTTCAATGCAAACGAATGAATATTCAAGAGAAACAGCAATAACAAACTTTATTTCTTTTTCCCCAAAACATGTGCCCATTGTCCAGTATTTGGAACCCAAACTTCTGTATAGAATTATCTCCCCTTTCATTGAATATGGAAAACATCTAAGAGCTGCCCAAAGCATGCAGGTTTTTTTCTAAGAAATAGTGAGGGAGAATTGCTGCCACAGTTGGACTAATCTGTTGATCTTGCAAGATTAAAGTCAGTAAGCTATGGAATTCTGCAAGTAACAATAAATCTAATCACTTATTCAAACTATATGAAAAGAAATGTTCTTTCTTGTGTTGGTTTCACTAGAACAATCATGTTTCAAGATCTGTATTCTTATGAGTGGCATCTTATACATGGAATTTGGAAATACTTCAAAGATAAAGTGTTATTTAGTGGAAATAGCAGCACAACTAAAGACAGAAAGGCGTAAAAATCCCCTCAATTTTATGCATGTGAAAAGGAAAAACGAACTGCTTCAGTGTTACAGGTCCCTCAAAACCAAACAAATAAAAAGAAAACACCAAACAAAACACAACATAGAAATACTTTTAGGACAATATTTTAATAAAACTGAAGACCCCACACACTCTTATGTAAGCACTTGCATTTTGAACAAGCACCAGAATGATTTTCCAGGGACTGGGCAGATTTCCGTGTTCTTAGAGGATTTTACTGAATTAAGCCATTAGTACATGAACTAGTTGCCAAGAATGTTAAACACTTAGAAGCATTAAAACAGACAACAGTGACATGCCTGACATTTGGTTTCAGGGACGTACTATTTTATCCTGTACATATTTGAAAGACTTTTCATTTTTGAAATAACAAATGTTGTCTTTTTTTTTTTTTTTATAAAAGCCATGATACAAAATACAACCAGAAAATATTTTTCCGGTCTTAAATTATGTTTAAAAGTTTATTTCCTTCCTAATGTTCCAGTGGAATAACTTTTTGGCAGAACTAGATGGAAAGTAGAAATCAGATCTAAATGCAGAACTTAACCCATTTATTTCTGATCTGAACTAATATTGATAAAATTCTGAAGTCTTCCCAAAGCTGTAAAGTTACAGAAATAACCCTTTTTTATTCACATTACCTTACTTGCCTCTTGATATTTATTATCCTGAGAAATTTGGGGGAGATTTCTTGAGAAACTGAAAAGTCCAATTTTCCTTTTTTTTTCCAACTGGTTGACCTGTTTCTTTGTACGACTCTCCATAGCCCTTCTCCAGTTGGAAAAAGGGCTAGCAGCCTGATTCTGCAGTGCACATGAATGCACCTTCCACTGCAGCCCTGCAGCATTTTGTTTTAAAAACTGCAGAAACAAGAGTGTAGAATATATACATTAACCAAAAACTCATGTAAAATATGCTGCATTCAATAACTTGAGCTGATCACCATGGCAAGCAGCTACTGGCCCAAGCCCAGAGTGGAGTAAACAAACAAACAAACAAACATTGGCTAGTATTGTTCAGTTTGGTATCACACTCCACAACAAGAGGGAAGATGCCTGAGGCTTGAATGAAAAATAAACGCTAGTAAAGAATGTGCAACACATTAAATGGGGAGATGCCTGCAAGAGAGTATAAAACCACGCAAAAAGCAAAATAAACCTCAACAAAACAAAACAAACAACCCCCCTACAACTTAACACCACCCCTACCTAAAATAACCTCCAAACTCTTGGTCTGGTCAAAGCTTCCTTTCACTTCAGAAAAGCATTTTCTTTCATGCATCACCAGCATGAGTAGACCCTTAATCTACAGAGAGTTAATTGCTCGGTGTATCAGTTTTATTAGTACTCAGCAACTTTATCTATATCCTTCACTAGTTGTATTCATTCCCATAGTGGTGTATTTCACCACAAATCAAACAGAAATTTCCGAAAGTGAATGCATTCCTCCCCCTAACCAACTGTTATTTCTATATCACAGAGGAGTAAAATATAAATTGAAAAAACTCCGTGTTCTACACAAGTAATAGTTGAAGCGCACCAAGGATTTCTGAATTTTATATGGAGGTTCTGCAGCATTTCTTGGGGATGTTTAACACCGGGATTTCCAAGTCTAAACATATGCTTTGGTATTAATTAAATGCTTGTAGTTTGTTCAAAATCAGGTATCTTTTATTTCTGTCAAAACAGTATTCAAGATATAAATAAGTAGCAACAATGAGCTCCCACAGAGAGATTTTAAAAAAGTATCAGTCAGCTTGTTGTATGGTGTCTAACTACTCAGGGCATAGTAACTATCACCTTTGCTGCCCTTGGAATAATCTGGGGAAAGAACAGCCAAGTTCATTTCCCTCATGTAGATTTAATTTGGACACTCTCACTATGTCAGAAAGGTGAAATTATTTTCTGAATTGCGCCTTCAAGGAAGTACATAAGAAGTGTTATTGCCTCCATAGCTGGTGCAAATTCTCCTCAGTCTCATCTGATCTCTTCTATATATTCCCTCAACACCATGACTTACCAAGACCATCATAAGCTCAGCAAGTGGGTTTACATGTGGTACTGATAAATTTTGGTTTGCATCCCACTGCCAAACTTGGCACTACTCTTTTACCTAATAATATACTATAAACTGCTGCATGAGGATGGACAACAAAGCATGCACCTCTCATAAGGAAACCAAGATGTTTGAGGATATCACAGATCAGTCATTTATTACAGTAAAACTGACTCCTGGCAGAAAGTCTATAATCTACAGTTCTGTATATGTGCACATGTGTGGACGTGTGTATGGATCAGTGCTTGTAATAATTACTGAACGCTTATAGAGCTCCCACACGATTTCTACATTCAAAGTCATATGTTATCACTCTAAATCCCTTCTATCATATAGGGTCATGTAATTAAAAAGCTCAAGCCACTTAAATTGCAGTAGTCAAATAAAAAGGAACCACAGAGTGCTTCATGGCCAGTGGCAGCTGTGTGTGTTTTCAAACAATACTCTACTTCAGTTAGAGACACACACACTGACAGAAAACAAATTATTTCTGTATGCGTGGTTCTCAGCAATTACTTCACACATTTCATGATCATTTCTCCATTTAATTACTTTCCTTGGGGATTACTTTATGCTACAATACTTTGTATTCTATTTAATTTCAAAGGTTTTTGAAAGCCAGGACTCTTCCATTATTAGGTTTCCTGCTTTTAGTCCTTTGGAGAGAGTCTTACCAAGGGCTCATTCCTTCTACCTCCCTCCCTCCCTCCAAAAAGGAAAATTATTTAAATGCAAAGATTTTTCTTCTAGCAAAAATTAACAAGTATCACAAACATCACCAATAATGGAATTCACTTCTATATTGCACTCAACTAAAAGCAGCTAAGCTAGTGAAGAACACAAAAATCCACCATTTATTGCTGAAATTCACCCACCAAGGGAACACTGAGCATGCAATGTAAAATGTGTATAGAAGTTAAAATTATGTGTTGCATTACTGTGGCATATTTATCCATGACATTATAATTAATAACCAGTTGTCAACATTCTGGAGTGGTTTTGGAACACATTAAATATAGGATGCTTAAATACTTCTAACTTCTTTTTGTTAACACGCTTCTTTGAACAAGCACATTTTTTTACATAAGCACTGTACTATTATGAATGCCTGAATAGGATTAAGAGGCTTTCTTGAAACGCAGAGACCCAGTGGATTTCATCTGCTATATAGGAAGCCAGCACTGTTCATGGGCTTCGAGTTTGTGCTACATTCATTATCTTCAAGGACTGCTAGGTGTTGACAGTTTTAACTGCCTTCATCGGAACAACAGCCCCTGCAAAACTGAACATGAGCAGAATTTATGATTTACTGCCCATCTGTCAAGGCTGAAAGTCAGCCCTTCACAAATGTGTGTCACAGCACATCTCCCCTGACTCTTCTCAGGGACATGCAAGTGGGAAAGTCAGAGCCAGGAGTGGCAGGGGAAGGGGGCTGGGAAAAGTACTCCCAGCATTCCCTGAAAGCTTTAACTGAATGGCCACACTGCCCTCACTGCAGGAGGTCACACAACCTCCCAAACACCAACAAAAATCTTACTAAGAAGCTTACACATAGTTTAAATGGCACAGAAGTTTGTGCCTCAACCTGCTGTTCTGGAGGAGTCAGCACAACTGCGTACTGTGATAAAGACTTTCATGAGGTGAAATTAGGAGAGATTCCTTGGTCAGTGATATGAAGAATTTTAGATTATCCCATGCTCTGTGCTACTGTCCAAAAACCCAGGAAACATGTTCCCATTATTTTACTATTAAAAACAATCCAACATTCTGAAGTAACCTTAGACTTTTTCAATTTCCCCCTCCACTGAGAACATAAGCTTTGTCTATAGACCACATCAGCTTTGTTCAAAGAACAGTCTGATATATTATCATAATTTTATCATATTTTTTTTCATTACACTATTACTGGAGGTTACATTAAACCAACCAACAATTTTCAGGGATTAAACAAAAAAAAATATTCACACTTCAAATAATTGCCTGCTGGTGCCAAGCAGGTTAACTCCGAGGTTGTTATTGATTTGGTATCCTACTAAATTATGAAGTGCAACCACAAAATGCTAGATGGACTGCAAAGAGAATTTCATTCATGTATCTTTTAAAAATACAATAAGCAGCAGTTTGAAAAGGCAATTGTATCCTAAAATACTGAACTAAGGAAAATAAGAAAGACAAAGGAAAAAGTAAATCAAAGTTTTAATACAATACAAAAATGATGTTGTGTTGTTCCATACCAAAACCTCCACTGCTATCCTTTAGTAGTGAAATTTTTGACAAAGTTTCAACCACACATAAGAAAATGTTTTCTCTTATGTGAAAGTGATAAAGAGACAAAAGATACTGATATGTTAAAACCTTTCAAGAAATTATGGCAGATGTCTATAGCATGCATTACTGTATTTAACTTTTAAAAACATCTAAGTGAAATATAAACCCTTGACATTTGCTCCTGAAGATAACCCTTTGAAAGGCCCTTCAGTCACTTGGAACTTTTCTTGACCCTATTCTGTTCTGTTACAACCTAAGAAAGAGAAGTCCCACGTAAACGTATACAAGGTAAATAGCTTTAAAGCCAAAAGAACAAGTCATAACCTCTTAAATGTTTAAGTAACTGATGAAGAGGAACTCAGAAATACAATCCTGCAAAGGCTTGTACTTAACTTTCTGTAATACACATACTCCTACTGCGGGGCTGCTCACAGCATGTGTTAAGTCAAACATTCACATAATGCATCACAAAAATTTTGCTGTGTCAAATTCATCTTGAACACAAATCTGAAGCTATGAGTGAAGAACAGTGTTTTATTGAAGAAGCCAGAAACACACATCTCAGTAACTGAACATACCACATGAAATTCATGAAAAGAGGAACTAGTAACAGCAAGGCTTAATGGCTGCGGGAACTGGTAGGAAAAAAAAAAGGTATTTAACTATCTTCTCACTGATCTCACCCCTTATTATAGGCTCTATCATCGCATTATGGATACAAGTCAGGCTTACTGATCCCTAGATTCCAGGGTGTCCACTTAAACCCTTTTTGTAGATGGCAGCCATACTAGCAATCTACACAGTAGCCATCCGAAATGGAATGTTACTCAACTTGGCCTGCAGTTCAGTGATTTTGCATGTCACAGTCAAATACTTTCAATACGCTTTGGTGAATGTCATCTGATCCTGAAGAACTGTTAACAACTCATCTGTTCAGTCTCAGATTTACTCCATATTTACATGAAATTCACCTAGTTTCCTACAGGGACAGCAGGACAATTAGTACATGAATTTGAAAGCAGTCAGACTTAGCTAGGTTATAATGAAAAGGGAACTGTGCAATGTAAATAAGGTTGTTGCTGGTGATCTTCAGTGATCAGTTTCAAGACTGTTCTTATATAGTATTTTGCCTGACATGAAAAAAGGGGCAAATGGAATTTGTGAACATCACAAAGCAGGGGAGGTCCACCAAACACACAGGAGGGTCAGACACACCAGAGCTGCATGATATCAAAGATTACTGTATGGAAAAAGGAGTTATAACACTTCAGAGTGCAAGGTCAGTTTATATCCGAACATTAGAGAAAAGTCCAGAATATATACATCAAACTGTAATTAACTGTGAGTATCAGCAGGACAACACCACCCCCAGCAAAAGCAAATATATACCTCACTGATCCATCACTGGATTATACAATGAAAATATTTCATTTCAGCTGAAGTAAATCCAATTTATGCATATGGGGTATTTATGTTAAGGATAGAAATAAAAGTTTAATCCCACTTCAGAATTAATTCCTTTGATCTCTGCTAGAGGCCAAGAATAACCAGTCTTACAGCTTTTTCAGAAAGCCAAGACTGAGACCTCTAATCAATCTTAAAAAAAAAAGGCAATCCAAAAAGCCCACCAAAACCCCAAATTTTATTGTATAAAGTGAGATTTATTTCTTATTAACAAAATCTCCTCCTTTTCTTTTTTCTTTATTATTTTAAACTGTAGAGTTCAATGTTGTCATTAGAGAAAAAACAGCTCTGATTCAATTTTAAAATTGTATTAACATTTAATCAAGAATCTTAATGATACTTATAGTGTGTAATAAAAATACAACCTTGCAGACAATAGAATAATTTTAGTGTTTGCAAAGAGTCATGAGGAGGCAAGCGCTATATAAAGCGCTATGTGCATACATATATGCTACCTGTTACTATTTTCAGTAACTGCTAGCTATCCTTTTCAGAAAAGAAAAAAATAAAGGAAAAAATGGCTGCACAAGCAAGTATTTTTACTGGAAAGAAAAAAAAATAAATCAGAGAATGAACAAAACACAGTTTTCCTGCGCCAAAGATCTTCAACTGATCAAATGAGCACATTCAGGCAACTTATCTTTCTACTATTCACATGTTTCAACACCTGTCAAATTGTACTTTCCATTGTAAAACACTGGAGATCTACTAATGAAGACCTCTACATAATCAAGTACTTTTATTTTTCAGTTCACTTAATAGGCATCTAGGTCAAGAGATTACCAAATCTACAGATTAAAGGACCAAAAAATTATTACATGCAATATTAAAAAGTATTCCCACAGCCTTGAGAGTATCAGTGCTGACAAAATACAGGTTAAAAAAAAAAAAAAAAACCTCCAAACCTTAGTAAAATAATTATTCCCACTTTGTAAGAAAAACATTTTGTTAGAAAGTGATTAATTTATCCCCAAAATCACCTACAGTTTTCTTGAAAAAGTAAATAAATTTCTCAGTTCAGTGAAACTAAATATTAATTTAGATTTGTATATATTTTTCTACTTCATGTAGAATGTCTGCATTGGCTGGAAAACCAAGAAACTTCAGTATGAAGTGCCCCTTTCTCAGCTCCATGAAACCCAAACTGCTGGGACAATACTGATACTGAGCAACAATGTTTTAAGAAAACAAAACTGTTTTATCAGAAAAAAAAGCCAGCACTAGCACAGACCAAGTCTGTAATTATGTTTTACAGAACTACTGTCTTCTCATCTCTGGGCAGATATTACTAAGCTTTGCTTACTTGAAAACACACACAATAAATGCATTTTTGTCAATTTTACTATTTTATTTATGCTCTATTACTGAAATTATGTGTAACACTCAGAAACTTAAATTTGCTAAGTGAGAAAAATAGCTTTGTCATTAAGAGGATTAGAAACACGAAGCAAACCAAAATGTCCAGGCAACAGTCTCCTCAACATGTTTGTAAGCAGCATGGCAGCAAGTGTTATCTTGTTACAAAGATAGCTATCATTAACAAATATCACAACACTCAGTACCAACACAGAGAATTTTCAGCCTGCCACCTCAGGTCATAGATCCTGTAGGCAAAACTGGAGTCAGGTACAATAGCTAGGTATTGAATAATAAATTCAGCAAAACTCCATTAGGTTGCAGGTCAGTTCTTTATCAGTAGTCTCCCAAACCACTCACTGCTGACTGAACTCAGTACATTTAAATTATAAACGATATAAGAACAATCCAAGATTTACAGCAATAAAACACTTCCCTGCAATAATGCTACCATGACTACTGCTGGGAGTTTCGGTTTTGGGGTGGTTTTTTTTTTGTTGGTTGGTGTGGGTTTTTTAAGGGCATTTGACTCCCTCTCACATTGATCTTTAAGTTCAAGATCAGAACATAACCCATTTCTCCCCAGAAGGTTTCCCATGAATGGGTATTACTGTTCTTCAGTTGCAACACAGCAGTGCCTTTTCATTCTCTAATAAAACCTAGAACACTTAAAAGTAAAGAATAATGATTTTAGAAAGTGCAATGCCCGCTTCAGTAAACACTCTCAGTGTCAGTTTAACACTCAAGAAACATTTTTTTTCCATTCCAAAATGCCTCAATTTTCCATACATGTATATGTTTAACCAAGTCTGCTATTAAGATTATCTTTTTATTATAAAATTTAACTGCATCTCTGTTACAGCCCTTCTGCCATCTGTGATATCATATTTCTTGAATTCAGCATCAGACTACTTGTTTCATATGTTACCTCTTCGTGCTGCTGAACATACATTCCAATCACTGATATTTTACCACTAGGCAAAGAACCTTCTGATTTCAAGACACAGAGGGAGACTAATGACAGAATCCTCAGCAGGACACTGCATCTCCTCAACACCAATCAGAGATTACATTTCCTCCCTTCCACTGCAGCAGGAAAGCAGCAGCTGACCAGTTCAGGAGAGATCCAAGTAGCTTAGAAAAAAGTCCAGAGCCAATCACAACTCTAGTGGACACAGCAGTCACCAAGAACTGGATTAGCATGCAGACCAGGAGGAAGATGCAAGTTATTTATTAACTCAGTCATCTGTGTGCCTCATTAAACAACTGGAGAGGAGGCAAAAGAGACAGAATATGACAAAACCAGTGTTATTAAAAAAAACCCCTCTCCTATGACAAAGATTAAATTGATTGGCACAGCTATTCAAATATCAGTGCTCTCAGACTAATGATACAACTCTTCCACGGTCTTATCTCCACATAGACTTCTTAGAGGTCCAGGATGCCCTCTAAGGACAGGCTAAATAGCCTCCCAAACAAGAAAAGGATGTCATCTTCTCTGAACAAATGGAAATCTTGATAGCAGCATCATTCATTGGATGGGCTGCACTCCTTCCTAGTGTGTCAACAATAAGCATCTGCAACAAATTATCAAAATGGGCATATACAAAATGGGAGAATCTGATTCCTGAAACAATCAAGACGAGGAGCAGCAACATGTGGGGAGATTCTCTGCACATGACTTAACCCAGGTCAACGTAACAGTATAAAGAAAACCAAAGTTAGCAGTATAACTTGAAATGTTGCTGTAACTAGAGTAATCTGATTAGGACGGAAAATTCATCATCTGAGATCCCATACAGCAGCCAAGGTCTGATTTAAATTCAGAGCAGTACCAACATAGCAAGAACAGTTGTGTGCAAACTGAGCGTCATACATTGTATATACTAGCTGCAGTGGAGACCTAGTTAGTTGTATGAAGGAAGACAGACAACAGCGGGGGGGGGGGGTGAAAAAACACTATCGTTCACCAGAGATTGGAAGAGGCTCTGGAAGCCATCATTTGCAACAAATCAGGATTAAAAGGGGTTTAGGGTGTCAGCAGAAGGCCAACTCCAGTCATGCAATGTCAAGATCCAAGTTTATTTTTTATTATTGATATGGAAACCTTTAGGGTTGAAAAACACAGAGCATACAGATGTGCTTTAGAAGGTTCCACTTACCTAAAGCAAGTCAAATACTTCCTTATCTGACAGCATTTAGGTATCACTGTTCAAACATGCAGCAAGGATAACTGTAACACCAGTTTATATGTCAGACCACAGCTTTATTTGATTCCCATAATATGAAACAAACTCTCCAAAAAATAAGCCATAATCAGGCACACGCTAGGTTTGGTACTTCAGCACAGGACACCTATACTACCCTATATCCCTGCCTCAGCCTTCCATGCATTCCTTTTACTCTGCAGAATTTCCTTCTCAGTTTCCAAAAGAGAAAGAATAAACTTGTAATGACTCCTCCGGGTGGCCTCCAGTCATATCCCTTCTGTCTCCCACATTCCTTCACTCGCAAGTCTTGCAGCATCAACTCTTTTTTTTTTTTTTCCCAAAAAATAAACCCATGAACTTATCACTTCCTTTTCCAGAATCTCTTCATTTCCACAGGGGGGTTAAAACAAGACAAAACAAACCCCAAAACACAATACATTCACCTTATGTACAGAGCTATTTAAATAAAATTATGTACTCTATTATAAATTGACCATTTAAAACCTTTTAAAAAAAACTATGAATGTTGCTATTTCTTGTGAAAAACATTAAAACAAGCTGTAGTAGGAAATCCCACATACTCCAAATACTGCTTTACTAAAATACTGTCAGAAAAAAAAAAATACCCACACCCAGCTCTACTGTCTAATTAGGGATACAGCAGCTGTTTTAAAATTCAGACATAGGAAGCCACAGGCCCCTAAGGTTTCAGGATTATAATCAGGTGCAGAAAACTGTCTAAAGAACAAACAGGGGATGCAAACTCCAAAGAGCTCATTTGTGTATTAGTGACAAATAACTTAGCTGCTCACAGCAATATGCAATTGCTCCAACAACAAAAAACCCAACACACTGTCTTCCATAGTCCTTGTGAAGCAGAGTAGCCTGTCTGTACCACTCTTCCTCATCTATATATGGGACAGCTTTTTCCTCAGTTAATGTATTGCCTCTCTGCACACTCATGAGATGTCCTTGGCAAGTAATGATTTACCTCACCTGCTCCAGGAACAAGTTGATTGTAATAAATTACTCTGGCTTTCAACACCGCTTCTCCATCCATATGGCCCCTAGTATACACTCATCATTTATCTACAAGGTTTTCTGAAACAAGTGGTGCTGGTGAAGGAAAAGCTCACACAATAAGGTAACATTTCCATCTATTTACAAGGAACAAGATTTTGAATGAATAATAAGTGTCCATGCTAAGCTTCAATACTGAATGTCCTAGGACTGATCAAAGAGTCTGGTTCTAAGTATCAGCCTTTAGAATGGCACCTTTTAGTTATTTGCAGGCCAATAACTGAAATAAAGTGTCTGTTACATACTACTTCACAGACAAGTGACAGCACTATTGCTGCAGGAACACACCAGGCATTAATAAATGTAGACACTTACTATGATCACAAGACAATTTCAATTTCACACTTGAAATTATGTAAGTCCACGCCAGCTGCTGTCATTTCACAAATGCGTCCTTTATTGCCATTTTATAATTGTTTAGAACTTGTAAGTAAACAAAAGTACAACACAATACCTTACCTCTCTTTCACACCTTTGTCATACAAGCCTCAATGCTTTGGTTGCTGCTGTAGTGCATTGCATGCTTTGATACTACTTATTGAGAAACATAGAAGCAGAACTCACACAAAGCACAGACAGATCATTTGCAATCCAGTAAGAGGGAAACCAGTAAGAGGGAAACCAGTAAGAGGGAAACCAGTAAGAGGGAAACCAGTAAGAGGGAAACCAGTAAGAGGGAAACCAGTAAGAGGGAAACCAGTAAGAGGGAAACCAGTAAGAGGGAAACCATGAGCCACCCTCTTTTTCACTTGTGCAGATCATGACGTGAGTATTAAAGGACCAATTTTATAGAAGTCATCCTAGGACAAAGAAATGAAGATTCCGATTCAGTAATAAACAGAAGAAGCGATGGCTGTCATGCAGTTCTGCAATTATATGCAGGAGAAAGAATTAGCCCAAAAGCAAATACTGCAGTGCTCTAATTTTCCTAGAGTCTCCATAAACCTATCTCGTGACAGCATGATTTACCAAACACCATGCTTTAAAATTTACAGCATCTGAAATAGAAATCTATGTTTATTTTACTGAATATTGTTCATCCTGCTACTACTGGTTTAGTGTGAAAAGGCACACAAGACAAATCAGATTGAACTCTGCAATGACTCCACGAAAGTTCTGTACATTACCTCAGGGACTCAAGTTTTGCAAGCACCCACCCAAATATACTGTCAGCCATCCAGGCACACAGACAGAATACACATTCATCTCTCTAGAAGCAACCCAACCCAAGAAAAAAAGCACCAATCCCTTGGACAGTCAGAGAAGGTTAGCATGCCTTCGCAGTCACAGCCGCCTACTGCCTACCTAGTTTGCACATGTACTTGCTGTGAAAGGTCACTGAGCCCAGCACAGTCTCTGGCTGCGGGTGCAGAGAGCAGCGTACCACAGCACTCTGCCTCAGGTGTGCTGCTCTCAGAGACAGAGAGAATATGCTGCTCTACCATCAGCAGAGTCTGCCTAGACACCTGAACACACCAGCTTCTACTGCTGGTGCTCCTCAGGGACCTGCCATTCACAGACACCTAACAAGGCTCCCAAGCAACTTGCATGGAATTTATAATGTAAAAAGTTGATCAAAGTGACTGGACCTTTTGTTGACAGGTTATATTAAAGAATCCCAACCAGTCACACCCCAATCTCATAGGCAGTCACTGTAACATAGTTCGAAGTATATTTGCCACAAGAAAAACTGTTCCAATAAAGTTAATGTAAATCTTCCTACGACAAGGCTCTACATCCCAGCAGACATAAAGATCCCTTTTGCATGTTAAGACTAACCCTACCTGCAGCTTCAGGAAATTCCATATCATCTTTTATTACTTCTGAGATTAATAAATAGTCAGTTCATCCTGTCCACACTAGTTTAGGCCAGGTACTTCAAATACCCTTTCTAAGCCCAAAGGCTTACCCAGCAGTTCAACTCTGCAGAACAATGAAGCTTTAGCTAATTATGCTAATTAATTAAACTAATTAGGCAGCTTTAGCTAATGCATGTAAATGCATCTGGTTTCAGAATATTTCATCTTAAAAGGCTAACATAATTCAGCATGACTTAAGGCTAACAGTAACTTTTATAGTAAGTGTTAACAAACAGCTGTAGTGGTTTGTTTTGCACAGGAAACTGTTGCCATCTTTTTCTCCCACAGAAGGCAATGCTCCAGGGACAAAACTACTTAATAAATGGAAAAGACTAAGCTCAGCTCCAGCACAGTGAGAGTGTAACTTGCACAGCTACACACTGCATGTGCCTTGCTGTCCTGAAAATTCCCAGCAGAATTTCCCAGTCGACAATGAAGTCTTAACTGTGGTATTACTGTCATCTAGCTAGCTTTAACCTGAAAAGGCCTCATTTTGCCCTTGTGGAGGCAAAAGTCATGACTGTAACAGAGTCATGGGTCTATTTTGCCTTACAGACCACAAATACCTTACTCAAGCTTCACAAGCTAAACAATCAATATGGACTTAACATGATGTAATACACTTTTGGCTTACATATGCAATCCTTTTGGAGTAGAATATTCTAAGTACTTTAGTGTTAAAACTGTATTAACATGTCTTTGATATTGTTAACATAAAGATTAGCTATGGATTACTACTGTCCCTTGAAGGTCCAAAGGCCTCAAATGTAATTTCTACCGCTAGGCTGAGCTTCAGGTAATAGATTCATTTGAAGTAGGTCCACTTTCCATTTTGGTAAGCCATTTATATCTGTAAAGTACACCTCTTCCTCATCTTGTTGCATAAAAGCACTTGTTAAGAAGACATTAAAAAAAATAAAAATCAATATTAGGGTAGATGAGCATAAGGCTGGAGAAAATGAAAGCTGCAGAAGGAACATCCAAACTGAAACTCTGACCTATATTCACTCCAGGTAATTTCTAGAAGGATGAAAGGCCAACAACCTTTTAAAATCAGAGTGTGAAACCATATATTTTGGTAGAAAAAAGGTACCAAGATCTTAGCAAGAAAGAATTCAACATGACAAACAACAGCTATGATGAAATAAAACTAAGACCAGCAGCATACTGGCAGTCTATCCAATTTTTACTTCCTGTTTATCTTATTTCCTTGTCATTAAGGAAATACCTCTTTTCCTTACATGGGAGTGCAGTGACATTTGACAAAGTAATTAAGAGAAGCAATATCATGATCAGCTGCCTTTGGTCTGTTACAAACACAGTCAATACACTGTTCATGACTCCAGCAGATGTTAACACTTAACAGACTCATTGGGAACTTAAGGTCTTACTGTTTGTCCTTCTGTATTACATGGAAAACAGAAACTAAACAGAGAAACCACTGAATTTTTAGCAGCAGGTATTAACCCATCCAGCACAATCCACTATATAAATCAACAAATAAACCTCTGCCCAATGGATTTACTTCTACAAATCCACAGTGATTTTCAAACAGGCAGGCTTGAACTCTCTTGACAAACAGCTGAAGAGCTAGTCTGAGCAAAGGGCTACCAGTGCTGTTGGCTACCTGTCCATCACTCATTACCCTTTCCAGTTAATACTTGGCTGAAATAACCCTGTTCATAAAACGTGCATCTACAGTGCACAGGTCAGAGAGTCACATGTTTTGAGGCAGAGGCAATCCCTGAGTCTGAAGAAGCATTCATGAATTCCCACATCCCTCATGACTTTGTCACTCACTGCCTTTACTCCACTGCCTAATATTTCTTATGCCACCTATCTTCACATGACTGCAGGCTTGACCATATCACAGGACTAATTCAAGTGAAAACTGACCCACCTCACAAAAAGAGGGTTTGCATGTGTGTATGTGTGCATGCTCATACAAGAGGAAGGTAGGACAGATTTAAAATTAACTGCCTAAAAAGGCTTTAAACAAGAAACAAAACTCAAAACAAACAAAAAAAAAAAAAAAAACAAAAACAAAAAACCAACAAAACCCTAACCCAAAACAACAACCAGTTTAAACTGCTTGTAAAATGAGGGCCTAATTCTGATGCAGGCTACTTTAGCTAAGGCAGTGAAAGTACAGTACTTATAACCTGATTTGGCAAAAGGCATCTTTAGTCACGAGTGAGCTGCAATCTCACTCAGCAGCTGTGAGGGCTTGCAGGATATACAGCTCCTGGGGTAACTGTCCCTCACTCTAACAACCAATTCCTGGACTTCAAATGCTGGAATGTTGTCTCCACAGTAAAAACCCACCCAGGCTTCACAAATGTATCAGAAATTGGCTGCAGAACCTGGGGCCAGATACCAGCTAGGGATTCTTAGGTCCTCCAACAAGGAAGAAGATAACCGGGAAGACTGAACAGAGCTGCTGGAAGCCTGGGTCAACTATCAGCAGAAACCAAGAGTTCCCTCAGTGTGGAAAAATCCGAATGAAACATTTCAGACTCTTACTCAAAAAGTATCAAACAATCTCTAGGCCTGAACACAGTATGGTAGGAAAAAACTCCACAAACAACAAACCCCAAACTCTTTTCAGGTGAGGATATGGGTTTCATCTCTCCTGCCTGCATTGAGAAATTCTTAAGTCCTTACCCATGATATTATAAAATCTTGCTATTCTGATTTTCCAGCACACTCTGTCTTACACTATTATAACCACCTAAACAAGGCACCAAGCTGGACTGGAAAGAATCTGCCAGAATGCAGAATGTGCAGACCTTAAAGCAACTAGTACTGAGGTGGTCTCTGCTACATGTTAAACCCCTTTTCAGACGAAGAATTTTAACAAGGAGAATTACTGAAGGCCAGCACTTCAGGATACTTTGCAAACAGTAACATGAATACAACTCAGTGGAAGACAGGGATTGAAGCTTTAGTCAACTATGCATTCCACATAAAACACAAACTAAAATACGGTAAGTTTATCCTATTAAAAATAATATGGACACTCTTTCCATGCAAGCTTGTAGAAACAAACCACTATCATCTAACAGTTCAGAAACTTCTCTAGTTTTGAGATTTTGAGTCAGTATGTCTAACAAACAGCTATATAATCAGTAACTATGCAAGTACATCTTAAATCGTGACTTGACTGCTAATGTACCTGCTTGCTATCTTATCTTAGTTAAAATCCAGGTTTAATAAGAAGGGAAAAGTACTGTTAATGCTAATGCCTAAGAATGTTCTAAAGAAACACATTATTGTTAAAATAGCTTTAACTCTTATAGTTCCCAACTGCAAAGCCCAATTCAGGAATAACACTCCATGTTTTGATGCATGAAGGTAGCAGAAAAAAGAGGAAATATGCAGGAAAGGAATAAAAAGAACAAAAAGCAGAAATGTGACCAAAACTCCCCCATGTTCTCACCTTATTCCAAAGGTATTTAAAAACAATTTGCAGGTAAATCTTCCTTCTCTCTACATGATTTTAAGTGCTTGAAATTTCAGTATGTTAGCTACCTTTTTAATGACTCATACATACCTAAATATGCATTTGGGATATGGGGACGGGTGAAGGACTTATTTACATTACTTGCTAGGAAGAAATTATTCTGGAAGCTAACCTTAAAATTCTTAGATTACAGTAGAAGCCAAGAGGGAAAAAAAAATCATATGGTATATACACACACACACACATACACACACACACATATGTGACTCTGGCAGTTGTAGTTCCAACTGATTTCCAGCAACAAAAGAAAATAAAGGGCTAGATATGTATTCTTTTATGTACAAGCTTATAATTAATATAAGGTCTGCTTTAAATTTACTGTTATCTTCTATTAAAGAATAACTGATTTTACAGCTTTCTAACATGTAGCTCTTAAGCTCTAAATCACTGACCATAACTAATAAGCAGTTTAATACCATGAGTATGTGAAGTAAAACCATAGACTACAATTTTCTTGATTGTAAATCATCATCATTTTTAATGCAAAAGCAACAGCAAATCTCTGTAATTACTGGGTGCATTTTGAATCACTTTTATGATTACTGCTCTATACCCATTAAAAATCCAAAACAGTGAACTGCACAGGGTATAAAACTAGAATTATGATACACTACAAGCTGTAATTGAAATCCATAATTTTGAACACTAGTAAGGAAATTTATTTTGTTGCCAAGAACTGCAGCCCTGCAGAACTGACTTTAAAATCATTTACTTTATCTAAGAGACTGCTAATGGCAGGGACCATAGTAGTTGCTTTGGGGTATTTAAAGACAAAAAAAGTGTCAAGGATCAGATCTGGCACTCCTGTTTATGTAATCCCTGTGGCTATCAAAATCTCCAATGTAAAAAAATAATCTGCTCTAAGTGTTATAACAAAAAACTGAAAAGGCCAGCAGCGGTACACATGCAGTTTGGACCTGTAATTAAAACTTTGAAACACAGCTTGTAACACCTGGTATGACTTACCACCTACAGCACTGCCCAAGAACATTTCAGAGTGGTGAAACATTGTCTACGAATTCAGTAAAAAACCCCAAACAAATGAAAAACCCAAACAAAAAACACAACAACCCTCCCCGCCAAAAATCCCAACCAACCAAAGAGCCCACACAACATCAGAAAGCCCACATACACTACTTAAGAGATCTAATAAATAAATACTAAAAATCTAATAAAAAAATAATAAAAATAAAACTGGCTTCTAGAAAATATGTTTTCTAGGAGGTGTGGAAATCAGAAAAATTAAATTAATAACAGGAAAAGGCTTAAATGTTTCTAGATAAATGAAAGTGTACGTTAGCTAGACTTCTCATAGAATGACAGAATAAAAATTCATATGGAATAAACCCATATTTAAAAAATGGATAATACAAACTTCAGTGGGTGCAGAAAAGGGACATCAGGATATTTATGAATTTGGACAGGTCAGCTTACACGGAGAGACTAGAAGAACTTTCCCTGTTTCAGCTATCAGAAAAAAGCCACTGAAGAGAGATGACTGCTCTCATCATGCTGGTGAATTTGAGTTACTCCCTGAATGGGAACTACTGTTGCAATTCATCTCTACACGCAAGAAGCTACACCCATGATGGAGACAATGCACAGGCTGACAGGCACTGTGGTGGTGTTCTTTTTACATGGTAACCTACTTCCAGTCATTTGCTATTCGTTTAGAAAAATAGTGATAACTAATAAATGAGATTTGGAAATTAGAAAACATTTCCTATTAAAAACAAAAACAACAACAACAATAAAAAAAAACAACACCCCACCAAAATCAGTTTTGAGGCTCTTGAAGTGTTTCTATTAGGATGAATGACGGGAATAAACTCATCACCTAAATCAGAAAGTTTCTCCACACCTACATACTGATGTCATTGTCTGCTATCACTGCCCAAAGCTTATTTTAGTGTAGGTAACAACTGTTTTTCATTCTAGTGGGCTTTTCCTAAATTCATAGAATCATATAATGCACTGAAAAGAAAAAAAAACACCAAACTAGTAACAGACAATCTGCAGATCCACCCTGCAGAACCTCCAAGGACAGAATTTGAACAGAACCAGGTAAGAAGTCCACTTTGTCCTTTCCTCTCCTCCCTTCCCCAGCTTTAGCATGGATGTTTCTACATGACCAGATTATATCATCCTATGATGAACCACAGTCATGGTTGAAGAAGCATGCTTCAATCTAAAAGTCCCTCTTCACTGATTTATAACTTCCCCTAAATTATTTCCTAATTTTCCCAAAGCTCCAGGCGAGGAGCAACCACGCAAATTATTTCTCCTCAAAGGAATATACTGAACTGTTTGTTTTCAGGAACGGTGTTCTGAAAGTGGGTAACATCAGCATTATTTAAGAATAGTTTGAAATAGCTGAAAACAAACTGTTGAAAATGCCAAACTTCACATAAATGCATGTAGATAAATGTGTGGTTCAGTACTTAAGTGTAATCTCCAGTATGCTGCAGCTTGCCCTCTTCACATTAAGATGTGCATTTGTGAATCAAAACATATTTGGTCCATTAGAACAACAATACCAACAACACTTAAAGACACTAAATGGATTCCCACTGCATTAAGTGAAAGATCTGTTGATTATACAGGTAGGGAGTAAGATATACAGCACTAGAGAGAAGCAGACACTACTTTTCCTCACCCCTTCCTTTGCTAAGGCTTAAGGAAACATGAGACTGCCTTGGCTCTGGTTTTGTCTTACCTACATTTAAACTCTCCCTCCCCATGGTTACATTACTGTGCTATCTTTCAGGATGCTGTGCATATGAGTGATGACTTGGTTTAGATTCAGGAGAGGATTTCCTCTCATTAGGCCAGATGCTTAAGCTAGGATAGTCAACTGCTCTTGCTTCTTCTGCCTTTTGCAACATCACAGCAGGTAGATCCTCATAACATATGGACATCATGCAGTGCAATTAATAAAGGAAGAGACTTTCTTCAAAGATAATGATAATCAGAGGTTTCACTACTGAACTATTATTGATAGAAGAGATTTACAATAATCCTGCCATGATTCTTCCATGTAAGGGACAGGTTAGGTTGCCCTAAAAAAGGATGAAGAGCCTAGGGATTAGAGGCATGAATGATGAGTTCCTGACAAAAAAAAAACAAAACAACACAACAGCAAGATGCACAATGGGGAGAGAAAGGAGAATGCACAGAATGAAGGAAAGTTGTGGTATTCCCTCCAAGCCTACTCCTGTCAGTCATTTAATTGCTCATACTTGTACAGCAGGCTACTCCCAGGCCTTTGTCCCTGGCAAGTTGCGTAAATCAGAGCAAACTAATCAACTGGTTTGGGGTTTTAGTAGTTTTTTTAGTCTACCCTCTCTAAAAAGAGACAAACCAACACAAAAAAATCATAACAAAACAGAACAACCCAAGACAAAACCAAAAAACACACTATAGAAAAACACAGGATACCTATGTGCCCATTGCCAGCCCTATAAAAAGTCTGTAAAGCTTTTGGAGGTCTTGATATAAGAGGAAAAATTTAGAACAGCAGAGACTTCTTCGGAAGGACCAATCCACCAGGTTATCCAGAGAGACAAGGAGGGAGATATCCTTTCAAGTATATTGCAAAATCCCAAAGGCCTGTGATTAAAAGCCACATTAGTCCTACCCCAAGTGACCCTGAATAGGGCCAGCGCATATCCAGGTAAATGCGGAACAGACAAATTTATTTTTACATGACATGCCAAGCAGGAAAAGTGTTTCCACCAGTTTATACTTTTGAGTCGGACTAATACAGACTAAAGATACATCTGAGGGTTGAGAAATTCTATCAGGATTCATGTGTGACCCTGGTACATTATTGTTTTCTCCAGCTACATCCTGAACAACAGAACAGATGCCATACAGCATTCAATACACACCAGGCCAGTTCTCTGGCAACAGCCAAAACGCACACAGCGTTTCTCAAGATACGATTTACACGAGTGTCTCAAGGTCTTCCTTTGGGAACCCCACTTTTGCATGTGCACATTCCCGTATTGCCTATGGACAAACTCTCCTCAGGTCCAAAGTGCTGAAGAACAGCATGTAGTTACCCTCAGTTCCCTCTACACACTAAAAAACTAGGAGGAGCTGAAATGCAGAAGGTGCATCCGTGTCTGTGCTCAACAGACATCTTATAGATAGAGACAAACAGCTTTGCAAAGGAGTTCACCTACTAGGTTAGGTTTATGATAACAACTAAACTTGTGTGGGGGGAAAACTGGACTTCATACAAGGAGATGATCTGCTGTGTACCTTGCAGATCCGCCTAACACACTACCATCTCCCAGAACTGGTGCTGTAAGTGACCCAGAGCAGATATTGCAGGTAAGGGAAGATAAGAGAAGGATGAAACAAACCTGTATTCATTGGAACAAGATTATCACACTGTCTAAGGAAAATCCCACTGATCCTCCCACACAAAAATGCTTTGTTATATGAATCAAAAAGTGACAAGATGTTTAACAGTCAGACTTGTCTAGAATGATGTCAAATCAGCCTAATCTTTGTATACCAGACCACAGACCTCCAGGGGAAAAAAAAAAAAAAAAAGAAATAAATAAGTAGATGCCGAAAATCTTGAGTTTATTACGTCTTTTGATACTGTTTCACAAGACATTTGCATTAGCAAATTAAGGAACTACAGCCTAAATTAAAATAACAAATGAATATAAAACATGAGGAAACCCATGCTAAAATTTGAGGAGGTATAAAAGAGTTTTTCAGGGGGCTGTCCTCAGTACAGCAATAATAGTATTTTTAGTACTGATTTGGGCAGTAAAACAGGTGGTTTTTTGTATCAGCAGGCCATATTCCACTTGTGAGCACCAGTGCACAAGAGGTTAGGCTTAGACTCCAAAATGCCCTTAAAGGGGAGGGAAAGCCTGGAAAATACACAGTTGTTTTTCACCAAGGACAACAGCAAGAAAGCACACCTGACTGAATCATTATGTATACCAATAACAGGAAACAAATGGCTCATTCTGCTACCTAAAGGTCTCTGAGGCTCCCGTGAATCCAAGGCACGAGTCAGCAATATCACAACATTACAAAAAAGGTAACAAGCATATGGGGGTAAATGAACTAAATCATCAGCTACTAAGACAGATTACCTTACTTTCAGCCCAACACCAGCAAAGTCCCCACTGGGATACCATACCCAGACCCCTTCACATTGACAAGGGACAGAGTACAGAAGGGACAAACTTCAAAGATGGAAAACTGGTCTAGAAAGTAAAACCTAAAAGGAGAATTAATGAGCCATCTTTATTTTAGCAGAGATTCTTAGGTAGGAATTAGCAGCATTCTCAGGTAGCTAAAGCTTGCCACCAGAGGAAACGAAGTAAACTCTATTCTCCGTGCACCTGGCAGACACGGTAAGAACTAAAAATTGTTGCATGGAAGATTTAGGTAAGACACTAGGAAAAAAAATAAATAAAAAAAGAAAGGCAAAGACACAATAAAATTGTATACAGATTAACAGCCAAGGTTAAGATCACCAATAATGCAACCTCTGTAGTTAAGTAACTCCTTGTCAATCAACAGTTTCAAAATCCAGCTCATGGTTGAGGAAAACATTTGCCATTATGTCGGCTCTATTCAGACAAGTATTTCAATCACAAAAAATTACTTAGGGCTGGTACCATCAATTAGCCAACCACCAGAAGGACATTTAACTCCCAAGGTGGATCTGATGTCACATAAGTAGAGCTATTTTTAAAGCTTGGGCAATATCCATTTAGTCAAACCTTAGATATATTGAAAGTGAACACATGGAAAACTGCTGCACCAATTTCACTGGGGTTTTTTTCCATCTTTAGAGATATGCAGTTGCTTCAGTTCCAAGCAGCACTACCATTTATTTGTACATTAGAAAAGAAGCTTGTATGAAAGTGCAGGAGTCTTTCTAAACATAGTCTTCAGCTGCAAGCTTTCATCTCCCAATATTTTCTTATATTTAAAAGACACTAACAGTATTGGGAAACCCAAGGTCTAAGTGTTATTCACATACCCTGTTAGGTCATTTGTGGTTTTGTCCAGAATGACAAAATGATCTGAACAGGCACAAGTAATAGGTTAACAGGTCTAGAAATGTCTGTGTTTATCAGGAAAGGGTGCAGAAACCAGATACTCTGAAGGAAAAGTGAGGGAGTATATGGGCAGACAACCAGCTAACACATCACTTCAGTTAAAGTCTGACAAATTTCCACCTTTAGGACTGACCCAATATGTAAGTAAACCAACTTACCCATCTCTTGAGAGAATCCTGCCATTTCACCAAAGTCAAAGTGATCTCCTCCTTGGGAGGATCCAAATCAATATGATACAAGCTTGTATGATACAAGTCTAAAAACTTTTTTCTCAACCTGGCTGCTCTTGAGATCTCTTTACTACAGCTTATACATCCTTTCCAAGTTTAGCTCCTCCCAGGCAGTTTAAGCCTAGTAAGGCACCAATACCTAACATACAGGATTACTCAAATAGGCTAAAAATCCTTTTGAAAAAGCTATACAACATCAACAATTATAGCACAATTATCAATTTCTGCAATTTCTTGCCTTCTAAATATTTGTAATTTTCCAAAAACCTCTCTCATTCTTACATGTTACATTTTCTATCTCTTCTAGCTGAAAAATGGAAAATCATCCAAAATTTGACCAGTGTTTGACAAACTAGGACTTCACAAGTCTTGAAGAAGCTGAAAAAAAGAAAGGCAGAGGGGGAAGTGAGAGGAAAGCAAGAAACTAAAAAAAAAAAACCTAAGAGAGAAAAGAGGTACAAATCAAATCAATGGTATTTGGATGGCAATAGTAACTGGGGGAGGGGCACCCACAATCTCAGCAGCTCATTCCAAAGAGAAAGGACTTTTACCAGTTCATGACAATAGCAGCTAATAAAATATGTTTAAAAAGACATTTAGATGAAGGCAAGGTTTCAACCAGAAACCACACTGGTTACATTTTTTGATTTAGTACTTTGAAAGCAGAACTGTATGTTCTCAGCAAAAACCTCAGTCTGTTCCCAACAAAATCAATAGCAAAATTTCCACAGACATTTCATGATAGGGGTGATACACTCAGAGCCTGCATACCTGACAGAATCTATTGTAAACATGCTTTAACTTTTGAAAATCCTACTAGAAAAGGCAACTGATAACATTTGCTGCTTAAACTGCAGAAACTTACATCAGAGCTCTTCACCTACCAACATACATGTTTCAGTTAAACATTCTGCATGCCTTTCTTTCAAGTGGCTAGCAAACATACCACAGGAAAGCACACAAAGACAAAAATTCAGTGCCACAGTCTGTTTAGAAAGCACTGCAAACCCTTAAAGTAAAACCTAAATATTCATGCATGCCTCAAACCCCTCATAATATAAAAACCACAAATAATTGCTCCGTTAGCATATTGTTCCTTGTCTGTGTGATATCCGTAACCACTAATAGGTAATTACTATTCAGGTAACTATCTGAAAGTCTACAGAAAAGCTTGGTGGGTTTTTTTTGTAAATGCCAACACTTTGTTTTTCACCAGTTCTTTTTATTTTAGTGGAGGTTTGTCTTGCAATGCCATTCAGAATGGACGTTTTTAGTTTTTGTCAGCAGGTGCCAGAGAAGTAAGGCAATATATCAGCAAATAAATAAATAAATAAATCATGCAAGCTTGTACTGCTACTAAAGTTCTGAGAGGGGCTGTCTAAAGAAGCAAGGTGTTAGTGAGAACACCTGATGAATTCTGAAAATTCATACCCAAACATGAACAAAGTGTTCAATTTGAAGGAAAAAACAATGCTACCACTTCAGTTTAAAATAGCACATCTTTAAAATTAGACACTTCTGAAATGGAAACCAGCAAGTACTTGAAGTGTATATTCATACTGCACAAACTATCAGGGAAAACATGAAAAGAGTGAAGAGTATGAAATTTGAACGTGCCGAGTAGAAGGATTAAACTGGGTTTTTTTTTAGTTGCATACCAAATTCAAATTAAAGAAAAACATTTTTCCATAGCAAATATGACAAAAGAGACAGAGAAGAGAAAAATAAGCTCTTGAAATTTCTTCACTACCGTCACCTTTAATTTATATTCATCCTAAGTACGAAACTATTTCTGATTAAGAAGATGATGCTCATTTCCTTATCCCTGTTGGAAGAAATGTGCTCTGCACAAAGGAATTTCTGCCTTATTTTCCAAATCTAAATCAATACTACTAACTCTTGCATCAATTTCAGCCGCTGAAAGATCCACAAAACAAGTTCTATGAAAACAATTAGTTCTCCTGGACAAATCTGTGCCCCTACCAAAACCATCACACACACACAGAGTAAGGATGTACTGCAATGGCTTATTTCCTGTTAGACACCATAAGAATTGCTTTAATAAATCCAGTGGTTGCATAAGCAGATCTTCTTAATATACATAAGTTTAGAATATAAATTCTCATTCAAGGCAATTTCCAGCTCTAAAATGAAAGAATTCCTTAGGGAAACACATCAATACTTTACAACCTCCTCTATAGGTGAATGAATACCCACTACTGAAAGCTCATATGAAAATCACATTATTTTAAAAGTAATGCAGTATCTTATAAAACACAAAGTACCCACACTATCACATACTTGCTACAGTATCAATACAAGCCAACAAGAGATTCAAACTACCTCTAACTGTGATAACCTCTGCTTTCATTGATATGAATAAAACTTACCTACAACAAGTAGCAGATGACCTGGATTCCATCAGAAAAATATCCCAAACTAGTTCAATTCTATGCAGTGCCACTTGTACTTCAGACAAAGTAAATAAACACTGAGGCCACTAGCCGGGAGTACAAGGAGCAAGCCTAGCTCAGCTGATTTGCATTGCTACCTGATAGCAATTAAGTTCACTCCTCTCACTCTGCAGCATGTGCATGCTTTTCTATTAAAAAGAATAAAGTCATTCTCCCCAGGAAATTATTGTTATCCAGACCCAAAGTACTAATGAAAGGACAATTTTTCAACATTTCTTCAAACACTGAGTTTTAGACCACAAATCTGGGAAATAAAGTCAACTTTTTAGGAGAATTTTGCCACAACTTTTGCTAAGGATACTAATGTTACTTCTTAAAGAGACAGAAAATGGGTGACTGGAGTTTCTCCTTTGGTTTTGACATTTACTGGCAATGACACAAACTTCTAGTTACTAGCTGCATGAAGTATGGCCTTACTGTATGTAATTTTTAGAGCTGGACAGAAACCAGCTAGTGGTATTCTTGTCAAACTTCCCCTTCATCCTACTCCACAAGCTACAGAACATTATTTTTACCACTGTAAATACCAAGTGCATGTGAAAATCCTCTCTGAAATGCTCTCTAGGCAAATCTTTTTTAGAAGTTATCATAGGAAAATCCAATACATTTTCTTCATATGAAAATAACAAAGCAGGTGAAATTAAAATTACTCTTTTTCCAGATCTCTTGATAGAATTTCAGTCACATTTCCTTATTTTCTGCATTTCTCCAGTATCCTAAAATGAATAAACTTTCTTGGTTAGCAATTGTCACTCTTCTCTTTATTAACCCTTGAGTTTCTTTATGTTAGTGTTTTAAAATGAGATCTCCTTGTGATGCTTGGTCTGATAGGAGAGAGAATGGAGGCTAAGAGGCCAAAACAGTCATTCTTATCTTTAGGTTGAATTTTTTAGCCTAGGAACTAGCACATGAAGATCTGTGACTGACCTTCTCAAGCACCAGTTCAATTCTTGATGATTCTTTTTCTGGTACTTCCCATTCTCTAGCTACGGAAAAGCTGCTTCTAAACCAACAGCTGGATATTTGGAGGGAAACCTTAATTATGAGGTATGCAAAAGATCAGAGATGCATTTGTACAAAAATTCTCAATGCAGTACAGCACAAGCAGTTATTTGTAGAAAAGGTGTAAACAAAATTGGAAGAAAAACATTTTGCAACAACTAAAATATTGGACAAGGATTCTGAGATGCTGCAATTAGAAGCAATTAAGAAGATCACGATTAGATCTAAAAAAATTATGTAAAAAAACCTTTTTATCATCTTTGCACTGAATTCCTAACTTTTGATGAGATTACAGCTTATTTTTTTAATAATACATTCAGCCTTGCTTCAAAAAGACCACGTCAGTCCCATAAGTATGTTCGAAAGAGATAATGCATCCTCCTTTTCCTAGATCAATCCCTTCTTTCTGCCAAAAAACTGGGGCTAGAGGGACTTTGGATAACTGCAGCTTTAAGGTAACTTGTATTTTTAAGGTTGGAATTTCTAAGATTGAAGTCTAGGGCTTTAGTTTTATGAGAACAATCTGAGCTCAGCCTCCTGCGTTGGTCAGTGGGAGGGTAGCTGGGGACACTGAATGCAAAGGAGAGAGACGCGATGACCCCACTCTGCCGACTGGGGAGAAAGCTTCTGTTCTCATCAGAGCATGAAGGAGGACAGGGAAGGATTCAAATTACAGCCTGAGACTCTGGGGTGGCAGGAGAGAAAGATGGAATGAAACTCATACAAGGGCTTGCGATGGGATGGGACAAGAAAAACACAGTATTTTCTCAAGCTGTACAAAAAGGCATTGCTACACCAGTTCCATCTTTCCACCCAAACAGATCGTGGTTAACACTCATCAGCTTTGTTGAGTGAATGTAAAATGGGGAGAAGAAGGTTAGGGAGACCTAAAGCAAAAGATGGGTTCCTGGGTGGGAAAGAGATTGCTCTTAGGGCAGAAAGCAGTGTTTCTTGAGACAGGGGAGACGATTTAGAAGTCAGGGAATGGGTAGCTCTGGGATACACAGAGGGCTCTGGGACAGTAAGGCTGGGAGATATGGAGCCCAAGGGACAGGAGCTTGCTAGTGCAGAGGAGTCACTCCTAGCAAACATCTTTGTCCACAAACCAAGGGCACTGTTGCAGAACTGGCTCCCACTACTAGTTTTGGTTTTTGAGGGTTTTTTTTTTCCTCTATGTAATACTGACTTATTAAGTTTTTGGTTTATACTGGCTTTTGGCCTTCTTCACAGCATGAAGAGCCTAGCTCCAGCTCTCAATGCCTTTTTCTGCTAATAAAAATATTTCCTTCCGTGCATGTGAGAGTATGGCCAAGTGGCCACTTAAGTAACTCTGGGAAAAAAAACAGTACAAGCTTTTCTTAGTCCCTAGCTGAAAGGCAACTTTTTCTTTCCAGCTTTTTAACTCTTAACCACATTGAATTTACAGTGTGATTTCTGAGGCACAGACATCAGAACTGGACTTAATTTCCCCATAAACTTATGACTGACATCATATGCAGTGATAATACCACATCCCTGCTTTGGGGGTTTTATCCTCAAAACCAATGCATTCTTCTTGGGAAAAAAAGTACTTGTGGAAGACATATATTTGTACGTGGTTGTAAGTTTATTTGCTATATATGACTGTCACAAGAGTACAGCTGTGAACAACTATATGTACTTGGTTACAGCCAATATACATTAGTGAAGATTTAAGAGAATATTTACCAAATATTTATCCTAGCACAAACCTGTAAGCTGTATATTCAGTCTGCGTTGCCGCTATTCAAACTGTTAACAGCGAAAAAAGTTCTTATGAAAAGTTCTTATGTTTGCATGCTACTGCTGTATTTTTATTGTTTTCATCTCATGTCATCCCGCTTTCACCCATCACAAAAATCACAGTCAGTAAGGGTGTGCTTGTTAGCTGATTTAAATTTGAACACTTCAAGCCAAACCCAGCATCAAATGAAATCACTGGCAAAACCCCCGCTGACTTCACTCGGAGTAAGACCAACTGGAGAAGCAAGGCTCCCATGAGAGGCATGCATCACAGTCATTCACATCCTGCTGAGTCTGTGAGAACCAGGACGAGATACTATTTGAAGGCCCTTCTACTTGTGTTTCATGTGACACACCACTTCTCTTTTGTTTTGCAGAACTGTAAGAGAAGATTTTTACTATCTGCAAGTAACAAGTTGAAGAGGCTGGATGAGTCACTGGAGACAGTTTTGGGCCAGCTCGGCTCGCAGACTGCCAGTGTCAAGGAAGGTTCACCCAATTCTCCCCTTCCTGCTGCACAGCCATCCCAAAATAATGTGGCAGTGCTAAACATAGCACTGCCGTGCTCTTTTAATAAACAATGATTCCTGCAGCGTGTACAAGTCACCACATTTGTCAAGATAAGCACATCAACATGAGATGTCATATTAGCCTAGACAAAGAGATTGAATCAGATAGCTTTGTCAAACACCAAGCAAAGGGGCTCATTCAAACTGACAAAACAAGAAATTTAAAAGTTGAACCTACCAATCTAGCCTTAACTCATTCTGTCCTCTCCTGCTGTGGAAGAGTCTCAAACCAGTAAGGGAGCTCCTGTAAGTGATATAATAAATTCATTCCTGATTTGCAATAACAATATTCCTGTCACTTCAAACCCCTGCGCTGCACTTTTCAAAATTTCTATAATGGCTGTTAGTATGTTTCAGATTATGCATATGGATCTATATACCTTAGTGGTTAGGGACTCTTCGTAATAACATATGCACAGAGAGTATAACTAACAGGCAAAATTAACAGGCATAACTAATTGCCATATAGACAAGTTACTGGTTATTCCTTTACTGCATTTTATTTACTTTTACGTAAGGAAGCTTAATCATAAGGCAATGGACAAAGATGCTGCAGTAGCGGGTCTCAGTCCTTCACCTGTCTAAATTTTTTCATTACTTCAGGCAAAGTCTTCAATTTCACATCTAAAATCAGGGACACAGCTGCTCTATATATTATGGTATATGTGAGATAGTGATATTGGTCATAAACAGAACTAGAAACATGTTCCAAAAGATTACTTCGCTGCTGAGAAATTATCTTGGTTTCTTTGGTATTCCTCACACATGGTTGGGTGTATGGGCTCCATCATCCTCCATATGGCAAAGACAGAAGCCCTGGGGGTGGGGTTATCAACAGAAATATTTTCCTTTAAATGTGTTTTCTCCTCAAGAAGACTTACAATCAGCAAACTTATTTAAAACAAGACAAGTTTATCAGTGGGCGGGAGTGAAACTGGCAGTTAAGATTTCTGCCACTCCAGACAGAAGTCTGACTGCATCGTGTCCTTTGGGGGAAGAAAAAGCCTTCAGGGAACTACAGGATGCCAGGCCAGAGACCTGTAAGTTTTGCTTTTCATTCAAGCCTGGAGCTGTGTGGAGAATGAAGGAAGGATCCCCCTTTCAGGGCAGCTGCTGCTCGCAGTGGCAGGCTGCTCAGCCCCACACAGTTCTTCAGAGATGAAAGCCACACACTCACCTTCTCCTCTGCCAGCTCCCACCACCACCAGAGCTGAGAAAATACACTTAACACGATCCTAGAAAGGGGAAGAGAAAGCTGTGGTACTGATACTATCCTCTTTCAGGACTCCACCTTTAATATACCCAAATGGGATCTTCCTCCCCTCAAAACAGAGATAATGAAAAACAGGAAGATTTACATTGAACATTTCCACAGGAAATTGAATACACTTTAAAATATTCAGGAACAATTCAAATGCAAATACAGCACAGTACTGTATTATTCATATTCTGCAACATTTTGCCTTAATCGTCTGATTGGAAGAAGATCTTTTCCAGTTTGTTTTCTGTGAGGTTAATAAACCAGGACTTTAAAACAGCCATCCAATATATGAGGTGCTGTATTTTCTTTAAAAGAAACAAGAGTCACAAAGTCAAAGGCAAATTCAGTGGTTTCTTACATAAAATATGTTTTCACTTCCTGAACATTGCCTGTAGCTTTGCTAATTTATTGCCATGAAAATATTGTTACTACTTAATGCACTAGTACTTTTGTCAATAGGCAGTTTTCCCCAAGGCATATTTGAGAATGCTCTGCTAATCAGAGTTGATGCAGTTACTCCAAAGCAGCCAGGTCTTTAGAAAAAGGTTTGTGTTTAATTCTAGTATAGGTGAGTGTTGTCATTCCTTCAAAGCACAATATTTTTAATTCACTGAATTCACTTGTGTAGCTATCTGTAGCACTAAGTACATTACCCAGCCCCAGACTCAGACTGAACAAGTATATTTTAAAGCAGTATTACTGGCATCTTTTCCTCTTAACGTTTAACTTATGTGAAATATTCCCCATTTTGTAGTGGCAAGGATTAAATGAGTATTTAATCAGAACCACAAATCTGTGCTGTATCATCAGCACAGAACTTGCAAAAATGCAGATGGGTATTTAAGCAGATATTCACTTGGATCTGACTTCTTACTTTTCTACATCTGCTTGAACATTTGAGATTGTGACCTCAAATACAGCTGAATTTTTAGTGTTTTTCATGAACATCACCATGACTGACAATGAGATCACGTACACATACATATGTTACACTACTGTTTTATTCTCTCTAACAAACATTGAAATCTGTGTGAGTATAACTTTACTGAGGTTAAGTAAATCATCTTAATTGGTGTGGGAGCTTTTAATGCATGTATGTTTTCAGTGATTTTTAATGCATTTGCAATCCTCTGCAGATGAAAAATTGAATAAAGTTCCTCAAGAAACGGGTCAGGCCATTAATTTCAATTAGAAATAGTAATGAAATTCCAGTAAACTATTAAATGTCACTTAATCTATATTTCAGATAAATAGAATACTTAATTTTTCTTGGCATGTTCCATAACAAGGCACCCTACTTGTCTTTATATTGACACAACTGGTGCTCCTCTGCTTTCCCTACCACAGTGACATTTAGTGACATTATTCCTGCTGAAACCCAGCATGGACATAATTCATTTTGCAACAAGCCCACTAAGGCAAGAAGTGTCTCTGTATGGAGGTAAAGGCTCTACTTCTTCTGATCTAGCTGATTGAGACTAGTGCTACGCTTTTCTTTGTTCATCTTTGCTGGAATCCAGGCAGGTAGCTCATTTTGGTTTCCGTCTGCCAGTAGTTCATCCCTCCAAAACCTCTATATGGCAAAAGGACACTAATCTTATTTCTACACTGGGCATAATTAAGTTCCTTATTAAGGACAGAATTATAACTATCAAGGTTATTGTTTTACGCAGCTATATGTTTTGAGATGACACAGATGTTCCACTTGACCAGGAGAGGTACCATGGGTTCTTGTTTGAAAGGTACTCAGGCCCATCCCCTCCACAATAAGTTTCTTAGATGTATGATACTTCTAAGGCTATCAGCCAGCAGCAGCAGGAGTGAAACTAAAACAGAAGATTTTGAGTATTAAGGAGCATTAACCAACATGGAACAAAATCTGACTTCTGGAGACTTCTCCTCAGTTACAGCTGTATTCCTTGGCTTGTACCTAGAAAATATATAAGATGCAGGTTTTGAAGAGATGAGGCCTCCTTCTAATTCTCCAGAGAAATAAGATGGTCTGTGATAATTCTCCATGTCTGAAGTCACCCACACACATGGCTTCAATTCAAAGTTTGCACATCTTTAAGAGATTTATTAGGAGATTTAAGTAGTTGTTAGTAATTTCTGCTGACTGTAATAAAACTAAGTTAAACTAAAATGTACCATGTCAATATACATTTCTATCCTTCCCACTCTGCTGTCTCACCCTTCATCTGAAAATACAGTGACAACACTGTAAGGACAGTGAAAGGATGCTTTTAACATCTCCACAGCCATATCCAATACTCATTTTTGATCCTTTGATGTGTCTATAGCTCAGACAGCTAGCAAGAAGGTATAAACAAGACATAGGAGCAGTGCTTCCAGTTTCCAGGGATGTTTAAAAAAAAAAAATTAAAAATTGTCTGAGAACTACATAACTGTGTTCTTCAGGTAACAAGTAAAATGCATACACAGGTATGTATACATGCAGACACAGAGGTATGCTCCTCCATTCAGATACTATTTTCTACTCATAGACATTAAGAGGAAAACATGATGGCATTCTCCACGTAAGCCATGGAGGGAAGTAGGTGGCTAGTTAGCCACTCAGCAGCACCAGAAATGCAAATAGATGTCAAACAGGTCAGTGTCTAGTGCCCTGCTCTAAAGTACCAGCACAACCATCTGTAGATGGACATGTGATAAATGCATATAAAATCTTGACACAAGCCTCAAGCCTATTCTTTAATACTGTGCACAGCAGAGAACACATCCAGTTTCTTTCAACATGCAGAGAAGTCTGTATACCACATATTCTATATACAAAGTATAATACAGGTTGATTAAACTGTGTCCACAATTTTCTAAAGTTTTTTTAAAAGAGACACTGTTATAATATGACTCCTTCCTAAATGAAAGAATACAATACTACATTTTTCTTGCCCTAAACAATACCCAATGAATAATTTACAGTGACGTGATCTTTGCTGTTCCCTTTAAGCCGTTTTGGAGATGGATTGCTACAGTGGGTGGCATTCAGAATAACACATGTTGAGCAACGCACACTCAAATCTTGCCAGTTTTATGGTTTCTTACAACATGCTACGATACGACGTGATTCACACAGAGGAGATGGAGAAAGTTTTTCTATTACTGTAAAAAAAATGATGTTATATGCATTTATCATCCAAAATAAATACATTGACACTACAGGCTGAAATAAAACTAGGAAAGTAAGCTTAGTCCCTCTATTTCAAAATATTGCATTTAGATTAAACCAATTAAAGATGAGTGATGCTCAGTGTAAGATGAGCTTGCTCTGACACCCATCAAATTACAATAAGGTGAGTTAAGAAACCAGCACCAAAGATTTGAATTTCCTGATGTCTCATGCTGCCATCTTAGAAATTTTACAACTCCTATGGAAGAGGTATAGAAGAGAGAAGGTAGAGGATCCACTTGGTAAGACAGACCTGGTCACTATAAATATACACAAAGTCAAAAAGAAGAAGTAAAATTTAGCTATGCAGGTGAGTAATGTGCTGTAGCTATACTGATAGGCCAGAAGTTCCATAGTTGTTCTTTCATCCAAGATACATACTGGTAATTTCAGCAAAGTGTCCATCCAATGACATAACACTTCAAAGGAAGGGGGGAAACATCTCTACAAAATGATACAGTAACTTTTGGAAGATGCTGTACTTAGAGTAAATGTTCATGGATGTTTTGTTAGATTTGACCACTGTCCTATCAGATTTGTTACACTGCCTCTGACAAGGTCATCAGACAGATGTTTCCAGGAAAAGAGAACAAATCATAGAATCATAAAATGGTTAGGGTTGGAATAGGGTTGGAAAGGCTAAGAAAGTTGGGGCTGTTCATCCTGGAGAACAGAAGCTGCACGGAGACCTCATAGCAGCCTTCCAGTATCTGAAAGGGGCCTACAAGGATGCTGGAAAGGGACTCTTCGTTAGGGACTGTAGTCATAGGACAAGGGGTAATGGGTTCAAATTTAAACAGGGGAAGTTCAGATTAGATATAAGGAAGAAGTTCCTTACTGTGAGGGTGGTGAGGCACTGGAACAGGTTGCCCAAAGAAGTGATAAATGCTCAGTCCCTGACCATGTTCAAGGCCAGTTTGGTGTTCTGGAGTTTGAGGATTCCAGGTGAGAGAAAATGAGAGGCAAATAGAGAACTCACAACTAGTTTATTAATATAGGAAAATATAGAGATAATAAAGAATACAGTAAAGAATACTTCTGATGTTTGGTTATCTTACCTACCCCAAGGACCCTACGAAGGCAATCAGGAAACCAGCTCTGAGAATCATCATCGCAGTGCAAGGTGGCAGGCTCAACCTTAGCGGGCATCCCCTCAGGGGCAATGTTGACCTGGGTGGTATGAGGTTCTGCCTCCCCCGCATCGCATGAGGCTCAGGCTTTTATACTGACAAAACTGCACACTCATTCTGATGCAGGGGGCCAGCCTACGTCAGAAAAAGTGGCTAGCTATATCTAGAAAGGTCTCCAAGGGTTGAGACTTTTCTGGGGAGTTCTAAAGCGGAACTTTCGGGGTAGGAACCAAAGCTGGACTTTCCAGGGAGCAGCCAAAGCAGACTCTCCGGCGAGGAGCCAAAGAGGACAAACTTTTCTATCTTTGTGTGTTTTACCACGGACCATTACCTATTGCTCCTGACACAGCTGGACAGAGCCTTAGGTGACATGGTCTAGTGTGAGGTGTTCCTGGCCACAACAGGTGGGTTGGAACTAGATGGTCTTAAGGTCCTTTCCAACCCTAACCATTCTATAAACATCTCAAAGCAGTCAACTGTGCTCTACTTGAGAAGTAACTATTGGTCCTCTATCACCAAGCTCTTAAAAGACTGGAGTCCTGCCACTTGCTGCCTTATCAGTCTTATTGTCTGCACCTCCACATTGTCACCCAAGTTGCATTTTACTCATTATCTTTACACTCAGGTCCCCCAGAGCAGATAACTCAATTTTAATTCCTCACATTTCTGTAAAGCCAGAACTGCAGACTTCCCCACCACCTTGCCTCCATACCTTCATAAGCTTCTCGGAGGTAAAAAGTACTCAAAAGTTGAAGGCCGACTGCAACTGCTCAGTCTGTCTGAAAAATCTGACTTCATATCATTACAGAAAATACAGGCAACTTGGGTCATCCAACAATTTTGAAGCACTTCATTCTGAACTCAGAAGCAACCACACATTATAATACCTTATTTTCTTTCAAAATCATCCATGGTATTAGTCATTCAATTCTGTTGTGTTATTTATTCTGCATATAGCTTTTTCAGCAGGAAACCTACAGAAAACTTTAGACATAACAATTCCTATCTTCCAAACCACATGAGTCTTAGACTTTAACCTTTCAAAAGGTAAGAAATAGGTAAATATCGGGGTTTCATCAACCTGGAATGTACTATTCTGAGACCTGCACTTTCCTGGCCTTTAAGCAGACCATGTGTCCTAGAGATAGACCGACCTGTCCTGGAGCAGCTGATGAACAGGTCTGACATTCACCAGTCGCTACCATCCTCCAGTAAATAAATCCAGGAAACAGAAGGAGTTGTTCCTCCATCCAGATTACCACTTGCTTCACCAGCCATTTCGCCAGCAGAAACTGACACTAAAATATGACCTTTAACAAAAGATTTAAAAGAAGCCATCACTCTCCAACACAATGGAGAAGTTTCACAGGACAGAAAAGCAAACAAACAAAACCCCAAACCACTAAGCCTTCCCTGTCAATTTCTGCCTTCACGCCCCGAACACTCAGCCTGGACTAAGAGAACCGGTTAAGGTAAAATAGACGCAACACCAAAAGGCAGTGCAAAGCTGCACCACCCCATAAATCCACACCAAGCCAACAACCATTGGCGGATCTGACCTGTATTGGCCCCACTTTCCTTCACACCTGGCTGGTGCTAAGTCCTTACCATGTTTCCCCTGAAAATGCCACCACTACAGCAGGAGATGAACAGGACCAGGCCCCGCATCTCCAGCTGGATGCCACCGAACCTCCTGCTGCCAGCGGGACCACCGCCCCACAACACCCGGGTGGCCCGGCCCCTCCTGAGGACTGGGGGCCGGAACACTCTTACCTTGTTGGAGTACGGGGGTTTACTCAGGTTGATGCCGTCTCGGATGAGCTTGTCCCGGATCATGATCTTCAGCTTCAGCCTGGGGTAGGCGGTGAGCCCCCCGCCGCCGCCCGCCCGCCGCCGCCCGCCGGGGCGGTGCCGGGGGTCCGCCCCCCGCCGGGTCTCATCCTGCCCCGCCACCCGCCGGGGGCAGCGCCCGGTGCCGGGGGGCGCCGGCCGCGGCGGCGGCTGCGGCTCCAGGGTGAAGTACAGCCCCGCCGCCGTCTCGTCCGCCTCCTTCAGCCGCCGCACAGCTTCGTGGATCCGGCGGCGGTGGTGGGGCACGGCCACGCCGATGGCATCCAGGTCAGGGTCCCCGATCTGCTTGCAGACCTCCAGGTCGTCGTAGCCATTGTCGACGAAGGACTCAGCGTACTGAGGGAGCTGCAGGGTCTTCAGCCACTCATAGACTATGTTGGTGCACATGCTGGTTCCAAAATAATGACTGCAACTTTCAGCACCGAAGCCAGCCTCCCCCTTTCCACGCCTCGCCAAAGGAAATAAACCCACAAAACCTGCGATGCAACTGAAAGGTCTCAAAATCAAGGTCAAGATACCAACATCCACCAGAAAAAAAAAATAATAAAAATATCCTTAAAGCAGATCAATAGGGCACAGCAAGAACCGCTGAACAAATCCGTCCTGTTTATTCCTTCTCCTCTTTTCCTACCGCCAAGTACAGCCGCTTTCTGCCACCGGAGAAGGGAGCCTCGGACTAGAGAGAAGCGAACCGTAAGGGTGCATCCCCTAAAATCCCAAGTCGCTGCTGCACAACATCCACCCACTTTCTCTGGAAGTAATTCGCAGTCGCTGGGGTTTTTTTCGCCTCTTCCTTTCAGTGTTAGTTTCTGTATCTGCTTGTGTCTCACCTTCCTGCGCTCTGTCGCATGATGAAGCTGTTTACTGTGGGGAGCTGCTTTGGTACCCGATCACGCTGGGGAGCACGGGGCTCCCGCACGCTCGGCCAGCACGGGCAAGGCTGCAGCGTGCGGTGCCCGCCTCTCCCGGGTCTCTCCCGGCAGCGGCGGCATGCGGCGGCTCTTGCTTTCCTTTGAAAAGGGTCCTTTCGGATTAAGAGTAAAAAAAAAAAAAAAGGAAACAGGAAAAAAAAGATGAGAATCCCACTCACTTTTCCGAGTTACTTTCCCAGTTCCCCTTCACCCCCGGGATGATGGTTAAACGCGCTTCGCCGACAGTGAGCCCCCAAACTGCTTTCCAACCCCACTTTCTCCGCGCTGCTGGCAGCGGAGCCCTCTTGTTACCCCCGGGGCAGGCAGCCCAGCGCCCGGCACGCACAACTTTCCCCGCTTTCCCCTATCCGCGCTACCCCTCCCGCCGCTGCCCGCGGCCGCCCCGGGGACGAGGAGGATGAGGCAGTGGCGGCGGCGGGGCCGTGCGGGCAACCAGCGCTCCGTGCATCCTCCGGCGGCAGCGGATGAGCTGATCTGCGACAGGTCACTGGCGCTCCCCCCTCCTCTCTCGCTAGCGGCGGGGCTTTCCCCTCCTGCCAGCGGTACCCTGCGCGGTGCTCCCCTCCCAGGTCCTCCTTCCTCCCCTACCCCTGAGGCGCCTGACACGCCGCCAGCAGATTTCCTCCGGCTCCTCCCGGTGCTCCGTGTGCGGCTTCTCCCCGCTCCTCCTCCGCGCCCGTCACCCCGCTGCCAGCCCCCTCCCTAGCTCTGCCCGGGGCCTTTTCAACTTTCCCCGCCGGCAGCCCTCTGCCTGTGCCGCCGGCCGCCCCTGCCAGACCCGCCGGGGCGCGGGCACGGCAAGCCCGGCCGGGCAGCGGCGGGGGATTGGCTGCCTCCGCTCTGCAAGCTCTCCCGCGGGCTTGCCCGTCCCCTTTCCCCGGGGGCACGGGCAGGCACCGCGCCGACGGGGCACAGCCCGGGGAGCTGCCCCCCCGGCGCCCTTGGGACGGGCGGACCGACGGCTGTGGCGGCGGCTCCCCCGCGGGGGCACCGAGCTCCTTCGCGCCCGGAGGGCGACCCTTGGTGGGCAGAGCGGGGCTTTCAGCGGGGACGAGCGTCCCCCCGCGCCTCCCGAAAGCGGCGAGGAAGGGCGGGAGGCGCCGGCCCCGCTCTCCCACCCGCCGCCACGGGCTGCCCGACGCCGGCGGAGCCGCTGCGCGCTGGCAGCAGCGAGAGCCCGGCAACGCCTGGCTCGCAGCGCCCCCGCCAGGCAGCTGCGGGAAGTGCCCCCAGGCCCGGCCCGGCCCGGCCCGGCCCCGGCTCGCCGCCACACCCGGGCAGGCGGGACTCAGAGGGGCATGGCCGGGGGTCCCCTCCTCCCTCGGCCACCCCAGTAGGGGTGAAGCTTGGGTCCCGCTGCCGCTTTCATTTAGAACAGGTTGAAACTTGTTTTCTTAGGAAAATCCCTTTCCCTCAGCGGACCCTTCAGGCCCGGTGTGTGGGGTGCGAGGTAGTCAGGGCACTTCGGGATGGCACTGCCCGTCGGGTCCACTCCGAAGGATATAGGGCAGGGGCAGCGACAGCCCTGCTCGGGCTGAGGGGAGCTGGGGAACGACGGTGGGTTACGCACCCTGCTTCCTCACAGCACAGGGGTGCCGGAGGAGGGACACGCTCCCTTTTGCTATTTAGTGAGGTTTATTTGTAGCAGGTTTCCTGAAGGACCTTTTTTAGCAGGTAGGGCCACATTTGTCCTGGGCCTTCACAGTAGTTCATCGTAGGATTATGCTGCGAACTACCACATAATAGCTTAACAGCATTCTCACAAGAAGTATTATATTGCAAAGAGATTTGAAAAGATTAGCTGCTTACAAGTGCTTAAAATACAGCCTCTGAGTATAAAGCCTAGAGTTCACAGATTCATGTGCTAAAAGGGGAGAAAGGGAGGAACAGCATTTTATTCCTTTTAAATTTTTCCATCCCTCTTCTTTTATGTATCTTATTTTCCTTCCAGGCCACATAATATATCAAACCTTCTTCTCAGGCCAGAGGCAGAGATTGAAGCAGCAATTATCTTCTCTTCACAGACCTGGTGAAAGGCTGACAACGCTGGAGAAATTAGCAAGGAGGTTCTGTGAACTGGAGCTGGAATTGATGGTGTGAGAGACAGTACATCAGGCTCATCAGGCTCATTGACAGTACATAAAGAATTATATCATTTTAATGCATAGATTTATTTAAGCGTCTTGGAAGGATGTTGAGGTATTGCAGATGTTATGGTTCAGATGCACTTGGTAAACTGTGTGTCTCCCACCTGTAAAAGGCTAGGATCCATAGACTCTTATGGGACAGAAGGAGGAGAAGTCTGTCCTGCATTCACCCCATGGGAGTGTGGAGTTTGGTATCAGGTTACAGTACTGTAACTTAGACAGGGGAATTTCAGTTAGATATAAGGAAGAATCTCTTTACTGTGAGGGTGGTGAGGCACTGGAATGGGTTGCCCAAAGAAGCGGTAAATGCTCCATCCCTTGTAGTGTTCAAGGCCAGGTTGGACAGAGCCTTGGGTGACATGGTCTAGTGTGAGGCGTCCCTGCCCATGGCCGGGAGGTTGGAACTTGGTGATCTTAAAGTCCTTTTCAACCCTAACTATTCTATGATTATGAAACTCTTGTCTGGCTGTGTTGGCATTGATTTTAGTTTCACAAAATGAGTTCACCTTACCAGGGGACGAAAGAAAGAAAGAGAGAAAGAGAGAAAGAGAGAAAGAGAGAAAGAGAGAAAGAGAGAAAGAGAGAAAGAGAGAAAGAGAGAAAGAGAGAAAGAGAGAAAGAGAGAAAGAGAGAAAGAGAGAAAGAGAGAAAGAAAGAAAGAAAGAAAGAAAGAAAGAAAGAAAGAAAGAAAGAAAGAAAGAAAGAAAGAAAGAAAGAAAGAAAGAAAGAAAGAAAGAAAGAAAGAAAGAAAGAAAGAAAGAAAACCAAACAAACAAAAAAAAAAACCACCAACCAAACAAAACCAAACCAATAATTAAACATAAATTGTTGTGTCCACCTTTAAAAAAAGACTGTCAAAAGTCCAGGGAACCAAAGACCAGTCCATCTCACCTCAGACCCTGAGAAAGCTCTGGCAAGTCTTTGTGAAGACTTACATGAAGTTTTGGTGGGTAGTTGGAAGGGGCATTCCTTGGGGGATTGCAACTGGAGCTGGCACTGTACAACATCTTCACTGATGGTGACAAGCTGGAGTGCATCCTCCGCAAGTTCACAGATGACACAAACTGGGAGGGGTAGTCAATATGTTGGGAAGCTAATTTCAGAGTGAAAAAGGAGGAAGGTCACAGAGTGGTGGAGCAGGAAATGGAGGCATTTTTTGAGTGATAACAGCAAACTCAGTTTGAAAACCTCCTTTATGTACTTTTTATTAATTGCAAAGTTATTATTAAAAATTATTAAATGCAAAATGTTCATTTCCAAGACACTGAACTGTAGTTTCAATCCAGCTGAAACCAAAGAGTGTGCTTGCTGATTGTAAGGCCCCACCTATCACGCATATTACTTTTACAGAACTATTAAGCTAAGGGGGTAGTATCACTCTAAACAGTATTTCTAACAGTATTTCAGATTAGTTGCAGTGGTGGAATACAGACACTATGTTTCACCTCAAATTTAGCTTGATCTGTGGTACAGTATTTATACTTGTGTTATAAACACTAATTAAGGTTTTTATATGTTACAAGATGGGAGAAGCCTTCCCTGAATGTATAGGGTTTCCTGAGATACATTGGAAATAGGTTATGCTTAAACAGCTGAAGCTCTATCACAGAAAAGAAAGAAATAAAATCAGACTAATGAGAATATTGCAATGAGGAATTTATATCAAATTTAAGTATAAAAATAGAATTGTTTACAAAACCAAATGTATCACTGTACTTTATATAAACAGAGCAATGTTTTAATGTTAAATTAAACTTTAAAACACACAGAACAATGAGCCCCTACTCTAAATTTACTCACTATGTTTGGAATAATTTAGTGCTCACTGAGACTATCTAACTGGGAATGTAAAAGGATCTAGTTGAAGAAATATCCATTTTTCTCTGTAATGAAGATAAAATTATTTTGGATTCAAAACAGAGCAGCTACTTTATTTACTGTGATGCTCCTTTCCCATGAGAATTTACAGACATTAATTAAAGATTAAGTCTGTTGTAACTAGAAGATCACTTTTTGAATGCGATAGAGAAGGAAATGGAATAGAAATGGGAATAAATATCCAAAATCAAGGCTAGTGATTGCCTCAGACCAAGTTCTGTAATCAGAATTCAGTCTAAAAATTCAGACTTTTTTTCCTCAGTAACAGGAGAAAGTATAAGAGCTAAACTTCTTCCACAGACTAGCCAATTCTCTATTAACCATTCAACCTCTAACACTGGTTTTGTATGTCACTGTCAATAAGAAGGTAAAACAGGGCACAGGTACAACCTTCTTGGCCTCTTGTGGCAAAGATTGTCCTGAAAAATAACAAAATTATTCTAAACCAAACCAGAAATACACTTTATCCCTAGAAATACATTGTGGCTGCTATTTTACAGCTGCTGACAGACACGTGTTTTCATAAAACAGCTCCCTACAATAGTTCAGGGTGGGTTTCTCTTCAAAAACTTGAAACGCTGAACAATTCTCATTACTATTAGCTTTGAGACAAAAGATAACACTGCCTGCAGTCAATTTTTAACTCTACTCAGAAACATTTTGCTTCACACTGAATGCTGTTTAAATGAGCTATTTATTGCAGGTAAATATAAAAAGAAATTCTACATTATTACTAATAGTGTTCGTACTACTAGTTAAGTTGTGGAAGTCCTAGAAATACCATCTGAATATTAGTGCAGGGGGTAGAAAACTGATGAATATTTACCTCCTCACAATTTACAATCTAGCACTTCCATGTGATACCGTCTTGGAATCATAATGAACAAAAAAGCTGAAAGCTCTGCTCACTTGGACATTTAGTGTCAGCTTCTGTTGCCTTGTTATTAGGAACTTCCACATACTCTGCTTCATGAAAAAGTGCTTCTTCATCAGACATATGCGCAAAGTATGAAACAACAATCTTTACGCAGCTTTCAAGTTGTTTCTTTTGTTGTTGCTTTTTTCCCAGTGAGAAATTGAATTTAGAGCATACAGCTACTGCCTAATAAAATTGAACTCACAGTCAGCATAGTCCTATTTTGTAAACAAATACATTTTATATTATGTATATTATGTACATGTGGATTGTGGAAATCCACAAATCAGGCACCAGGTTTCCAGGACACCAAAGCGTTTTATGGAGGAAAAGAAAATTAATAAAATGGGCAAAAAAAAAAAAAAAAATTGGATCCATCATTTCTAACTAGCCTGTGCTGCTCGCCCTGAAACTTGTGGCTCTAGCTGTAATTACCAGCTGTAATTACTGTGGGACAGAAAGTGTATGTCAGGGAAAGGAAGAAACCTTCAACCCTTCAGAAATTATCCTCTCTGTTCTAAAAGCATCCTCCAATGTTGTAGGGCTGCAAGGTAGTGTCCTAACCCCAGGGGAAATTAGGGAAAAACCTCACCATTCAGTTCAGAACAGCTGAGGCTTCTCTGCACTCCTGGAGCAGTGTCACCCATTCCTTTTACAGAGCTATCAGAAAAACTGCCATCTGACAACCACGTCCTGGTTTCTCCTGTGTCTATTTTTACTCTAACACACTTCAGCAACATATAGGCAAAGGCCCAGATTTATAAGGTATTTAGGCAAAGATAGATATAAAATCATGGACTTTTTGAAATTCCTCAAAACCCAGACTCTTTTAAGTACATAAGCATTGAAACTGTGTTCTTAAACTCTTTTCTGTAATATACAATAGCTGACAATGGAGACTGGCCATAATTATTACCTGCTGGCATGTGCTCAGTTCCCTTATTCCATGGCCTCTTTCTCTAGCTGCTCCATTAATCCATCCTTCCTCCATACCTATTATCCCAACCAATTTCCTGTAGTTCTGTCTGCCTCATGAACTGTGTTTTTCATCATCTCATATTTCCACAATTCCTCCACTTTTCCTTCACAACTTGTCTGCTGAATGGCTTTTTTGTTACCACTCTTCACTTTCAGTTATTTTCTCCTTCTCTTGCTGTGTCCAGACCTGATTCTTTCCCCCTGCACCTCCAACAAAAACAGTTAAGCTGGAAAGTTCCCTTGTAATGTTTGCCATGTTCACATATATACTTATTTTTCACTTACGCACCTGCTACCTAGACAGGATATTGAGCTAGAGGGACTTGCTTGTCTGATTCAGCATGGCCATTGCTATACATGGCTTTTGTGAAGGGTGAAAGCACTATCTTATCTTTCACTTTCTCTCCTGAGCTCAGCTGCTGTAGATGGTATAAACACACAGAGCACCCTGAACGGCACTTGAGACACAAGGCATAAAAGCAGGAGCCATGCAAGGTAGAAATCAGAAAGAGTAAAGCAGTGAATGCCTACCCTGTTTCTTGGTCATCAAACATAAAGTGCTTCCTTGTAGGAAGAAGTCAAGATTATTACACAGGTGGCTATCATGCAAAAATTCCTGGAGCCAAGTAGCACTGCAGGTTAGCAGTCATGATTTTTCCTTCTAAAGATCTGAGCCCAACACAGCAGGACCTATAGTCCTGGAGGAGGAGGAAGAGAAGGAACCAGCTGGCATAAAATGGTACAGGAAGGCCCAAGTAAGTTAGGCCCTCTGAAGCAGCTAAGAAACTGGCTCCTGGCTTTGAAATAAAAGAGTCTCAGTGGTGCTGGGACTCTAAAGAATCTCCACCAAGAAATTAGAAAGCTCCCGCTTTGCTATTTCAAAACAAGACAGGATAAAGTGTTCAGATTTATGCAAAGGCTTTTCTCCAAACAGTCAACGTTTGAAAGAATCAAATATTTCCCCGAATTCCCCCCAGACAGCCCTATTTTGGATGAGTAATGAGAAATTAATCATCCTGTCAGAATAAATACTGTGAGACCTTTTAGTCATGCTCTCCCCTTTCTCTGTAATAGATTTTTGTCAGTCATTCAACTAGGTCTCCCAGAACACAACACTGCATCCAAGCTTCCACGTTTTCTGTGGTCTTTTTTTCTGGCTGGGACTCATTCCACCATTCCTTGGCATGTCGGGAGTCAATCACATGTCACAGGAGCCCAGCCCATCACACCTGCCTCATCTCTGCTGACTCCCTTACCACAGCACAGCACCAGCTCAATCATTAAGTCAGTGTTGATTCCAGTCTTCGTGCAGCTGATACCCAGTATCATCCTGACACAGGCAGTCATAGCTGGTGCATCTGTGGGGTTTTAACTGGTTAGATGGATAAATACAAAACTAGCAGAATATTATAATATCAGGGAATTAACAAATAAAAGTTCTCACAATCATATGAATTCATTTACACTACATATATTTCTACTAAAGTTGATATGACAGTATAATTAGAAATGCAAGGAAGAAAGAAGAAGTAACATGTTTTCTGTTCTGAGACCATTTTTCATTGTTACAAAGAGTCATGCTGGCTAAAAGAACACAGAGTTTTTCTGTAGATACAAAATCAGGATGACGGGTTTTATCTCCAGGGAACAGATCCAATTTTATATTTTTGATGTACTATGTTTTAGTTCCTTTTTCAAGAAATACTAGCTCAACTGAAGTTTTCTATCTTTGTATTACTGAGTTTTCACTTCTCTATAGCATGCATGCAGTTTCCATTCATTTACAGTTTCATTTGGGTGACCCTCATCCATCTTTAAGCATCAGCTTGTATTTGAAGTGAATGGCTGAGGGTTACAGACCTTGACTGCATAAGGATAGACAGATCTGTGGGTTAACCTTTGCACCTCTGGGGGGAGAAGACAGGAGAAAGATGAGTTGTAAAGCAAATAACTGACATTTCAAATTCCATGTGCAGATCACTGATGCTTGTTAATCACAGAAGCGTTGGTAGAGAGACAAAGAAATATTTTCATCCCTTCCAAGCTTCTGTAGGCTTTCATGTCTCACTGCAGCTCAGTATGCAATGTAGGAGTGGACTGTTGTGCAAGTGAAAAGGAGCTGCATATGTGAGATGATCCAAGCTGTTATACCAACTCTGATCTAGGCATGGGTCAAACCTAATCCAGAAAGAGCCTCATTAACCACACTTTGGCATTTGCCAATATCTGATACTTGTCGCCATTTCAGGTTGCCAAATTCAGAAGACAGTTGTAAGTCTATATATAGCTCTGTCATTTGAGCATCAGAAAAAAGCTGTATCTCTGCTTGGTGGACCAAGGACATTCCTGAGTTTCCGGGTGTCCAGGTAAATTCTTCAGCTGTGTCACAACCTCTTACCAGAGCAGAATTTGGGGGTCCAGGTTATTATCTTTGCATTAACTCATATGGTAGAAACAGCAGTCACACAGCCTGGAAGACAGCTGTTGCTCATGTGAACCAAAACCTTGTTAAGATCGTTGAGCGAATAGGACTCAGAAGTATGCCATGAAGCACACCCATCTAACTACAGCCTCTGTGTTTCAGTCCTGCTAATGATTTGAGACAGGTTAAATCATGTCTGTATGAAGTTTGAGACTCTGATTTGGAATTAAGATCCAAGGTTTGATCTAAATTTAACGTTAATAAAATAATGATGAATTAGTTTAATTTGGATTAGTCAAATATTAAGGCAATTTCCTGTTTCATTCAGGCCCAGCTGAAGATCCAGGTAGAGCATTAATGTGTCTTCAAACCAGTCTTAGCTTCATAAAATCAGCATTGGTTCAGACTGGTCAGCTGAAGTGACTGAATTATTCTGCAAAGATGTGCTATAACGAATTATTTTTCCTCTCTCCAGGTAACGTAAAAAGCCAACTATTTCTACTGATGCCAGTCAGTAAATTTATGAGGCAATCTGTAGTTTACCTTTCCATCTTTAGGCATACAAGCTACTGATACAGGCATCCCTTGTCTTTTTATAGTGAAACTTCACCTTCCTTATTACAGAAAAAAAATCAAACCAAATAAATCTTCATCAGCTCCAGCCTATGTAAAATGCTCTAACTATAGTGCAGGGCTCATGAGTTTTGTCTTACAAGCTTTTAGCAAAATTGCATCTCACCCAAATGAGCTCTTTTACTTTCAGAAAAAGATAGTCCTCTACGGGTGCTTTCAATCAGAGCTTTGAACTCCCAAAGTCCCTATTTCATAGATGTTTTTTCCCTTATCCACTGCTGTGCTGAGCTATGCACTGCATATCTGATGTAATTGCAGCAGGGATCATTGGAGAAGTGGCATGTTGTTGAAGTTAAGTAAGAGCAAGAGAAATGCTAATGATTTTTGTGAACTAGGTAAGGAATACAAAATGGAAGATCCCATCAATGAGATGAAAGAAAACTGCAGAAGTGAAACATATGTGTCTCCGTGGTCTTCCCAGTAATTCAACCTTAACACGTGTGAATGCAATTTTTAATGAATAATTACTTTAATGAATAATTGTAAGAGAAATTTTGAAAGTGCTTTGTACCAAGCATGTGCATAAGCCCTTGCTATGCTGGAAAACACTAAACTTCTGGAATAAACTAAATTTAAACACTAGCTTACTCCTATTTGTATTGTATAGCAATGAATAGTATTACAGATTCCAGGACAAGTACGTTAGGGGTTTCAGAGCTCTGAAGAGTAATGATGGAATGCTGTATTTGCCTCTGCCTGAAGTACAAACAGAAAACTGGTTTGGTTTTTTTTCTACTCCTAACCAAAGATATTTAATGCTGCTCTTTTAATATTTGCTGGTCTGACCTATGCTCCAACATTCTCTGCAATTCTTCTGAGATGTGACACCCCTAAAACATTGCAGCAGTTACCAGTCAAATATGTGTTTTCTGAACAGCCAATTCTGATGCTTAAAGACGTATTTTTCCATTAAAATATCACCACTGCTTCTCAGACATGGCTTTTAGGGGATTTGTTTTATATGCTCAAATAAATGTAAGGAAGGACATGTTGCTTTATTTACTTACCTTCCCCTCAAGGAGTGGGACACCTCAGACTCATAGAATTGCACTTCTATTGGAAATCTTCCCCCAGAGATGGAAGCAGTATATGTGGTACTTATCTACTTGAATTTAATGTAATTGTATTAAAAGATGGCTGTAGCAAGGTCTTCTCCCCCCCAAACAAAGCAACAAACTGAACAGGAGTATTTAGTATCATTTTGGCAGTGCACATTTCAACTTAATTTTGGAGAATTTAATTTCATGAGGGAGAATGGAAAAGCTTCCTTATTTCCTCAGATATTTACCCGCAGAATGAACAAGGAAGAGAAAGGACTTGCAATCATTTTTGACACCAGTGCACTGTAAAAATTATAATACTTAGAAACTAGTAATGGCAATATTGGTTTTGTATTTTACAATGGGAACACCACAAATATATCTGTGTCTATTAATAGCTATGCTAGTGAAGAAAAGCGAGTGACTGACCAGGGTAGCGTTCTGAAGATCACTGAAGTAAGTTAAACATTATAAATTATAATCTGTTTTGCTTCAAAGAATTTTCTTTATCAAAAATATTTTCCCAGTTTTAAAAGGGGGAGAGTAGCAGTTTAGTTAATTTTTCTTGTGAAGTTTCAGAACTTGCTTTTGCTGACTGAGCTGCCCAACCCGATGCCATCAACAAATTATCTCAAGCACATCTTGAGCAGTTTTGCATATTTCAGCACAAGTTTTCTTTGAAAAGATGACTTCTGTAGCTCCATCTGCAAGAAGAGGCTCCTTTGGGGAGCTTTACTTCAACAGACATTTAAATGTATGGCAAAATAGAAGCAGACTCTGAACCTCAAAGATTTTCTTTTAAAATGGTGATAGAGAGCTGTTACAGAGGAGAGAAGGAAGGAAGAGTTAAGCATACCTGGAAAACATTACTGGTTTGAACTACTTCGAGAAGAATTTTCTCACTCCCTTGAGCAGATCTTTTTCTCCAAGTATTCCAGAGATCATACAGATTTAAAGCACTTTCAGATCAAGTTCTTGGCTCTGGTTACCCATTTCTATTTTTTCAACATAACGTTCACATCACTACATACAGCTTTAATAGAGACCACAAATAATTAATGTTCATAATGGTTTTGACAAGTCGAAGAGTAATCACTTAAGAAATTTAACTCCTTAAGTAAACTGCCTAATATTCTTTGGTTCTGTAGCAACCAGTATGTTTTCAGTACAGAATATTCAGAAATCATAAACGAGGTCTGATGTTTCATGACATTAATTTCATTCTCATGACAGCTCTTTCTTTTTTTCTTTTTTTTCTTTTTTTAGGGAGGCAGCTGAGTGTGTGTGTCAGTTTTGGGTTGGTTTTTTTTTTGTTTGTTGGGTTTTTTGGGGGGGGTGTTTTGGTTGTTTTTTTAGAAAGAAAGGTGAGATTATAATCACTTGCTTTGGGGGTTTTTGAGTTTTAGTAAGCTGCACTGGACGCTTTGTTTAACATCCAGTGGGCATCCAGTTCAGCCTTATGTCTACTGTGGTTTTGAAAGAAATACTGTCAGTGGTAGCTGACTTCCTCCTACCTGACTTGCATGAGGTTAATTGTGTTGAAGTAATTATCACCCTCTCCAAGTCTGAAAAGAGGGACAAGACCTAAGACATTTCGTTATAGTTTGTTCTGGTATGTCTGTTCAGGCTGAATATCTCCTCTTCTGCCTGTGAATGATTAAAAGATGTGGACAGGTACATTAACAGTGAGCTGCCACTGTAGTCAATGTACGCCATCCCCTCTTCAAACGGCAGTAAAATATCAGATAATTGGTAGAGCTTGGTAGCATGGTGGTATCACATCCAGAGTTATCAAAACACTTACTAAACACAGATAAACTGAACTTTAGCATCCTATTGCTGTATTCATTAGAAACAATTAGATATTAGTAGATTAGCAGTTGGTTTTGAACTTCCTTGCTTCCCATTTCAATGCCAGAATAAGCATTCAGAGATCCAAAAAAGCTGGAGGAATGAAACTTGCTGGAAATCTGATCCTATCTATGGAAGTGGCAGGCTGCACTAAGCCAAGGCTACTCTGCGGTTTCACCCCTCTTTCGGCTGTAACCCCACGGATGCTCAGCACAGGCACAGGGCTTTGTCTGTGAAGTTGTTCCTGGGAAAGGATAGAAATAAGCGTTCCTATTCCCCTGCCTTCCCTCCACCACAAACAGCCCAGCAGTCATCAGAGTAGTAAAGACTTGTCATGCCTGCCTTCATCAATAACGAAATGGGAATCTTGATTGCCATTCAGGAAGCTTTTTTTACATTTTCACAAGGCTGTAACAAGCATTTCAACTGTTCATTTTTGTTAATGTTGCAAGATAGGGTGTAACCTGTAGACTAACTAATTAAATGCTCTTTGATTTTGAGTGAAGTGTTTGGTACAGTTTAGACAACAGAGTCTAATTAACGTTGGATGTTTAATGGAGCTAAAGACCCATGAAAAGCAAAAGGTGCTGAAATAAAAAGTCAGCGAGAGAGATGTGATGATAAATGAAAGTAAAATAAGGAAAATAAAATAACCCTTTACTGTGCTAGAAATACCATTCCCCCAGAAAAAAAATTATATTAATTATGAAAAATTGGTAAAATCTAGTCAACTCAAATGTACAGCTGCTTAGGGTAATATAACGGAAAGCTATCCGAAATGCATGTCAGCAAGCAACAGTTTAAGGTATTTCACACTATCTCACTGCCTTTAATTTCTTTCAGGCAACAAATTCGCCCCAGTACTTTTAGAATAGATTAAAAAAACACTGTATGTATTGCTCTGTGTGCTATGATTCACAGTCTCCCAGCAGGAAATAGAATGTTTGCCTTAGCAGCACCTTCTTCTGTCAGTAAACACAGCCAATTTATGGTTTTCCTTGGCTGAGAAAAATGTGTATGCAACTTTCTACCACCAATATGCAGTTAAGTCCATAAACTTAAAAAAACAAAATGAAATCTAAAAAGGGGGGTTCTGTAACATAGCTTTAAACCAATGATCTTTTATTCAATGCACATGTCCTCTCTAAGAAGGGATTAAGCTGAATGGTTTGGGAGTAACAAAGTTTAGATTGCATCCCCAGCGCTGCCATGGCCCATTTAGTTTTCCAGCACCTCTGGTTCCCAAGCACCACATTTTTTTTTCCGCAATGGGGAGTTAGTTTTAGGTTTAAGTTTTGGTTTGGTGGTGAGTAGTAGGGTAAGGATGCCTACAAGGGCAAAGCTTTCTGAGGAGAGACGTGCGCCCTGGGCTCTGCAGCAGGCTACTTGGAACCATAGCTGTGGAATGGGCCAGTGCAATGAAGAAGTGGTGCCTGGCCCCTATCAGACATGGGAAACATTAGCTTGAGCAGTTCAGACCGTATTTGCAGTTGTCATGGGGCTAGAATGAAAATGTTCCAGTGGTTCTGGAAGCCTCTCCATGCTTTATGGCCTGTCTTCTCACACCTTGCTACCTACATACAGTGTCAGGCAATGCTTGCCTTCTACACCCAACCACTGTACCCTCTTTTCTCTCCTCAAAACACAGAAACCAGGACAAAATAGTCCCCAGGGCTGGACTCCTGTGCTCTTTGGGAGAGGCCCTTGCAACTTATGGCCAAAGTTGATGAGCAGGTCTTGGTCTGCAGGAGATGCTCCAGTCATTGAGAAACTCATAGGGGAGTTCAGAATTACAGCCTCACATAGGCTTACAGGGAGCCCAGCCCCAACTGCAGCAAGTCATGTATGACCAGACTCTCTGACATGGGCTCCATACCAAATGCCTTCATGCCAAAACAAGAGCGGTATGTTCAGCCATGCTACAGCTGTGTTTTCCTTCATGGACTTAGGGTAGGCTACCTTTTTCCATTGAGATTGTCATCCTGCATTGTTAAAGGCCATCATCAAGCAGCTGCTGAGCTGCCTTCATATATTGCTGCTTGAAGCAAAGTCCAAGTCACAACAACTCCAAACTAGAGCACCAAGAACCCTATGTTGTTTGGCAATTGGTACAGAAATGACTGGCTGCTTCAGAGCCCACCACATGGAACTTCTTAAAGCACAATGTCCATGTGTCTCATATGGAGATTTGTATGTGGCTTATGAGTGAAAGAGGCCACAAAGGTTGCTGGGATAATTTTGGAAGAATACTTCAGTCTTAGAAGGCCAAACGGTTTTGTTTACATCTGCACTGCATCTACAGGCAAGGAGCTTGGCATGAGCAGCCCTCTCATCACACCCATGTTTTCTTGCAAAAATAAATGGCTAGTTCAAATCCACTTCAAAGCCAGGGCCTTAATAACAATTCATTTTGGACATCTGTATGAAAATTAACTGGATATTGGATTGCATGCAGGGCACTGCTGCTACAGACAGGGGGCCTGGCACATACAGGGTGCCCTTACATGTATTATCTCCCGACTTTCCTTGGTTACTGCTTCGATAAAATTGGTTTTTTTCTGGTCAAAACTAAACAAAACTCTGTGTTCCACTAGCATGTGCAATTTACTTCATTTGCATATGCGGATTCAGCCCAGGGAAGCAGAATTGACCTAGTCCAAAGCAGTTCTCCTGACTTGGGTTTAACACTCTACAGATATGTTCCTATTGGGCAATACTATTCTCTAAAGCAGCTTTACTCATTGATACTGGGTTAAATGTTTTTGCCTTTGCTACTTGTCATCTACTACTGCCATTGTGGAGGAAAGGAAAAAACTAACTTAGCAGTGATGGCAGCAGCGTTTTGTCCAGATCAGCACAGCACATGAGGCGGCATCATGTGTTCTTGCCTTTAGCATCTGACAAGTATTAATTAATTTCAGCAGGCACCACACAGAAATAAATTCTAATAAGAGATTTGGAGAAAGGGGTGGTATTAGCAGCCTAAATATTAGGGAAAATTCATGCTAGGCTTAGAGGCACTTGAGGGAGGATAGACTAAGGTAATTTGTATACTTGCATGTAAAAAGTTGTGATAGTAGTCAGCTGCCACCTTCCCCCATGCTAAGCCAAAGCTAGCTTAGTCAGAACTAAATCACAGAAGATTTGGAAAGCAGGCTTAGAAGCTCATATTCAGTACAATGAAGAACACAACAAATCAGTGAAGACTCTCATGTGAGTGGCTAAAATGAATGAAACATTGAGCTACAAGAAAGATATCTTCCCTCCAGGGTCTTGTGAATGCCACAGAGCTACTGATACATAACTAATACAATAACAATAAATTCTTCAGAAGTACAAATTTATATAATTTTAATTATTTTGGGGAATCCATCACTAGTTATAAGTGCACTAAATTTTAAATTGGATTTACTACAATACATATAAGGCCTTTATTCTTTGTGTCCAGAAAGCTTACATGGATCACAAGAAAGAAGGATTTGTTTTCAGACTTAAGAGCTCTTAGATTCTCTGGGTAGTGATAAAAGAGAATTGTATCTATTTTCTTTTCTTAAGGCTCATTTGTTATATATACAACAGAATTTCTTCTCTGCCGATTTCTTTAAAGTCTTCTTAAGTACCATGACTTGATGACAGGACTCTACTGCCAACAGCAGAGTGGAAGTTGCAGGTGGGGGCTCTGTGTAGGTGAGTTCTAGCAGCTGATGGAAACTCTTTTAGGCCAAAGTTCAGCCTTAAGAGGTTGGGTACCCAAGTTGGGGACCCCAGTCCAGAGAATTTGAACATGATCATTAGTGATATCCTTTTCAATCTGTGCAGTTGATTAACAAAACCCCAAACAAAACCAAGAAACAAAACAACCAACCAAACAAAAAAAATCAGCACAGATTCAAACACAAGTTCATCTTCTGAAAGGCAGTGAGAGGAAGAAGGGACAGAGTGCCCAAAGCAATGGAAAAATGGCTTTCGTAATGTTGCACAACTTAACTAAGTCATTTGCCCGTGTGAGTTTCCACCTTATCACCTGCAACCTGTCAGACCATTTCTATTGCAATGTGTGCTGGCAAACATAATTATTAGGGGTGGGAAAAATAGTGAAAGAAATAATTACTGAATTGCCAGGTGTATTTTCATAGAATGTAAAGGTTTTCTTTTCCTCCAGTGCCAGAGCCAATGAAGCCCCTGGAGACTAACAATACAAGTATTTCTTCTGGAGCAGAAGAAAGTCATGCCACTGGGGGCATGACCTTGTCCCTCAACTATTCTTTGTTTTCTGAGGTAGGTTAATGCAGTCCATTGTTTCCTGTTTTGTTGTGTGGGGATTTTTTTCTTTTTTTTTGTAGAATCTTTGTTGATGCTAAAGGGGAAATGATGAAGGATTAGCTGAAGCTGAAATGATGAGAAATGTGGAAAACTTTACTCCAAGGCTGGTTTTCATGATTGATTAAATAGAAACAACTGGAGAAACAAGACTACCGCTAGATCTGCATGTCATCTGCTGTTCACATGGATTAGTGCTGAGAAAGAAGAAATTAAATGGATGAAGCTCAGAAATGTAGGCAGTACCCTGGAACACTGCTGATGTAATTAGTTGAAATGAAACTCCTAGAACTTGAATTAATATCTGGTGCTGGGTGTTGTTTCTAAAGTCACAGCTGTTGCTTTATGAGGAGGGAGGCAAGGGAAGGGAGACCTCAGTGTTGCTGTTTGTGCTTAACTTGCTGAAGTAATACCAGATCTCTGAAATTAAATCACAGCCTCAAAGTATGGCCTTTTCATTGTCCATCAGCTCATATTGAGTTGGAGGCTGAGAATGGCACAAGGTTACCAAACCTCAAAAAACATACAAAAAGCCCTTTAAATGCTTACAAGAGATAAAGCACTGAGGTTTAGGAGATAAACTTTAGCACCATTAAGGTCATTCAGATGAACACATCACCTCCTAATCCTAAAAAATATTTAAGGCCATGTGAGACATGGCTTCAGGCCAGTTTAGTGGTTAGACAAAAATAGAGGCAATATGTCAAAACAAATAGTCATTATACCCAGCATGGGCTACAGTTTCCAGTTTTTTGTCAGATTTTTTTCCTCCCCCCATTGCCTTTCTCAACTCAGTGGCCCCTTGAAGACTTTACACATCAAATCACCTGTCTTGAAGGCAGGTAGGGCCTTTTTGCCGTTGTCACCACCAGCAGTTTTCCTGTTCACTCTAACAGCTCAGCACAGCCTTTCTTCTGGCTCAGTTCTTACCTTCAATCCAAGAAATCTAAAATTCCCCAGACAAAGCTTTGTTGGTCTTTTGAAAGAGTGGGTAATATTCAAGTTGTTTACTGACCCCAACCTTACTACCTAGAAGAAAAGACAATACTTACAGAATGTCCAGAGCCCATTCAGGAGGCCATTTTATTCATGACCAAGACCAAGGAAAAGTCTGAAAGCTTCAGGGAATTTTAAGTACAGAGGCTTACAGGTAGCTGAAGAGTTCCATGTGTCTAAAAGACAGTAATGTATACTAACCATGCAGAAGAACCAATAAGAACGCTTGCAGTCACACATTTTGGTGTTCTGAAAGCCTAAAAAATTGGATTTTCAATTCACATTGCAAACCTCTCTGAGGGTTTTTAAAACTCCTGACCTCCAAGCCTGGCCTTCAGGTATGCTTCATCCTTGGTGGAAGACACTGGAGGTGCTTGAAGCAACAAAACCAATCAATCAGAAAGTAAATGTTTTGGGTTTTGATGTGTCTTTTGTTTTTGTCTCTCTGAAAAGACTCATCATTTGTAATAGAAACTCTAAAATGCTCGATCCTAATTAAGATAGAACTCTGATATTTAGGTGATATGGAAAGAAATTGCATTACTATGTTATATATCCAGCAAAATTCTTAAGATACTCTTCAGGCTCTGAAAGAGTTTCATGGGACAGTTTGATAGAAAGGAGAGTGATACTTTTCTTATCCTATTGACAGCTAGAAAGGCGGCAGCAATTTTCCTATTCAATTCAAACTACTGTTTAAACTGAAAGTGTGAAATATGAGTAGAAATAGTTTGCATCAGTCACAGCGTTGCTGACCAAAGGACATGTGTTAGACAGCAGAGGTTGTAGAAATTGTATCACTCCAGGCCCTGCTGTCTTTGCAATTTTATATCTAACAACAGACCAAAGGAAAGGGTTTATTCATCTTGTTTTGTGAACAAATTGTGATTTGCATTTGTATAGTCCAGCAGATTATGGAATTGGGATTTGTAATCTGATCAGAACAAATATGCACCTCTGCAGCACTGGGGGAGCACCTGTGTTTTGTTTTGCTTCCTTGTCAATTAGTTCAGGAGTAGGTCATTACAAAATGGTATGGAGATGACCAAAACATTTGCCATATTCCGGGCTACATACACAAGCCACTTCTTCGACCTACTGTCTGGAGAAAGAGTTAAATGCTACTTTTCCACACTCAGTAGTTCTGGGAGGTGCAGGGAGGTTATTCATCTGTATAAGGACCTCAATCAATAAATTGTGAGACAAAAAGGAAAAAAAAAACCCTCAACAACCTAGCACAGAAAGCACAGAAAGCTCTGCTGAGGCTGCGTTCAAGGTCCTTTTATAACATAAATAACAAAAGCAATTTTATGACTTTGTGACTGAAAGGACATGGCTGTATGGAGCAGTTATTAAAGTGGACAAAAGCAGATTTTCCCTTTATTCCCATCACTAGGACTGTGCAAACGTGTGGGATGGAGGAGGGGACAGAGCATTTCGTACTTGGCAGCAGGCTGTCTGATGAAAGGAGGGCTCCTGGTCTTCAGGGTGAGCCTTAGTCTTCAGAGGTTGGGAATGCCAAAGGGAATCAGTAGAAATAAAACAGTTTGCTGCACTGTGTCTATCAAATTCAGCAAATGCTTATCAAGGTTTGTTTCTTTTCAGGCAGAAAATTATTGGTTCCACCCTTTTAGGGCTGGAGGAGGGTTAGCTGGGGCTGGGAAGCCAGCACCAGACCATGGAACTGGAGACAAAACCTGAATATGGCAGGATCAGAAGAAAGTTGGGTCAGCAGAAACTATAAAAGAGTGAGAAGGTAGGCGAGTACAGAGGGAGCAGACTGCCTAGTGGCAAGGGCCGAGCTTGGCAAAGCATGCAGATGCTGGGATTTGGGGATAATCTGAGAAGCGTGGGTAATAGGTTCCTATCTGGACCTGCCAAGGTCCTGGCAGGAAGGCAGAAGAGATGAGCACATGGCTGAAAAGTAGGAGGTGCTGCAGGGGTAGCTGGTGATATGAGCTGCAGGGCAGAAGCAGCAGCAGGATGGCTATGGTGGGAATAAACCTCTGCTCCAGCAGGGGCCTGTGGTGCCCAGCACTACCCAGAAAGCCAGTTCGGGGCAGGCTGGGACAGCAGTGCTGGTGATGGGCACTGCAACTTCGCACTGTGTGGGAACATGGGCAAGGAGAAAAGGTCTGCCTTGCAACCAGAACTGCTCCTACAACTGCTCATGCAAAGCAAGACTATTCTGTCTGAAGTGGCTTAAATTTTCACTGTCCAAAATAGGAATGCAGTCTGTTCTGAGCTGTTTGTTATGTTTCAGGTTAGCATAAAAACATATCAATCTTATATGCATGAACTGTAAAGGATTAACATAATTTAGCATCTAAAGTTCAACTTCCCATCATAGCTGTCTGTATTTCTGTTCTAGATTTGAAAGGACAAAAAAAATAAAATCCCTTTATTTCAAGCCAGTTGGTTTTCTCTCGAAGTATTTCCATCAGAATAAACTGTGCTGACCCATCTGCCCACAGATCTCTATAGCCTGAAGTGGATTAACTTTCCATCTGCCATTATGCCAGCATTTACTAAATTTCCTATTATTTTTTAAAAGCAGAGAAAAAGGAAATGGCAACTGGGAAACCTCCAAGCTCTTATTGTGGCTTAACAGATTTTGGAGGAAGTTCGATGGAAAATGGACAGCAGGCACAGCTTCTCTATCAGCAGGGCTTTAACTTGAAACAAAATTTGTTAAACGCTAGTTACCATGAATTCTATTTGTGAAGGTCCAGACTATAGGTGTACACTCCTAATGGGTGAATAAGTAATTATAAGTAAAATAAACAGTACACAAACTTGGCCATGGCAACCAGGACATGGCAACACAAATTTGTAGGGAGGACCGCGAACCCTTCAGTGAGACACAAAAGAGACTTCACTGATGAGTGTGACCAGAAGGGTTGTGAGTGAAGTGAATGGGATCCAGACTGCCTGTCTCTATTTTGCAGAAATCTGAGTTAGCTTGTCAGATGGAAACCGTTAGGAGACAGTATGATTATAATACTTTGAAGACAACTCAAAACCTCCTCATACAACCAACACATTCAACTCTCGGGTGTTGCTTAAGTGCAAAGCAGCTGTGTGAGAGCCCACACACTGCCATGGGTTGGCAAACTTCACTTACCCTGGGGAAAACTGTATTTTTCAGAGTTGGTCCTACCAGGGGCATCTGTTCCAGTAGAGAGTGCAGCATTTATGCCACGGTGCCACAGAGGTCTTGCCCTGAAATGCAGGGAAAGCACAAATGAAAACATAAAAATTGTCTGTACATTCATTTTCCTAGGGTCACAAACAGTTGCTTTGCTTGACATGAAGACTTAATGCAGCACCTCAAATACAGAGAAAGGAAAGATATGGAGACTACAGAGTGGTATTTCTGGAATCTGTCTGTGGGAAATAGTCCCTGATTCTGTTTTTGCTTTTTGGTAATGGCCTTTGATTAATTTATTACAGGTTTCTAAATTACTTTTTTTCTTTGCTCCTGATAACAGTGATTATACCACAACAGGGAGGAAATCCAAGCACATGTTGCATGGAGTGTGTTGTCCTTGGCTGATGGAGGAGGAGCAGGGCTGTGCTGGTGGTATCCATACCATTCAAACTTGTCTGGAGTCTAGCCCTCCTGCCCTGCTCCCTTCCTCCCTGCCTGCCCCTCTCCTCAAGGGAGGGAAACAGAGCACCTCAGCCTGCCCAAACCATCCCGTGGCATCCCACAAAGCTGGCTTCATCCCTGCCTGGCTCCCAGTGAGATTGCATCTACCATTTCAAATAGCAGCTGTGTTGGCGCTGCAGTTTCAGCTTGCAATTAAATTGCTGGTTGAGGTCTTTCATTAAAAAATGTCATGGGATTATAATCACAAGCAATCAAATAAAACAGGACATCTCTAGCACAAGAGGGCTACTGCTGCTTGTTGGTGTGTCATGGAAATTGTTCAAGTATTTAACAGCCATGATACCATTTACCTGCTGTGATTTAATGAGATCATAACTCCACAGGCAGGAATCTTAGTGATATGTAGATACTCAAGCATTTGGATAGGCACTCAAAAGCAGTGCTCAAACCACTAGGCTCACAGCTCACAGTGAAAGCTGCGAAAATTTGGTGCTTAAGTGCTCCTGAAAATTCCCAAAGAACCAAAGCTTTACAGGTAAGCACGACCTCATTTCCACTAATTTCAAAGAACATTGAGCAGACAAATACGTGTGAGGATCTGGTCCTAACTGCCTTATGGCATGGGACATAAGATGGAGCCAGATGTTAAACTTGTGCTTCTTTGTGTTTTCATTAGCAGTGACTACTTGTTTTACTGGTGTACACAGGGGTGCTAACAGGCAAATTCCAGAATGACTGACATACGGGCACAGAGATTTACAGATCATGCTTGGATTGACTGGCACACTGTTCTATGGTATTCAGAATCTGAAGAATTTGCCTCTCTATCACATCTGCACTTGAAGAGAAACATCTAAAACATTGGGGTTTTTTTTTAATACCTGCCAATGAACTGAAACAAACAAGTTGCTACTTTCTGGCTGACATTAACAAATCTACGCCCTGTATGTCTTCTACCAGCTAAGAAGCTCTGCCATAACGCACAGAGCTATGTAAATATGGTTGGGATAACATAGGGACACTCTGAAATAAAAACACCAGCAGCTCTGCGGGAACATGGTCCGTTCCAGGGATACTATGTTAGCAAGTGGGAGCCGCAACCCAAATAAAATGCCTGAGTAGACATAAGCAAGGATGAGACACGATACAAACTCCACTGGGCTCTTTTTTTCCCAGGGGACAAAATGAGATATATTAACGCCTGCAGTAGCTGCCTGTGGCAGAAATATGTCAACGAGTACTACTTGCATGGAAAGTCAGCACAACTCCTGTCTCAGCAAAATCATTTGAGAATAGGGTTTATCATAAGCCCCTGATGTTACACGCTATCATACCAAGGAGATGAAAGACATAATTTTTTTTCTTCAGAACAACTGCAGGAGACATACCTGATGGGTTGACTGCCTCGCTACGTGGGGGCAAAATTTCATGTGCGTCTTTTGTCAGGAACGCATAAGTAATTAATTGCACTTGTTCATTCTGGAAGAGAGAAATTGTTTGCATGTGAGCAATAATAAATTTGGCATTTTAAGTATTTGATTCTCTGCTGTCAGAAAAATGTCATTACAAAAGCAGTTTCCAGTAGCTAAGATTTGCAATAGAAATTCAAGCCCTTTTGTGGAAAAGGCCTTGGATTTAAGGATCTCATCTTTTTCTGTGCTGGAAAAATAAGTAAGAACATTGTCTATTTAGGTGAATCTATATGCGTGATAAAAACTTTATAGGCTTTTCAACTGGCTATTAGATTTAGAATGAATCCATTTAAGCATCGCTATTCTTCCCCTTATTTGTAGCTGCAATGCTGGATTTTGCTAATGCACATGGTTGGTTAATGGGGTCACCACAACATTGAAAGAATCATTGTCAGAAACGGAGTAAATTGTTTTCTCAGTAGTTTATTGTTACCATTACTGTTTTGAGACGTATATCAAACAAAGTTACCTAAATTGCCTCTGAGAACCTCATTGCAACGTGATGGATTCCTACAATCTAGCTGGAAAAACAGATTGCCTTGTGGTCCTAGCAGACTGTTCTGCTTCCACAACCCCCACCCCCTGCCGCTCCCACCCCCCACCCCCCCCATTCAATAGACATTTTGGTTTATTTCTGAATAAAAACGTAACAATTGTGCTACTTCACCTTCATCACAGGGCTGTGACTGTAAGTACTTCAAGCGGACTTTCTATGTTTTTTAATAATTTCCCAGGGCAAGAATAATTATGCAGGTTATAATCATAGTTTCTACAAAAGACATTGCAGTAACCCTTATGAAGAGGGCATGCGTGTAAAACTGAGTGAAAAGACAAGCATGCAAGGATAGATTGAGTCCTGCAGTAAAAACTCAAAGAATGTTTCCTCTGGAAAGCAGTTATATAAAAATGATTTCTGATTTCCAAGTGAATAGCTCCTTACAATATCCAGTCACATCTGCTTAGTTGTTTGAAAGAAATTACTTTTATTGCCTCTTCCCCCCTGAGATACAGTACGTACCAATGCCATTTTAAAAAGTCTCCTTTCAGTGCAGAACCACGTCTCGCACCCAGAAAGAGACAAAGACTCCAGCAATCACTTTCAGACCAGCCTGGCTCTCCTCTCCCCCGTGCCCGGGCACACATGCTATAAGGAAGATCTTTCTCTAAATTATTTCTTTTTGTTGGACAACTTATTGCAAGTATCCAGAGAGGTGAACTGACAGGCAGCTGCATGTTGGGGCAATATTGCTGTCCTAACAACACCAGACGGACCCAGACATAGGAAACAATGTGGTGTCATGAGATATTTTTGCTGAATATGACGCTTTCAATTGAGCATCTTCAAGCCTGCTTCAGCTTTAAATATGAATTTGCCAGATATAACAAGGATTTGACATTGACCCTTCACCTGACAGTAATACATTTTTTTTTATCTTTTAATAACATACAGCGGTGCAGCGTTGTGATTCCAGGAAGCGCTTTGAGTAAACAAATCATATTCATTGCCTAGAGACTAACATGCCTTCCCAGAGTCTATAAACACGAGAGATAAGCTGAAAGATAGGCTTGGAAAAGTTTTCAGCTACCTAACAGAATTTTTTTTAGGAGTACATTGCTGCACCAGCTAGAAATTACTATCTAAAATGATATTTTTAAAGGTAAAGTTGTTTATACTGTTTCTTGACTTGATTTCTTGATACTATTTGATCCAAATGTACTGACAGCTTCAGACTGGGTCTCTAGCCCAGTTTCTAAGGAAAACGAGCTTTATGTGCTCATATAGGCTAGCTGCCCATGCCAAGAAAATTGGTTTTGAACTTAAACTTCAATTTACAGTTTCACTCAAATTTCACATCATGCTAAAAGCAATCCCTTCTGCATTCTGACTCATTTTCTGGTCATCAACAGGATGAGAAAAGCAGATGTACTTGTACTATCAGACCCCCGACCTATGGCAGAAATGCTGAGGTGTGGAGAGGTTTTGATCCAGTCTGAGCAGAAATGAGGGTGGGAAAGGTCACTATCACACAGAAATCAAGCTGTTAGACAATGGTGCCTTCAAACAGAAAATGAAGACTACACCAATAAAATTGAGGAATTTAGGAATTTTGATCAAAAGGCATTTTTGCAGTAGGTTTCCAGAGTTAATAGGCATCGCAGTGCAAAATCAATACAGGTACCAAATGCTGCACATACCACTGGGTCCCCCCAGCAGAAAGCAGCACACACTTTCCTTCAGATCCAATTTTGGATGACAGCTGCCACTTAAAGGGAACTTTGGTTGGCATCTGGGGGTAGGAGTGAAACACGTCCAGCACAGTAGGACAGTAAAAACTTAATTAACTGTGGGCTAGCTTGGGAAATTGGCTGGCTGAGGGGAAGCAGCCAAGATTCATCTGGAGTTTGTGGAATAACCTTAGCTGAAAAACCCCCCCAAACCAAAACTCCATTCACTGGCACAGGTTGCCCAGGGAAGCTGTGGCCGCCCCATCCCTGGAAGAGTTCAAGACCAGGTCGGATAGTGCTTTGAGCAACCTGGTCTATTGGAAGGTATCCCTGCCCATGGCGGGGGGGTTGGAACTAGGTGATCTTTCAGCTCCCTTCCAACCCTAACTATTCTATGATTCTATAACGAAATGTCTTAGACGACGGGGTGCAGGTGGAGCATGTGCATACTGGCCATCGGAGAAGGGTTTCCAACTATACATTTGGAAAGCAAAGGCAAAAAGACACACACAACATTGAAGAACTGTGGACTGAGCTTCACCCACAGTGTCTACACATATGTCCTGATATTTCTAATGAGAGTTTCGGAACTGTGTTCAAACTGGAGGGGAGTATTTTTGTGTAACACAGTGGAGAATAATTACTGACAGATTGAAACGAACAGCATGTGTATTGTAGGATTTATTTGTATCAATTGAATTCTGTGATTTGTTCCTCATCCTACAGTCTCGTAACAGCATTAAGTGACGATTGTGTGCTAGCATGGGTAATCAGAATGAAAATTAGCCTTTTTCAATTGAATTAATTGTCTCTATTTATTCTGCTTCCAATTCAGTTTTTAGCTATTATTTGTAGTCTATTTAAGAAAGATTGCATCTCTTCTGCAAAACTACTGTCTTCAGCAAAACCACTGTCAGAAATAAGAGCAGTTTTACAAAAACTGAAATAACGCAGCATTTCTCATTTCGGTTGGATGTGCCTTCCATACTTAGTTTCTGGCTTGAAAAGAAAGCCATTATAGTCAGATAATAGTTTTCCCAGCCAAAAGCATACACTCATATGGAAAAGATTGACTGTTAAACTAGCAGAATCTGTAATCTACACACAATGACATTCCATAATAACAGCCTATGCTAAGTAAAGGCATTTTGTTTTTATTTTTAAAAACTCCTGAGAAACCACAGGATTGACATATCTGAACACAGACCAACAGGCTAATGTCTATTTGTGCCTTTCACAAAAACCGACTTATTCAGTGCTAGAAAAGATTGGGACAGTTGTGTCAGAGTTGTTGCAATATGGCAAAGGACGCTATCTGTAAAACCTTCATCCTATGTACGAGCTGTGCTTACTATCAATCAACCATACTAATTACTAAATGACCCAGGGCTCACTTCATTACAGTCAGACCTTGGTGAAAATCTGCACTCTTGCCTTCATTATGTGTTTTATGGCAAATTTTCCCCTTGCTCGAACTCTCAGCCTCCCTAATGGGGGGTAATCACAGGTCTTTGTAAAGCATCTTCTAAGAAGCAAGAATTTCCGAGCAAACACAAGTTAGAGGTGAGTAGGATTGCAGAAGATGCAGCATCCCCCTTGTTTGACTCAGTCAGATTTTGGGTGACTTACATGCTAGTGCTGCTGCTCCTGTCCTCGGGGGACATCCTCAAAGCTTGAGAGGGAAAAGGCTTGCGTCCATGGTTGGTCCTCTGTTATACTTGGTTGGCTAGAGGATGAGTTTACATTGAAACCTGATAGCATGAGTTGGAAGAGTCAGAGAGCCAAGCTGCTTCCCGCAGATCTCCAGCGATGCCTAATGTTTGCAAAACAGGACACGAAGTCTTGGCAAGCAAAGCCCGGTTCTGCTGTGCAGTCAGAGCAGTGACTGTCCACACAAAGACCTTTCTCTTCCCCTCCAAGAGTGTCCTTGGCCTACCTCAGGCACCTCCAAACTTGCCAACTGCTCACCACTGTGTTGGCAATCCACAGGCTTCTTTTCTCCTCCCAGTTCCTGCCCTATCCAAAACATAGCTGCACCCTGCCTGGGCTGCAGCAGAGCCAGCGGGGCCCTGCACAGGCACCTCCTGTGAAAGTCACCACTACAGAGCCAGGCGCCTTCCAGCTGTTCCCTTCCTGCACACTCCAGCACCTCGCGGCCACATCTGTATCCTGCCCCATCTGGGCTGTCCCATCCCACATCCAGGAAAGGAGCATGGAGGAGGGGCTGCCCAGCACCAGCTGTGCACTACTGTACCCATCCCACCCTGCAGCCTCTCATCTCTCCTCCTCCCGGCATCAGGACCACGCTCTTCACCCACCTGATGGGAAAAGTGTGGATCTTCAGGAAGAGACAAAGTCTTGGAGGAGCCTTCCTCTTCTGCAAGGCTCATCTGCCATGCGCCTGCTCCAGTGGCTCGGCAGCGTTTATTCACAGGGTACAGCAGGCAAGTGAAACCCTCCACAACGAGCTGCCGTGCTGATGACACACAAATGGAGGATGGTCTTGGGGAAAGCTTTTCCAGTAGCTCACAGAGAGGTTGGAAGAGTTAAATAAAAAAAGAGCTGAGGGTGTGAATCTTTAAAGTGACCCCATCAAAGAAAAAGTTTCTGGAGACCTGTGTTTTAGTTATACAGGAACTTCTTGTGGGAAGTTTCAGTACAGCATACACTACTTACCGTGTTAGTCAGGTGTGCAAAGGACGAAAGGAAAATACTATTGGGAAGACATACAACTCCCAGTTGCCTATGCGGTAAATCTTCCGGTGGAGGGGAAGAGGAGTCTGCAATTTCAGTCATCCTTAATGCACTATCATGTACCAGCACAGCTTTTAATCAAAACTATGAAGCAGGAGTGGGGTTTATTTCACTCCAGAGCAGGATGGGTGGTAATGATGAGGAGGGGAGGGCTCTTTACTTGTTAATTTGCAATATTACAAGTATCCCTCCCATGGACACCCATCTGGTGCCCGAAAGCCACGGGGCTTATTACTCACTGTGCATGTTCGCTGCCGAGCCTGTGAGCTTGCTGTAGATCCTGCTCTCAGCGACCTGGCAGCCCATGAAGCCCTTGTCTCATGAGTCTTCAGCCAAAATGTGACACTTTAAGCTCTGGGAATAAATGAAAAACTCTGCTCCTCTGTCACGTGCATTGCCTTCATGGAGCAGGAGTCCCAAGGCAAGGCAGACCTGCAGAACAGCAATTGTACAGCCAGAAGCTACTTGAAGGGCACTCTGCAACTGATAATTTCTTCACGAGAGGGTGCTTGCATCTGCAATGCCCTTTGGGCAGATGTCACCACATGTCAGTGCACGGAAGGAAGCTGCACACACTGTGCCTTAGTTACACTAAGCAAGCAACATTGCCAGTTAATTTGAGCCAGAGCAGCATTGGGCTTGTTTTTTGTTGTTGCTTTCTCATTAAAAAAAATAAAAAAATAAAAAGATCTATATAATGAAAGGCTGATTAATTTTCACCTTTCCTGATAAAGAAACCCTAAAAGAAATCCTGTCTTTCTGTGTTCGGTTCAGAGCAGAACCTTGGAAAACCCTGGGGGTCAAAGCCCTGCTGGTAGCATCAGAGCAGCCAGCAGGACAGCACAAGGGTCGTGGAGTCACCTCCTACCAATCATGAAAGGCAAAAAGCCCGCTTTCATCCCTTTGAGGAGGACAGAGATCCTGGTCTGGATGCTGGGGAGCAGGCAGCGATGTCAGACTCTTTCTCTCAGGTTCCTCACTGCTGGCGGCAGAGCCCTGGGGTCAGTGCACTGCTCTCCCTGGCTGCCAGACGTATCTGAGGCCTGTCACAAGCTGCAGTGCTGCTCCAGGTGTGACTGTGTTTGGAAACGCGGCCCGTAATTGGCACTGCCTATATATGAAGTGATAACTGGGATAACGTGGGTCCTCTGTCTGGTCAAGCAGAGACCAATGTCTCCTCAGGCATCATTTCCAGCCACTCTCTGTAGGCACTGATGGTGGGGCTGCCTGCTGCCTCACACACTCTTTTTTGTGCCTCACTTCTAAAGCAAAGCCTGTTGTATACATCCACATCACAAAGCTTCACATCAGGTCTCGTTTAGATCCTTTCTTCTGGTTCCGACAAATGTCATTTTGCACAAGGCAGCCATAAAGATAATTTTGAAGCCTGCTTCATAGCACTTCTTGCCTTCTGGACAGCAGCAAACACAAGTTGTCCGTATGGCCTTCTCAGCACCCTGTCCCCTTCCAGAGGTAGTATTGCTCCTTCAGTGGGATGCCACATCTCTCATGACTGCTGAACTATGCCAAACACTGTCAATCCTGGCTAGATTTTTCCAAACAGTCTCGCTTCACTTTTTCCATGTTCTTGCAATATGTATGTATTGATGGCTTGGCTTCATGAACAAAGATTTGGGAAGGGCTTTAACCATCCTACTACAAGCACGATGACCAAGGGCATGCGGGATATGCAAATCTGGTTGGAAAAAAGGGTGCTTAGGCAATCAGGAAGTGTCCGACCAGGACTGTCAACTCCTGGGGCAATCTGGAGCTACCCATGCTCTGGTCCGCCTGCATGCAAGGTTGGATCTGCAGCTTCCAGTGCGTGTTGTCACCTGCCGTTTCGTCCCTCGCCGGTCACTACAGGGCTTTGCAAGTGTGAGTAAACCCTTCGGGCCTGCGCAGTGGATTTTTTAGGTGAGGCACAGTGTGCGTGGAACTGGCCCCAGTCTTTACACTGGAGGTTTGTCTGCCAGGACGGTGACAGCAAAGTCCTCAGGTTGTAGGTTTGGTTAGAGTGTCCTTCTCTTAGATGGAAGGCCTTACAGGGCTAGAGGAGCTCCATCTGCCCAGGTTTGAAGTTAGAGTTTTCTTTCCCCTGTGAGGAAGGCCTGTCTTCGCTAATGAAGATTCAGGAAGGGCTTTAACCCACGCATTCTGAACAAGACTGTCATCTCCAGGGTCAGTCTCAAGGGACCGATGATGCAACAGCACAACATCAAGTGTCAAGGCGCGATTCTGACTTAGAGGCGTTCAGTCATAAGCCCGCAGATGGCAGCCTCGCAGCAGTGGCTCCTCAGCCAAGCACACATGCCTGAGGTCTGAGCCTGCGGTTCCTCTCGTACTGAGCAGGATAGCCATTGCAACAACACATCATCAGTAGGGTAAAACTAACCTGTCACACGACAGTCTAAACCCAGCTCATGGTCCCTATTAGTGGGTGAACAATCCAATGCTTGGTGAATTCTGTTTCACAATGATAGGAAGAGCCGACAGCGAAGGATCAAAAAGCAACATATATATACATGTATATATATATATATACACATATATGTATTTATAGCTCCCTATGAATGCCCAAACAGCCATTTTAAATGCATTTTAAATGCATTCTTAAAAGATTTCTTTGACACAATAGCTGCAAAGATGTGACAAGAGGAGAACCAGTGTTGTGCCAAAGAGCTCAGCCAAGCCTCATCTCCTTTCTGCTCCCTTGCCTCTCTGACCTAAATCAGTCATTCTTTTACCAGACTGAAACCTACGGAGCCAGGCTCAGATCAATATTTGTTTCCATGTTTTCGCACCACCTGTAATGATAAGGTAGCAGACCATGAGTAGGCCTTTCAGTGATGTAGCAGTACACACAGCTCATGCTCTGACTGAGAGCAAATCACGACCTTATAGTTTATAATGCAAATGTAAAGAAGTTCCTTGGAAAAGCAACTGGATAAATTTTAGGCTATTGCTTGCCATCAGTCTGATGCAAGACTGTGGCAAACAGCATTATCCACATTAGCATTGCTTTTTCCCCCAGATTAAATCACAAGGAGAAGGGTTTTCAGGCTTGAAATTGGCTCTCCAGAATCTGGTACTGTCACTGTTTATACTTCAGAAGACCACATCTATTCTTTGCTTGAAGTTCTGTATTAAATCTTTGGTAAACTACACATCCACTTCAGACAGACAGCCTTTCATGTTCCCAGTATTGGAATACAAGGAGATAGTGAAGGGCTGCAGATGCAGTGCTGTCTGTTTCTGACATGGAATGAGTCCCGAAGTGTTGTACTGTGCTCTACAGAGTGCACAGGGAGAGATTTCTTTTTGTCCCTTAGGGTATAATCTGCTAAATACTCTGAAGAGGTCGTGATACTAGCAGTAGAGCCTCCTAGCCAGCAGCTATTTGATGTTTTTCAGTTCTCCTTTACCTGCAGGAAGTGAAAGCTTGCATCAATGACTACAGCCCACAAGCAACTTGCCAAAATCAGTGCATGCAGCATGGCTGGACTACCGGAAAGGAAGCAGCTGCTTCCAGAATAATTGTAATGAGAGCAAGCAGCTGCATGTCAGATATTTAGAGCCAAAGTAACTATTAGCCTTTTACAACTGAAGGAAAGCTCTGGAGGTCAATGCAGCTTCCACTGGTCCTGCTCTGGTAAAAAATTACATTTAAAAATGTGTAAAAAGAAAGCCTTCTGAAGGGATTTAACTGGAACAGTACAATAAGAGAACTGATTTCTATCTCCCCAGGTGCTTCACAGATTTCTTGCAAGAGATGCTGGAAACTCTAAAACCCAACCAAAAACTGATGTGCTTAAACATGAAATGGGAAGTATGGGTCTCCTAAGTTCACAGCTAGAATTGACTCTGAGTTTGAGCATATTAAAGAGAAAACCTGATACAATGACCTTGATTAGTCCTTTTCTTACTGATTTTTATCTATCCCTGTCTACAGGATATACATTAAAAAAAAGCAAACAAAAAACCCAACAAAAAGACCCCAAACCAAAAATCCTGCCCTTCCTTATATGAATTAGTATGTTGCAATATACAGCTTGAACAACAGGCATGTGCATAACTCAGTCTGAAGACTAACTGTAAGGAAGAGAAGCCTCACGAGGGCCTGGCGCACTGTGTTGCGTGCTTAAGATCCTGGAAGAAAAAGCACCATAGTTGGTAGGTGACACTGACATTCAGATAAAAAGTACTTACTGAGGTGCTGCCAAGAGACTTGCAGGTGCCCAAGAGAGTTAGGAGAACCAGCCTGAAATAGTTTTCTGTTCACTCCCGCAGAGAAGACTGTGTTCCATGTTATTCTCCATAGGAGCCTCTTCTGCCACAGAAATCATAGTTAAATAAAATTTCCCATTATGTCTGCTTAATTAAGCAGAAGAATTGGTAAACTTATCAAAACATAAGCACAGCCTGACATTTTGATTGCAAACGATCAACTCTCTCTGAAGCCCTGCTCACACTGTGACTGCAGCAAGATGCAGAAACACTGTTATCTGCTCCAAAACACATCAGTCTTCCTTCTCTTGACTGTGGCTTTGCTACATACAGTTCTCCATCACCCCTTCTGAGTAGCTTTGTAGTCAATCAACTCTGAAGGAGTATTAGAGGCTAAAGGAGTGCTCCCTAGGTCTCAACCAGCCAGGGGGTACAGCTCCCTCATTTCCAAGCAGCCTGAGCTCAAGTCTCAGCCTAGGCTGTCTCCTGCAGCTGACAAATAATGATAACTGTGCACTACAGAAACTGAGCAGAACCCTGTACTATAACAGGTTACTTATGCAAGCCCCCAAGCCCTTACTAAGAGAGCATTAATTGTGCATTCTGAAAAACCAGCCAGCAAACTAGGTGAGAAACTGGTGTCTGCTGGCATTCTGCTCTCATGGTGTATCTCAGTGCAGGACTGTGGGGGAAAGCATCCTATTTCCTTAGGCCAGACTGCAATGTCTCCAGCAAGGCTGCTACCTTGTCTCCTAAGAGGGAGGAAACAGGCCAGTGCCTCTTGCTTGGCCGACCCACAGCCAAGGGGGTAGAAGGAGGAGGGAGCAGGCATGATAATAGCTAGGGTGCCCCTGAGCACCTGCAGGACAGCAGGCAACAAGAGGTTTGGTTCCTCAGCCTGCACGAAAACTGCCTTTGAAAGCTGGGATGCAAGTCTGGTCCCTGGGTTTGCACTCAGTCCTTTTCACTGCTTGATTTACAGTCCCTCTGCACTGGACCTCAGCTGCCCACTGCCATGTCCTTACGGGGCTTCTCAGTCTCCTCCTGGGCAGAGCTGGCCAGGGGCCAGTCCCAGTAAAGAATCTGGATAAGTAAAACTTTTAGAAGGTGGCACAGTTTGATACTAATAGGCATATCATCATGTGTCTATAGGTCTTCAATGCATTTACAGTACATTGGCACTGGAATTATCCTAACAAATGATGTGCAAAGGGATCAAGTTTTACGTAGCTCTCATCAGATCCTGGCTTTCACTAAATCAAGGGCCTTCAGACTATGCACAGTCCCTCTGCCCCCATAAGGAGTGAATTCCTGCTCTTAATAGTGATGGCAGAGATTACTAGAGCTGGTGTTAAGCCCAACTCGAGGAGGAGGCAGCGTGACAGTTCTGAATGTCTTCTGTCCAATTCAATTGAATGTAAAGCATTTTTTTATTCCAGTGCATCATCCTTTTTATAGCTCCATGTGCTGCAGAGCTTAAAGCTCAGAAAACATAACTATCAGCTATTGTGTGTGTGTGTGTGTGTGTGTGTGTGAAATCAGAACAGGAAGGCAGGAGAGGTCTGGAACCAGCAGACTTCCCCACAAATGAAACTACATCCTCACTATATCAAGCACACAATAAAACAACCAGCACTGAAATATTTTACTATTCGACATCACGCGTTTCCAAAAAATTTCACTTCTCAGAATTGCAGCTCCAGCCTCTCTTCAGACTCAGTATTTCTGCATCATTCAGAGCACATCTACAAAGCTGGGTAGTCCTGGTCCCTTCCCCCACCCCCAACAGCAGAAACAGAAAATCTAATAGACTACAAGCTAGAAACTGGCCTGTGGCAAAGCTAAGAAAATAATACAGCATATGGCAAAGGAAAAAAGAGAGAGGAAAAAAAAAAAATCAGCTTGATTTCTTCTCCCCACACATCCTGGATTTCAAATTAATGAACACTGTCAAAACACAAAAAAAGACTGAGTCTGTCAAATGAATGACCTTAACTTTTCTGTTAGCTCGAAAGGGTAACAGGAGTCCACATCGTCACCACCGAGATGCACATTTCAGGATGGTTTTAGAGCTGCTTGGGAGCATAACCGCAGACAAACCATTTCACCTTTTGTGCTCCTTAGGGGCTGCTTGCTACTGGCCTGGCTGCTAGTGCTTCCAGCACACCCTGCTCCACTTGCTATAAAGTGCATCTCAAAAACTTAATGAAAAAGCCTTTTGTCCCAGGGAGTCATTGCATGCTCCGGCCAGTGGGAGAACAACTGGGTAGGAAGGAGTAAGCTCCACTCATTTCAGGAGAGATTTGAATAGTTTATTTTGCCCAATCAAGAGCCCTTCAGCATAATGACACATTCATATACACATATATGAACATTTTTTCTGAAACATTAAAGTATAATACATTTTAAATTTAAAATACCAGCTGCACAGGTATTTTTATTTACAAAAATATTCCATACTTAATTTTTTAACTTTGTTATGATGACATAGTTCAGTTCAAGTACATGTAAGTAAAATAACTCTATGCAATCTAACATAGTTGTGTTTGTAACAGTACAGTTTGCAGTTCATATGAAACTATATTTGTAGACAGATGGATTTGCAACCCTACCTAAAATGCATATTCCAGTAATCAACCTCAGAAGAGCTAGTGGGGCTCAGCAAGACTTAACTGAAGAGTAAGTTGCAATGAACAAAAAGAAAGAAAGAGAACACACGTACACACTAAGAGATACGTAAACGAGAACCGCTACACATCAAGCATGCTTACCCACAATGGGGCAGTGTTAGAGAAATTTACTGTTTTTACCCTTTCCCCCCACCCCATGGTGCTGGTACAATGAAACAGTAGCATAACTAGAAAGCAGCATGTTTTCCTAGTTCTAACCACTACAGATAGCAGAGCTCAGGTCTAAAATAACACAGTACTGCTTATTTACAATTCTGTTTTAAAAGGGAATATTTAAAACATGTTCCCACCCCTCTCCCTTTGCATCACCTATTACTGAATGGTAGTGGTAATCCACATACAACTCCTTACATGTTTTCAACTGAAACAGTTTAACTTTTGAGTTACTATTTGCCTGGTAAAACAAGTGTCAAAGTAACCTACAGTTGTATGACTTAAAGGTTTTGTGTGTTTTACATGGAAAACTAAAAGAAATACTGATTGACACCTGACATTTGATTGTTCTTTGTTTCTGCCTCTTTTCAGCTCTTCAAAAATGAACGCCCATCTCTTTAAGCCTAAACTTTGAGGTGCAAAAGAACCCAGAAGCACCATACACTCATCTGGTTTGAAACAGTAATCAAATAGACGATATACAGCATATCTTTTTAGCACATGTAAGAAGAAATTGGCCCAGCTTAATTTAGCTTTTCAATAAATGCAATTGGTTTACCCGATTCACCTACACCACACTTTTTTTCTGTTTACTTCCTCCTTCCCCTCAAACAGCATTAATTTCTGTCTACAAAGTATTTGAAGATTTTGTGGTCGTAGCAGAACTACCAACATCCATCAAAAAAGATTCATGTAAGTTATACAGGAAATTGGCTAGAATGAGATAAGGTTCAACTGATGAGTCACCCTGCCACTCAGCGAGTGAGGCAAGGGGCTGCCCACCTTTCCCCGCACTAAACCCCAGCTGCTATCTGTGCTCACCTATGTTAAAGCATGGTAAGAAAGAAGAGGGCACTTCAGCCATAGGCTGAAAGTTTTCTCATACATGTTTGGTATACAAAAAAAAATTCCTGATTTACATGTAAAGAGCTGATGTATAAACAAGATTAATACATCAAGAAAATTAAAAGATTAGTAACTCAAAGAAAATATTTATTGGATAACCTCACTTGGTTTGGGGAATTTTAAAAGTTTAAGAAATAAAGCTGAAAAATACCTTTCATGTGTATACCTAAAAATAATAAATAAAAAATAAAACCATAGAAAACCAGTCGGCCACAGACTGCAGCTACTGAGGTAACTTTTACATTACATTAGTTTTCTGAGTGCACAATCTGTCCTCTCCTTACTTAGGGAATTGTTAAAGAATGTTCAAAATGGGATGTAAAAATAAGTATGATTGTTTTCTGTGAAGCAAAATGGGCTATTTGTTTTCATTGCTTAGTAATTTTATCATCTCCATATGAGATATGAATGTATTCATAAGCTTAAAACAACTTCTTCTATGGATAATATACATACTTTAAGTACTTTGACTTAAAAGTTGAACATAAGTCTTTTTAAAATTAAAGGTAGAAGTGTACATATAAAAATTATTTAAAACTAAAAGTATATTCTTAAGCAGTATGTATAAATATAACAGATTTTATTGTAGTAACTAGTAACAAATGTGACAGTGTTGCAGTAATTTATAAACTGAATGCTGACACAAGATACGTGCCTTTCATTAGTCTGTATTGTATATACATATTTTGCTAAGAAAACACACATTCTAAATGATAGTCACATAATTAGCAAATGTGCCTGAAAGTAATCTGTTCTAAAGTCTTTATTGAACATGTGTGTTTATATACAAATAATGAACCTGAACTGCACAAATGCAGAAACAAAATAAAATACCACGATTGAATTAAAGTGCAGGAAAAATTCAAGTTTAAAAGTTCAGGTAAGATCAGTGCCATTAAGCAAGCAACAAAAAATAAAAAAGCCAACAACAGAAGAGAAAAGGCAAATGAAAGGAAAAAGAGGAAATGAACTTGCTTCCAAAAATCCTCCTTTGGATGTAGCTTTCCAGCATCACCTGCCACACAAGTACCACCTCAGGCAAAAATATTGGCATAAAGACAGACAAGGAACACAGCTATCTATTACTATATTTTATATCTGACTGTTTGCTGAAGAACGAATCACTGGAGATGCCTGTGGTGTAACACTTTCAGACATATTTGGAATACACACATATTTACACAGACCAGCATTCAAAAGTTACAATTTGGCAGGACTAAGGTGAAAAAAAGCTTCTTCTGTTTACAGTTCCTAATGAGACACACTACATATAAACAGATAGGTAGCAGCAGTTTCTTACACTTCCATCATAAAAATAAAAAAGTAATAGCTCAGTTTTATTTTATAGTTTTCCAGACACCCTAAAAAAGTTTCACACAACTAAAATGCTAGCGAAAAAAACATGGGAGCTTCCCCCACAAGGATTTCAATATACCTTGCTGTACAAAAGGTGCACCACCAATAGCAGAACAAGATGCAACAATATGTGTACGATCATTTTCCTTCCACAGAGAAGGAAACAGGAACGTTTTAGACAAAAATTGTACATAGCCCCTTTTATTGACCAAGAACCATTTGTGTATTCATCTCAGGAGCAACCATTAGTTTTCAAATCTATAAGCATGCTCTGAACATACGCAACAGAAGAAAGATTCAACTATGATAAATTTTATAATACCAAAAAAACCACTACACTCTTCTTGTACTGGCAGATGGTCTTCCACTGCCACTTAATTTTTTTTTGCTTGCTGGTGGTTGTCAAATATTTCTTGATGAGAAGTACGCTTTCCTTTCGAGCCAAGATCATCGTCCATTGAACTGATACCACGATCTGCTGAAGAGTACTTTTGCCATCCTCTCCCCCAGAGCCTGACCAGACTAATTTTCCAGGATCTGTTGCTCTGAAATATAGTTCACCTTCACTGTGTCAAATAATAATCAGTCATCTCAATTTACATATGTGACAGAACAGAGGGAGTAAGTGTCAGCTAGGGTGTTTTATTTTTGGAAACGGTATGGATAGGTGTTTACGTAGTTTTCTCCTACCTGGATTTTTGACAAAATGGAATTGTTTTAAATATGCATTAATTAGACACAGAAAGAAAAAGTCAGCATGCATAGGCAAAAACTGCACGGGATGACAAGTCAAGTAGCTGGAGTTAACATTGCCTCAGTAGGTATGGGACAGAGCCATAAGGAAACCATAATGCTGCTTGTTCAAATTCTCACATTCTCATTTGTTCTTTGAACAGTGGACATGGTATGGCATGCCCTCGTACTAAGAACAGAATTCACTTATCCTTTTTAATTAAGTGTTACTATACAAGGAATCAGACGATTCAGTGTGTGCTACAAAGCCCAAACATATTTACCTTTCATTTGAAAAACTCATTAGGAACCATCAGTTACTTCAATATTTTGCATGTGTTGAGTGCTTTGGAAGGTTGCCTTATCTATGTATCTGCAACATCACTTAATAATACAAATATAACCAAGGTTTTACTTTGGGAATATTCAGAACATGTGCAAAAAAACCCCCACAAAGGATATGATACTTGGTGAAGCAAACCCAAAAGAATAATTTCAAACAACGTTGATCTATCTGCTTCTAAGTACTCCCTTTTATAAAACAAAGTCAGTCAGTAACTATTCCTGCTTTGAGGAAAAAAGTCTAAATAAATTTTTGAGATGCAAACATTTATCTTAAGGAATTCTCTCTTTTTAAAAGAGCTCTTGTCATTCACACTGTTACAGCTTTAGTGCAGCAGCCATTAACAAGTTAGCTCAGCAATATTGTTTACCTTACCCAAACAGAACATTATTTAATGAATTCCTGAAGTTTTAGTGGACACTTACCATGGCCCACACTGAAAACACTACTTCAGAGACTAACTCAAAACTTTAGCCAACTGCCTTTAGTGCTGGGTGGGGCTGAGATAGGTACTTGAAAATAGCTCTACTAGCAGAAATTTTCTAAACAATACACTGACAACTATTAGGATATTAGACTCTTGCCAATATTCATGCATCAGCACCTCCACAGAGTGTAAAACTTTGAAAACCTGAGTCCAAGATTATCTGATTTCATAATAAAGGACTAAAGGGGCATCTAGAAGTTGAGTTTTAAGCAAAACTATCTCAGCTATTTTAATTAATGGCTGTAAAGATACATTCTGTTAAACATTTATAAAAATTCACAGCATGAATGGAACCCACAGCCAATTCTAAATGTTATACAAACTGAACCAACAGCTATTTTTGGCAAAAAAAAAAAAAAAAAAAATTTAACTGAACAGAAATTTAAGTATTCTTACCACAATGAAGATGTTAACACATTTCACATTGCACAGACATAACACAAATGAAAACTCCCAGCATGACACATTCCAGTCATATTATTCACTTGACTTTTTTAATGCAAAAATTGTGTTTTCTCTTGTTTTCCACTTCACAGAATAGGATGTGAATACAAGAATACTAGATCAGGGGTCCAAGAAAAGACTATGCACAAGTCAACTATGTATACAATTTTCAAGAAGACATCTTCCAAGCTTCCAGCTTTCCCAATGAAAGAAGTGACAGCAAACTCTTCCTCAGCAATAATGGTAAATATAGTGAGTCCTAGAGAGGGTTAAGTGTAAGTCAGCTACCGTGCAGCAAGACAAACAACTTTATTCCAGCTCTTGGACCCCTGATTTATTGCCTCTCCTCACAGGAGGGTATAACACTGGCAGCAATTACAACAGCACAAAAACTTTTGGCATATGAAATATTAACACAGGATTGACCCTGCATTGCCCCTGCCCATCTCACACTACATTTTAACTTTTACCCTCTTTTCCACATGTTCTGGTTACCTTCTCTGTTCCAACTCTCAGCTAATCACTCAAGAATAAGAAACACTCAAGTTTGCTTTTTGTGTGTTTCTTTTAAATATAAAGCTCCTCAGTTAATGCCACAACTGAGGTAAAACAGTGTGTGATTTGTGCTAGGAAACACAGTATCCAATGGTGAATGCTCTTTTAAATTTCAATGGTCCTGCCAAAATTAATGAAACACCAAGATTTTTCCATCAGGACAAAATTAAACAGATGTAATTGATGAGCTCATCAGAATTGGTACCACTTCTTGTCTTTGTACTTCAACATCATCTGAAAAACCAAAAAATAATTTCTAATTACTGTTTCTGTAACATACAAAAAAGTACAATGATACAAACAAATCACATGCTTACAAAGCAGTATGAGAAAAGGGACTTTATAAAGCGTCTCAAAAGTGCAACAACTTTGGTGAACAGCAAAGATTTAGCATGACGAGTTTTCTAATGGCAGCATCACTGCTGATGATTTGGCCTCTAATTATTTCTCAGTAATGGGAATTGCACTTTTGGAAGTCTACATATCACTCAGACAGAGGGTATGCTCTAGACCAATGTGCCACAAGGTAAAGCTGTTTTAATTAATACATAATTATTAGGAGTAATGATTGATAGGTAAAACAGACCTAAGAAGTCCTTTATCCATGTTAGTTCATTCCCTTTACATACTTCTGACATGCCTTTGCATAAACCTGTTACTTGCAAAACTTATTTGATAAAGAATCAGATTAATGTTCAGCATAACATGTAACAGACTCACCTCATGAGCGTGTTTAGAGAACGAATCAGCACTGTAAAGCATAGCTGCAGTTTTTTCTTCCAGTTCTCCTAGTTTCTGTCCTCTTTCGTCTAGTGCCAACCGGGCTCGTGCTAGTTCACCAACTACACCAGATGCTGCTCCTTTGACACCTTCAATACCCCCAGGCCCTGGTATATGCTGGGCAAGACTCCTTGAAGCCTTCCCAGCCGCTGATTCTCCAACTAGAGGCATTTACAAAGCAGCAACAACACAATAGTGAGGTTTTCTACCATTAATAAACAAACACCAATGTAACTAGTTTATAAAGAGGTGACATTTCTTTGCATGGACATTGAACACCTAATCATAGGCGTGACTACTAGCAGTACTCACTACTCAATATTAGTAGACATTATTTAATAAAATTAAGATTTTCAAACATATTTCCAAGTTTTCCAGACAGGTTATAAAATAACCTTTCCCCAGCTCAAGCGCGAAATTAAGCTCTCTCACCAGCGCTGACATCAGTCATCAACAGAACTGTGCTGGTGATGTGGTTTTTAGCAACAGAGCTGAACTGAACTATCATACCATTCTATCCTTGTGCTTGCTAAGGCACCTCTGCATAAGTCAAATGAGGAAAAAAAAAAAAATCTAGCAAATGCACTGAAGTCAGATGGAGTTCTAATTTTCTCACTATCCAGCACAGTGCTCTCCAGGACCAGCCCCTTTCAGTTTAACAGGATTAAGAAATATCATGGTCAGTACTATGTACTCCATAAAGATGAGTAAAAATAAGATCAGTTGTCTTACTTCTTGTTTTATAATCTACTCCTGAAAAAAACGAGGTAAAGGAGCCTGTGAAGAAACAGTACCAAGCATTTCTGATCTTTTGGTAAGGTGTACAACACGAAAGCTATGAAAATGTATTTGTCACCCCTTTTGTTACTCTCCTCTCTGCAAATGTAGTGTTCTATTATCACAGGTTAATACATTTCTCAAGGATCACTGGCTTCCTTAGACAGAAATACAAGAAAAATAATGAATACAAGAAACTCACAGAGCTCTTCTCTGTCGAGTGACTGTGCGCCACCTCCGAACAGGCCTTTAAAGAACCCCCTGTTTGGTGCTTCTGGTGTTTCTACAGGAGTGAAGAGCTCACCCAACATTTCCTTTACAATGAAGAGACACAACAAAGCATACATTATTCCACGCACAAATTAATGGAATATTCTTTAAGGAGCAAACTTTGTGGATTTGAATTTCAAAATTAACATGCTTTAATAGGCATCTGCCTTTGCAAGGCAACTTAGGAAATAAAAAACACATTAAGAAATCTGTCCAAACTATCCATCTGATAGTTGCAAGTTTATAGCTCTTGCAATTCTGTAATGAAGAAACAGGTTCAAGTAAAGCTGTATTTTGGGCAACACTCCTGATTTTGTTCTGTTCACATTATATCTACAAATAATCCTGTGTGGTACCACAGGAGACCTTACAGCCTGCATCTCTGCTGTTTCAGTATTCTATAGAACTTCCAAGCTGGAGCATGGTGAGAGTCTTTAATGTTAATACCCCTGAAATATAATAGCTTTCTTAAAGTATCCCAAGATAGCATTCTCCAGTTATAGCAGCATGCACGTCCACCAGCATCAATTGAACAAGGGAGTTTTTGTTAACTGTGCATGTTGTGCAAGGACATTTCCCATTGATCAAAAAGGAAATTTAAGAAACCGTTTGAAACACAAAAGGATGGATGAAACAGTAAATTTAAGAGTAGAAGTGATTCATCCTCAATCAGACTCTACATTGAGGGAAAAACAAAACACCAAAGCTCAAAAGCCAAAGCTTTACAACAAATCAACGTAAACATCGTGAATCCAGAACCAAGAACCCCAGAGTATATCTAAGAAAACTATTTTTTTAATTCATTACCTGAAGATTTTCACATGTTTCTTGACTGTAGGTGAGCCTCTGTATTTCAGTTGGTGATACAAGATAGAGTGCTTGTCCATTATTGGTGAAGCAGAATGTTCTGGCTATCCGCATATTGGTGAGTGGCAGGTAATATACATCCAACAATGGCCTTAAACTTGGCAAACTTGAGAAAAAGAAAAGTCCCATGAAATATAGCAGGATTGTCTATTATTAGACCAAATGGCTCATTTTTACACCACAATACATTATTTTTCTCTTCACTATCTCCAGGTAGTTAGGGTTGGAAAGGACCTTAAGATCACCTAGTTCCAACCTCCCTGCCATGGGCAGGGACACCTCACACTAAAGCATGCCTCGCAAGGCTTCGTCCAAACTGGCCTTGAACACCGCCAGGGATGGAGCATTCAAAACCTCCCTGGGCAACCCATTCCAGTGCCTCACCACCCTAACAGGAAAGAATTTCTTCCTTATATCCAATCTAAACCTCCTCTGTTTAAGTTTTAACCAGTTACCCCTTGTTCTGTCACTACAGTCCCTGATGAAGAGTCCCTCCCCAGCATCCCTGTAGGCCCCCCTTCAGATACTGGAAGGCTGCTATGAGGTCTCCACGCAACCTTCTCTTCTCCAGGCTGAACAGCCCCAACTTTCTCAGCCTGTCTTCATACGGGAGGTGCTCCAGTCCCCTGATCATCCTCGTGGCCCTCCTCTGGACTTGTTCCAGCAGTTCCATGTCCTTTTTATGTTGAGGACACCAGAACTGCACACAATACTCCAGGTGAGGTCTCACAAGAGCAGAGTAGAGGGGCAGGATCACCTCCTTTGACCTGCTGGTCACGCTCTTTTTGATGCAGCCCAGGATACGGTTGGCTTTCTGGGCTGCGAGCGCACACTGAAGCCGGCTCATGTTCATTTTCTCATCAGCCAACACCCCCAAGTCCTTCTCCGCAGGGCCGCTCTGAATCTCTTCTTTGCCCAACCTGTAGCTGTACCTGGGATTGCTCCCACCGAGGTGTAGGACCTTGCATTTGGCATGGTTAAACTTCATAAGGTTGGCATCAGCCCACCTTAGAAGTGTGTCAAGGTCCCTCTGGATGGCATCCCTTCCCTCCATGATTTACAGAAGATTAGTGCAAATGCACCAACACTACATTAAGCAGGTTTTGCTACAGAAACCATCTCCATTAATATTATCAATTCTAGAAAGTAAAAAAGGCAGTAAAGGGGCAAAGTGAAGTCGAAAGCAGTGAAAAAGCCAACTGTAATTGCAACAGTGTTTTTGTTTGGTTTTTTTTTTGTTGTTTTCTTTTTTTTTGGTTTTTTTTTTTTTTTTTTTTAATGTTACTGAGATGTCTAAATGTTAAACTTGCATTTTACTGATTGTGAATTGCTTCTTAGCAGGAAACTTCATGTATGACAAACAAAAGAAAGGAGAACTGGTAACATGACTTGGACGCAAATTCTACAGGTAAGAAATAAAAAGCAATATTCTCTTATAAGCATGTCACCCACCCAGAAACAACACTTCTGCCATGCTCGTGTCAAAACTAAGAATATTCCCAAGAGTGAGCTAGTATCAGGGGAGTGCTTTGCTTCAGACTGATGGAAACATAGAACATCCTTATAGCTTCAACACAAAACACAAAACCCATAGATCAGATAGGACAAGCATGATATCCATGACAGCATTTTCATAGTATCAACCAAATCTGTAACAGAATCTTAAGTCCCATCTAAACATGTATCAGTAGATAAGTATTGGGCATCACACTTGGGTGTGATACAATCCTCTGCCAGCTTTACACAAGGAGAACATTAAGTCCTATTCCCAACAGCAATTAATTGTTACGAAATGGAGCTAATCCTTGGAAGTTCAACTTCTCTACAATGTACCTTAAAGATTATCTAGTTTCAACCCCCCTGCAATAGGCAGGGATACCCTCCACTAGACCAGGCTGCTCAAAGCCCCATCCAGCCTAGCCTTGAACAATTCCAGGGATGGTGCAGCCACAGCTTCTCTGGGCAAGTTGTTCCGATGTCTCACCAGCCTCACAGTGAAGTTCTTCCTAATACCTAACCTAAATCTATCTCCTTGTCCCCCTGTCACAACATGCCCTTGTAAGAAGACCCTCTCTGGCTTTCTGGCAGGCCACAGAATCACAGAATCACAGAATCCCAAGGGTTGGAAGGGACCTAAAAAGATCATCTAGTCCAACCCCCCTGCAAGAGCAGGGTAACCTACAGTACATCACACAGGAACTTGTCCAGGCGGGCCTTGAATATCTCCAGTGTAGGAGACTCCACAACCCCCCTGGGCAACCTGTTCCAGTGCTCTGTCACTCTTACAGTAAAGAAGTTCTTCCTGATGTTAACGTGGAACTTCCTATGTTCCAGTTTACACCCATTGCCCCTTGTCCTATCACTGGATATCACTGAAAAAAGCCTAGCTCCATCATCCTGACACCTACCCTTCACATATTTGTAAACATTGATGAGGTCACCCCTCAGTCTCCTCTTTTGCAAGCTAAAGAGACCCAGCTCCCTCAGCCTCTCCTCATAAGGGAGATGTTCCACTCCCTTAATCATCTTTGTGGCTCTGCGCTGGACTCCTTCAAGCAATTCCCTGTCCTTCTTGAACAGAGGGGCCCAGAACTGGACGCAATATTCCAGATGCGGCCTCACCAAGGCTGAGTAGAGGGGGAGGAGAACCTCTCTTGACCTACTAACCACTCCCTTTCTAATGCACCCTAAGATGCCATTTGCCTTCTTGGCCACAAGAGCACATTGCTGGCTCATGGTCATCCTCCTATCCACCAGGACCCCCAGGTCCCTTTCCCCTTCCCTACTTTCCAGCAGGTCAACCCCCAACCTGTACTGGTACATGGGGTTGTTCTTCCCCAGATGCAAGACTCTACACTTGCCCTTGTTAAATTTCATCAAGTTTCTCCCCGCCCAACTCTCCAGCCTTTAGGTACTGGAAGGCTGCACTAAGGTTTCCCTGGAGCCTTCTCTTCTCCAGGCTTAACTGGTCCAACTCTATCAGCCTGTCTTCATAGCAGAGGTGCTCCAGCCCTCTGATCATGATTGTAGCCCTCTGGACGCAATCCAACAGGTCCACATCCTCCTTATGTTAGGGGCCCCAGAGCTGAACACAGTGCTCCAGGTGGGGTCTCACAAGAGCAGAGTAAATGTGGAAGATCACCTCCCTTGACCTGTTGAACACTCTTGATGCAGCCCAGGGTACACTTGGCAATATATACTATTATACTACTATACTACAATTGCTAGCAATTCATCTTGCCTCTTGAGCTTGAGTTTCAGGCATTTAAGACAGGAACAAGCGACACAACAAAACAGTAAGCTTGAGGCATGAACGTGATGCAAACAGCTGCACAAAAATATGAGTTATGGTCAGGTACCAGCTGAAAGCCTAACTCAAGGCAGTTTTTTTCCATCAGGGAATAAATCCACCTTTGAGACAAGCTTCTTCAACTCCTGGGCCTGTATCACACATTTGGATCTCTCTCTTGAATCAGGGTAGCTCCTAAACTTGTAAGCGCTCTCATGTGTTAAAGGCATAACCAATAGGAATGCATAATCAAAATTATGCAAACTCAAGTGTTAGAGTTTTATCAAAACTGAGTGAATGTAGATTTATCTTTTTTTATATCACATGCTTATGGAAAAGGAAGTGTTTCATCTAGCAGAAGACTTTTTAAATATTTAAGTTATTATCAAACTAGTCTTACCTAAACGTCATAATATGTCCATTGGCACAGAAACATGCAAGGCAGATACTGTTACTCAATGATACTATGTCTCCACGAAGAACAAAAGAAGTCTCTGTTATGTTTTGTTTATAAATACAGTTCTGCGATGGCAGTGAGATAACTTTTGCTTGCTTTTCTGAACATATCACTGCATATTGGTTTTCACTGATTTCCTGAGAGGAAGAGGGGGACACTGAGACAGGTCGTCTCTTTTTCGATTTATCTTTTTCATCTTTATCTTCAGGAACATTGTGTTCTCTCCAGGGTTCATGTGCTGGTGGGACCAAAGATCCTGTTGTATCCAGAAAAGCCATTCTCAAGATTGCCCCTTTTAGCCTCAGGATGGTTCCTAGAAAAAAGAAATAGAGTGCATTTCTAAAACAGTTCTGAATTATCTTTCAGCTACAGAATATTCCTTTAGAAGCTAGCACAATGAGAAGAAACAAGAATGTAGGCTTGCCTCTGTAGCAGAACAACATACCAAAACCTCCAGATCAGTGAAGCACATTCAAGAATATATAGGCATTCAAGAAAATGTTAAACCAGTTTTCAAGGGTTAAGTGTATGCATACTCCTCTGTTAACTTCAATAGAAATGTACACATCTCTTAAGAGTGCCAAGCTGGAATGCGTATCTGTTTTCAAGTTCAGTGTCACAAATGCAACTCATTTCAATCTCCGAGGAGGATGCAGCATGGTTGATATAAATGTTATTAGTCAAAGGTGAGCCCCTCTTATTTTCTTCAGTATAGACAGGCTCAGAAACAAGCAACACGCAGGATTTTTTTGCCCTGCAGCTTCTGCTTGAATCCATTTCTCTAGCATAAAATGAAAGAGAAGTTTTTTCTCCTCACTGTTTAACCACTGTTTCTGTAGACAAAATATTAAGCTAATAAATTTCTTAGTTTACTTGTTCACATGCAAGTAAAAACACAAACATTTGCTAAGTGCACAAAGAATATCATACACATAGCAGTATCTTCTAATGCTTATGCTGCAGATCCAGAGATAAAACATACTATCCAATCTGCAGCATTGCCTTTACTATTTTAGGAAATCTGAATACTGCTGCCAATACCATACTTAAGAAGCACAAATCACGTATACAGTCTAGAGGCCACACTACTCCTAATCACTATGTCAATCATATAGCATTACCATTTGCATGTCCTGATCCATCTGTGAGAACAAAGTCGAACACAGCAGTACATTCTGCATGAGACAGTTGTAGCAGGAAAGCTAGCTCTATGCCTAACAGCATATTCAGCAAACCATTAATACATAATTGCAACTGAATCAGTTGCTATCAGAAAAAGAAGATAAAAGACCTCCCATCAGAATCCAAAGGAATATTTAATCACTAATTAAAAGCTAGTTGTTCAATATATAACCCTTAACTTGTATTCCCTTTTTATAATGCAGGAAAGCTCAAAGTCTCCTACCTCATGACTAAAAAAGTAATAGACTAAGCATTTGAAATATTCATCTCTTATCCTATCTCTGTTTAACAATTACCAGGAACTATATGAAGGTCAGCAAACATGCTTTTCTCAGCAAGTATACACTAAAGTGGTGTTTTATATTATACGATATCATATTTTCAACTTCACAACTTTAAAACACTGGTAATGAAGTAACCAATCTAAATTGTTAACCTCAGTAGCTATATTAATGGTGTATATATTAATTCCTAATTAATCCATTAAGAAAAACAGTTTCCTTATAAAATTATAAGGAATGGCAACAAAACATTATCAAATTATAATTTAGCCCCTTTGGTTTGTACATACCACTAGGAGAAACAATTACTGGCTGGAGAAGTCTTTGCTCTCCTCCTGGGGGTAAGTTCAGTACAATGACAAGCACTGTACCCAGCGTGGTCCCAACCCACAGACAAGGGGAAGGTGATGTATCATTCTTTCTTGTGAAAGTTTCACAGAAATGGAGAGCTGAAATTGCCTCGCGTGACTCTTTATCAATGCTAGTTACACTAGAACTCCGGGATCGACTGAAAGAGTTGTCTTTGACATCTGAAAATAAATCAGTATTAATTAAAAAGAATGGCAAAATGCAGGGTTTAAGAGAATTCAGAACCTTGTGAGGGTTTTTTTATTATTTTTTTTTCTTTAGCATGAAGTATATACGGACTACCTTTCTACAGTCAGCCCTGTATTCTTCCTTAATCATATTTCCTTTCGGCTCCATTTTTAACACTGTATCCTGAATATCAAGTGCCCAGTCTTTTTTTTTTTGCAGAGGTTGCCATTAGGCAATTGTCATGTTATGTGTGTTTCCGTCATCTTGGGACAGAGAATAAAAACTAGACAGGACTCTTCCTTTATAAAAATTGAATTACAAACCTCTCTGCCAATTCGTTTGTTGATCAGATTAAGAAATACTGGCTTCCACGGAACATGGTTTAGTAATCTTGAGGAGACACAACTGTTTTACTTTAAGAAGTGCAGCAGTACCCAGACAGCAGGGTAACATGCAACCAATAATGACTCAAGATAATACTGTCCCGCTTTAGAAAACTGTATGGAGGTGGTCAGACAGGTTATTTTCACATACCCAAACTTTTAGGAAGAGAAACATCAAACACTACCAAATGCCACCTGGCACTGGTATGCAAAACTGAAGATTTCTATTCTGAATACTATGCCTAGTGACAGAAATGGCATTAAAACCTTTCAGGTCATCCTGCTCACTGCTTAGCAAATAAGGTTCTTGTAACAGAGAATGAATTGTAACATTAACAAAAGCTCAAACCAGCACATATGTTGCTCCATTTAGCTGTATGCTCTCTGAATGTGAGATGATGCTCAACAAAACAGCATGTCTGAATTTATCTGTGCATTCATGAATAAATCCTTCACTTCCTTCACTCATCATTCCAAAATTTTAGTGTAAGACAACCCTTACTGTAGAAGTTTGATGCAATATTTATCATGACTTTGAAAAACTAAGTCACTGTTTTGGATCTTTGGGCAGGTAAGAATGTGACTGGCATCTTTAAAGCAGGATTAACGGCTGAAGAACAACATTGACCCACATACTTTCTGGAAGTAGCACTATGCTAATTCCACTAGATAGTTTCCACTTTGAAGAAAGAAGATCTAATACGCATTTGAAAAGCATACAAACTAGATTTCAAATGACTAAATACAGACATCTACTCAGCACAACCAATCTGTCTTCTTAGATTTGTCTCATTTGAAAATGGACAGAAAAATTGTCCTGCTGAATTTTAGCTGTCAAATGTAAAACATGGATTACTGAAAGAAACTAGACCAATCACTCAGATGCTGGCATCCTAGGTTTCCACATTAAAGGAAAAAACAAATCTAGATTAAAACAATGAAAAACATAATTTGCTTTTATAACTCTTTGTATGACCACAACATCTTAAAATGTTTGTTTCTTCAGGCTTGAATATTTACTAACAAAGATTTTTCAGCTCTAACATAGATTAAGCAGTCTGAATATAGTAATACATTAACTGCAAAAGGCATAAAATTCAATGTGCATTCACTGAGTTGCATCCAGTTAGGTATTTGAAGAGCATGTGTACATATTCCAGAAGGACTGGAATGGACAGGAAAAAATTCATAAAAATTAATTTTCCAGACAATATGGGCATTGTGGAGAGGGGACAACTCATCTGTATAACTGCTTTAGTGCGTATTATTTATCCTGATACCAATAATCTATGTGGGTTTTTTAACAGGTGAGTTCCAGATGAAGAGGAAGGAACAACAGTGTGATGACCCATTACACACAATTTCATTAGAAGGATGGAAAGATAAACCAAAAAGATAGGACCTAGTGGTAAGGGTACCTTAATCACCTGGATTACAATGTTGAAAAGCAATGGTATAATGCAGACTAGACAACGGTCAAGACAACTCCTGTTTTAAGAAGTAGAGGATAAACACAGAAGCACATATTTAGATTTTTGTCTTGGGTATTTAGGGAGGAAAAGGGATAAGCTAAAGATCTAAAGACAGAAAAGTGATCTGAAAAAATGAGATCATAGATGAGTAGATTCAAGGAGCTATGGAAAGAAAGAGAGAAAATTATAAGCATAATGAACTTCGGAGAAAGGCAGCTCGATTGTCTCCTTGAGCCAGGAGATACAGCCACATAAGTGAAAAAAAAAAAAAAAACCACCAAAAACCCCCACAACAAACCAACAAAAAAACCACCCCAAACCAAAACCGAACAACAGCAACAAAAACAAAAACAAAAAACCCCCCACAAACAAGCAAACTAAAAACCAAACCCACAAGCAAGCTGACCATCTTTGAAGAACACTATGCAAAAGCTTTCCCACTAGGAGACGAAACAGAAGGAAAATAAACTAAAAAAAGAAAATGATAACTGCTAAGGAATTTATTTACAGGCCTGAAAACCTGGAAGAGTTTTTACACCCAACAAAATGAGGCATCTAAGTGCAGATATCCACACACACGAAAAGTCAAGTAAAACCAGTCAAAGGCTGTTACAATTTGGAAGGTACAAACTACTTTGTAGGATTCCGTGTGATGACAAAAAAAAAAAACCCAACAACAAAACACCTGAAACCCAAAAATCAAAAAAACCCCAATCAAGCAAAACCAACCCCAAAACATTATTTCAGTAGAAGGAACAGCAAGCATTAAATTATGAAGAAAATGCCAAAACTTTCAGGATTGGAAAATGCTCTTAGCATTCTCTTTTTTCCAGTCTTCAACAGGGAAAAAAGAACACTTCTAAGTACGTACTACTGTCAAAGAACTGGGAGTAAAACAACAGTAGAATTAGAATGAATTGGGTAATATTTAAATACAAACGCATTCCAGTTTGCAAAAAATCACCCTACACTGCAATCATCTCTGAACCATTAGTAAACATAGTAAGGAAGAACAAAAACATATCAAAAAGACAAATATTTCTGCTCTTTTGTGCCAACAAGGCCACAGTTAAATCCCTCTAAGCAAGAGATTTAGGAAGATGAGGAAAAATTCCAAGTTCAGAGGAGATGAACAGAAGCCATCCTAGATTTAGATATCACAACCTGAGAAAGGACTGAATTTTGTAAGAAAAATCTGCAGAAATGAAGAGATTTGATGACAGCTTCCAACAGCAAAAAAAAAAAAAAAAAAAAAAAAAGAAAAAGACGGGGGCACTTGTTATCCCTGTTCACTGTGGAAAGGACATGGAAAAGTTAATATGAAAGCAAGGAAGATTGATTAAGTAACAGGAAATTTGTCTGACTTTAAAACACTGTAACTTTCTGTCTAGGTTTTTTCTAAAAACTTATTTATTGGAGGCTTACGAATGGATGAGAGGTTAAGCTATCAGACATCTGGATCCTTGCCATAGCAATGGATTAAAGCATCTCTGAGGATTCCTTCCAACTTCACATTTCCCTGAGTGAAGCAAGCTGCAATGGTAAACTGTAAGTCAGGGTGGTCTAACTCAGTTTCAGGAAATCCCAGCACGATGGACTCTTTCCTTGCTCATAGCAGCAGTTGTCAGATACACAGTCCTGCAGCTGCCAGTCTGATTGGGGTCTATCTTCTGCTGGGGTTGTGGCAGCTATCCTGCTGCATGAGGGGGAACAAACTATGGCAGGCATAAAGCAACTTTCACACTCGGCTGCATCTACTGTTGTAGGTCTACAACTGTCCCCCATCAACTTTAGGGAACAAGGCAGGGAAGCTGGATCTGATCTTCAAGCTGGCAGTAAAAGTACTACAAATAAAACCACAAATCTACTCATTTTTATGCTGTTTTAGTTGTGCAGTATAATGACCTTTAGTACTACAGACTTCACAACTGACCTGCTTTTTATATAAAAAGATACTGTGCTGTTTCAAGAAAAATAAAATTCTCAGACAGGTCATCCATGCAAACAGCTCTATATTATTTTCATTTAGACAGAGCGGTCACAAGACAGGTAACATTTGTAAAACTATGCACATCTGTTTATTGATTGGAACTCAACATATCCTATGATTCTTAGATATTTATTTTTTTAATTTAAAATGTATCAGATGGTTTAAATAGGCAGCAATCTCCATCACCTGCTTAGTCATGCTTTTGCTATCATAACACTACTGATAAAGTGAGTGACAGATGTCCCAAAATTATGACGAAAGTGAGATAAGCCATGTGCAAGGACTGGCGGCTTACCTTATGATGACAGGAAGAACTTTTTGTACCTGAGAGCCCCCATAAAGAGTGGAATTAAAATTTTAGTTCTACACTTCAGATAAATATAACAAAGTCACAATAGTATACATGATTTAGGATACTAACATACCCACATTCTGTAAAACAGTTTTAGTAAATATAAAATCAACTATGTAAACTTACCTAAATCAGGCTTTAACTCAGTTGGCAAACTTAGCTTCCTGGACATCTTTGCTGAAAAGTGAAGTATATCTTTTTTTTAAAAAAGAATAAACATGATTCTGCTGGCCTTTATTTGCTTCTTCCCCAATACTTAATGTATCATTGTTTGTTACATTAACTGAAGTACTTAACAGGATTTCTACTAAAGCAGGGCCTCACTTCGACAAGGGAGGGGTGCAAAGTAAAACCTGGAAGATACCAAAATCCCCAAATACAGCATTTTATGACTTTTGCCAAGCTTCATTTTTCCTCAGGCTTCAAGCAGAACTTGCTGGATCGGACGAATTTTGCTTTGGCTCAGCCTCAAGTTTTATCTCTTCAGGTGTGAGGGCAGAATACAGACTCTTGGCTATTGCAAGAACATGCACTTAGATTTACATGAAGTTAACATCCCATCCCCTTTTCTCCTGCACTACTTCCTGATCAAACTTGAGATACTGAAAATAGAGAAAAGATGAACTTTTAATTATGCTAAAACATTAATGAACACGTGTAAAAAGTTAGTAATCTGAGATGCAACCTCCAACCTTAAAAGAATGAATATGTTATAAAGAATAACTACTAAGTCAGCAGCATACAAACACTTGCAACACTGTAAACAAAAACAGTATAATTTTGATAATATCGCTGAAGCAAAAAAATAGAACTTGAACTCATCTCTTCCTTGGAAAATTTAAAATGCAGTACAATACTAACAAATGCTGCTAAAATAAAAGTAACCAGTAAACTAGTAGCCATATAGCCGTCTTCTATCCTTTTTTCAATAATTACCAGAGAAGGAATAATTTTGATGTAGCTTAACTACTACACCAGGGATAGACCGAATTTATTCCCAGCCACAGGCTTGAATTCTAATACAGCAACTAATTCTTCACTGTCTTGTAAAGGTAACACTTCTCTACCTAAAGTAGATGTTGACAATAGCTTCATAATACTAGAAGCACCATGTAATGGATACCGATCACAAGGCAGCCTGAATCTTGCTGTTCCTCTCTGCTAAAAATGAGGTTTACTCATTCTAATTATCCTTTTAACAGAAATAATTTAATTTTCTATATATCCTGAAGAACAGCATGTGATTTAAAGTTACTTGCGCTCCTTCAAAAAGTTAAATACTTGATTGCATCATCAATTGCGCTTATCAATATTGCAAATCCTAGTTATCTGAATAGTTGAACAGTTTTATTCCTGTCATACATCATAAAAATTTGAGAGTAAGACTCCAGAAATAATCTTCTTATTTCCTTCATGTGTCAATGTTACAAAGTATATTCTATCTAAATTAAATTGAAATTACTCAGTCTCAGACTGAAATGCTAGTCCCTTTAACTTACTTTAGCACAGGCTGAAATTGAAAAGGCCAGTCTGACTACACGTTTTCCATCCTCAACCTTGCATAGGCACTGGCACCTGAGGCAAAAACTCATCCTTTTAAGGTTTCTGCCACGGATTATTTGCAATAAGAACAACTTCTGTTTCTGATCAGAGCTCAGGTATACAAACAGAAAACTGTGGTAGAAAATAGCACTAGCGACCAGAAGCCCACCTTTCTGCTGTCAGCTTGAACTTGAATCAGCTTGAAAAGAGATCATGAAACCTCGTCTGAAATTGTGAATTACAAATTCCTCCTAAGACATGTTTTCTGTCTTAGAGGTATAAACTACAAAAGCTAAGATACGAACAAAAGCTCAAGTATGTACATAGAAAATAATGTGAGTTACTTTTACATCCTTCACCATATGTGAACACCAGCAATAATTAACTTCCTTAGTCATCTTGAAGACCAGAATGGTCACTTTTAGCTTCTCCAATAGAAAAAATTTAGACACACGAATTTAACAACTTGGAGAAAAAAAGGCAAAAACCAAACCAAAACAAAAACCCAGCCAAAAAAAACCCCAAACCCGTGGGTAATATAGCAGATGACAACAAGTACAGGCCAGTGGGTTGGATGCTAAGAGTCAAGTACAAGTTTTAGTTTTCTATTCTTTCACTAGGCCAGCTGTGTGAACTATGTTGAAAAGGCAAAACAAATTTGTCAGACATCATTTTCTACACTGAGCTATGCCTCGTTAATAGGACAGGACTCATGAATTGTTAAAAAGCATGTCATTGCTAGAAATTGTGAATTAATGTGATATGCAAAAAACCCACATTTCAAAGCATACATTAATGTGTCAAACCCTTCAGTAGTTCAAATGTAAATAGGGAACAAGAACTAATTTAAATAGCAGCAGTGCCATCTTGTGTTTAAAGAAAAAAGTGACTAAAGATGCCGTAAGAAAATGGGAGTACTTCAACAGCTAAGCCATTTTTACTTAATATAAAACCCCAACTATACTTGTACACATATCTGGCTTACGGTTTACGATCGTTTTGGAAAAAACTATGCCTCAGATGAAAGACCGCAACATGCTAGACAACTTATACAACACAGAAAATGAGAGGAATGAAAGATAGGATGGAGATCTACAAAGAGCACTCATGAGTTTTTGCATTATTTTTGCTGCAGATGTACAAGGTAAGGTTGACGGTGACTGCTCCTGCTGGGTGTGGCTGACCTCAAGTAGTAGATGACAGAGTTTAATACATATCATGGTGGTGGCGGTTGCTGCAGCATTTACAGCCAACATTCTCTTTCTGCAGATGGTGTGAGACAAGGAGACAAGAGACTTGAAAGCTGTTTTCTTCCTCCTGGCACATTGCTGCTCAAAGCAACAGCGACTATTTTGCCTGAGTTTAGGGCCTACATTTAATAGTCCTCTAAAATCAGAAAACTTAGAGTAATACACACGTAGACACGTATTCTTTCTGTTGCCAATATATATAATTTAGTAAGTATCAGGAAAAAACATGATATTGGAGAACTGTCCTAAAACAACATTCAGGTTCTTGGAAATTTCTCATAGGTCAGGCTTGAGGGGGCAGGTTTTAAAATATGAAAAGTTACCCTGGCACAGTGTGGTATATTGCAGGTGCAGCCAATTCAATGAAGAAAATCTGAAGGCTGAGAAATAACTATCAACAGGAAGCTGTGGCTTAAAAGTAATAGTTATATATATTGGCAGTGGGTTTTCCTGAGCCAATGCTCTACAATGTATAGCACTTCAGTTTGAAAGCTGTAGAGTGATTTTGCAACTATTCCTTAAGAAAACACTCTAAACCCTTTAAAAAAAATATCTTCAGAAAGTTTTTAAAGATTATAAAGGAGACAAGAGTCTTGGTGTTTTGACAGATAAGAGTACAGTTTACATAAAGCCTATTTAATTTCACATTTCATGAGAAATAACTAAGCACCTTAGAATTTGTTTGGCATAGCAGGTCCCAAATTACTCTGTATTTTACAACTACGCAGAAGTGAAACTTAACATTACCAATTAACAAGACACTTAGAATTGACTATTGTATTGGTGAAAGTACAACAGATTATGAATACTGAAATCTAAATATGATATAAGGATAATAAAACCGATTTACATGAGAATGTAAGGAGAGATGTACTGAGATACCCCAAATTAGATCAAAGTATTAAAATCACAATGACTAGCACAGCTTGAAAAAAATTTACTGTGCACTTACAATGTAACAAATGCAAGAAATCTGATGTCAATAGTAATAGCAGCAACTATAGAAGTTTGCATTAAAGCTACTCTTAGATCTACCTACCAATGTCGTTTGTTTTTATTTATTTTCTGAAGTTTGTAAATTTAAAAACAAATGCAATGTTACTGAAAGGTATTTCAGATGTACCCTACTGGAACAGTTATGAAGGTCTTAAGAGCTTACAATGTTTTGCATACATCTTTGCTAAAGCTTCTTTCAGAAATGGATGTTACAATACCTTGTAACATCTGGCCTGATTTATAGCTATCTAATCGCAAAAAAAAACCAACAAAAAAAAACAAAACAGGAGACCAACTGACCTTAACAGCATACAAGGCAGAGCTGAAACATTGGTACATGAAGCATTTACATTTTGCTTGAATTAATGCTATTGCTGCAGTGTTGGATGGTTCTTTAACAAAGCAAGAATCTTTGACACTGTCAATAGTGGCAGAAATCTGCAGAAATTAAGATGTCTCAAGTAGAGACATAGTTTCTATGGTAGAGACAAGTTTCAATAAAGTGATTAAATTTATGATGGCTTCATATTTCTAAATCCATGTGTATTATGTTGCCACCTTAGAGCCCTATCAATGCAATAACATTACTTTGCACCCCGTAAGCAGTACTCCCTTACTCAAGATCCCCTGTGACAAAAGATAGGACTGATATTAACAGCAGCTGAAATTATCAACATAAATAATTCTTGTTCTGTTTCACAATCCATCTGACAGGTTACATTTCACATACTAACAGAGAACAGAAAGAACTTGAACTGATCACACCTTGTGTCAGTGCAAAAAGCTACAGCCATACTATATATATCATATTCTTCCATGTGAACACAATTGATGCTCAACAGTTTAAGTTCATACAACATGGTGATGTTAATGACAGTAAGTGACACATTTTACAAAACTCATTGTCCATTCACATTCAGTTGGCAATTCAGTTTAAAACAATGAAATGCAAAAAAACGGAAGTATTGACTCCAAAAAAAAGGTATTGTACTTCTGTGAAAGAACACAGAATGTAAGTTCAGAAAGAGTCATGCAGAATAAACATGCCAGATAAGGTAGAAAACATTGCAGCGAAAGAAAACCAAAATAAAATAAGACAGTTCACGGCATCAAACCACTCAAAACTAACAAAATGCAGATGAAATAATATTTTTTTTTTAACTTCCAATAAACTGTGCTACACAAATTACAGCATAGGATGACTGCGAGTAATTTCTGAATTACACATCAAATGCATTATTGCCTAAATTAACTCTACGTTTAACTTACACTCCAAAGAATGTATTCCTTGCAAATAAATGCTTTGCTTTTTTAGCTGTGAAAAACATTCATAGTATTTTTTTCTGAAAGGCTTCAAACTGAAACAGATGTCAATAGCTCTATAGACTTGTCATTAGCATGCTTTATTACTACTGTAAAACATTACTCTGAAAAAAGTGGAAAAAATAATGAAGTCACACTTAAACATACAGTGTTTCCTGCACAAGACAAGCTGACTTTAAGTTCAGAAGAGACTTCTTTGGGACAAAAAGGTAGTATTACCTCAATAAGCATTTATCTAACATGAACAAGATAAAATATTGGGGTTTTTTTCCCCCATTAGAGAACTGAACATAAGTTCTTAGTTAGCCTGAATTTCCTTTAGAGAACATATTAATCCATACTCATGCAAATGATACTCAAGTCGTTTCTTTTTTCTTTTTCAATTACAGATAAATTGCTATAATACATTAGTGACAGTCATTTGCTTTCTTAAATTATATTCAGGTTTCCACTTCCTCAGAACTCATATTCCCTCACATTTCTGTTACCACTGCAGGGAGGGCTCAACATAGTAGTGACCAAAAGGCATAAAAAGTAGTTTAGCAAACAATTTTACTGTATCAAGTAGCTTCAACCTCTCACGTGACAGAAATAAAATTAAATCCTCCTACAGTGATAGACCAATGCAATAGATGAAAGCAAAATGACCCATTAACACAGTGATTATAAAATTAAAATAACCATATCCCAGTTAAGGAAGAACAGTCCCTTTCCCAAAATTAAATCATACAGCCTCTCACCTGCATCTATTTAATGACCCAGGTGTCAGAAGCAGAGTTAATTTTCATTCCAATCATAAAAGGGTTCAATCTACCTGCATACAACATATTCCAAGGGAATTTTGTTGCCAAATTGTAAAGACACAAGTCTGGAGCTGGTAGGGTATTGTGTCACTGTTGGATGCATTAAAGTAAGCACAGTTCTAGAACAGTAATGGGGTGTATCTAATATATGATCAAGTCATCTTCCATATGAGTAAATACAAACATGATACTATGTCTTATCTTGACTAAAGTCATATGGAAATCCAACCATATGGCTATGAATGTAACACATCAGAAACTAAATCAGTCACATCTTCTCAGGGTGTACCTTTGCAAAAGTAGTGGAATGATGTTGTGACTTGCATAGACTGAACTCTTAGTATGGATTAGAATATCACCCATCCAGAAAATAGAAAGTGCAATTGTAAAAATCAGAGAATTTAAACCACCAATATCCTCGATTTAAAAAATTCCTGTGCCCAATGTATTTAGAGCAGAAGCAGCACACAGAATTACCAAGTAGCATTAAGAAGGAAAAATTAATAACTCGATGCTTTGAAATTTTAGTTTTATTTTGGGTTTGGGGTTTCATTTTTTGGGTGTGGTTTTTTTTTTTTTTTTTTTTTGCTGCTGGGTTAGTGTTGCATAGAGTAAGGCACTGGATTAGGAACAGAGCAGATTTTTCTAATTCCTACCTATGTCATTGGCTACCATCTTGGAAAAATTTCTGCTTTTGGTCTTCACTGTAAAGAACATTTTAATAAAAAAAAAAAAAAAGATCAATTTAAGTGTATCAATGGATGAACTGAAAAAAAAAAAAAAAAGACTACAGAAAAGAAAAATACTGTACCCTTTTCTAGAAAATTATTCATTTTTTGATCATCATCAGAATTGTTTGGTGAACCAGAACCTATGAGTGAAGACAGAATGAAATGGATATACAAATGTCTATTTTTGACACTAAACAAACATTAATACAAGCTTTAAGGAAGATACTAAAATGTATTAAAATATCAAATACTGATACAGATATTCTCTGTAGCTGTACTAGTTATATAAAGTCCAAATTATTTTGGTATGACAGGAATTCCATCATATTGAGAACAAATTATAATGCAAGGTACGATGTTGCACAGTGCAGCAAGTTTATTGCTAGAAATTTACCTCATTGAATAAAATGTTTATATTGAATAACGCCATTACTGCCTTAACCATTAATCTAGATTAACCTAAATTATGATTCACAGAACACTGCTGTAACCAACAAGGTTTCATTTTTTCATTTTTATTTTTTTCCCCTCTCCAACGCAGTAAGGTTCTGTTGGGCCACTGTTCAACTATTCAGCATACACACAATGTAGAGCCAATGCTGTCACGTGGGATTTTTCTGAAAAAACAGTTGTTGCTATAGGCTACAGCTTGAGGCTTAACATTGTCACAAAATTAAAACATAATTAAACTAAAAAATGCCAAATCTCACTGGATTTTTATATTGTGGAACTGTAACATAAGAACAGAATGTAAGCTTTCTGGCACCCATGAATACAGTTTACAATTCTATACAATTTTACTATCTCTCTTGCATTTTCATAATTCTGTGTTGTTAAAACTGTAGGATTCTCTCTTAACTTGCATAGGCAGGTTGGTCCCTTTCACAGTTCTCTAAACTGTATAACCACCCGCTGGAGGATGTCCCAGGGAAGTTAGCTTCCAGTTCTCTTCACATGGGCACAGAAAGGTGGAATATTTAGCTCACTTGAGCAAATGCAGACTTCAGCCCAAAAAGTGGCTGGTCTGTTTTACAGATGATACTACAACAGTCAAAAATCAATAAGGTACTCAATTGACAATCCTGTCCTGCAATCTTAGAGCGAGTAACAAGCAAACTTTGTGCTAGTTTATTTTCCTCTTAACTAGAACGCATCTAGACTGGAAAATATTCTTTTAAATCTGGGCTCTGTCTTGCATTTCATGCTCACCACATACTATGCAGTCAATTTCTTCAAAATGTCCCCTCACCTCTCCAAAAACTGAATGCCATTTTCAAGCTTCTTTACAGTCTTGTGTTCTTGCCCAGAAAAGATACAAAACTTAAAGAAAACCTAAGGAATTGCAGCTCTTCTCTCTTCATAAGCATCACACCAAACAATTTCCGTATCAGGGAGGTGACCCCTGAGGGAGGTAAGGTATAGTCCAACCTTGTGGTCTCAATATTTTGTTTTACAGGGGAATGCAACAGTGACAATCCTCCTCCACCTTTCATCCATTTGTCATTTTTGGTACTTTAGACTTACTTCTCTCCAGTACTGGGTGCGTAACCAAGACATTAAGATAAAGAGAGGGAGGAGAGGAAAATTATTAAATTTAGTATTTTTTCCATATACACCCTGACTTTCACCTTTGGGCTTACTTTCATTCCACTGCTAGTGAAAATGGTGAATTGAGTTTAACTCTGCTTCAATTCCAAATTATGAAAGAAACAAACTCAAATAAAATAGTATTTTAAGTTTTAGTGGTACCAGTTGGAAGTAGTTTGGGCTGACATTTGAGTGATGCTGGAGAAGGGGAAAAACGGATATAGATTAAGGGTTACAACATATTAGCTGTTCATTATACATATTTTATTGCTGTCTATCACAAACTATAAGTGATTCTGAGCAGCCCTGCTGAGAAGGACCTGGGAGTGTTGGCCAGTGGGAAACTGAACGTGAGCCAGAAGTATGCGCTCACAGCTCAGAAAGCCAGCCATGTCCTGGGTTGCATCAAAAGGAGCGTGACCAGCAGGTCAAAGGAGATAATCCTTCCCTCTCTACTCTGCTCTTAAGAGACCCCACTTGGAGCATTGTGTACAGTTCTGGTGTCCTCAACATAAGAAGGACATTGAGCTGTTGGAACAAGTCCTGAGGAGGGCCATGAGGATGACCAGGGGGCTGGAGCACCTCCTGTATGAAGACAGGCTGAGAAAGTTGAGGCTGTTCAGCCTGGAGAAGAGAAGGCTGCATGGAGACCTTATAGCAGCCTTCTAGTACCTGAAAGGGGCCTACAAAGATGAAGTCCCACATCAGGGACTGTAGTGATAACACAAGGGGTAATGGGCTTAAACTTATACAGGGGAAGTTCAGCTAAGATATAAGGAAGAAATTCTTTACTGTGAGGGTGATAAGGCACTGGCTACAGTAGAAAAGGAATCTACCTTTAGATTCCTATACTGATTACCTTTTTGCACTATATCGCAAGAGTACACATATCATTTTAGGTACTTGAGTAAATCTGCAGTTTTATCCTCTACTCAACCTTGAGTACAGCTTTGAATGAAACAGATAAAGTTACATATTACTTCAAAAGGTTACTCATATTAATAGTGAAGATAAGCTACAAATTTTTAGCTACTACATGAAATATTCATCTCAAATACTATATACTGACATGCACTATTAAGTATTTATATGGCTACAACTTCAACTAGCCAGTATTAAACAAAATACTAAATAATACTACATATTGCTGAAACTTTTGTTTAAAGTATTCATGTACAGTAGTAGCTTCTAAATAAGATAGGGGGAGTGTTAAGTAGGATACCAGCGTCCAAAGACCTCAGATTCCAAAGAAATACAGTAATTTACAGCTTATGAGGAAACTGAAGTGAATTAGTTCTTTTGACAGAAATAATTTTTACTACTTCTGAGGACAAAGAAACACAATCACATCAACTATTACAGGAATTTGTGCATCTCTTATCAATGATTCAGAATTCCATTGTGCAGTATGTTCCCTGAAGCATAAATATCTCATGTTATATTTCTCTTCACTTATCTTTATGACATATTCCTATTGCATCTCTTAAATCAGCCTTGTTTTAAAAATGCAGTTGTACAACAGAAGATTTATCACAGCTCAGTTTGTGAGATGAGAACAGGTTTTACATAATTACTTAACTACTAAGTGTTGACTTCAAGTATGCTATCTTCTGAACAAATAAGAAGCTGAAGATCAGAGGTTATGATTACCTGAAGTAGGTGACTTGCAGCGGTCTTCTGGCACCGTTGTACCTTCATTAATATCACAAAGACCTGCTGGAACACAAAAACAGTGTATAATAATACAGCTGCTACTTTATCCTTCCTTCCACTACAGTTAGAAACTTCATTTCTTAATAGATACAAACCAGCCGGTTGTGATAGAATTTGTGACATATTGCTTGCTTTGTTATTATTTGGACATTACCCACAGTAAGTGTAGAGTCAATTTTTTCTACTGAAGTTTTCTTTACAAAATAAATTTCCTTATTAAATATGAGTGAAAACCACCGTATTTTCAGCAAGACAGACTTATCAGAACACTTACTTACAAGCTATAGGTATATATTAAGTACAACTTGTTTTAAAAAAACAACCTAGAGTTATATTAAAAGCGTAATTACAAAAGAAGCCAGATGAAAGAGGATCTTGAAGCTTACAACCATGTGTGCAGTACGTGTGAAACTACAGTGCCTTTTTGCAATTCTTTTCCCACTATAAAGTGATATGCTTTGCATTTGCTGTTGTTACATTTTGTCCTCCAGCAAAACTCCTTACTGATGTCACCTACATAATTTAGGTTCTAGAATATTTATGAAAGTGCTCTTCCTTGTACAGAGGAACTGCACTAAATTCTTACACCAACGAATCTGATAATTTGAGTAACTGCAATGTGTTAATATCTAAAAACTCATCCCCCCCATTCCAGTGAAGGAAGTAAAGCATAGGCGGCCACAATCAGATGCTAAAGATGGAAGTTGCTTCATAAAGATCCTAAATATTTTTCCATAGCGCTGACTAGAAATATACAAGAAAGTTTTCTAGTATTCTTTTTGACAATAAAATGCTGCCAAGACTCCCCAAAATTAAGGAATCTATAGCTTAAACCACGACAGCTAGTAACATATATTTAGGTTTATAAAACAGTTTTCCTTCAGCACATAATACTTAGCAGTAATAGTTAAGAAATATTTGTTAAAATGAAAAGCTTTACATGCACACAAATATTTCAAATGGTCAAAAAGCTTAAAAGGTGTAATGGTAATGACTAAGGCAACAAGGGCTTGCACATGCAAAGGCTGTCTATACAGCTGTTCACATTCACTAGTATATCTGTACATATATCTTAACAGATGACAAAAAATATGGGAACAACACTACTCTCCCAGCAAAGCTTTAAGATTTCCTAATACTATTATCAAAGTTGTTAATTAGAGGAAAAAAGTTCTCCTGAAATATCCTACCAATGTGTAACACACTAAAAGTAGGTTGCATTAACATACAGTATCTTTTATGCCAAATAGTCTAAGATTTCTAAACGCACAAACAGCTTGAACCTCAAAGCTCAATGATTGATGTGAAATTGCCAAGTGACCTTAAGACTTGGTTAAGCCTACACTTAACAACATTGCAGAAGGTGATTTAAATTCTAATGTGCACAGTGAAATCCCAGATGAAAGCTGTACCTTTCCACTACACTGGAGAAATAAATATGTTGGCTTTTTTCTTTTCCTTTAGCTATCAGTAAATCAATGAGCTCTATGGGGTAACTGTTGTACACATCCTCTAACAATGTATTATTTGACCTCAGAGTTTTAAACAAGAATGGGAGTCTAAATGTTATGTACTAGACAGGATTGTGTAAAAAGATTTTTTGAAATCTCAGATACTGGCCTCCCAACAAGCAATACAAGCTTTAGTAGCAATGCTGGGAGAATAAACCTGTACTGCGCTTTTAGATGAAGTTGTGTTTCTAGATCATGCTTCTTCAGGAGCCAAACTGAACAAATGCAAGCACACAGTTCAGGAACTTATTTCCCCCTTTCCTGTAAGTATTTTCATTCTTTATCTTAATTTGAATAGCTTAACTTCTCACACTAGTTTTCTGATGAAAACTCCTGCATTGACAGGAACAGTCTTTAGCCGAGAATGAAATCACACACCTGTACATGTAATTTCTTTGTAAGAAGTCTTGAGGCTATGATTTAATTTATATACATCTTAATGAACTACTCATATCAATTGATCTAACAGAAAATGCCCAGAATCCCCAAATTTTATGCCTTCGGTAAGATTCACCCCACTAAAGAGTGTGCATTATGGCAACCATTATGGCACAAACCTTTGAAATCTAAGCATAGCCATCACTCCTGTTATTTAAGAGCAAAGAAGGGACAGGAGCAGCCAAAAAGTAATTTTACCTCTGACTGTATTAGTAATTAAACTAAGCAGAGAATAATATGAATTATCTGAGTTATGCCTTTGAGCTATGAGGGTCTGTCCACGCCCAGTGAGAATAAACTAGTGTAGCAATCGTTACTGCTCTTTATCTTAAGCCCCCGAGGTACCCTGATCAAAGCAGCATGTGCACTGGTAGTAAGACAGATTTACTGGAAAAGTTTCCCGGTTTCAGATTTACAGCATCCATGGAAATTGCCATGGATTACAAAAGCAAATTGATCCAAGAGTTTCCATTTTGGAACTGCAAAAACTACAACCTGCTAGAACACAAATACATGGAAAAGTGACATTCCAGTGAGTTTTCAGCCTATCTCTCTGAATCTAGCTGAAAAAAATTTGGAAGCCCCCAAAATGAAAATAAAAAAAAAATCAAATAATATCATTAAAGACAAAAATTACCTATGCTGCCTTAAAAACTTCCTAAAATTAAGGCTCAAAATTAAGTAATGTATAAATTAAGTTTCATGACATTTGCCATGTTTTGCACATAACCTTTAGACAGCTACATAGAATCACAGAATCATAGAATAGTTAGGGTTGGAAAGGACCTTAAGATCACCTAGCTCCAACCCCCCTGCCATGGGCAGGGACACCTCACACTAAACTATGCCACTCGAGGCTCTGTCCAACCTGGCCTGGAACACTGCCAGGGATGGAGCATTCACAGCTTCCTTAGGCAACCCATTCCGGTGCCTCACCACCCTCACAGTAAAGAACTTCTTCCTTATATCCAGTCTAAACTTTCCCTGTTTAAGTTTTAACTCATTATCCCCTGTCCTATCACTACAATCCCTAATTAAGACCCCCTCTCCATCATCTTTGTAGGCCCCTTTCAGGTACTAGAAGGCTGCTTTGAGTTCTCCATGCAGCCTTCTCTTCTCCAGGCTGAACAAACCCAACTTTTTCAGCCTCTCTTCATACAGGAGGTGCTCCAGTCCCCTGATCATCCTCATGGCCCTCTGGACTTGCTCCAACAGTTCAATGTCCTTCTTATGTTGAGGACACCAGAACTGTACACAGGACTCCAAGTGGGGTCTTGTAAGAGCAGAATAGAGAAGCAGGATCATCTCCCTTTGACCTGCTGGTCACACTCCTTTTGATTCAGCCCAGGATACAGTTGCCTTTCTGGGCTGTGAGCGCACACTACAGCTGGCTCATGTTAAGTTTCCCACTGACCAACACCCCCAAGTCCTTCTCCGCAGGGCTGCTCCGAATCTCTGCCCAACCTGTAGCTGTGCCTGGGATTGCTCCGACTCATGTGTAGGACCTTGCACTTGGCATGGTTAAACTTCATGCGGTTGGCATCAGCCGACCTCACAAGCGCATCAAGGTCCCTCTGGATGGCATCCCTTCCCTCCAGTGGATCAACCGGACCACACAGCTTGGTGTCATCGGCAAACCTGCTGAGGGCGCACTCAATCCCACTGTCCATGTCACCGACAAAAATGTTGAACAAGACCAGTCCCAACACTGATCCCTGAGGTACACCACTTATTACTGGTCTCCAGCTTGATATTGAGCCATTGATTGCAACTCTTTGTGTGCGGCCATCCAGCCAGTTCTTTATCCACCGAGTGGTCCATCTACCAAACTGATGTCTCTCGAATTTAGAGACAAGGATGTCATGCAGGATAGTGTAGAACGCTTTGCACAAGTCCAGGTAGATGACAGCAACTTCTCTACCCCTGTCCATCAGTTCCGTAGCCCCATCATAGAAGGCCACAGAATTGGTCAGGCAGGATTTCCCCTTAGTGAAGCCATGCTGGCTGTCACAAAGCACCTTGTTGTTTTTCATGTGCCTTAGAACGCCTTCCAGGAGAATCTGCTCCAACATTTTATGAGGCATAGAGGTGAGACTGACTGGTCTGTAATTCCCTGGGTCTTCCATTTTCCCCTTCTTGAAAATGGGGGTTATATTACTCTTTTTCGAGTCATTGGGAACTTCACCTGACTGCCATGATTTTTCAAATGTGACAGACAGTGGCTTAGCAACTTCATTCGCCAGCTCCTTCAGGACCTGCAGATGGATTTCATCAGGTCCATGGGCTTGTGCACATTCAGGTTCTTAAGATGGTCTTGAACCAGATCCCCTCCTACAGTGGGCCTAGGGTCTTCATTCTCTCAGTCCCTGTGTGTCTGCCTTCCAAGACTTGGGTGGTGTGGTCAGAGCCTTTGCCAGTGAAGACTGAGGCAAAGAAGTCATTAAGAACCTCAGCCTTCTCTAAATCCAGGGTAGCCAGTTCTCCTGATAGCTTCCGGAAAGGGCCCATGTTGTCACTAGTCTGTCTTTTATTCGCAATGTACCTATAGAATCCCTTCCTGTTATTATATCTCTGATATAATATATATTATATTATAGCGCTGAAGAAACTACAACTTGACTGGAAACAAGCCTAATTAAAAATTACAACTTGAACTAGCTTAATAGAAAGTTGTAAAAATAAGAATTAAAAACAATTAACCTGGAAAATGGGAGTAAAAAATTTGCAAGCCCAACAATCAGGCTTTCTGATTCAGTTCTGGACTTGGCTTAGCTATAGATTACAGTGGATTTAAGATTACAGTGACATTTAAGTAAAAAATTCAAATAGTTCATGTCTGGATCCACTTCAAAGGAAAAGGGGACAGGGAAAACAACTTGAACAAACAACTCCAGAAGAGTTCTAGACATGTACTGTCTTCAGGTTTGACTCAATCTGCGCTCTGAATCCCCTGTAGATCGCATTAAAAAGACTTCTTGGTGTATAATAATAAATAATAATAATAATTAAAAAAAAGTCACATGAATGCAAGAACTGCTTCTATTTTGTCAGAATCCTGAACTGCCTCTGTTACAACGAAGAAATACTTATAAAAAGTCGTATTATACTGTACTAGTTGAGAAGTCACATAAAATCTTGTAACTCCCATCAATAGCAAGTTGCAAAAGAGTCAAGACTGGTGTCTTATGTGAACTTCATTATGTAACTAAGCAAGGAAAAACAGCAGCTGTCCCTAAATTTTGGTGCCGAGTCATGAAATTGTCAATTGTTTGATAATTTGGTGCCAATATTGACTTTCTTAACGGCTCCTACTTAGTAAACAGTATACAAAGTAAAGGTCTCTAAACAGTGTAAGCCTTCACCAAGTACAGAGGTTTCATCACAGTATAAGACTTTTACTTACACAGTTTATGTCTTTCAGCATATGGGCAAAGTAGTTTGTTGTGGTTTTTTTTCCCTTCACTCTTATGATCTAAAGGCAAAGGTTAACTGTTTTTATCCTTGACAAGCACCTGATGACAGGCCTTCATTGAACACATATACTGCATGCTTCACAAACTATAAATTGCCATCCAAAACATGAGTAATATACCTGGTATGAATCACCGATAAATTCCAAAACACGATCCCAACTGGGAGCTTGTATCTGTTGAGCTAGCCTGATATGACAGTTTACAGTCTAGCTAGTGTAGAGAGCCTTGTCTCTAAATAGGTGCTGCTTTAAGACGGGAATCTGAATTTCTTTTCTGAGTGAAAAAAAATGACAGAAACATACATCATATATCATATTCTTGCAACACAAATGAAGGGAAAATCTTGCATTTCCATTCATAATTTAGAAGATACATAACTCTTACTCTATGAACCCAAAAAAAAAAAATCTTTAAATTTCAATTGGTTGACTCAGGACATGCCATTTACTAAATAACAAATATGTAAGCAGATAATGGTGATCTGTTATATAGACATTTTATTCTGGAACATACAGAATAGAAGGGTTCCTAACGAGGAAGGACCAATTGCTGTTTCTTCTGGACAAAACCTATGGAAATACTTGAGTAACAAAACAGTATTTTCCTACCTCCCCTGCCATACTGTAATAATTTAATTTTTAATCCTGCCAATCTTGTGATACCATGTGCAATAATAATATGCTGCTTTGTTGCATGCTGTTTGAACCTGAACATAACTAATTAAGAACTTGTCTTAACACATGCATAAGCTACTATGACTTTTTTGTTTCTCCCCTTAATACCCTGTGATTGTCTCCGAGAATGAGAAAAATACTCAGCTTCTCTAAAGCAATCACATCAAATACATAAACACTTTCTAGGAAGTTTGAGAAACTAAGTGCAAATACTCCCTGAAACTTATTAGAGCTATACCGTAATTGAAAAAGTCTTACTCATAGAAAAATCACATTTAGAAATATCAAAATGCAAGTTTTTTTAAAGATAAAGAATGAAGGCATAACTTTAAAAATAAAAGCAAGGAAGCATAAGTTCCTTGCATTTCTGAAGTGTTCTAACTCTTAAGGTTCCAATCTTATAGCAAACAATAGTTCTTTGATGTAACAGTCTTATTTGTGGAAAATTACACAGTAATAGAATCACAGAATAGTTAGGGTTGGAAAGGACCTGAAGATCATCTAGTTCCAACCCCCCTGCCATGGGCAGGGACACCTCACACTAAACCATCTCACTCAAGGCTTCATCCAACCTGGCCTTGAACACTGCCAGGAATGGAGCATTCACAACCTCCCTTGTCAGAAGTGCATTTCTTTAAACTATTGAATTCTGGGCAACACGTACACTGAAATAACTGCAAATAATGAGAAATATTAAAACTCTAGCAAAATTTTCAGTTTTTAAAAGGACCGTAACTCCAAGTTAACCAAGGTATTGGCAGGACAGTGTATGGAAAGTGAATTAACAACAAGGTTAAGAAATTAACTCTTGCACAAAACCTGTTTTAACCTATTCCTAAATTAAATAGTCCAGATAAATTCAGCTTTACAATCGTTGGCTTCAGAAACCAGTTTTGAGACTTCCACCCATCTTTTGCTTTCCTTTACAGTAATAAATCAGTGGTAGATTTTTGAAACCAGTCAGTGACTGGTTTTCAATTCTGCATTGTTTTAAGGTGAAGGCATTTCTTTCATGTCTAGCTCCCTTTCTCCCTTGTCAGCAGGTGATGGAAGACTGCACAGTAGTATTTGGCTGTTGAGCCCACTTCTGAAATTTCCTTTTTCTTGCTGGGGAAAAAAAACAGCAGAACTAACAGAATTGGATCACAGTCTCAAGGTGTGTGTGGGGGGAATTGCCCCATTTTTTTATTTTTTTAATGACAAAAATCCTACGGGTCATTCTTCCCTTAGTTTTATTCAACCTTCTTTCATTAAAAAATGGGGAGAGATTACCTACGTCTGCCCAAGGGCTGCAGAAAACTGGCATCCTAGGGAAAGGAACAGTGTTATGTTTTTAAAAATCAGCTTTATGTTCTCCAAACTCTTGGATATTGTGAATGATGGAGTAAGTTAGAGAAGCCCTCAGGTTAATCGTGGTTCCAACAAGCTACCTTCCTTGCACAGGTACCTGAGCTTCAAAACTGCTTGGAAACTCCACCGGGCTGAGAGATACACAAACACCTCCACTCTCAATCCCGATGAACAACATCTTTGTAGAAGTAAGTCTTCATTTGTTATAGACAAATCACTGCCTTTCACAATGTTAACTAATAATAATAAAAATCATCTAACACTAGAGTTCTGAAGCTTTTTCTGTCAGAAAGGGGGCCAAGCTAAGCTTCTAGTCTCATATTGTAAAATACTATGATCTGCAACTAAGATCTCAGGTCCGTAGACATCAGCAACTTCTGAGACAGAACCTCCTTTTCATTTTGATATTTATTTAAAAACAAAATGCAGAGACTATCACAGTTGCTTTTTTTCCTTCAAATTTCTTTTGAAGATGCCATGAACAAGAAATACAACAGATGCATGATAAATTAGAATCAGTTTCTAAAATTGTAACAATTACTTGAAATGGACTAACAAAATAATTATGGTGAGTGAACAAGTGAAAAAATCAAATTCAGGTGTTCAAAGATATTTTAATGCCATGAAATGACTTACTTATATAAGAGGTGCGAAGCTTTTTCACAGACTCTGAATATAAGTTAGAAAGGCCGCACATGCAAGAAGCCACAGTCAGCATACCTTCATGAAGCAATGAGAAAAGGAAAGATGGAGACACTAACAGTATGTTTGAGACAGAAAAGCCAGCAGAGTAACTTCTATAACCAGGCTTGTAAGAAGCTCTTGCCATGCAGATTGTTAGTATTAAAATGTAAGATAAAAAAAATAATACACGATTTCATGTAACAGTTATATTCATGAGCAAAAAGGACTTAATTCATGAACATCAGAGAGTTAAGCAGATCCAATACATTAAAATAACAAAAGCCAAGAAAACAAAGCAAGTAACATTTGACACTGTAAAATACAGTTTATAATCCAAATGCATGAAGCAGGATTCAAGACCTTTATTCCTAAGAGGAAATAAAACAGTCAACTAGTAAAGTTATTTCTTTCTCTCAAAATGCAATTTTTTAAATAAAGTGTTTATTTATTAGAAGAAAATATTTTATCCGACAGGATACCAAACGTACATTCTGCTGTACGTTGACGACTTTCAGACCAGTTTTCCTCAGTAGAAATAATCTGACTGGTGCTAACTGGATCTTTTTCAAACCAGTGATCTTAGAGCATCCATTTCAATTTCAATAAAACATTATCTAAAGAACTTACCTGGATCTTATTTTAGATCTCTTAAAATAGAGCAACCAACACTACAGCATCACAAAGCTTTTGAACAGTTTATTGCCTATTGAAAAATAATCATATGGGGCAACAGTGACACCGTTAATTATTGTGTCTTCAGTCATTTTGCAAATAAGCTGAAAAGTATTCACTACATAATGAGGACGAGAAAATAATTTAACAATACTGTGTTTTTCTTTCAGCAATAAAAAGCTTGGCATTTTGACTGCAAAGCCACTTTCCTCCTCAGCTACAAAGGATTACCCTTCAGTATGTTTTTAAATCAAAGCCCTTTTTTCAAAAAAGATTTACTCTATGATATTGTACTTGGAAGTTTATTTGGTTCATTTAAATCAAAGGCTTCCTCTCAAGCATAAGAAAACAGCATCCACAACATAACACGCCTTAGCTTATCAGGAAAATTTCTAGTCAAAGTTTAAAACAGGATGCAAAAAGATCCCAGCTGACATGTTGGCTATCTGTTAACATTAAAGGTTTATACAAGCACTTGATATAGGTACTAGGTTTATCAGAAATACCAGGATACCTCTACTTCTTCATGCTGTGTTATTAAATTATAATCTTGTAAATTCAATCCATTGTACATGCATTTTCTTAACACACACATTACACTGAAAAATAAGTAATGATACCAAACAGTTTTGAAGGAAAAGTGAAGTAACAAACCTGCAATACACATTAGGGACAGATGAAAGAGAAAGGATGAAACCACAATGGAGAAAATTATGTTTGTATTCAAAGAATATACACTAACAGCCCGGATGACCAGCTCTGCCTTTCTTCTCAGTTTAAACCAAGTTTTGGGTTACTCACCTCCAGATGGTTGCCGGGATTTTCGGGGAGATCGTGGCTCCCTGCGGTATGGATCATTGGAGCCATACAGCTCAATAGTGCCTAAATTCAACAGCACTGTCTTCTGGAGGTAATCGACCATGGCAATACCATTACAGTTTCCAAAAACTACTCTGGAAAAAGAGAAGTGGAAGGAAAGATAGTGCTAATCAAATGCTCATAAAATTTTATCTCTGTTTTTGCTGCTGTTCATCATTTAAAGACTTCTTATTTTTTTTAATTACTCTAAACTATGCAGATTTATAGATTGCTGTTATAGAATAAAGTATTGTTTAATTACTCTCTTGTAAAAAACACAGGACACTGAGTAGAACAGATCACTATCATTGTACTTGCCAACCTGACAGAGCCTTAAATGACACTGTCTATACAGTGTCAGGTGAGGAACAGTGATGCTGATTTGTTTCCAATGTTAGCATCAGCAGCATGTGCCATGACCCAAACCCAATTAACTTTTAAGCACAGGACACCGATTGCCTCTTTTGCTTTGCTGTGCAGCTCATGTGAACACACATGGGAGTTTAATTTTTAACAGATAATTTTAAGCCACTTTAACATAACAATAGAAAATATGCATAGATTATACTTACAAGCCATACGCTGAGTTGACTGCTAAGCTGGTTATCTGTTGAGGAGGTTCTCCACTCACCCACACTAGCTGGATAACTAGCTCAATTTGGTAGCCTGGAGACTGCTTGAGAGGAGAATTTTTAACTCTGCAAAGTAAACAAAACATGGTATCTGTTTATGACTCTTCACACTCTCAGTTTTTATCTTATGGGCTCAGAAATCATTAGATTCTACACTACACTGGACTTTAGAAAGTTGGAAAATTGCAACAACAACAACAAAAAAAATCAACACATAAAAGCAACCATAAAAAAGCCACATTGGAAATGGTCATTCACTTCAAGGGCCTTTTTGATTCACAACCTTACCTAATTGAAAATTGATTAGGCAGTGATCACAAATATGTCATTTCTCCCCTCTTCAGAGCATGGCATTACAGCATTAGTACGCCTTATTGACTTGAATAAAGGCTGCCAGTGTCTCAATGGAGTTACTCACTCTTTTCAGAGTTCCCAAAAGAACTCCGACTTAAAAAATGGAAGGGGGTGAGAAGCACATGTGGAAGCTCCATGAGCACTCTGAGGCATCATACAAAATGAATATCCATGAGAACGGGACATTTAATTGTTTCCTTCTCCCACAATACAAAATAGTTCCCTTGGAGAGTTATATAAAAAAAAAAAAAAATCAGATTTCTAAGCCTAACCTTAAGCCTACAAATAACTTTCTTGGTTATTTGTAAATGTTTTCATTGCTTTTGATTTGGTTCTAAAAACTTAAGGCTATAAAACCAGGTGCAACCTATTCAGACATGCTTGGCCTAAAGTTAAGGAGACTCTCAAAAGCAATTAATCAAAATTAAGTTGCCTACTCATTTCAATGGGCAGTAAGATTTACAAGTAACCATATTGTTGCTATTGAAAATGTTTGCCCTAAAGCATGAGTATCTAGCTACGGTAACATCTCTGCCAAAATTTCCTACAGCAGGCAGCAATCAGAGGGTAAAAACATTCAGATTGTCTTTTTTTTTATTACTTTTTTAAGAATCAGCTTGTGAAGTTTAAGGAAACCAAGAGTGCAATATTAATTCCTTAAAACAGAACTATACTTTCAGATTTTTGGAAAACATTAAGAAAAAAATCCCCAATTATTACATTTATGTAATAATATCAAAGTACATATATTCTAATCACATATTCTACTAAAGTTTCACACTCAACCATGTAACAAAATTTACTTACTTTAAGCATGGGACATTATCACGAAGTCCATCAGATGAACTGCTACTAGTAGATGGATGAGACTGGGGAACAATGGATTGAGGATTGGAACCTGTGCCTGGAGTTGGTAAAGGTGGCACCTGCTCACCATCTGGAGATTCCGTATCATTTATTTCATACAACAGACGTACTTCCAGCATCTGTGAATTACAGTAAAAAAAAAAAAAAAAAAAAAAAAAATCAGTAAACTCTTGCCTTTCAAAAAACTAGGTATGAAATAAATGAAGTGCAACTAAAGATACTAATGGTAAGTGACATCCAGGACTTTATTACCTTATAAAATATAATGGTAGTTTAATAAACAGTGCAACCTAAACACAATGCAGTCTTTGGAAATAGTTATACTAACTACTACAGACCAAGTATCTTAAGATTATGAAAACTTGGAAATCTAACCTATTTCCCAATATATAAAAAATTGCTGCTTAATACTGGGAAAGAAATTAAACACTGGATACAAGACCCATTCAATTATCAACCAGTGCAACATAAAAAATTCTCAGTTATGAAGATGATTTGTTTTATGTAGTCCAGGAACGCTAAAACTGAGAAGAGCTGAAAGCATATAGACAGCTCTATAGTTTATACTGTTGTAGTACTGTACACATGGAACTTAGTTCAGTGTCTGAGGTTGCACTGAACTAGATGATACATTTTAAGGAACTAAGTCCGTTACGATTTCAGACTTCCTTCTGATAGATCTATAGTAATATTGGTATTAATTTTAGTGCTATGTAAAGAAAGTTTTCTGCTCTTATTCTCATCATCTGCAAAATAGAACTCATGGACTGAAACAAAGAATTAAAGAGGTTTTTTTAAAGCATTTTTAGTACTGGATAGTTTGCTAGTCACTGATTTGTAAATACCATTTAGAAAAACTATTCCCTCAGAAGGGAGTGTAGTCATACATAAGTAAACACTAGAAGAAAAAAAAAATTAAGCTTCATCTTGAACTGAAATTGATCTGAAGGGGGCAGAATAAGAGGGGGGAAAAAACCCAACAAAGACAAAAAAAAAACTACATTTAATGCTAATTAATGCCTTGCTTAGAACATACAGTATTTTATAATTAAATGGCTTCTAATTAGCTTTCACCTCACACACTCAGTAACTTAACCTTGCATGTGTGTGTCTGATTTAAAAAAGGATTTCTGAAACTCTTGTGACAGAACTCATCATTGTATCTTACACAGAATAAACAGGGACACAGTAAAGTCCTTAACAGACCTGAGGGCATGTCTAGAATGCTTCTACTCTAGTTTTGCATGCTACAGAAGTTTTGCCAAAACAGATGGGAATTAACAGAAATCCAGGAGGAAAAAAACAATCAGGTGCCTAAAAGCTTTGAAAATGTTTCAAATCCACACCTCTATCACTTTTTTTTTTCATTTTATTTTTAATACAGCCAAGTTTTGATCCACTATTTAGTTTGATAGATAGAACAATTATTGGCTGCAAAATCTGAAAACATTGGTGTGCAATTTTCACTTCTGCTGAATTTCATAATTTATTGGTTTTCCTCCACAAAAATGTATCTCCTTGTTTTGAGGCCACTATTTTAGTCTGTTTCATTAATAAAATTAAAGACAATGAAATAGCATATTGCTACATCAGTCTTCTTATAGCTAAATCCCACAAAGTTAAAGCACAGTTACAGTAATTACCGGAATGATTTCTGTTGTCACTTCCTGCTTGCTGAACCTGTAAATAATGACATGTGCAGAAACTCCAGCTATGCACAGCATTCTACTTTCTGGACACCATGAGATGATCTGAATAGCATATGGATCTTCATCCACTATATCTGTGTTTGGTCTGTCATCTTTATTCCGTGATTTTTCAAATACTTTGGCTGTTTTTAGCTTATAGAGTACTTGCAGCGTTACTAGGGGAAAAAATAAAAGATAATTAGTTTTGTTCTAAAAACATATTTATCTTGGTTTTGATTTTTTTTAATTTAGAAACTTCTCTTCATACATAAACCAACTATGTTCAACGAAAGAGGGCAGAGGAGAAGAACCAAATACTTGTGTGAGCTCTGCCTGTGCAGTGCACCACTTGACCAACTCAGTATCAGTTAGTATTAAAACCACCACCACAAACAACAAAAGCCAACACACACTAACCCTCATAGCTTCTCAAGGCTTAGCTCTATTTAGGTATCTCATACAATAACACCTACCCACAACTTCAGCTTATCTGCGGCAGACAAAAGTGAAGCTCCTTTCCTTTCTCCTTACAGAATTTCAAATACATGGCTTCTCACTGATGTTCTCAGACTTAACAGGTTCCAGTTTTTATTTTGTCCTATCATTCACCCTACATTTTTGTTGATAATAAGTTTCTTAGAATTGTTCTAATGAGGCCTTGCCACAGTTTAAAACTGTGGAAAAAAAAAATCCATATTGGTTTTACATATATTCTAACTTGTTTATACCAATGATAATTTTATATTGTGCAAGGCTGGCACTGCAATCCATTAGACCTCCAGGATTTTTTTCCCAGAACATAAGTTCTGAGTATAAATCATTGAATAAAGTTGTCTTGAATGCTATTCAAGAATTAGCATTATCATTCTCAATTGTAATTGTAATTATCTTACTTTTTTTTTCAACCATCTTGTCATTGCTTTCAAACTTCACAGGCATGTGAATGTCCCATATCACTGCTACATATACTAGTCATATCATTAGGAAAACTTAATTTCTTTCATATTTCCATGTTTTTACCTGAATCACACTTCCCCAGTTCATCTGTAAGACTGGGCTATTACAGAGATTTAAAAGTTTAAAAATCAAGATATGGTGTACTTTCAGTTTCTCCCTTAGCAGATTTGTCTGTTTTAGAAAGAAACTAAATGCATTTAACAGGATTTCCTTTTGACAGATCCTATACTGAACAGAATTTTTAAATATACACTATCAATAAAAGCTGCCCCCCACCCCCCTCTCCCAGGTTCCACCCCCATCCCAAACTGAAATTTAAGCTCTCTAACACTCCAAAACTCCTCCTCCCAGTTTTTAAACATATACATTGCATCTGCTGCCTCACACACCCACACATGCCTTAGAATTTTGGAATCTCACCAGTCTTCCACACGTTTTCAAAGACAACTGATAATGATTCCAAGATTGCTTCAGACAACTTTGAAGCACCAAGAGTAAGGTTAGTCAGAACTAAATTAATTAAAACATCTAACTCTGTGTAGCCCATTCTAATTTGAATTCTTACTGCATTTCTCACTGTTACTTTTGTATACCATTAGATGCAATTGACCCTCTAAGTGAAAAGAAATGTAAAACAGTATCTGACTGCAGGCCTGTTAAGTGTTCCACCAAAGATAAGTCTCTTTTACTGTTCTTCTGCCTTTCTTCACAAATGTCTTCACAAAATAGATCATTTTATTAGCACAAACTACTACTGGTTCCAATTCTCATTTTTAGATACTGTAATTTATGGGGAGCTGATGTCTTCAACACATGCCTCTCCTGTCTAAAAACACAGAAACAACCTACTGAAATTTAATTGTACTAAAAAAGAAAGCATTTGTCTGTTATGCACCTCTATGCTTAATAAAGTGCTTCTAAAAATTTTTAGAACTCTTCCATTCTAGCTGGCTCTTGGACTACCAATGCACTGAGGTGGTAACAACAGTGAAACAATTAACTAAGAAATAATGTTAATTTTATTTAATTTTAAAATAAAGTTTCCTATAGAATTGCTGACTCTAAACGAGGCAGGAAATAATGCGAATGACTAGTCGACAATTACATTCCATTAGAGAAATCAGTAAGTTTAGAAAACTCCTACTGTACAGGTAAAAAAAGCTCTACTGAAAACACTTACTTGCTGAGGCATCCCAAAACTTGATTGACCCATCAGCATGCCTATGAAATATTAAAAAATTAATAAGATGATAAAAAATGGTTAGTTGGACTGTTAGACCTCTGTGCTACTGATTAGAAATATATGGTGAACATTCTATTTCTATTAAAATTCCTAGTGACACTATTTTCATGATTTACTGGAAGCCAGTATTTTACAAACATGTGCCCCAATTACTTTACACAGAAGGGATTAAAAAAAATAAACACAAAAAGTATTTGAAGGCTAACTCCCCGAAATTCCATGATACTAATGCTAATTTTCCATTTTAAATACGGATTTCAGTTACCTGCATTTCCCATAAGCTGTCTGGTATACCTTATCATGCGTTGTTTCTCAAAAGATGCTCTTTATTTCGAGTGCCACTTGTAAAGGAGATGCCTACATATACTGTATTTCAGAGTAAATGAGTCACCTAACTTGTTTATTTATGCTTGAAATTGAGAATCAGATGACTTTTTCTTTTTCTTCCAGGACTCTCTCTTTAAGTCTCTATAACTTACAGTATAAAGTGACAGTAATCCTCACTAGGCTTAATGGACTGTTCTGAAAAAACTTTAGAGGTACTCTCACTTTCAGTGATGCACTGCATGGTTATAAATTAATTTTTGTTTATGCTTCTTATAGTAGTATTAGAAGGATCAGTCTCAAAAGAAATCAAAACAGATTTAAGTATTCAGTTGTCCTTTTTGAAATAAAAAGCTTGGCTTCACTTTGAGAACTGAATTCAATAACTATTTCATGGGCTTCCTATGTTTTAGCACATTATTTAACTGTTTCCCAAAAATTAGAGAAGTTTTATCCAGGATATACTGATAGCAAGCAGATGTAATCACAATACCAAATCGTAATAATCCCCATAAAACACCTACTATCGCTTTGTGCTGACATTCTCTTCGACACTTTGCTTTACTTTCTTGTTAATGCCTCAAGAAGATTACACAAATGGCTTGTAAACTTATTTCTTAAATTCAAACCACACTTAGAAAACTGTTTTGTATAATACAAATAAAATATTCCCACTTGTATTTAATCAGCTAAGAAAGTTATTACTACACTTTGGTGTCACTTACCCTGTAATAATTATCTCTGGATAGCTCTGAGTGATCAAACCCCAGTTGCCTCCACTGATGGGCCATTCCTGGAAGATTAACAAATACACTGAGGAAGAAAATATCATACAGTGCAAAGTTAAGCCATTGAAATTACTGCAGATACGGCAGATTCCAATATTTCACAAGTTCAAAACCTAATTAAGATATATCTATTTTGGGGGGGCAGAGGGGATAAAAAAAAAAAAATGTTCAACAATGGCTATGAACACTACCCCTGCTCCAGGAGTTCCCTTAGCTTCCTTGCTAAGCAAGCGATGAGAGCATATTAGGAAAGCATGACTACAGGCTTGATATTTGCTATATTCTCCCCAGACATCTGCGATTAGTCACTGTCAAAGACAGGATAATGAGTCAGATGGAGCTTTAGTCTTAGCATAGCCACTCTTATGTTCTTTAGTGCTGCTGATTTTCAGTATTTTCAAATACCTGTATGTATACTAGATATTGTACCTTCTTACTGTAACCTTGACGCTTCTGTCGAGCACCAACTGAATAGAGTGCAGGTATGAGGTCCACAGGACAATCAGCAAAATATTCACAACAGGTAACCGGAGATTCATGTATAGTCAAAGGATAGGGATTCTCAAATATAGGGTACCTTTGATGGATGAAAGGAGAACGATTGTTAATCTAGTAAATATGTATTTTTTTTTTAAAGCAGAAGTAAACCACTAAAGATTAAGTCTGCACTCTTTCCACATAGACAAAAATAAATGCACACAAAATTAGATTATGAACAAATATGCAACTTAACTGCTCATCCAGTAAACTATCAAGACAGTGTAGTACTCTATATAGAACTTGAAGTTTGTATTGTTACTAGAATTTTGCTAGAGTATTACTATTCCTATAGTAAGCTTTTAAAAAATATAAAACTATTTTAATGGCTTGTGGAAACCCCAAAGTTAACCAAGTCCTAATTGTAGCAACATGGAGCTATGAATTTGTTTCTAACTCTTCAGCCTATTTTTCCAGGGAGAAAGGCAGGAAGACTCCACTTCTATCTATTACTATACTGTTCTTAGACAGAAAGTTGTCCTGCATTTTTCATAACCTACTCTCCTGGTTTCAGTTGTAATAGTTATTTTTCTCATTCCTAGTAGCTAGTGCAGTGCTACGCTTTGGCTTTAGTCTGAGAACAACGCTGATAACACACCAATGTTTTAGCTGCTGCTCGGTAGCGATTACCCAGATCAAGCACCTTTCAGTCTCTCATGCTTTGCCAGTGAGGAGGAGCACATGAAGCCAGAGGGGAGCAGAGGCAAGACACCTGACCCAAACTAGCCAAAGGGTTATTCTATACCACAGCATGTCATGCCCAGTATATAAACTGGGGGGAAGTCACCTGGAAGGCCCAGATTGCTGTTTGTGTCACACTGGGTATTTGAGCCATTGTATTGTGAATCACTTGTTCATTGTGTTTTTTCCTGATCCCTTTTAGTTTTATATTCTCTCCCCTTGTTATGTCCTGAATTATTAGTAGCAACAATAGCATTATTTTGTACTTGATTCATTAAACTGTTCTTATCTCAACCCATGGGATTTGTATTCTTTCGATTCTCACCCCCATCCTGGACAGAGGGGAGAACGGGAATGGCAGCTGAGCAAATGGCTGCGTGGTTCTGAGTTACTGACTGGGTATAAACCATGATACCTACTTGCAACTTCAAGATCATTTTCTAAAAACTATAGATAGCAACACCATAACACCAGTTAGACACTGTGTCACACACACAAACTCCCCACTACCACCTCCATCACACAAGTGACAGCCTTAATGAGGAAAAAAAAACAAAATTTTTTTTTTTTTTGAGAGGCAGAAAAGGACACAGCTGCACAACCCATCTAAAGTTAGAATTAGCAACAGATGAAAACATTCTGCAGACCAGTAAGTTTATACAGAGCTATCTGGAAAGTTACAGCAATCTTCTGAAAACTGAACAAAAAAAAAAAAAAAAGGGCTTAATTTTAACAAAAAGTAACAAATTCATATCTCAACACAGGGCAATAAGAAAATTCCTGTAGCAGAAAAAAAAAATCTTCTCTGTTGTTTTATTAAGGTGTGAAATAATTGATACTGTGCAAGTCAAACATAACAAAGACCAGTATGAATTTCTAAAAACAAAACTGCTGAAGATTCTGTTTTTAATATGAAAAGGAATAAGCCTTAACATAATTTTAAATTTCAGGCACTGCAAGCTATTTCAACTTCAGAAAAATAGGTTTATACAAGCTTCTTGATTTCCAGTTTATTAAAACTTGTTTTATTAATGTTTCAGCATATGAATGTTGGAAGCATAACGCCATTAGTGTATCAGAAACAAGTTTTAGACACAGCATATGGCCATGTAACATTAGCAAAATCTACATGAAATTGCTCAGTAGCTGCAGAGATATTAGGACTACACTTGATCTTCTTCCAAGTTCAACAGTCTTCATTATCCAAGGTATCACAACTGAGGACATGTAGTTACAGGTTTTTGTTTTGCCCTAGAAGGATGTTCTTTACAGGGATTTTTTTGTTCTTCATTGACCACTGGGGACTCTTAATCAGGAACACTATAAAGATCTTATCCATACAGATCCTCTGCTATTAACCCCTTAGTAGCTAGTTGTTACTACCCATACTAATCCCCAAACCCTTGATAAAAAAAATAGTATCCCAAATTTTTAATTACCACTGAATAGAATACACAAACTGTCCCATGGACAAAAGAACAAGAGACTCTAAATTTGTTAGGAAAGTATTAATTATGAAAACTGTAATAGGATATGACTTTTTATCTCTCACAACAGTAGTAAAACAGGGATAGGTGTTACCATTCTAATTTTACATATATGATATTTATTGAATCAGTATTGAGCTACTTTAAGCAATACAGATAGCAATTCATTTAGCAATAAAAATCAGCAAATATTTATGTGATGACCACAACACTCAGTGTCAGCCATAGTTACTTGGCTTATCTGAAGAGTTATTCTCCCTGCTCCCTTAAATTCCAAGCCCTCCTCATAGCATTTCAAAATAAACTTCAGTCAACTTCAAAATAAACTGATACTTAAAAAGTAGCAGTGATCTATAAGTAATTTCTGTCCATTGATCAAGTTTGAAAAAGTCACAATCTACTCATCTGCTACATACTAACTTGAAAAACGTTGACCTATAAAGTTTCACAGTTCTGCCACATCTAATACTCAAAATTTTATGCTCTGGACAGGAAGGTATTATGGTAGATTAAAAAGCTACAGAGCAGAACAGCAGGCTGATCACTACAGCCAGTCATTAAAAAAAACACAAGATTCTTACCCATTTTGAGCAAGGTCAATCAGCACTAAGTCCTTTTCTAGAAGAACAACTACAGCATAAGGTTCTTGAAAGTCTGAAAATAAGAATGAGAAAAAGGTACTTACCAATAAACACAGTTCTTGCATGCACAGTCTCAAGAATGTGATCAGTCCTCTATCAACTCTATCAAGTTGAGAGCCAAAAGGCCCCTTGGATGACTATAGTTTTCTTAGGATATTTCATACACTCTAACCCCCCCTACCCCCCCCCCCGCCCCGGCCCTGAATATTCCAAGTTACATTTGGGGAAAACCATGCTCTCCATTTAATTCAATATTCTCAACCTGTTTTTGATTTGCTAGAGCCATTTAAACAGCTCACACAACAAGGAACATGCAAAGAACTGGAATAAACAGTATTTTTGAGAACAACCTAATTACAGAACAATAACATTCTCCCACCCTAAAACTGCTTTTCCTCATATTCAGTGGAGTTTAAAGTGTAACTGCTTACAAAACAGACTGAAAGACAGCCTACCTGAAACTAAAATAAGAAAATTGAAAGCCTTTCCAAAGTTTATCGTGCCCTCAAATTCTGAGCTAAGCAGTTTTATACACTCAGATGGAAGGTGACAGGTAAAAACACTGGAGCCATTGGTAATATAAAACTATTAATATGGGACAAATGCCTAGGACCATCATAAAAAAAAAACCCTTCTGCAGAAAGGAGAATACAGATTAGCGATGACCTTCATGCGAATACTGGAATGAATAAAGTTATTAGAGTTAAAAGTATTACTTGAATGCTAACTTAAGATCTAGCATTGACTGGAAAGGTCTTATGTGCTCAGATATCAATAAACGTGTTGCAGTAGCTACAGCTTAAAACTCTAATACTACTTTTTGTCTGTACATGGAAAAAACATGCAATCAGTAAGTGGCAAAACAGATTTTATAATAAACTTTTCTATTATGACGCTTTGGGAAGTAAAACATATTTCAGACAGTAGGGATTAACAGATGTTGCTACTGCAGTCTGTTTGCCAGAGGTAAAGCAGGAAGGCAATAGTAAAAAATACTCCGATGGGATACAACTCCTGAGAGAAGAGGTCAAAGTACTGAGAAAAAAAAAAATAAAATCTTTACAGAGCCTACCATTAGGATATGGTGTTTCACAGAGGGTTAGAAAATCAACAATAGAATAATCCATTTCTAGCACAGCAGTACTTTTCCCATGCATAACTGTTAAACAGGGTCGTCTTCCTACAGTGTCATACGACAAGCCTCCCGAGAGAATGATGAAAGGCTCCCTGGAATAAAGCAGAGACATGTAGATCAAGCCAAGATGATATGTTAAAAGAGACTGGGCACTTCTTTAACCTTATAATAAAGTTCAATGAGATATCATTAAGCACAGATACATTAAGAATAATGTATACCACCTCTCCATGCAATGTGTAGCTTGGATATGTGTTTCAAAGTTTGAAGAACAAGAATTAGAAGATTAAAATTTAAGTCAGACATCTTTTCCAAACCTCTTCCGATATTGCTTATTTAAACAATCTTTGCAACTGTTTCCCAAGATGAGATTGTTTTTTATTTTGTTAAACTTCAGAATTGTTTCTTTCTACTAAACTGCAGATTTGGATTTGCCAACAGCCCCATTTATCCATACTATATAATATTCCAGCAGGATCAAGTACATTTACTTCCTGTACAGAATTACCCTAAATGTTGAACGATGAACAATTTTTCAAACCCTGTAAAGCAATTTTGCAGCCACAATAACATTACTGTCTTGGAGAAGCAACCAGCTGCTTGATAAACTACAAAGATCTAATATGTTTTAATAAAGCAATGACACAAATAAATACCTACAGTTCTTTCATCACACATTTAACTCTAGACATTTTATTAATTTTACTCCCTACTACAATGCACAAAATTCAAGAAACTACTATGTCATAGACTACTCCTACTGCAGAATTAAGTGCCTTGAGTATAGCAAAACTATTTCTTCTAGGCTTTAAAAAGAGATTTAGAGGCTTCCCTTTAAAAGTTTGTCTTTACAGAAGCATATTTTTAAATACATGCACATTATCTCCAATATGCACATAACACACAGCTTAGTACTTCATTTCCTGAAAAGCAAGATGAAATAAACTCATTCATTTTACTAGTGTCCTGGTTTCAGCTGGGATAGAATTAATTTTCTTCTTAGTACCTGGTGCAGTGCTGTGGTTTAGCTCTAGTCTGAGAACAACGCTGGTAACACACCAACTTTTTAGTTGTTGCTCAGTAGCACTTACCCTGATCAAGGACTTTCCAGTCTCTCGTACTCTGCCATTGAGGAGGGACACAAGAAGCACTCTGGGGGAGCAGAGACAGGATACCTGACCCAAACTAGCCAAAGGGTTATTCCATACCACAGCACATAACGCCCAGTATATAAACTGGGAGGGGGGTTACCCAGAAGGCGCTAAGTGGTAGTAATAGTAGTATTACATTGTACTTTTGTTATTAAGCTGTTCTTATCTCCAAGCTTGTGGGTTTCATATTCTTTCGATTCTCCTCCCCACCCCACCCAGAGTGAGCAAGGTGGGGGTGAGCAAACGGCTGCATGGTACTGAGTTAGCAGCTGGGTTGAAACCATGACAACTAGCTATTTTCTTTATTCTCAAAAGTCAATACTCATTTTAATACTTTTTATGTTTAAAATAGGGCATAATACCTTTTAATGTGCAGGCCTACTGTTCATAAGCATACATCTCAATTTCTTGAGCTACTATTGACTATTGCCTCAAATTTCAGGTTTTGTTTCTGGAGAAAAAATATGCACTTAGCCCGTGAAATTCCTCTGATCTACTCTTATGCTCACTTTTAGGTAGGAAACCTACCCTTTCTGTGTCTACCTCAGAAGCAGCTAGCATATTACTATCTGGAAAAAAATTGTAGGTAAAAAAGACATCCTGGAATATTGTGAAAAAGAGGCTTAAGATATCTTTTATTTTTTTGTCCTTTCCTGTAACACCATATTTTCTATGTTAGTTTTGCATTTGAAATAGAAATGTGAAAGACTAGGTACATCTTTTTTCTTGAAAGCTGTGTATGGATGCTCTAGTTTATGCATATGTGCCTTTCATTATTTTCAGGCTTGCCTTAAGCATGCTCTGGTTTTAGCACTGAAGACAAAGCAGACTAAGATAAGCTCTCATTTTCTACAATTATTTCACAATCTGCCTGATCCTTTAAAAAGCCCTGTAACTGAGGAGTTGATAGGGTCAAACAGTCCTGCTGGCTGAGGAACAGACCCCACAGAACAGCCACAAATTAGATCATGGCTCCACGGAGTTCAATATCCTGCCTCCAAGAGTAGCCAAAAGTACGTTTCTAGAAAAGGATTCAGTTTCCTCAGAGTTTATTTAACCTCAATTCTTCATATTGGAACTTCAGACCATCTCTTTTATGGTCAGGTCCATGATGCAATTCCAAAAAAAGGACAAACTTTAATTTAACCTGATATTTTTCAACATGTCAACAAAGAGGAAAATATTGGTGTGATGTACTTGCAGTATCTTATTGTGCTGAAATGATTTATTGCAGTAGTTTTTGTCTACACAAAACCACTATTTTTTTTTCTTTTTAACAATAATGCTGCCAGAACAAGTTGCAGTAATTATTTGACTTGTGGGTTCACAAAGATCAACTGACAATAACAAAGTAACAAATACCAGTTTCCAGGTTTCATACATCACAGTGAAAACCACTTCTCCTGGTTTTATTTCTCAAGGTAATCAGACTGCTTTGAGCAGGCTAGTCAGAGTCTGTATTCTTATGAAGCAAAGAATGGAAGACCTAAGAACAGATTACACAGATCTGTCACATGGATTTTTCACAGAGAGATCAAAGATTAAAGTTGACTCTAGTCTGCCAGAAAGACTAATACAGGTATGTATAGGAACTTTTCATATTTTAGTGAAACTGGATTTACCATGAACACAAGCTGTGTGTTTTCTGATTAAAGTGTTGTCCCTCAGTTGTGATACACATTAAAAGGTTAGCACACACAAATTTTACGTAGAAATGCACAATTTAACAGAAACATTAAAAGTAGTGTACTTTATGTAATAGATGACATAGGTAAAATTAACTGTCCAAGTTAGATCAATCTGAAACAATGGGAAACCTTTAACAAAAAGCAGTGCTCAACTCTTAGAGAATTGCTATGTAGCATTTTTAACAGCAGCTAATACAGAGATTCTTCTTTGAAACCAGTTCTGTTTCAGCAGGTTTTGAAGCGATCCCTTTACACTGATTTTCTCATCAGTTAAATCCTTAAGATCACTTGGGAAACACTGTAAAATATTGGCTAAAAATCAGAAAAACACAGGATTAGGTCTTGCAGTGCATGAAAATGAAATAAAAATGAGAGTTGAGTGGTTCATAGTCCTGCAGGATGTTCCTGCTCAATTTCAGACATAAATTGTTAAATGTTAATTGTTAAATGTCTGGCAACTTGGATGTGAGGGCAAAGAGTATACACAGAAGTCAGGCCTTTGGTACCAGCTGGCTTCCTTTTCAAGCCACAGGTGGATCTGTCAAGAAGTTAATCCCTAGTAACACAGGTGAAAAATACTTCCAAGCATTAGTATAGCTCAAAAATGAAATTCTTGAAGTACTAGTGAAGATAAACTACAAATTCATTTTGGGAAGTGTGATTTTGAATAAAATACAATAAAATCATATACTCAAACCAAATTAACAGATCAAGAAACTTCAACTTATCTGAAGACCTCATTATTATTATAACCTCTAGGTCCCAATTATATACATCCATCTTTCTGAGGTACTGCTCTACAGTTAGTCAATGACAGCTACATTAGCTAACAATAACCTTTTGCTATGTCTCACAGGGAGACTTTTGAGCTGTAATTTCTATTACGCAGAGCTTTAGTGGTAAAGAATAAGCTTAGGCAATTTTATCATAATGCTAATATCAACCAGAATAAATACTGCAGACACTGAATCTGAAGGGGCAGGAAACGGCTTTAGGAAGCTGAAGAGCTTCTCTCTAGTTTCACTTCAGACAGAAAAGCATGCTTAAAAGGCAACATGGAAACCATTTCAGCAAGCCCAAAGAGTAATCTATCTTTGCAACTCATCACTTCAAAAGACATGGAGTATTTTAAATGAAGAAACACAAACAAAAAGATTGGTGAGCAATGGCATTCTCTGGGACTGGAAAATGATGCCACTTTTCACAAGGAATATATGAAGAAACTTGCCCTTTTGAATCCCTAGCCTGGGTACATGATGACTGTCAATAACCTTTCTACATGTTTTTTCCTAGAAACAAAGCTACAGATATACTATTGTTGAGGGTAAACAACTGTCTTTGGAGACTTCACAGGCACTATCTGCAGCAGATTTAAGCATAAACACCCAACAACAGAAAACCTACAAGCTTAAAAGATAAATAGGTAGTCTGCAAGAACCAGAAAAAAACTTCCTGTCTTGTTTTTACAACCCCAGCTTCACAATATGGAGAACACTGGAAAGCAAGAGGTGTAAATAGAGACCACACTAGGAAAAAGTAGTCTCTCCAAAGTGTTATACATTCTTCAAAATTACACTAGAGTAAGATCCTATTTGAACTGTGTGAAAAGTCAATTAGTTTCCCCATTGTAATATAATTGCATAGAACAAACTTCAAACTCATCTTCTCCTTCAGAGTGACTTTTCATAAACAGAAGGCTTTTGATTGCAGAAGTCGCAACTTGTTGAAGCTGAGACTACTTTTGGTTATCTGTATCTTTCTTTAGATCAGCGTTTAACATTTCACTTGAGAAAGGAATACACAGATGTAGCCTGCTGCAAGGAAAGTATGGCTTGCCAACTGATCATACATGATCATACACTGGGAATTAGCCACCATCTTAAATTTCTTTTCACCTTACTTTTAGCAAAAACAAAAATACACAAAGACGCTGCTATTATATATGTATGAGTATACCAATATTTATAGTAAGATCTATTACATCAATTAAGTAACAATCTTCTACGAAACTGAATGCCTGGAAAGCAAATGAAATCAATGTATAACACACACCCCACCACCCCCAAATAAAATAAAAATCCCAACAAAAACATTTGCAAGTAGCTGAACAGGTATCCATGAATTTTTTATCTTTATATTGCACTTGTTACTCAAACGCTTTAAAAGACTTTAGAACCATAAATAAAAAGTTCCACTCAGTTCATGAAATCCTGCAATCCTAATTGCAGTCTTGGTAACAAAACATGCTACTCAACATACTGTAATTCCATCTGAGCCTCTTGTTGAAATTACTGCTTTGTAACATTCTCAATGTGCATAATTAGGCAGAATTCACAGCATAAATTACTGCACTTTAACAGAAGAGCTTGTCAGTAGCATTTCTGGGGGAGGAACACATATTCAGAACTTAGAATACTCGCATCAGGCTACTATTTGCCAAAGTTCAGTTTTTCAGGCCTGTGCTTTAGCTTCTTGCTTTATCAGCCTTTTTCTCTTTAGTATGCTCAAAGGACTGAGCAAAAATACACGTTCAGTAGCATGGAGGAAGCATGCAGATTATGCATTAGCAGTATCTTTACCTAAGATAAGGTCTGTAGGTAGTAATTTGTTCACATGTGGTTTTGTAGTTTACTCAGCAATACCTGCTTTACCAAAATTTTTCAGCTGTTTTGTCATAGCTCAGTGGCATCAGAATATGTATCCCAAAAACTGGAAAACAAAGTACATTCCCAGAGAGCTACATTTATTTTACATACATTAATTTTAGATGCAAAACAAGTCTTACCCAGCTCTAGTTGTTTTATATTCCACCTTAAGGATAGGTTTACAGGGTTCTGGCTTCTTTCCATCCTTCAGCTGCTTTCCTAAAGTGAATTATTTGTTTACATTAACCTTACAGTTCCATAACCTGATGAAGAATTATGAAATCCACCACACAATTTGCAAAGTAGAACACTCATACAGCCATATATTTAACACCTCAGAAAACTACAGTTTACCTTGGAATAATACCATTACAGATTTCTTAAAATTCTCAGTATACCAACTTGGAATATTTAGGTTTAGTCTGGGGTTTTTTGTTGTTTTTTTTTTTTGTTTTTCTTTTTAAAGCATTGTTCAATGTTTGGTTAAAAAAAAAAAAAAAAAAAAAGAAAGAAAAAGAATCCCCCCCCTAAAAAAAGTTGTTTTAAGTAGCCCTGGGATATTTCAAACTTATGTCTACCATTTTGCAATTAAAATTGGTCAGCTTAAAAGTAAAATAAGGTTTATTCTGAGTGTTTTCCTTGGGGGCTAAGATTTGAACATGAGGGACCACTCCTTTACTGTGCACCATTAGCAGCTAAAGCTTTACAGATACAATTTCCCATGGAGTCAATAGAAATTAAGAGTACAGTGTAAATATGCATCTTTTCCCTCTGAACATTGATGAAGTCTGATACAGCTACAAAGTTCTGCACAAAAAAATCTCATTTGCAGCCCAAAATCAAATAAAAATGTTTACTAAGAGGCCAAAACAATAAAAAAGTTAGTCTTCTCTAACCAAGTTTACTACTGCAGTAGCAGTCAGGTTTTCTATTTTTTGACTGCTACAGCATCACGTAGAAATGCTCAGCTTCCTTCTTCCATTCTAGCACAGTAAACACAGACTTGCTGAAGGCTCATATAGGTAAATCAGGATTCATAACTTCAGCATCTCATGCTGCAACCCCACAGATTATGCTGTTACATTCACACTTCAGAATCTGAGGTAAATAAGTTGCTAAAACATGACTTACACATATGCACACCATATAAAACCTGGCATTTGTATAGAATTCTTGAACAGTGGCAGCATATTTTACAGAAGAGCAACATGTAAAGTTAGTTTCCCAGATTAACATTAACTCAAGACTCCTCAGATATGGGAATATCTTACCAGATGCTAGTCTTACTCTATCACAAACCTTTCCAAGAATTTATATGGCAATCTAATCTACACATTTATACATGAAACAGATGCTTGCTTATATGTATTTTAAACAACATATGGGATTGTAATGGCAAGCAAAATGTAAGCCCTGCAAAATATGCATCAGCTAATTTTGAGATCAATGCTGTTGTGTGAAAGGTGAGTTTAAAAGTTTAGAGCTTTATACAGAACTGCAGTGATTTGGATTCTTATTTGATACTTTTTTAATGAAATCTATCAGAATTTGATGACTTCTTTTTTTTAGTTGCACTTGCATTTTTAATACTTGGTTTTGCAAGAAGCACTTCTTTTAAAAATAAGTTCCCTGTGTTTTAAGGGCTGTCAAACAGTGCGTATCCATTTTCATCTTACCATGTGGAGTGATTGTCTGGAATGGCTTTGTAGGAGATTTTACATTCCATATTGTCAAGGTACCGTCTGAGTGACTACAAATGAATTGTTTTCCTTCATGATGCCAAGCCACAGAGTGGATTGCCTATGAAAGAAAAAATTTAAACAGAATAGTATAAATTCAGTAGCTTAGTATAATTTTATCCTTATTCAGTGACATATGACAGCAAAAGGAAATTAGAGAAAGTACTAATTAAATCATATTGCTCTTAGAATGTCCTAATTTACCCATGGTAAGTTTTCCATTCATAAGTACTTCTTTCAGACACACTTAATCCCTCTAAAATGCTGTCTTCACTGTAGTTATGTTAGACATGTTTAAGGGGAGAGAGAAAGATACTCTTCAGAGGGTAGTATTAAGGTATTTTTCAGTAATTTTCAGCATGCAGAGAATATCTGAAAACACTTAAACTTTGCCAGCCAACATTTTTTTATTATTGGGAAAAATAGACTGTCCATAATAATCCTATCAAGTGCTTATTTTTTGTAAGTCAAAGTTTTAAATGACATTTCAAGGTATCTGTGCAGATATGCACAAGAGGCAAGCAGGGGCTGAGAACATCAGTAAAATGACGACTAAAGCAATAATAAGATTCTGGAAATTATGATGAATTATGATGATCACAAAACCAAAACATTAGCTTGAATAAGCATTCTAATGTTGCAATGGTAGTTTTAAGGTATAAGAAAGCATAGGAATCTACTAGCATATCTTTTCATGAATACAGAAGCATTTTTACATTCATAAAATCAGGAATGGAGTGATTAAGCCAAGCCACGTGAATTCTCATTGCAGAAAAAAGCTGACTAAATGAAATCTACTTGCTGACTTAAGGTGAGGGAAAAATAAACAACAAAGCAAAGAGTACAAATAAGGCAAAGAGATGAACTAGTAAAAAAGTTTGGTGCCATTTCTGTTTCCAGCATCTGCATTAGTACACGGAGACATCAGGAAATCATTAGATGATGTTCAAGGGAATTTTAGAAATACGATTAAAATATCAATAAGCAAAAATATAAAATATCAAAACCCCAAAGTATCTGTCTACTACCCAAAAGGTGCAGAAGGAAGTATTCCCTGCTGGAAGTATGGAACTGTGATATCAGTGAGAAGGCAGGTCTGCCTCATACTTACGATAAAGATATAACTAGGTAAACTTAAAGCAAGAACTTAATATGTGAAAGCTTACAGGGTGTACAATGTCATCTTTTCAGTGGGTACCCTCAGCAGAGATTCTATCTGTAAGCAGGGTTTAGACTCACTCCAGTAACTCAGGTACCTAACGGTTGAGTAGTAGGGAATCTTAACTAGCAGTGAAAGCTTAGGCAGCAAATCCCTAGATGAAAAACAAATCACACAAGACAGATCTAAGCTAGCTTTGCCTAAACTGATTATACACAGATCAGATCCTCACATTTCATAAAATTACACAGAAAATCAAGACAGTTTCCTGTAATATGATTGGAAGAATCCAGAGATTAAATGCCAGACAGGGGAAAATGACTATACAACATGAATTCAGACTCTCCAGTAATAACTTCTCCAACTTAAAGTAGTAGAAGAGTTGGATATCTATAAACTACAGATCAACTAAGTTTTGTATTTCTTAGTGAATTTTAGTCTTGTCCCCTATGTAGTATGGAATCACTACAGAATTTATTAGAAGACTGATTCAGTGTACCAATATTCAATCAACACATACGCAGTTCAGAAACGTATACACACATGAAGTCTCCTACAGTCAAAGTGGCATAGACTTGCTCATCCTGCCTGTAAAATGATTTTTTATTTAGCAAATATAAGCAGGTAATATGAAAGATTTTTTGAATAAATATTGGAAATTCAGTGTTATTTACCAACGTAGTACTAAGCAAATCCAAGAATCAGTAAGTTTGAAAGCACAAACTTGGTAAAGCACAGATTGCATTTCTAAAATCTGTTTTCACTAAGAAATTATCTATACTATTATGAGCAATACAATGTAATAAGTATGTTTTAAACACTCTCCCATGTGGAGTCTAACCCTGACAGTATTAAGTAGCTCATAGTGTAAATGGAACCATTTTTGATACATGTTTATATAAAAATAGGTCTTAAGAACCAGGAAGAAGGCAAGTTTCATAGAATGAAGGGTGAATTAGAAAAAGGGACACTTGGTTTTTCTTGAAAAAGCAGGTCAAGAGGACAGAAACCCAAAACCCCATTACTGTTGAAACATCATTAATGTTTAAGAACATAAAAAGATCTGACAAACTGAGCACAAAGGAGAAGGATGACTGCTATCGCCTTACTTCCACAAGGAACCTGATGTGATGGAAAGAATGCTGAAAGAATAATGAGGCCTCTGGATTTACGGCTATTTATTGTCTAGTTTTATAGAGCATCTGGCTATGTTTAGCAATGCAGTTAAATATTACCTAAAGCATAACAAGAATACATTTTATGTATTTTTAAAATAATCCAACTAACAATTCTGTGGGTTGAGTAAGGTAATCTTTGGTGCAGAGCACTATCTTTAGCTACTACACACTTCACATCTTTTTGTAAGGCTGAAAAATGAAGCCAAACCTGTAAGTCTGTAGCATAATCTCCAATTTTACAGCAGGATAGCATATTTACAATGACAATTCAGTTACAGTAAAAAAGTACAATAAGTTTAAGTGGCACAAGCTGGTCAGTATTGATAGCCTCAATTAGCAAAACAAAACTGGTAACTGAAATACCACTGCAATACTCAAGAGCAAAAGTTCGGACCCTTTTTCTGTGATTAATATTAGTGCTAGAATACAAAGGAAAGCACGACATCGGAGATAGAAAAATCAGGCAAAATCCACTGAGGCTGCAAATCTATATATAGCTTCTTCAACACTAAAAAGCCCCTAGGAGTAATATATTTTCCAGTATTTTACACAAAACTTACTGATCAAGAATAAAACTTCCAACGTTTTAATGGTATTTCTCACTTTGTTTTAAAACTTCACCTGGTACCCTTTTGGTAGAACAAGGCAGCAGTATGCTTAAATCATCTGGTGCTGATTCACCGTATCTCAAACATTTTTATGGAATATATCACTGGTCATATGGATCCCAGAGCGACAATAATTCCCTATTACAAGATTATGCACCAGTACCACGGAGGAACGTTGCTGTTTTTAAGGCACAAGGCATTTATATCCTTAAGAGGAGTTGTCTTCAACTCGTGACCTCATTAACATTCTGAATCTTCCATTTATAAACATACACTGAATCTTTACAGGATCTTACACTGAAAATACTCTATTAAAAACACCCCAACTTTACGTTTACTTAAATATAACTAAAGGTTTCTTATCAAGGGTATCCCTACTACTCCCTTCACTGTGATTTAAAGGTAGCTGTTCTGGAAGTTTTTTCAAAACTTTTGAGACAGTTACGTGTTTTCTAGGGGAGGAGCAGGGGTGTCAAGTCTTTTTTGAATAACAAATCCAGCATGATTGACTGTGTTATCCTGCTTAAGCCAAAGCTTAACCAGAAACATAGAAACTAACTACCCTAGAGAGCATTATGTGGAGACAAGCTGTGCACAAAGGAAGCCTCACTTTCACCAGCTGCTCCAGAAGGATTATCCTGTGTGGAAAAGTGACTGTCACACTGCATGCAAAGAAGGTGAACCTATCTGATTTTTAGAAGGAAACCTTGCAATGACTGCAACAGTTAACCGAGGGAGACTGCAGGACTCCCTCACAATCACAAGTAAAGTGCAATCACAAATAAGAAACCTGAAGTCTGAGGAACAAAATTAAAAGCATTTATATGCAGGTCTCCTGCAGAAATATCTTAAGTAGATCATTTTCTTTTAAAGAGATTAATGCACATTTAAAACACTTTATGCAATTCAGTTTCACGCCTGCAGCAGCTTGTCAATATGCCTAGAAATCACTACTATTTCTTAGTTCTTTAAAGAGGTACAAAAATTAGTAACTCTAAATACAACCTTACAATTTAATAGACAAGCTCATTAATAAAGACTCAAGTTTTGACTATTTTTCCCCACCAAGGGGATTTAACTGTTTCAATTCATGAAACAGCATATATATAAAATCCCTTTTCTTTCAATTTCTACAGACTTATTTTAACCCTACAGGTGATTACATGTACATCACCTCAGAACAGTTTGAGATCACTGTTTGAATCTTATTTTCCTGCAAGACAAGATGCATGAAGAAAATTCATACTTTGTTGTCAATACAAAAACTATTTCAGCAGTTTCCCCTGTATCTAGGAGACTTTTTAACCCATTTTTCTAATACCAAGTCTAGACCACCGCAAATACAGTTGCTACAACTCAGAAAAAAACCCACCACCAAAACCTATGTAAAGTGGTTTGCTTTTTTTTTGTTTGCTTTGTTTTAAGTAATACGCACCTCCTCGCTTGCTTTTCAAGTGTAACACAATCTTTGGCAAAATGTTTCTGTACACTTTCCCACAGGAATGCACCACAATCATGGAAAATTCCTTTCAACATTCTTTGGATTTGACAACGATCCTTTTCTCTTTCATGCCATTAAGTGAACTTAAAGTATACTGTGCATGACTGGTAAGGTCCATGGTAAGAGATTAGTTATTCTGCAAACCACTGTTTACCGTAGCCTATTCAGATTTCACCGTCTTATTATGATAGTCCTTCATTTCCATAGACATTGAGAGCATTTTCTGGTAAACTTAAAAACAGCTGCTGACACTCCTTTTCTACAGGTTTACTAACATATTCAAAGCACGGATAGTAACTTGGGAGTACCTGTGCTAACTCTCTTGTCAATAGCCTAAGAAAGAAAGGGTAACGAATGCTGTAAGAGAAAAAGAATATAGCTACTGAGATTTAAATGCAATGTATCACGAAGATTGTTTTGATGCTATGAAATGTGCAAGTGCCTAATGAGTGCATTGACATGCTTTGGTTTCCGGCAAGTCACATATCAGCATTGCCTTTTTTTTTTTTTTATTCATTCTCGTCCTCTTAATCCCACAGGCTACTTTGACATGTTTTTAATGCTTTAAAATAATCTCTTATACTCAGCTATGTACCAGAACATTGAGCCTAAAAATAGTAACCTATAATACAGTTGCTGAGTTAATGCTATCAAAGCTTCCTTTAAATCAGAACAAAGTAATACTTGAACAATGGACTGTATTTAAAAAAACAGAAAACGAACAGTTGTTTGGGTTTTTTCCCCTCATGGCTGAAAATATAGTATGAGAAATGTTCGCGGTACAAAATGTATTCCACATAAGAAATTCATAACTTTTTTTAATCACCAATGTTTGAAAATAAAAGGCTTAAGGCTAGGCAAACAGAATTCAAGCTTTATTTTTCCACTGAGCTTGCCTAAGACAAAAGCGATGTTTTGAGGAAAAGGCTTCAAAGAAACTTTCTAGTGAGAAGTTAATTCACAACTGCAGTTCCATTATGTCACAGAAAATTTCCTCCAATTTCTCTGGAAAAGAATGCTACATTTGTGCATTCTCCTAACTAATTCTAAACATACAACATATTACTGTTGTAATAAAAAGTACACAGTACTGGAAGTTCAAGATCTCACTTGTAATACGGAAAAATCAAGAACAAATTATAATTAAATGCATCTTCTTGACCAAGTTTTTCAATTCTGAAGTCAGTACTACATGTTAACAGAACAAAACTAATATTAGTTTCAAATGTAGAAGAAAAGAAGATATCAAGGTGCAGCCAAACGTATAATGGACACACATTAGGTTATTTCTGCCTAGAACTGTCTACTAGTTACGCTTTTCTTGCCTGGAACCTAGGCTACTCATACCCTCCCTGAATCCTGCTCCATTTAGTCAGCTTCCCTGGTTTCCAATTTTCCATTCTATTTCAAAATTCTATACAACTGAAATAGCCTGCCACTGAAAATTATTATTTGCTTACATTATACATTACATTTATAGATATTTCATTTTTTGGCTAATTATGTGAATTACTAAGTTACTCAACTAGAATAAACACGTTACCTCATTACCATAATTCCAGCAACGCCAGTCAATGTTTTTTACAGTATCAGTTATGGTGTTACTTGTGTAGGACTGAAAACATTACCCACCTTTCTGCAGTAACCTCTTTCAGTAAAAAAGCTAGCGAGAATGCTTTTTTTGTTAAGAAAGCCGCTCAAAATCCAGCAAAGTTTTTATTATTTCTTGCAAAATGTAGTGAAAAAAAAAAAATGTTTCTTCTGTGTTTCTTAACATTTACATTCACTTACTTGAAACTCTGCTAGTCGAAAAAAATCAGCAAAACCAGTGTATTTATATGGGCCACTAATTAACCAGCATTGATTGTAATACAATTAGAAAGATAACACTATGGAGTTGAATTTTTCTTTCACAGACAAATCAAGGGAGATTCGCCATTTTTGTGGCTAAATACAAAACAGAGGCACTGGAGGATAAAATGAAGGAAAACTAAAGCGGCAGTCCCAACTCACTTTGACTCACACTAAAAAGAGGATAAGATATGTGCATATATAGCATATGTGGAATAATCCACTTTCTGCAGCTTCCTATTAATTATCTTTTCTGTATCTGACTGTTTCTGGACCAATGGCCTTGAGAGAAGATCCTATTACAGCACTCCGCAATGGCACTTCTCAAGAAATGCCATTTTCAATTCTATTAGACAAAATAAATAATTTTATTTCTATGCCATTCAGGCCAGAATCCTGAAGAACTTGAAGCTGCCTAACTGTATCAAATCCAAATTTGAAAAATGGGACAGTAGTCTATTCTGCCTTCCTCATTAGAAGATTAGATCTAAATAACTTAATCATTGAAGAAGAAATTCCTTGTCATACATTGTTAAATGGATAAGAACCAACAAATTATTACCGCATCCAGTAATTCTTTTCCCCAAAGATAGATTTTTCTTAAAGGATAATCTGAACTCACAGAAAAAGCATACTTCAACTTTTAAGACATCAGTGGCCAGTATTTCCTTTTAAGCAATTTTATGCATGTTGTTTCTCACCAATAAGAATGATGAAACTCACCAAGTTCACCCTACAAGTCTTCACTTTTCTCTCCCCTTCCTATCTATTCCCAACCTATGATAATGCACATTTCTTTACTAGAAGATCTGACAAGAGACCTTACTTCTCCTCCAATAATTAAAAAAAACCCCAAAACAACAACTGAACAACTAGATACATTCACTTATAAATCCTGTGGGAAATCAAAGATGAAACAGCTGAACTATGCACTGCTCTTTGCAACCTCTCAAATCGGGGCCAGTTCAGAAAGATGACAAGTATGGAGTCAATTTTTAAGCAAAAGGACAACAAAATGTGAAGAAAAAAAGGATAAGCAGCATAGTGAAAAAGGATAAGCAGCATAGTGTCTACCCTGGGTAAGCTTCTAGAAACTGCAATAAGGCTTTAATAAAGAACAGAGTCTAAACAGGGATGAGTATAATATCTCAGGTAGAAGTCAACATGCGTTTTATAAAAGGAAATTATATCCAACAAACCTCTGAAAAATGTTAGCAAGCGTGTGTCTAATGGAAACACCAATTAAGTTTTCCACAAGTCTTTCAACATCTCTCAAAGGAAACTAAAACCAAACAGATTAAGATCCCTGAACAGATGAATAATTGGTCAAGCTAAAATAAAGACAGACTGGCAGTAATTGATCAGCTCAAGGCAATTGGTAGATACCCACAGGGATCTGTGCTGCTCAGTTTATTCATAAATAACCCAGGAAATAACAGTGATAAGTCTGCTGACAGTACCAAAGCATATTCAAGGTAGAAATCAGGATTCCAGTGAAGAACTGCAGAAAGACTTGGAATTTTTATTGTCCAACTAAGTGTGAAGCACTGTGTAAGTGCAATGAACTTAGAGCTGACAACACTGAAGAGTGAGGTTCTAGTTTTATAGTGGGCTATTCTAAGGAAGTATCTCCTTAATGCTTGCCACATCAAAAGGCCGATCCAGTATTAACATCAAGAGAGAAAAAAAAACCAAAAAACCAAACATCATTATTCCACATCGTAAATTCACTGTGCCCACATCTTGAATATACTATGCTGTTGTGTTTGTCTTTTATAAAACAAAGATGAAATAGAATGGTTAAGAGCAAGAAAAACATGAGGTATAAGAACTTTAGACTAGATAAAGATGGAGATACAATTAAGTTTATGAAACAAAATGACAGGGGGAATTAGATGCATACAATGCAACTGGAAGATAGAAAACTGCTCTTTACATAATATACTCTGAGGCTTATACAGACGTATCTGAATAAGCCTCATTCAGCTCAGATGTTCTAATATAGCTCTGATGATCTAAGACTAAAACCACTTCAGAGACTGGTTCTTCAAAGAAACTTCATTGGTACAGCTAACAGACAAGCATGAGTACTGAATCAGAACCACCACAAAACCCACAAATATCCTTCCTTGTGAAAAAAGTTTAGCACAGAGCTGAGGAAGATATACCTGCTGTGATACAAGAAACAGGTTTAGCTAGCATCCAACAATAAAACAGCCATTTTACAGTGAAATATAATTGAGACTAATTTTATGTTGTTATTTCAGATAAATCAACTTGCATGCTATGTTGAGTGGTTTTTCTCAGTCTTTCAGAAAGCCTACATTCTCTCAATAATTATGCTTCAAAGAAATAAGTGCCCTTCAAGGCAATTCTCTTTTTTAAATCTCTCCCACTTTCATTTCAGACCTTGATCTTATTCTACAAGGAAAAGGTGTGTTTATAAAAATGGCCTAGTGAGACTATTTAGTAGCTTCTTTCCCCCCAACTTTTCAGAATATGTGAGCGATTACGAATGACAGGAATTGCTAAACCATCTTGTTTCAACTTAAGACTCAAGCTCTTAATACAGGTGAAAATCACACTACCCAGTAACATGAAAAATATCTGAAAGCCAGACCCCCAAACTAGTAAAGAAATCTAATCCATGCCACCATTCATTGCTTCACAAACTTCTGTGAGTTAAATTCTTCTTATTCAATCTGAAGCTCCTATTACTCAAACTCTATGGCTCTTTAAGAGAAAGCTTAAAGTACTTCAGATTTCAAAGAGATGTATTTATTGAGCCACTGGTGATAGAAGCAGCAGGAGGAATTCGAGCAAAGAAACACAAAGAAAAAAAAAAAATCACTCTTAGATTGGGCAATTATATTCTCATAATAAGCAATGCAGGTGAAAAATGTTACCTCATCATGTGTGTATCTGTAATCTGCCTTCTTTGACTTCAGGTCCCATAACACCACTGTTCCAGATTCAAAGCCAATCAGAAGCTGCAACAATAAGCATATATATTAAGTCATTATATAATACTATATGTAGTAACTGCCAGTAGTTATGAAGAAAAAAAAACTTAGTCAGAAGTGGTGAAAACAACTGACATTCATGCAAAATCAGGAGGAAAAAAAAAAAAAGAGAGAATGCATTCTTCTGAAGTGCCCCTGGAAACCCCCTGAGTTCCAGGAAGTCTAACATAAAACTTACCTAAGTGTCAGTGTATTCCTTCCAGAATGAAAAGGGGGGGGGGACGGGACGGGACGACGACACGACGACACCTAAGTGTTAGTGTATTCCTTCCAGAATGAAAAGGGGGGGGGGGGGGGGGGAACGACGACACAGTGGTGGGAAAGACAACTTGATTGTACATTTTCCTCACTGGAATTTGTTTTGCTTAGATGTTCTGGAAAAATACACTATGCTTTCCAAATTTCTAGGTAATAGTTCATTGCCTATAAAGGAACTATGTAATAAAAGCTTTCTCCACGTGTTAATCACAGTTGATATAACTAAGGTTCTTGGTGTTCCTTTAGCTAGTTAAAAGGAGGAAAACTAGAGAGAAATTAAACAAGATACTTTTCCAAATAATCTTTCTTTTAGAAGCAAGATTAAACCATTTCTGTAGGGAGTCAAGATTCAAACTGCTCATAATAATTGGTCTCAGACATTCTTGAGTATCTAAGTGCTTTGCTCTCCTAAAGTGACACTTATCTTAATGAAAAGAAAACAAGGCCAACATAAGGTAGTAGTAACAGCCTTGGCACTTGTTACATAGAAAGCAGCAATGCAGCTTCATCTCTCACAGCTGCTGGATCTAGCGTGAGAGCTTTTCTTTCAGCAATGCCACTACAGGAGAAGCAGCTCTTAGCATTAAGTAGCATAACTTCACTCCCACTTCTTTTTCCCAGTATGGACATAAAGAGGAGTGGCTGGATTCTGGGATATACTTGCTGTTGAAACTGACCATTTCCCATGAGAAAACAGAACTGTGCTGAGGAGTGTCCTTCATATTACAAGTTAGAAAACATTACCTTCACACACATGGCACTGCAGTCAAAGCTAGAGCTGTACCTAGACATTTTGCCTGGACAATCTTTTCAGCATATTAAATTTTTCAAAGAGTACAGTTATTTCCAGTATGAGATAAAACACATGACCAGCTTATTGATACAATATTTGATCTATTTCAGTGCTCTACAGCTAAATCTACTAAAATACCCTAAAATATTAGACATTTGATCTACTCAAAGTGAATGTTAGATTTTTTCCTCACTACAGTGTCATATATACTATTATTTTAAATTATTTTATCATAAGCCATATTTTATAATTCTTCTGTTTAAACTTTAAACAGTAGAAAAATGATGGTGACTGGAAGGCTAATAGCATGATCAAATTTTAAGAGTGAGCACACAGGACATTCCTTGCAACAGAACTTTTTTTTTTCCCAGCAATGACTTGTGAGAAATGAGATGAACGTAAGGTCAGATTCTAAAACACTGGTTGACAGACAGACTGATAACCCCAGTAATTCTTAAACTTTAATTGACAATAAATTCAGTATGGGGTGAGGGTGGAATACACCAGAATAAATAGATCATCTGCCTTCTGAAATTACCATAGCTTCATTGAATTCATACCCTAGGGTCTCTGATTCTTGAATGTGATTCAAACCCAATTCTATAGAGAAAGCCATTAGTTATGCACTTACTGTGCCAAGTTTCATCCCAATATAAAAACTATTCTTGAAATTTTCCTTGTTTTGACTGAAACCTCAGGTGTTTAGGATACAGCCTTACAACCAGCATGCTATTAAAACATTCAAAGCTCTACTGAGATAATAGTATCATTCCCTCTCCAATTTTACCCCCTACTAAAATGGAGGAGCTTTTCACTAAATGAAAAGAAAGTAAACAAACAAAATTCTCCTATGTAGAACAGTAGTAAACAAAATTATTTTGTCTCTCCTTGAAGATTCCTCACAAGTGGGACTTCAAAACTCCAGGGTATTTCTGAGATGTTGCACTGACAAAAAAAAACCCTCTCAATTTTATTCAATCACTTATGCCCGATTAATCTAAAGTAGAGTCATTAATGAAAATCAGTTTAAAGTGGTATCAAGGTCTCTCTGTTTAAGTTATAACCATACTTTTGTTAGGAGTCTATACACTTTTAGGAAATATACATCTAAGGCTGCTGTTTTCAAATCCTTCCTTTGTATTTTGCTTTACTCCTACTGTCAACGCCCCCTCCGGCTTACTCTTCAATGTGGACCAAGGGATCTGAAGGAAAGTAGACCCCATGAGCAACACCCATGAGCATTTTAAAGTTTATATAATTCCCACCACACTATTTTTGTACTCGGGTTATGACTGTTTTTTTTGGTAACAATTTTTACCACCATAAAGTTCCTTAACTTTTTTTTCATGAATTTCTGCAATTAAGCACTTTCAGCTGTGTTTTCAAATGTTTCCGATTACAAGAAGAATTCAATTATTATTGCATCCTACAGACATGTCTGTACCTTGCTTCGCATTTTCAGAGCTTAAAAACTTGATTTAGCCTTTATACTTTCAACATTGTCCTCACCTACTTAATCCCTCCTTGAAAAGCACTGGTCTGTATACTTTAAAAAGAAACTCTTGCTTGGAAAATGTACTGAATACTATTTAAACATATCCTACCTTCCCTTCATCCATTGGATTGTCACTAATGTGCACAACAGGTCCTGGGTGAGATTTGGATGACCTAAATAAGAAATATTTCCATTTAATAAAATTAAAATAACTTAAAAACCAACCAACCAAACAACAACAACAAAACAATAAACAACATTCCACTGCCAAAAACTTCATTTCACAGTAATTGCAAGTAATACATATGCTGCAGATAGAGACTCCATGTACAGAAGTTATTGACATTCAGCATGGAGTCACTTTTGTCTTCAAGCCTGTAAATACTTCCTGAGTATTTTTAGGCACTTAGTTCCTGTCTTTTTTTTAAGAAGAAGGAAAGACTTATTTAGCACTTATTTACAACACAGAAAAAAATTGCTATTAGCTTTACAATATCTAAATGTTTGTTGTTACAGAATTGACACAGTTGGATAAAATATTTTTTTTAATGCTGGAAAACAAGTCTTTGCATTATTCAGAAACTGCCTAAACTGTGCATTGTTAACACAGAGTTAAGACATTATGTTGACTTTGTTATTGAAGAAGATGGACTAAAGAGCTATGTTTGTTTGAACAGCTTTTGGGAACTGATGGAATTCTTGTATGTTTAGAAGACAGACATAACATTCCAGAAACAAATTAAGAGCACAGGAACAGCAGCACACAAGTATATATTTTCACCCATGAACCACTGTATTTGCATATGCAATTAGTAAAACAGGAGAAGCAATGACAATAGCTGTAAAATATACTTCGCTGTTGGAATAGGCTTATTTAAATTTAGATTTTCAGCAAGTAATTTTATATTCTGCATGATCCAGCCCTACAATGTGTATTTCTGTATTTTGCTCTTTAACCCCAAAAATGTAGAAGTGACATGGCTGCCCAAGTACCAGTCACATCATATTTTAACATACTTTGTTTTTCCAGTTATCACCACAGAATTATTTTTGTCTGTTTTTATATTGTCTATTTTTATATCTATTCCAGGCACTATGATAAAATAGTGTTATGGGCAGAAAAATATATGCTAACATTAGAACTTCATATTTATGCAAATAAAAAGTTTATGTGACTGTATGTTTTGATCCTGTATTTGCTGAAGTGTGACTAAGATGAAGGCCACTCTGGCTAACAATGACATTTCTGCTATTGATGTTAATAACATCTAGGACACTTCTGTTCCCTCCCCTCAACAGACAATGCTTCATTAAACTCACAGTTCAATGGCTTTATTCCACATGATGACATAGCCTGAGAGAGTAAATGATTCCACATTGACGATGTGAATGTTTCCTCTTTCGGTGCCTACATACAGCCATTTACTTTGGAAAGGCAGATGACAAAATGTTATCCTAAAAGAGAAGGCCGTCAATAAAAAATTAATAACAAATTAAATAATACTTTTTTTGATATCCTACAATTCAAGGCCAATGTTGCCAAAAGGCAGAAGAAAGGCAATAAGCAAACAGGAAGAAATAAGACAAGCTACAGGCAAAGCCAGTATGTGACAAAATGAAGAGATACACAGACAATGTAAAAACTCAGAGTAAAACTAAAAATAGAAACCAAGGTGCTCTAAATCTAGCAAGTCATTCAGATAATCAAACAGCCACCTTTGAAAATTATCATATTGAATGTGTTTATTCAAGATTGTTGTCATTTTAAACTTAAAATACAGTACTCCGATGTTATAATCCATAAATGTCCCTTTGAAATCTATCTAATTTCAAGTTTTCAAGAACTAAGCATTTTTAAAGTAGCCTAATGCAGATTAAGGTGGTTTCAAGTGAGGAAACAAAGGCAGAAAATAAAGCATAAGAAACATAAGTTTACATGTAACCAAAGTATTACCTAAAAAGTAAACCTAAACCCAATCCTTAACAATTACAAAAGTAAAAGTAGCTTTATCTGGGAGCTATTTTACTTAAATAATGTTTTAATATTCTGCTTAGAGTCTTGTCTTCTAGAAAGAAATACCTGAACAAAATCTAAAAGCCAATGAAGGTTTCTACCAGCAGAAAACTTCTTTGACCATAGTTACAGTGCAAGTATTATTTGAAAGCTTGGTTATTTCTGCCTTCTTGAGTCCTGCTTATCATTTGCTACTTCTTCAAAATTTATAAGGAAAAAGTGTTGTAGTAACTGAAGTTTTTGAAATATCTGATTTTTCTATACAACAGAAATACTAACTAGAAATTAGAGTCCAGAAACTTTCTGGAAACTGTAAACTCCAAACCATTTTAATCTGACAAAGTCCAATAATGAAAGAAATTGCCAAACTACTTGTACTATCAAACTTGGGCATTCATAAATGTTGCAGTGATAAGGTAAAATAATTATTCAATGGAAATCGTTCCGTCAGCTCTAATCCTTAGCTTTACAAACTTTTCATTCTTGTTTTCTCCCAGTTGGGCTCCCTTCTTGCCAAGTCCACGCAACATTTCACAAGCCTGTTAATAGATATTTATGCAAAGAACAGCTTTAGACCCTTTGCATTAGATGCTGTATATGCACACTTAACCTCAGCACAAAAGCAAAGCCTTACAGCAGCAATGAAAAAATTGCTAATGGCTGAAAAGGCTTTAGCTTATATTAAAGGTTTCAAAAGTTAAGGCTTCTGTAGTAATACTACCTGGATCCAAAGTGTGCCCCTTTTTATATCACCTGTTTCTTCCTAGTTAGAAAATGAAATTTGCTCAAGCAGATATTTAATTTCTCCATTTTCTAAGTTCCTTGATTGATTGTGCTTGAATATTTAAGCCAAAAGGCTGCACCAACTTTTTTAATTCACGTTTCACAGAAAAAGGACTAGATGCGAGACTTAAAATGCTCTTCCAACTCATCGAACTTACAAAGGTTGTAACATTTTTACTAGGCATAGTAATCTGCAAACATTACGGGTTAAAGACTGAAGTGTTCCAAACATCCTGAAAAAAATATTTTATTGGAAGCTAAATCACACAGATCTGTACACACACTTCCCTAGGCAGGCACCAAAACTTTACTGCCCAGGAACAGAATTCTCCCACCACATGCAGGCAATGGGGATGAGGAAAGATAACCAGCATGAAAACATAAACCCTCAGTATTCTGCAACACCACAGGGTTTTTTTTGTGCCAGCACTCCATGTGCCAGAAGCAGCTGGCACACAGATCAGCTGGATCTAAAAATGTGTCCTAGCAGCCAGAAATACTATCCAGGAGGGATATCTGTCTTGATCTGTGAGTTAATATTGTCAGTTACAGCTGTCCAACACTTTCATTATAAAACCCAATCTAATTCATGTCATTTAAAGGTGGGTAAAAATATAAGTTGGGGCTGCGACTTCGAGTGCTATAGCAAAAGGCCAATACTTTGAGTGTCCAGATTCTCAGTGTTGATACTATTCTTAAATGTGCAGCCATATTCAATTTGCTGTCTCCTCTATGCAAGAGAGATTAATTTTGTCAAGAATACTCTGTTGAAAATTGGACTGAGGATTAAAGGGATTCAAACTTTTTTTGCAGGAATGGAAAAAAAAGGTCAGGGTCTTCCTGGGGGTGAGGCAGTACTTGCTTATTTGATGCTTGGCCAAGGATAGCTTATTTTTTCTCTGAAAAATGCTTTTTTTCTTTCAGAAGAAAATGTATTTTTTCCAGAAAAAAAAATAATTTTTCTTTCAGAAACCTATTTTTCTGTCACCACAAGATTAGAATAACCTACTCCATCCATAACATATTTTAAGATCAGCAGAAGTGGAAGCTGCCATATAATGCTCGGGGCATTTTTACAGGTCAGGGATTCTTCCTCTCTCCCTATGCTCATATGGATACATACTTACATGTGGAAAAATAAAGTTGTGTTGGGAACAGATCAAAAAGACTACAGTCAACCCATAAGAAATTTTTGGAATTCTTTCTTGCACACAAACCCCCAGTTGGCTGAAAACAATGAATCAGTTAAAAGCAGAGCACCATACTCTTCTCACGTATTAAACCATTCTGGCCAACTATTATGAAAAATAGTAGACCAGTTTGGTGCATCTAAAGAAAAGAGACAGCCTAGAACTGAGCCAGTGATCACAGAAAGCAGCCTTCTGCAGGCAGCTCCTTCATAGAGCAACTGATTCCTCATGTTATCACCAAAGAAACTTCAGTTAGCTCAGTACGTACAGCATATTTTGTGGAGTGGATTGAACTTCGAGCAAAATCCAAGTATCTTGCAAAAGCACTATGCAAAGTATTTCACTTCGCCATATCTGTACACAGAAAAAAAAATCCCCTTTATAGAAAAAAGCAGCGCCTTAAAGAGATTTTTGGGTTTTAATCTGAAATCTACAGTATGATGTTAATACATGGTAACATCAGTGCTAAAATGAGGTACTGTTATGCAACAGTCTGGGTAGTTTTAAACTCAAGCTGTACTTTTCCCTAAGCATAAAATCTTCCTCCTCACTGCGTACATATTTGCAAAACTACTCCATTACCTGCTGCTGCCTTCCAAAAATAGAACAAAACCCCAAAACCAAACCAACAAAAGAATCCCAAAAAGTAAAATAAACTAAAAAAAAAAAAAAAAAAAAAAATCACTTTCATTTCTGTGAAACGGATTTGTAAGAATGCAAGAAAAAATAATATACAAAAGTCACAGTGGTGCACACAGAGTGGGAAGCACTGATAAAAGAAAAGCCCTCATAAAATACTACCTGTTCTTACTAAAATTAAAATAAAATTTGTGCTATTGCTTATGGAAAGTATTAACAGTGACAGGAGAGTCTTTAAGAAGCCATATGTAAACCTACTGAAAGGATTTCCTTTTTTGACTGCAGACAATGTGGATTTTTTTCCTAAACCAAAGTTAGTTAAGGAAAAAAAAAAACAACAAAACCAACAACCTTAATTGTGGTTAATTCACAACAGTTGTTATAGCAAATGATAGTATTCCCTAGAGGAATTTAATTACAGAAATATCAAAGAAGATTTATTAATGTGCAAGTTGGAAATCAGGCTTTTAAGGAAAATACTTAAATAAAAATGACAGGCTGTTATCTTGCATGTATTATTATGACAACAGAAATCCTTCTAATTTAACCATTACCTTTTCTTAGCCTACCGTATTATGAAGTATTATATGTTCTTCAGAAATTTTCACTGCTTTAACAAAGCACAGTGACAAATGCTTTGATGAATGCCAAACACTGATGATAAATTTATTTTTCAGTCACTAAAACTATTTCTAGAAGCTCAGGCTATCATTAAAGGCCTGCAGTTACTGTAATTACACTAGCTATAAAATAAAAATTTTCTAAAAAGAAAAGCATTAAGCTATGAAAAGTTGTATGCTGCATACCTCTAAATTCAACTTTTCATTCATGGGATAACCACCATGTAAAATCAAGAAGCTGCAAAATTTAATTCTTATGTTAGCCCAGACTCCACATCCACAATCTCTTATCAAGTCTTAAATGGGCATAGTAAGTCAAGAGTGTTAGAATTACATACTGATGGAAGCAAGCAGTGGCTATGACTTCCCTAGACTGCTGCAAGGGGTCAATTTCCATGTCTGGTAACTACAATAAGCTTAAAACACCTACCTGCACACAAAAGGCCTGGAGGGGAAGGTAGCGCATACAGAGGAAGAATTCCTCTTCAATGCATCAAAAAACTGCCCCCCCTGAAAGGACCACATGGATAAATGTGGTGTATCTTAGAGATTGGAACAGGTACTTCAATTCCATTTATATCCCATAACAACCCTCCAAACACATTCACTTGAAGGGCTGCCTCTAAGGGGAACAGAGAAGTACTTACGTTCAGTATCAGAGCTGTGATGTACACTAGTGGTGTCAACATGGAGTAATTGGGAATCAGGAGCCAAGAACAGAAATAAAGCTGTCACCACTGATGTGGTCACTATTAGGTCCATTCAGATAATTTTCCAGAAAAAGGCTTAATTTTAGAGGTTTTGTACATTGCTGCAGGTGTCTGTACTCTTATGATACAATGTTTCTAATATATTTCATGGCTTACATGTTTTCCTTTATGAGGTCACATTTCACCACTCCATTTTAAGATGGCTTTTTGAGCTTCAGTTGTACTTGCCTCAGAAAGGGCCTCCGCATTTTTATGTACAGACAAGTAGAAACCGGCTGCTTCATTGCTTGTAATGCTTACAAAAGACTGAAGCACATATGCCTTTTGAAACAACTGTTCATAAAACTAAGAAAACTTTTCAGTATTGACGTAATTCACACCAAATACCCTAAAGATCTGAAGGTCTCCTGCCACTGATAAAATCCCCTGCACTACATCTCCTGTTGGTATACCTGACATGACTCAAAAAGTAATCAAATCCTTAGCATCAGAAGATGCTTGGGTAAGCTGCTCCAACACATGCAGTTAAAGATCAACATTCCATCCGGGAAATTATGCTAACTTCTTGAAAGATGTAATTACGCCATCTAGTTGATCACTATTGAGTAGCATTTTTAAGCCCACCAATTAAAAGAAGGCTTTATATGACACCACAAATGCAAGCAGACCCGACGGTCATTTCCTTTCACTCTGAAGAAAGCAGTTTAAAATGTATTAAAAAAAAAAAAAAAAGGGGCAGAAACAAACACCAAGAAACAAACCTAAAACAACTTAGTTACATGTTAAAAAACTTAGTTGTGTTGTATAATAAAACTCGTACTTGGTATAACACTGACTCTGCAAAGACTCCAAATGTTTCTCAGAAGTATGGTTTGGATATGTATTTGTAATCCTTCTGTTAGTTACAGTATAATCCTGCCTCTAAACACATAGGGAAAGGGGGAAAAGCCCTCAGACAAAAGCTGGAAGTGAATCAGTGATACTGATGCACAGAGAGGGGAAGAAAACACAAAAGCACACAACCAAAAGCCCTGAAACAGTACCTATCACCTGCTCTCACAGGCAAGAAACCTGTATGTCCTTCAGCTATCCACAAAGTGGCAGAATTCTTCAGTTTATAAATTCAGTGAGGTGAAAGGAAAAATTGTCTTGCAACTAATACCTGCTAATATACAGGCTGGGTATAAAGTTACAGTATCTAACAAGATAAGGTATGTGTCATAATAAAAGTCTTGTTTATTAATAAGTAAAAACGGGTGGGATTTTTCACTCTGTCTACAGCTCTACAGTGAGTAGACAGTCTGTTTTAAACAGAAGGCTCAAGTTGCTGTTTAGAGCAGGATACAAAAACATGAAAGCATAATTTCATAACTCCTAATTGTGAAGTTTCATGCTGAGGAAAACTATTTAAATCCTGTGACACAAAAGTTGTCATATTAAAAAATAAACTTATCAATATATTCAATGATGGATATGCAAAGCACTCACACTAAATGCTCAGCTGTATTTTTATTCTATGATTCTGGTTCTTGTCTTTATGCTAAGTCACAAAACAAGTAAACTACTTCCTCTGGCATTAGAACAGGGAAACTGAGCTCAGGAAAGCTGCAAGTCTTACATAAAGAAATTTTTCATTTGTATGTAAAGCTAAATGGTTTGGGGTTTGGTTTGCAGCAAAGGAGACTCAGATTTGCCAGCCTGTATCACTTTTCTTCCCTCCACTATCCCACCCCCCTTTTTTTCTTATATCTGGTTAGATTGTCCCTTCACAGTCTCTTAAATTGTTTCTGTGGAAGTCCCTGGCTCATTAGTGATGTGAATTTGACCTTTCACGCCACAGATCAGAACAAAGTGCAGTAGTTCTTGCATGGTAAGAAAACTAAAGCCAGACTGGGTATCTATCTTACAACATGCTTTCAACATTTACCCTAATAAGAAGCATTAACTATGCTTATTTCACAGTTAATCTAACATAACACTCGAATTTGCTAATTATGTCAAACCAAGTTTGATGCAAGGTTTGCATTACATGTGAACACATGATTTTATTACCTGTAGGATATTTACACAGGTATGTAATGTAAAAAGGTATGCAGATGACAAAAATTACATTATGATTCACTGAAGAAATATTAAAGAAGTACAAGACCTATGATACTAAGTAAGTTCACACACTGAATTTTGCGTTCTGCAAAGAGGTACTAATACACTTTTAACATGCAAGCAACACCCTCCCCTCCTCCCCATGTCAGCATCATTATGCTTTTTTATTTTTCCTCTCTTTGGCCCCTACACACTGCTTCCCACAGTCAGACAGTGGCCAGGCTTAGTATGACATGGGTTTAATATCCTCTAAATTTTGCTTGGCAACCAGAACATGGAGCAGCTGCAAAACCCACACAAACACAACAGAAACAAAAGGCTAGAAAACTTGCAGAACAAGCTTGTTTAGCACTGTGATTCTGACATCTGCCAGTAATTGCAACTAACAGATTTGTTATACATCAAAAACTTCATCAATCACTGGTTCAGAAGACTTGCTTCAAATTACTAACCATCAATGGTACAAAAGGCAATCAAAAGCTATGAATCTATTCAATGGCCAGTTTCCTATCTATAGATACTCAAGTCACTTAAAGATTCCAGAGAAAGCATCTTTCAAGACTATTAGCCGCTACTTTTAAAGAACTCTTTTGTACAAATCTAAAATGCTGCAAGTTACCCAATGAAGACATTATCCACAGTTCAGAACAGTCTGTAACAGACACAGAATTATTTTAAAGGAAAAAGCAACTCTCACCACTCTGTTCTTTAAATTCCTGGAATTTAAAGCCTGGAGAAGCAGGAATTCACAACGCTTTCCAGTCATATACTAACGACTGCATTCTGAATTAAATTACAGGTAATTTAATACTCTAACTCAATTTTCAGGTAAGTATAAAGAAAACCTTGACACTACACAAGCATTTATAAACAAGCTATGTCTGGTTTTTATTCCTCATTTGAAAGATGTTCAAAACAGGGCTGAAGGTAATCTAGTTTGGCTAGCCTGCTAACAGGAAAAACAAATATGAAATCTAGAAGCACCGGGCAGTAATTCTACCATATGGCTAAAAGCAGGGAATTAGCCTGGTAAAAGGCTGTGCTAGCGTACCGAATTCATTAACAACCCACAGCATTATAATTTTTTATTTTTTTTTTAACATAGTTCAAGAATAGTTTTCAAGACTACAATATCCTTTGATCTGGGTAACTACCTGATACAGTTAGCTTTCAAGACTACAACCAACTTTCTAGTTCACATTTAATCCTCACACAGTAAACTCTGACTTAGAAATAAAATCGAAGAACTGGCTTGTGACATGTTGAACTCAACTCCTATTAATCAAGACACAAATACTGCTTTTCTGCAATGTCATCATGCATCCAGGTACGAGATTTTAAACCTTAGGATCTACAGAGTCCTAGAGCAAAAACCAACATAACTGGAACAGTTGTTTCAGTCACGGAGTTACATTTGGCTTAGTTTTGCCTCCAAGGACATGTTTTCCAATGTGTTAACTATTTAGTCTTTCACCCAAACATTGCCAAGATACTGAAGTCCCCTACACAAGCTGGCAAATTAAAGTATCATTAGAGAAGATATAGCTCTGTTGTAGCGTTTAGTATTTTAAATAATTCCTTTTTGAGAAGGTATTTATCCTTATGAATAAATCTTCATCCCACAACATAAACTACTTAAAAAATTTTGTTAATTAGGTATCTAACAACTTGGCGCATGTAAATTGAGAAGACCCAGTGTGATTCATGAGCACATAATAAACTTAGTAGGTAATATAATGCATACGACCTAAGAAATGCCTATTTACTTCAAATTCACATGATATCTCAAACCTGCTAGGTATAATTACTAAGAATTCCTAGTGTTGTAAAAGGCACCTATTTAGAATTATTCCATTTTGAAGTTTCGCAATTGCCTGAATTTCAAAATCAAAATAACTCCTTAGTAATGAAATTGCACTTTACAAACTAGTCAAGAAAACAATGTTTGAAAACAGTATACAGTCATCCAGCATGACTTAAATGGCTAGCACAATGTATGGTTCTGGGATTTTAAGTATTCTGGCTACTTCTATATGCTATTACAATGGATACTTTAATATTTAAATTGCTAGAAGAAGAAGCCTATGTCTCAAACTATACCTTCACCACTTTGGCAATTATGGTGCTCTTGCTATCTATTTTAGCAAGGCACAGGTTTTCCTCTTTCCAAAATTAATAACAAATTCAACCACTGAAGTGACACAAGTGGCCTAGTCAGCAACCAAGGTCCAACTGTGGTTTGAGGCTGCAAATCTGAATTTTATATTGACATTTAAGTAGATGCTGCAGATGAAAGTCATAAGTACGCATAAGAAATGAAAAAATTGAGTTTGGATACACCACTGCATCTCATATAGTTGGAGAATACTAGTTAAACTAGAGGCTGTAAATTGCATTTCTCTTCATTTGACCTTTATGCTGTGTAAAGAAGCAGCCACTCCCTTGGGGCAGAGAATTTTGCTCTGTCAAAGCTTTCTATCTGGTGCAGAACAGTTCAGAATCACAGAATGGTTTGGTTCTTACGAAGCCTTTGAAGACCACCTGGTTCCAACACCCCTGCCATGGGCAGGGACACCTTCCACTAGACCAGGTTGCTCAAAGGCCCATCCAACCTGGCCTTGAACACTGCCAGGGATGAGGCAGCCACAACTTCTCTGGCCAACCTTTTCCAGTGCTTCATAACCCTCATAGTGAAGAGTTTCTTCCTTATATCTAATCCAAATCCACTCTATTTCAGCTTAAAATAATTATTTATCCCTTGTCCTATCATATCACTGCAGGTCCTGGTAAAAAGTTTATGCACAGTGATCATAGAAGCAACCTCAAAAGGGACTTAGTCCTCTAGCCCCAAAACCTCCAGTAACCTGCATTTCAGTTATTTCTGACAAATTTGTGTATAACTTGCTCTTTAAAACCATAAGGTTACTCCATAACCCATCAGTCTGTTTAGCACTTTGCTTCAACTTTAGACATTACATTAGAAAGTTTTACATAAATATTTAACTTCCTCTTTCTATTGTTACCCATTACTTAAAGCTGATTACTTCCTGCCCTGTTCAACAGAGGCACAACTCACAGACGATCCTGTGTTCTTGCTAGTATCCTTTGAGCTCACCAAGCAGTCCACCTCTGAAGCACACTGCTCCAAAGTAGACATAGCATTCCAGCTGAGACTTCACCCATACCAGAAAAGAACTACTTCCCCAAAAGGAAGGACTACTTTTTATTAAAAACAAAACAAAACAAAAACAAAAAAACCACCCCACATTTTTATTCTTTTTTTTCAAAAGTTATATCTTCTGACTTTTAGAAATTTTAAGTGTCACCCTAGCCTGCTTACTACACTATTAGTCTCTAAATTGCTAGTCAAAATTAATGTTGTTCTCAGCTTCTCTGATATGCACAGGTGCTCTAACACTGCAGAATTCTTATTTTTCATCAAGGGGGAGAAAAACTTCTAACTAAAAAATTGAACTAGCTTTCCTGTTGTTGGTGCACACACATACACACATATGCACACACTTTCTCTTGTTTCAGAATTCCTCTGGAGACATACACTGAAAGTTTTCTATCCCTCCACTTTCTAAAGACGAGAAAATTAATGTTCAACAATGCAATATGCAAAATGATAGAAAAGTAATTTCAGTTTAGGTTACTAGCATGTCTATTCACTGGGTCCTAACAGCCTGCAATTCAAACGGGATGTAAATCCAGTTTCAACAGTGTAACAAGTTATAAACTGGACTGAATTACTCTTACAATAACACATAGAATGATGTTAAGGAGCAAAGGAATAATAACCAAATCCTTACCGTTCTCGGTTAAATTTAAGTGAATGAAGTATAGCAGGTCTCTTCTGACGTAAGTTCCACAGGTGTAAGGTATCATCAGCCAAGGCACTCACAAGAGCTCCCTATAGGAAAGAAAAAGTTTTAGTCAACTTATTTCCATAAACCTACTAACAGTGTATCATCTTCATAGTGGAAGTACATTGCATATTTGCTACCAGGATTAAAAAAAAAATAAATCTATAAACATGCACATCAACAGCATAGCACATATAAGGTTTAAGTAACACTAATGAGATAACTGATGTGATCATACATCATTCAGCTCACCCACATTTGGTTCAGTGCTATACTGAGGGGTGATGGGGAAGAAGCAGCTTTCCCATGCATGATGTACATCAGTTCCCTCATGTCCAATCTCTGCAAAAAAACTACACAATGAATTCAGCTGCTAATATTTATATGCTGACAAAGCTAGTGAAGTTTGACTTCACCATTCCTCTGAGCTAGAAACCCCTCCACAAATCTGGCCTCAGCTAGCCCAAGAAAAGCGCTGCTCTCACATCTTGGCTGCTACACCCCTAGAAAGAAAATATATGTGAAATTGAGGGATCAGATTAGGGATCATTGCTCAGCTCATGTTTAAAACTGTAACTATAGAAATAAAACGAACCACTCACTGAAACTATTAGTACTATTGTAAACATTATTTACTACAAGAGCTAACTTGCAATGTTCATTATATGAATAAGTGTTCTCGGAAAAAAGTTCTTGCTTCTAGCAAGAGTACTCTAGAGACAAAGATTTTCAGCAGTTAGTCCAGCATTAACTAAAAGTATAAAAAGAATTTGTAATTGCTATTACTGTTTGCCATTCATGTTTAGAGGCACTTGTGTTAGCTGATTTTGATGCTTACTTACTGAGAAATTGAAGAAAAAACAGTCTCCTCTGAATTATGGAATATGCACATCATTTTACTAACCTCGTTAATCAGGAACTGAAGCTGAATTACTGCAGCTCCACTGTCATGCTGGCAGTAGCATTCAACTCCTGGCCTACCAAAGCTGGAATTGGTACCATTAAGGAATAATTGTTGTACGACACATAGAGGGAAAACAAACAAACAAACAAACAAGAAAACACCAAACACCATAACCAACATTGTCACTAAGACCATATTCAGACAAGTTAGCATCCTGCTTCTAGTTAGAAGAACCAACATATTTAACCATGGAGATCTGAATGATCACCACAAAAAATAATTTATAAACAACACAAAGGAACACGAAGTTACAAGGCCCACCCTGTTTATCTCCACGTAATATGAAAATGATCTATAATTGCTTAACTTAGTTATTTAAAGGATTTTTCATCAGAACATAACAGAATAATGAAGCAGTTATTTCCCTAGTGTTAAATATCAGAGCTAGTATAAGACGATGTTAATCTAAATGAGCATCATAATAAAAATTACCAAATTTTTCAAGTTTTAAAGGAGTTCTCTCCTTTTAAGCACTACTTACAGATGGAAGATCTGAATAATGCAAAGCATGTTGAAAAAAAACTCTGCTGCAACAGAGATAAAAAGACTGATATAGCCAAAATACGGCGATTCAATGGGAAATCATGGATAAGTTGCCGGGATCTCTGTATCATGACTGCCTGGATTCACACCAACTATGACATAACAAAAGCTTGTTCATTTTCCCTCTCACACGTAAATCAGTTCTGTATTTTCACAATGAATATCAAAAAATCAGAAGTAGCAGCAACAGAGAATTTTTTAATTCTCCACACTCGATTGATATATTAGTTGCAGAGATTCTGTATTTCAAATGTGGTTATCCCCCTTTCTTCTCACACAGAATTCAGGAAATTGTCCAACCTCTAGGAGACAGGGCAGAAAAAAAAAACCAAGTCTAGATGAATTGCACAAAGTAGCCGCTACTTCATCATTATAATATGCTCAGCATTTCTGGAATATCATTTTCCAAAGAGCTAAACACCTCTTGACAGCCACCTTAGTTTTTTAAAGGAATCATTCCAAAGATGTATGCAAAACAAGGAATATAATGTACAATTTGTTCTCTCAGTATACACTAGAAATTAATAAACCAGTACAATTCTCACCCGTTCTGTATTTTTTCCATTTACTGAGAAATTGTTGATCAAAACTGAAGTAGATATAAATACTCTTAAAAAATAAAAAATAAAATACATGCATTCAAACTAGAGACAGTTGAAAGGCTAAAGAGATTATTAGGTTGCATGCAAAAAAATTAAATATATACTCACAGCCTCTAAGCTGATGAGACAAAACATATCTACAATGGAAACAAGTCTGTTTCAGCACAGTATTTGAACTTTTAAACTTCAATCACATTCTTCTCTAAGGCTAATGAACCTGCATAACATCCAGTTAAGTGATGAGAGATACACTCTACAGATGTTGAATAATCCAGCAAATTTAATACCAGTTTCTTCCCTCAACAGAATTAGTAATTATTTTTATTCTGGCATGGAAGGGCTTAAAGAGCCAGCTTGCCTCATCTGTTTTTTTCCCCTTGAATTTTAAATTTTTATCTATATGTTTCTTGCATTAAGAAGTCATCTGTAGCCCACTGACAGTTTATACCTCCAAGCTTAAAACTATGGGGGGTGGGGATATCCCCATAAATGATACCTTCCTACAAAAATTCAGAATACTTTTAATGTAAACTCATTGCTTTTGCATTTATTATGCGTTGACTACACAAATTGCCACATTAGGAAAAAAAAAAATAAATATATCCTCACAAGGAATACTGATCTTTCAGAGCTTGCTTCTTGGTCTTCACTTGAATTAACAATTCTTTGCAGAAACAGACAAAAAGAAATTTCCATGAAACTCAGATGCTTACAGGAACTGAAACGTAAAACTTATTTATCTGCACTGACACAGGTAGTTTTCATAAAAAAAAAAAAAAAATTTTCTCCAGAGCACATCCCTTGAACATCAGCTTCCAAAATAATGAAATGTAGCCCCTTTTTGTTCATCCACACAGTTAATTTGGAATTAAGGCTTTAGAGCTACCTTGCTTCAAAACAAGGAAAAAACCCAGAAAACCAGAGAAGCCCACAGATTCCTCTATTTACTTCAACCTTCAAATTATATCTCATATGTTCTTTAAGCACTTCTAAAGCAAATATTTCTGAAGGCAATACTCCCCCCCCCAAAAAAAAAAAAAAAGCACAAAACCCCATAAAACCTTGAATATTTCTTTAAACAACAAAATAATTCTTTCACATTTTCAAGGACACCTGCATCAGTTCTCTCTCCAGAAATCAGTAAATATGCAGCAGTAGGAGTAAGTTTACACAAGCTTTAAGCATTCAGAGCAAGTTCTTCTTTTTGACAAATTAGTGGAAGCCTCATATGCAGAACTGAAAATAGTCTGGCTTTTTTATAGAGCTTGCAGCTATCAAAAATAGTCCTTGCAGTAGTCCGATTTAGTTCTTTTACCCAAGGATTATGTCATCTCCACTTTTTCACCTAGCAGCTAAAATTATTCTTCTCATCTCAAATTAATATCATCCTCCTAACCAGCATTAATCTTCTTCTCTAAAGCAAAGCAAAGCATCCCAGTTTTGCAGGGTATGCTGAGTTGAAAAAACATGCCACTTAAATGCTGACTGTAGAAGGATAATAATACATGCCTGTTTCAGTACATGTTAAGCATTTCTCAAGCACCCAAAACAGGCAGCATCCCAAGCAATGCAGTTTGTCCAAATCTATACTTGCCTATGTGTGCTCTCACTGTACTAAGCAGTGATCATCTACTGCACAGTAGTCCCCAAAACAGGCAAAAAATAATAATGAATAATGACAAGATGGACAAAGGATTTTAATGTTGTAGACAGGAAAAATTCTCTGCCAAAGAGCTAGGGTAGCTCTAGAGGAAATAGTCTGCCCTGGGCAATTTTCTAAACAAAGACACTTTCTTTCTTCTTCACTTTCAAGCATTTCTTTCTACTATTCCTGCTTCATCCCCATTCTAAATATTAACAAACTGGATAAATTACTAGCTTCTCAGCTGTGCATTTGAACATTGCTTCTGTGTTCCCCGCTACAATTAGGAAATTAACCCTAGAAAACACTAGTATTTCACTGCGTGGGTTGTTTAGGGGTTTTTTGGGGTTTTTTTTTTTTGTTTTTTTTTTTTAAGTAAGTAAGATACAAAAGCTGTGGCTAAGAAAAGGAAGAGATAACGTACTTGAGTCCTACAGCAGCATTCATTTCCATAACTCCTAGAAGTGCAGGTTATACAGAAGCACAGTATCACAATAATTTTATATTGCATAATGACACTGATTTACTTTGACTTGTGAGAAAAGGGAACAGTTAAAATATTTTTCCAAACAAGCTCCAGGCCTAAGGTTACACTCCCCTCCCCCCCCCCCAAACAAAATTAAAGCATTTCAATTAGTGAAATGAGAGTTGTCCATGCAAAATATTCTCTTAAGAAGTATTATCGGCACTGAAGCAACCTGGCACACATCTGCCTTAAGAAGTCACATTTTGAAACAGAAAACTAATTCCAGAAAATTTATGAAAGCCTCAGAAGAACATTTTGGTTGCTTGCCTTTTTTTTAAGTTACTTTAAGTAGACCTAGGGAATATAGGGTTCTTCTTCACCTGCAGTTCACCTAACATAGGAGGCAGTTCCAAAAACTATAGCTATCAATTCAAGCCCTAACATAAATCAGTTATGAGACATTTATAACATTAATTACGTCCCAAACTATCACCACACAGACAGTCACATCTTCATGTCATTACACTGCTATGAAAAATTTTGATAGCACAGAACAAGATATGGACCATGTTCCTGTATCATATTTGTCACTGTTATGATATTTAAGACAAATCTGAAACTGTAGCAACTTTTAAAACTAATTCCTAGATGCTTCTCAGAACTGTAGCTGTAACACCTCACAGTACATAAATATTTGACAATTTTAATGAAGGAAAAAAAAAAGATCTCCAACTAGAGGAAAAAACATGTCACTTATGTCAATTACATACAAAGCACTAAGGGCAGTAGATAACTCACAGTATTCTTACATGTACCAGTCTGCAGCATATAGGTCTCCAAGACTACACATTATACTGACAAGTTTTACTATAGTCATTGCTATGTAGCAGTTTTCCACTTTACTTGCAGCAAAACCATCACTTAATTTGCACACACTTTTGTGGGTGCTTTGATTGTGGTCCCCAAGAACTACTGCAACAGAAAAAAAACAGTCACGGTGAGATTTCCAAACAGTAGTTGAAGTACATAAAGATTAAAAGTCTGTCTGGTGTTACTCACCATTGCCCTGTCTGGATACAATGCAACAACAGATACAAAGCAAAAGACTAACTTTACTACAAGTTACAGAGTACCATAAAGTCCACTTACACATCTAAGCAGGACTGAAATAGCACAAAAGCAGATTCATGCAACTTTCCTAACTTTCAATCTTGCCTGCACCTAGATCTAATCAACACTAATACTTGCACATACAAAAGCATGATTTCACAGAAACAATCTTATGAAGAACAATCTATCCAGACATACAGGTATTTAGCAAAAGAGTTATTAAAAAATAAAAATCTGGAAGTACTACAGTCAATGCTGTCTACAGAACTGACTTTGCTACAAAGAAGACAATAAAAATCCAAAAAATACTTCTGGGGGAGTTTCAGACTTCAGACCAAACCTGATACGGTAAAGTTTTTTTTTTAAAAATAGTGATATGATACAAGTCATTTCCTTCTAAAGCTTTAGGCCTGCATAACATCTTGCTGTGTTTATACCACTCAGCTAAGCAAGTCTTTACTCCTCCCAGTTTCTCAGTATTTCTGTCTGCAAAAGGATACAATAATGTTAACATATCAGATCAACTTTTCTATATGTAAACAATAGCACCATGGCCTTTAAAATTGAGACTGAATTTTGTCAAGTGGAAATACTACCAAATTACTATTAACGATTTGCTATGGAAATTCCAGCTGGACCATTGCAATGAATTCTCCTTCTGCCAGCTAAGGAGTGTGAGAAGGCAAGAAAACTGACAGTAAGGAAACAGGGTAAGAAAAAGGCAGATGTCAGATACAGTTAGAAGACAGGGGCTACAACTTCTCTGCAAATACAGTACCTGTGAATTAGCTGATATCTAGGTACAGCTTGACCTCATTACTCGGACAGAGGTCAATATTACATTTTTATATTTGGAAATCAAATCAATTGTCATTAGAGAATAAAAATCTGTAACTTCCAGGCAATAAAAGAAATGAAATAAAATCTACATTCAATTAATTCTGTTAGTTGTAAGGACAATAAGAATGCAAGGTACCTCAGAGATAAAGAGGTTAGGAACTCAGTCCTGGAAGGTTACCAAAAGATTTTTCCCAAATATCTTCACTTCTCTTGGAGAAGGATTGGAGAAGACAGGAATATAGAGATCATTTACATGCCAAAACACTGGGAATGCATTTTTTTTTTCCCCCTCATTTTCTAGGAATCTTAACATAAGTTCCCAAATGTTTTTTGGAGAGCAATGGTATTGATTGCTCAGTGTTTTTTTTTGCTGGGGTTTGGTTTTCTATTTTTTAATAACTATGAAAGCTAAGAGGCTGTGTTCAGATGATCTGTTTGTCAAAAACAGTATTTAAGATGCATTATCATGAAATTATTTAATACCATTTGAGTTCAGCAGTTCTTACATCTGACACTCATAATGAGTTTGTTCTTTCATAAGGAGGGGTGAAAGCATATCATTTGTCCTTTTTCTGTTGGGGGGGGAAAGGAGCAAAACCAGGTATGGTATTTAAACTGTTGATGTTAGATTTTATTACAAATAAAATCTTATTACAAACAAGATCTATTAGCTTAATAGGCTACAGAAAACTATTACTGCTATTGGCCACTGAAGCTTTAGAAATTTCAGTGAAGTTGTGTACTCACAACTGCCTGGAAGCTGAATTTCTCAATTTCCAGACCAGGTACAAATAACATTAGTTGCTGCATAAATACAGATCAACTTCCTTAAGTATTCACTTTGTTTATAAAACAATACTCAGCTCCTTGAATCGGTCGGCTTCTGATGTTTAAATGCTAACTGAAAAAAAAAAAATAAATAAAAATGTTCAATTAACAGGGTAAGAAAGGAGCTCTGTTTTGAAAAATACCAAAGTACATAGATCTTAAAGTTCATTAACTAGCTTCTGTATAAAAGAAGTTCCAGCAATTTTAAAGCACAAACCCTTTTTTATTTGCTTAGAGTTACACATTTTCATTTTGAATATTTTTTTAACTACTTTGCATAGAAACCAATAGAGAATGGATAGTAAGCCATTCTTTATTTCCAATCCATTTTCTAATGATAATAGCTAGGAGTCAAAGTACACCTTAAACTTCAAAGCTGCTTACATAAATATGCACAAATACATTATCTCCCAAACAGCTATGAGAACTGCCAGGAAATTTTCTGTAAAGGCTCTATTTGGTAGAATTTTCTCATAACTGCCAGTGAGAGGCAATCGTTCATTAGAACAAGATGTAATTAGTAGTACAAATGCAAACAGGATTAAAAATCTGTGATTTAAAAAACAAACAAGAAACAAAAATTGTTTTTAATTATAAGCTTCTATATGCACAATTTACAAATATCAAAGCATGCTCTTAAATGAAGAGGTAAAAACATCAATTTAGGCTAAAATAACATTCTATTTTCAAAAAAGTAACAAGCTATGAAGCTATAAGCTTTCCTTGATTTTATTCAATTTGTTTTCTTATCCAGGTTTTACGACTAAGAGGTTCTGCTACTTTAGTCAAAAAAGCTGTATTTCAGCATTAATGAAAAAAAAAACAAAAAACAAAAAACAAAAAAAAAAACCCAAAACTAAGACACCAGCCAAAAACAGTGACTAATCTGGTACTTTTTTTGGTGGAATGGAAGGAAAGGAGAATGATAGAACACAAGGGGAAAGAGTCCGAAATAGCCTAATGGTTCCTCTGACTAAGCATGATGTAGTGAAATGGGTGGTAAACTGCTAATTCACTAAAGTTTTTTCCGAAGACCCTATACAGACAAGTAAATCCAGGAAATGATATATTTTGAAAGATCTTAATCAAACTTCAGAGGCAAAATCTTTGTGTTCTGTTGCAAGCTTCCAAGTCCTGCTCATCTGTCAATGTAAACCAGTTTAATTTTTGTCAAATTTCAACATGTTATTACAGACATTCTATCCTTCTGGTAGCACATACTGTATTATAATATCAATAATTAACCATGCTTTTACTCTTATGTGCATAGCTTCTTGGCCAAGGCTTAAGGCAGGACCATTCTATGCTCTTAGAAATGAGGAATAACTGGAGCAAGAATGATGCCTTTGCCCAGCATCCAAGTATTTTGTACAGACATTGCCAACAGTAGCATTAACAAATGTAATGTTCTGAACTAGATGTTAAGTGAATTTATATACCTATTTAGTTTCACTTATGAAAACACAAAAACCCATAGATATTATCTAATAAGGACAACTCAACTTTGCCAAAGACCATGGCCAATCCCGGAACAATCACAATTACTGTTTGCCAACACCAATTTCTGATTGCAAACTAGCCCTTTTGCTAGGTCCAGAAGCCTCTCTTCATTCACAAAGCACAGTGTAAAACACCTCCCTTAACTCTCACCTGCCACACAAACCTTCTTCAGTTATTTTCAAGTCACTGACTACTGGATGTTCATAACAGAAGACTAACTGTAACCAACTAGCCATTCCATCTTAACTTGGTTCAAATACAAGCCCATTCTTCAGTCCTCACCCTGCAAATTGAGTAGTAGCTAGACTAATCTGCTGAGTCCCAGTTTCATTTTTATCTTGTTAACCTTTTATACCGTTTTGAGGTTATACAGAGTAAGACCTTAGGTACTACTACAACTTAAATCAACTGCAGTGGTTCCCCCAGCCCTCCTGATCCTCTGCTATAACTCAGTTAATATTTCACTCCTTTTACAGAACGTATTATTCTCACAGTCTTTCCTTTTGGCATCAATGCCTTATTTCTCAAATTACCCCATTATTCATATTTTTATATTATATATATATATCACTACCTTTATACCCCTATTCATCGTTTTTAACTTTTCTTATCCCAAACCAGGTTTTGCCTCATCTATCACTTTTACTATATCACCTATCCAATTTATCATTCTTCATATATCACTTTTGAAAAACAAGGCATAAAAATCAAGTGACTAAAGCAGACAGAACTGAAGAGATTAAAAAAAAAAAAAAATAAAAATAAAAATCACCACACAGAAAAACCCCACACTAAACACTTAAAGAGTGCTGGCAGATCTGGATGAGAAAAAGGTCTTAAAAACCACCTTATATTAACATTTACATTGGTCACATGTATGAAGTCCTCCCCCAGAGTTTGCTGTGGTCTCTCAGTACTGATTAGTAGCTTCCTCCTCTGGACACAATACTCCAATACTTAACTTGTGGATAAGTCTTAAACCCACCCTTATGCTTCCCACACCATTTTGCCTTGTATCAAGGATGGAAATAACTCTCTCTTCCACATAAGCTTCTGTAGAAAGTTTAGCTTATTGCTACGAGTTTTCTCAATACAGTGACGGACGTTATAGCACAATTTTTTGCTTTATGCAGCCTTTTGAAGTACTTGTCACTAAAGTCACCTGTTGAAGTGCTAAGAGGGTCACAGACTAGAAGTACCAGCACCTCCATTATATAGCCAAATCAAGACCTCAAATCAAGCCAGCAGATACCTCTCTGTCTATACCAATTTGACATGACAATCTCTCCCAGAATCATAGTGCTCACAACCTGGAAGATCTTCCAAATACCCAAAGTGATGTTCAGAAATAGTATTGATGCTACTGCTTTAAATATTTTAGCTTGCAGTGTGTAAGTCCTAATTTGAGACTAATGCAATAAATGGGTCTCGGGAGAGTTTCCATGAAGTCTGCTCAAAGGCGTAAGTAGAGAGAATTCTTGAGTGCCATTTTGAATGGATAAAACTTAAGATTTTTACAATAAGCTTCAAACATATATAAGCCATCAATAACTATCCTCTCAGTGCTATGCTTAAAAAGGTTATACTGCAAAATACTTAAGTGTTTTAAATTTTATTTTAAGCCTCCTCAGGTTCCACTACTGCATCATAATTTTTAGGTTTCCAAATCCCCAAAGGAACTGATAAACTTATTGTTTCAGTATTATCAAAGTAGTAGTGACAATTTCATAGGTGCGCTCAAAATTACCAGTACGAATGAAAAACTAAGGTACAATTCAAGCAATTCAATAGATGGCACTCTTCCACCAAAATCAAAAGAGGAAGCATGTCCTCACACAAACAAGTGGTACCTTGGGGATGCAATTCTTATTTTCAATATGCAAAACCAGTTCTTACTCATTACATTGATTTTTTTCCTGTGCTTTTCATAGAATTTACATGTCAGAATATTAAACGTGATTACTGTTTTGTTGAAATACATGTGAATTTACTTATTTTGTTCGGACATCTGTACTATTACACATAGCTCCATTCCACACCACAAAAATAGCTGCATATCAGTGTTACATGTAGTCATATTTGTGGCTTGTGTTTACCAGAAAGCCAACTTGAGGTGGACTATCAAAAGGTTGACATTGTCCCTAGAAGGTGCTTATGGAACCTTAACTCCTATATCCACAAATGTATTATGGTAATTTATTTTTAAGGGCTTAAGCACTACCTCACCATCACTATTAAATGTTTTACATTATTTAAATAACCTTATTTTAAAAACAGTGTCATAGACATTAGAGAAACCAAAATTGCCAGATAAAAAAGGCATTAAGACATGCAATTCTTCAATATAAAAATGTGAAGCATAGCATTAAAAGCAATGCTACACATTCCATCTTAGTTGTTGCAGATGCCACCAGAAATCTGTAGTTTGCTCTCTCAGTGTACTTGATGACTTCAGATGGATTCTTTTTTTGGCCCCAAGAAATGCATCACTTGACAGTGCTAGAGAGTTCCCATGAGAGTATGAACACAGAGCTACTGTTTTTATACAGGCTGTAGATGTCAGAAACAAACAGCTTTTATTAGCATTGGGAAGGCATAATTCAGACAGTATGGAGAGGTTTCCAAGTATCTACAGATCAGTTCAAGACTGCAAAAGGATGGAACACAGATCAACAGAAAAGCACAGTCCGAAGCAGTTCTCCTATGCATCTTTCCTGCAGTTTTTCTAGTAGACACATTATGAGCTGGAGGGAAGGTATTATCTTGCAAATCCAGCTTCAGTGAGAGGTTGGGTTTGTTTTGGTTTGGGGTTTTTTTTTTTTTTGATAGTTTAGAGAACCTGCTCATCTTTTAGCCTTGTATGTTTCCAGTTCCTGTCAGATTACAAGTAATGTCTGACAGCAGGGCAGATGAACACTGCCTGAAGTATTACAAGAATGTTTTACTTGTTTGTCATCTGCTAGCAATTACTGAGGCTAAAGAGTTATTCTTTCAAAGTTGATTAAAAAAATATTAAAAAATAAATAAAAAAGAAGTCTTGCAGGTAATATTTGCTGTAAATTTTATGAAAACAAGAAGATGAGAAGAGGGAAGAAACACAGATTAGACCCATATCCCATCAAAAGTAGAAGGGTGGCAGCATTACCTCAACATCCTAAAATAGAGGCTCTGCATTAAATGCTGCAATCACAGGAAACATTGCAAATGTTACAACACACAGGTAATTATACTACAAGATAGAGCCATAGGATAGCAGGTTTCACAGATAAAATGTCTGTTTCCTCTAGATAAAATAATCTAGAATTATGAATATCCACATGTTACAATTCATTTCCTAGAACTAAAACTGTTCTGGTTCCAAAGAAGGGGAAATGCCATTCTCTTCATATAATGGCTTGGAGAAAATGTTATATAGAACAAATCCCAGTTTTGAGGATATCAAAGATGAAGAACTAAACCTGTTTTGCTGCTCAGCAATTACCAGGTTCCTCCACAATCCTGTAGTTTAACTGAAATACCTAGCAATAATTCTGCAAGAATGAGATTGTCTTAAAAAAACATACATGCATCAAAATTTATTAGTTTGACCTCTGACTTATTATGAATGAGGGAAGGGTTGCGCAAGTAAAGAAAACTGAGCATTTGTCTACACTTGCTGCATAGTCCAAGAAAGATGCAGAAAAAGAGTAGAGATTTTCCTTTCCACACAGTGTTGCCATCTCCTTCACTCCCACCCTGCTCCACAAATGCCAAGAGAAGACATTCACATTTCCACTATTCCTCCCTCTTTCTTAAATGGTAAAAAGAAGGCAAGGTAAAGAGCAAGTCTGCACAAAGATGCACTTGAAGACATACAGCCAGATTCCTCAGAAAACTACAACTTTCAAAATGACAGTTGTTCAAGTACAAAACTAAGGAAGTTGGAACTTTTTTTAAAGCAATTTGGTTACCACTGGAATCCTCAGCAACTTATTTACACATGAGAACCACTTGAAAGTGCAATGACTGCAGCTTCTGTCTTTTAAGACAAAACTATTAAAAAACTCAGTACTCATACATCTTCCAAAAAAGTAACCTTTATCATCATCACTCTTCACAGGACTTCTCCCACAAATAAAATTTAAAATACAATAAAATAAAACTCAAACACTCACTATTTGAGGTAGATTATCACCACAGCCCAGAGCTTTAACAAGGTTTTAAATGTCAATGCCTAAAGTTACAGAAGTCAGACAGGGTTTCCCACCTTCTGTAAGGAAGTTTCCAGCATGGAAAAGAGCACTTCAGAAGCTCCATAACATTAAAACATCCAGGGACTCAGACAAAAGGAAAGCATTGTCTAGAACAGGACTCACCATCCAACCTCAAGGTGGTTTCTAAGCAGCAAACACTGATCATTAAAATTAATGCGGCATTATATTCAGACCTGCTTTGAGTCAGGAGAACCTGCACTGATACAATGTAATTAACTGCTTAAAGTACTTTGATTAATCCATTTGCTTCAATGTTTCAGTGCCAGACAGCTTTTCTGACAGGCCAATACAGAAAATGAAAATAGTTTTGAAAGTTCACTTTTGTAAGACCTTTCGTCAGAAAGCACACGTGGAAACCAGCCATGTAACTCTCAGCCAGCTTGTGCAACTCACTAGAAGTTGCAACATGTGGAAGTTTTACATATGCTCTGCATAATGAGGAGTAAAAACACAGAAGGCTCAGATAAATGATGGAATACTAGGCATCTAAATTGGTATCTGTTAGACTAAACCTATGATATTACACATTTACTAGAAAAAAAACAAGCAAATCAAAACAAAAACAACAAACAAAAAATCCCACCCAAAACCAAAACCCAAACCAAACATACAAATAAAAAAACCCCTCACAAAAAAAAAAAAAAAAATCAACACAACAAACCAAACAACAAACCCACAAAATCACAGGGTTTTTTTTTTTTTTTTACTGTTTCCAAGATTTGGCTAGAAAAGTTTAAAGAGAATGAATGTCATCTTTACAAGGTACATTAAAAGTTAATTTCTTCTTTCAAATGGTAGCATAGCAGAACAGCAATCTAATAGCAGAACAAATAATCCCGTTGTATGTTTACAGTGGTCAATAGCTCTGTGTGAATTGGAATAAAATAAATAAAAAACAAACCAAAACAATAAAAGCATTACACTTCCTGATGGTAAAGAACTCCACTGAAGATAAACTCAAATCACAAGTATTAAGGGTAGGCAGAAAAAAAAAAAAAAAAAAAGAGAACAGCTGGAACAAGTCCAGAGGAGGGCCACGAGGATGATCAGGGGACTGGAGCACCTCCCGTATGAAGACAGGCTGAGGAAGTTGGGGCTGTTCAGCCTGGAGAAGAGAAGGCTGCGTGGGGACCTCATAGCAGCCTTCCAGTACCTGAAGGGGGTCTATAGGGATGCTGGGGAGGGACTCTATGTCAGGGACTGTAGTGACAGGACAAGGGGTAACGGGTTAAAACTTAAACAGGGGAGGTTTAGATTGGATATAAGGAGGAAATTCTTTCCTGTTAGGGTGGTGAGACACTGGAATGGGTTGCCCAGGGAGGTTGTGAGTGCTCCATCCCTGGCAGTGTTCAAGGCCAGGTTGGATGAAGCCTTGTGTGGGATGGTTTAGTGTGAGGTGTCCCTGTCCTTGGCAGGGGGGTTGGAATTAGATGATCTTGAGGTCCTTTCCAACCCTAACTATTCTATGATTCTAAAAAAAAAAAGTGTATTTTCCTTTACAAAAAAGAGATCTTTACTGGCCAGCCCCATGCAGATTCACTTCAATTCTTTGAAGCACTAGAATTCTGGAAGTCTTTTGCTTGCAAAATATCTCAAGGATCATGAAAAAATAATAATCCAAACTAATTGACAAGCTAGCACTGCAACCTGAAGTCTGATTACTACTAACTTTTGCCCAATGAATGCCCAGGTTCCTAGCTTCAGTCTCCAGGAAAGGCTGACAGAAGTAGACTGATCAATCTAGAATCACCTACAAATCCCATACACATCCTGAGTCTGCTTGACTCACTAAACTTGGCAAGTCTGCAGAGAACAAGTAGTTTTCAAATTAATTCTGCAGAAACAAAGCTGCAGAGTCAGGCCAAAGAAATGTTTCAATGGAATCAAGCCTTATCCCTCCACACAAGCCTCACACATACACAAAGTTGACACTCCCTGAGCAGAGGTGAAAGAGAAAAGAGTTAAATCAATCATTCATTCCAGACCACTAGAGATGGCCTCTTCCAGGATGGATATATTCTTTGAAACCATTCAGGGACAACAGCTACAGTTAACTACCAGGAGCTGCCCTGTACAAAAGCACACTTGAAAACCATAAGATATATTCCTGAAGAATCATTTAGTGAGAAAATTAAATCAGTCAGGTACAGACTCTGAAAACTGCTTATGTGTAAAATAAAGTCTAACTAGGTTTCAAAAGACAAGCAGAGATTATTTCTATTAACAAATAATTACCAATAATGCAAAATAGCAACTATGGAAGGAAGGATAACTTCATATAATCTCCACAAAGACAAATGAAGAAAGGAACACTAACTAGCAGCCTGTTGTATGAACCCAGCATGAAGTCTTTTTTACTAAAAAACACTACAAACTGATACATGAATTCCAGTCAAGCATCAACAAAAATACCATGCTGAATGGCATTTATTAGTAGTCCTTGAAAAGAAAAAGACAGCCAAATAAGTAGCATAGCAAATATTTGTGACCAGCACTGAGCTACTAAGATAGACTACTAAATATTTTTTAAAGTTCTTATTAGGAGCTGAAAATATATTCATAATAATTCAGTATCACTCAGAGAATGCACTTACACTGATCATCTTTAAAGATTCTCCATAAATACAACATTAGACATAAAGACATGTGTCAACATAAAGACAGCACTGAGTTTAATTTCATCAGAAGTGAACTCACCCCAGATTAAGTACATTTGTATAATTAACAGTTATATGTTCTTAAAGTACTATAGCAGGCATGAGAAATTACAGACTACAAAGGATTTTCTACTTTTAGGGGAAGAGGGATTGGTAGGAGAAAAAAAAAAAAACCAACCCAACACCCCCCCCCCCCCCCCCATGTGGACAGTTTCCAAACTATGCTTTTAAATATTTTACCTGTTTTATGACATAAATCTGCTAATTTAAAGTTTGAAACTAAATAAAATTTCACAAATATTTTGCAAAAACAGTCTCTTCGAGTAAGCTTTCCTACAGCAAGTGAGATTTTACTCCTAAAAATGCCAGTCCATTACTCTGCAAATTAGAACTGCAGTAACATCTTTTGCCAAACAGGTACAACTATTGTAGTAGCATGCTATAACATAACATTGAAGAATGGCACAGAGTAGTTTTTCCCCTTTGAAAACTTGCTCAAGGTCATTGTTTTCTAAACTTGCCCAGCACTCTAACTGCAACAGTAACCTCCACTGCAGACAAAAAAGCAAAGGCAGAGAACATTATCAGATCACTGTGTGATTACCACACTCAAGTTTTCATGCCAGCTTCATCAACATTAAAACTGACCGCTATACCACACCAACAGTCTGTGTTTCATATTTTACCATATCAGGGAAACTGTTTCATCAACTGTTGAGGCATCAGATAAGTTTTGCTTAAGCAAAATTTCATTTCATTGCTAACAAACCACAGAAACTGAGAAAATTTCAAATTGTGTTTCTAAAAAAATTGTAGTGTGAAGTAATGAATTGAAGAAGTTTGTGCAACCATGATATTGAACAACTTCGTAGTTAAGGAATTCTTTCCTTCAACAGGACTCTGCCAGAACAAGAGCACAGGAGCCACTGTACTGGCTCAAGCCAGAGGCCCACGCAGCCCAGCACTGTCTTCTACAACAGCAATCCAACGTTATTTAAGGAGAGCAAACAAGCCTGGCCACTTTTTGCAAGACTATCCCCTTTCTACTCTCAAACCAAACCCTCCAAACCTACTGGATGGGGTGTATTAGAGGACAAATTCCAGTCTAGTCCCTTTAGCATATGCTTATTGAGAGAATTTGTCCATTCCCCTCCCATATGCACTGGTACAGCCTCTGCTGACACAATCTCCCACACCCACAAATCCTAGAATTTCACTAGTCATTATATTCAAACTAAAAATTGGGGGTTTTTTCCTCTTTTAAATCAGTCTCTCTCTTTTAAATCATTTAGCGAATGCCCCTAGTTTTTACACTGCAAATTTGCTTAAATAACAGCTCAGCATATATTTTAACCAGTGTCCTCTTGATTTGACAACTGATTGTTGAGCATTGTTGATCCTCCTGTAAGGCAGTCACTCCATTCACAAGAATTATCCTTTTCCTTCTCCAAATCCTTGCCACTTGAAATGCAGAGAAAAGAAAAACATAGGACTCAAAGTGAACACACCATTGCCTATATGACAGTAAAATGATACTTTCTTTAGTCACTATGCTCTTCCAAGTTTGCTAAGTAAGCTTGGTAACAAAAAGCAAAATGCCAGCTTCCAGTAGTTGGTTCAGAGAAAAGTACATATCCACTTATCCACCAATTTGAAGCTTTGTACTTCGACTGCTGTACTATTTATACCTCAAAGTTTAAGCCGATCCAATTTTTTTCTTTAACATATTGTATGTTTTATCTAGAATATCGTACATTAAATATGTTTCTAAATATAAAATAAGAATTATACATCTCAGGTAATATCAGCTTGATTTCAGACAGGTGAATTACTATGACATGATACACAAAACTTACAAACTAAACATTTAAGTAGTATTCTTAGCCTTGCAAGTTTCTGCAGCCTTACTAGGAATTGATTTCCTTCCTCTCTCCCTCCAAGTCAATCTTGAAAATAGAAGAAGACATTTGTAAAGGACAACTCAACTGTAATTGAGTTATGAAAACCTGTAGGTAGGTAACAACCAAGTATTTCCCTCCTCCTGGTTTTAGAAACTATCCTTTTTTAAAAAGGGCTCCACTAAGGTAAGAGCTGAAGCCTGTAAATATTCTGCCCAGGCCAGGGTGCACTAGACACAGATAAGTCAAGGTCACTTTTGCAAATTTAAGGGAGAAGAGCTTGTCCGTAACTTTAACAAAATAGCAAGGATCTCTACAACTTCCATCTACTGAAACGAAATGCAGGCAGCTTCAATTTGCCACAGGAACTGGTGACAATGATTTCTAGTGTTTATTAGGCTGATACAGATGACTTTATTCCCAGGAAAAAGAGTAATAACAGCCTCATTTTTATCTATTTTATAAAGAAGACTTTTTTTAGTGACTACCATATACTCATATTTAAACCATACACCATCACATTTCTGGCCCCTTTGGAACTGTAATTTCTGGTACCAAAATAGAGCTAGCTTTAAATATAGTCTCCTGCAAATACAAGTCAGTTCTGCTGCAAAGTTCAAATACTGATACATTCAAATATTTATCACTTAGCTCCCCAGTTATAGCTATGCACCAGCTGTAATGTCTACATACTTGCAGATCTGTAGAAGTTAAGATTTTTTTCTGTACAGCGGTATTTGCAAACTGCTGTAACATGCATCCCTACAGCGGCTAGCACTATTTCCACACTGAACATGTTAGAGTTAACTTTCCTGTATTGAAAGAGATGTGTCTACTAAGTTTTAGTCAGGTTATCTATAGAAAATTACAAGAGGTAAGAGAGGCTGCACAAATGTCATAAAAAAGTACGGTCTGGAAATGACAGAATGCACTATTAGTTAAGCACAACAAGACTATCACAAACTAGTGGAATTGCTTCTGGTTATGACATAAAATGCAAGATGGCAGTTCCTAAATACATTGCAACCAAACTTCACCATTAGCACCTTCTGACATGCTGCTTCTCCCACTGGGAATTGCCAGCAGAAAGAACAGATCATCAGTCAGTAAAGTTTGCACAGGAAATGCCACCTACACCCCAGAGTTTCTCCTCCCTTCCCTTCCTGTACCCACCCCTTCCCTCCCCCCCCCCCCCAACTTTTTATCCAGAACAGCATTTATTTGATCAGAAAATGATTGGAAAAGTATTAATGTTAAAAACAAACAAACAAACAAAACGACATTAACCACAAAAAAAACACAACCAGAAAAAAACCACCCACACAGTTCTTACAATTCAAGCAAGAAAAGAAGCAGTATTACAGAAGTTAACTTCTACCTCTTCCTTCTTACAGCAATCTCTAAAGCATCTCTAAGTCTTTTTTGTTTTTTTTTTTTTTTTTTTTTTTTTTTTACTATTCCCTTTGGCTATTAACATAATTGGGAATATATTCACATTAGTTCCATGTGTAATGCCTGAAAGAAAACAAGTAGAACAATCTAGTCCAAGACAACTGTCAGTAATTGGTGGGGAGCAGGGGAGGGGAAGGTTTGGACTTATATTTTTGTTTAGGTTTCTTTTAACTGAAAGATGGAGAAGTACAAAACAAATTTCAAAAAATGCTAGCATTTTTTTTTTGTGAGTAGCTGCTATAGCTGTTATTTGAATACTATTTTCTTTGGCCAGCAGCCCTTCGGAAAACATGGAAACATTACTAATAAGACTGTGTACTTTAAAGAGGTAAGCTCCCCCTTCTCTTTCTTCACAGGTTAGTAACTCATCAGGATTTCTTTGTGAAGTATTATGTTTCCCATCGAATTATTTTAAAGAATGAGGGGATATTCACCATGCCAACAGAAATCTCATTATACTTAGTAACTTAAATAGAAGTTTACTGCAGGCTTTTTTTTTTTGTGACTTTCCTTTTTATCTGACATTTAAGGGCAGCTGTGAAGCTAATCTCGCTGCATCAGTTTAGAACATGTAAAAAAGGGAACGCCAGGCAAGTTAGTGCTTAGCAGCCCATTCTGCATATTAATAAGCATCACTAAAGCTTAGTAACTGTACTTCTTGTATCAACACTACAAAGTTCAGTCAAGAATGTTTTTCAACTGTGAAGATTAACATCTGCTCTGTTTAACAAGGTATTAAGACTGGATAAAGCATATGTTAGAAAAATACAGGCATGCTAACCCTATCAATTAACATTAAGTGATCACCAAAAAAGCAGCGTTCTATTCTTTTTCCCCTAATAAGCAAGTAAAAAAACCCACAAATTGCTTTTGTCCATCTGTTGCTGCTGACTGTAAGTTGGTGTTACTAGGTGGGGAAACAACAGGACCTTTAGTAGAAAAGGTTATAAAAAACATTGGCTACCAGCTGGATTACCGTTTTGTCTACTCTGAGTGTTAAATGTATCATTTTAACACGAACCAAAGATCTAATGTTAATCAAACACATACAAAGTATAAGCAGCAGCTTCAAGAGGCTATGTAATACAATCCCCTTCTTGAAATGCCATGAATCACACCAAATAAAGCAATAGCTTGCTTAGCAGAAGTAGGAAGGCCTTGCTTCCTTTCGATCTGCATCTTTTCTTTGGTTCTCTAGTTTCCAAAGGTAACACAGTTCCTGTGAAGTCCTTTCACAAGGCTATAAGAGCAGAAGGAAACAATTAGTTCTTGCAGAATCCATGCGAACTACATTATAAAAGGGTGAGTTTGATCTACAGTCTTCATGGTGGTGAACCTAACCTTTTCTTTCCACTAATACTGCTCTTATGAGCACTGTCTGGTTTGAATGGGACAAAAACTTACTCTGGACATGAAAGCAGTGATCACTGCAATTATATTATCTCAATTTTAGAAGGAAAATGAAGCTTCAAGTTGCCCAAACAGAAGCCAGGTTTTGTTACTAACTTTAAGACACAAAACAAAATCCTATGACATTCAGTGAAACAAGTAGCCTTTAGTTACTTCTATCAAGCTATAAGCTTATCTATAGAACAGTGATCTAATTGATTTTGCAACTGAAGTCTGAAGCAGACTGCACTTTTTCAAGTACTATAACATTAGCATCATTGTTATTACACAAAAATTAAAAGTATTGTGTTTTAATTAGCTCAATTGACCTTGCATTCTTCAAAGTATTTAATCTTGCACTGTTTTCTATACTAGCAGACATTTCAAGTTTAATGTACTTTCACCACTCTTGACACTTAGGAAGTCAAACAAATGGGAAAAAAAACCAACCAACAACCTGTAAGTACAGAACCACTGCTGGAGAGTAGAAGCAGCACAGAAAAATGACTAGGGAAGATCTACTCCTGAACGTCAGTGAAACACAATACTAAAATCAATCTTAATCAGCAATTATTAGAGCTGCCTCAATACAAGCATTCCCTCCCCCCACCAAGAGAAACTTAGAGATTCAAAACAGACAAAGCCTTTGCAGTTAGTGATTAAATTAAACAAACAGTATGCAGATCAAGACTGCAAAGCTGTACAGATCTCAGACAAAGGCAGGTTTCAAAAATCTTACCAACTGCACAACAAAATGGTTCTCATTTGTGGTAGAGGGCCTTAAACTGAATGTCAGTATGTCTGATCAGGCTAAATGATCACCACAGAAAAAGTAATTTCATGACAGCCTTGTAAAAAAGAAGGGGAACTAGGACTTTCAGTACAAGTCTCCAAAGGCTGACAGAATTGCTACATATTTTAGAAATCTACTAAATAAGAACATATACCACTCAACCACAGTACTCACTAGTGAAATATTTCAATTTTAGTATATCCAAGACCTTCATTATTTCTAACTGTGCCTGAATTCAGTGATACAAATATCACTGCCAGAGACTTCAGTTGTCATTAGACCTTCACCTGCATTTGCACTATAAGTCAACAGAAGTAGTAACTTAGTGTTCCCTCTGATAAACATGTAAGATGTGTTATTATCAAATGCCCATGATAGAAGCATTGACATGAAAAAGGTGACAATACTTCCAAAGACCTCTTATGGCATATGCTTATCCACAGTTGCTCTCAGGTGTACCTGCTCCACCATGACCCCACCCACAGCCACAGCCCCTTCAGAAGTAAACCTGCTATAACAGGGCCTTACCCATGGCTGTAGTCCCTCCAGGGTGTACCTGCTCTGTCGTGGGCTTATCCATGACCACACACTTTAAGGTGCTCCAGCATGACCTCATGCACAGCCATTGGTGATTCAAGGAGCACCTTCTCCATCATGGCCTTATCCTTGGGCCACAATCCCTTGGCACAGACACAACCATGGCTTCAGACACTTTGAGATGAACCTGTGGGATAATCCACAGCCACAGCACCTCGGGGTGTCCAGCTCCCACATGGAGTCATGCACAGGTAATAGTCCCTTTGACTTGAGTTCACGCTGGAGTTTCAGCCTTCCTGTTACAGCAGCATAGAAACAGCAGTGACGCCCTGGCCATCCGCCAGCCCAGGAGCATCATCACTGCTGTTACCAGAATATTCCCAGGCACAGCAGACTAAGATGAGCAGTACAGCAAGCAGCAAAAGCAAATAGCAGCCACTAAGAAGCACTAGACTCTATCAGGCAGTAAGGCAAGAAAGCCTATGGCAAGCACAGGGGGGTCTGACAAATTACTTTATACCTGTTATTGCTATTGAGCTATTAATATAGCACATTCCAATCAAATCTATCATCTCAAACCCTTTGAGTCCCATGCTGGGCACCAAAAGGATGATTATGGTTTAGCTCCAGCCAGCAACTAAGCACTACATACCACTTGCCATCAGCAGGCAGGTGTTCAGGCATCTCCAGGACAGCAGGGCTCCATCTGGTTACTTGGGAAGATGAACACCATCACTCTGAACATCCCTTCCTTCCTTCTTTCCCTAGCTATATATGCTGAACATGATGCCATATAGTGTGGGACACCCCTTTGGTCAGTTGGGGTCAGCTGTCCCAGCTGCATTCTCTCCCAGCTTCTTGTGCCTGCCCACTGATGGTGCACTGAGAGAAGCAAAAAAGGCCTTGACTCCATGTAAGCACTGCTCAGCAATAACTAAGACATTGCTGTATTATCAACACTGTTTTTAGCATAAATCCAAAACATGGCTCCCTACTATCTACTATGAAGAAAATTAACTCTATCCCAGCCAAAACCAGCACACCAAGTCTCCCAACAAGTACAGCCATGGATTTAAGAAGTACTTTTAGAAATACTTTTTTGCTTCTCACACCACACCATTTACTACAAAGAATTCAGTCATAGCTTTCTCTGTGTAGGACTAACTTGCTATAATCTCATACATCAAGAGTTACATGACTCATTATGGCATTTTGGACTTGCTTCATTTCAGAATATCCGAAGGTATTTGATTTTCTTCATTGAGGGAATGAGAATTTTTCATTGAAAGAAATATGAGAGCTGATGATATCCTCATGAACTAAGTACTGGAAGAAATTACAAAGAAATGTGGAGCATTAAAAGAAACTGAATTGTGTTAAGATTAATGTATGCTTTAAGCATAGTTTTTGCGTTTAAACTACTCTACGTGAATAACGTGGCAATGTAGCCCATGAACATTTTCATATTAACAGAGTCTCTCTGACATGACACTTCTATAATATTTTCAGTAGCTTTGCCAATGCATTTTTCCCAAAACAGGAAAATTTGTTTTAAGTCCAGAAGAGCATTGATAAAGGTTGAGACTATTCTCTTCCACATATAAATGCCAAACAATCCTGACAATCCACAAAACAGTAGTTTAGTTCCACTTCGGTATATACACAGAATGGACAGTCTCACGGAATATTTTAGGCTGGAAAGGACCTCCATGTTCATCTGATCCCACTCGAAGCTGTGCCAACTTCAGTTAGATGCTCAGTTTGAAAAACTGAAATCTGTTCTCTGCCCTTTCTCCAGAAGGAATAAAGAGCAAGTATAGAGCTACTGTAAAAAAAAGAAACAAAACAAAACAAACAAAAAAAGAAACAATAAAAACACCACCACACAACATCTCAAGCTGATGTTTCTGTGAGAGGAAAAACAAAAAGCAAACAAAAAAGAAAAAAAAAACCCTCACACAGTCAAACTGCCTAGCATAGACTGAATGATCCGAAGTATTTTTAATGAATATAATCACATCCCAAGTTTTAAATGGGATTTTGCTAGAGCTTCGGAGAATTCTCTAAATTGCTTGAATCTTTTGCTATTCATCTATAGTAAAACTGTACAGATGCTGCAACACAAACATTTCATCAGAAACTGACTGCATGGAACCAGACACCCAGGCTTTGAGCTATTTTGATCAAAGAATAACAATTGTAAATTCTTCTCACAAAGGCCAGAGAATGGAAGTCAGAGAAAGCAAGTTTTACACACCTCAAACATGAAAACTTCAGCCATTTGCTTACATAAGAGTAATTTTTTACTTATGAAAAGAATAGGAAGAAACAAACAGATGCTGACATTCAGAATTACTGGGATCTTCAGAGGTTTAATGACAGAATGACAAACAACCTGATTTTTCTCCTTCCCATGAACTGGGTTTGCAACAGAAAGATACACTCTAATTAAAAAGAATAAAGAGTTCCAGGGACAATTTGGTTTGTGTGGAAGACACACCACTTATTCCTCTTTATTCTCATGAGACTTCTAGTGGAAATGGTCTTGCTTTTTAGAATTCACTCTATCAAGACAGAGTCTGAGCTTCAAGCTTCAAATGAGTATTTTTAAGCCATGAAACAGAACTAGGGATACTGCATTCGTATTGGCAGACAATCAAAATACATCTCATTTGATATACTGTCCTAGTTTTGCTATTGAGAAATTAAAGCACAGAAAACCAAAGAAACTTGTTTAAGATGAATCAGTTAAACAGCAGGGAGCAGGAGAAGTCCTTCAATTTTTCTGCTTTAGCTTCAAAGCTTATTCTACCTCCTATAAAAGCAAACAAAAATGCTCAGCCAACTATTAGATTCAGAGCCCTGCACAATTAGTAATTTAAAGATCTGATGAAACGACATCCTAAAGGCAGACAAATTCTGGAAAAGTCCATCATGCCTTCTCAAACATCTTTACAGTTTAGATGCTACCCCGTCCAGATGACATCTAACCGGACAGCTTTAAACTGAGAGAGGGCAGGTTTAGATTAGGTATTAGGAAGAAATTCCCCACTGGGACGGTGGTGGACATTGGAACAGGTTGCCCAGAGAAGTCGTGGATGCCCCATTCCTGGAAGTGTCCAAGGCCAGATTGGATGGGGCTTTGAGCAACCTGATCATGGGAATGTGTCCCTGCCCATGGGTGGGGGGTTGGAACTGGATGAGCTTTAAGGTCCAACCCAAACCATTCTATGACTCTAAAACGACTTTAGAGCAGAAGAGCACAATGGACAGCACGGAAACAAGACTGTTACCTATGAGAATGAACACTGTCAGGATGCCATAGGGGGAAAGTTTACCCAATTAAGTAATTCAAGCAAGTTAAATCTTGAGTACATATATACTCATCTCTTAACTTATTAGAAGGTTTTGTCATCTGCTGGGAAAACAAAGCACAGGCAATTATGCACCAAACTTCCTAAAGACTCTGGATTTTAGGAACTAAAAGGATGACATGTTCTGCTGTAAGGGTTTGGGTGTGCACAGGAAAGAAGTAAAGTAGAGATGAACTTTTAACTACTTGATACCTAATACATTTGGGACAGGAGATCAAAAGGTGAAAGCCACCCCAGTAACACCAGCTGAGTCCCTTTAAGAATGGAGAAAGTCAAAGATACTGGCGTGCAGTATGAGACAGCTTACATTGACCACCAGTTTGCAATCAAGAGCAAACAATTACTTCTTGTGGGAAACACATCCACGAGCATCCAGCACGGTGCAGAAGGTTGAGCCTGAGGCAGAACTGCCACACACAAAATCCAGGTCACCAGCCAAGACTCAAACACCTCAAGCAGCTAGAACAAGTGTCTGATCAACAGCACAAACTCAAAGGAACAACTCAAACAGCATGAGCAGAAGAGTGTGTGCATGTGAGAAAAAAAATTAAGATTTTATGTCACTCAGCACTGTGCTTTTGCTCTTGTGCCTACCTTATCACTCAGTTTCCCCTGCAATACAAAACACAGAATCAAACAGCTTAACTTTCCCCAACAGATCCTGATGTCAGGAAGAGGGTCACATCAGCTGGCTGTCCTACAATCAAGAGCAGAACCCTCTCCAAGGTTTGTATTCTACCACACTATACACTTTGTAACTTTCCCTGGTACACAGTAAAGGAACCAAAGCCTTCTGTAGCTGAAAATGGAACAGAGCCTTTCTTATCAATAGCTCAAGATGATCCTTTCTGTGGAGAGCACAACATATTTTGTTAATTCAGGATAATACCTGAGCAATATCAGTCTGCCTCAGAAACGCTTCCTTTTAAGTCACCTCACTAAATCAGAATTAGAAATATTTTTAAGTAACTCTTGAAATAAACCCAAGGGATTTTTTTTTTTAAGGAATACCTGGAATACATCACAAGTTAAGCTACTGAATAACCCCATGCTGTAACTTTCGTGACTTCTAAGGTTTAAGTTTTACACTAAAAGCAATCTGTTCCTAATGTTTGTATAGGCTTCTCTCCCTCTCAAAGCTGCAAGAGCTAGAACCAAATGCTGGTTATGGGCACAGAATGGCAAAGTCCTGCCTCTAGCACACTAGTTACAACTCAGCAATGCTCTCCTCTGATTTTAACCCATCACACCAAGGATTGCAGACAAGAATATTAACATAGTAGTAATTCTAATATAATTAGTGAAACATGCCACCTATATTTTAGGTATTTGTATTTTCACAATTACTTGGGGGATTCAGAAAATTCAATATAGTGTTGATGTTATATTGTCTTTATCTCCGACTGAAAATACACTAAGTCAGTGAATTCTCAGAATATTTGTATCTACAGATTCTGGTTCTTCAGAAAAAGCTTTTGTTCTATTGTAACTGTATCAATACTAGAAACAACATTTAGCATCTCTGTGTTAGAATTCTCTCTGTTCCTCCACTAGTGGTTACAGAATTCACATAAAGAAGAATGAGTGCGATTGAGAAAATTCCCATTCATATTAATCTGCTCTAATCAATACGGGGTTTGAATTTATAATACCCAAATTGCAGACTATTCAAATACGGACAACATGCTCTGTAAAGAGGTTAGCTGATAAACGACCCAAAGCCAAACAAGACTGTAACATCAATTTCTTCACATATTAATGAAATCTAAAATAGGATAGCTCATTCCTTGATTTAAAAATATTTTATCTTTAATACCCTTTCTAAAAAAAATAATAAAAAAAAATTGCTTCAAAATTTTTCAGATCACTTACTTGCAATACAAAGGAAGTGAAAGCTTGACAATACACACCTATACTTGAAGACGCAAAGAAAACACTAATTCCCAGATCTCATCTGATGGCAGGCAATGAAAGAAGCATTAGCATTCCTTTACTTCTGTACTCTCACAAGATAAATGCAGAAGCAAATGAGGATTGACTTTACTCCCACTTTTAGGATTTACTTCTCAGTGGAACACCTCTTGACTGGCTCTTAGTCTTTCCAGTCCACAGGTTGTTTCAATTAAAAACATTTTTGCAGCTCTAAAGAGTAAGTGGCTCCCACTTTAATGAATCCCTGCACATAGCTTATTGCTCATAAAAACCTTGTCAGCTAAAGCATCCTGTAGGTCAACAAGCACTTTCTGGATGTGTTTCTACCTTTAAGCAACACCATGAAATAAGCACTTCTTGCAAGTTTCACTCCTTCTCAAAGAGCACTTTTCAAATCAATTTCACTAGGGAGAGAGAGGTGCTGGTTTTACATCAGGAAAATGTTCAAGTCTATCCCTTCTGCCTGAACACCTCCATCCTAAAGAACAACTAATCACTGAAGATGACACTTCTGCAGAGTTGCTGGATCAGAGGGCTTAACGTATCAGCTGAGGTTGAGGGTTTTTCACTAGTTCTTCCACAAATCAAGATATGTACCTAGGTACTAAGAAGCATATTGATCTTCACCAAGTTATGGGAACACCAACATTTCAGCACAAAACCTCCTCCCTTAGGAAATACATTTTCTGTCACTGCTTCCTCTCACAATAACTATTTCTTGCCTGACAATCTTGCAATACTTCTCTCAACTATTTAGAAAGCAATTCGCACTCTCAGATTTCGCAGGTGTAGTCATGGATGAGTGCAAATAAACTTTTTTATCAAGTCATTGTTTTCTGAACTGCAACATCGTGTTGCCCAAAATTACAGGTAAGCAAGCTCTAAAGTGCATTTCGACCTCTCCTCCAAGCTAAATCCTTACTTTTAGGTCTCTCTTTTCTCATCTGTTCTACTGATATAAGTAACAGCACCACCCACACTTCATTCTTCATTTAAATCAACTCTGTCACCTTTTTAAAAGCAAAATTTATCGATTTCAGGGTACTTTCAAATACAGCATTAAGAGTAGTGTATGGTTATTACTGTTACTTAAACTTTGAATTAAGAGATCATAATAGATATCATTATAGGTAACATACAGGCTACTTCAGCGTCTTCTTAAAGCTTTGGATTTGATAGTGAAGCTCTAATTTTTTTAACTTGTAAAAGACAACCCTCTTAAGGCAATTAACCTTACGGACAGAGTTGTAATGTTAGTGAAAGAAACAAAAGTTCTACTTGCAGACTAATGTAAGCAGCAAAGGGAAAGGAAAAGATGAGATTTACCTACAGTTTAAAGAGGATTAAGTAAATATTTCTAGCAAGATGGCCTAAGCCTTCCTCAAAAGAGTCAGAGTTCAGTCAATTTCAGGAAAACAGAGAATTTAATTAATTCCTTTCTGCTGAAAAGTAAAGTCTGGGCAATGGCAGTGGGGATTTAAAAAAAAAAAATATCTATGGGGCATCTTCTTTTAAAAATAAACTTTTAAATACATATGTTGTTACATGGCTTGGATAGTACCATATGGCTATGGTACCATACGGCTATAAACATATGGGTAAGTTCACTTTTTAGTGAACAAAAACAAGCAGGGCTACTGGTACTTCATTCCATAAATTCATTCTGCCCATCTCAGTCACTTGGAAGCTATTAGTGAGATGGAATTCCTGTACCCTTTAGTGTCCCCCCTTGAAACCATCTTTTGGCATACAGAAGCAGCAGCAGGTAACTACAAGATTACAAAGTTTATCTCATGAACAAGACCAAAAATATTCCCACCACCCAAAAAACCCCCGAAGCAGCACAGAATTTTTGTACCCCAGAAAATACAGCAGAACAACAAAAGAACACTCAACCCAAGTCTGTAGATTTGCAGGCAGCTGCTGTAAACTGTCAGCACCCTAGTAACCCTCTACAAAATGTTTCTATTAACTTCAGATAATGGGGACTAAGCAGCCATGCCTCACATCATTAATACAACTCGAACTGACATAAAAACCAACCAGAACAGCCAGGACACCCACCAACAGAAAACAGAGCTTTTTTTTCTCCCCTCCTGTGTACCTGGTTCCCACTAGACTTCTGCATGGTTCCAGCACATGAATCAAAACATTACTTGCATGAGGTGCACTAAATCCACTTCGTATTATAAAAGGATACAGCCTTAGTGCTCCAGTCTGAGTCCCGATGGCCAGTATTTTCTGAACCGGATCAAATGCCAAGGCAGAAGGTTGATAAGGGAAACCATGGCGTACAGTCTAACCAGTCAGAGCATCGCAGTAACAATGGGCCAAGCAGCAGACCAAAAATAAACAGAATCAAAATCATATGTTATTCAATGTTAATCACAATTAAAAAGGAAACTACAAAGCATTTTAACAACAGAATAAGATCTGCTGTATTACATGAACCAATTATAAAAGATTGTTTTAGTCATAATTACCCTTTCATCCTTGATCATCAAGTGACAGTCACACTTACTGAAACTTAATTTGAATCTCACATTTCTTCTCTACAAAGACTGTATCAACTCAGCATTTTATTTTTCCATCTACCTCATTCTCTGAGTAACTTTCTTTTCAGTTCTAACAAAGGTGCAAAAACTATCGAAATACGAGATGTTCCTAGGAAGTTTGGCAACAAAGCCAGACTCCTCATTAGAACTACTACAAAGAAGAGATTCAGAGCAGCCCTGTGGAGAAGGACTTGGGGGTGTTGGTCAATGAGAAACTTAACATGATGCTTAACGGAGCACAGAAAGCCAACTGTATCCTGGGCTGCATCAAAAGGAGCGTGACCAGCAGGTCCAAGGAGGTGATCCTGCCCCTCTGCTCTCGTGAGACCTCACTTGGAGTATTGTGTCCTCAACATAATAAGGACATGGAACTGTTGGAACAAGTCCAGAGGAGAGCCACGAGGATGATCAGGGGACTGGAGCACCTCCCGTATGAAGACAGGCTGAGAAAGTTGGGGCTGTTGAACCTGGAAAAGAGAAGGCGGTGTGGAGACCTCATAGCAGCCTTCCAGTATCTGAAGGGGGCCTATAAGGATGCTGGGGAGGGACTCTTCATTAGGGACTGTAGTCACAGGACAAGGGGTAACGGGTTAAAACTTAAACAGGGAAAGCTTAAATTGAATATAAGGAGGATGGTTTTTACTGTAAGGGTGGTGAGGTACTGGAATGGGTTGCCCAAGGAAGTTGTGAATGCTCCATCCCTGTCAGTGTTCAAAGCCAGGTTGGACAGAGCCTTGGGTGGCATGGTTTAGTGGGGGTTGGAACTAAATGATCTTAAGGTCCTTTCTAACCCTAACTATTCTATGATTCTATGATTCTAAATTACTAGACCTGCTTGTGTGAGAATCACTTCAATTTCAATCCAACAGGCCCCACATGACAGTGCAACCTCTCTCAGCATATGAAGAAAAAAAAAAAACCCAACCAACAAGCTAAGCTCCACAGAACCAACCTCTTACCCTCTGCTGCCTCTCCCTCCCTCAAACTAGACCCAAAATAGACAAAACCAAAGAACACCCTACCAACAAAGCAAAACATCCTTCAAACATGGGATTCCTGCCTCGTATGAAGTTACTGGCACACCTAGCTTTTGGGTTAGTCAAGACTAATTTGGAAGTTGACCAAATGGTTAACTCCATTACACCTCTCGGGCTGCAATTAATCAGAACTGAGAACATAAAACTGTCACCTACTTTATTTGTTATAAACATACACAAAGTAAGCCACACAGATGCTACCTTTGCCATTTCAAACCCTTTAGGTTAAAGCAGAGTTATTTCAGGACCTCATAAATGCATAGCAAACTTCTGATATACTTTTAATTCACTGAAGTTGCAGTCATACCCTCCAACTCCCGGTTTTTCTCAGTGAATAAAATTAACTGGTAACAGCTCTGCTCTTTTCCTTGCTTTTTGTGAACAACTTGCAAAAGTGGCACAAACACCTGCAATACTAGACAAAACAAGGAGGCGAATCCTCAAACAAGCTCATCCATATCAAGCTAGGCCGTGGGTGCATTGTAAAGATAAAATAGTTACTGATATTCAAATCGGTTTTTATTCCTCCTGGTACAGCTGGTGGATTAATTCGCTGCATCAGTTTCTGAAACGTGTGAGCACAAACCGCAGTTACTGTATCACGCACAAGCAAATAAAAAAAAAAAAAAAACAGGAACTTTTCTTCTGTCTTTGGAGCAGATCTGCAATAGCAGCATCGGCAACTTGGCAACACACTGCAGCGAAACGACCACAAACCTCTACAGCCTTTTTCAGGCGCAAAGGAACAGGAAAATGTATTTCCAAATAATGCAGAGCGACAGATTCCTGTCCTTTGGGCCCATTAGCAGAGGCTGCTACTCAAACGACGCGATAATCAGGTCTGCACTACAGCTAGGTATCACTCCTTCCCCCATCCATCCCACTCTTTCTACGAAGCCTTCATGAACACTGTCAGTATTACACGCACGAAAGAGCCTGGAAGACGACAAACCTTGAAACTCTCCAGGAAAGATGACTACGGAAATCCAATAAGACCTGTGCAGCTACACCCACCCCTTCCTTCCCTTCTTCCCCCGCCCTCCCTTCCCAAATAATAAAATCAAACAAGTAAATAGAGCAGGCTCGGCGAGGCCGGTACCGAGAGTCAAAGCCCCCAAAGCCCACCGCGGCGGTGCGCCCCCTTCCCGGGCCGCCAAGCCGGCTAGGGGCTGCAGCACTCGTTCACCTTGCAGAGCTGGAAGTGTTCGGACTGGAGCGTCTCCTGGATTTCGGTCTCCCGGTTCCCCGCCTGCTGCTGCTGCGCGGCGGACGACGCCGAGGCGGCGGAGGAGACCGCCGTCAGGCCGTCCAGCACCTTCCTGATGTTGAATTTCCTCATGGTCTTCGGCGGCGGCGCTCCCCCGGCCTCGCCGGCGCGCTGTCACCGCCGCCCGCCCCGCAGGCGGCAGACGAGTCCCCGCCGGGGAGGGCGGCGCAGGGGCGGCCCGCGGCCGGGGAGCTGCGCTCTGCGCCGTGGGGCAGCTCTCCTCCTCGTCCGCGGGGACGGCGGAGAGGCGTCAGTCCGGCAGCGCAGGGGCGCTCCTCATCGGTGCCCGCGGGCTCGGAGACAGAGACTGGAGCCAAGCAAACAGCAGCCGGTCAGCCCACCGGCAGCGCCTCCGCCGGTCCCACACTCGCCTCCCGCGCCTTACCCGCCGGGGCTCACGGCTCACCCCGGGCCCAGCCGGCTCCGCCCCGGCCGCCCCTCCCGCTGCCGGGGCTGCGCGGGCTGCCTTGCCTCGCCTCGCTTCTCCGCGGAGCCTCCGCGTCCCCCCGCGCAGCTCGCCTCACATCGTGGCGGCCGCGGCCGCCGCTGTCATCCGCCTCTGCGTGCGTGTGCGTGTGTGTGTGCGCGCTTGTGCCGGTCCCCTCCCGCCGCCGCAGTCTCTCCCCCCCTTCACAGGCGCCCGCCCCGCGGCTCGGCTCAGGCACCCTCCGCCTCCTCAGAGCTGCGTGCGCTACCAGCCAGTCGCCAGTGGGGCTTCTCCTGGCTGCTGCCAGTGGCGGCTGCTGCCACCGCCCGCTCCCACTACCATCCTCCTCCTCCTCCTCCTCCTCCTCCTGCTGCTGCTGCCACGGAGGGTGCCTCCCCCGCCTCACAGTGCCTCACTCCCCCTTGCCTGACAACGCGGAAGCGCAGCGCCCCGGGGAGGAGCAGCAATAGCGACTACCACAGCACCCTGCCTCGCAGCGCCGGGGCTAACGCGCATGCGCGCTAAGAGCGCCGGCACCCGGATGTGGCGCTGTCCTTTGCCTCCCCCCCCCCCCCACGCTGCTGCGCTCCGCTGTGCTCCGGGGCCGTAACAGCGTGAGGGGTACGAGTGGGGCGTGAGCTCGGTGTTGGCCTCCGGCCGGGCGGAGCCAGGAGCAGGTAACAGGCGGACGCGCCGTCCCTGCTGCTGGCACGGTGCTGGAGGTGCACGGGCGGCTCCCTTGTGAGCCGAGCTGCCGTGGAGGGAACCGCGGAAAATCCGCTGCGGAACGGAATGGGGAAAGATGATCCCCATCCCGCGGCGTCCCGGACACCGTAGCGGGTGTAGCGCCGGCGGTTTACCCATGGCGCGGCGTGCCCGTGCGGCGGTGGGGCTGGTGCTGCCGGGCGAGGGGAGAGCGGCGGCGGAGTCGGGGGCGATGCAGAACAGCCGTTTCCGATGGCAGTAACAGTTACCGGCGGGGTGAGGCCCCCCATAGCCCTCCGTCGTGATGGTGGAGCTGCGCGGGTGGCTGCTCACAGCCAGAAGCGGCTGGGCGGCGAACGAGTAACTGCCATCTGCGAAGTCACGGTCAGTCCCCGCCGTGCGAGGCGAGCCGCCGGAGTCACCACTGTCCTTCCATCCAGTCTTACGGCAGCAAAACTAATTTCAGCAGGTGGTACAAAGTTAAGCATGTCTTTCTGCTAACCATTGTCACATAGTATTCCTTGCTCTGCTTTGATTTGTCTTTTAGTACTAGATTGTGGTTTTGGATTATCTAGTCAGCGTTCAGGTAATTTACTACTGTTTTCTCAGTGTTTGTTGTATTATTAGTATTTGCAACCCTTTCCTGAGCTTTCTTTTAAACCAAAAAGAACTGGAAGACCAGTCATCGCTTTTGGAGGGAAAACTTGCAGAGATGTGATCAAGACCTTGCCTCACATCTTTCAGCTACAGTGTGAATTCCGTAGCAGTAAAAGGCTCCACCAACATTAAAATTGTGCTTTTAAGTGGTGTTTCCAGCCTGGTAGCCGGGCATGCTTTATTAGCGCAGTGAATGTAAAAGTGCACAGAGGGATCATCATCATCAAAATGCAGCAAAGTAGTTACAATACAAACAATCATCATAACCTCAAAAGCAAAAGTTCCACAAACTCTTCTTAGAACTGTAACCTTGTCAATTTACAGCCATGTTGCAAGCAGGTGTGTGATTTGTAAGTATTTGAAAGAAACCAAGACGTTTTAGGTGTTCTTACAGAGCGTCTGAGTCATGAACTTACGGACTTGTTCCCCTGTGCTACCAGGGCTGTTGGACGTTCTCATCATCTTGGTAAAACGTGAAAGAACGCTTCCAGAGATGGCAGAAGTCCTAGAAATAAAAGTCTTAAATAAGGTTCAGTAAGTTTCTGATATGAAAACCAAGAGAGATATGTGTTCATTTTCCATATGTCTTTAACTGTCCATCATATACAGATACACAAACATGTCTAGTTATAACTTTCATAGCACAACTAACATTATTTATGGTAATATTAATCACAAAAAAAAAAAAACAACAAAAAATAAAACCCAAAAAAACCCCAAACCTCAAAACTGAGTGAAGAATTAAAGGACTTTAAAAGCACCCTTTTTGCATACTACAGCCACTATGCACTTGGTCCTTGAATCCTTACTTTCACTGGACTGTATGTTTTTAGAGGAGAAATTGGATTTTTTTTTCTGTTTACATTAGCATCTAACACAAGGAGAAATGTGGGGGATTGGCTTGTCAAAAAGAGTCGCATAGATATGCTGCAGCTGGTGGAGCAGGAATGTGGTAAACACCACAATCAGCAGGTTTAAGACCAGGAGGAGGACGGAACAGCGAATCATCACCAAGGACACAGCATCCTCGGAAAGTTACATTGTATCTAGCAGAATATGTATAACCTGATTAGAAACCATAAACAGTGTCCTTGGAAAGCTACATTGTATTTAACAAAATATGTGTGACCTAGTTAGAAACCATATAAATAGGTGTTAAGACTTGCAATAAACGGAGCTTGCTGGTAACTCATATTGAGTCGTCCAAGTCTTCCTTTCACGACAAATGGTGACCCCGACGTGATACTTGTCTTCTCTTGGATGGTAACAACACCACGGCCGTGAAAACTGGCACTTGGCTCCGATTTTGCCCTGGAGGGTCAAAGCGGCGCATTGCACGAAAGGACGACAGTATAGACGGGATCTGGGCGCCGCCGGACTTGCAGTGGCTGTATCGACAGCGTTGCACCAAGGAGGAGGAGCAGCCGAAGCCTTGTAGGGCAACGGAGCGTGAGCACCTTAAAGGGGGGTATGGAGAGGCAAGCTGCCCTAGATTTATTAAATTGCTTTTTAGAAAAGCGTGGCATTAAAGAGAAGGAGTTAAAGAAGGAATTAGCGGGAGTGGTAGCTTATGGAGTAGCGAAAGGTTGTTTCCTCGACCCGAATACGATCTTTGATCGTGACGAGTGGCAGAAACTAGGAGATAAGCTGTGGGCAGCCACCCTTGACGATGATAAGACAGCAAAGAATTTGGGAAAAACCTGGCGAGTAGTTATTAACGCATTAGATCAGCACCATGACGAGCAGAAGGCGGCGAAAGCCGCCACTGAGCAACTCAACACGGTCTCCTCGAACACCTCAGGAGGGGCAGGAGACCCGTGGCCCTTGCCGCTCCTCACCAATACGGTTTATATACCGCCCACCGGCTCTCCCTCCTCTTCGGTTCTTGCTTCCCCGGGTCCAGCTGAAAAGCTGCCCCCCGGGGACGCAGAATCTGGGGACGTGAGTGAGCTGATGGAGAAGGGAAACCTGCAAGTTGGTGACAAGGGCATGGGTATTGATCGTGAACGTATATGGAAAAAGACAGCAGCACAGGCTGCCCAGGAGGGGGATCTCGAGGCTGCCTCTGATATGTTACAGGCATTCCCGGTGACCTATCAGCAGGGGCCTCAGGGTGGCCTTACAGCTAGTATCACACTGTTAGATTGGAAATTGCTGTCGCAGCTGCGAGCGACAGTGAGCGAATGTGGTATTCAGGGGGAACCCGCTAAACAAATGTTGGATTATATTTGGGGGGGACGGTTATTACTCCCCAATGATGTCAAGAGTCTCACCCGCCTTATATTAACCCCACACCAGCAGTTGTTATTTAACGCATACTGGCAAGCATTTTGCCAAGAATCAGTGGCCGAACAACGCCACCCCAGGGATCCTTTATACGGGCTGACTATCCCCGAGCTGATGGGGTTGGGTCCTTTTCTACGTACAGAGGCACAGGCCCTCCTAGGGCCTGACAAAATCAGAGAGGCAACGGCCACGGCCAGGCGCGCCATAGATCGAAATAAGGCCCCTGGTGGATTGCCCTCCTATAGGTCCCTGAGGCAGGGCCGGGATGAGCCACTAGGTTCCTTTGTAGACAGAGTAGCTGCAGCCATGAAATCGGCTGGGGTGCTGGAATATATGCAAGGAGCTACCTTAAAGCAGTGTGTCTTGAAAAAATGGGAACAGCGTTGATCGAAATCTTATAGTGACACTGCCAGGGAATTGGAGTGTTGAGGAGTTATTAGAACGTGCCGCGCAAGTCCCTACCGATAATCAGGCTATGCTAGTGAATGCCATCAAAGAATTAGGGGAAGGATTGAAAGCACAAGCAGAAACATCCCGAAACCAAGTGTTCGCAGCCCTCACTCCTCTCCGCTCGCCCGGCCAACCAGTACCGGCAAAAGCTCTGAGAGTCCGCTGTTTCCGATGCAGCCAGCAGGGCCACCTCCGGCGAAACTGCCCCGCCGGAGCAGTCTGGTGTCCTCAATGCCAATCTGCTTCGCACAGCCCTGCCGCTTGCCGAAGACTACAGGGAAACAGGGGACAGAACGCGAGGGGGACCCACGTGATGACACAAGTAGCCCCCCATGTTGCTCCCCAACCACCCTTCACCCAGCCACCGCAGGAAGTCTCAGCTTGGACCTGGCAACCGCAATAGATACTACCCTAATAAATAACACCCCCCAGCGAATCCCATCAGGAGTGAAAGGACCCATAATGATCAACGAACAAGCAGTTGGGGCCCTTCTGATTGGACGGTCATCGGCAAGCATTGGAGGACTCAACATCATAACTGGTCTGATTGACGCCGATTGTCAAGGTGAAATCCACATCATGGTACAGACATTCCACCCGCCAATATATATTCCTGCTGGCTCAAAAATTGCACAGCTCATACCTTTACCGCACCTTGCTCAAGGATTCCCTGCCGACTCCCCTCGCCGTGGAGAAGGGGGCTTCAGCTCCACGGGCCCAGCAGTAATGTTAATGGTGGGTCTGGGCCAACGACCTCAAAAACAAATCACACTGGAATATAAGGGACAGCAAATTCACCTGTTTGCCTTGCTAGACACAGGGGCTGATGTCACTGTGGTAGCTGAGCATAAGTGGCCCGCTACCTGGCCAACCTACCCAACAGGAGCCACCGTTACAGGCGTGGGAGGGGTAACAACCGCCCGTCAATCCCCGCGACTACAGATTACCATTGATGATAAGGTGGTCGACTCTACTGTACAATTAATACCGCTCCCCTCACTAATACATGCCTTGGTGGGGCGCAATGTGCTAGCCCAAATGGGGGTAATACTCACATCCAACTCACCCTTTTAGATAAGGCCATTGCATGGACTTTCCCCATCCGCCTCACATGGACAACAAATGAGCCCAAATGGGTGGAGCAATGGCCTCTAAAAAGGGAAAGTCTCAAACAAGCTCATCGCCTAATAAAGGAACAGTTCCAACAAGGACACCTCCGCTTATCCACGAGTCCATGGAACATGCCTATTTTTGTAATATGAAAGAAGTCTGGTAAATACAGGTTACTCCATGATTTGCATGCTGTCAACGAGCAAATGCAACCAATGGGAGCTTTACAGCCTGGACTCCCAAATCCCAGTATGATCCCAGACCAATGGTCCTTACTTGTTGTGGACCTGAAGGATTGTTTTTTCACAATTGGACTGCATCCAGATGACATGCAGTGCTTTGCATTTACTCTACCCTCTATTAATCAGGAAGCCCCTGCTCAGCGTTATGAGTGGACAGTATTACCACAAGGAATGTGGAACTCACCTACCCTTTGTCAGCTATGTGTGGATGCAGCCCTTCAACCACTCCGTAAGGCCTGGCCCAGTCTAGTTATATACCATTACATGGATGATATTTTATTACCTCAAAAGGAGCCCTTTACCACCATACAACTGCAAACTGTAGTGGAAAAACTGAGTGACTGTGGACTGACAATAGCCCCGGAAAAGATTCAACAAACAGCTCCTTGGAAATACCTGGGCTGGACAATCACCGATCATGAAATACGACCACAAAAACTGACTGTGGATACACACATTCGAACGCTACACGATGCCCAGAGACTTCTAGGTGACCTACAATGGCTCCACCGGTTGTTGGGATTCCAAATGAACTGCTTGATGGTCTCCGCCCCCTACTAAAGGGAATGGACCCGGCCTCTACTGTGGTGCTTTCCCCAAAACAAAAGGGGCTGTTGCAATCCATCACAGAATCTGTCACCAATCATGTCACTGCACGACGACTACCAGATGTTCCGATAGATCTAACCATTCTAACTGGCCCCAAATTCCTTCTCAGTGCCATTTCCCAGGCAAAAATAAAAACGGGGGAGGGTCGTGGCCAGCCTGAACGTACAGTATTGGAATGGATCGCCCCCCCGTTGCAGCCGCGCAGTACAGTGCAAGAATATATTATCACTCTAGCGGACTTGATAAAAAAGGGCAGACTGCGCACCCTTGCCATTACGGGGCTACCCCCAAGAGAAATCCAAATTCCCATGAGGCAGACCGACTTAGATTGGTATCTGTGCTCCTCTATGGAACTTCAAGCGGCACTATTAGAAAGTGGTTTGCTGATCACTGCGTGGCCATTGGAATCACCTACCCTGGCATGGATGACTAACCACCATTGGTTAAAGAAACCCAAATGGTCACTTCAGCCCCTTGCAAACACAATCATGGTGTTTACAGACGCCAGCCAACGATCATGAACAGCAGCGGCGACGTGGAAAGATGGGGCTGACTGGCGGCACCAGATTTTACAGGCACAACCTGAGGATACGCTTCAAACCTTGGAGTTGTATGCTGTAGTGTGGGTATTCCTCCAATGGCTTCACCAGAAGATCAACATTATAACAGACTCCCTTTATGTGGCTGGAGTAGCTAATTGTATTGAGGACGCCGCCATACGTGATTTGAAGAACCAGCGGCTGGCGAATCTCTTGATGCAGCTAAAGAGTGCTATTGACCTCAGATCGGAACGTTATGCAGTGTTGCATATTCGTAGTCACCAATGGAACGAAGGACTCGGGGAAGGCAATGCAAGAGCAGACCGCCTCGTCGCAATAATAGAGGCCCCGGTTCCCACTTTTGACAGGGCCCGACGGGCGCATATGATCTTCCATCAGAATGCAAAGGGCCTCCAATGCAGCTTTGGCATTTCACTGACTGAAGGGCGAGCTATCGTTCAGGCCTGTCCTGTGTGTAGCTTCCACAATCAGGGGATAGGCCTCGGAATCGGAGTAAATCCCGAAGGACTACGGTCCAACGAACTGTGGCAAATGGATGTTACTCACGTCGACCAAAATTCGTACATGTAACAATAGATACTTATCGCCATATGATTTGGGCGACTGTGCAGCCAGGGGAGAAAGCTGGAGACGTCAAAAGGCACCTGACGGCCTCCTTTGCAGTTATGGGAAGGCCTGCCTCTATTAAGACGGACAACGGTCCAGCATACAGCAGCAACAATGTTAAACAATTCCTACAGCTATGGGACATTAAGCTCGTCACCGGCATTCCACACTCCCCAACTAGGCAAGCGGTCGTAGAACAAGCAAACTTCACATTAAAAAATTATTTGTCGAAACTAAAGGATGACATTTCTGATCCAAGAGAACGTTTAGCCAAAGTGCTGTTTGTGCTCAATCACCTATGCATTTTTGGCCACCATAACGAACCTCCCATTGTTGTTCATTTTCCTAAAATGTCTGATCATCCCACAATTGATATGCAGGTTTACTACAGGGATCCACAGACAGGTGTTTGGGGGGGCCCTGCCAAGGTGATATATATGGGGCGGGGTTATCTGTGTGTTCTTACCCCCACAGGTACCATCTGGGTGCCTAGTCGTTGGGCCAAACCTGCGGTGACGCCTGGCTCGACCACGGAGGCCGGCTCGACAGAACTCACCAAGCAGAACTTAACCAACTGAGGATCCATAATACTTCAAGCCCAGAGGGCAAGTCCACTGCCCCCTGTAGGGGGAATGGGGGCCGCCGCACTGGGCCTCTTGATCCTGGGCATTGGCTGTGTGTCGCTCAGGGTAAATGGCGTGCTACAGCACATTGATCCCCGAGTTAACCTGTGGGTGACGTGGGCCAATCAGACTAATACTAATTCTTTTTGCCTAGCTCTTGCCTCTGCCACGGATCCCTTCCGCACCTGTTTAATAGGGATTCCCAGCTATAATAATCAGAGTTTTGCAGCATATTCTGTTAACAATTGTACCCGGGCGGACAATAGCAGCCAGTGTACAGCATTATTATTGTCCGGGTTAAATGTCTCCTTGCCATGGGATCCTCAAGAGATCGAATTGTTAGGCAGCCGTACTTTAAACGTAACCACCAATGAAATTGGTTGCATACTTTTAGGTAACTTTATTATTCATCTACGACAAAATACAACTTGGTTAACACCTAAAAACCCCACCTTTAATATTCCCAACCTATGTGGTCAATATCGAGCATATGGGTGAGGGTCCAATCACGTGCGAATTTGGGCTAACCAAAGTGCCTTAGCACTTCCCCCAAACATTTTTCTCATTTGTGGAGATCGTGCATGGCATGGGATACCTCGCTTTGCACACAGAGAACCATGTTATTTGGGTCAGTTGTCATTATTAGCACTAAAAAAGACAACAATCAGCGCCTTACGGGCTGTGTCTCATAGAAAACGCAGCACCCAGCCGCTTTCCCAAAACTGTGACGATAATGTTGAATTATGGGCCAGCACCTCCCGAGTTTTTGCTTCGCTTGTACCAAATATAGGAACAGCACACGCCTTGACATCAATCAGCAAATTAGCCTGTTGGGTCAGCAAGCAATCTAATGTTACTACACAAGTGTTAGAACAACTATCTCAGGACATGAACAGCCTGCGACATTCAATTTTACAGAACAGAGCAGCAACTGATTTTCTGCTTTTAGCCCAAGGACACGGTTGCGTAGAATTTGAAGGTATGTGTTGTTCTAATACATCTCAACATGGAGAGTCCATATATAAACAAATTCAATGGCTTAAGGAACATGCCTCTAAGATTAAAACAACCACTGATCTTTTTGGTATCCCGTGGGACGATTGGGGCATCACTGGATGGCTGCGCCAGCTTCTTCAAACTGGAATTCTCATTTTATTAGTAGTTTTGCTGTATTAATGCTTTTTCCTTGCTTGCTACGATATGCTTACAAGTTAGTCCTGCAGTCAATAACACAAATGTGGGGCCCTCACACCCCAAATAAAAATGGGGGAATTGTGGGGGATTGGCTTGTCAAAAAGGGTCACATAGATATGCTGCAGCTGGTGGAGCAGGAATGTGGTAAACACCACAATCAGCCGGTTTAAGACCAGGAGGAGGACGGAACAGGGAATCATCACCAAGGACACAGCATCCTTGGAAAGTTACATTGTATCTAGCAGAATATGTATAACCTGATTAGAAACCATAAACAGTGTCCTTGGAAAGCTACATTGTAAGAAACCATAAACAGTGTCCTTGGAAAGCTACATTGTATTTAACAAAATATGTGTTACCTAGTTAGAAACCATATAAATAGGTGTTAAGACTTGCAATAAACGAAGCTTGCTGGTAACTCATATTGGGTTGTCCAAGTCTTCCTTTCACGACAGAGAAATTCGTTCATTATTGCAAAATTGTACCAGTATTTGGAAACTTTTAGGCAAACCATACCCACATGATTGAGACAACAGTTCATTTTCCTCACGCTTTCTGGTTGATGCCATTCAACAAATCAATGCTTTCTGGGACTGCAGCTCTTCCTGTAAAACATTAGCCCTCCCTCTTACTGGGATGTCAGTGGGAACAGTAGTAGGCATTTTAATTTTACAGTTCTACAGTTCAGGAGACATCCCCATTATCTCCGAGGATTTAGCTGCTGTATTTCAGAGCTTCTCTGCGGCCTCCAGCTCTTACCCAATAACCATATCCTGTTTACACACGAGACCAATACTGCTAACCTCCTTACCTCATATTGCCCACTCAGACCTTCCGGCTTCTAATGTCTGAAGTCTCTTGCCAGTGTTTCATACCGCAGTCCAAAGCTCAAGTGTCTTGCACAGCTGGGGAAGAAGCAATCAGACCCAACTAGTTTGCAGTATCTTTTATTCCACAATGACAGAGTCCAGCTGTGACAGAGCCAGCGTCAGATGTTCATGAGTCTCTTAGCCCCCAGAAGTACATCTTCACTGGCTACACAAATCCCTGCCACCAAATTAATCCACTTAGCTTTGGTGTTCTTTGTCCTCCTCTTCTTACTGATCCTGTTATGGCTCCTAGAAAAGGAGAAAGAGGATCACTTGTTTCTTGATCAGTATTCCACAGGTACCACACAGGCAACCACTATTCCTAACAGGGATTTGAGGCAATGGGGCATGCAGCATTGGCCTACATACCAGTGCGATCCCACAGACCGTTAGTTAGTGCAGTTGTTGGATATTATGCCTCAAGATAGTAACTTTACAGATAACTGCAGAGTGCAGCCATCCCTGTGCTTATGGTTTGGGTTTTTTAATTATTATTATTTCTTCTTTTTTTTTGTGGGGTAGTGTACCACCAGACTTAGCATGAAGAGGATAAAGAATGATGGTAGTCCCACACAAGCCAGAATGAGTAAAAGCCCACCCAGTTATAATGTATGCTAATATTTTGTGGAGTAATCCCAGAACAGTGGGTAGGTAGTGAAGTGACAGGTCCACTCACAGCCATTCTCATTAGCTTTTACATAAGCCCCAGAAGTGTTACCCATTGCATCCAGAGAAGGCAGTGTACTCCAGGTGATCTGCCCGCCATAATTATTGCACTACTCAGCATGAATGAGAAAACAGCCATCAGAAGTGACCTTCACATCTCTGCTTGGCCTCTAACTGCGCTAAAGCTTTTGACAGTCAGTCCAGGCTTTGAAGGCTAACTGAGATGCTTATCTTTCCTGAGAACTTTTCAATGGTGCTTAGTCACTCACACTGCAGTCAGGATTGACTGAGCCCTAGCCAAACATTTCCTTGCCATAAATAGAAAGAAGCTGGGAAACATTTCTGAACTAATCCTGTTCAGGTTGTTCTACTCAAATATATTGGACTGGGCAGTGCAACCAAAGATCCAAGTGAGTTTTGGAATCTCTCCTGGCTGCTGAAAAACTGCTCAAGCTTTCTAGACTCTGAGCTGTTGTCAAACATCTATGATTATTTTTCCCCCACAATAATCTGCATTGGTGACAAATCCTGCGGAGGACTTCCAGCTACAGGTGAACTTTCTGATATTTTTGCAGCTTAATTTGAATAAGCCATAAAAAGGAAGGAAATTTAGAGTATGTGTCAATTAGCTGGTGAGCTCCTAGAAAAAAGCTATGCTAGTACTTGCCATAACCTCAACTGGAGATGAACTGTCTACTCTTTGTAAATTCACCCGTTTCAGAAACATCCTGGTTGACTATGCCTGTACTGATATGATGCGTTCCTGCATCTGGAAGCCTGCGTGGTCTTTGGCAGGCTCACAGATCATGGGCATTTTTTATTAAAGACCTATGGAACAGCTCGCACCCTATCTGTGGGTGCCACTAGGCTGTATGGACATGCATGGTAGAAAGTGGGCACATCCTACTGCTTTAGACAACACCAAGATTTCTGCACATTCAGCTCAGGTCAGTAAGAATAATAACAAGTGCATATGCTAGTTGCTGAAGGATGAATTGGAGGGCCTCTGCAGCACTGATCTGCGCAACTAGTATAGATAATACACAAGTGCCTATGTAGCTGTTGTGTGTTGAGCTGGAACATAGGAAAAGAAAGAGGCATTGTTACCAGTTGGCCACTGTGGGTCTGTTACTACTGGCCACTACTAATGGTATGTGACAAAAGGTGAATAGGTACAGTGCTCTGGCAAGGGAGAATACATAAGGCTAAAAGAAAGAATGACAGCAGCACTATGCAGTGGAAATGTGAGACTTGTCAAAGAGATTGTACAGCATCCTCCTTGGTAACTCACATCCTCCTTAGTAACTCACTGTTTGCATCTTTGTCCCACCACTGTCATCTTAAACCAAACAAAGGCAGTGTCAGCTATTAAACTACACACAAAAGTTTACCTTATCTAATGAAAATATCTCTGTTTATCTATTGACCTATTCATATAGTCTTATCTTCACTGATGACACACAATCCCTTAAAAAAATGTACTTTAGCATCCAGCTTTTTTCATGAGATAGAAGTTCTTTAAATAAAAAATAAGTAACACCAAATAAATATTTAAGAAGAATGTTAACACCACATCCTTTGCTTTCAAACTTACTTTCATTATTTGCAGCTGTGTCTTTAGTACCTAAGGCTATATCATCTTAGCAGCATAGTCTGACTGATTTGGCTCCAGCCAATCCTTTCTTTTTATCACTGTCTGAAGAAGTAATTTATTTTTCTACTTATCCAAATCTTTGGCCAGTGCAGGCACTTAATTAATTTTGGTTTTATGCTGTACTAAAAATGCACAGTTCTGTTTTGTTCATGCAGTCTGTTGATTTCTTCTACTTTCTGTATTGCATTTTACTTGAGCCTGGACCAGCTTTGTGTTAAGAATGTATGTTAAGTATGTGAACCCTAGCCTCTACCCTAGTCTCCCCTATGGTATCCTATTCAACTCCACCCTGCTCTGCTTTCCAGCTTCACCCTTTTATTTACAATAGCTTCTTCAGTTGTACCCTAAAAATTAATCTCTTGTGCAATCAAAACAGGCAATTTTGGTGGCAGAGTATTTCCTTTTTGTGCATGATTTTCTAGAGTATAGTGCATAACCAGTCCCAGGAGCAGGGTTCACAAGTCAGAATGCCCCCTTTCTAAGCGGATACTCTGTGAGCTGCAGAGATCATCTCCTTCTGCCACCTACTTTCCTTGTGTGTGCGTGTGTGAAAAATAAATCAATGGAGGATAGATTCTCTTTCTATGACATTTTCCTCTTGCTAGTGTCTGCTCATTAGGTGGAAGGTGGGGTGTCTCAAAATTCCCATTTTCTTGTCATGAATAAACACCACCATGACCAGGCAGCCACAGAAAGAGCTGTTTTGAAGTACAGTGTTGTGCATAGGATCCTAAAATGCACATCTGTTGTACACTGGATCTGATCCCTTGTCAATTTCTTCCATTTCTAGCTATATTTTTATGGATACATTTTTTATTTTTTTTTTAGTGTGTATGAATTAATCTCATAATGTTTGTCCCTCACTTGGAATGAACTTGTTGGGGGTTTTCAGTCTATAGATTTATAAGAAAATCATTACTTATGCTAGTGGACTGTAATGATTTACAGGAGGAGCGTGTAATATGTACATTCAACGTTTAAGTTTTCTTAATGTGTTGTGGTTGTACTTTAGATGCCAAAGCAAAATTACAAATAATGTTACTAAGGAATTTCTAATGTTACTAAGGAATTTCTAATTTTAACTCAATCTATGCCATCACTTCAACATGCAATTAACCTTATGTTTCCTTCAATGCAATCTGTGTACCTTCTTAACAGTATGTATAAACTACATCAGGAGATGACACGCTTTACTTAACTGATAGTATGACATACAATCAGTACAAAACTTGCATCATTATTTGCTTTATATTGTATTGCTTCTGCAGTTTGATCTCTTCTGATGGATGCTTGTGACATCTTAATGCAAAATCATAAACACAGAATAACTGAGGTGAGAAGGGATGTCTGGTGGACATCTGGTCCAATGGTCTACTCAGTCATCAACTGAATCCAACTTCAAAGTCAGATTATGTTGTTCAGGGTCATGTCTAATATTTGCATATCTCTAAAGATGGAGATTCTGTAACCATTACTACAAAATAAAATTACAGTTTCACATCCCATGTGCTGCATTTCTGTTTTCTGATTTTACATTAATAGAAGGCCTAAGGCGGGATTAAAACTTCATACATAGAATGCTAGTACAGGTTTTAAACAAGGTAAGGCTTTTATCTATCTGGAAAAATATGGGCTGATACTTTATTGAATAATTAATATTGTTTCATATGTATGAAACATTTTATGGTATTCAGTCAAGTATAATACAAGTGCTTCTTATTACAGTTCCACTCTAAGTAGTCTAAGACCCGTGTAACGAAGTAAATATGAAATATAATGTCTCCATTAAAAGGCAGCAAAATATTACAAGTGAAATCAACACAAGCTTTATAAAACAGCCAAGTAAAGATGAAGTATGAGTGTCTGCCAAGTGAAGAATTATTTTCTTAGACTAAATGAATTAAGCTAAAATATGATGGACAAAACTAATTTATCCATTCTTAAAACATAATTATAGTGCTACAATTTAAAAAATGTCTTTCAAATATAGTGATCTGTTTATATACAGTATTTTGTATGAAGTGTAGCATTTCAGACAGGATCTTTCATCAGTGAGTCATTCTAAGTCATTTTAAGACTGCCTACTACAAGAAAAAAAAAAAAAGCTCACATTTTGTACTATTATTGTAATTACAGTGCATTAGTTGGAAGGGCATTCCTGTTGTACAGTAGTTTAACAATGTAGACAAGTACTCATTTAGACTACAGAAACATTAGGCCTTTGTTAAAAATGACTACTATTTCACTGTTTGGGTTTTTTTTCTTACTTTAGATTAAAAGCAGTGAATTACATAAACTGCAAGACTAAGCACACGAGTGATCAAATGGACAATTCGTTTAATGATGTTGAAGCTAGAAGATCCAAAATGCATCCAGGCATCATTTTATTTTAGGCTTTTTGGTTTTGGAGTTTGATGTTTTTTTTTCTTTTTTGATTGTTTGGGGTTTGTTGTTTTGGGGTTTTTTGGGGGGGAGGGGAGGTGATTTAAAGTATATTTATTTTCATTTATGTTATCATTTTTCTGTGAATGTAAACCCTTCTTGTAACACCAGTTCAGAAATAGTAATACCAGATACATATTTAAATTTTCTCATTAGCTCATTTGTGTGAGAAAAATTAAAAGTTCTCCCATAAAAGCACGAGTATTCTTCATGGTTTTAACTTCATTCCAAGCATGGCAAGCAGTACCTCATTCATCTTTCTCCCTCCATTCCAACCAGTGAAATGCAAGGACAGCTGAGACTTCCTAGAGAAAATGGTAGTGCCGTCCAATTTATGAACATTATAATTTGAAATTAACAAGCCAAAGAATTGTTTCAGAGAAAGTCTAAATGGGTAACAAGGCAAATGGGTAGGAGAAGCCTAACATATGCAAGACAGATTCCAATTTATTAAAGTCAATAAGCCTGACAATTCTTATTTCTTATTGGAAATCTGATTGGATTCTGTCCCAAGACACTAGTCACTGAGCTTCTTTAGCAAGCTTTTGTCCAGTTGGTGACTATCTTAATTTAAAACTTTCTGAAACCCTAACTGAGGCAATTGAACTTTGGCATGTAGCAACAGATTGAATTAAAGCCTAAAGGAAATTGTGAGCTGTAATTAGATCAGCTCAGCAAGCCCTATAGAGCATGGCATTGTCCTGACCGTAATTTAAACGTATTGCTGGGATTAGATTCAGCAACTTGATGTAGTAACATGGTTTTGAGCTTTACTTCAGGCAAGGTGTGTAAGGACTCATTAATATCTGCTCCTTCAAATCTCTGTGAGTCACCATCCTTTCTGCCGTAGAACCGAAGTTAGAGCTGGTTACAGTGCCAATTAGGAATAGACTATGTTTACTAATTATACCTATATTTTATAGTGCATTACGTTGTAGATGCTCAGGCTGAAAAGACACTTCCTGAGAAACAGTGAGAGAAAGACTCTTGGAGCAGAAGCCCACCTTTTTAGGGAAGACAGATTAATAAGGAAGAAAGATTGTCTTAATTTTAGCAAATGGAAGTAGAGACATACACACAAGTAAAGCTGTGCTGGTTTAGCTGTGCAAGTGTCTGGTACAATTTGTACTGCTTCATACAGCTACGCCTAAATTACAATCTGCAGTGGAAGCTGTTTAATTTGCATTAGATTTACATTTTCCCCCTTACCCGTGAGCAAATAGCTGTCCTGTAACAATGTTGAGGCGTGTCTGGAGGTATGGTGGAGGCTGCAGGCCCAGCCTGAGGGTACCCACAGCTCTGCTCCCTGCCAGGTTGAGGAAATCTGTTTTCCTCTTCCCGTTCCCCAGCCAGCCCCGCTCTGTCCTTTTCCTCAGCACACAGTGTGCTGCTCCTCCTGGAGTCTGAGCTGCCCTTAGTTACGTGATGAAGGCTTTTAAGGCAATAATGGCAGCTATGCTTCTGAATAGCACTTAAACCTAACCCGTAAATACTAAACTCTGGGCCATGAAGGTTTCATTGTAGAGGCAGTTCAATACACATTCTGTCAGGGCGCTGTGAGGGCCACTGTCTCCCTGGATTGTTGGTTGCTTATAGGGCAGGGACAGAGACACTGACAGGCAGGAGCAATCCCCATCTAGGAGGAGGTAGTCAGGAGCACCAGGAGAGCATTAGGGCAGTGTCAGTCCAGCACCAGTTCCAGCAGTGCCCAGTTCCAGCACCAGGAACCTCGCTAGGAATGGGATGAGGCTGGGCTGAAATGTGGGGCTGTGGCCAGGCAGGGCTGTGGGGAGCTGGAGGCTGGTACTGCTGCCGCATCTCTGGGGCAGGGACCGATGGCCCCACGGTCTGACATGGGGTCCTGGACTATGGGGAGCCCTGAGGGGTCAGGCAAGGACAGTCAGGGCTGGTAGTGCCCCTAGGACCCTGACATTTTCATGCCAACATCAAAAGTAGCAGTTCTTATTGGAAAGGCACTTTTAATTCATGTCCCATGGAAATATTTTTCTGTATGTTGTGACTATTTTTGTCTACAAGTTCAGCAAAAGCAAAAATTTTTAAAGAGAAAAATGTATCTCATAATAAACTTTATATCAAATGTGAGTTATTCGCTTGCTGTATATTTAGTGTGGACATGCATTCATATTCCTGGAATGATTTTAGGGGAAAAAAATGTATAAAGTTGATTCATTCTCAAATTTAAAATTGGAAAACCTGGTAATAGTTACATAGTTTGAGTGATATTATTAAAGCTGTTCATTTTGTTTCACTTAATGTGAAAATGAGTTTAAGATTTATATCGTGCAATGTCACTTACTTCAAATCACAGAAGTATATTGAAAGATCTGACTCTCTGGCTTCTAACTCTCAAGCAAGAGCATCATTTTTTCGGTGAGAGCTGATTTAAGAATAAAACCTGAGCTTCTCTGATCTGTGTCACTCACACTGTCTCACTTGTTATATCTTTTCATTTCAATGCATAGTTTTTGCCACTAAAAGAAAATTCTCCTCTTTATTTCTAGCACTACATAGTGACTTCATAAGTGGCAAATGAAAGGAAACAGTACTTGCAATGAGTCATCACAAATAAGTGCAAACAAGCAGTTTTCTTTTTGCTGCTTATTATTCACTGTAAGCCTAACGTGGGTTTGGAGAACTATCTGTGTGTATCTTAAAATTAAATAAATACTGCATTTTGGACAGTGATTATGAAATACTTCCAAAATCCATTTTGCTATCCTTGCTCTGTTGTCTCCAGTCTTACTAGGAATAGTGTGTAGTCCCTAGCACTAGTTTTTAGTGTAGACTGTTTCCTTGAAACTGAGCAAATCCATCAGGGATTTCCAATGGCTAGACTGGACATGGGTCACTTACATTTCCACCACTTACGTGGTCCTCATATTAGATGCTATATCCATGTCTACAGACTTTCTCCTGGCTACTCCATTCAGGTCTGGAGGAACTCCTAGGCACATTGTATTCTAGGAATCCCCTAGGCCCACATACCAGAAGCCACCACATACTTAGAAGATTTGTGAGGTTGCTCTATATTAGGTGCTTTTGACGTTCTTTTGTCTATCTTACTGATCCTTCACTAAACAGTTTTTTAGATCCAAGACTTTAGGCCATTGAATAGTATTTTCCAGGAATTATTCTCATATAAGCAAAATTTCTTAAAGTATATCTCTACTAAATTCATAATGCCTTATGACTTTGGAGTTTTCAGGTGTGGACAAATATATTGAAAAGGCATCTTCCAAGAAAAGGAACCCAAAAGTATCAGTTATACTATGGTAAGATTTCAGAAAAGATTCTGCTTTGTTTTTCATAAACTCTGAAATAAACACTGTAATCTACCACTGCCTAATATTTATTTTTTGAAGTAATTATGTGCACTGGTAGTGTTTGTGAAATAAGCATATTACTTGGAAAAGTTAGGATACCACACCCTCCCCAGTCAGAAAGAGCTGGACATTTCTTCTGTGTAATACAAAGTATGCAGATGGGTAAAAAGCAGTGCGACCTGTGTGACCTGGAGGTCAGTGATTTCCAGTTCCAGTGGATTAACAGAGAAACCCATCCCAAGACAGAAGATTCTTTGGTGGAGGTCTTTTCCTTCAACTCCTGCTTCCTTGAATGTGGAATTGTGAGTATAAGTGCTTCAACTGACAGCTGCCACAGTATCACATGAGTGAGAACTATGAAAAGTACAGTTAGATGCCCCTGCCCCCATATTTTTATGCATTTTTCCGTTAGTCTTGTTTTAGTCAACACTCATCTCCCTCAACTGTTCCTCTTATTGCTTTAATGTAAAAGTATATGTGATAGTTGGAAATCCAAGGGAAAAGGATTTAAAAATTACTTTCAGTTTTATGAAAATGTTTGAACCAGCAAAGATTTCCTGAGATAATTCATTGTGCAAATTTGCATAAAATCTGAGAACTTTCAAGTAACGGGGTAACAAAAGATACAAAAATATTTGCTTGCTACATCACCAGATGCCAGATAATCTCAGTCTTCCTCACAGAACATTATGTTATTCATACATCAGACACAGTTCACAGCGTGAGCTCATACTACCAGCACTACAAGTAGTGTACTTGAATTCCTCCCCTGCTCCCTCTCCACAGCAACACAAGTTCCGATTTTACTTAATCTTCTTTCTCAGTGAAATAAAGATTTCTCTCCTCAAGGGTGTGTTCCTTTCTCAATCCTCATCCCACAACAACTAATGCAACATGCCTCTGTATTCTTTAAAAACACCTTTCACACATTTTTTTTTTTTCATAAAATACAGCAATACAAGTTGTCCTCCTTGCCAATCATTTACCATTTTATCATTCTCTCTTTTTACCCCGTATTTACTCTTGGTCTTGTATTACCTCAACTTCAAGCACTTTGTCAGCATTTTCAAGTTCTGTAAGACCCCTTCCTCCTTAGATACCTAAATTAATTTCTGGTACTTGTATTCCTAACTCTTATTATTTGCTTATTTTATTATTTTCTTCCATGCTGCCCTCTATGCATATACGTAAGTTTCTGAAATCAATTTACAAGGCGGAGTAAGCCTCCCAGAAAGTCCTATTCTCTTCATGCAACCACAGTTAGGCTTAAAAAAAAAGAGTGAAAATGGTTTTTGTGTCTCATCATATATAATTGTCTACTTTTCCCATAGGGTGTGACCTTCTTTTCCTTCCCACCACATAGTAAAACAATGTAGAAAAAAAAATCATAAATAGGGGGTCCGCATCGCTATACCTTACATACAGAAGTCTTAAACATCACAGGAGATTCTTCTGAAATAAAAGAAGAGCACTGTTTCTTTCCTGAAGTATCTGTACACATAAGAATTAATTTAGGTGTCTGAAGTTGCTCTAAGACTATTTGTGTTGACATCAGGGATGCTGAGAACAGCCTCAAGGTGGAGATACATTTACCTTTAACTGAGAAAACTTCCAAATAAAGCCAATAAAAGCACAGTAAAACCCAGATTTACCATTTTGAATATTTTAGTGAAATGTAGATTGTCAAACAAACTATAGATAAATAAAGACTTGGCTTGTCTTATTCAGTCTTTAATGATGTCTGTCTGAACAGCTATTATATGTATATATGTATATATATATATATATAATCATCAACTAGACCTGCACAGAAGACACAAAAAAACAAAAGTAAAAAGAAACAGAAATATGTATTAACGTAAACCCAATAATAATTCTAACAGAATATTTCAAGATGTACTTCATGTATTGATATATTATAAATTTATTAGTAATCTGGAAAAGGCAGTTAATGACATCTTGGTGAGAGAGCTAGTCAGAAAACTTCACAAAGCTAAGAAGCCTTCTTAGAAAAGAAGACCAGCAAAATAAAGTGTTGGTAAATTAATATGTACAGTGGGAAATTTCATACGTAAATATGAATATGTATTACCAGCACCATGCCTGTAGAAAGCTCGTGGGGAATCTGTGCTTGGTAATAGCAAAAAAAAAAAAAAAAAAAAGAAAAAATTGCTAGTGTGCAGAATCAGTGGAATATATTTCTACAAAGATACAAATGGCATATTTAATTGAGAATTAATTTTGTCATTGTGAACATTATTGTAAAATGAAAATAGGTAAGGAGAGTCTGACCTGTTTAGGAAAGCCACAAGAAGATACTAGAGAGTAGGTCTACATCATTCAGGAAAGAGATGAACTGGAAAGGCACCAGTTACACATAAATAATAGTGAAAAAGAGAAAGTTATGAGGATGGGATGAGTCTAATCTATACTTGGTCATCCCAGAAAAAAATGACAAATATTCAACTAAGACTTAACAAATGAAAAATTGACAACAGGCAATATCTCTTATACTGCATAAAATTAGATGTTGGACTCTAATGCAAAAAATTAGTCAGCCAAGAGCTTTGAAAGATTTTAAAATAAAATACATGGATGATTAATAAGAATATTCACTAATAATTAGCTGGCAAGTTTTAAAAATGCTACATATAGACGTTCATGACTAAATTCATCAGAATTTGGCAGTACTAAGGAAGGAATATCCTCTACAGAGAGATCGGTTGCATTTCTTAATTTCAGAGTTTTTTCTAACTTCCTGTAACGATCAAGTTTTGTCAGCTGTCAGATACAGGATTATATGGACCAGTGGCTTAATTCTACTGGCAAACTGCTCTTCTCCCAGTCAAGGTAGAATTCATTTCTTTTGTGATAGCTTTTTCACTTACGACTGAGTTTATTTCTGCTTACATTTATAAGTATCATACTTTCTTTACTCTTTGCAGAGACTGAAGCTTTCTGCTGGAGCCTTTCTTTTCCTGAAGTTATTCTCAGAATTCTGAAATTTCCCTTTGTATCTTCGAACAAGCATTTCCTACTTTCAAAACATTGTTAATGGGAAAATTCATCACTTTGCAAGTAATATAAATAAGAAAAATTCCCTCTGTTGTTTGTATGTGTTTGAGAAATCACATTAAACTTTATATATATCTGGCAAACTCAGTATCTGACATTTTAAAACTTATTAATGTTTGGACAAGAATCCTGGGAAGATGCTTGAAATTGAAGCAGCACATATGCCTAGATGTCTCTAGGAACTTTTCATTGCGTACAAAGAAACTCCTTTTTCTGTGAAACATTTGCAGTGTTTCAGATTAAAGGGAGTTACGTAGGATGTGCTCTACTAAGTTGAAGAACCTGTCAAAAGAACACTGCACATACATATAGTTTGTTAAAGATACTTTTGTATTATAGACTTAACACGACCATTCACATACATAATTTTAATACTTTGTGTCTGTTTTCTTAGCTGTGTTGAGCTTTGAGAATGAACACTGGACTGGTTATTTCACTTACAAGTTTTCATATTATCACAATGCTTTTTTACCCCAAAACATTGCAATGAAATTCTCCCTTGAATTATTTGTTTCAAAGTATGCAATTAATATCATTATACATATACATTTTTTTATATGTGTTTGGTTTTAAAATGTAATTTATGAACATTGGGTTCAGTGAATGTTTTATTGTGCAGATTAAAAATCAAAACAAGAAGGAAAAGAGTGAATCAAATGCTAATCTGAAAAATCAGGGCATCCTGCCCTGGAGGATAAGAGATTCAGGCCTTCAAGGGCAGTACATCCCAATGGCAGGACCACTCGTGAGAAATTTCTTACACCAGATGTGACTGAATTCAACCCTGATAGAAACTCCATAATTGCTTAGACACAAGAGTGGCAGGAACTCTATAAAATCCCTAATTATAGAGATAGAAAGCTTGGTCTTTGATACACATGTTGACTTAAGCCTGCAGCTGGCTTAGAACAATTCACTGGGAGTTATGCTGGAGAGCCCTCTGTTCTAGGCAGCCCAGGGCTTCAATTATATTCAACAGCAACACCTTAAAAGCAAATCCTCTTTCACCCTGCAAGTAAAACTCAGTGCAGAGGTAAAAGCTAATACTCAGCCAAAGAACAGGACAGAAAAAACTCCTATCTGCTCCCCCAGTGCCTTTCTGTTACCAAACTTCAGTCCTGGACTGAGTCCTGGACTTGCTGTCAGATCTGGAATAGGAATGAGAAAATCAGAATATGTTGTCTAATGAAAAAGCACTGGAGATATTAAACTCACTGCGAAAGTAGGAATCCCCTTGGTTTTTTTTTGTATAACCCACCAAACATATGAAGAGAAGGTACAAAAAGCAGTACAGTCAGTTCTTCTGGGAAGGTTCAAGAAACAAATCAGATCTCCAGCAATTTGGAATCCCCTGTCAAAGTGCAACCCCTGAAATACAGGCCAGAAATACATTATGGTCAATGATGAGAAGACCTAAAGAATCAGAACAATTACTTCTGATTCTTGCTGTGAGGAGACCTTCCATCAAGCTTAATGTTCTGTTAGTGTGTATAGTCTGAGTAAGACATAATAAAATGAAATCGTTATGTGTCTATACTTAGCCACCTAACACCATTTGAGATAGCTCTCTAAAAGGAACAGGTGCCAGGCAGGACAATAATTTGTGAATCCAAAATCCAATTTGTTGGTATCCAAAGATAGCTGGAAAGAAGATACAACTATTGCATGCTTGAGCATGGTCAGCAGCTTGTTCTTATGAAACGAGGCATTAACAATTCTCAGCAGTAATATCTCTGATTATTAGTGTCTCTGCTAACTTTAGCCAGCCATGAAGAACATAATTATGGTGAGATGGTGCATAATGATGTAGGACTGAAATTTTTAATAGAAATTCTTTGTGTGACAAATGATGTATTAACTTTAAGTTGGACTGGGTCTTTACAACCTGCCCAATGAAAGAATCTCAGGAGTCTTATGGGTATGACCAATTTTACTGCCAACTTTCTCATAAAATGAAAAGATGACTTAGTCTTTAGCATTTCCTCAGTTTGGTCTTGCATATGGTAAGGAAATTAGTTAATTTTGAGGGATGAACAGCCTCCCATATTTGTGTGTATGTGTTTTATTTTCCTAAGTATACAAAGAGACCAGTGTAGTAGTTGTTTCATTCTCTGCACTCTAAATTGTACTTCACAGTGTGTGCAGTTGGGAATACTATCAAAAAGAAACTTGTTTGCCTGAGGAAACATCCTTTCCTTCCATGAAATATTGACTGTGATTGCTTGCTAAATTTTGCCATGTTTATAGATAAAAAAAGATGTTTTTTTTTAATTGGCAGCAAACATACTACTTCTAAGATGTGAAAATCAAGACTGGCTTTTTACAGATTCACATATCATGATAATGGACCACCCCTTTGGCACCCTAAGCATATTAGAAAGAGTTATTTTGGTTCTAATTACACTGTTATAATTACACAGTACATAAGGAAGATGTAATAAATGTTCTAATTATAGGCAATATAGAATCTGGTTCACTTCCCATTGTCTTGTTGGATCTGTGACAAACTAAGAAATAAAATGTAAATTGTACAAAAATTGATGTGATGCAGCTGACTAAAAGCAGAGAATGCAGTTGAAGGGAATCCCCATATTAGGTAGCAGAAAAAAAAATGAAGATCTATACATTAAATGCAAACCAAAATTTTTTCCTAGCAAATATTTGTTAGTATAAGGCTGTTGCAAAATCTGAAAGTTTTGAGTGTCTGTTCTACTTACGGGAAAGAATGTAAATGTGCTTAAATTCACCTCTGAAACAACAAAAGACAAACCTTCTTAATATATTTTTTTAATGCTACTGCATAAAAAATATTGCTTGCTTTTAACTGATGCAATGTAAAAGCCAAGATTACCTCAGTTAACATAAGCACAATCTTACCACAGGCCGTTGCCAAGCCTAGTAAGAACCTTAAAGACATCAGCCAGCATTGTATGCCCATGATACACAAATTATAGGCACCAAAACTATTCTCACTACAACACAAATAAGTTGTTTGTCTTGGTCATATTTTAAGATGTCATAATTTCTTTTCTATGCATGTGTCTGTAAGGAAAATAGCCTAAATGCCAATGGATATTGGTGCTGTATTCATCAGTGCTTTAGCTAAAACAGTAACTGCAAGATATGTTATTAGCTCAATTTCTCCAAACTGTCGTATTTGCATGACAGTTATTATTTCAGAATACTAACATTGACAATTTTGTTAGTAGACGCCAATTCTTACCTTACGTGGTTGGTTACTATAGCATTAACGCAGCGGAAGCCAATAGATTAAAGGTATTCAGCTGCCCTATGTGGTGCTTTCTCTCTGTTAATTTTACTTAGCAGGTGCTGCACCGTTCTTGTGGGAGATGACGAGGCAGTGAAAGTGGGGACAGTAGGCACAGGGGACATCTTCTGTGTACAGCAAAGGCTGAGACACTTCTTGACTTTTTGCCTACTGTGAAAATACATTTCAGGCTCTCAAATATTACACTTCTGAAGGAAGGGTGACTTTTGTTTGCACCTGCCAGGAAGAAAGTGCCCTTTGTTTGCAGCCTGTCAATAGAATGACCTTTGCTTCTTGCCAATTTATGCTCAAGAAATACACGTGCTTGTTTTCCCTTTGCAGCATGTTTCAAGACTCTTCCAAATTTGTTTGTTCAATGGTCCAGAAGCTTTCAAACTGACATGAGAAAATACACATTTTTGCAGACTCATTTTCAGTTGGACCTGAAGCAGCTGAAGCTAGATATCAGCTAGAATTAATCTGTACTTAATGAAGAAAACTTGCTGAATTTCTATAAATGCTTGCCTATGACACATATCCAGAGTTACATAAAAAGTCTGCCATTTATGCAATCTGCTTTGGCAATATTTGTATTTGTATTCAAATCTTCTCCCTTGTGAAAATGAATAAATCAAAACCTTGTAATTGCCTATCAGATGATAGCCTGTGCTTTGGAATGCATATGGCTACCTCAAAGGCAAGAACAGGCTTCAAAAGCCACTTTAAGGTTTTCAGAGTTGGTCTAGCCAGCAATGCTTTCTTCCTGCTGTATTCAAAGCAGATGCTGTCTTTGTCTTTAATGAAACAGTACAGATGCACCATAATTTTATATAACTGCAACAAAGATTTGAAAAGTAAATTTAGATTATTCTTGCATGTGGGGCTATGTGGCAGATATAGATGTATTCAAATGACTTTTGCCTGTACTCCAAGTTCTCTGGCAATCGCATAGCCATGTTAGCATGACATTGTACCCAAGCTGCAAATCTCTGCTAAAAAGAAACATATGTTATCCTGAGTGCATGTTGCATGTTAACATTGTGATACTGCTTCTGTTCTGCATCTGATCCACATTCAGCCTTCTGGGAGCAGTGAGACCTCCTACTGATCTCTTTCCTTTCTAAGAAGGTGAGATGCAAAATTGGCATCAGGCCCTCTTCTGAACTGCTCCATAGTGACAGTACATTTCATGTACCTTTAGATGATCATAAGGTCCTTTCCAATCCTAACCATCTATGATTCTATGTCAGCAGTATCAATTAGCTACTGTTGCACTGGGTAATGCCCGAGATTACAGCAGAAGCTCATGCATGTTGTGCTCCTGCATACAGGCAACCAGTTTTGCCAGTTCCTTATATCTTAAGTGCCTTTAAAAGAAACAAGTCTCAAAAATGGCTGCCTGCCCTTCCAACAGGTGTTTTTTAGGAGGCAGGAAATACAGGGTCAGGTTTTAGGACATTTTTTAAAATGATTGCTCATTTGAGTGGGGCAACACCTCTCCACTAAGGTGCCTGATTCCTGATGGATTTTAACACGTATCATGCTGGTTAGATTCCCATGCAGTGCACAGAATGGGTTACTTGCCTAATTTGCCAAATCAGGAACCATGGTTGCATTATATGCATCACATATTAATCGATCTGACTTATCTCAAATGCAAAAATCTGCATCATGTGAATCTTATGAAAGTGAAGGAACATGCAGAACTCATAAATCTCATTGACTCAGAGGGAATGAATGGGTTATACACCAAAGTCAGAGCAGTGACAAACAGAGGTGAAGTCCCTCAGCCTAAGCCTCAAAGAATAAAGTTTAAGTGAATTTTAATCAAACTGTGACATGCACGAGGAGCAAATGCAGGAGTAGCTATAGCAGAGTAATTTGTCATGCTGTGATAAATTTGGATGGTGTCTCTGAGCCCCCAGCAGCCTGTGGCCAGCAGTTGAATTCCTCTTGCCTTACATGTGGTGTCTCACAGAGGTGCACTGTATTAACTGTGCCCCTCAGCTGTGTTTTGATGAGAGCCATACTGCTCTTCCACCCTCTGTCAGCTGTATCCAGGCCTCTTCCAAAAGCATCTTAAAATATTATCAGCTTAACCAGTAATATAGAAGTCATGCCAATGTTATTTACAGCCAAATATGTATTTAACATATGCTAAACTAACCTGTGCTTTCAGGCAATAACAACTTTGCTGAGGCAGCATCCTAAACTCACTCCCAGCTGTTCTTGTCTATGTGAATGGTCTTTCACTGCTGCTTCTGCTCAGTGTATTCTCAAACAAATGGCAGCCTTAGCTGCATAAACTCTTAGCTGAAATTGCTTCCTTACTGCAAGCACTTAATCATGTTGCTCCTCCATGTTTTCCCTAGAACAGAAAGCAGCAAACACTCCCACAGGGAGAGAAAGACCCATCCTGGGAGGTGCAGGGACCATCCGTGAGCTTTTTGTTGTGGCGTCTCAGCTGAGACTGCAGCCTGAATTGGGTATGTTTCTCCTTCACTGCATTTCAGCACAAAGTGCCAGTGATTTAAAGCCAATCTATGAGGGCACAGCCCTCAAACTAGCATGGCCTGTTGCATTAGGAGGCAATTCAAGAACTTGCTCAAGTGTTAGTTACTGGTTCCTGGGTGAGAACTGGTAAGACAATGCAAGTATTTCTAGTACCTGAAGCTGCATTTGCCTTTTGAACAGACTGGATTACTTGGGCAGCTATGTTGGAAAGGCACAGTAAGTGAAGAGGCAGGAAACATCATAATCCTAGATACCTTCCAGTTGTACTTCTCAAGATTACAGTTTTATCCCTTCATTTCATCATCCACATGCCAGGACATGCATTCTTGGGGCAAGTGTTGTATTGTAAATGGCATTTTCCCATATTACTACTCAGAGCTACATGGCACTGCAGAGCTGTCATATTTGTAGCAAGTGTCAGGCCTCAGAATGAGGATTTGTGCCAAAATACAAGGCCACAGGTGTCAGGTGTGCTCTGAAAATAGTTCCGAGCCCTTCTGTCTGCTCAGTTAAAATCCTTTAGCATCTTCAGGACTGTGACTTGAGCTAAGGCTTTGAGCAGCTAACAAACTGGGAGGTGGAAGCAGCATTTGGCTGCTAGCAGAAGCCAGCAGATGGAAGAAAGGATATGTCTGTAGTGAAAGAAGGGGCATGGTCCACACCACAGTCGTATCAGCACAGTGTCATCCCAAGCTCATTAGGCTTGTTGAGATGGAAAGCTTATTAGTTCATGCACATTGGCTTCCTTTCACAGCCAGACTGCTTCCTGAGGCTAAACTAGCATGCTGGCACATGTGCTACACCATATTGTCATACCAGCTAATTTGACAGAAGTTCAGACAGCTACACATTTCTCTCCTTGGGCACTGTAGCTCTACTCTAGGTAGCTGGGAGGGTAAGTTGTGACTGAGCTGTGGCTTTTAACACTCTTACTTGGATGATGCTGATAAGCATTTATGATCGTGCCCCTAGTGTCTTTAAAAATCTAGTCCTTGATGTATGTAGGTTTCCAGAGTTGACAGATAGCTGATAATAGCCTGACGACTGCAGGAATAGTTGCTTTCTTCAGTACAAGACACGTTTTTGTGGGCTACTGGTATAGCTTCCTTTACAAGATATGAATTGTTCTTTCCCAGCTCATATTGATGCTCTCAACAGAAAAGTGCAAGTGCATAGATATAGCCAATGTGATCCTTCATAGACACATCTCTTAATGAAAAACCCATATTATTGTTAGTATCAAGACAATGGACATTTTTACAACAATTTCTGGAACTTCAATTTCCTTTTCTTTATTTTTTTTTTAACCTTGCTTGTGTTCATTCTTAATTATGCTCAGGCTTCTTCATTTGTTAGTCATCACCATTTAGCAATCTATATCCTAGCAGCTATGATTTTAGCAGCCAACAGCTTGATGACTTTGCTTTTAGGAACTATCTAAAATACCTGCCTGTTTAGCAATAGCAGATTCTTTTTTTGCCATAGCAAGTAGGCTAGGAGTGTGCTGCCCTTCAGAGACCACTAGCCAAGTAAATAAAATACATAGAGTCAAAAAGTTACATTCTGAACCAGAAGATGCTTTCCTACACTTCCCAAATGCTCTCCTTCCAGTTCCCTTCTGCCCTCTTGAAGCTCTTCTGCCTCAGCATTCCTGCTGCCTATTTCCTTCACTCTTCTCAAAACAGCTCCAATAACTCCACACAAAGATACAATTTTCCCTCCCCCAAAATGAGCATTATTACTTCAAAACTTCACTTCTTACTGCTACTGAATATTAGATTTTTGGATCATGAATAGGGTCAGGTACCTGTGATCTTTGTGTTTGGATCGTAACCACAACACTCAACTACGGAAATGCTTTTCTTTAATTTTGTTAATTTCTGTTTTCCACTTTAGTTCTCATCATTTGGTCTCTTTTATCTTTCCTCCTCACATGTAAAATTAAAAAGATATTTGCTTCAGAACTTTTAGAAAACTTTGCAAAAAAAAAAAAAAAAAAAACACTCTAAAAATCTTTCCATACTGTTAATTTCACATCTGCAAAAGCAGATATGAAAAAACTCTACCACCCACCTTTGGTCAATAAATATCGTTACTGCAAACAAGCATGAATTGTAGGAGCTGAACAAATCAAGATGCGCTTTTGACAGGTTCATTTGGCAGTGTAGGAGGATATTCTACCATTCTAAAAATACGTTCTATTTTCACAGACATTTTGAGATGTCTCTGTAAGTTCTCTTACAGAAGATGGCCCAGGGCCCATATGGTACAAGTCAATCTGACAGATGTTATATAATAATCTTCTTTGATTAAACTAGTACAAGACATTCTCTTCTCACCAACCAAATAACAAGCAAGAAAACCCTCATCCATTCTGAACCAGCACCAACTAGATAGACATGATAGGGCTAGATCTTGTTATAATGAACATAGTGGTCATGTTCGAGAAAACCATGTCCCTCTATGTCATGGGAGGAGCATTATCAGATAAGGTAAAGAGACAAACAGGACTTCTTAATTCTAGAGTTTTTATCTGTGTATTAATTTCAGAGCCAGGTTAAGCAATAGCAATATATATCAAAATAATTCTTTTAAAGGAAAACAATAGGGAGAGAGGGACATATTTCATCCCTGATAATAATTGAATTACTTTGCACAGAGAAACTGAAAGCAACTAATTTTCAGAGAAAGTCAGTATGATATTTTGTGGGAATAGAAAAGGTCTTCAAAGATTTTGCATCAGACATTGCGGGAATAAGATTCAGATATCTTCTGAAATGTGAATAGGCAATTACTTTTTTGACCAAATCCGTACACAGAAAGGGCACACTGGGATATCTTCCCAAGGGAGTTTACTGAAGTGGCCTTAGGCATCCAGCATCTTCTAGGCGCTCATTACAAATACCATCAAATAAAACAAGTCTTCAAGCTTTTCTCCAGGTTGCTCAAAACTGCGTCTGAATCTCCAAAGTTGTTGATGAGAGGGAAAAAGATGTAATGAGACCATGCTGCCAAAAAAGACAATTTAGCTCTGAAACATCTGTGCTGATCAACTAAATTAAACACAAGAAAAAAAACCCAAAATCTAACTGCCTTTAAAGACTATGGCAGAAAACCCTTCAAGCATATGCACATAGACTTTTGATTTTCTTATACTGAATATGCTCATGGAGGCTGCAGTTTCTGGTTTTGACTTGTTTTTTGAGTTGTTAAAATTGCTTCAAACATTTAAATGTGTTTTATGTGTGCTACATGTAGTTTCTGTGTGCAGAGCCTCACCATATTGTGTTTTGATTTGGACCTAATTTTACAAGCCTGCTTTTTTGGTATTTTACTTATATTAGTAGTCATGTGGGGATGACTGTAATTCATTACTCTTATGAATAAATCTTTACAAAATTGGATCTTTAGTCTAGATCCAGTAAAACTGAAATCAAAGGGCACTTTATACCATTAGGCTTTTGTGGATCTAGAACTTTGTTACAGTTTAGGATTTGATTCTCTCCTTCCCCCTCTCAGAACAGATAATCATCCTATCTTGTTTAATTGCTCAAAACTGTATGTTTGTGTTTATTTTTACACAGCAACCTGAGAGAGTCAAGGCAGACAAAGAAAATCCTCTGGTCTAGTGATAATAGCACTATATCTTGTTCAGGACTATCAGTCAGAACTCTCAATTTCATGCTATCAATTCTGATGTAAAGGCATTTAAACACATAGGAAGACTCCCATCCATTTGACTGGTCTTGGCATGTTTGTCTAAGTCTCAGCTACGGCAACAATCTAGTGTTCATCTTGTATAAAATTACACTTCATCTTATTGTACCAAAACTCCTGGGAACTAATTACAAGTCTATTTTTATGGCAAGACAAGCATATTAAAAGTTTACAAATTGGGTGTATGTTTACTTTCCTTAGCTCACATACTGTGCTCTGGAGTATTATTCCCATATGCAAACAACACCGCAAATATAAATTGCATAAGTGAATTCCCTGTTTTCAGAAACAGCTGTTTAGTGTAGCAGTTACTTCATCTCTTTTTCAGAAACAGATACTAAACCCCCTGAGCTAGTTCTCCTTCATGCAAGTAGCAAGGTGGAATACTGTAGTAATTATTTTATTCATCTTTTTTTTTTTATTTGAAACTAAGTGTCCTTTCATACAATGAATATACTAATGGTATTGAGCAAAATATAGAATTCATGGACCTTATGTGTTCAGTGCTAAGCATGTTTTTCGGTATTTTGATAAATGGAGCTTTCCCCACCTCCTTGGGAATGGATGAGGATAAATTTGGTTCTTTGAACTCAGAGTCTATGTTTTGAACCTTGAGTATGCTTTTGTCATTCTTTGAGAGGTGTTTTTGCTTTTTTCAAATGCAAGGGCTAGGTATATTTTCATTCTTAAAATAAAAACAGGTGCACAGTTTATTTGGTAATACCAGATGACAGGATTTAAAAGAAACACCAGATGCTATGAGACTTAATAAAACTAATGCTAATAAAACTATGTATTTCCAGAAGGGGAGAAAAAAAATCACTGATACATTGAAGATAAGGGGAAAGAACAGTTGTGTGGATACTCATATCTGTGTACTTGACCTGGCTAAGAACAACACACCAGATGTACAAACGTTAGAAGGCACAATGTCCCCAGTATCTTTATACCTGCCTGACAAAACTCCAAGCCAGCAACTACTTTCACCTTTCTCCAGCATTTGAGGCCATAAAGATCATAGACAGTGTGCAAGATCCATCATCAAGCACCACCAGTAGAATATTCAGATTTAAGCACTCTAATACTGTATTATTAATCTCAAAAATCAGCCTTGCCATTCTCCAGAATAATTTTGTGGAAAGAATTACTGTCTGTCCATTTTTGGTACACTTATTTTGGCACTGTTATTAGCAGCTGCAGGAGTGGTTTCTATCTGGATGGGAATTTCAGAGCTGAGACCACTGAAACCTAAACATCTCACAAAGAGATTATTTGAACTGACATTAGTGGGTTCATATATAGTGATGAAATAGTCCACTGTATATTGTAGGTATTATGACACGTATACATTGTTCTGAGCAAACTAGAAACCTCTTAAGTTCTTTGGAACAAGTAGCATTATCATTCAAACATTAGGAGGATTAATCAATACAGTTGAGGAGGGCCTTCCCCTGATATCGAGGGTGTGGTATACCTATTTAAACAGGCACTCCTTCAAATCAGTCCCAGTTGTACCTGGAGTGAACAAACAGGCTTAACTCACCATATTTGTCAAACCTTAAAAAATTATGCCAATAGTTGCATGGCTGTTGCATATGACTTTTTCAGAATAAGAATTAACACTAGAAATCAGTGTTAATTCCCTTAGCTATTGTTTCCATAGACCTCATCTACAGCTTTTTTGAACACTTGCAGGGATGGCAGCCTGTTCCGATGCATGATCATCCTTTTGGTGAAGAAATTTTTCCTAATATCCAGTCTAAACCTCCCCTGGCACAGCCTGAGGCTGTTACCTCTTGTCCTATCACTTGTTACTTGGGAGAAGAGACTGACCTCCACAATTCTTATGCAGAGTTTGATGAGAAAATGTCGCAGAGCAAAATGAAAATGCTAAACAGATCGCATTCTTCATTCGCTCAGGCCTCCCTCACAGTAAATGTCTTCCAGGGCTCTGTAAGCAATATTTGGCTTGCTGTGTTGATTAATTGTTTAAAGTAAAATTTGTAGAGGTTTACAGAAGGTGTGGAAGGCTTTGAAACAAAAAACTTGCTCATTTTTAAATACAAGCTCTGCCGTAATTATTCTTGCTCATAATTACCTCAGATTTTCATAAAACATACCTGAGACTGTTCCTAACATTTTTTTTTTTATTCCTAATATCTGAGAGCATTGCCTCAGAGTACCTCTCTATGGCACTGACTTGAATAGCAATGACATTTTATTTTCCTGTTTATCTGAGGCAGAGCTTGGTCCTAATTTAGTGTCAGGCTGCACACTTTCTCTTGTGAAACCTAAATGTAATCGAATTGCATACAGTCCATCCATGGAACTGATTAGAATTTGATTTCTTGAAACAATCCCAGAAATTTAAACAGTCTGCGCAGAGGAAAGGTTAGTCATCACCACTGAGCATGTGGATCCCTCTCTGGCTTCACTTTCAGTGGAAAGATGCCTGAGCAAGTCACAGACAAGAATATTTCTCCAGTAACACCCAGCCATTAGGATGTTACCAGTCTCAGACAGGTTTATCCATGCAGTTCCATGCCCAAGCTAACAAGCCTGCCCAAGCTAATTGTATGAGTATATTGACATACCAGAGCATTCCCATGGAGGCCTGCCAGGATGGTGAAAGGGCTGTAGCGCATGAAGTACAAAGGAGAGGCTAGGCTGAGAGGAGTGGACTTGTTAAGCCTTAAGAAGAAAAAGCTCAGGGAAGACATTTCTGCTGTCCAAAATCGGAAGTTGACTCTTCTTGGACGTACACAGTGCAAGAAGTGATGGGCCCAAGTCTGAACAAGGGAAAATCTGACTCAATCAAAGGAAAAATATAGTGAACTATGAACTTCAACTAGGGAAGAATTGCTGACAGTATGGTCATAGCATATGTATAGATACGCATTAAAATAAAATACAAAAAGCACTGAAAGAATTTCAGGAATGTTTTAAAGATCTGGGAGATGGCAGAATATGATATCTTTGCATAACAGTGTGTATAGCATTTTAGAGAGGTTTCTTGCGGCAAATACCTCTCATTCTGTAAGCCATACTCATTTAAATCCAACGAAGCCCTGGAACTACCAAAGCTCTCCTTTAAAATTAATTTCTGCTACCTAGTTACTTAGGCTTTTATGAGGAAACAGCACATTCCCTATTTTTAAAAACCAAAAATAGCTGAAAATCCATTTGCTTAACAACCTCTGTATGCAATTTCTGTTCAAAACACCATTTCAACTGTACTTTGCCTATATGCTCTAAGTTCAGGTACTGTAAAATATTCAGTTACAGAGTTAGACATTTGTTTTTCCCGACTAGTTCAAACATTCTGAGATATGATGGTTTCCTGAGAATTAAATGGTGCTACCTTGTGATCAAGGATATTCAAGAGGATTACAGGAATGTATTTCACTGGAAAGCAAAATGAACAATGAAAAGACATTTTTCCCATCTTCTCCCAGAAGAAAATATTGTAATTATAATTTCCAGTAATGGGAAAAGGATACTGATGCTTTTTATTGTCCCCTCGTTATGTTATCTTAATTTCTATTCCTTTTCCTCAAATCTAATGCTTATCGTGCCTCACCCCCATACTTCTGCAGCCATGCTCCCTCATTCACCTACAGTCAAATGTTCTTTGAATCAATCAATAGGATTTAAAAACTGTAGTGACTTCAGACTCAAATCTATTTTGACTCCCATTTCATAACTTCAATCACAAAAGGAAAAATGAAAACTCATTTTCTCAGGAATTCAAACCTTTCCTACTACTTAAGATTACTCACATGGTGTGAAGCCCCTATAGGTGCCTTCCACAACTCTCCCATCTTTTCAGACACAGCTGATTCAGTAGGGATCGAACCCAGAATACGTGCAGTCTAACAAATGGCACCTGATGTTGAAGTTAAATACATTTCCGAGTAACGCAGAAACTACTCTCCCAACTGTTAGTGGTGGAGCAAGCAAGCAAAAAAAATTACTTTAAAAGAGTCTTAACTAGGACTTCCTTGCCCTTTTAGCCTTTACTAACCAAGGATGCTCCAATGTTTTAGGAATTAAACCCAAAGATGTTCCAATACAGGAAAATGGGTGAAACCAGATATTAAAAGCTATTTAGGCATGAGATGAGGAGGGTTTACAAAAGTGTCTGAATGATTATGCAAACCTGTAGATTTCCCTGGTGACTCTCTGTATCCAGAATATCCTAAATAGCTTTACTAACCCAAGTTTAAAGAGCCGGTTTGCCTATTAAGCAATATAGCAATATTCAGGTGACTGTGTAATTAAAATTTCATTACTGCGTACTTTATTTCTCGTTAAGTTTACATTTTCATTCAACATTAATGCGAGCTAACTACTCTAGCCAGAATGTGAGCAAGTGCTATTATAAAGCATGCATTCTGTGTTGCTTCATATATAGACATCAGGTGATAGCAGTAAAAAGAGGTAGTAGTATTACAGGACAGTGTATGAAAGACACAGGAATTCACTGCCTAACAAATGATGCTACTTTATTTTTTTCTTTTTTTCCATTAGGCAACAGATATTTTTAAGGAAACTCAGTAAAAACCCAGTAGCACCTTCATCCCATTTTAAAATTGCCCATGTGTTTATCCAGCATGTTTCAATTTGTATTCTTAACCTAATGACTCTTCTCAGTTACTACTATCCTCATTTAATCTTTGTACCAACTGCTCTGCTACCTCACCTGTTATATGAATGCAGAACATTTTCTCCAAGCTTGTAGTCTAAAATATAGAATTAGAAATAGATCCTGCATGTTATTCTATTTAAAAAAAAAATAAAATTGCTGTCAGTTGGACAGCTCTGAACTACAAATCTGAAGCATAAATAAAATCCAAACACCCCCATCTCCTTTTTATTTCAATAGCTCACACATACACATTTTCTTGACCTCACTAACTTTATGAAATAATCAGTGTTAAGCTAGGCTTATAGTGTGGGGGATTCTATAGTGTGAAATTAATGAGCTGGATGGGATCCCTTATATTTGGGAGTCAGAAGGAAGTTCTGTGGGGAGGTGTGAAGTCTACTCATGTCAGTGGAAATGTGTTGTGTGGGCACTGAGGTGCCTTTAAGAGGATTTCCGTAATCTGACATTTTCTTGCTTTCAGGAGTGTTCTTTGCATGGATGTAATACTTACTCAGCCTTAACTGATGCAAAGTTCTCTATGGGAATATGCACAGTGAGTAGGGAAGCACTCAAAGTAAGGTTGGTGAAACAAGCCATAGGTTCTGACGCCACAAGAAGCTAAATTCAGCAATGTTGCAAGCAAGCTCACAAGATACCAACCTTAACCTAGTGTGAATCTGTAGCAGAAATATTCTATTAGTCATCATTACAACAGGATATTTTCCTTACTACCTGGCAGTGGGACTAGAAGCATTCAAGACTTCTACAGAATTTATTGAGCTGCCTTGCAACAATGCATGCAGGGAAAATTTTGGTATAACATGTAGCTTGGCATAAGTGAATTAATGTTATTCAAAAGAAGGTAGAATTGATTAGCAGAAAAGAGCAAAAGTTATGAACATTTTTGTCAGGATATATAAGCTGTGTAACAGAGGATTTTTATTTTTTTTTTTTTGATACCTGGATTTGTAACAAGTTATCTGCAAAGTAAAGTTGTGCAAATAATATGAAAACATAATGTTACAATCAGTGCTGACTTTGGTTGCTGTAGCTTGAAGTCACCAATCTGTATAGCCAAGAAGTTTTAGGAATTGCTAGCAGTATGCAAAGTGGTAAAGGTGCATATAGGACATAAAAATGAACAGCAGATAGAAGAAGTAAGGTTGGTGTTCAGAATTTTAAAAAGCATAGTAAAAGCATATTTAGGAGAAATAGTCACTGCTAGAGGAGTTAACTTTCTATAGCACGATGTGTATTGGTGTTACGGTGCACTCTTATTGAACAAAGTTTTGTGTGTGGAAGAATATAGCAGAATGCTGACATCGCTGTGGTGGGTTTGATAGGAGATAACTGTCGATACAATAAAAAAAAAATTAACTTTATCAATATCTCTCCAAAGTAAACCTTAGAACTTGTAATTATTGGAAAATAATAATTAACAGAAAATAAAAAATACGGACTCCATTAGTTTCAGTCTAACATGGTGCTCAACCATAAAACCACAGAATAGTTTAGGTTGGAACGGACCTTTAAAGGTCATCTAGTCCAACTTCCCTGCAATAAGCCAGAACATCTTCAACTAGATCAGGTTGTTCAGAGTTCTATCCAGCCCGACATTGAAAAGCTTTAATTTTACTTTTTTTCCCTTAGCTTATGGCCTCTGTAGAACTACGAAGACTAACTCCTCTTGCAGCATTTTGTGCAAAAAAAATTCTACAGCTGGACGGACCTGATTATAGGATGACATTATCTATACAGTTTTCCATTCCATTTTGTTTACATTTTAACATTTGTTTCATTTTAAATGTATGAAGATTTTGACTGATTAATAATGTACTGTTGAAAATATCCTGAAGCAAAAGAATTCTTATCATGGATCTTTGATAAGTTTCTGGGTTTTTTACAGGTGTAAACATTTACTGTGATAAAAAAGACCAGTCAAGTTTTATTTTTTTCTTACTCTCAGAACATTTCTTTCCTTAAGAATGTATTTTCTTCTTGCAACATAATTGTTTATCTTCTTTGCAGACACAAGCACATTATATAGTGTCACTGCTATTTATTTTTTTTTTTACTTTCAAATATAAATGACTCTCTAATAATAATGGAGTTATTTTGCCTCACTGAGTCATGGTATCTGTTACTTTAGTAAAGGAATTTTTGTGTGACAGATGATGGAATTACTTCATTTAGATAAATATTAATAATTTGTCTGAAAGACCTTTGTTTCTTCCACCTATATTTTTAGATACAGCTACTTAATGCTCAGCACTGTAGCTCTCATACAAGAACACCTTCCAACTCATCTACAGCCTCAGGAAGAAAACTAAGCTATTGGCTTCTATCCACAGGGCCTTTAATTGTTTAGTTGCTCAGTACGTGGGGGATTTATTCCTTTATTTAAAACACAACACTTAAGGAAGTAGAAGAATAACTTGGAAGGGGGTCTGAAACCTTCAAAATTATACAAGACCACCTTGTAGAGAGTGTTATGGCTGGCCAAAAGAAAGCCACAAAAGAGAAGAAAATCAAGATCATGAATTGTTTAGTTATAGATGTTTCCATGAGCTAAATATTCTGTGTAAGGTTAAACCATACCGGTTTCACTTATGTATTAGGTCATCTCAGGACAATCTTTGAAGTATTGAGCTCTTATTTCAATATCTTAGGTTGCTTATTCCAGTTTCTTAATGTTCATAATTACACCAAATGAAAGCATCAACTTTATATGGGCATCTTTGAAAAATGTCTGTTTCATGTCTATTGTAATCAACTTACTCTTAAGTTGTACATACCGTTATTCACCATACATCCTTAAGAAAATCAAAAGGCTGTAGATTAACCAGTTTCACAGCATGCAGATACAATAAACAGCTATGATTTTTCGGGCTTCACATTTCAGGTGGAAGTTCTATATGACTATGAAAAGACTTTAGATCAGAGTATGGTTCTTTTAATTATCCCATATAGTATATAAGCTACTAGAAGATTAACTTCCTCAATAACATACAAAACATGCCCATCATTCAAAGAGCTACAGCTAATATCATTGGTTTTATAGGTATGAAAAGATAATAGGTTCCAAATCACAACTGAATTTGAGCATTCATTGGAATTCCAAAATTCCTCTCATCTACTTTAAAAATTCATAAAGCAGCTGTGCTTTTCTAATTTCCTTTTTATTTTAGGGTTTATTAGTCTGCTGACGTTAGCCAAAATACTGTAGAAACAGGAACAAATTACTGCAATATATTCAGCTTATCTTTAATTGGTTCATTTTGGAAATGGGAGATTCTCCAAATAAACCTTATAAATGTGATGAAGTTCATGTTTTCTGCACTGACTTAAAGGAAACTACAAACTTCTCCAGACCATAAAAAAATCTCATAGAAGATGATAAGCTACTAGGTCTCAATCACTTGTTGAAAATATGCCCTTCTGTCTGTCCAGTATGCCCCTGATTTTCATGGGAACCTTTACTCCTTATGCTTGCATCTCTGTGGGATTTTCACTGTGAATAAAGGCTAGGTGCATTATTGCTGGGTAGCTACAAGTATGAAGGTAACCTAGGAACATGTATGCCATAGTGACCTGCAAGTTACTCAGCGAGATCAGGAGTGAGGATTTTATCGGTTACCTCATTCTCAGCAAATGCAATGCCCCAAAGCCAACAGAGATCAGAGAACTGCTCTGGTAGCAAGTGCGTCAACACTTTCTAGACTTTACTAGGATTTTCAATTTTTAAGGGCAAACTACAGAAATTTTCTTTCAGGTGGAAAAGCATATAAAAAGTCATTGGCCTTAGATGAATTTTGCTCTCATAGGGAGGGACATGTACTGTTTAATTGTTGTTGAGAAAACTATTCATATATTCTTTCCTTATTCAAACCCAGAGCAGGAGCTGATTTACAGTCATGAGTTTAGTTACCTGTCCTGGATAATAATAACTGCATTAGCTCATGTGCCAATATATTAGACATCCTGTGTGCAAAATAAATAAGGAGCTAAGTTTGAAATAAATGCAAGAGGGGATCACAGAGAATTACAGGAAATTATAGAAGTTTCCAAAATTACTGTTATTCTGAATTCATACACTGGCTGGCACAAGTGGAATTCCCTCTTGAGAATACACAACCCTTAACAGGTGAGAGCAGGCATGGTGAGCCAGCCATTTCTCCATCCTTCTCATTTATCCATCTCTACATACAGTTAGTTGAAAGAATAATTAAAATAGGGTTTAACATAAACCTGCTAGTTCCATCAAAATTTGGGATTAGTTAATCTGCATGAGATAACTGGTGACGTGGTTACTTTTGCTTGTGCTGTCTGGTGGTGTCGAACCATAAGGTCTGGAACTTGATTTAGAAGTTACATGTAGTGTAACACTATTCACATTCTTCAAATATTTTTCTAGGGCACCAGCAGCTTTGTATAAAAGCCTGTTTCTGATGAGAGGACACTTAAATCCCACCCATTTCTCTTACTGTCTATATATATATATATTATACATATATATATATATATAATATGCCTATATTGAGCCACTGCTTATTCTTTCAAAATAGATCTGACATTGCTGAAAAGAGGCTTTGCAATGAGTTTACAATTATGATTAATTGATTGTGCTTTCCATCAAATATGCCAAGGATTTGTCTTTGGATGTATATAACACACACAATACAAGCAAATTAATAACTATTTTATTGAGTAGAGTGCTAGATCTGTTGGCGTGGATTCTCATTGTTGGTATGCATTATTTTCATTACTCACGTGTTTGTTGTCTGCCAGCTCTATTTTTTTGTAATAGAAGAGATATTCTCATTTACAGTTTAACATTTTTAAAGCCAATTTTAAAACAGCATCTGTGAGTATTGGCTAGATTTCTATTTTGGTGAGATTTCTTTTATAGGTAAGACCATTTTGGAGATTGTTGTCTGCAAAGGAAGCCCACTAAGAATTTAATGAATGAAAATCATTTTCATATTCTGAGCTCGCTCAGGAAAGGCCAAGTGAATTTTTTCCAGATTTTACAAACATTCACTTATGAACAAAGAAAGTCAGAGAAAAAGTTTTTTCTCCACTAAGATTATAAGGACTTAATGACAGAGATTTTAATGAAGACATTTCATCAACCATAACATCTTTTCACTGATGAGCTGCTTAATGAACCCTGAAGCTATACAGCATATAGGGTACACTAAATCAAGGAAGGGTCCCTAATGATTTTACAGTCTTGCAAACCCTAGCGTAAGTTACAACTTCAAAAGAGATTTTCTGTGATCCTTGGAAAAAGGGTTCTCTAAAGGAAGTTTGGATAATTTCCTCTGAAAAGAGTTATAAAGTTGCTGACTAAATAAAGATCTGATCACTTGGAGCAGACTACAGAGAACTGCTAAAAGCATACTTGTTCTGTTCACATGTTACAGGTGGTCACGACAGAAATTTGGTTAATTGGAAATAAATTACTTTTCTGCGTGAAATATTAGGTTAGAATGGCAAGCCAATAATGAAAAGAATAAAACTGGAACTTTCAAGAAATGAACTCATATTTGATTAAATATGATACTAGCAATCATGGATAGATTTAATTTTTTGTGTGAAGGGTAATTATACTTTGGGAGGATAAAAATCTCACCTCCGTTTGTACAGATGAGTTGTACTAACACCAGAAGATTAATTTGTACACATGAGATGTACTAGCACCAAGGAAAGGAGGGAAGTATAAATCTCTAGGAAGATGTATTTGTAGATACAGACCAACAGAGGGTGAAAGGAACCCCAGGGAGATCCATTTACAAAAAGAAGAGCTGGGAATAGTAAATAGGAAAAATAACCCCCCCAAAACAAAACCAAAACAGACATGAACAAAACAAGGCTGAGTATTAATTATGTGTATATAATGCTTATGACCTTTGAAAATGATGCACTGGCAGCAGATGAATGATGAAGAGATTTGTATTTCCTGAATTGAATTATATCCATAACAGATTTTCCTTGTTCCTATATAAAACAAAATACCTTCCCCATTGGTTTTATGAATGCTTTACTCTATGTGCCATGAAACATCACGTTACTTTAATATTGACTGACCTAGCCCACCAGTTGGCAACTCCTTTTTACAGGTTTCCCAGCAATCATTTGGGCTGGAATTGGAAGGTGCCAATTAATTACTTATTCAAGGGTATGGCTTAGGACATTCACATTTTGAAAACAGTTGGCTGACTAAGATGAAGTGGTACATTCTGAAGCCTTGGAAGTTGTACCAGTTTGCCCAAGTCAATCATTTGGCCTATAGGAAGGAATAGACTTGTTCCCTTTAATACGTATTCTTTTATATTGTTTTAGAAGTGCTTGTTGGGGTTTTTTTGGTTGTGGGGTTGTTGTTATTTTTTCTTTGCTTGTTTGTTTTGTTGGTTTTTTTTGGGGGGGGAGCTGTTAGGTTTTGGGAGTTTTTATGTATGTGTTCTGAGAGCAGCATGGATTCTCCAGAGTAGGGCTTTTGAAATTAATTTCCCAAGTTTTACATAAATTCTCTGAGGGTAAATCATTTTAATTTGAAGGAAAAGTCCTACTTAGCTGTGCTGCAGATTTTAAGTGAATAAAATTTTTCCAGGAGTAGAAAACAAACAGTTCCCGAACAAAGTCAGAGAATTAACGCCATAGAACAGCTACTATTTCTGAGCACTCTGATAAAGCCCCCGTCCCTATTACTTCAGAGTGAAATCTTAGAAGTCATTATAACTTTAGATATGTTTGATCAAAAGCAGAAGAGACTTGCCTGCAGACTGGGAAAATTGTTGAATCTGGAGAGCTTGGTAAATAAATCCAGCTATAGGTAGTTATGCAGATTTAATACACATCATGGTGTTAAACAGGTAAAGCAAGCAGTGATGTAGAGAGAAAGAAGGTCAGGAAGAGCTAAACTCTGTCTAGACCTAGCCTTTAATTAAACTACTCTGATATTTTCATCGTTCATGATTAGCAGGCCTTGACCCAGCAAACTCTGAGGTACATTCTTCAGTATGTAAGAAGTCTTTTTAAAGTAGATGGTCCTATAGTTAAAGTCAAGAATATATAATATTAAATAGTTTGTTTGGTCACTAATGTTAGTAATTCCTTGTGTAGCTTGCAAGCTGGTATAAGAAACTTGAATCTACCAGTTAGGAAGAAGAAGAAACCTTCATTTTTCTCCCATTTTCTCTTGCTATTTGCATTCTTCTCCATACCCACAATGTTAGAAACCACTCACCTGAATGGCCAGCTTACCTTTCTCAGCTTCCTCTGTAGTTAATCGAGAAAGAAGCTGCTTCTTAAGGCAGTTTGCAGCAGGAGCTATGTCTGGGTGGGTTGCCTTCTGGAACGGGGCTTTCTAACCTCTTGCTTACACAGGTTTAGAAGGTTACCAGTTAACAAAGGTGACTACACTTGAGTAGCTTAAGTATGCTGTTAACACAGCTTGAAACTACAGTGAAAATTATAGACTATTGCAAACAAACAAAAAGGTCAGCACTCAGCAGTAAGAGAGTTTAACTCTTACCTTTTCTTGAGTTACAGAATTTCATGAAGATTTACGTAGTGCAAAACTCATATGAGCATAAAAGGATCTTTCAATTCAGTGAGCTTGTGCAGCCACATGGTTTTTATTTTTAAATCTGGTGAGCTTTGCTCGATGAAGTTTGCTTTTAAAATGTATTTATTTTTATTTTGTATGTGTGTGCCTGTACTGCCAGGTTGAATAAGACAGATTTTTGTATATTTGTGTAATCTTTGCAGAGATCCACACTGTGTTCTTGTAGTTTGAAGTGCCTGACACTGAGGATACGTCATATTCACAAAAGGGGACAGAATGTGTTTCCTGGATAAGTTACACTTTGTCCATTTGCACTCATTTTTTGCCTTTGTGATAAGGGAGGGTTTGAAGGCTGCCTCTCCTCCTTTTAAGAAGTTCAGCCAGAATGTGTTGCTGCTTTTAGCAGTCTTCACCATTCTGCTTGCCCTCACACTGACATCAGCTTTTATTTCCTCCCTTCATTTATTTCATTACTATGAAGATGTAGTGGAGATCTCAGTCTTGCCTGAGCCTCCATTACTAACACAGTTATGACTTCTTTTCCTTAATTCTGGAAATTAAGAGAAAGGGTGTCCATGACTTCCCTAGGCCTCTGTAACGTTAATTTAGACAGAGAACTCACACCCTATTCTAACAGAGTAGAAATGCATGCTCTTTTGGCTCTTCTTACCTCAGTTAACAGAAGGACTGCCTCAAATATTTAACAACATTTTAAACATACAAGAGTATCCCCTTGATGGTTTGTGCTGCTTCCACGGGCAATTTAAAAATTGATTCTTAAACACCAACTGGTTAGGTGTTTCATTTGTTTTAGTTTATGCTCTTTTACTGCTATTAAGGACCTCAGCACTCCCAGCTGTTATATTCTTAAGATCAGCGACATGGTATCTTGTCCTTGGTCTCTAGCTTACCCCTTCAATATTTTTTTCTGCCTGAGTACAGCTAGCTTTGTAGCAAAAGTGCATTCCATGGACCTCCATCAAGTAAAAATCTTGGGCAGAGGATCAGACCAGGGAAATGAACACTTTAATGTTAATATAATTACCCACAGATAGACAGAGCCTACTGCTTTTTTTTTTATTATTACTTAAGTGACTTCAGGACTTCAAGCTTAAGAAAATGGACTAGGAAAAGGTAAGTATTAGTGGGGGTGTGTCAGTGATACATGCTCTCCCACAAGATCATTCTTAATTTCTTTTCTTCTTTCCCTTTAGCAAATAGACTTTTTATTGGTTCCTGGGTCTCAGAGATCCCACCCTGCTTGCTCACTCTTATGACATGCACACGGCTAGCTGAAGAAATCCCTGAATCAATAAAATCACTATTTGAGAGAAGAGCAAAGAAAAAAATTGTTCTGGGAAAGCAAGCAATATTAGAGCTGGTCAGAAACACACTGGGAATATTTTTGAAATCTTGCTTGATTCAACTCTCATTCAGCTGAGCTCAACTTGAACTAGTTACTGAACTGAATCTTTTTCAAAGTATGTCAGAATATGACTTCTACGTCAAGCTCATGTATCTCCAAATACTTCAATCTGCAGATTGATGTAGAAACTCCAGTAGACAGAGACATAAAAATTTTAAGTAGCAAATGGCTTGGCTCTCTGAACTCAAACTTACCTACTGAATGCAAACACTAAATATTCAGCTATTATCTCAGTTTGCCATTTATCTGCTGATAATATGTAAAGGGTGGTTTCAGCCACCAATTAATATTAAATTATCTGAGTACTTTGCAAATATCATTAATGCCAAAACAAAGCCTAACTTAATTAATCTATGAGTCAGCAAATACCACTTGATGACATCTGTTTACTATCTGCCTCTAAAATATGTGAAAGACACAGTAGCTTGCAGCATACTATGGTGTTTCCTTGCAGCACAATTTTGCTTTCTCTTGTAGAGCTGGCTTGTATGGCTGCTTATGATTCCTTCCACTTCATCATGCAAAGATGGGAAGACCATTTTTTTCCAAAATGACATATGATGTATTGCTAAAAAAGTGAGGTTCCCATGGTCTGAACTTTTTGAAATGCTACAAAATCCATTGCCATATAGACAGTTTTCAAACAGTGCAGTGAAATCATATGGACGGGTGTGATCTTTTCTATTAAAAGCTCATATTTCTTGCATGAGAACAGGACATCCATAATTTGGAACTGTTTTCATGAAGTCTGTTGCCAGACCAGAGCGCTACTGAGAGTCATAGCAGAATGCCAGAAAGTCAGTGTTTCTGCCATTCTGTAAGGTTACTTATGATGAAGTTAGGAAAGCTAAAGCCTAAATGAAACCTGATCTTGCCAGGAATGTCAAAGGCAACAAGAAGGGCTTCTGTAAGTACACAGGTAACAAAACAAAGACTAGAGAAAATGTGGGCTCATTACTCAATGAGATGGGGGACGTGGTTATGCAGGCAAAGGAAAAGGCTGAGGTACTGAATGCCTTCTTTGCCTCAGTCTTTCCTAGCAAGACCAGCCTTCAGAAATCCTAGGTCTTAGAGATCCTGGGGAAAGACTGGTGCAAGGAAGATGCACCCTTGGTGGTAGAGGATCAGGTCAGGAATACATAAGTAAATTGCACATAAATCCATGGGCCCTGATGAGATGCACCCATCAGTGCTGAGGGACCTGGCAGATACTGTGGCAAGGCAACTACTGATAATTTATAATCAATCATGGTGACTGGGAGCATTTCGCAAAGACTGAAAAAAAGCAAATATCAAGCCATCTTCAGGAAGAGAGAAATAGAAGACCAAGGGAACTACGGGCCAGCTAGCCTCACCTCAATCCCTTCGAATATCGTGGAGCAGCTAATCCTGGAAACCACTGCAGGCACGTTAAGGACAAGAAAATTATCAGGAGTAGTCAACATGGCTTCAGCAAGAGGAAGTCATGCTTGACCAACTTGATAAACTTCTATGATGAAGTGGCTGACCTGGTAGATGAAGGGAGAGCATTGGATATTGTATACCTAGATGTCAGTAAAGTCTTTGACACGGTTTCCCATAAGATCCTTGTAGACAAGCTGTTGATGTGTGGGCTGCATGAGCAACAGTGAAATGGTCTGAAAACTGGCTGAATGAGCAGGCCCAGAGGGTAGTGATCAGCAGTACAAATTCTAATTGAAGGTCAGTGGTGTACCTCAGGGGTCAGTATTAGGTCCAGTCATGTATAATGTCTTTATCAATGATCTGGATGATGAGGCAGAGTGTACCCTAAGCAAGTATTGGCCAAAACTGGGCTGATACAATGAAAAGTGTAAAGCCCTGCACCTGGGGAGGGACAGCCCCATGCATCAATGTATGCTGGAGGCTGACTAACTGGAAAGGAGTTGGGCAGAAAATTACCTAGTGATTCTAGTAGACACCAGATTGAACCTGAGCCAGCAATGGGCCCTTGCAGCAAAGAAGTCTAATGCTATCCTGCAATGGACAAAGTATTGTCAGTGGGTTTAGGGTTGTGATCCTTCCCTACACAAAGTATTAGCATATTGCACTCAACCGACCTAACAGAACGAGCACTGGGCAGCATTAAGTTGGAAATTTCATGTGTGCTTTGGGCTCCTGCCAGCTTAGAAGGGTGGAAAGCTCTTAGCAGGTTTTGAAAACACAATTAATCCCAGAAGGCATAGATCTGAGTACAACATTTGATCTTTAGTTCTGGAAAAGCTTGCTGTATTTGTATTTGTAAAGGAGAAGAAAGAGATATTTTTATTAAAACTCTTTTAAAAAGAAAACATGGCTTGTCTCGGAAAACATTCATAGGTTTGGATGATCAAAATAACAGTGAGTTTGCCTCTCCCTTTGATTTATGAAGGCAAAAACTTAAAAATCTAAAAAAAAAAAATAATATAAAGACAATAATTTTTCACATGTTTGACTCTTTTGTTATGAATAAACTTTTCAAATTCATTGTTTCCTCTTCCTCCAGAGAATGGTAAATTTTCAAACTCAGCATTACCACTAATGTCACTTGTGAAATACTAACTTGGTTCTCAGAGTTAATATCCTCGACTCAAGATGTGTTTGATCCAGTCACCCATACACTTATCCTTCATTTACTCTCCCTTTCTATGTACTCGGGTCAGGTCACATTATTTTACTCCATACTGCCTGGACACAAAAGCAGAAACAGCTGCTTTGGACATGAAAGTAGAAACAGCTGCTTTCAGTTCCTTGTATTCCCATGGCTCCTGTATTCCCATGGCTCAGGCCAGAGGCACGTGTCACAGACAGAGAGCAAATTTCCCTTCACCCCAAAGTCACGAACTGAATTATTCTTAGTGCGACAGAATGGTGGGGGCATTTAGTTGGAATCCTCCTCGTGCATTGAACAGGCACGTTTCGAAAGGCCTTTAATTTCTATTTGAGCAGTTTTCCCAAGGGACATCTCCTTTGCTCCTGAGCTGTCTCCCTTTTAAAAGAAACACAGCGGAGCACAAGTTGCTTAACTAATTCACTGAAAGTGTACTTTGAAAATGGTAAAGCCCAATATTTTCCTTTAGTCTCGAGGTCAGAAATAGCTGATCTTTTTTTCCTTCCACTAAACATTCATTTAAAAGCAGACATCCACATTACAGTATTGTAGTTTAAAGGAAAAATATTGGCACGTACGTAAATGCTTCAAGGCACAGCCCTGTTCTGGAAAGTGTTGGGCAGCCTTCACTTTGAAATTACTGGTAGCCTTATTTGTTATTTATATATTTCATGACGGTAGTTTATTATGTAAACAAATGCTTATCTCTAAAGCCTGGAAACCTTTTTAAAAGCAATCACAACCACAGCTGTATATATTTTAAGCTTAGTGCTCTTAATTCGGTCAAACCCCAGGGAAAATACTATTAAATTACTTAAAATATTTTTATCTAATTTCTGCTAGGTATCATAGTTGTGATTTTATTTTTAATGATTTTTCATCTTGATCAAACACTATTGCAAAACAGTATTTCAGGGCCTTCGAGCTCTCCTATTGTACACACAGACCCAGTGATTCACCCAGGCTGCTCATGGATGAGAAGCTGCAGAAGGGCTGTACGCAAAACTAGCTGTGCAGCTTATCTGCCTTTATTGCATAGCTTCATACTCCAGTGTCAGGAGGTGGAAAGACTGCTGGACTGATTCTGTCTTATGCAATGCCAGCATTCTTCAATATTTCTATAGAACACCAAATTAAATGCCAGTAAATAATTAATAAAAGTAAAATTGCAATTGTATTTTGATCATAGCAAGTGGGTTGTGTGCCAAAGAGAGGCAAGAAGTCTCTACGAAAAGAAGAATGTATCCTTGCTTCGGAATTGATGGGTTTGATAGATATCAGCAGTTTTATTACTTTTCATCTAGTATGATTGGGGGCCGGGGGACCGCAAGGGAGAGCAGAGGTCCTGCGTGTAAAGGCGACTGTGTCTGAGGAGGTGGCAGTGTTGTGTAACCACGCTGACAGAATGCGTCACAACATGTGACATGTGGCAGCAGCACAGCCTTAAATAGCTCTCACTGTCTTTTCTCCTCCGGAGGTTTTGAGGAAAATTTGGTTTTCTGAGTAATGTTTTATCCTTCCTAGAATCGCCCAATAATATGGCTCGAACTCCTCTAGAGGATATGTCCCTGAGTTGTTGGAGAGGTTTAGGGAAGAATAGGTGGGGAATTTGGTCTTTTAAGTCCAGGTGTTAAACACATATTCCTGGGACTATGGGATGAATACATGTTCATTAATCCTGGTGTTAAAATTGATCAATGTCCCTTCATGACTCCCACTGTAACAGAAAAGTGTCTGAAAATGACTAAAAATTTTCCAGTGATAAAGGATCCATTAAAAATTATAAAATTGTGTTTTAGCAGTTAATTGAATTTTTATTTTAATTATATTATTATTTAATCATATTATTATGTTTATATTATTTTGATTATATATACAAAAACCTAAGCTTTGCTCTTGAAGGTCTAGGAACTTATCTGGATTCATCACATGCTCGGGTTTTTGTTATTCATTTATCTGCTAGACTTCAGAGAGCTTATTACCACATTTCTGTTCTTACTCTCATACTTACACACTGCAACCAAGTCACTTCTTATCTCTGTAAACTAAACATATTGAGTTTCTTCAGGAATTGTTCCTGCATGATCCTCATTGTTCTGATCTCTCTCCAATTTATCTGTGTAGTTTTTGACCTGTAACACCAAATTTGGATTAAGTATTCTACTACTGGATGTGCAAACAAGGAATAGAGGAGAAACATAATGTCAGTAGCGTTACTCTACAGTCCCCTTTTATTCTCCACTGAACTATGGTGGCCATGTAAGTATTCTGAGCCGCCATGTCCAGTTCATCAGTGCCCTGCATCCTTTTCAGAGTCACTGCATCCTCAGTCCTACTTCCTGTAATCATGGCTTTCATTTTTTGTTTCTGGTTGAGTAACTGCACGTGACATTACTTGTTGGCTTCCCTCTTGATGTGCAGAAACAGCCAATAACCTCCCTAAAGTCTGATGGGAAGCCCAAATTTCCTGGGGCCCAGCCTAGATCCCTTTTTCTGGCCCCAGATCTATACTTCAATTTTGCCAGACGGAAAAACCTGTTGCCCAATGCACTGCTTCTCTACGTCTCAGCTAGAGCCAACTTCACATCATAGATCAGCATTTATTATCAATCCTTAGCAGGAAATCTTCTTTATAACTCAAAGTGAGCTTTTGCAGCTGGCCTGCCAGGCCTTCTGAGGCACAGCTCTGTGAAAGATTTCACTACTGCTTAGACCTATTCAGAGTTCATGTTTCCCAAGCACTGGCTTCCTATAACAGAACTTACTAAGCCAGGACTTACTCTTTCTCATCTATTCCAACATCCGGTGTTAGAACACTTAATACAAGTTGGCTTCCTTATCTGTGTTCAGCACTCAACATCACCACACCAAGAACAGGACATTGGCTCTCTGGGGTGGGGACTAGGGTGCATCAATAGTGTTTGGGATTTAGGGTGAAGGCAGGAAAGTAGAAACCACCCAGGAGGAGTTTTCTGGTTTGCAAGCTAAGCAGGTTGCTTAGGCCATGGATGGCAGCTATGAAGAGAAAAGCAACTCCTGGATGGGTGACAACCATCAAGAACAAAATTGTTCTAAGTGGCAGTAAATAAGGAACCAGTGATTGCAAGCTGAGAGCAGAGACTGAGGCAGCCACAGAGCAGAGATGAGCTTGGGCTCCCTCCCCTCCCCTCTCTCCTCTTATTTCCCTTCTCTTCTAACCCAACATAAGAAACTTTTTCTCCAGGCGCTCCTTGCAGACAGCATCAAAGCTGTGCATCCAGAAGGAAAAGGACTGCTGGAAACAGCCCGTAGCTAAGCTGTCCTGGACAAATAAGTGTATTATTAGCAAAGAAAAAATGTATGCTCTGGCCATTCAGCTGCTTAGGGGTGGTATTTGTCTAGTTCTGACTCTTTCTTTCCTTTTCCCTAAGATTGGCTTCAACACAACACCACCGTCTTTTCTAGCGAACATGAGATGTATTAAATGTAACAAAGGAAAAAGAAGGCAGTATCTTCCTATTTGCTTCCAGCCTTCCCACCACTGCCCCCCAGCTTCATTTGCCATGCAGCAGCAGTTTTTTGTAAAACTCTCAACACACTGCTCAGTGAATAAGCATTAATTAAAAGAATAAGAAGGTGAAGATCAATGTTGATTTATAGGCAGGAGGCAGGGAGCTAAGCCTGAATGGATACATAGCTCTGAAATTAAATCTGGATCTAGAAAGTGGTCAGAAATAAAATACTGAAATGACAGGTTCTGATAGTGAAAAAGTAAGCACCAAATTCTGCTTGGACTCAGAAAAGGTCAGGACTAGAAGGATACTGTTGGCAATGATGAACAGGATGGGGTTACATCAGGAACAGCTGGTTCCTTTTCTTGGCTATGCTTTTTACTTCAAGGTAAGAAAACTTTTTCTTCCCCAGTGTGCTGTTCTGCAGTATGCAAAATGTTCCCAGTGGTTTCTGAAATGGGTTCCTTGCAAGAGCTTTCTCCCACCGTTGCCCTACAGGTTCTTCCTTTCAAGAGATGAAAGAATTCGTATTTCCGTGATTCCCTTCTCAATGCAAAAATATAATCTGATTCCTTCCAAATTCTCCACCCATTTATTCCTCTCTTTAATCCCTTACAGAAAATTAGTTCCAGAATATGATAGACACATTTCCACTGTGGTATACGAATGTCATACAGAGGGCAGTGCTGTCTTTTCACAGGCTCTCCTGCTTCCAAATTTTACACCACTCCTTATGATATTTTTTTTTTAGCAGGATTTGCTACTTTTTAAGTCAAAGAGGGATCCACTGCAGGAATGAATTTACACTGGCTTTGTGCCACCCAATCTTGAGAACTGAGACACTGAGTTTAAAATTTCTGAGACAAACTATAATGTGTTATAGGCAGTATGCAGCTTAACTTCTAAGGAAGGAGAGAAGGTGTTTAAAGGGGATGGTTTAGATGGAGCAGTATTTAAAAAAGACCTGGGCCAGCTGCACCCCCTTCCCCCCCCCCCCCCCCCCTTTAGAAAGCAGTGGTAAAGGTTTGCTGTCTGCCTTCCAGAAGGGATTTTTTTCAAATGACAAACTGTGCCAAATTCTGCTTCTCAGTCACAAAGCCCATGATTTGCACCATGATTTAGTGCTTGGTGCATGAATATCTGTGAAATAATGACTGAGCAGGCATAGCAGTAAGTCCCTGTACACTCTTACGTTATGCAGTGCAGTTTCTCCAAGGGAAATAAGAATTTACACTGTAAGATATACCCCAGCCACTCAAAGTACAGGTCCCTGGAGGCCCCATTAAATTGACATCATGATGAGCATTGGGCTGTACTGGTCTGTACACCAGCTCCCGTTTTTTGCAGCTTCACAGCAGGCTCCCTCGTTATTTTGAGGGAAATGCAGTCAACAGATTGAAGATCAAAAAGAGTCAAAAGCAAGATATGAAATACCAGCCCAGTCAGAAATGAACAAATGCCATTTGATTTTCTCTGCCGAGGAGGCAGTCTAGTGAGAAACATACAGTTGTACCTACTGTTTGGCACATACTGGGAGGTGTTTGATCACTTCCATCACCTACTTGTCCATCAGCAGTTAGATTTGTTTTCAGGGCAGTCATAACAGAGAGTGAGGGGGAAGCCAGTGTCACCCTAAGCTGTTACAGAGCAAGAGCAAGAGATAGAGATGTTGCCCTGTTTGCTGATGGCAGTTGGTTTCCTCTGTTTGAAGCCAGAGTGACTAGCCTCCTTCTCCTTCTTTGTATTTTTGATTGCTATCACATTATGCTCCTGTGTGCCATTCTTTTGGTGGAATATAAAATATACATTCTGACCTGAAATTAGACAAACAAGAGAGGTGCAGATTGCCCCACAGTTTCAGACATAGCAGAAATGGCACTAAACAAGTCTTCAAGGGCTATGCAGTGGTAGTAAGCCCTGTCTTCAAGCTTTTGGTCCAAGTGAAACTGTTGTTTCAGCCCAAGTGAAACTGTTGTTTCGGTCCAGGCCACTGATATGGCTCTTCAGGACCCCCTTATCTGCACTGACAGGAGTTTCTGATAGCTAGTTGTGACTCCACAGCAGAGGTTTAGCAACAGGACTAGATGATCTCCTGAGGTGCCTTGCAGCCTCTTCTGTTCTGTCAGTCTGTATCCCCAGAGAGAAGCCAGACTTGGTGGGATTTTCTGTTTCCAACACTCTTGAACAGATACCCAGCTTTGATAAGGGATGCCAGAAACATTTTTATGTGAGCAAGTAAACAAAAACTAACTGAAGAAATCAATGGCTCAGGAGTTTTAACAGGCTTTCCCCTTTAGTAATACATCATTTCATTTTTCTGCTTGGCAGCTTTGTACAAACAGGTGGGGAGGAAAGCTCTGAGCTGGCTTAGCTTGTGTTTTTCGACACAGCCAAATGTCAATATTCAGAAGTGTCATGCAAATCAAAGCCTCAGATCTGAATGGCTCCATTCTTGAGGAAGTTTGCAGAGAGATCCAGATTTTACAGATGGCTTCTATCTTTATGATGATCTGGCAAAGACCTCAAGGCTGAACCTCGGCATAGTCTAGAACTGCATGCTGCAAACTGAACTTATCTGAAAATTTATGGCTGAGGAAAGAAAACGGTTGTTGCTCTCAGATGCAAAAATAGCCTTTCCCTGGACTGAAAGCTGCTGTTGTCCTAGTAGCCAATTGTTCTTACAATAAAGTATGTATTAGAATGGCTGGCAGAGTAGAAGAAAGCCACTCAGGTGTGCCCAGGACAACATACAGGGAACAAAAGGGAAGATGCCATTCCAGCTTCTAGCTAGTAAAGGTTCATTGAACAGCACTGATGGCTTTTGAGGTGTTGCATAAAGTCATGAGCAGTCCAAGAGAAAAACAATCATAGCAATAAGAAAATAATTTTCCTTGGACACTCTTGTGAGCAACACTGAAGTCCAAAGGAAAACATCAGAGGCAACTCAGAAGCTGAAACAAAAATCTGGTAGTGAGAACCTACTACAGCTTCCTGTCAAATGTTTCCATTTATCTGCATGAACCTTTTACGTAGCAGTCAAATGTGAATAAACGTTGTGGAGTTCCTGGTGCCCTAAGGCCGAGCACATTAACAGCGGGCTTTGCATATATTTATATAAAAGGAAAATAGTTTCCCTGCATTACTGAGCTATGATTCTGCACTGAAGACTCATTCAAACACAATGTTAGTTTCATTCCCGTTAATAGGTTTTGAAACGGATAGAAGTAAAGTAACACAAGTACATGCTAGGACACATATGCCCAGAAACAAGTGATAAGGATACAGTTACATGCCTAAGTTAATAATAGCTTTTCATAAATTCTCTCAGGCTAGGCGGTGTACTGAATTTACAGTCAGTAAATAAACTCGTCTTCACTCCTGACACTAAGTACGTGCTCCCCTAAAAGGAGATGAATATCGAGATACTGTAAATAACCAACTAGTGGGAAAGCCTGGATCTGTACTTAAGGCACACAATTGGGTCCAGTTCCCCTGATGCCATAAGCCCCTGTGGTACCCCTAGTAAAGTGTTAACAAAACCTTTGGGGGTATAAGGGTCCCTGTATCCTACTGGTTTTACTTTATTTTTTTCCAGATGCATTATTTTCTGCACTAATAAAAAAGAATAACAGCATTACATGTCCTCAAAGCACAGCTAGAGTAATTGCATTAAAGCTTATGAGGGTCTGAGGTGGATGTAATGGCCACTGTATGAATATCGCACACTGAAAATGTAGCAGTATATATTCCAACCACTTCCTACCCACATGTGGGACTTTCCACAGGCAGAATGAAAATTATGTGAAATCAATCAATTGCAAAAGTCTGCCCAGGCAAATTATCTATTATTTCCTGGTGTCCAAAGAGATAAGCACAAGAATTGTTATTCTTTAATTCTGCATGTAATTTTGCTATGATTTTCATCACACCACTGAAGAGAAGGTATCTTGACAAAATCTTAGCCGTGTTCCCTATTGTTTTGGTAGTTTGGAGTGGGGAAGAGAAGGAGGTGAGGATCACAATCCTCATCCATTTTTCCAAATGTGAAAGTCTGTTTGGCCACAGTCACACAAAGAATTCTCTTTCTGCCAGCCAGAAACGGGTCATTGCTTGCTTACAGTTTGCCAGTCTTTGTATTTGCAAGTTATTTTAGCAGCTCTGAATAAGGATATCCTGTGGCCAGCTTGGCTGTGTCCATTCCTGCCTATTTAATTATTGCATAGGCATGCCTCCAGGCCATCCTGCTTCTATCATGAGAAAGGCAGAAAGTGAACACTCCCTTGGCCTCTTGGCAGAATTACCAGTGTTTCATGATGTAGGATCCTGTGTCATTGATCTATCTATGCACATGGATTTTGAATAAATAGGGCCTAAAATTGTTTGTAACCCAAATGAAACATTTCACAAAAGCATACATTAACTTTCAGTCATTCTGACTACACTTTGTACAATCAATGCCACAGGGGAAAGAAATTTTGTGGTTATAAATTGTGAGGTGTGACATGCACTTGTATGTATCAACAGCTAAAACAATTGTTTCTGCAGTAAGCAAATAAAGTCAAAGAAACAGGGAGATTATCCTTCTAAACAGTTTTTAATAGGAGTTTCATTTTAGCCAGCATCTGACCTCCCTTTTTTCCATCTAATTCATTTACTTGATAATTTCTTAAGGACTGAGTTTATGAAAAGAAAATCCTCAGTATAGATAGTGGGGAGTAGAGTGCATTTGAAAGGGAGGGCAATAGTATCGAAAGCATAAGAAACCTTTGTTCCTAGCTTGAGTTCTTTTGTGTATCTTCCCTCACCCTCTATAGCTACATTATATTTACAAATAAACCATCAGACTGATTCTTGCTATGAGGAACAGATCCCGTTTTCTTTGTAACTAACCTACTTCCTCATTCTGTAATGAAAATGGATCAGTATAAATATGTTAATGGCCTTACCTGAGGCAGGCATTTCAAAAGAAGATAACTGAGTGTGATGTACAGTTTGAGTTCAGAGCTTCCCGTTTCAAAGCATGCACAGATTTCTATTTTTGTAGAGCAAAGAAAAAACTAATGAGCTTTAGACATAAAACATTTGGTACCATCATGCAGCTGCTGTATGCCAGAAATGCTGACAAACCTGTTTGTAAGCCTGCAACAACCACATGACACAGTATGATTCACACTCATGTTGACCTTTGTCTTGTTTATGATAGAAAACAATTAGAATTACCAGAGTCAACAGACTGCAACCTATGTAGAGTAATTGGGTTTGGTTATCTATGCCTTTAACAGTATTTCTGGGTTTCATCATTCTGGCTTACATGTACACAGAATCTGCTGAACCATTCATGCGTGCTCATGTGGAGATGTAGATTCAGTGTGTTTGACAGCTCAGGAGAATTATAAAGCAATGTTGTCAAACAATTGCACAGAAGATGCAAGAATCATTAGCTAAACTGTCAATAAGCCACAACATTAATGTAAATTATCAAATCAAATTAATTGAGCTAAACCCAGTGTAAACATTTATCTTAAGAGAACAGTGTTTGGATATTTGATGATTAAGTTGCCTTCCAAGACAGCAGACTAGATGTATAAATTGTATTAATGTTTCCCTTATTAACACAGTGTCTTTAAGTATTTATTCAGGAATTACTTGTCTAGGACACCTTATTTTTAAGGAACACTTTTATCACACAAATTCCTCCTTGCTCTCATAATTTCTGTCGGGTGTTCAATACAAATACAAGGTGAAGCCTCCTAGTGCTGGTGGAAGGTGATGACAGTGCTAAGTGGTATTCAAATATATTCTACTAGTAATGACATCTTTAAATACAGGTTTTAGCTTTGAATTGGAATATTTCTTCACTGCAAACCTGTCTTTTATTTTCATCTTTTTATGTTTTTTTTCTGTCAGGAATACCTCTGTGTATGCTGGCATTTTGTATTTGTCAGGCCTTAGACCTAGTAGTCTCTTTTCTTCCCAGTGCCACAGAGTTCATTCATATAGCTATTACTTTTTGTTGCTATACGCTCTCAGACTTATCCAACATGCTTCTCCCTGTAGTATTCTATTCACTTACAAAAAAAAATTAATTTTATGTTTACAAGAGTGTTTAAGCCATCATTGCCTTGGGCGCTTTCCTCCTTTTCTGCAGGACCTAACAACGACTATTCGTGACATGAATACAGTTTTATCTTTGACTTGCTGAGCTTATCCAGGCTAACATCACTGTCTTTTTGCCATTATTCCTTAAACTTTGTTGTCAATTAATATCCATCTTGTTTTCTAATCTTTGTTCTGCAGTCACTGACTATTTCTGTTCTTTGGTTTTTTTTTTTTCCTAATGAGAGGAGATGGGGAAAAACGATGAAGTGCATAACAAACTGTGTTTCGGGTTTTTTAATTCTGGTAGTTATCCTTCCCTCTAAAATCTCTGAAAACAGAATTATAATCATGCATACAATAATTTACAGGAAGGATTGTTTTTCCTTTAAGAAAATGAGTACTTTTGTACCTTCATGCTTCAGCATGTAAGCCAGTGACGAATTGATAGGATTAAACAAATGTTCTATCTTATTTTTTACATAATTTTCCTCTACAGACTTTTTCTAATCTTCTCTTAAAGCAGCCAACAGTTTTTACAGCACAAAATAAACTGGGGTCTGATGTGAAGGAGTGTTTCCTTAGACATATAAAATAGAAATGTACAATGGGAAATCCCAGCACAAAAGTTAATAATGTCACTTCCTTAGGGGTTTAATATGAAAATGCCCTAAACCACTTAATTCAAGGTTTTAAATCCTGTTTGTCTACCTGTTGCATGGGTAGAGACCAACTTGTAGGGAATACAAGTTATTATTCAGAATATTATAGCATTTGGGTGCTTAATTCCTGGACTAAGACCCATCATCCTTGGCACTGTGGAAATAGCAATCACAAGACATCCTCTGCTTCTGAGACAGCTTAAGCTAAGTGGGAAGACTGATAAAAGAGTAAAGAAATCAAGTATTTTTTGATAAAATATACTTGGAGCATTCTGTTGTCAAAAGTGTATAGGCATCAAAGGAAAATTATAAGCAAGATAGGGAAGAAAAATAATACGGTAGCTCTGTGACTAGTCATGAACCTTTCTTTTAGAGTATAAAGGGTTCTGGAAAGAAACACAAAGACTCTATGGTTAAAGGTTAACAAGAGAAGCGGAGGCTGGCATTATATCTGGCCAGAAATCAGGATTTTTGTAGGAAATGAGAGTAAGCGCATATGGCCAGAATGGGTGTCAGCAGTCTTACAGAAGGAAGTCAAGCAGTGTGGTCAGAAAAACAGAGGATAGAAACCCAGGAATGGAGTGCACAGGGAAATCTCAGAGGTCAATATGATGTTAGGAAAAAGACCTTTGCAGCACGCAGGGTGGATGTCAGTAAGGTTGAGACTGCATTTCACAATGAAAGAGAAAAAGATGTTGCAGTAACTGACATGTAAGATAAGGGCCCTGCTTTAAAGAGGATGAGAAAGGCATTTTTTTTAGAAATGTAATATAAGAATAATTTATGAATTTCTTATGCAAAGAATTATGAAAATTGTGAGAGAGCACCAAGCTGAAGTGCTCTTCACAGGCTTAAAAGACAGGAACAGGTTTTTAGCCATACTAAAAAAATTTAAGAAAGAAGGGGTAATTTTAAATCATGACCTGTTACATTAACATGGACTTATCTTGCATGCTGCGGCTTCTATTATTTTCTATACTGTAAATTATTTCAGCATAGTGCAAGCTAACCATGAAGAACCTGACATCTATTCTTAAAGGACCTTACTTCCTAGGAAGAAGAGCTCCAGAGGTTATTAGCTATGTACGTATTTAATTGTTTTGGAGCATAATAGCTGATGCTAGGCAGATCTTCACATCAGTGCTGTCACATTAATTATATTATCATCATACATCTTTTCATTGTTAGAGGTTGATATTGTATAGCCGCCTTCCTATGAATAGGCATTAATTCATACCTCTGCCCAAACAGAACGTGTTGTGCAAGCATATACTTTGGCTACATATTGGTAATCCTATTAGAACATATCTGAGAACATAAATATGCATATCTATATATTAAAAATATATTTATATTGTTGAGCGTATTCAAGCTAAAGTACACAAACAAATATTTGCTAGGCATACCCACTATCTAGAGTACACCTGTACTGTCATATAAACTGCAGTTCCCTCATTAGGTCTTCATTAGAATTATCAGGTCATATTTATTTGTTCTTGAGTCTAGCTTTATAACACAAGGCTACCTCAATTTTTTTAGTTTGTGCAAATGCAAGTGTCAGTGTATGAGAGATCCTGGCAACTGTGCAGTTCCAAGAAAAAAGCCAGGAAAGGTTTTGATAAAAAAGCCGATGTCTCTTGGAAATGGTCCCATTTTCATATTTGTGAGACAACCTTACCAATATAATAGATTTTCTGACTCTTCTTACTTACTTTTTTTTTATATAAGACAAGCAAAGGGGCATTCAGCAGCTCACATAATCAGATGAAGAAAAACCAACCAAATACAACAAACCAGAGGGTTTGTTCAGTTAATTGCTGAAGATACATCTGTTCAGAAGACAAATAGCTAATCAAAATACTTCATATACAGTGGTCTGCATAAAATCATATTATACAAAGCAATTATACAAGGCAGCGTGCATTCACAGCCGGGAAAGCCAGCTGTACCCTGGACTGCATCAGAAGTGTGACCAGCAGGTCGAGGGAGGTGATCATGCCCCTTTACGAAAGAACTGGCTGATGGCTGCGCTCAGAGAGTTGCAGTCAATGGCTCGATGTCCACGGGGAAAGAGGTAACAAGTGGTGTCCCTCAGGGATTGGTATTCGGACCAGTCTTGTTCAACATTTATGTTGGCAACATGTACAGTGGGATTGAGTGCATCCTCAGCAAGTTTGCTGATGACAAGAAGCTGTGCTGATGACAACAATCAGTTGATACACTGGAGGGAAGGGATGACATCCAAAGAAACCTGAATGTATCATCAAGGGCCTACAGGATGCTGGAGAGGGACTCTTCATCAGGTACTGTAGCAATAGGACAAGGGGTAATGGGTTCAAACTTAAACAGCAGAAGTTTAGCTTAGATATAAGGAAGAAGTTCTTTAAGGGTGGCGAGGCACTGGAATGGGTTGCCCAAAGTTGTGGTGAATGCTCCATCCCTGGCAGTGTTCAAGGCCAGGTTGTACAGAGCCTTGGGTTTCATGGTCTAGTGTGAGGTGTTCCTGCCTATGGCAGGGGGGTTGGAACTGGATGATCTTAAGGTCCTTTCCAACCTAAACCAGATTTTATATTCTGCTCTTGTGAGACACCACCTGGAGTACTGCATTTAGCTCTGGGGCCCCCAACATGCAAAAGACATGGAGCTGTTGGAGCAGGTCCAGAACAGGGCCACAGAAATGATCAGAGAGCAGGAGCACCTCTCCTATGGAAACAGACTGAGAGAGCTGTGTTTGTTCAGCCTGGATTACAGAAGACTCTGGGGAGATCTTAGAGCAACCTTTCAGTACCTAAAGGGGGCCTGAAAGAAACCTGGAGAAGGATTTTTTTTATAAGAGCAAGTAGTGATAGGGAAAGGGGGAACAGATTTAAGCTGAAAGAGGGGATATTTGTATTAGATATTAGAAAGAAATTATTTACTATGGGGGTGCTGAGGCACTGGCACAGGTTGACTAGAGAAGCTGTGGAAGCTCCATCACCGGAAGTGATCAAAGCCAGGTTGGATGGGGCTTTGAGCAACTTGGTCTAGCGGAAGTTGTCCCTTCCTGTGGCATGGGAGGTCAGAACTAAATTATCTTTAAGGTCCCTTCCAACCCAAAACATTCTATGATTCTATGATTATGATTCTATGATTTTGTGACATATGTAGTATTTCCTTTTAGGTATTAATAGAAGGCATCAATAGAAGGCATCAAAATCCAATAAGGGTGGGGGGAAGACTCCTTGAGCAGCATTTACCAGCATGACATGATTTTTGTTTATAAGAAGGTGTGAAATACCATAAAATAGTACCAGTTTTCAGGAGCAATGATTTACTATGTATATCAGCATCTCAATATAGCTTTTCACTTCAGAAAACAGGTTTTGTTTTTTAAAATGTTTTGTAAATGGAGCAACAGAACATTTTCATAGTCAAAAGAAAAATCCTTTTCATGTTTTATTAACTAAAACTTGCCAAGGAATACCGAGGTGTAGAACTCCATAGAGACAAATTTAGAGGAGGAAGATACGTTTCAGCTTCTATTATGCATTATTCTAAACTTAACAAGGGCTCTGAAATTTGATACTTAACAAAATCTAACCCCCAAACTGCAAACTAGACTTGCAAAACTGCAAGGTGTTTCAAAGGACTAGAAGAACTCTACTAAAGGTAAAAGTTGGAAAATTTTTAGCTCTGCTTTAAGACTGGAAAGGTAAAGTGCACTCCAGATCCTTTAAGCTCTTATGTCCATTGTTGAGTCTAAAAATATAACCAGTCTTAGAGAATTTGATGAAACTTCGGGGGAGTAAAGTTAAATATATGCCCGAACACTGGCATCATAAGAATGAAACAGATCACAGCATTCCCTAGAACAAAATTTTATGAGTTCAAGAAAATTCAAATTTGCCATCTTCAGTGGCATATTGCATCAGCTTTATTTTTTGCCATGCTTTCAAGAGCATACCTGGGAAGTGCAGGCTCAAGAAATTCTGGTATAGTCCCTTTATTTTGCCATGCTGGTATGGTTGTTAAGACACATATTTAGACATATATTTTGACAAATTTAGAACTTAGTTTTTGAAGGATTATTTTTTGTCCCCTATTTAAAGTAACAAATTTATTTAGCCTGAATCTCAGATCCTCATATCACATCCAGCTGCTTCACAAAAGTCTATGTGCTTTTATTGCTGCTTTTATTTTACATCTGTTGTAGAATAGTAAGCAGCTTGATCTTTCCTTTCAAAAAGCATAACACACGTAGAGCTTTCATTATAAAGTACTAATAAAATAAAGAGAACATACCGATAAGACATGGTGAATAACGGTAATGCAGGAAATTACGAAGTAGCTTTTTACTTGCTTGCGTTAAGATTCAAGAATTTTAGTTAATCTTTAGATATGCGCATATGCACAAAAATAATTTTCTGAAATACTAAACCATATGACAAAGAATTAATGGTGCCTTCCAAACAGGAGCTATCAGGATGAAGTATTTTTATTCTAACATGGCTCGTTTTCAATACCCTCTTCATAAAAATAATTATCAGCCATTTTAATTGTTTTGGGTAAATATGTATACAAATCCATATTTGTGACAGCCATTCAGTAATTTTGCTCTTAAATCTTTAAGAGGAAAAACACTAACCCCTTTTATCTTTCCCATGCTGTTTCTCTGGTGGCACTCATACTGCTCTCAGAAAACACAAAGTCATTAAATGTTACTTGAAATGTCCACAAAAGCTTGAGGATTTCTGTGAAAAGGTCCTTACAGGTACTATTTCTGTAGCACTGCATTTCCTGGAAATAAAAGTCATCAGCCTCAACATGTGTAAAGTATATATAACAGCATGTCTGTGCTCACTTCAGTGGGGACAGCAAGCTTTGCACTAGGTAATGAACTAGCCAACTCTAATCCTGTTTAGCTGGGGAAAAAACAAAGTGAAGAATAGAGAAGAAATTAGTTTTTAAAATGTGCTTGTGCATGGCAAGGAGAGTATTGTCACGAGGAAGAGGTACCGGGTCAACCCTTAATGATATCTGTTCACGTTTGCTCTATGCAAGTCTGGTAAACCAGCATTTCCTCAGCTCCACATCTTTGTTACAGTAACACTTTTCCTCCAGCCATCCTTCTTGTCTATTTTAACCAGATGCCCTTCAGTGCAGAGGCTTTCTTGGACATTTGAATGTCTTCCAGCTTGATGGGGGGCTGCTACTCCCCTAGGTACTCCAGGGACGGGTAAATAAGCTGTTTATGTATGGCTTGCAATTCAAATTAAGCTTTGTCCACCTCTGCTCTGAAATAGGGAGTGAATTGGAGATGATAGTTTCAAGAAAACTGTAACTGAGAATTACAGTTGACAAAACAAAGATGATAGGCCAGGTCTCTGCCATTGGAGGATGTCAGGACTAACTCAATTAAGTATAACTGAATTATACTGGAGCAGAGGAATGGAAAATCTTGACTGATGCACGCAAAAATGAGCGTTTGGCAGAGGAGCAGGGACCCAGGCTGCTTCTGAACTAAAGATTGCTGGTGAGGTGGCTGTAAAGTTGATTGAAAGGGGATGTTAAACGTGAATGAAGGTCAAGCCGAATCAGCGTATTTGTAGGGAGAAAGTTAAACACCAATGAAGTGTCAAGATGAGGACGATGCAGATTAGACTGTGGAGACAGAATTAGTTATGCTGCTTTATCTGACTTGAAATGGGAAAGAGGGGGATAATAATACTGGATTAGTAGGTCATAAAGAAGATGGTTTCTTCACACTACCATTAGAACCCAACATGTCCATGCCAAAAAATGTGCAGATGCTAGTAGTATATTGGGTTTATAAACCCACATTATAGATCTCATTCTTGTGGTATCACCTCTTTAGTTTATGGCCTTTTTAACTGAAAACACTTCTTGTACAGCTGTGCATACACTTTCAGCTTCAAAATGGCTTTTGAATGGCAAGTATTCACCTGGCTTTGAGTTCACCCATTGTCATAAAAAGCTTACTTTTAAATAGGTTTCCAAAGCTATCAGTGCTTTCTGAGGAGGTGAAAGGCAGCCAGTTCAGAAGCATTGTGTATCTTGCAGTCTGTCCACCATCCCTCATCAGTAGCACCATTGCTTCTCAAACAAGAGCCCAAGGCAAGGAGAAGGGGGTCTGCTGAGTGTCCTCACACATGGCTTGCCAATGTGCTGAGCAATGCTGGGCAAGCAACGCTGCTGAGAGGTGAAACCTCCCCTGACAGTTCCCCCACCCCAGGAGGTATTGGACCTCCTCAGGGCACCCTGTTTGGGAGGGACTGATGATTTTCCAGCTAGTCTTACAGGCTTCACCAAGCTGTGAAAGGAAGGCTGCCTTTTCATTTATGAAAGAGGTTTTTATTTTTGAAAGTCAGCCGTCTCCCATATAAAGTCTGTTCATTTGATTTTCTCTTTAGAACTAGAAATAGTCATTAATACAGAGCTGCTGTCTCAAAAGTTTCTATACAACCCCCAATCTCCCACTCCATCCTAAACACACACAGTGCTCAAAACATGTAATACCTGCCAAAAACCATTAAGAGTTGTTTTCCTCTTGCTCTCTCCATTAGGGCTGAGCCTTCATGTCCGTGTGAGCAAGATGTTTTAATATAAAAGAGGAATTTGTTCTGTGTCAACTTTTTTAACACAAATTATGGTGGCTGTCAAAGGTGTCAATTAGATTGACAAGCCTATAAGTTCAGGTCTTGCTCTTCATGACACAAGTAGTAACATACTATTTCTGTTACTGTATTGAGGCAGCTGTCAGAAACTAATCCAGCATGTGGTCTTCATCCTACAAGGCAGAGTACATGCCTTATATAGCAATTTAAAACCTCGAGTGTAATGTAAGCAATGAAAAATATCTGCTGAGCCAGGAGGGGAAACAGAAAGATAGTGAGGACCCAATATTATTTAGCCTGAAATGAAGTAAATCCAGTTTGTCTGCTGCCTGAATTTTAACAAGCATATCCTTTTTGTCAGCACCAAGATGAGGGACAGAGGGAAATTTTTGGAGGCCCTCTCTTGCAGAAGAGAAAAACACATGATGACTGGTATTATTGGCCAGTAGCAGAAACAGAGAGTCTAGGTAGATATTTCACAGCAGAGAAAGAAAGTTTTGTAGTGGATCATAGCTGAAGTGGCAAGTAGTGCTGTAATGATATTTTTTATTAAATAAGCAGTTTATTCTACCAGAGAATGCAACCTCTCTGCCCTCCTCAAGACAGTACTGACAAGCCAGAAAAAAAGCTTGGTGGAGGAGCCTTCTGGTCCTAGCAGGAGAATAAGAAATTTGTCTGTGAGGGTGGAGAAGAGAGGTAGCCAATTTTTGGGAGGTTATGGAGGGAACAAGGGGAAAACTTTAGCTTTGATGCAACTTTAGATTCAAGAATAGAACTGCTGTAAAGAGAAAAATAGCTCCAAGATGGAGTAGTTTCTGCACAAGAAAAAATGGACTTGCCAGGAAAAGATCGGGAGCTCTGTTTTGTGCCTGTGATGGCAGGATATCCATGAAGAGACTCAGAGACTCAGACCAACATTGAGATATGACGAAATAAAGAGCAATTTAAGTTAACCAAGGTAAGCAGAAGAAATCGCACAAACTAGCTGCGTGCTCAGTTTCAAGGCTGCAAGTGAGTTGAAGTGTTATAAACAAGAATATCACTGCAGCTATCCTGTTCTGTGCTTAATTTGTCAGCTGCAGTCATTGCCCTCTGTGGCACCATCACAACCTCCACAGCAAATGACTGCACTGTTACAGACTGAGGTGTATATGAGGAATAAGCAGCAGGAAAAGATTAATCCACCATTAATACTTTTGTCTCCTGGAGTGTGTGAGCCCAGAGAGGAAAAGATTCTACCCAGAGGTTGTCTTTACATGCTATAAACATTTTATGTCCTATAATATAAAATAAATTCTATATTTTCTGGAAGGTTTTGTTAAACCTTTTACAGTTGTTAGTGAAAGTTTTATCTTTACTGTCTCTTTGACTTCTGTTTGACTGTGTTCTGTCAGGCCAGCAAACCTAAACTCAAGCTGAAAGTCAGTTGTGTCCTCTGCAGCAATAAGTACCATCAGTTGAAGTGCAGCTCTTATCTCTGAATCACAGTATAGCTCAGCTCACTTTCCCATTGTTGCATTGGTTTTAAAAATGAGAATATTTTAAGAGATGTTTAGTCAGAAAATACATGCCAATGGGGAACACTCATTCAGTAAGAATTACATGCAAATAATACCAATTAGTTTTGGGACCATAAACAGACTCTTTGCTGTACTTGTGATCAGTGCAAACACAAAGGAAGAAGTGCAAACCTTACATGAAGGTGTCTGCCATAAAGGACTTAAAATTTCACACTAATTCCACCATCTGAGTAGTCAGTGAAGGAAAAGACCTGCAAAGTGGCTTTTCTTCTGTATATTCTCTACTTAGTGAAGGAGTCCACCTTCAAACAGGTTATACATTTATGCAGAGGAGACACCGATTAGGCTGTGTCCAAGACACCTCATGATAGGAACCAGACTACAGACTTGAGTAAAAAGGGGTCACTGGAATGATGCATCAAAGACTGTATTGCAGTCCCCACCTGATATACAAAACTAGATCAAATATAATAACATACTCTGATAAAACGCCGCCAGGGAAGTAGCACATAAAGGAGTTGCAATAACAGAGTGAAGTATAACTATCATTCTGGCAGTTTTGTCTAAGATATTACTAGGACAGCATGTATTTTTGTTGCCTCGCTCTATGCATGGCATTTTCAGGGGCTGCCTATTATTTGTCATGGCATGAGAAGATGTGATCCTTTCGAAGATGTGATCCTTTCAAGTAAATGGAAGATTGTTTTCTGCCAGCATGTTGACAACCATAACATGTCTTCCATGAGCTCTGGATTCTTTCTGTGAAGCTATTTATCTACTAAGGATAATGCTGGATATAGCAAGACTAACTGCAAAACTGCTGCCATAACATATGCAAAGCTGAAAAGTTACTGTCCCTTTTGGGTCTTTTCTACAGTATGTAGGAGAAGGTTGATTTTTCCAAGAGATTTTATCCTATTTTTTTCCCTAGAGCTCTTTTTCCCAGAGCATTTATTTCCTCTGGCTGTATGATAGTAATCATTCTGCATGGATACATCTGTGACCCGATGAGAAAGGTGAGTGCAAAATGCACAACTATAAATTCTGTCTAAGAATCAGCGGCAAGGAATAAAATGAAAGTAACGAAACTGGCCAGAAGGCACTGACATTAGAAGAGACTCTTAACATTCCTCCCTCCCCTCCCCATCTCACTAATGTTTGAAAGTCTTAAAAATTGTCCTTCAGGGTAAGTTTAATGTGCATCAAATAAAGACTTATCCACATGACCCTTATTAGCATTTATGGAGAGTTGTTTTGCCTCTCATTCTGGGAACCTTGCTATTGGAGTCTGCAAAGCGTAGCAGTGGAGTACAATTTATGAGTCATGAGCACAAGTTACAAGTGCAAGGATGGCAGAAGCTTCCTGTTGTCTTTCACAGGAGAGAACACTGACAGACAAGCATGTAGGAGAAAGCTTCTTGGAGTCACTGCCAAAGGAGTCACCATTTAGGCATTGTAGCTCTAGACGTTTATTTATTTATTTATTTACTTGTGAGCAGATTTCAAAGCATCTGCCATTCAAAAGGCAATGCAGATTTCCTGTTGAAGATGCAACTGCAATTCATATAAACCGTATTTGAGGTAACTACAAAAAATAAACTGCTAACTGAATAGTAGCGAACATAGTACAGGATGCAGAGGTCTGGTGGGTAAAGACTGGAGGGTAAGGCTTGCCCTGAGTTCCACTCCATCCCAATATAGCACTGCTACCTTCTAGGCAGCCCAGCTGAGAGACAAAAGCAGGGATTAGAAAATGCAAGGGCAGTTCAGGGCAAACTCTGGAAAGAGAAAGCAAAAGGAGCCAGCAGAAACAGCATCTTCTGATGGGGAGGTAGACATGTTTGGCTTCTGAGATATGTCAAGAAGAACTTAACTGACTGTGTCCCAATTGCCCTTCTTCCTGGCAGGTGCTGTGCAGGTGCCACGCACATGCCAACTGCATTACTGCTGCCATTGCCACCAAAGTGAGCCTGAGAGAGACTGCAGCAAGACCCTGATGCCCCTGAAGAAGGGATATAACTGTGTGCCTGCACAGCACACCAAGGCCCTCAGTCAGCATCCCTAAGCTTCACACCTTTTAACTAGATTGTTTTATTCTTAAGGATTACTTTTTATGAGCTGAGTACAGGATTAGGAATGCAAGTGGAACTGAGATTTATAAGGTTTGGTCTAGAGAAACAGATCAAATTCTGCATTCTGCTGTAGTAACAGCCTCTCGCTATGCAATGGATGAGAACAGAAGATCAAAAGTCTATTTTGAGACTCTCTGGAATTCACTTTACAGACACTGCTCTTAACATACTGCTTTTAATTATTTTTTTTTAAATACTCATACTACCTTGCTTCTAGAGCTTGCAAGTCATGATTCCAGCTGGAGAGAAGATACAACACTATATCCAGGGAAAGAAACCTCATTTAAATTACACTTTAAAAAGTAGATCCTGTACAACAGACTTCTTGAAGCCCATTTTTTTCTGATTAAACCCAGCTAACACACACACTCACCTGGAGAGAATCTAATAGGTGTAGAAGATACAGATACTGTGCCTTGATTCACAAGCAGCAGTCACGGTAAAACGTTCCAGACTGGTTCCATGAACTATATAGTGCCAGGTATTTTGGGAGTCCCCACGGTTATCCAATACTGGAAGTCCATGCATTTTTATGCATGAAAACAAGTGACACTTTTTGATTTTCGTTTGTGATTATTTGCTGTGCTTGCACATGTAGCTCTCAATGGATGCAAACTAATTTTAAATTTAATGGCATTGTTAGGATTTTTGTTTTTAAGTTTGTCACTTCAAGCCAACAGCCATCTGTTTTTGCAGACTTTTTAGTGTCCCATGTGCTTGTGACTCCTTGAAACTTCATCTTTTTTTTTCCCTAGGTATTTAAATATTCAGGTATTTAATCTTGAATCGTTCCACTTAATACACTGTATAAAAAAATATTGCAAAGTCACCTTCACATTAAATACAAATAAAAAGGGTCTGGAAGGTGCCTCCCTAGTTGCCCCTTGATACTTGAGCAGTTGGTTGGATGTGAAACCCTTGAATGTCATAGTTTGTTATTCTGCCTGAAAAAAAAGAGTATTGGCAGTTTGATGTGTGACACTACAGGAGATAATAATTAGCTGCAATGTGGCAGAGAAGGAGAAAAACTGAGGACTCCGCAAGCAGCTATGAGATGGGAGCAGATCCCACCACTGGGGCTGTCAGGGGACCTGACCTGAAGCAATAGCAACTCCTCTCAGGCAAAGGAGGTTGTCGGCTGGCTCACTGGCAGGGCTGCCCTGGGCTAATGGAACAGCCTTCAAAGCCAGTACTGGCATTTTTACCAGTTGCTGCTGGGTATATAACTGGTTGGAAAAATTCTGACAGAATAATGTTTCCATTAAAGAGACTATTCTATTAAAATTGACACATTTCACAGAAAGATGACAGCATTGATTCATTTGGACTCTTCCTATTTGAAAAATGAGCCTTCTCATTTCAATTCTATGTCATGAAAACAGATAATCTCAGCTTTTACCACTTTGATTTACTGTACATTTAAATACTAAATGAGCTGTTATATAGACATAACACAAATAGATAGTGTTCTGACACTAACGTGACCTATTGATTTAACTTTGTGAAAAAGGCTTCACAATATCAAAAGCAAACATTTTGATAGCAGATTCACACTGCAGTTTCCACAGTGTCTATTCATAGAAGTGTGAAAGATGGGGCCTTGCAAGGCAAAACAGAGAAATCAGTTTTGCCAGTGTAATGTGGCTAGTCGGGTTTCTGAGCGCCTCTGCTCATCAACCAACCCTCATGTCCTTCCTCTTTCCACTGACTTTCAAAATGGGATGCAGCCTTTCAGTTAGTGGGTGGCCAAACACAGCTGTTAGAAATGTGATGTCGCAGCAAGGCTGCAGGACCCAGCAGTGTGTGTGTAGTTGAACAATAATGAACGAGGTGTAGGACAGCTCTTGGGTAACAGATAATCAGCTGGGAGGAGTTAATGGCCCACATTGTGCTTTGGCTCATTAACTGCCAGCAGATATTAATCCCCAGAGATCATTCTTGATGGAGGCTGGTGTTGCTGTTTGAAACAAGATGAGGCTGTATTGTTTTCTTTATGCCTACCTGTTTGTTCCCACCTGTGTTATGAGTTTGATGGTGATCTCTTTGTCAGAAAGAGTACCAGGGTACTAAATCCCCTCTGTATGTCCTAGTAAAGGTCTTGAAGTGACCAGGTGGTAATGGGTTGTTCTGGCACAGCAGCATCTAGTTGTGCTAACTCCTGGCCCGTGGGTAACCCCAGATTCCCTTATTGTGTCTTAGTTCTACATTGGCATGAGAGTTTTTTCTGTTCCCATAGGCAATGAAATACAAGTATGAGAAAGGGAATTGGAGAAAGAGTGACTTACGACATCTTCTAACTTATTCATGTAAACTCCAAGAAGTCCTGCAATTTTTAAGCTAAAATTAGTTATTCTTTAAAGGGAGCTGTTCCACAAACTGTTTCTGAGAAGAAAAAGATGTAAAGCAAATAAGCAGCTATTTTTAGAAGACATAAAGGTATAATAACAGAAGTTATTGATGGGTGTACCTTTGTCACAGAAGTTCAATAACATTATCAACTAAATCACATCCCCAGTCTTTTACAGCTGCCCAACAGTAATGAAAGATAGCCTCTTATTTTATTTAGTCCAGTAAAAGATATTGCATACAGTTCTGTGTCACTTTTTTTGCACATTTTGAAGTTATTTTATTTTCTACTCAGAAGGGAAATACTCACTGGAAACATCACACTAAAAAAGTCAGAACTCCTCTTTCCACCCTCTCTCCTAAACATACCAGGTACAGCTCTGGGAATAAGCATCAATGTAAGAAGCTCCTGCTAGTATGACCACTGGGAATTACTTGAAAGTCATTTCTCGTGGAACTCCATTGACCATGATAAAATTCCACTAAAGGTGAATTTGGTCCTGGCTACAAGGAGGAAGGACAATCATTATGGATACCGTGGTACTTTCATCTGACCATTTGGTTTACTAGTAGGTTTGGAATTGTTCTCTTTGTGCTGGGAACAAGAGGGAGAATCACTAATGGCAGAAGGAATTAAGAAGACAGTGGCTAAGGGCAGCTATCTAAATGCCCAGAGCACTTGCCATGAACTCATTTAAAAAACTGCACTGTTTTATAGCTAATGCTTGAGAGAAATGCTCATTTGAATTACTTTGCAGCAATAGTGCTTTTTATATTAAAGGTCATATAAAGTTAGACTCCTGTTGTAGAAAAAATCCACTCAATAACAGGGCTGCCTCTGAAAGGCAAGAGGTTTGAAGGGGAGTTTTTGTTGTTCAGTTTCCTTGTACTGGTAGCCTTGGCAAGAACTGAGAAATTAGGCAGGGTTGGCCTTATTCAACAAGAGCAAGGTGGTTGTTGGAAGACTGAGTGGACTCCAGGCACCTGGGTTGCATTGGACTGGAGAAGTATAAACACACAGAAAAACAGCCAGCCAACCTGTCATTGTCTACCTGATTTCACAAGGGAAGCTGCAGATGCACAAAGAAAGTTTATGGGTAAAGTTTTAACTCTCAGCCAGGCAGTTACTAAGTCTGAGATTTCTTCACTTTTATCTATATGACTACATTGTGTATTTTCCAAGTAAAATTGTTTGCCATTTCATCTTCTAAAAGACCTCCTATAATCTTAAAAGGTTGAAGAATACCTGGAAAGCAGCTAGGAAGGTCACAGCTTCAGTCTCTGGACCATGAGAATAGATACAACTTTGGACACGGAAGATTTAAAGCAAGACCATTGAGAAAACTGGATCTCACATCTGATACAAAGTCACAGAATAAAAAGGGAGACTAAAACATACAACCCCAATGAACTAACTATTCCTGTGGCATAGTAGCTGGGTGAAATAGTATGAGTTTTCATGTGGGAAAACTGGGAGATCAGGCCCAGTCAGCACGGGTTTGTGAAGGGCAGGTCCTGCTTGACCAGCCTGGTCTCTTTCTATGATAAGGTGACCCCTCTGGTTCATGAGGCTATGGACATTGCGTATTTGGAGTTAACATTTGACACTATCCCCCACAGCGTTCTCCTGGATGAATTGGCTGCTCATGGCCTGGATAGGTGGATTCTTCACTGGTTTGGAAACTGGCTGGATAGCTGAACCCAAAGAGTGGTGGTAAATGGCATCACGTCTAGCTGGCAACTGGTCACTACAGGTATCCCTCAGGGCTTGATGTTGGGGCCTGTGTTGTTTAACACCTTTATTGATGATCTGAAAGAGCGGATTGGGTGCACCCTCGTAAATTTGTGGATAACACCAAGTTGGCTGGCAGTGTTGACCTGCTGGAGGATAAGAAGGCTCTGCAAAGCGATCTGGACAGGCTGGATGGATGGGCTGTGGCCAGTAGGATGAGGTTCAACACGCAAGGTGCCGGGTCCTGCACTTGGGCCACAACAACCCCATGCAATGCTATAGGCTTGGGGAAGAGTGGCTGGAAAGCTGCTTGGTGGAAAAGGACCTGGGGATGCTGATTGATGAAGCTGAACATGGGCCAGCTTGTGCCCAGGCAGCCAAGACAGCCAACAGCATCCTGGCCCATATCAGAAATAGTGTGGCCAGCAGGGCCAGGGCAATGATCAGCCCCTGTACTCAGGACTGGTAAGGCCATAGCTCAAATACTGTGTGCAGTTCTGGGCCCTTCACTACAAGAAAGTCATTGAGGTGCTGGAGCAGGTCCAGAAAAGGGCAACACAGATGATGAAGGGTCTGGAGAATAAGTCGTATGAGGAATGGCTGAGGAAACTGGAGTTCTTTAGTCTGGAGAAGAGAAGGCTCAGGGGGGATCTTATCATTCTCTACAACTACCTGAAAGGAGGTTGGGGAAAGGAAGTGGCTGGTCTCTTCTCCCAGGGTGGTAGGACAAGAGGTAACAGCCTCAAGCTGCGCTTGGGGAAGTTTAGGCTGGATATTAAAGATTTCTTCACCAAAAGGACGATTGGGTACTGGAACAGGCTACCAGAAAAGTAATGGAGTCACCATCCCTGGAAGTGGTCAAAAACCACGTAGATGAGACCCTTAGTGATGTGATTTAGCGGTTGTCTTGGCAGTCCTGGCGTAAAGGTTGGACTTAATGATCTTGAACCTTTTCCAGCCTATTTGATTCTACAATATAAATATACTTACAGTAAAAAAAGGAAATAGATTGACTACTTCTCTCAGGATGCTATAAAATGCAGTATTACCCTCTCAAACGTTGTCAGTGTATTACAAGTAGAATGAAGACTGAACCCGAACAGCATATTTTGAGGGACAAGTAAGAAGAAATTGGTTTCTTTATTCTTTTTGTTATATTGTCTCACACCATTTTTATTGTTTCGCTTCAAAAGTGCAAGAAGGTCTCAATATGTGTGTGTGATGCCAAAATACACTTTGGATTTAGAATTAATATTCTACCTTTACAGCAGAACACTCCTTGAAAACTGTCATAAATGATATACCTAATGCCATAAAGCAGTTCTGAGAGTGGGTGAAGTGAGGACTCGAGGCTTTCTTCTTTTGTATATTTCTTGAGAGTTTATGGAGCTCCCACTGCCACAGAATCTTAAACTTGTGACTTTAAGAATTTATTCTCCTAATACTTCAGTGTTATTAGAGAGTGGAAGGAGCAAGTCCATGAGAAGTGACAATGTGGAGTCCGAAAGTTTTGATGGCTCTCCCTAAGTTTTCTGATTGGTTCATTGAGAAAGTTAAAAAAAAGGGATATTTTTCATTTTTGTTGACAAATTCTCTGAAGTTCTGCTTAACTCCAGAGCAATTTCTCTATCTCACAGGCTCAGTGAATATATTTAATTCCCCAAATTGGACAGGCTCCTCAATTTAAATGTTTCTTGGCCATAGTGAACCAAACATAGCAGCCATCCTCAGCACACTCTTTAGAAAACGCATACATAAGTACTTTTGATCCGCAGCCAAAACAGTGCTGGAAGCTGTACTTGTTTTACTATACAAAGAAAGAAAGAGGAGAATAACATTGAGTATCCCTTCCTCACCATAAGAACACGTGCATGATTACTCCTTCTAGTAGTACGGAGTACCCTAAATATGAGTTAATTCACATTAGATTTGCTGTCTTTAGCTTTGGGATACACAAAACCTACCAGCCACCAGGCGTCAGCTGATATTATACTCCCATCCTGACCCTTGAACATGGCCCTCCGTTATACAGATGTGAAATCACTGAACAGCAAGAACACATCTAACCTTTCAGAGCCTCAAAACACTAACTTGAGTACAGTCCCCTAAGACCTGTAAATACTTTTCATTCATGCATTATTTGTCATCAAATTCACACCTGGCTGAGGTTAGTTTATGCTAGTAGGACTCCCTCAGGGATGGATGTTTTAAATAAAAAAGAATTATACCTCCTGAGTCTTTTACGCTCCCGGTTCTGGGAAGTGATTTGGTAATCCAGACCACTATGATAATCAGTCTAAGTAACATCTGGAGTTCTATTTCAAGTGAAGATGTATGCGATTCAGAAAAAAGGTAAGAGTTAAGATAGAAACTTATGTCTGAAACATTTCCTGTTTATAAGTTCAATGCTCAAGCTATTGGAAATGTCCAGCCAAAGTGCCAGCTTTCCCAGGGAGGAGAGGGTCATCCAAGGCTGTTGCAGTTTAAACACCAGATTCAAGACTGTGGGTTCAAACTGTGAACTGGAGTAATGGAAATCCAGAAGGTGAGCCCTCTTGCAGCTTTAGCCCTATGTGACTTTTCAACTGTCCCAGCTGGGTAGGGAAATGAATGAAAAATGATATCTTAGATACATAAAGAGCTACTTTAAGATGGATCTTGGTCATTCACACTAAGGAAGAATGACCTCATTTAGGGTTAGCCATGTTAAAGTTAGATATCTGCTATTGTCATGTACGTACTTCCTTAGCTGAACAAATTATTCTTGAGAAGTGCCTGCATGGTTTATGGTAAGAGCCTGGGTGAATGATCTGTAACAACTTTTTGATGGCTACAGCTGGAAAAGACAAATCCCATTTCTTTGTGATTAACATTATCAAGAAGAGTTGCTAAGGCTATGATGTCAAACATCTGGTTTTCATCAGGAAGAAATCTACCATTGATACATCATTTATACATATGTTTATTTAGGCCAATAGCCAAATGACACAGCCATACAGTCAGAGATATTTCTCTAGCAAGAAAACAGTCTTAGTTTAAAACTGGTGATGCACCTGGGCTAGTTGAAATCTCACTGTTTGTTAGGGTTTTTTTGTGTTGCCTTTTCTTTCTTTTTTTATGTGGGTTTTTTTGTTGTTGTTGTTGTTCTGGTTTGATTTGATGGTTTGGTTTGGTTTTTTGATGGTTTTGGTTGTTTTGGTTTTGTTTTTGTTTTTTATTAGAGGATATAAAAATGTTTTTTCTGATAAAAGTCAGAAACCTGCTTTGTGGAGCTAACGAGCATGGCAAGAAAATCTCATCTTGAAATATATGCAACATCCCCATGAGCATTCACCAGACAAAAGAGGGGGAAGAGGGATTGTGCTGTGCTTTCACACATTGTTTGCATATAATGTGAGAGTAACTGTCAATGACAGCATTTAGCTGGTTGAAAGAATATGTTTTTCCAGTGTCTTCTTGCGAAATTCTGTTTTCCAGCAAACTCCTTAGATACCGAATCTCTCAGAATAGAGCAAATGGATTGCCAAAACGCATGAAAACAAAATGACTGTCACCATTGATTAATGAAAATAATACGTGTGCTGGTAGGCGCACACTCACTAATCACATTTTCCATACACAAGTCCTAATCTTATATTTACATTCAAAAATACTTATTTTGCATAAAGGGGAACAACAAAAGAAGCTGAAAGTAAATAGACTGTGGGAGAACACAGTATGTATCTCCTCTGCAGCAGCCTGTGTCTGGACTAAAGATGCGACGGTAGCAATCTCCAGCTGATACCAGATTCCTTGTGACTGAATGGGGTTATACAGAGGGAAGATCCTGATATTTCCCACACATCGTTACAGTCTTGAATTCTCCAGACTAGGAAAATATTGCTTTGATAAAAAGGACAGATAACAAATTGGTGAAAGTTAAGCATGAGGAAGTAACCCTTTCTTTGACCTTTTAACAACACTAAACCCTCCAACTCACTAAAATAAACACAGTCAGAGGACGGGACTGATGTAATTCACTGCATCGTGCATGTTTAGACACTACAGATTATACCCCAGACAAATTCCAGCCACGTGCTTCAGTCTGAGGTTCTCTACCTAGCAGTCTCAGCAACTTCCAAATGCAAGTCCCAACTGTAGCTCAGAAAACAGCAAAAGCCATGTAGACAGAACAGTGGTCACCCCTTCTCCATCCCTTAACCCTGGATGCAGTTGGCACCAGCCACCTCACTGTGCAGATGGTGGCCTTCTCACTCCTTCTGCAGTCCTTTCTCTTCCCTGGTACTCACTGCCAGCTTTCTGGTGAGAATCTAAATTAATTTATCTAGTGGAGTGATGTCACCCTATTGTGAAGCTCTGCTGAATAGAATAAAAAAGGAAAGGAGTCAAAGCTGGAGGAACATGGCGGGGGTCTCTTTTGAATTCTCCGATTTCTGCTACAAGGCTGTGAGCGTAAGAGCCTTCGGTAAATGGATGAGGTTTAATGAGTGCCTGCACCCAGACCTGCATTTGTATGGCACACAGCAAACAGCCTCTTTTGTCTTTTCAGTATTTTTGCTGAAACTTAGAACACAGGAAAATGACAAGTACTGATAACTGAGCAGCCTGCACTGCCACAGCTGGCTGGCTCAATCTTACTTTCAAAATCTGAACCAAAATCTCAGATCTAAACTTCCTCTTGAACTTTGCAAAGCTAAAGCCCAGTGCTGAACTGAGCAGTGACAGACCGATGTGAGCAAATGCATTGGAAATTCTTGTCCTGTTCTGAATGGCTAAAAAAAGGAGCCATATGCTGTTTATGCAACTGCATAATAAAGCCTGCTTTTAAGTTTGCATTTATGGAATTCAAATTCCTACGTTTTTAGTTTAAAAATAATTTTATATTTTGCACCATAGTACTTTTTCTAGAGGAATTTTCTAGGTTTTTTTTTCTTTTTGAAAGAGATGTGTTTTATCCATTTCTTTGAGTTCTTCTAACTTACAAGATAAATGTTCATGGATTTACATTTCAAGTGGCAATTTTTCTTCACAATGTTTTTGACCCAGACAAAAAGAGCAGAAGTATTAAAGGTTTAAAGTTATTGCTAGAATTTTTCATAAGCGAGTTTCTAGAGGAAAGCCAATGTCAAGTAAAGATTCTTTATTTTTAACAAAGCTTGATTTTCGAGCTGAACTCCTGATGGAAATTATACCAAAGAAATAATAGCGATGTTGGAAAGCAGAGGCCATAAGCAAAGGAAGTAATTCAACTAAGGATATGGATCTGGAAGGCCTAGGGTCATCCAGGGAGGTAAAGGTAGAAAATCTGGGAAAGACAGTGAAACGACTCATAATCTGTCATTTTCTCTTTTGACTAGTCACCAGTTAAGAAGATAACACTGATTTGGTTTGGCCTTAGAAAAAACACTGACTTTTGCAAAGGATCAATCATTATCAGTTCATTAAAAATCTCATCAACTCAAGTACCAGCCAGCAATCTGAGGGCTGCACATATATAACTTCACAGCCATTTTAAAAACAAATATCAAAGTCCCGTTTTCCTCTACCTTTTACAAAGAACCATCACTCTCCCAGAACTTAAGGTAGTTGCATTTAAGTAAGAATTAGGGACCTTATGCGCACACACCATGAGACAGAGCAGGTGGGAAAGGAGTGGGAATTGGATGTAGAGGATAATTAAGGGCCTGGACTACATGTGGTCATTACTCCTTTGAGGAATAGTAACCAGGAACGATATTTACCCAGGTTGGGAAGTTGGGAATGCTTTTTGGTTTGGAGGGATGAGGGAGGTTGGAAGTCAACAAGCATAACCATATGGCAAAATAGAAAGCATAACGTCAAAACTTGAGTTGGTTGTCATAAGAAAGAACCTACTCTTCCTGTACATGTAGTAGTATTTTGGGAGGTTTTGGTGGGTTTTTTTTGTTTTTTTTTTTGGGGGGGGGGGTGGTGTTTGGGGTTTTTTTTGGTTTTTTTTTTTTGGCAGGGAGAGAGGGTTGTTGGTGGTTTTTGTTGTTTTGGGCTTTTTTTCCCCTTTTCTCCCCCTTTTTTGTCAAGAAATATTAATTTTTTTCAGCTTTTGATTGCACAATCCTTTAATGCTTTGCTGCTCTTTTAATTAGTCTGTTATCACTATCCTTTCAGTAACATTTCTGAGCAATCCTGCGTGTCCTTTAATCCTGTCTGTTCATTGTCACCCCTGTGACTTATTTTCTATGCAAGTATTTTCTAGATGAAAACCTTTCACCATCCTTTGTGTCTTAAATCATCCCCTCTGTAGCAGAAAGAAGGTATCAGCCAGTAAGTATGGCAATTCTAACCTCAGGTATTTGTAGTCCGTGAAATATTGCAAACCATCAAAAGCACTTGAGCAGAAACTTTAAAAGCATCCAGAGAACATAAGCTAGTTTTAAAAGTTTGCCGTGATTGGTACATCTAATAAGCGATACCCTACTATGACCTTTTAAAAGCATCGAACACCTAGTGAAAAATACCAAGCAACAAGGATGCCAATTTTTTCTGTGGTTTTGTGTGTGGCCTCTCTTTCAGAAGGAGGAAAAAAGAGAAGTTGTTACCTTAAAAGCGCTCTGTTAAGAGGCACTCTGCAGCTGCAGTTGTGCCATGATGTCTTTGTCTAAATTAAACTGCAAATTTCCGTAGCTACCTGAAGTGGTAAATGCTGAATTTTAAACCTTTGCCAGGTCTTCTGTAAACTACTTCTGTTTCTGTGCTTTCAGGGAGTTCTGGCTTCTCTGTAACCACCAGAGCACAAAGAGAAAAGCAGAGTGAATTCATTAGTTTCTGCTTCAACAACAAAGCAGTACTAGAGCTGCACCTTTTGGAGAAAGAAAACAGACACAAGACAAAGGGCAGGATTAAGACAGGGCTTTCGCCAGGAACCTGTTTCTAGACTTTCTGATTGACTGAGCCATTGCTAGCCGGGCTTATTTTGGACTCAGCTAGACTGTTGTAAAGATAAAGACTTTGAAAAACCATTTGCACCAGGCACAGGAATTCTGAAAAAGAAAATCCCTGCTGAAGGCACAAAAAGTGTAAGTGTTGCCTGAAACACAACATTTTAAGAAGCCCAGTGTGTTAAGTCTCTAGAGCAATTAGTGTACATAAATAACTGCATCCAAATTTGCACCTAACCCTGTGCTTTTCTTGGGGAAAAGCCTTCTGCCCCATGGCGCACACACACTGAGCCCCACAGACCATGCTTGCTACTGGGCATCCGTAGATATGCGGGCTATAGGGGCTGCCCTGTCACTGTGGCTGCTACCCTGAGGCTGAGCTTTCCTTCTGAAAAAATAAGAGACCAGAGCTAGAAGCAGGAAAAGCTGTAAGGCAGAGGCCTTGCTCCTGTGTGGCTGGCACCTATCCTCACCAGTAAGAATGGTTTCCACTTGCAATTGCAGACCCCTTGCCCCTTGAAAGTCTACTACAGCAGCAACAGTAAACTGGTTCCTCCACACCTACAGAGGAGAAAGCTCTATTCTACCAACAATCATGGAGTTAGGCTGTGCTTTAATGTGTCAGAGTTTATTTACACACTTCTTTTGCTTGCATATATATTTTAAATGTTAATCCTCAACTATTTATTTGAACTGCTTTGTGGAAGTAGCTTCCTGCTCTACTGTTTCCCTAGCAGCCATGCAGTCAACAGTCCTTTTACCATGTGAGCCACAACACACTGAGTTTGTGCCCTGGGAGCCAACCTGCTCCTGATCTCTGCAGGAAAATTCTAGTAAGACTTTGACAGTTCAAATTGATGTAAAGCACTGTGGTCTGACTTGCTCTGGGTTAGCATATTCTTCTCGTTTAGAAGTCCACAGCCTGTTTGGCCTGTATTATACATGACATGAGCACCACTGGCCTCCCCTCCAGGCAGTGCATCAGCTCAGCAGGCTGCTGGCTCAGCTTACATCCTACATCACGTTTGATTTGCTGCTTTGGGTCTAATCCAAGTTTAAAGTTCAGGTCCTATGGGTTTAAGTTTAAGGCATTTTGTTGTTGTTTGTCAAATTGGAAATATTTTGTTTCCTGATATTCATGATCTGACTTCTTGTCAGTGTGTTAGCTCCTTATTTAAAAGCCTACAATCCCTTGCTAAAACCAATGAGAACTATTTAAAATCATTGCTAATCGTTTTTTGGTGGGTTTTGGTGGGGTTTTTTTGTTTGTTTGTTTGTTTGTTTGTTTTTCCTCAGAAATATAGTGTATTTTAATCTTGGTCTTTGTACATGACTGAAACCAATAATTTTGGATGCCAACAATTCTGCATTCACGACTTGTTACATTAAGGAAGCTTGTTTTTCCCCAATGTATACATTCACCACTTCGTGAAATACCTAGCCCTTTTTTCCTCTCGTCATTCCACTTCCTGCAGCTATAATGATTTCAAGCTCTTTGGCACAGGACACACGCTTCCGTACTCCTGCGCTGTTTGTAGCACAGTCTGAATGCTGTGGCTGTACATAGGACTCAGAAACATAAGTACTGATCTCAGTGTTCAACCTTCCCTGTACCACTCCCAACACCAGCACCCTGCTGCAAGGTTTAGCACTGAAGACACAGCTCTGGTGTTGCAGGTGAACTGAAATTTCTGCAGAACAAATTTGCTCCCAGCTGGAGCAAATGCAGACTCCAAGAAGGTGAATTATTCTTCCTCCAGCTTGTTTTCCTCAGCCTGCTGTACACAGATATGGTTATGCAGCATAGTGCCTTACATTAACCCCTTTTGTGTGATGTTATAAGTCAGAAAGAAGCCAGCTGTTTTTCCATGGTACCCATCATTTCTCTCCTGCTGTCTATACGAACATGCTGTAGCTTCACTAGACACACTAGCACTATCTTCAGTATTGCAGCAGTACAGCTCCCCAAACCCCACTCCAGCTACAGAGACAAAGCTTTCACTATAAGAGTTGCCAAATGGAAGAAGACACACTCTGTGGTTGTTTTTCAGGATTACACAAACAGACTTTTGGACAGATTTTCTTTGTGGGATCAGCATCCCATTTAAAGTGTTCTCCTTTCATAGGTGCTTTATTAACACTGACACCTGGGCTTGTTAACTTGGCATCCTGTGCTGCCTGTGCATTGAGACATTAAGCAGGTTTACTCTTCAGCTGTGCTACCTGTACGCATGGAGGACCTGGAAGATGTGAAGGAAGACCTCCATGCTAACTGCCATAAACCAGCTCTCAGATGCAACTGCTGCTGGGGCAGCATGCTGTCCGTCACTGCCCACAGAAGCACTTTTTTTCTGCAAAGTCAGAACAAGGGGCAGGGAGCCAGTACTCTAGAAACAGCAGAAACAATTGCTTCAAGAGAGTTTTAAAAGCCACTGGAAACTTTTGAAACTGGATCATGCCAAAAATAAGACAGAATAGAGTAGTACTGAGGGAAGATCTTGGGGTTCGTGTTCTCCCACCACCTCCCTAATATGCTCTGTCTGAAAGTAAGAGTTGCCACGCTCTTAGCTATTCTGGCACTTGCAGACAGGAATGGTGTTTTGGGCTTCTTAATACCCTGCCGTTGTGGGTTTCTTGCAGCCCCCTCCGTGTCACTTGCAGGAAGGCTTGCAGGTAGCACATACCCAGCAAATGGTTACCAATTTTTGTGTCTCAGTATTAGCAAGAGGAGAAGCTTTCTGCTGTCTCATGCTCATAGGTCATGGCCTATCTCCAGAAAACTGCAAAGAGGAGAGATTGTGAAGACGTCAAGGATAAAGGAAAGAAATAAGCAGCTCTGCAGAGAAGGACTTGGGTGTGCTGGTCAACAAGAAACTGAACTTGCGCCTCACAGGCGGAGCCCAGGCAGAGCAACCCTGGCTATGTCGCAGGGAAGGGCACTGCTCACTCACTGGCTCAGCAGGGCAACTAGGAGGGCTGTGCTGGCACGTGTGTCAGTACCTGCATCACCATTGTCCTTCTCTGGACAGCCAAATGTTGTTGACATCACCTGCCAGAAGAAGATTACATTCTGGTGGTTCAACATGTTGGGCAGGGACCTGCCATGTTACTGCCAGCACCTGATCTTAGATATGTTAAGTGGCTTCCTAAAGGTTTAGGGGCCAGAGGAAAAATCTGCGTTATCCTTCCACAAACATTTTTTTCCTCCTGTACCTGACAATTCACAGTGGCAGAGAAACAGAAGTGTCATTTACTTCCACCATCAGCCTGTTTGCAGAGAGCAGCTTCTCGGTGGGCACTAAACCCCCAGGAGGCTGAAGGGCCAGGGAGAAGGAAGATGTGGCACCTGCATGAAGAGAATCTTGTATCTAAATCATGCTTTTTATTTCTTTGCAGAGAGCACTCAGTCTTAAGCCAACCCAAAACTGAGTGGAATTTTCCCATTGAAGCTAGGAGAAAAAGTAAAGCACTCATTTCCTATAAGTTGCTCATATGAAAACCAAAACTCACGATGGGATTGGAGAGGATTATTTTGGTTTATTTGCTCTTCAGAAACATCCTTTCTCATTTATATTTGTGTCAGATGCAGAATGGAGAGGTAGAAACTCAGACACAGCTGATGGTTCTGCCTCAGAAAAAAAGTACACAGAATGGTTTGAAAATAGCCTCTTTTCCAAGTTTTGTTCTGATGTTCTTGTAATCTTGGAAGCACGTCCTTCTAAGAGATCAAAGACTATTATTCCTTCTCACGTTAAAGTGAAAGAAGCATCAAGTCAGAGCTGGACTGAAAGACAATTCAAAAACAATGCTTAAGGGTTGTTTCTTTTTTTCCTTTTTTTCCTCTTTTATCTGAGAAAAGACAAGGTTTTCTTATGGAATATGCTTTTACGAGGGTGAGAAAATCCTTGTCAGGAAATCCAGATGCTGTGTTCGTGATCTGCTACCAGTTCTGTGCTGCTTTGACTGATTTATATTGGTACAGCCACTTTCCTCCTGCTGTGCCAAGATGAGGCAGGAGAAGCCCTCACCAGCAATGCTCCCAGTGCAGCAACAGGCACGCAGAACAGCTGTCATTCTTTTAGCCCCGAATGCAGAGCAGATTACATCTATGACTAAAGGTCTTTTGGGCCGCAGTTTAATGATCTTTTAAACAATTCTGGATCAGTCCTGATCATGCTTTCAGTCCTGGACACTCATCTGAAGCCTTGATCATATTTAACTACCTGTTTACCCATTCCCACCAAAAAAAATTAATAGTTTCCAAGTGTTCAAATACACATACAAGCATCTCTGAATTGAATCTACTTTAAATTCTTAACTTGCTTTTTTTTTTTTTAATGTAATGTCAACACACTGAACATCTGCAGATATACTCTCAAAGTTTGCTAGAGAACAGTCAATTCTGATCATAAAATGTTTCCCCTTTTCTTTGAAATGTAAAATAACCTGAAAGCCTTTCCCTGGTAATAAATCAAGCTCCACAGCATGCATTTTGAAAAGAAAAAAAAATAAGATTTCGGTATTCACAAAAAAATAGGCCTCATCGTGGTATCAGAAACAATACATATGCCTAAGCACAGAATATTACAGTATTCTCTTTGATGAATAGGATTTGTTCCATTTTTAAGCGGGAAGAGACTAATGAGGAGACACAGGCTGGCAAAGCAAACTGAGTATTTGCATTGCAGCTCCAAGTTACCAGTAGGTTTTACCCACACACTGTATTTTAATATGCACCTATGCCTGATAATTAGATCAGATTTCATTCCTTGACTAGCATTTTATCCTTGTTCTTCCTTATTTGTTGTCTTATTTAATTAATGGATATTTATTTTATTTTAATTTAACAAGTCAAAACAAATCTTGTGATAAAGTGTGGCACATTAAGAACAACTGGCTGTAGCCTTCTCCTGCTCTTTCATGTATCGTATTCCCTCTTCCAGCATGGGAACATTTCATTTAAATTTAATCAGAAAAAAACCCAAAACAACCCCAAACAAGAAAACATGATTTGTTAGAAACCCACTAAAGAAAATAAACACGACCATTTAGAAGAGACTTCACTTCTGTGTGAGGAATTCAGGATTACACACAAGTGGAAGAGGCCACAGATATCCAACAACCTGTGGACTGCCAATTTCAGCATTAGCTTTGCTTTAGAAAATTGGACATTGCCTTCATGTAGCACCATCAGGTTGGCTCTGTTGTCATTATTTTTTTCTATGAACTGCTAGAAAAACTAGTCTCCCTTAAGTAACTAGCAGTAATATATGACTACAGCAGTCCATGGGGGTTGGGGTGGGGTAGGAAAAGAGAGCTTGAGAAAAGATTAGAGAATCTAGACTAATTGAAAAGGTGAAACAAAAATATTTGCTAATTAAAGATGTCTGATTTTCACTCAATTACTAAAACCGCATGGGAAATCTCAACAAAATCAAAAACATCTGATTTTGTTGGATGGCAGGGTTTTAATGACAGGGAAAAAAAAGTTTTCAAATCACAAGACTTATGGTTTCCATAAAACCTTCATTCGAAGGCAGAGCTTTTAAAAATAAATGCAAAATTTTATAAACAGCATCCTCCAAGGTATTTCCCTTCTCACAGCATGAGCTCAAATTCATGGCATAGTGCAATTACACTAAATAGAATAAAACCTCCAAATGTAGGATGTGACTCAATCAAGCATATTGTATCTATTATTCCTACTTTTGACATTTCTCCAGTTCCCACCTATAACTACTTTTAAGGTTGTAGAAGTGCTGATTCAATTTATGTGTCTTTAGAGACTTCTCTGCCATACCTAATTTACGCATATAATCAGCTCATACTCCATATACAGACTGTGGCACCTTGAGAGGGCAACTCATCAGCTATATACTGGAGCTCAAAATCAGTCTTTAAAATGAGACTTTCCTTCCTGATGAGCTATCAGTACTCCATTTTCTAACACAGGCTGTTACTTAGTGGACACGATTTTGTAGTTTTTCCCAGGCTGTCAGGGAGCGCTGACCTTGCAAGACAGCCCATCCTCACACATGCTTTGCTCGGTTCCACACATACAGACTCACTAGCTGTAGAGTGTAGACTTTGTTGACAGTGCAGATTATCTTCCTTGCTCCACTATGCTTTAATTACATATACAGTTCACCAATCTCAAAATGGCAAGAACGCCTGAAGCCAATGGTATTTTCAAGAAATGCCATTTGTAAGGGACGGAGACTATTCTTCTGAAAAATCTAGGTTAGACTGAACCAGAAGTACAAAAGAGCAAGGCAAGAATGAAAAGCCTGAGTCCAAACATATTTATATTTGAGAGAATCTTGCAAGTCTTTATAAACATACCCAAGATATTTTAAGGCTATTATGTTTATTTTTAACTCCTGGCATAAATAAAGAAATGTATGATTATCTGATCTTTCATGAACTGGAATTGCTAAAGCATTTGTGCAGCATTAGGTCAGGTCAAAATATGAGCCCTACAGGCCATGCAAGTAAATCAGATTAATTTCTGGACTATGCTATACTTCTTTTTAGTGGGGTTCAACTTATTTTGATTCACTGTGAACATTGATTTTCTCTCTTCTTGCTAACAATAAAGATTTCAGAAACTTTATGGTTTCCCTATAATTTTAGGTAGATCATATCTTGGCTAAGGAAAGATGTAGGCTGTAGTCTTCTGTTTTTGTTTGTTTACTTGTAGAAGTTAACTGGGACAGCATCCCATAATTTGTCAGTAATAAACAACAGGATTTATTCTTCTTTTAAACTACAGCTCATCACACTAACTGTTTCAAAGTACAGCAGTTTCTATCAGTATCATTTGAGGTTCAAAACCTATGCAAAGAAGACTGCCACAAAAAGTTTAAACTCTGTTCTTATCAGCTTCAAGAGTGCATTGCCTTTGTCAACTTTAAGAAAAAAGGTATGTGAAATATAGGTCAATTTTTATCTGGCTTTAGCAACAAAGCTATACTTTTGCACTGAATGAAAAAGAGGGTTTCTAAACTCTTTTGAAATCCTAATATTGTCAAGGGGAATACTTGATTTTATGAAACTTAATATTTATGAAAATGTTTTAGAATGCAGCCCCCGTATCAGGCTTTTGGAAATGGCACCACATTAGGGCTATGCTTTTTGTGGATGCAAATAGTTGGAGATAAAAGAGATGTCATTTTAATGTCAGAGCTATAGACATCCCAATGACACTGAGCAACTCTCAGACAGAAGAGAAAAATGGCATGCCTCTTTTTAAATGCATAGCCTCATAAGTAACATGTGCAAATGTGAATAACAAATATTGCCTTCCCTCAAGTGATCTGCATATTCAGAAAAAAACACATCTCCTACACCTATACACACAAAGTGTCATATTGCCCCTGTGTACACTCACCCACTTTGCACGTGGTCTGGGTTACTGAAAATCAAGGAAATGGATCCAGTCATAATTCTCTTGTGAACGTCAAGCCGGATGGTTTATGTCTCCACAGCTGTGAAAATCTGCTATTATAAGGCAGATGCAAGAAGCACCTGCCTATACATCCTTTTCCAACTAATGCTCAACAGAAGCCCAGTGAATAAAGCAGCAGTTCATCATGCTGCCATCCGCACTTGCAAACCTCACTCCATGTCTGCCCCTAAACAGGACTGCCTGGGACAGCTCTTACCAGAAATCTCTCTTGATCTTATTCACAGTGGCTTTTGAGTTATCTCCCCTCAGCCTATTTGGAAACAAAAATTTGCAATTAAGTTTTAGAGTTAACTGCAGCATACGATCAGTAACAGATGAAACACTGCACCTCCAGAGCTCCTTTTACTCTGCTTTGACAGTCCCCGCACAGCTCCACAATTCAGCTATAATTCACCAGGAGCCACAGCTTTATGATAAGGTTGGGCAAAATTTTAATGAAACTTGATCAAGCTTTTCTGCAGTATGGTTCCAGGAGCAAGTATGGCGTATGACTGAGAACCGCTGGTGACCATAGCTGAGTTTTGATGTGAGTGCGAGCTTTCACACTGGCCCCTGGATACAAAGTACAGGCTGAAACACTTAGCGCTTCTAGAAAGCTGAGATAGCAATGTTTCTACGTAGAGCTACTGTTCCTTGTAGCACTCAAGAGAAACCTGGTATCAGCAGGGTTCCCAGGTGCTGCAGATTAGACTAAACCAAGTGGCCATTTCATCACACAATGGAAAAAACATTTTCCACACAACCCCACAAAGTATTTCTACCTTACTTGATCACCATTCAACAGAAGGACTGATGACAGCTTAAAATAAGGTTGTTTTTCTCTATCTAAGGCCTCAAAAAGAATAAGAAAGAATACTGGGAGAAGAAGTCATGAGTAAATCTATCAGACACAGGAAAGTCAAGACGTTTGGGATTTTGAATGCTGCAATATTATGATTAAAAACTTACAATGAAGTAGCTCTGTCTTAGCAGGGCAAATTTTCCTCTGGGCAGGTCATCCTGCCAGTATGTATCCAGCTCACCTCCCCTGTTATGTACCTGTGTGCGTATAATTGCTTCATCACAAAGCTTGCGTTTATACCTAAAGTATTACTTTGTGTGGATTACTTTGTTTTTACAGTCAAAGAAAATATCTGATGGGCCACATTGTGAGCTTTCTTAGCTTGCTAATTAATGATGTATTAAACCCTTACAGAAGACTAGCAAAACACTTTTTCTCTATCTTGGAGTTCTATTTGGCCTAGAAATCTCAAGTAATTTCAAGTCCACTGAGCGTTTTCCCCTCCAAAATCAGAAAGCTCCTAGAAATTTTATCACTTCTTTGCAGATTTGTTCTCATGCACATACTCCACGCAGGAACGCAGCCTTTTGCCATTTTCATTGCAGTTTTTATTCTGGTATTCTTCAGTGAAAGAGTACTCTGACTGTCCAGTTTGCTCAGTTGAGCAGAGTAAGCCATCATAACTGCTGACAAAAAAGGTCATTTTGCTAGCATTTTGTTATTCAGTGTCTATTCTGAGTCTTGATGTTTAACTCAGCACTAAAATAAGTAGTTTTGTGTTCTGCAGGCCTCAAAGGTGCCAAAACTGCCTTTGGAGTCATTAGAATAGGTTGTTTGTTTTTTCTTTTGAAGGTGGTGGCCGAGACACTTTGCATGTAATAAGAAATATTCAGTGTTATTCTGATGTCTGCCCATGGAGGAACATACACACTCTGTCCTTCATTTCATATTCTAGATACAGATTAAGAAAAAAACAAAATGGAAGGGGCTACTTTGTTAAGTAAAATCAATGGCTCCCACAGAGAGCCAGAGTTTATTCAGAGCTGTAGTCTTACAAATCAATCTCACAGTGCATTTCACAGAAGTAGGGTGCTACCCTCCACCACTTTGGCCAACTTCCTGGTCTCATTGTTAATGTTTTGTCTAATTTGTTTCTTAATTCACTTTGATACCTGAACCCAGGACACTGTGATAAAGACATTCTTCGCTGGCCATACTAAACAACATTGTAGTATTATAATTAGTCTGTTAAGCAATTGCAACTTGCTCTTCTTGAGCAAGGTGCACAGATCAACAGCACAACCTGTGTTTATCATCTTGTATATCATCCTATGTCACTGAAGTTTTTCACTTCTGAAGGATAAAAGTTTGTGGTAAGACCCTGCAGGTCTTTTGGATGTGCTTGCAGTACCATGAAAATACACACACCCTGTTAATGCTCATTTTGAAGAGAAAGAAGCTCAATCTTCCCCTTTTAGTAGGGATGCTAAAGGAGACTGTCCCTCCCCATACCCTTCTCCCCCAAGACATTAGGCAAAAAATCCCAAACAACTTTTATTTCTTATTTATCATTTTAAGTAGATCACAGGTAAGATAAAACCTTGATTTATCTTAGATTATTCAAGCAGAAGTAGGTTTTACAGCTTCTCAAGGTACTACACCACACTCACATAAGGCTTTTCACTGTGAAGCACTGCAGACTTCTGCCCAGAACACTGCCTGCATGAGTGGGACTTCAGAGCACTAGGAAAGATACAGTCTCTAGAGGTTATGGTGCTGGAACAGATTCCAGCTTCTGCTTATGCAATTGTGGAAAGAGAGTGAACTGCAGACTTATTTTTAGTGGCACAGATGCACTTACTGTCTCTCATTGAGACTGGCATAAAGACACAATGGCACATTCCCAAACTGAGACAGCATCTGTCCTCATGTGTTTCTCCTCTCTAAAACAAGTCTTTCCTTCTTTATCGCCCTCCTATTTTTAAGGCTGGGAAAGGGCAGCACATGGCTCTTGCCACCTACCAATCTAAGCAATGTTTTCCATACTCTTCCAAAACTAGGTAAAAGCAGCAGCCCGTGGTTGATTTCAAGCTCAATAACTTCGTTCAGCTTGGAGCTGAGAAAGAGAACTTCCTCCACCTGTAAAGGTTTTCATTGAATTCAGTTTCCTCTGGGAATCTCTCCTGAAAGACATGTTATTTAAATCCACCAGCTGGGAGTCATCCCTTCTGCTGACTCAGTGCCTACAGGGTGTAGCTGCTTTCCTGAACCCTTACAAGGCCCATCCACCCTGCCACAAAGGGATATTTAGGGTAAAGGCATTTCAGCTATGGTCCCAAAACACCAATAATTTAGTTCAGATTTTCATTAAGAAAAAGCAAGAATGGGACACACAATACATAGAGATGAAGTACCCACAAGTCAGGCAGGAGTGAAATACTTGCAGAAACTGATGCATTTGAAATGAAGGCACAGCTCAACTCATTCCTTGGAGTTTTGGGGAAAACAACAGGCAGTACGCCAGATTTACATGGGAAGTGGGGTCAACAGTGTTATCTAACTGGAGGACAGAAACAAGGTAAAGAATCATAATAGATGTGGAAGGAAATAAGTGATAGCAAATGGGACAAGACACAAGGTGATTTTGCCAGTATCAGATCAAACTGATTTCTTTCTCCAGTGAGATAATTAGTATTCACACAGGGAAATATTTGGCTGATCTAATATCAGAAAATTATTTAAATTACTACACATAGGAAGTTGTTAATTAGACTGGAGAAGATAGGGAATGCCTATGAGTATTATAAGCTGCAAGAAACAGGCTAAAAAGAGTGGCTTGGAAGGGCCTGTCAACCTAGATGGAAACAAGGCAGGCTGCTCTTCAGCAACTGGACTTCTGGTCTCATCTTACATAATGTTCTTATTATTTGGAGCATGCTGGTGAAGTTTGCTGACCCTGTGAAGCTGGGAGGCATTACAGAGACGTAATAGGGTTAGACAATTGTATTGGAAGAAATGGATGACCTTGTAGATGAGAGTAATAGAAACTGTATGAGAGAATGTCATTCCACATAGAAAGCTTATTCAGGAGAGCAGGAAAAACTTCTGCTTTAAGGGACGGATATCAACTACAAATGATAGGAGAGGAGAAAGATCTTGCTTCCGAGTGTGAGTTAGTTACTGTCCTCTCTGGTGGTTAGGAAAAGCATTTCTGTAACACTGCCACAGTCAGACATCTTTACAGTAGGACAGACTTTTTCCTGCCAGGCCTTTTCCATACACTCAGAGAAACAGCACATAAGGAGGCTGGCATTTAAACCACTGATGAACAGAGCGCTCATTTTCCTTCATTTCAGACCAGAACAAGACCCATCCTTCCAAAATAAGAAGCTTCCTAAACACATTTCTGTCTCAAGGGAGGAGGCGAAAAAAAACCCAGACACTCAATAGGGATGATCACATTGCTTAATACATAATTAAAAGGGTGCTGAAAGTGAAAAACATGGAATAACAAACCTTCAGAACACAACACTGTATTGCCACCTAGCAGGATGTGTAAAAATGGATAAGATTGACTAAAATACCTTTTAAGATTAGCGAGGAAAAGTTCCTGATTTCTGAAGAGAAGGAAAATCATGAATTATTAATGAATCTGAGATACTGAGTGCTGTTCAAATTGAAAGTAGGCCTGCAAACTCGGACGTTTGGCCCTGACCATGGCTACACTCCAAGTTTCAGAGAGGACAAGAGAGAAACTTTGACAAGCAGACAAACACACCTTTCATACTTCTACCATAGCAGAGGAACCAAAGTTCCTCAGTTCTGTCTACTGCAGGGACATCCTATGATGAATGTTGCACGAATTACTGCAGGTTTCAAAACACTCCACAGCTTCTAAGGGATAGAGTCTGTGAACTGATCAATCAATGAAAAGGTTCATCTGGTTCATAAAAAGCATTAAAAAAAAAAAAAAAAAAAGAGCTAGATAATGTAGGCAATGACCACGGTGTTTAACCACCAAACTCTTTCTGTTAGACAAATCCTCTGTTCACACTTTGCAACTTTAGCAGATCTGAGCACATCACAGGGTGTTCAGGCATGGCGAGAACTCCTTCATCTGCTGTGAGATGGCTTTGCGGGCAGTGGGACATCGCATATCTGGCCATCAGAGGAGTATAGCTCTCCAGAAAGACTGCTTGAGTGGCAAAGCAGCCTACCATTCACTGCCTGCTTTGTCATTGCAATAATGGAGCTGGTATCACCCCTAATACCAAGGAAGGGCCCAGGTCTTCCGGGCCATGTATTTCTGGCTATTAAAATGATAGGAAAAGAGCCAGCCTTACAGCAAGATACTGAGAACCTTAAGCTAAAGAACTTCAAGAACTGAAAAGATTGAGGGTAATTAGCAAGACTTCAGTTTTCAGTGAGGGAGTTTCTCCTGTTTAGGCTTGGAGGCAGTGCTTAGTTCCAGAAACAGAAAACCTCTGAAGCTCAGGTCACCACTGCTGAGGCTTTCAAGGGTAGAGAAGCAGCATGGGGATTGGTATGAATCTGCATTCATATGGGACTTAATCTGCTATGGGACCACCACTAAATAACTTATCTAGGATCTGAACCCCTTCTGATTTGAGCATGACTGCATTACTACTTTGAATGGCTTGTGCAAATTTAAACAGGGAAAGAAAATACAGTCAGTCTCTATGGTGACTTCACTGTTAAGGTGTGTTAGCTTCCCCAAACCTTCTTCCATTTATTGGTTATTCACTTAAAATTGCACACACCAGAACTTGCAAGTCTAGGGAAAAAATCCCCAAAAATTGGCAAGGCATTTGCACTATTGGTGTGACTGTGAAAGAGTCACTGGTCATTACATGTGGCATGAGGAGAAGATGTCAGTGAAAAACTGCAGTAGGGAAAAAAGACAAGTTGAACATTGACAAAAAGAATAACGAATGGTGTAAAATTTCTGTCTCTAACCCTCTGCAAGGTAAACACATCAAATAGATACGTTTGTGAGACACACTTTGCTAAGCTGTCATTAAACACAGCAACTAATATTAAGATTGGGTCTCAGAACCAACAGTTTCAGATTCATGGGCTGGCATAAGGTTGTAGGAGGAAGTGCAAATTGCACGACTGCCAGTTGTGCAAGGTAGTGCAGAATAAAGCTGAACTGTGCCAGCTCACAGTCAAACTTCTGATCAGAATTAGGTTAAAAACTCAAATTCAAGATAAATTAAATTTGTGCTTAGATTTCATGCAGCACGTTGAAAACTAAAACGCACTGAAACAACTCCTTTTCACCTAGAACTGAGAAAGTTGTTTTTTTTTATACAGACACAGACATTATCATCACACACATGCAGAACAACACACAACACACCATAGCTGATGTAAGTAAGATGATTTTAGGAAGCCAGGCTTCTCAGATACATCTGAAAATCCCAATTGGTATCTACCTTCCTGTCCACACAGTATCATGACTTTGAAAAATCTGACCCACACCACATTTGGGACTTAAGTACTTTCAAAGTTTTACTTCTCAAGCAGCATGTATCAAATTCAGACTTTACTTCTAACCCTATTGCTGTGAGTTTCACAGAAATCCTGGTGTCACTACCATTTATGACCACATTTTGCTTGAACTGAGCTTTAGAGTTTCTCTGTAGCTTGGCAGCAGAGCTCAAGCAGCAGAACAAGGACTGCAAAGTTGATACATGTGAAAAGACATTTTTAGGAAAGGGATAAGAATACTTTACAATTCAATAGCATACTCACCTGGAGCTGGGGCTTTGATTATACTAAGATGCCAAGTGATGCAAAACACAATTTGTTTCTGTTCTTTCCCTTCAGAGACCTACACTTTATGAGTGAGATTATAGCAAAAGGCTTGGTGTATGAATCATTTATTTGAAGGATATCATTAGCAACTTGCTGTGTTCTCAGCTGGCTGCCTGTTTGTATCCACCTCAGTATTTGTTAGGGCTTTTATATTGGTTTCATTTTAGAATATTCCTTTATGTAGTTGTCTGTAGGAAACATGTTTCCCATGCATATTAGCCAGAATCTTTAGCATTATATACATTAGTTGAAACTTCTTGTCCAAGTGGAGTGTGACAACAGCCTTTTCTTCTCCTCCATGCTCTTTGTGGGGGGCTAGAAAATTCCGTAGTTTAACTGCATGTAATCTGTGCTTTACAATAGCTCTAATGCACAAGAACTATATATGCACAGCAGGTAAAAGAGCTTTTCTTGCAAGAGTCCTCAGCATTGTTATTGTTGTTGTAACACAGTAGTAATATTCAAACTCTTTTTGGGTGAGTTCAAACATAAAACAGTTATTTTCAGAAACAGGTTTCCACCCCCGTCCCTGATTGCTGTTTTTGGGCAGATGCAGACTCATCGCGTTTCTTTTGCTGATACATGGAGAAGTTCCTTGGTAGTACATGACTATATTATACAAAAAATGGGTAGCAAGTCTATAAAGAGTTTGCACTTCTTCTGCCCTGCTTATCTTTCTCCCTATCCCCTTTCAGACAGAAACCATAAAATCCAAAATAAAAGCAGTTTGCACACAGCTCATTTCTGTGACTCACTACAGTGAGAACTGAAACAAAACTACATCAGAAACCCTAAACAAATGTTGTGCCTGGAGCATGTTAGCACCCAGTTCTCTCAAGGAAATGTACTTTACAGAATTAGAAAAAGATCACAAAGAGGGAATCCAAGTCCTGAACATACAGCAGCTCTGGAGTTACACCACTCGTTTAGGCTTGCATAACTGACACTGCTATCCATCCTATACTTGGAGACTTTACTGCCATCATGCCTTAGTAGTAGATGGCAGGTGAGATGACAACTGGCTTTAGCAAAGCAGGTTTGATATGCTGCTGTGGATCTCCCCCCATCAGGAGGTATAGCAGTACAACATGCACGTGCCTATGACGACTGCAAAAGTTTCTTTGATGCCGAAGAAAGTTAAACCTGTATACAGACACTTATGTAGCCATTTGAATACTTGCAATATAGCCGCATGAAGCTCTAACTTTGTTACATACTAAGACTTGTTTGAATATACAAGTTGTTTAGCTGGCCTTGCACCAATACAGAGGCACATAGTTTTAGAAAGAATATGGTTTCTGCATGCAGAAATAATAATAAAATAAATAATGCAGTTTAGCGGGGGTGTGATAAAATGTGATTATTATTATCATAGTGTTGTTCATCTAGTATTGCCTCTATTAATTGCATTGAAGTAGTAATACAAGAGGTAAACCCCCAAACTAGACACATGAATGTTAACAAACACAAGCAAATATGTGAACACCCTGTGTAACAAATGCAGAAGAGATTTCTTAAATTCTTCTACTTTCCAAGAAGACCTCACCATAAGCAGCGTAGTAGCCAACACCACTTGGTGTATTGGTAAGGAATGGTGAGCAAATCCTGCATGCTCTCCATGTTCCTGCAAAATTAATGCAGAGGTATCCAAAAGCCCTTTCTTTCACTCTGAGATTGCCACAGTCAAGTGCCTGCACGTGGTATAAACACCTTTATTGGTACAGTCTGAGCATACATGTTAATTTACAGGGACACTCCGCAGCGATGCCCAGTGTGTGGCCTTCATGGGCCTGGACATTTCCATGGGCTTCCTGGGCGCAGGCACTGCCTCAGAGCCAGAACCCCAAAGGCCGGTCTCCCAGGCATGCTGGGAGAAGGGGGGGCAGCAGGGCTGCGGTGGGCAGGGCTGTGGGGGCCCCGTCACCCCCGTGTCATAGTGCCAGCACCAGCCAAGGCAGCATCACAATGCCCTGGGGCGGTATAAGGCAGCATCCTCCCGTGTCCCACTACCAGAGCGCTGGCGCTGCCAGCAGGGCAGAGCTGGCAGCCTGAAAGCACCAGAGAAGAATTCCTTGAGGCACCCATGGAATTACTTGGAGGGGCTGTGGGAGGAAGACTGCCCGAAGCTGCTGGGGGTTCTCTGCTGCAATTCCAGCTCCTGGAGGGGCCACACTCACAGCTCATCAGATGGATGGAAATCCTGCTTCAGTCTGCGGGGAGCGCGCCGTCCTCATCTCCTGGGCAGATAGCAGCAGCAGCCATAAGAAATAGGATCTACAGATGGGCCAGTGGCCTCCCCCAGTGCTTTGGAGCTCCCAGTGCCAGGCACGGGAAGGGTTCTTGTCCCTAGGGTTGATCAGGCCAGCGGCATTTTGCTGTTGTTGGAAGCCCCCGAGAGGGCTCCAGGTGGAGGCAGAAAAGGCAGTGCCGGTGTCCCCTCAGAGGCATAACCAGCCCGTGGACCAGGAGCCGGTCTTGCTCACATGCTCAGGGAGTAGCCGATCGCCAGCGCTGGGGTCAGGAAGGAATTTTCCCCCGGGGCAGATTGGCACCGGTCCCCGGGGGTTTTTTGCCTTCCTCTGAGCACTGAGCATGACCACTTGTCAGGGCTCCTCTGGTCCTGGTGCTCCGGGTTATCGCCTGGTGCTCGTGCACCACGAAGGTGGCCCTCGTGTCCTGCAGCTGGGGGAGGAAAGGCTTTTTTGCCCCCAGGTGGACTAGCAAGTGTCCCCGGGGTTTTTTGCTTCCTCCGCAGCCGAGCACAGCCCCTCCATGGGGCTCCTTTGGGCTATTGTGGCCCAAAGGCAGCGGCTCGTGCTCCACGCAGCTGGCCCTCGTGCCCCGCATCCGGGGGGAGGCAGCCTTCGGCACTCCCAGGGTGGCCCCTGCGTGGCCCCAGGACTCCCAAGGTGGCCCCAGCGTGGCCCCGGGACTCGCTGCTGTCCTCTGTAGCACTGAGCACCACCCCGAGTCAGCTCTTCCCTGGCCCTTTCTGGCTGGGCTCTTCCTCTGCTCTCGCACCACCACAGCGCTGCCCTGAGAGATTTAGGAAAAGAAAATATCACCTAAACTAAACTAGACTAGACTAAAATTAACTTAGCTAAAAGCTAAACTAAAATAAGATAAATAAATAAATACTGTTTCCACCTGTAACCTTTCTGATTTGTGTATTTGAATGTGGTTTTGGTGCTGAAAAACCCTTGGCATTTCAGGTAAATAATGGTCTCATCATATAACTCATTGTGAGTGCAGGGAATGAAATGGAATGGAAGCGAGTCACTGCTCATGTCAGTGGAGCTGCTGGTTCCTGGGCAAGGCCTGGCAAGGGCTTGAGGCTCCCTGGGTGGCTCTTGCTGCTCAGAACTGAGGCTCTGGAAGTGGTGTTTCCCCTCTCTCTGGTGCTGAAGGCTCCTCTTTGGAGCTGCTCACCTCGGCAAAAACATGTGTCATGCAGTACAGAAAGGAGGAAATAGCACTCCAGGGGCTGCAATTCAAGAGGCCTCACTCTGTTTTTGGGCTTCTGAAAAAGGAAACCAGACATACTTGTGTGGAAATGCATACCTGTATATACATTCTCCATCAGCCTGATTCCAGGGAGCACATTCCCTCTGGAAGAACAGGGCATTAAGGATCGTATCTATCCTACAAAAATATTTCTACTATCAGTAGACACTATGTAGGGCAATTAAATGTCTGTTTCAGTTGCACAATGAACTAGAGGGAAGTTGACATTCTTCCAATTGCCTTTGCTTTTTGGACTGAAAAATGAATCCTGAAAATTTCTGACAAATACAGAAAAACAGAAGTATTGTGTGTTTAATAAGGCTTTGCAAACAAGTTGTGGATCAATCATAGAATCATAGATTAGTTGGGGTTGGAAAGGACCTTAAGATCATCTGGTTTCATCACTGCTTCCACTTACGTCATATAGGACTACGAAAGCCCTACATGTATTAATTCTATCTGTGATGGGCTTAAAAAAACCCTAAAGAAGTGGAGGTACCACAGACATAGTGAGCCAATACGTACAGACTGAAGTGAAGGTAGAGAGGAATTAAATTTGTTCTATAAAACAGTTGAGGGAAACCCTAAAATAAACCAACAAAAAGAAAAACCAAGCCAACAAAACATACAAAACCAAAGCACAAACAAAAAAACACAACATGCAAACCTCAACCCCTCTTGACCCCCTTTCTCCCTAGGGATGATTTGAGCCTGTTAGTATTGACTGTGGGGCTGATTATACTGCTTCTTACTAGTAGACAGGATCTCCCAGAACACTCATCTGTACTTTGTCCCTTACACAGATAGCTCTTCCTTTGGGAAAACTGAGTGGAAGAAAACATGTTGCCTCTCAGTGTCAATAAAAAAATGACTATTATCTTCATTTGTGACAGGAATTCACCAGTCGTCTACCTCTTGCCCTTAGCTAGCCAAGACAAGGTCAACTCACAACTTCAACTAGGCTTTGGACAAAAATTTATTATATAGCGTTTTGTTAAGACACAATCTGTAAGAGAAGGGAGAACAGAAATACAACTCTGACACCTTCATAGAAAAGGCACTCATCTCTGCACTGGTAAATACAGTCTGAAGCTGTGCTGAACCTGAGGTCCGAATGTGAAAGTTTCTTGACTTTATGTGGCAGTGCTCAAGGTGTCTCCAATCCTAACAGCATGTTTTTTGTTAAGTGCCAAAAGTCTCATCAGAATGAATCATGACGACTTGGAACAAATCCTGGTAGAAAATTTTGGGAATCCTGAGTGGTCTTCTGACAGTGCAATAGAAACTAATAGTGTGACCACATGCATGCGTATGCACATAGATGTGTGTGTATATATATATATATATATAAATTCCTTTAGACTACAGTTTGCCTTATTCAAGACATAACTGTTAAAAGTGATCCCTACTTTTTATCACATTTCTTGACAATAGGTCTAATTTACCAGATATGCCAACAGTCTGCAAAACAAGTCAATGTGGGGACTCATGGTACTAGTGCTAATCCCAGTATTGGAACACAGGATCTAGAAAGCTCAAATACGAGAAGAGATGAAGAACATTTCTTCTAATTGATTAGAGGCAAGTGCTTGCCAACTGAAAGAAGTCTGACTGTATAAACTGAAACATCCAGGAAAAGAACTTGAGCTATAAAAGCAGCTTTGTAGACTTCCATACTAAAATGTAATTCCTCCCCATTTTTCACCTTTCTTTGGTATCGATAACACATGGGTGTTTCAATTTTTAATTAATTTGAAATATATATTTGAAAAGCTGCTTTTTTATAATGGCAACATTAAATAGTACATACTGTAATAAACACCACAAATAACAGTGCTTGCACTACCTGTTGTCCAGAAGTGAAAGTCAAGGAGATTCAGTTGTTATTCTTACACAATACACTAGTTATATGCGTAATAACTAGTAATATTTGTATTGCAACAACAAAGGAAATTGAAACAGGAACAATTAGGAGTTTAATATGCTACAAAAAGTTACCTTTTCCCTAAAATTTGAGGAAGGTAACATGCACACATTCTTGCATTGTGTAAATATTAATAGAGTAGTGTAAATAAGTCAGCTTCAAAACATTACTGAAAAAACACCCAACCCCCCTATCTTGATCATCACCTTAAACTTTTTCCCCATGAATTTTTAAAACCATTTCTTTTTGCTTGGGTTCCCCACCTCCCCCAGACTGAGTACCAGACCTCAGCTGTGGAGACTTATGAAAGTTTTCGGTCACAAAAATCAAAGAAAGCAAGCTGTTGCATTTAGGCAATATACAGCCTGTTGTTTGAAATCAGTGATATTCACCTCACCAGATCATGGCTATACACAGTAACAGCTAGAACACCTATGTCTCTCTCTGTACAGATATATTTTCAGAGGCTTTCGGGTCCTTTTGCCATTGTCACAGAGCAGGTCTGCCAGGGTTTTCCAGGACCACAAGCAGCTGTTATTTAACAGGGACTCCAAGCTGGTCAAAGCACAGATGAAAGTGCTATGACTTCAAACAAGGTGAAGATTTACAAGAACGATTTTCCTAATAAGCAAAGAGAGTGGGAGCAAAAGGATGCTCTGTACAACTTCATTGTGTTGCCTAGGAGCAAATGTTTTTGGGGCTGTGTTTAGAGGCTGGGCCTGTCTTGTAGGCTATGCTGTGTTGCTACATTAGTTTTCCAGGCTGTACAGCTGCACTGTGATGGAGCACAATGGCAACACATGACTGGTGCTATCAGCCCCACTCTCAGCGCAGCAGTGTTATGTATTAACTCTAGGGCAAGCGATCCCCTCATAGAGGCAAACATGGGAAACAAACTCACGTGCCAGGCTGCTTCAATAGGTTACAGGGCAGAAGCAGCAAAAATCCTATTTTAGTTACTAGTTTGAATGACATTTGGGGGAAAAAAAAAGTCCCTGCTGATGTGGGATTTGTTTCTTCTACTCTAAAGCTGGAAATGTTCCCATTAGACTCTAAATGCAGAACATTGGCTGCTTCTTGTTTTGTTAGAGTGATCAAGAAGGAGCCTGAAACTAAAAGCATATATTTTCCCCACCCCCTGCACTACCTTCAAATTGTGTATCTCCAGAACGCATATTAAATACAATGCGCTTTTAGATGCTGATGTAAAAGTTATTTTGTGGGTGGGTGCTCTGCGAACTTAATTAGCTGTATACTCTATCTGGATTCAGACCAGCCCGATCTTATTCGCCTTTTTCAAGCAAGACCCTCTGAACTTGACAGGAATTAACTTGTGAAATTGACTAAATAAGCCAGATTTTATTCATATCAAATATATATCAAGCAGTGCATGGAAAATTAAAGGTCTTTATTACAAACTCCTGGCTGTCTTCTCAACTGTCGTGACACCAATTATTTACTTAAAATTGAATTTTTAAAGTATAATTTAGAATTTTATTGTCAGTTCATAAAGTCTACTCTTTTCAGGTCTGACTCATTCTTCCCGCTTAATAATCTCGCAAGAGTGACTTGAGTCTCAACCAAAATACAATTTAATTTCCATGTAAATTGAATTAAGTATAATTATGTTTCATAATTACTACTTGTGTCTGAAAATGCCTCTTTCAGAAAATCAATAGAAATAACTTCTCAGCAATTTCTTCTTTGCAATTAAGAGAGACTTGGTTAAAAAAATAATCCTACTAGCTAGACATGCTTTGCAGACTGTACTTGTGTATGAAATGATATCATCTGTTGCACACCAATTAAACTCATTCCATTTTACGCTCACCTTTCTGTTCTTGAGGTTTCTTGCCAGTTTACTTGCCTCACTTTTGAGATGGCTGTATACAGGAGACTACAGACACAGTGGTTTTTTTGTGCGTGTGTGTTTTTCAGCTCACTGGCAGTGCAGTTGGACATACCAGACCCTACCCAACAGAACCACTTGGAAACAATCCTTTGTTCCATAGCTGGGATTACTGAAATAGGGAGAGAAAAAAAACCAAAAACAAAAACCACAAAAGCAGTATTTTCTGGTGATGACTCCTCACTCCTATTACAACTTCAGGCCACAGCGAGTGATAATTCCCAGAGCTGGCAGGTGCTAGAGGTCATTAGATTTTCATTGCTGGAGTAGGAAGACTTCCTTCATCTTCCCTTCCTAAAGGATCTATTCGTGCCACATCAAGGGGGAAGCAGGAATCACTGTGAGTAGTGCAATCCATCCTGGAAAGAGCCTGAGAAGGTTTTCACCTTTCTGCATAAACAGGTGTAAGAGACAAGGCAGATATATTCTGCCTCTTCCCAAACACCAAGCTTATTTGCTGCATTTTAAAGTTAATGACACTCTCAAGTGATGATTACACCACTAAGTAACTTGAGGAAGGGATAGGAAACAGAAGTGTAATTGTAGAAGCAAACTACTAAGTACTAACATTGCAGTGTCATTCAATACATGTTGTCATGGGAAGCTTACATGGCAGAGAGAATCAAGGTGAGAGTGCAAGTCCCTCAAGAGCATTTTGCTTTTACTTTCAGAGTGCCTCCAAGATGATACAGAATGGCTTTGATCTCTTTTGCTAAGAGGCAGCCTCTAGCCATATATTTACCTCAACAGTCCACATTTTAAGAGATTGTTTCAGTTTATACAAGGTTTGGGATGTCTCCCATGATCTTCCACACTTTCAGTCCCTTTGTTTTGCAAGCGAGAGAGGTTTTTTCTAGTATTCCTAGTAGATACATGCTCAAACCTGAAGTTACTACCTTAGAAATGCCATTCTCTTAGAGAGCAGAACCTTCTCCTAGGGGCAGTTTGGCATCTTATGAAGAGAAAAAAATGTTGCAGTCATACACCAGGAAAGCTCAGGAATGATTCATTTAAAGAAGCCAGGCATATTAACATGGGTGGACTTTCCGTATTCAGTATATAACTACTGTTCAGTATATAACAACTTTTTGATAAGGCTGACACAAGATGAAGCATGTAAGGAATTCTACTGTGGATTATACATTGAGAGCACTGGACAACACTGATTTTGCATAGATCAAAGGTAAAAGATGGCATAGCGTTACTCCACACCTGAGCAAACAGCATGCCTTAGCTAGTAAACCAAAGTAGAAGTCTCTTGACCTACCTGCATAGATCAATCCTACCACAGAATTGCTGAAGTCTTAATCCTGCAACTGCACCCCTGATTTTACCCACCCAGCTTGAAGCCATTAATGAACTGGACACACAGCCAATGAAAAAGAAAAGCCTGCTCCATGGGACAATCTGTCACGTCCAAATAGAGGCAACCTCAGTGCCTGGGAGGAAGCATTGGAAGTACTTTTTCCATCAATTACAGATGTCCAAACCAACTTGCCTAAACTAGTTTTAGAGCACAAGGTTCAGATGAAATAAATCCTCTTTCACCATATGCAATGCATGTCATAAATGAGCAGACAAATTTAACTTCACTAAAAATCCCATTCAAATGGCTGAAAATACCATAGCAGTTTCTCATTGGTCGATCAACAGCTGCAAGACATTAAGGCATATAACACAAAATTAAACAGTCTCACTGAAAAATAAACTATTACTTGCAACAGCATTAATCTGGTATTAGAATTAGGGCCCAGAAGAAATGTTAAGTTTGAATTCTACCACCACTGAAAGAGATCAGAAAGTCCTTACGAATCAACATCTGATCAAGGAGAAGAAAATAAGACAGTGATTGCAAAGTTTTCTATGAATGCCTACACACTGTATTATATAATACAATGTACATACATAGAAGTGCTGGTCATATTGTGTCAAGACGTATTTACAGGGAACAATCATACTCCCTCTTCTTAGATGACAGTAGTAGCTGGAGGGACTCAGGCATATTTGCTTTGGTTTGGCACTGCTCTCTGAGGGGTGCCTGCAGCGGGTGTCCTCTGCATGACACCCTGCCTGCTATTCACGGCACAACACAGCACTAAAAGCTGGTTCAAATACTCGATATTAGGAATTCTATTTTAGCATAAGAGAAGAGCTCACTGAATAAAAATGCCTCAACCTTACTGCAGCTAAATTATATTCTGACCTTTCTGACATTAAGCATTTTAACAGAATCTGAACAACAACAAGAAAAAAAAAAAAAAAAAAAAGTTGGTTTTGGCAAATGAACCTTTTGCTACTTGTTTTGTGACACATTGTTACCACTTTCAGAGTACAGACAGGGCACAAAACTTGCTGCTAATGGGCCAGTAGGATAAAGCATTAGATGTTAAACCTGTCATCACTAGGAAGGTAACAGCATGTCTTCCTTTACTCGTCTTGTTACTAGGCATTTTTCTCATCTTTCACAGGAAGACAAGGATATATGTGTAGTACACAAGAATTTGCCGACAAATCAGGTGGACCTGTAGCATTAGAAAAGCAGATGTACAACAAGGGGTTTTAAATTACTTTTAATAATTACATTTCAAACTCTGATGTGACTCTTCTGGTGTTTTAATCAGCCTTAAAGATGTAACTGCACAGGACTGTTCTGGTTCAAAGAGATGGCAATATTTCAAGATGCCCACATGCAGAGAGCTGCTACCAGCAGATAATATTGCCTGTGTTTCTTAGTAACTGATAAAATTGTTAATTTATAAGCAGGAAGCCTGAATAGCCTTAGCTTTATGTTAAGATCCCCCTAAAGATATGCTCCAAGACATGACATAAACAACCAGAAGAAGCAAAGTTGAGGTTAGACCACTACTGTCCCTAATTGCCTGTTTTAGAACGACAAAATCTAACAACTTCAAAGCAAATGATGCAGTTAGGGATTAAAATAATTTCTTGTGAATTTTAAAATTCACGCACTTATCTTTTCCTTTTCACTGAAGGCCTGCTTGGTGCTTAGCAACTGTGAGCTATCTGAACTGCTCGTTGCAGTCACTGCCGTACAATGAGAGACTTAGAGAAAAACATCTAAAGGTTATGGAACAAGCTCATCAGGAACTCAATTACTGCAAGTCACAAAAATGGTCCAGAATTAGCCAATTCATCCTATATGCTTCTGCCGATTCAGAACAAACTCCCTTTTATTCATGTGTATGTATATTTTATGTACACATAAAATACAAAATATATGCGTGTGTATATATAGGGTTTATTTTTCTATAGATATATATTTTATATACACATAAAATACAAAATACATGTGTGTATATATAAATATGGTTTATTTTTCTGTGTTTCACAAGTGTGCAAAAGACTTAAATGAGAACATAACTCCTGCTGATACCTAGAGCAAGTTTCAGGGTAAAAAAGCAAGGAATCCTTGATCTGATCTCTCAGAGGAGAAAAAAAGAAAACCCCACAAAAAAACAAACAAACAAAAAAAAAAACAAACCCCAAACAAAAAATAACCAAACAAAACCCATAACACCCGATGAAAGCCCTTCCTCACAGCAGAAAAATTGCTTCAAAAAAGCCAGTACTCTTTGTAAAAATAAAGAAAATAATCGTGAAAGACAAAGTATAGCTAAAATAATTATACTCGTACACTCAAACGTGTAAAGACACCATATTGAAAGCATGGGGCCAATAAATAACATCTAGTGATAAATCCTTGAGTAAGTAAAAGGATTTCAATATTGCTACATGGTACATTAACAGAGGCAGCCCTCAGAAAGCTGAGGAGGTGTGTCCAGATGAGCTGAATAAAAAGGATCATAAACTCCTGCAGATTAAAACCTAACACACAGTGAAGCAGACAAAAATATTCCAAGGCACAACTGATACAAAGTATCAGTAAATCTATTTTTAAGTACATAAGAAGCAGAAAATATGTCAAAGATTACAAAGAGTCAGTTGGTCATAACTTAAGAGCAGAAACCTATGAAGAGAAGATACTATTTTCTTGCACTGCTGTTCATTCTTGGAAAAGCTGGGAAGATTCCCATGCCAAAACAAAACTGGGTGGGGGCAGGTCTTCTGAGGGATTTATCTGGGCTTTGGTTTTGTATGTGTGCAGTCTGTGGGGTTTTGTTTTGTGAATTTCTTTTTTTTTTTTGGGGGGGGGGGTGGTTTTGCTTTTCAGGTTTGGGTTGAGTTTTCTTCTGTTTTTTTTTTTTTTTTTTTTTTTTGTTGTTTTATTTCATTTTTTAAGTTATGGAACAAATTGCCAAAACAAACTCAACAAGTTGCCAAGACCAGATGGTATTCACTCAGGAGCACTAAAGGAACTCAAGGATGAAATAACTGAATTGCCAGGGATAGCATGCAGCCTCTCATTGCATCAGTACCTGAGGAATACAACAAACGTGAAGTCAATATTTAACAAATAGTTTCAATGGGACCCCAAGCCTCTTGACCTTGTGTTTGTAGCAGGCAGGCAAGTGGCAACTTCAAGTAAAAAAACAAAACCAAAACAGAATTAATAGACATGTGAATAATCAACTTCAGGAGTCAACATGGCTTTGAAGACCAGTTACACCTCACAAAACTCTATTTTGAAGGGCACAAGAAACACCATGGATAAGAGTGATAAGTGATAATATCTACTTAGATTTCCAAATGGATACCTTATTAAAGAGGTAGAAACAACCAACTGCAACATGAGAGATGAAGGTGTTAGCATAGACAAGTAATCAGTAGAAAGGAGTGGAAACAGAGGTTAAAAGTAAACAGTCATTCCATGCTAACTACTGGTTGTACCTTGACTTGTGCTGGTTTTCATCCTCTTGAAGGACCCAAGGGAAAATGAACAAAGCAATTTGTAAATATTAAGTTAGTAACGGTGAGGGCCAATAGAAAAACAGCGGGACCAAAAAGCTGAATGGACAATAAAGGAGGAGGGAAAATTCAGTGTAGGTGGTAATAAAGGACGCAGAGAAGAAAAAGCACAATCCCAGCTTCCCATATAAATGATGGCCCTTACCACCGAGCTGACCATCACCACTCAATAGTGGTACCTTGAGAATGTAACAGAAATAGGAACATAATATATAACTATATAAATGTAATAGGCAGCTCCATGAAAACACCAGTTCAATACTTTCGATATTTACAGCCTGAAAATTTAGGCACTATTAGGTGATAAACAGAGAACAAAATGAGACCATCGTTATGCCATAGTTCATTTTGACCATGAATGTTATGTATAGTCTCCTCATATCTTGTGGAAGTCTGGTACAGAGTCAGAGGTGGGAAGCAACAAAGAGTAAGGATACAAGATTGGACTGCTCAGTCACAAAATGAGATGACCAAAGGGGCATATGGTAGAGGTCTACAAATCACAAAGCTCATGAATAGGTTGAAAAGGGATCATTTGTTTTCCCTCTTTGCCAGTAGATAAATGAGGCATTAAAGAAAGCCATCTGAAGCCAGGTTCAGAGGAAACGAAAGTGTAAGGTTCATTATACAACATTCCCTAAGATAATACTAATAATTATATCTAGGACAATATTTGGGGTTACCCATCTTGCACTCTTTTCACTTTTCCATGTGCCACACTGCAGTAGTTAGGATAGAAAGCCAGATGAATCTATAGTCTGACCTGTAGTCTCTTTTGTATTATCATATATAATTCCGATACATCTGAACTAAGATTCAGAGCAACAGTTTATCTGGATTTCAGGATAAATATGGACACTGTTTACCACAACAGACAGCTTTTCAAGAAGACGGTATCATGGATTTGAATATCATCTCTACAAAATCATGCATGTAACAGATGAAGAGATTTTAAAATGAAATTGATCTCTTGAAATCAGAGATACTCTTTTCACTGTGCTTTCCTCTTGGCAAATAACTATCAGATTTTCAGCAGCTAAATAACAGTAGAGCTTGTCATTTCACTGCAGCTCCCCAGTAACACCCAGCAAAGAGTCTCAGAAATACAATGCTGATGCTGTCTATCCTCATTAATTAAATAATGCTTGAGATTAGTCCATCACACCCCTGTTCCTGGGGACAAACTGTTAAGTTGTTAGTATGGCCCTATCAAATAGCACCATACCAAAACCCCATGGTATGGGGTTTTAGGATTTTGGTATGGTATTTTAGGTTTCTAGACCTAAGATGTTCCAGGGGTTCTTGCCAGGTCAGTCTGCATATGGACATCCTACTTTGAGATCAAAGGAGAAGACTGCAGTTTTCCACCAAAGAGTGGAAGGAAGGAAGGTGGGAAGGAGAAGGTAAGTAACTTCTTTATTCTTTAAGTTGCCGTAATCTGTACTTAAATTTCATGCTACTGTTGCATTGCCCACCCTATACGTTTTTTTCTTGCCTTACCATCTTGGTATCCTGGCAGGTCCTGCTCCCCCCAACCCTTTGGTCTTCCCCCTCAACTGCTCTAAGGGCAGTAGCCCTTCACTCATTTATTGCTCTCCTTGAAATCTCCCTCTTTTCCCCATCGCCACATTACCTGCAGCTCCCCAGTGTAGAAAAATCTATGGGTATCTGAAACAAGACCAATTTCATTTCATCAGTGTTCCCTGAACAAAGGCTAGAAAAGCTGGCAAATTTTAGGAATATTCTAGTATTTACAGACATGAAGTACTAGAAAGCCATGTTTCTAGGATTGGTATTTATTTAATGATCTGTTTTCAATTTTCTACTGTTCCTTGCATATGAGGTAGTACGTATAGCAGAATTCTGAAATGACCTACAGATGGTCTGAAGTCTACTCACCTTTCCAGATAGGTATATTTCTGGCTTGCCTTTTTCTGTTAACTTCCAAAGCAGCAAAAGACTCAGCTGAGACTATGCGCTGCCTAACACACATGCTAAATGCCCACAACTTGTGTGGCCAGGGAAAGGCTGGGTATACAGTGTCACCCACTCCAGGAGACAGCTATGTGGCTGTGACTTGTGTGTCACTGGTACATAGTAAAGAGCCAAGAGATCAGCAGTCTCAATACTCTGAAGTGCACTTCCTTTTGTTACAGATGAGCACTACAGGATCTTCTAATATAGAGAAGCTGTCTAGTATCCCCACCTTCCTCCATAATCCCCTAGAGATCCCATTAATGAAATGTGTGATTTCTCCAAAGCCAATGAGAAGCTGTGGATGAGGGAAGTTTTCTTTGTCCGATTTATACTCTCCAGTGGTTTTGGCAGCAGATTTGATCCTACTGAAATCCTGAGTGTGATGGAGACCAAAATCTTTATGCTATTAATATGCTATTGCTTACTTTGCCATGAAATAATAATATATAAACTTCAATGAATGGATCAAAGGGCAGCAAAGGGTATTCAGTCCAAGCTGATCAAGTAAACTTCATGAATAATATAAGGAATAACACATCACCAACACATTATACCTGGAAACAAAAGCTATGTAAACTGTGGCAAATATTATCCAAATCAAACCTAATAATTGCACCTTAGAGAAAAAAAAACACCAAAAACCCCACAAAAAAAAACCCAAAACAAACAAACAAACAAAAAAAAAAAAACCAAAACAACAAAAAAGCAACTTAAAAAAGCCCAACAAACCAGATCCTGTGTGAGGACCCCATAACTTTCTCTCATTAGAGGATGCTAGAAAATCTTTCCCTCATTGCAGCAGTATTTATCTCAGTGCCTATTCAAACCTCTTGGACATTGACTCAATACTGGCCTAGCTGAGCCTTCCTTTCAGCTTTCCTGTTCTCTGCTCTTGGGAAATTCCACCCAATTAATGTTGCTCATTTTATGAACATGAGACCATTAAGAGTGCTGAGCTTTTCACAAGTTTTATGTGGTACAGTTTGACACTTCCTTGTACATGATGAAAGGCCCTTTTACACACCACTTGAATACAAATACTCTAGCCAGGTCATGCAGAAAATCCACACTTTGAGGTAGTTCAGAAATAGTAGCAATTACTGGTTCACTCCCTGATTATAATACTGTAGGCAGTTTGTAGAAGTAACACTAGCCTAAAAGTTACTTATCCTCTTCCTGCATACATCAAGATATAAAAAATAATACCACACATAGACAAGACTCCACTCCAGTCACTCCTACTACCAGGAGCAGCCAGCTCTGAGCACATCCGTTTCCTCCATTAATCCCTGCAGCACAGAAGAGCATCTAGACTTTGAGAAGGCTGGGGGTCCACATTTAAAACAGAGTTCAAGGGCTCACAGTAAGCTGACCACTGAAAACCTCTTCCTAACCTTATGAGCAGGAAGTCCAAGGGAATTCCATTGCTGCTAGAGGCACTGCTTTGCACATATACAAAAACACACCTTGCAGTATAGGTCTGCCTCACCATCCCATTCTAAGAGCTGAAGTATCCACTTCAGCCTAATCTCTTCCCACCCCAGAGACAACCTGGCTAATCTCAACACAGCCTTCACACTCTAACCTGCATCTACTCTTCTTGAAGAGTTTAAGTGCAGGAAGAGGATTGAGGGGGAAGAAAACAGAAAGAAAACACTTTACCTTTTCAACAATCAAGTAAATATTTTTTCTGCCAGTTTAGTTATATGAGGCAGAAATACCGAAGTGGAATTGATTCAAATGGAATTGACCATGTTACGTCAGACTTCAAAATCTGTTAGCTCTGCTGTGAGCATAAGAGCCTATATATTCACTTCTGGAAGCTTTATTTTAGTTTTTTTTTTTTTTTCCAAAGTAAACAACAGTTAGGTGATTTAATCTCAAGGGAAGTGACATTTGGATTTAAGGTGTTATTTTCAACAAACTGAAATGTAAAGTCAACATTTTCTTCTTGTCAAAAGGCAGTGGATGACTATGAATAAAACCTGAGATAAAAATAAAATTGAGATCTGCATGGAAAAGATAACACCATTCCCTCTCAAAGAGCTTAAAGATTCCAAAATAAGAGGTAGTCTGTGTGTAAATAGAGCTTTAGATAAAAGGGCTAACTGTCTACTTTGCTCTGGGAAGGGGTTGTAAATCTCTTTTAACCAGACATTTAATGCCAGGAAAAAGACATTGTCAATGGTGGAGCAGAGGTTTGAGAATGAGTAATAAAAATTGCTTTGGGTACAAGTGAAGACTAGGTCTTTTGTAAAAATACCCCTAAGAAAAAATAACTCACCTCCACATCAGCTGGATGAGTCTTGAAATGATTGAGCATCCCTTTTCTTTTGAGAGCAAAGTGGTTCGGTTTGGGGTTTTGATTTCTTTTTTTCAATAAAATATGTTGAGAGATGCTGGCACAGAGTCATTCTGCCGTATTAACTTTATCGTAAAGTTAATGTGAAGAGACTACAAACCACAGAACTACGCTGAACATTAAGACAGGTCAGGGAAACCGTAATTTCAGAAAAAAAAATAAAGCCCCTTCAGTAAATAAAATAAACATAGTAGGGGCATCCTCTGTGATGAATGAAGGTCAGCTAAATACAAACCCTCTTCCTCCACCTGTGGAGGAAGTAGCTTGTGGTAGCATGACTTAGCCCTCTAAATAGTATCATAAATATAAAGAGCTTCTTCATGCACCATAATTTTTGCAGCAGTGAAACACTCTGCTTGTACATGTCAAAATTCTTGTCATTATTACCTCTTCCTAGAACTTGCTAAGCATTTAAAAAATAGAAACCTATTCCTGGCCTGTCTGCTCCCCATAGCTTGCAGCCCAATGGGGTAATCACTGTGCTACCCACCCAAATCACAAAGGTTTTCATGGGAAGACCCAGGGTTTTCAGCTCATATTCATGGGCACAGAGAAAAGCTTCAGAAATATTTGGAACAAAGCTTAAGAACTAACCCCATTGCAGCACCTTCTTAGCAAGGTGGTAAAATGGGGTGTGATAATTATTCACAATTTCAAGGAAAACCACTACCACCCCCTGTCCCAAAACTGCAATCATATCCAAGTCATTTAGCTCTATTAGGGAGCCTGGGCTTTACCTTCCAAAAGCTTTCTGGGCACAGCAGCACACATTTAGGTGCCTTTTCATTAAAGCAGTAAAGGTCTATTAGCATAATTGTCCCACTGTGATTTTCTTTTTGCCAGAGAACAATTGCCTCCCATATCTATGAGCTGTCATCCAGCCTTATAAAAACAGCCTCCCACATGTGTCCCACTGAGTTTTCTAAGGCAATAACTCAGACTGGGGAGGTCAAACCACCACTTCAGTAGAAGATCAATTCACTACAATAATTATTTTCAGACAAAGCACAGAGTTCATATTTATGTCAGCAGAGATCATTGCCAGTATTGCAACAGCTTGTCCTAGGATTTGCAGTACCACTGCGCAGGATGAGGTACAGAACAAACAATCCAGGAAGAACAACTTAAATGGAGTCCCTATGAGGTGCAAGCAGCAAGGGACTGAAATTAAACTCTGCATTTTTACTTTTGCCTTCTAGGAATTAATTTTAAGTTGCATGTATTAATGAATTATGTGAATTTGGAAATGTCATAGTATTGGGGTTATACTCACTAAAACAGAAATCTAGAAGATATTTATGAGAGAGGTCACCTGCCTACACAAACAGGAATTCTGCCTGGATTGGCCCAGTGCTGTTAACGAAATCAAGACAGGAAAGGCTGGAATGGCATATGGGTGACAGATGCAAGCGTGTAATTTGATGGTGCAGTGGAAAGAATTACTCAGTACATTATCAATTTAGTATTTTCCAATTTCTTCGGAGAAAAAGACCTCACTTCTGGTTCAGCCATTTAGAAGTTAACCTTCCTAGGAAGGCAGTACATGTGTGCTGCTTTTCAAATGGAAGCTTTACGCGTAAGTTCCAGCACTCTACAACAAGATAGTTAGAAAGGACTTCATAAAGTCACACAGTCCAGCTTCAGTCCTGTCATTTCTGATTGATGTTTGTCCTGCCTGTTCTTAAAGATCTCCACAGTTTCCCAAGTATAAGACAGAATCTCATGATCTTTTAGATTGTTGTTTTGTTTGGGCTTGTTGTTTGTTTTTTTCCCCTAGCACTAAAGCTCTACCTCTGTTATTGCAATTATAGCTCACTGAGCAAAATGTTCAATGAACTCGGAGGTTTTTACTTATTTTTGAAGGGCTGGGCTCAGATTATTCCTTCATGCTTTGTAAAAACAGAAAAATAACCTAAAACACCCTTCAATATAAGGAATCCAACCTGATTATCTCCTGTTTTCAAGGTGATACACTGATAGCCACATCCACAGAGCAGCTTATCTGGAGATAATGAATTTTTCACCCAACCAAGTTCCCTAAAGACCATGGTTTCCCGATTTATTCACAAGAATTTCATGTGAACCCACGTCAAAACGTACCTTCCCTTTTAGGACATCATCATACAGTCCAGCTACAACTCTAAGTTCACAGGTAAATACTTAATGCTCTAGGTAAGTTAACTGCAGGCTATGGGAGGTGGCCAACAGACCATTGAAACGATTTTTCATTATTAAAAATGGTAGGCAATGACCCTGTAGGTTTTCTTTTTCATGCTCAATCTTGCTTTTACAGGATGCATTTCTTGGAATAAAGCCCAGAAAGATTATGGGATGGTGGTTTACAACTAAACAGGTCCGCCTCACTTTTTGGCTGGTGTATTTCAGTCCAATCCAGTCTCCTCTTTCACATCACTCAAGTTGGTATTTGACTTTCACTTGGCATTGCAAAGTGAGCAGCAGCTTGAATTCTGAGTCATCTGGCAAGGATACTCTCTCCAAAACAGTAAGTTCAAAGGTACATCCTCTCCACCTTTCTTGTCTATTTTTCCATCCTTTCAAACATGGATTTTTGTGGAATATTGAAAAAGAAATCCTTCTATTCAGAAGTGAATATACAGCATGCATTTCATTTTCAGAAGAGCATGGACTGTTCCCTATTGTCTTTGTTTCAGCTTTAAGTTATTTTTCTCCTTTCTAGTAGCTGGTGCAGTGCTGTATTCTCAACTTTAGTCTGAGAACAGTGCTTATAACACACCAGTGTTTTAGTCGTTGCCAAGAATTGGTTATCCTGATCAAGGACTTTTCAGTCTCATGCTCTGCCAGTGAGACGGGGCACAAGAAGCTGGGAGGGAGCAGAGTCAGGACACCTGACCCAAACTAGCCAAAGGGGTATTCCATACCACAGCATGTCATGCCCAGTATATAAACTGGGGGGAGTTACTTAGAAGTCCCAGATATCAGCTCAGGCCAGGCTTGGTATCAGTCAGTGGGTGGCAAGAAATCGTATTGTGCATCACTTGTGTTTTCTGAGCTTTCACTTCTTCTCTTGTTGCTTCCTATTACTATTATTCTTGATATTCTATTATCACTATGCTTACTTTTATTTATTGGACTATTCTTGTCTCAACCAGTGGGGTTTACTTTCTTTTGATTCTTCTCCGCATTCCACCTGGGGAATGGGGAGAAGGAGGTGGTGAGCAAATGGCTGTGTGGTTCTGAGATACCAGCTGGGTCTAAACCATGAGACCTACATTAACAGCTTAGATATCAATCTCAGTACCAGGCATAGGTTTTCTTGCCTGGTAAATCACATATATCCTGGAATATTGAATTACAACAACCTGAAAGCATAGGTAAATGGCATGCGATACCTGAAGCCAAGGTCCAATCTTAGCTTGCTTAAATTTAAGTTACCTTAATTATCTTCCAAAGACAGATTTATCACATTTAACTGGTTTAGCTGCAGGTATTTGCTTCACTGCTAGCTAATATACACATTCAACAATTAGAAGAGCAGCACTCTACTAGATGTGAATTACTTGTGGTTTTTTTTTCTCTGCTCCAAAATGTAGCTCTTAATCAGATATTCAGCTGTGTTTAAACCAACCAGTTGGTGCACCATCCAGAAGCATACCTGTAAGCAGCTAAGAGGTGATTCTGCAAGATCTGTACTTTCCGTAATTGAAAACGCCTAAGGGCAGATTTACAGCTCACATGTCCTTAGCATCCTGAGGGAACCAGATGAATCCCTACACATTTTTCTAGAGTGAAGTGAAATTCAAACAAAAGCAAAAGGACACATCTCCTAAGAAGTCCTTTTATTCTCAGCTGAATCTTTTCCCATGCAAACAACCCACATACATGTGCACATGGACTAGCTCAGATAGCCATACCTCTAAGGTAACTTGCCCACCTCATGCTTTTACTGAATCCCACACCTGTATTTTAATCTGATTTCAGACACATGGCTTCTGTACTGTGATTGCCTGTGTCTATACAACACCATTTTACTGTATGCAAAGCCAAGTCATGAGAGACTATTTCACTTGCAACAACACATCCCGCCCTTTTCAACTAGGGTACACAACTGTGTGAGCTGTAGTGACTCACAGGCTTAATTACCACCCACCTACTGACCCCCTCCCCATTAGCAAGCTGCCCCAGAGGGACAGGAGGCAGTGTTTCTGACTCGCTGAATTCTGCACATGCCCTAGCTCAAAAGCATTAGTGGAGAAGGAGACAATCTGGAAAATGCTCTTGCAAAGCTGCCTTTGTGCACTGGTTTAGATTGCAGAAGGATGGGTCAGGTATTGCTCCTGTTAGCTGTTATGCTCCCCATGCTGAAGAAAAACATTTTCTGACCACTGCTCACATTTTGGCAGCTACAGAAAAAGTCTATGACTGGAGCTAATGTCTGAATCTAAGGAACAGCCTTGAAGGAATTTGCTTGTTTTGCCTCTAATACAGTAAATCAGATTAGCTTAAGACTGACGATTTATATTAACATGCCATTTGTCTACATAACACGAAGAAAATATTCCTCAAGTTAGAAAAGGGCCATGCTTAGGGTCACTAGTTTCAAAGTCTGGAAATGAATCAGCAGTTTTGAAATTACACAGACAGACCAACCAAGCACTGCAGCAAAATATGGCCTGGGACAGTTCTTCTGCTTATGCCTCTCCCATAAAAACACCATGAGCCAAATCTCTTATTTAAAAACAATCCTCTGATATTTCAGTAAAAGTAGCAGTGATTCAGGATCACATGCCCTTAAGGCTGAGGTTTGCAAAATATCTGATGATACAAGGCTGTGCCAAACAGAAAGGCTGTGAACAAACCTTCCCCAAGAAGGGACAGGGCTGAATCACAAAACAACAGAAATAGGAGTGAAACCCTATGCCTTTATCATAAACTTACAGAATACCTCTGTAAGCGATATAGGATATTATTCAGAAAGGCTGCTCCTGAGCCATCCCCTTGGATAAGATAATCCTCTGCTTTGCCTGGTTCCAAATAACAACATATTTCAAATCCCAATCAGAGAAGCTGACAGTTAAAAAATTCCATGCCAGTCCTATAAAAGGGCTAGCATTGTTAAACAGATGTCTCTGTCAGCACAGCTTTGATGAAAACAGTCCCTGGAGACCCATGAGGTTCACTATGCCCCTGGTTTTACACACCTTAAGACCTGGGTGTCCACACTTCATATGGGAAGCCACATCCTTCAGCTTTATGGTATCTGAGGGCCTCACCAGAAAGGACTCTTTTGCTAGTGGGCAACAGCCTTCCTGGCAGAACGCATCACTTCAACTCCAGGCAGCTATGGTGTGCTACCTAGAGACACTGGTGTAGAGCAGCAAAAGCACCAGCCCTGTTCAATCCCCTAACTGAGACTGTTCAGGCAGGCGGGTATTACTTGGTGCAGAAACAGGCCTCGCAGCTGAAGAACTGGGTTCTTATTTGCACCCGCTGACATCAAAATGCTTTGTCGTGAGCTCTCACATAATAATTTTTGTGCAAGCTATGTCATACCCCCTTTAAATGTGGGGAGAGAGGAGAAGGCAGGATGACTTATGGACTCCCTTTTAAGCAAGTTGGCTTTGGCCATGAACCATTCACATTAACGCAGAGATATCTGATACGCATCGGACAAAGCCATGCTGATAACTTGCCCCAACTCTGTATTGCCCAGCAAATGACAAACCAGAAATTAGCACATTTTCACAGAAGTAATACAGCCATTTCTCTTGTCGTGCATTTAGATACGCAGTAGCTCCCGCTGAGCTACTGCTCCATTAGCTGGCAGCTCTGACAAAAGGCCAAATAACTAGTTGGGCTGGGTGCAACCAACAAAATCCTTATAAGGCTGAAACAATCAAGTCCAAAACCCAAGCATAACAAGAAGAGTGGTATACACTATTTTCTCCAAATCTGTAACACGCCAGGTGATATCAAATGGCTGCTGGACAATAAGATCATACCTCTTTCATCTGCTCCAAAACACAGACTGAAAAGTTTAAGCATTATTAGCTTGAAATTCTTATCCAAACAAATACAGAAGAACCATTATCTGGAAGAGCAATTCACTGTAAAAATGTGTGTTTTCCCCATACCCCTCCAGATTGTGGCCTCTCCCTTTTTGCACAGGAAGACCACATTTCTTTCAACAAAAATCATTGAACCAATCAAAATTAGTTAGGAACACACCCCAGAACTGGACATTGGCTGAATGGCATTTTAAAGGACTTTTTTTTAGCTCTTTATTCATCAAAGACAAGACAGAGAATGCTGAGAGTTTAAATATGTAATTGCCTAAAGGCATATGAAGGAAGCCATGCAAGTGACTTGTTTCCAAATGATCTTAGCAGGTTTCAACCTTGCAGCTTTTACTGAACATATGCTCAGCATGTTATACAGCAGCGCTCCTCATATAATTTAGTAGTCTGTAAATAGGGATCTCCCTAGCACCCCGTTCCTGCTCCTTAATGCCTTGTATATAGTTTTCTCTTATTAATTCAGTGAGTAGTTAAACAAAATTTACAAATAAGCTAGGGTAAGAAAATATTGATTTGAACGAAGAAACGCATAAATAAAAATAGAAATCTATTACACACTCATATTCTTCTTCCTTTGTGTATTGCAGCTCAGCCCATGTTACCAGTTTCCCTACCCTAATCAATGATGGAGCAAATATGTAGCACAGGCAAACCTAGGACAGATGACAAACAAGCAACAGATTTTTTTGCAAACAGATTGAGAATTTAGCCTGTGCTCCTCCTGCTGCTTTAAAGGTCTTTTTTAGTCCTTTTGATTTAGTAAGTTTTATAGCTGATGAACAATTTGCCTAAAGCCAAGAGCCTAAAGCATAACATTAATCAAGTCAACCATTAGAGCAGTCCTTATTTATTTTGTCTTCTTTTTTTCCTTAAACACAATTCCCCTACAACATCTCTCGCAAACCAGAGAAAACCGTGACCACTGTGGTAGCAACACAATAGATTATAAACAGACTATAAATAGACTTATTTTTAGAGCTGTGCATTTCTTAATTGCATATAAACTTACACAGTTGTGAGCACTTTGTGAAGACTCTGATGAAAGAATGCACTCTCCAGATTTCCACAGGGCATAGAGACTCTTCATTTTATGTTGTGGATGGGCTGCTGACATTATCTGACAGAAGCAGACACCCAGCAAGGCAGAGATTTTTAAATGAGGAGGAAAAGAAGAAGGAGCCCTATTATCTGGTCCCACCTCCCAGCCCTGCTCCACCTGGCTCAGCTGTGGCTCACAGCTGTGAGAAACAGAGTGCCCATCAGATCTCAGCCCTGGTTGGATTTCAAGATGCCTCTGATGGGACCTGGATCTCTATGGAGTTGCATGTACCAAAGAGAATTGAAGTCAGATGGGAACATCCTAGTGAGAATTCCTAGAAACCAGCTTTTGTCCTCACCAGGTGTAGAACCTGCTGATGATTTATGTGGCATGCAGCCTCAGTCAAATAATAAAATCCTTTTTCATCTTAGGAACAGTTGTTCTGAGACAAAAAGTGTCTGTGTGTCTGCATCTGCGTGCCTACTCATCATTAACAGACAGATTGAAGTGACTGATGTCACAATTTTAATAACAGAAGCCAGAAACGCCAGCAAAACATTGACAAGGAGAATTTGTTTGCAGAGGTTTTACAAGACCCTTAGAAGAAAAACAACCTTAACAAAGACAGATGCAATTATTGAGAAAATTACTGGGTGTTATGCACTGTTTCTTTCAGTCCATGGCACTAGTGAGGTAAATACTTCAGACTGGACCAGCATTCTTTTGAGATGTGCTGCTTCTTCCCAGGTAATGAATAACCACTGCTGACTGCCTGTGGCCTTCCCGTGCCAGCCTCCTCTGGGCACACTTTCCTGCCTGCTGTACCTGTCACAGCCCTTCTCATTTTCTTCTGGTGCTGCTGCCCCAGCAACGCTTCACGTGTGTTTCTGCTTTTGCTTTTCAAGTGCTTCCACCATTTTCCTGCTGGCGATTCTCCTCTTGCTTCCAAGGCCTTCCCTCTGCTAGAACTGAAGTACCCCTTTGGTTTGCATTGCTCGGGTTGCTTTGCACACACTTCGTCTCGTACTGCTCATCTAGTCCCTCCATCAGTGCTCATGGGCTCAGAGATGAACTCTGTATCTCCATGAGGCCCATGCACCTTGAAAGCATCAACCTCTAAGGAAAGGATAAGTCACTGACACAAAGCATGTCTATTCACTTTATTCAATTACTTACTCCTTTTGGCAACAGAGATATTCAGACAGCATGCAAACAACCCCCTTTCTCAGGAATTTAAACAGTTCTCAAAGGCCAGATCTGTTTCAAGTATTTTCTTTGGTTTGATAGGTGAGGTGGGGAGCCAATGCCTAGCTGTTGGCCAAGGACTTTTCACTAGTAAATGAGCAGCAATGCAGAATTTATTCAAAGATGTAGCAAGCTTTGCACAGCTGTAAAAAGTAGTTTTATCACTATGAGTAACAGTGCCATCTGCTGACTCCCACTGTAACCATATTGGGAGGATTCCATAATAGATAATTAAGCAATAAATTTTTCCAAAATCCAATATCTTTTCACAGAAAACAGCTGCTGTTAGGGGTTTTAAAGTCATCTTATAGGGTTCTAGGGTAAAAATAATTTTCAGTATTACCTCTTAAGAAACCCTCAGCTGTTTTCCTATGGACCTGAGAGACAACAGTCTTTTATCAAATACTGCTCTGACGTCTGTAGGACATTTAAATTACACAAAGCATTGGAAAGCTTTGCATAGCTGTCCCCAGTTTGCCACCTAAGTGATTTCCTGGGCCACATGAACAGAGTGCCTACCTTTCCAGATGGAAGCAGGACCCTTGAGGTTTGCAGGCAAACCCAAAGCAGCAGTGCCTGAACTCAGCTATTTGGAAGAGAAGCTGTTGCTTTGGGGGGAAAAGAAGTAAATAAAGTATCTTAGTTGCTATGTACTAAGGCACCTAAAATCCACTTACTGGTCCAAAGGGATCCAACACAATGCTGATGCTGATGTAATTTTAGGTGTCAGTCCCTGAAGCTGTGATGGCAGCCGCCTTCACGATCAGGCACATTAGCTGATTTGATCACAATTTTTAAGCTAGTGATCAGTTATTTTTCAATCAAAATGTGCTTGATGGAGCATTGCTTTCTAAATAAGGAAGATTGCTTCCATACGTGTATCATCCTTCGTCTTGCCAGAGGAAAGCTATTTGTCTGCCATTCACTCTGCCACAATTAGATTTATCCAAAAGATTTTAGAGATGAACCCCTAAGAAAATCAGAAGGTAAAAAAAAATGTAAGTCTTGGTGATGGGAAGCAGTATAGCTGCAAGACTTACTTGCTGAGTCAACCCAAATCCTCATGCAAGCGATGCTTTATCACATATTTCTTAGCAGTCCGGAAGAATTTGCCTTTCAGCTCTCTACTGCTAGGCTGATGTGGGCTGGTTGCAAACAGGAGACATGATTTGCTGTTTCGCAGATGTTCCTTTCCTGCCACCCCATATGGCTGAGTAGCGTCTGTGACTTGCACACTATAGAGACCTTTGCCATGGGGCTGGCACCACTATATAATATTATCATCAATTCTAAAACATTATCATATCATCATATCAAGTTTTCTAGACCCAAACTGGCAGAAACTGCAAGCAAGGCAGATTTACTTGTCTAATCTTTATTCTGTGTTAATAGGAAAAACCTTGGATGGGGTAAGAATATGTAAATTAAAAGGCTGTGAATAAAAGTGCAGAAAATAAAGAGCAGAAACCGCATATAGAGTCTACCTTAAAGACTAGAGATAAATCTGGGGCTTGTACAGTGTTGGACTTTGAGTGATACAGCCAAAGTCTGAGATTACAAGGCCCACAGTGGTGGCTAGGGGTGAGTGTGGGAAGGTAAACAGCAAGCAAATTTCTAAGAGCTGTGGCTGCCAAGGAGAGAGTCACTGGAGGCATTGGCAGAGGTTTTTGGAGCCCCGACTGAGATGCTGTTAGAGCATTTATATGAAATAAGTAAGAGAAGACTGAAATTAATAATCCCATTTAAGAGAGACCTTGGACTATGTAGCTGTGCACAGTAGCTTGCAAATACACTGGAAAAAGTTTACGTGGGAACGTCTTCTTTTGGGTCTGTCCCACTTGAGTCGATGAGTGTTCTGCAGTTCCTTCTAATAGGTGTAGGGCAAAACTGACACTGGGCCAACGTTCATATGTATGTATTGCTGATTCCATCTGGTAGGGCAAAAGGAGGCTGGCTGCTTTTTATTCCAGAGTGGAAAAGAGAGCTTGGGAGGTAGATTAAACTGTCATAATCAGTTAGATGGTAAAGGAACGGTATCTCTGGCTTCACTTTCTCCCTTTTCAGTACTATTTGCTGTGCACAGAATCAGTCTCTGTTTATCAAGTTTTCTCCTTATCTGGCTTGCTCTTTCAAACAAGAGAGAAGGGAGGGTTTTGAAGAAGCCCAGTTGAGTAAATGCTATTTGAACATCCACTGCCAATCCAGACAGGAGTTGCCTCATGTCTTTCAGGCTGTGCTCCAGTAAGCACACCCCAGCATGAAATATGCTACTTTCTTTTCAGTGTGGTGTTTCTGACTCCTGTTACCCTCTGAAATCATTAGCAGAATTCATCTCTGGAAAGCTACTCATGCAATTCATATGCATTCCTATATTTCTGTCTCAGCCTACCTTACTCATCCACATCTCATGTCAATGTGAAGTAAGTCTTCAATTCATCATATTTTTCAAATCAATTTTGATTTATAATCCTGTTCTCCAGCATATGCACAGTTCTTCCCAGCCTGTGCAACCTGCAAATTTAATACACTTACGATGATGTCGCCTGTGACAAGATGCTGCTCAAGATGTCTCTGTGCTGGCACTTTACAGATCCAGGCTGGACTGCCAGCCCATGAAATCGCTTAGAGGGTTGGGAAAAAGCATAAGGATTGTTCTGGAGTGTGTACCCAGGCTTTCAGGGTAATGAGGTCTGTTCAGCAGGAAGCAGTGGGTAAGATCCAGTTCTGCCCACACAACCATATGATAGATACTGGTCATGCTGGGAGCTGTGGCAGGGCACCTCAGCTGGTCCATGAGAGATCCAGGAGAATGATTCTGGAGTTCCTCCCAGGAATGCAGGAAGTGCCACATACCCTGACTTTGATAAAATCCTGCTGAAACTTATTCATAAGACACATAATTCTGCTCTCTATTAGTAGTGACCCTGGGACCATGTAGGAGTGAGTGTGTGTGGGCCAGGTGCAGGGTGGATCTTCCAGGTATACTTGTACATGTAAGGTTCGGTACATGCTCCAGAGGTTGGCCAGCTAGCCACAGAGGCTTCCAAGGACTCTTGTCAGTGGCATGGAATCTGTCTCAACATCATTTCTGTGATGAGCATATGATGTCTCTCATTAATAATCATCATTTTTATATATTTTGATAGGATGAAACACAGAGTTGTACACTTGCTAGTTTTACTGTCCTCTTCTAATTCCTCACAGAAAACTCGTCCTGACAGAGGCATTTTCATACCAACCAGCTTCAATGCTATCTTTAAGCGTGACAGAGCATCCTCAGCAGCTCCTGAACCAAAGCACTTGCATTTTTTAGTCTTCAAAAACCTTCTTTCTATGGTGATATTTATAGTGGTTCACTTACCTGCTCGTAGTGGTAAGATGTGTTCATATCTCCTTCCTTACCAATAGAGTTCTGTCAATCCACCCTGTTTAAAGTTGGCTCACAGAACATGATTGTATATCAATTTATATTAACAAGAAACTGGTGAGAAGGCACAATGGTTTTAGGTACTGGTAATAATTTTCACTCATTGAAAGAGTTCCCTTTCCTTGAATGAACTATAGCTGGGATTGTATCGTGATCATTATCACTTGGAAATTAATAATCTCTTTTTAACCAGAAATAGAACTCCCTGTGGACCTCCTGCCTATCTGATGACAAGACTGCTACCAGCTGCTTTGCATGAGGAGTGAAATCAGTGTAGTCGTGGTACAGTGAGTTCTGCTACTGTAATATAAAACCAGCTTTTGTGCAGATGCCTATCTGCAATATGAGTGACAATATTCAGTACTGTCTGTACGCAACGAAAATTTTTCTCTAGAACCCATATAGCAGTATAACTTCCCTCATTTTTATGCCAGTTAATTTCTCCAGAGAGAGGCTCAGTGAACAGGTCAGTCCTAATATCTATTGCCAAACAGAATTCTATATGATGGCTTTTGATCTTTAATGTAGGCAAAGACTGTTAAACACACAATACATCCTTACCTGGAAAGTCTCATCTGCACCTGGAAAGTCCCATCTGCACCCAGCAATGGAACTTGGAATTTCCTTCCACAGTTGCAGTCACCTCATATGCAGCATATAGAAAAGCTAAGGCCTGAGGCTCTGAAGAGGTTCAGATGTGGGGTTTGAGTCCTATCACACATTAGTAGTTTGATGCTGGATCACAGTTTTACCCATCATGTAGGTAAAGGAATTTGGAGCTAGATCTACAGTCTTTGCTTGTGATTTTTGTTTTGATGCCTGACTCTGCAATTTAGATTTACCAGCCTGGGACAACCACGGATCCTGACTAACACCTATTAGCTGGAGTTGTCTATTTTTTTAACAGAATATTGCAGTGGAGAGAATACAAAAGACAAGGCAGCAGTCAGGATGCTGTAGAGGTGTTATTGTTCTGGCACAAGTGTTTGTTTTATTCCTGGTTATTTTCTGAATTCATCCTTTTGCACTTCAGATTTCATAACACAGAATCAGCAAGATGACATTCCTCTCCCCTAATACCTGTGTGTGAATTTATTCCCCAAATTTCCATCTATAAAGCTGAACACAATTGAATCAAAAAGAAAAGACTGCATCTACAAAGACGAATAAATTGTGAAAAAACCTATTTCAGCTACTTTAACAAAGAACCAACTCAATCTAGGAGCTACTCAACACTTAAAACTGAATCCAATGTATGCAATTACTGCATACGCAAAAACCATTCAAGACTATAACACCAAACTGCTTATTCTGGAGAATTAAAAATAAAACAACAACCAAACCATAGTGAGGCAGAAATGTTTGCAACCCTCCACAGGCTCATTACAATCCATGAGTCTAGGACTTTTTGTTCTTTGGTTCTTGTTTCTTCATGGCATCTTTCGTAGCAAAGCTTGGCTGCACTGAAGGCAGCACTTGGTGCTTTGCAATACCTCCCCCAGGTAACAGATCCCAAGATCCCTTGTTGCTCCATCCATTTGCCACAGCAGTGATCATCTACGGTGCTAGTACTGCTCCTTTATAAGTCAAACCTTCCACCTAAGAACTGTGGGGTGAGGTAGGAGCCCATGATGGGAAGACATGGAGGGAATGTTCATAGCTGCCAAACTGACCCTGTTCTTTCAGTGTTCTTCCTGCACTGAAAGTCAGCAGCACTGTCCATGTGGTGATGTTATCCTGCTGCTTAGGTCTGGTGCTGTATGCAGAAGGGCTCATCCTCAGAGCAGGGCCATATTTGAAGTCGTCACCATGGTGTTTGCCAGATCCTTGCTTCAGATGAGTCCCTGCTCTGAGGCAGCCTGGGCCTCTATTTTTGTCCCTTTTCATTTGCTAGCGAAGTCATGAACACAAGATTATTTCTTCAGATGTCAGCAATACCCAGTGATTATTCCCCTGCTCACTTATAACTGTTTAGTAGCTGAATCACTTCCCAGTCAGCAATTGTGATCTCAGAGATGGAGGCATCTGTTCACACAAACTGAGGTGTGGGAACAAATTAACTCTAGGTTTGGAAAGGGGTAAGAGAGAAGGGGGAGATTCATTTTGAATGTAATTATTTCAAGCCCTAAGGCATGCAAGGCAGTCCAGGAAAATGCCCCCTGCCACCCTGCAGTGCTATTTAAAATGGACTTCTCAAAATCACACAGAAGCCGTTTTTCAACTTACTAATAAAGAAATCACGAACAGCAGTAAAGTGGCAGGGCTGCACCTTATTATGGTCTGTGCCAGTGTGGTTCATATCTTAATTTTGTAGCTTGGCCTGAATAGTTTACCAGATCCTGTCGCTATGTGTGACAATATGATTTGATACTTGTTTTGGTGCAGAAAAGCTCTCACTGGTGTGAGATGATTAAGGACTCATCAGTTTGGAATTGCTGGGTTCTGCTGGCTGAAGTGCTCCTAAGCTTATGAGCCACTAAGCAGAGAGCCCTGTTGTTTTTTTCCATTTCTTTTGCTCTCCTCTATGGCTGTTCACTGTATTCCCTGAATGCAACAGACTGCCTCTCAGCATCTGAGCTGGCTTCCCACCACTTCTTCTCTGATGGAAGCCTATTCATGAACAGTCCTCACAAGCTTTCCCAAAGCTGTTATGTGGTCTGATAAAAGCTTCATGGACAAACACACAATCAACCACTTAAAAGCATCTTTTCCAGGGGAATACTCTGCATTCCTGATGGCAATTTTCCTGAGGTTAATTAGAATATGTTCAATTTTCATTGTATTTCCATCATCACAGCTTCCCAGCAAGCTGCTATAAAGCAGCACAGACCTTTACAGCTCTTGCCTCTTACAGAGACAGCTTTAGATTTGGCAACGGATGAGCAGGGAGGAGAAAGGAGGAGGGAAGGTGAGAAAGAAGAATGGTCAAGCTTGAAGCAGAAGCAACAGTGGGAGCTTGTAACCTTGTAGAATTCACCCTGGAGCCCTACCCCTGCAGACTTTGACACCAAAACCTTCCCTTGTAGACTAACACCACCCCTCCCCCCCAGCCTCATGCACCCTGCACCAGTGTTAGGTAACAAAAAAGACCAATCCCCCAAAGAAACAAAACCTCTAAGGTCTGACATAATTTCAAAATAACAGAATGGGGCCTTCAAAACCTATTTCTTGCAACATGCCTGATGTGGACAGCTTCAGGCTCTCTTTGAGACAATTGCCACATACATGTCTTTGATATGTAATTGCCCCACCCGTGAATATGTGTCATCATTCTGTTAACCTTTGATATCTGCGTGCAGTAGCATGAGGAGCTCTGAGGGATGGTTAACAATTTCTTGCCTCCAAATCCACAGGAACAATAAACACCGACATTTTGCAGTGTGGTTTGGGCTTAGGTTTGTACACGTGGTGCTTTGAGTCTGCGTTTGGTTAGTTTTGCTGGCCCCTGGACACCGAGAGTCAAAGCAAAATGCTGTGCTCGCCAGCACATGCATGCTGTGATGCAATTAACAGTTACCACCTTTTTCCTTCGAGGTTAAGAAGCAGAAGCAGAAAATTAAATGTTGCTCCACTGCTGCCATTTCTGAAGCCACAGGAAGACTTACACATGCTGCTGGCTCTGAACGAGTTTTCACAGCAGCTCCCGAAAAAGAGGAAGAGCCAGTAGCTCCCTTTGTTAGTCCTGATAAGGGCTCAGGAAACAGGAGTTAAGCAAAGGTACTGGCCACACCACTGCTCTTCATGGAGGAGAGAATAGGGACTGGAGCCCCTTAGATCCAGATAAGACACGTAACTGCAGTGCTGAGAACCTGGTTACAGAGAATTATTCTCTGCAGGGGCCTAATTTTCAGCCTATGCTTGAGAGCAAGGTGGCAGAGCTGTAGGATTTGACTTCAGCGCGACAACGCTGTGAAGGACAGGCACTTGGTGTGCATTAGTACTGAAGATGAAAAGTTACTATGACTTACTGTTTTCCTTCTTAATTAATTGGCTTTGATAAAGTGAACTGGTGCAAAAGAAAACTAGATCTGTCTTCCCTTGCCTGTAGGTTGTAGCAGTACAAACACCTCTTTCCCTGGCTGACAGCTTTTGAAAGCATAGGGAAACTACTTTTTGTGATATCCACAATTCCAAGAAATTTGGCCAAAACTGCCCAGACAATGAACAGGCAATGGGCAGAATCACTGGCAAACCTGAAGGCATCTAGGCCTCATCTCCACTGAAAACTAGTCTAAAAAGGTCTCCTGCCCAACGCAGGTATTTAGATGAGCTCCAAAACTGAGTCAGAGCATTTGTGAGATCACACCTGAGTGTCCGTCCTCCACTTTGGTTCAGTACTGCAGACAATTTCAGCCACCCTGATGTAAGGTAAACTCAGGAGTTTTGTGAACTAGATGGGCTTGAAATGACTTCAAGGAGAAGAGGACTTTGCAAACAGGCACCTTTGAATTCCCATCAGCTCTTGTGTGTCTGCTCAAAGGTTAGGCACTAGGGCAAAGTCAAGGGAGAAACACAAAACTCTTAGGAGGCTTTTCTTTAGAGTCAAAAATAAAGGTAGGAATCCATAGAGGATTAATATTGTTATAAGCAAAATTATCATCTTACTGGCACCTAGATACTTAGGTGTTTATTCATTTCTCACTGTTGATAAAGTTAATTAACAGATCTCAGGATAAATGATTTATTTACTGGACAGCTGGCTATTTATATGATAATCACCCTCACTATTCATATTCAGTTGATTAATCTCCAGAATAAGCCACAGCCCTGTGTGAATTGATAACAGCAGGTCCTCATGCTGGGTGGGGTACTCGTCAGCCCAAAGCATCCACTGCTCTCCAGCATGCCAGCAATCACCGTGTGAAAAAAGAAAGCAGAGTTTAGAGAATGAGAAGGTCAAAGCCTTGGTAGACCTCACAAATCTTTTTCATCAGGAAGAGAAAAACTATTGTCTTCCCTTGTTATCTTAGGAAAGGTTAGTTAATGAAGGCAAGCGAATTTGTGCTGATAAGCTGAGCTGGAACAGTATAGCGCTACTACAGTCAGAACAAGAAAATCTTTATCAGTTCTTAGGAAGCCTGTTTGTGAGCTTGCTTTAAAACAAAAGTATATCAGAAAAATGAACCAGAGAATTTGGGAATTAATGCCAAAACATAATAGAAGTCAACTTCCTGGAACGTGCCTGCTCTGCAAAAATGCTGTGGTTTCCTCTGTCCAGACATAGCACAAGCGCTTCAGCTGCACCTAAACTAGAAACAACAGGAAAAAAAGGAACACTGAAGAAAGCTGTTCTGAAATGTTCTGACATCTTGAGTGTACAGTTGGAGTTGCAGGATATGGATCATTGGGCATTTTCGACTGTTTCTGAAGGAGCTATTTAAAGAGCTCATCCAACAGCTGGGCAGAGCTAGGCTGCAAAATTTAATGCTGAAGTATCTGGGATATTATTATCCAGATGATAATAAGCTGGCAATTAAATTAGAGTTGGTGAAATTAATACTGGATCATATGTACATTACATACTGATCTTCAGGGAATGATGGAGTCAAAGGGATTTAAGTCAGATTTGTTAATGTATTTTATTTCTGCATCTAACAACACTGTATATTTTAATACATTGAACCAAAATATAAGCACATACCAGGAAAACTCCCCAGTTAAGATTTTTTGCTATTGCTGCTTCCTTCTGTCTTCCATTAGTCCTTTCAGGGAAATAAAGTCCCCCGGGCACTATGCAACTGAACAGGGCAGTCACCATGCCAACAAACTTTTCTAGAACAAGGAACTCCACCAGTATGGAACTAGGAAAGCCTAGGTTTGCAAAGGCTGTTGTCAGATAGCCCATATCTCTATCTTTCCAGTAGTCCTATCATGGACCACAAATATTTCCTAGAGCCACTCTCCTTTCATGCTTGGAGATAGTTGTTTACATCTGCCCGTAAGACATTCCTCTCTGCTAAGTTGGCATCAGACATCACTAGCTCTCAAAACTGCCCATGCAGCTAAGAGGAAACAAGACTCAAATACTCAAAAATACAAGTTGCATGGTAGTTACTGGGAGTCCATCTTACCATGGAAGCACCATAGAGAACAAAGCACCTCTTAACCGAGTCTAAGATTAACTTTCATTGTTATTACCAAAGAAAATTATGCCAAATAATCAAGTATACTATACCAAAGCAAATTGTTAAGCAGTTCAATAAAGAATTGGAAATGAACATTTTAAATGTAGGTACATTAGTACCTTAGTTTTGAGACTCAAATTTTCCCCCTCTTCTCCCTTATTTCTCTTAAAATGTATTTCTATTGCACTCCTTAGAAACAATTTTTAATGGAAAACACATATTGTGAAACATCTCATTTGACTAATTACTTTTAACTCAGTCTAAGTTATGCACAAAAAGTAGACAAGTTAGTATCATAGGCAGACTTTTCTTCTCTGGATTCCCTCTTTTCATCATCACTAACTTTAGGGGCCCTGCACTCACACATACTGCAATATCCTCAGCCCCACCCTGTCCCACTACCACACATATCCTGATCCAATCCCATCCCACCACCTTACCTGTGTTTGGCCTCTTGAATGGACAAAACCCAGCAAATAAGTGAAGCAACAGGGAGCTGTAAATGTAATGACCAGGAGCAGCTGCCTCAAGGCTGCAAGGCCATGGCTACAGCCCGCCTCTCCTTCAATGCAGGCTCTAGCAGGGTGTGTTTCCTCTGCAGCTGATCTTGGCAAAGACTATAGGAACTTAGTATCTCTGAGATATTATCCCTCAATTCCTTTGCCAAATTTGACTAAGGTAACACAGCTGATGGAAAGGAAGGGCAAGGGGAAGGAAAGAGAAGACTGAACAAAAAGAGACAGGCTGAGCTGTCACATCATCTTTGTTTTGATAGGATGTCATGGTTTAACCCCAGATGGTGACTAAGCACCACACAGCTGCTCACACACTTCCACCCTCCTTCTGGTGGGATGGGCAGAAGAATCAGAAAAAAAATGGAAAACCCCATGGATTGAGATAAGAACAGTTTAATAACTGTAAAAAAAGAAATTAAAATATAGCAATGAAAAGGCAGACAACAAAAAGAGAGATGGGACTAAACCACAAAAAACACAAGTGATGCACAATACAATTGCTCACCACCTGCTGACTGATACCCAGCCCAACCCCTGCAATGACCTGCCCTTCTGAGGTTTTATTCATTGCTGGGAGCTACAGGTAAAGATGAAGGGAGCCAGCTAAGTTCTTCATAGGCACATGCGAAGGAAAGGCTCTCACTGCCCTGCCCAGTTACTGCTCTGAGGGCAATAGGCACCATGGCATGTGCAAAGCAGCTCTGTGCAGCTTCCCTCTCCTGTCATGGCTGGTTTTCTGTCCTTGTCCTCCGAACTTCTTCCTGTAACCCCTGCTCTGGTTCTCACTGAAATGAATCACACATTTTTTGCATGCTGCACATCCCCAGGCAAAATATCTCATGGAAATGCAACTACAGTTTAGTCACAGTCTGAATTTGATCTGCTCAGGCACACACTATAGGGGAGGGGTGGGTTTTGTTGATTTGTTTGCTGCATATACACTGGCTGTTAATTTTTATTGCTGGTAAACTTTCTCTCTATAAAATCAGTGTGAAAGCTGGACTACCATGTTAAAGGAAAGTTGCCAGATGGGGAAAATATGGTTGATTAAAGTGGCTGTTTCCATGTTTGCTCAGTGTTGTGACACATCTTCACATTGGGTAAGGTGACTGGCAGAGAAACAACAGCAGTGAGTGCTGATGGGTGTATGCGTCATGTATAAATGCCTGGAGCTGAGTAGGGCTCGGTTTCGCGAACTTCACAGAGCTCCTGAGTCTGATTGATTGTAGGTTTTGCTGCAAAAATGAAGAAATTGAGAGAAAAATGAAATAAAAATAAGAGTCACAATTCCTGCTTCAGAGTACTGAATGCAAAATGAAGAAACAGCAGGGAGACTGTCTCAGGCAAGGAATTAAAGTTTAACACTGCAAGTACTCTACAGAAGGTACAATCCTTTTTATTCCTGTTTATATTAGCTTCCTTGTCTCCATTCCATTCCAGGAAGGAAAGGTAGCTTTCTCATTAAACCTGAGTTTCCAGATCTATCACAGACATTGAGCATGATCTGGAAGTCATGTCATCTCCTATTCCTTCAGCACCCTGTCTATAAAATGTGGATAACACTTTTTACCTCTTTGTCTTGAACCCTGCATGTTTTGAGTGCGGTTTATTCTATGCACGTGTTTGTAGATATATACTGATAGGCAAAGACAGAAACACACAGACCCTGATTTTGCTGGTATTGTAAAATGAGACTAAAAAGCGTTTAGTAAGGAGTGAGCATGGTGGACAACTAATTTACTCAATCACCAGTTTACAGATGGACACCAATTAGATCTGTAAGCACTGGTTCCCATGATGTGCTGCTGCTAGCAGAGACGTAATGGACTGGTTTCCAGAAGATTTGCACCTCAGGATATCTCAAGGTTTAAAAAGGACTTGTTTCCTTACAGAAGGATAGGACTATTAGCCATCCCCAGCCACTGGGATGGAAAGCCCAAACACAAGCCTGCCTAGACTGTTCCCTGTGACACAGAAGAACTCTGGTGGCTGGCCTCATCCTCACTGCACTGCTTACTGCAGTCATTGTTTCAGTCTTTGTGGATGCTGTACCAGCTGCTGCTTGTCTTGTCTCACACCCATCCTGAAAAAGACTGGTTTTCAGACTTTCAACCTGTACCCAACCATTTTATCACTTCATCAATAGCCTCTCATCGTCTAACTCTGCACTCAATTCCTTTACTCACAGCAGCTAACCAAGAGCTCTTTTCTTCAGCCCAAAATACACCTCGATGTAAGGCCCCCTGAGGTCCACTTTGTATTTGATGCTGGCCTGTGGCAAGGCTTGGTTTTGCATGCTCCCTTTACCAGGCACTGCTCATTTTCTCCATTCAGCTTTCTCCCACTAAGGCTCAGGTTTCATGGAAGGCCCTACCTTGTCCATGGACTGAGATTTTTTTCTGAGCTAACGTCAGGGCAGAGGTCCCAGAGTGGTTTCCCCCTCCGGGCTGGCACATCACTGTGTGGGGCAGAGCAGGGATGCAACACTTGGAAGGCAGAGCTGGGGCAGAGCAGGGAATTAAGGAAGTGTTTAGATAAGAATTTCTTCTGAGACAAATGGACCCCAGGTTTGTTTGGAGGAGATGCAAGACTCATCTGACTCTCTGAGTCTTGGGCCCAGCCTGCTATGAAATCCAGCACTGAAGCTTGCTCCATCTGTGAGCTGCTCTATGAGTACCTGTGCATCACCGAATCCACTGAAGCAAATTTGTTATGTTGTTACACAGGGAATTTAGTGCCTGGATAACCCTGTGGTATCTCACTGAAAACACACAGACTTACTCTCTGGTCCTGCATTTGCACCCAGCTGCAGCTAGCAAAGCCCTGGGCCGGTGGGGGGGGGGGGAAATAAACTATTATGAAAGAATAAGTGTTCATAGCTCTTGCAAGGAACACCTGAAGGCAAGGAAGCTGCTCCCCGATTGCATCAAAAGCTGTGCTGAACATGTATGCACAGTGCAACAAAAAGCTCTTCACTTGGGCAGAATGGGGAAGCAAGGTAAATCTGAAGTGATGAGAAGCGTTTCAGAAGGTTTCCCACAATGCAGTAATGAAGAGAAGTTCGGCTGAAAGATTACGGAGGGATGGGACTGGCTTTTGAATTTCCCAAACAGAAATCAAAATGAAATTAGGACAAAGACCTCAGAGTTTATGATGTTGCTAAGCTGACATAGCTATTTGTAAACCTCACTGTAAAACATGACAGACTTTTGTTGTTCAGGGAAGATGGTTATCCTGGTGGCAGGGTGACAGCTCCCTGCTCCCAGGGGCAGCATGAAACCTAAACAGCTGGAGGCCGAAACACGGCACTGAGGCTGGTGCTATTGCAAAGCATGTTTCTGATGCACACAACTTCCAATCTCTGCCAACAATGCTTTTGTCCCCCAAACCCTGCTTGATACCCAAAGAGCTATGCTGCCTGGTGAGAGTCTTTGGAATGCATAATCCTTTATAGAGGAATAACTAATAATGTGCAAACCTTGGTGGTGATGAGTTTAATTTAAAATATTCTTATAAATGGAAGAATAATCAGACTTGCTCTGGGGAAGTAATTTCTGAGCTTGCTGACAGGCGATAGCTTATGATCTTCCCTTAGAGGCCATGAAGTGCTTTCTGCCAAAACTATCAGTCCTTCAGACATTTTCTAACTTGTGTAAGCTAGGGTTTTCCTCTTGGCCTTGTTAGCAAAGGATGCCTGACTACTCCAAGCACGCTCCGAAAGCAAAAACACAGTATGGGATAATTTCTGTGCAAGAATACGAAATGTGATTTAACTTGGCTGCATGATGTCAGGCAAAATAATTAATTTCAAGGGAAGCTTTGCCACCAGAGCAGTTGAATATTAAAATGTAGCCACTGGCCAAGAATTCAATCACCAAGGTGTCCCCTTTTTGGGCTTACGTTTTGGGGCCTGATACACAGATGACAGACACCTTTCCCTTAACAATTCTCCCTCAGTCACTCTGAGAATCTTCAGTAAAGCTTTCTTTTTCAGCATCACTCTAATGGTGCTTCTTTTGTTGGTGGCCTGTTAGCAAGAAGAAAAACTAAAAAAGTGGTGAACAAGCAATGTTTTTAATTGTTAAATAATCATTTACTGCTGAACTTTGCAGAAAATCTGGAGGTATGGAAAATATATGTCCAAAATGAAACGTATGTTCAAAAAGGAAACCATGGGCAAACAGTATTACAGTATTTGGTTCCAGATGCACAGACGTGACACAACACTCATTAGAAGAAAACCCAAACCAACAATAAAAGCTCATTCTGCACTGTCACACTTGTTCCTTCCCTGGTACCTACGCAAGGCAGATTTCTAAGCTGAGAGCTCGACTTTCCTCCAGGGCTCACTTTGTGGCACATGGGAGAGCCAAGTGGCTGCATGTGGTCACAACTGGACAATCAAGGTACTGTGGCTCTGGCTGACGTGTATCTGGAGGTCAGTGCAGCATTTGAGATGTATAATCAGCCTCAATTTGCTCCCACACACAAATAGCAGAACTGATGGGGATGAGTTATTTCACCTTTTTCCCCAAGTTCAGAGAACAATCTGTTCTGTTGCCAGGTCTATTTAAGCTACATAGAGATTTCTCAAAACATCCTTGACCTTGCCAGTGTTTTCAAACTGTTTACTGCATTTCAGTGAACAGAGACACATTCTGCTGGGAAATAACTGGGAGAAGAAGAATGTTGCCCTGGTGCTAGCAGTGGGTAAAACACTGAAGCAGATTTTAAAAAATCCAATTGAGTTTTAGAGGCCTGATTGTATGTATGGCTTCTTTTGATACAACACTCTGCTCACTCTGCTGATAAGGGAAGTACCAAGGACTGGACTCCCATCAGCTGCTGCACAGTGAATAACCCAGCTCCCATTGCCAGGACCACCCCAGCTTTCAGTCAAACCCCTCCGTGGCATGGCCTCTCCTCATTAGCACTGTCCTCAGGGGAGAAAGTGCTTCAAATCTCAGCTGAAAGGTGTGTGACTGAACGCCTGTGACAAGCCAAGCTTTCTGCTTTGGCTCAGTAGAGGGAAGGCATGCACAGTGCCTATGTATACCTGACAGTGTTTGCAAGCCCTCCCCTGCCTCTTGCCACATCCCACCTGCAGGCAAGTGGAGAACCCAGCCTCTCAGCCCACCCATTCAGCTTTTCTGCAGCACAGCTGAATGCCAGTTGTCTTCTGGCAACTCACTCACTGCAGCCTTGAACCAAACCCTGCTGAAATCCTGGGGAGATCTGCACTGATCCCATGGATCCCCACAGCTGGGAATGAAACAGCCATATCCTCCTGCAAACACACTCCCTTCTAGCCTGAGAATACCCTGTTTGGGTTTTTTTCCCTGATCTCATTTATTTCCCATCACTACGCCTGTGATTACTCTCCCTCAAACCCTCTCTCTCCCTCTTACCAGCGTGCCTTGCCTTAAGTCCTCCCGCAACGTTATCAGCTGGGATGATGAGCAGCTGAGCTCCCCGTATTACTGCTGACGCAGGGAGGCTGACAAATGAAAGAGTGAGCACGAGCCCTGCCGGGTCAGCTCTTGTGGGGAATGGGAGAGGGAAGCAGACAGGACAGCAAATAGCAAGAGCCGGCTTTTGATCACCCTTCCCTTTGCTGCTCCAGGCGTGGAGTGACGCAGGGGAAAGACCCATATGCTTCACTGCCCTTGGCTTGCCAAGAGCCACTAACTACCTGGCTGATGTGAGCCGTGCCCCATGCACTGTCACACAGCCAGCTGGCAGCTTTGCAAAGGGATTCAGTATTTTTCATTAGATGGTTTGTTGTTTATTTTTTCCCTAACACGCACCCCTAGGATAAAGAAATGCACATGATCTGTCTGCACAAGGCCTGCTCTAGCAGAAAACACTGCGAGGCAGCAGGAGGTGAAGTGCCATTTGAAGAACAGTGAAGCATATCTTCAGTTTCTCTCCCTAGAAGAGGAACTAGATCCTCAAATTTTCACAACATGGTCCCTGTGACCATTGAGGCTTTGGGGTCAGGAGCTGATCAGTGAGCAACCAGGGGCACAGCTGGATTCTGCTCATTCAAAAGCCTCACTGCACCCTGGTGTGTCCTGTATTGCTGGCACAATATAGGATGCACTGGTCAACAAGAGCAAATCTAGGATTAATGGTGTTCATTTTTGCACAGAACAGAGAGCATGGCACATAGCTCAGGAGGAGGAGAAGGGTGATGACTGGGGAGCTCAGGCTCTCAGGTGCATCCACCTTTTTCACTGGCAGCAGCTACCATAGCTCACAGGATGAGCAACCAGGCAGGAGGCAGCAAGTCGGCCCCTGACAATTGCAGAGCCACACAGGAGTGCCTAGTTGATGGGAAGGGATCTGACATCAAAGAAAGGAAACAGCACAGAGCCAGGAGACAGGCTGGGGACAATTGTAAGTGCAGGCAAAAAGGTACAAAAGCAGGACTTCTGCTTTGGGAAGGAAACTGCAGCACCTTTTGCACTGTGCTGCTAGAGCATCTTTTGCCGATAGAGCATCCTTTCCTCGTGGTTTCAAGGGCAAAACTAGAAACGTGCCTTTTCTTCAACACAGGAGTGCTTCTCTGGCACTGAACTGGTGTCAAGACACACATGGAACAACATGGTACCAGGGGCTGGTGTGACCAGTCACACCTCTTCCCCTGCCAGTTCTGAAGGGCCATTGTGCACTTATCATTTTGGGATGTGATTCCTCTGCAGAGAAAGAGTTGAGTTGAAAGGGGAAGCAGAAGTCTCTTTTCCATTGGCTTAGCCCATAAACCTTGTTCCAGCAGGAGGGAAGGGTGATAAGATGCTTTGGTCTCTCTAATTGTGCCGCCCATGGTGGGAGCAGGGCTGTGAGGTTATTCTTCCAGCCCCTGCTCAACAATTCTGACTTCAGCACTTCGGATTTTTCTTCAGCCTCAGTCCTTGGTACCAGCTGAAAATATGGGAAGCTCACCTTTGCCTGAAAAAGGGTGGGTTTCCATTTCTGACTTGGAAATGTCCACTGAGTACACTCAAGTGGATCCCGGCTATGGGAGTAATTTTACAACATGATGATTTCTTGGTGACTTGTGGGTACTCAAAGTCTGCTTTTGCTCAGAAGAGTGGCACCTTGAGCTGGGCTTGTTGCATTGCAATTACTGTGATGAACTGCCAGGAAGTGAAATCAGGAAAATTATACATAACCAGCCAGTATTTTTCCACTCCTCTTTGTTACCAGTTCAGCCATGTGTGTTCCTCTGCTCACGATGCTTCTGGTGAGAAGGTGTTTCTTCTTTTGTATTTGACCAATTAAAAGAGAATTAGTATGTTCATGCTCTGCTTCACTAATGAATCTGGATTTATGTGTGACAGAATGCAAAGGAATATGGGAGAAAATTCCCTCTGAAATGCAAAGATCTTGATCCTGCAATGGACACCTCACTCAACAAGTAAATAAAGTTCAATCAGCCCTTTATCCTGTAAAGTTCTCATTTAACTCCTGGGGAGCCAGGATCATGCTGGTGGTCACTGTATCTCACGGCAGGGGCAGAAAAACCTCAGGCAGAGAGCCACTAGTGTCAGCTGTTCACTTAACTGCGGTTGGCTCACATTGTTTCCCATTAGCCTGTGCAAAACAAATCCTGCAAGGGCAAAAGCTGAAATAAATATTACTGCACACATTCTGCATTAGGTTCTTAAAGTGCCACAGAAACAAAATGCGTCTCCCAACGCTCTGTATGGAAACCAGTGGGCAGCCGGTGGTCTTTCTTTGGGTTCGTTCCACCACTAGATGACACTCGCGTCTCTTGCAAAGCATCCCGTGTCCCTCCCGCTGCGGCCTGCAGGAATGTTGAGATCTGGGATTAACCTGACGACTCCCCTCCAGGTGGGAGCTCCCTCAGCGCTTCTCAGACGCAGCCACTGCCTGATTAATGCAAGTGGTTGCACATCAGGGAGCCTCAGCTCTTTATGGCACAAGGTGAGAAAAAATGAGTTGACTTTGCAAATGTTGGTTTCCTGCCCAAGAGAAGGAAGGTCATGGGCACTCAGCACATGAGTTTCTCCTACTGAGTTGTGGAGCATGGCTATGGATTCAGGAGAGAAAGCATTGATTTGGTTGCTAAATGTATGGTGTGCCCAGGGCCAGGTCCTGCAAGACCCCAGACTTACCATGAAGCCATGGCCATGCTGTGCCTCCCACCTAAATACCACTTTCAAAAGGTCACAGTGCTTACATGGTATTACTGCGGATGCCCAAATTACTCTCTGCAAAACTAGGACAACTGCTTGCCACCCAGCACTCTCAGGAGACAGAACTGATTTCTATATGCAAGTGCTCAAATACCATAGGGTAACGTGCTGTAGCCACTACAACTACTTTTTTGAGTGGTACTTTCCATTCTGTTTTGTAGCAGAGCACTAGAAAGGACACAGGAAAGTGAAGAACATGGTGTTTAAGGACAGCTGTAAAAATATTCTTGAAAACTCTCCATGAAGAAATGTCCATATACTTCCGTTTGTGGATGTATATGCTCATTGATGCCCAGACAAATACTGAAGAGGTGACGACTTCAATTCTCCCAGAAATAAGAGAATACAACATCATTCAAACATAGTCTGAGATGGCAGCCCTAACCTTGTCTTAAGATGGACTTGAACAGGCTGGTGGGGCCATGCAGAATCCCACAGGATTGTACTTCCATAGATCTGCTTGCAAGATGAGAGATTTATGGTTTTTTCCAGCTTAACAAGTGATTATAGAGATAATGGGTACAATTTGCTAGCAAGCTAACCTTTACGGAAACTTCCTGTTATGAAGTTCTTCCTTTCACATTGTGCATCTTAACCTGAATAATGATAATCTCATGAATTTTGCTATTTCAGGTTTTTCCCTGCTTATGAAGTCTTTCCTCTTTTTCTGCAAAAAATGGAAAGCTGCTTCCCAAACACGTTTCCTCTCTTGCAGTGCTGACCAGGCAATTAAAAACTTCATTCACAATCAATGCACAGAGTTTTCGTGACTATATAATGCAGTAGGTAAGGAGATGAAGATAGATTTTTCCCGTGTAGGTGTTCCACAATAAACCTGAGTATTTACTTCTCTTGCAGTAAATCTACTTACCTCCATTTAATCATGATGATGAAATCAATTAAAGAGATCTTACTTCTCTGTCCAAAAACTAATGAGGACAAGATTTACAGGCAAGCAGGGTGTTCTTGATACTGAATTACTGGACAGAGACTCAAGAGACTTCAGAGAACCCCTAAATTTGCCAGCCTGAAAAGTCTAGTTAAGACTTTTATAGTGTTGGACAAGTCTGAAAATACTTCAGACTACCAGTCCCTTAAACCTTACTTTGTTTCTGTACCAGAACAAAGCAAAAGCTGTATGTTTGATTAGACCTATTACCATAGAGGGGAAACCAGTCCATTTTAGAGAGCCAATTTACAGGAACAGCTTCTTTACTTTCGGACAAACCATGGTGCCTAAGAGAGATCCATCCAAGCACAGCTCCTGCTGACTTCAGTGGGAAGCCGGTGTGAGTCAAAAGTGGTGGCTCAGTAGTGCACAGAGAAGAACAATCATAATTATAGCAAGGATTATAATTGGAGACTTTCAAAGTCAATCAGACAGCTTCTGTTAATATCAATAGCTGTCTGGTGGCTAAATTGCCTAGACTAATTCTTTTTTAACACCTCAGCCATAAGACTCATCATTAGACAAATGCCACTTCCTAATATACACTGCAGCTTAAATACAATGAGATCTTCAATCTGTTTTTTAATCTCTGTGATATTGTCTTGTTGCACACATACTGGGCAAAAACATTTATTGTAGACAGAAAACTGCATGGATGCTCCTCCTCAGATGGTTCTTCAAGTCTTCTTGTCCCTGAGAAGTGATGAGCTCCTGCAGACCTTTGGTGCCTGCTGACATTTGTAAAAAAAGAAATAAACCTTAAGCCAAATGTAAGTGGTTTGCTGCAACTCTCAGTGCTGCAACTCAAAACATTTGCTGAAAGTAGCGTACTAATGCGCATCAGATTCACAAATGGAAGGAAAAGGTCAATAAGCTATTCAAAACCCAAAGCATGCTTCAGCTTACTCATGCAGTTAGCTACTCAGTTCATACAAGAGTACTTGGAGGGGAGAAAACAGACCCTCGCTTATCCCAGTCCTCCAGTTTCCTCTTGTACAACATGCAGAGTGTGGATTTGGTGTCCCAGTTGAAAAACCTGTCCAGGATAAAGCACATGCACATCCAGTGGAGCTGGCACTTGTACTATGGCTTTGTTCAAGGCTAGGGCCTTCACGTTGTGCTCCTTATCGGCGCAGACAGTGTCGATGCTGATGAATATCACCCTGAAGTTGTCACAAATATCTTTATGCTTGTTCATTCTTTGGATGTTTTAAAAGACAAGCATTGTACTCAGAGATGACAGCCCATCTTGTCAGAGCTAGACTCCACCACCAGTTAATTCAAACTGGCCTGATTTTCAGTGCCCCAATTTGAAGCAAGTTCTTCAGCTCCTCACAAAATCAAGTCATTTTTAGTTAGAGACATACCTTTTGGTAACTGATAGGGAACATTATGACCTGCCTATAAACTGTAATGTGTTACAAAATTAGAGAAACAATTTATGGGACAGCAGATACTTCCTTTTGCAAGTTACTGACTCCCTAGTGCATTATAACCTTATAATGAGTCAATAAAAGAAGTCACAGCTAGAGCACAATGGATGCCAAGTGGAAGAATGGACAGCAGGTATTTTTAGTGATTTACTCCACCAACCTCCTGAGCAAGCACTTTAGTTTTTGGAAGTTCACTGTACTACACTGTACAAGGTAAATGACTATCGGTGTTTCAGCAGCACCTCTTGTACTGCAATGAGATCAATACAGTGTGCTGGTGTCAGCCTTGCCAGAGGAGAAAGGTCAGGTGAGCAGTTATCCGGCCCGAGGACAAGCACTGAAAACAAAAAGTAGAAAAGTCTTCCAGGACTCGAAAGCTTGAGGCAACCAAAGCCAGATACAGGCAGCGCCTGCTTTCATGGGGCTTTGCAGCAGTGAAGATTCATCCACTGGTTAGCTGAGCTGTGCTTGGGATTTATCAGGGGGCAGCTGCACATACAGTCTCTCAACAGGCAGAGGGACAGACTCATTCTCTTTTGAAAGCAGAATAGGGCAAGACAGGGCACAGCTTTGAACGGCTTAGCTGGAAGCACTAAGCTTTTGTTGTTCTGCAGACCAGTGCCTTTCAGTTATTATTTTTTTACTTCATTTATTTTTAGCACTACTCAAAACTGAGTACACATTTCGCTGTGGGGTAAAGACTAAAAACCATAGCTATCCCTGCCTTCCGTCCCTCAGAAATAAGCTCAGCTCAGCCAGAAATTCAGCAGTTCTCTTTTGTAGCTGCCAGTGGCTCAGAGACTGCCTTTGGTGGAGTCTGGCCGGGACACGCACCTGAGCCCCCAGCCCCACGGCTGCCCTTATCCGCATCCCCGCTCCAGATCTAGGGCTGGGCTAGCGCGGAGGCGGCCCGCGGGTGAGGGCGAGAGCAGCCCACACGCTGCCCCCATACTGAGGGAGGGGCCGCGGAGGGGCCGGGGCCCGGGCCGGGGCTGCGGCCGGGCGGGTGCAGGCCCAGAAAGATCGCCCTCTAGCGAGCAGTCGAGGCAAGCGCTGCCTTGCTTCCGTAGGCCGCCGAAACGCCTCCGGGCCGCGTCCCCGCCCTCGCTGCCGCGGCTAGCACTTGGGGCGCCTGTCCCTGCTAGCGCCGGTGCCTGCCTCGGGCAGAAGCCGTAGCACCGGGGACTTGGCTGGAGCATCAGCCAGCTGAACTCTGCCGGGGACAGCCCTCAGGGCCAGGGGTCTAAGGAAAAACATGGGCTGGAGAAGAGAGTGGCACATCTGGCCCAGGGTTTTGGGGAGCCTTATGCTTGTGCTGGGGTCTAAGCTAGTGGTGGAGAGACACTGCTTTATGCCACCGCTCTGAGAAAACAAAATAGGTCTTGAAAAGAAATCTATCTTGATTTTCACAGAGAAACACTGAGAATGCACTCAAGGTGTTTGCCTTGTTTGTATTTTCACGAGACTTGGAAATAACAATACAGGTAGAAGGCGTGAGATGCCTCCGAATGACTACAAACCTGTCGCTATCTTCTTTTCAATAACTATAACATTCTTACATGAGGAAACAGCAGCATCAGGACTACCCAAAAATTTATGAGCCATTTAGTAAGCTAAATACTCTCTTAATTACCTTATTCACAGCGTACATTACCTGTTGGCACTGACACAATTCACATCTCATTTTAGAAGTTCCTCCAGGCAACAACCATCGTTATAAATTTTTTAAAGAGACTGAATGACTCAGCCTCCAGATTTGGCTGGCCAGTGTTCTGCACTGCCTCCATAGAACCCGTACTATCTTTGATACAAAAAACGACTGTGGCACAGCCTTTCTGCAGGTTTGAGTTTAAAGTCACTTCCAGTTTTATCCATATTGCTTCCCCATCTAGCCACAGGGTGACGGTTTGAAAGCAGCAATGAATCCAGTGGAACCCTTGAAAAAGAATGGAAAGAGGAGACTCTGGGTCCTGTTCCATCTGGAAACAGAGTACTGGCCAGTCAAGGGTGCTATCTTACCCTGTGTATCCTGCTGGTGAAGTCCTGGCCTCCAGCAAAACTCCAGCTGAAATCCACTGGGCAGGGATTCTGTCTTATAAAACATCTTGCACCTGATTTGCAATTATTCTGCACTGCAAGCTGGCACTGCTGTGGCAGTGCTGACTGTGTGTTAAATTATATAGACGATATGCTCAGCACACATCTGCTGATAGATATGTGGGAGAAAATAATAGACCTCTAGCTCTTGCTAAGGTCAGTGAGAAGACAGAAAATGGAACAACATCTCACTTTGACTTGCTTTTCTGTGCATCCAGTCCGCAAATAAGAGGGAAATACATTCTTCTCATCTTAGCCAGCTTTTCAGATTTTTTTTGTTTGTTTTGTTTTTCAGCCTTTAGGAGAAAGCAGATATGGATACAGACAAACAACTCAAACACTCAAACTCACTTGAATATCTCAGTCTATGCATAAATGGTATTTCGGAGCATCAATTATCAAAACAGTTTCCATCTGCAACATCGCAGCTGCAATGTGTTAAGCCACTAATATATTTGGGAGAAAAAAAGAAAACACTCAAAAAAAGCTAAGATGCCAGTGAAGGCTTTGGCACTGTTAACACTGAGTAGTTTAGGTGAAAACTACTTTAACAAGTCTGAGAAATGTGCTTTTGGGAAACCTACCTTTTGCACTGGAACAACAGAAAAGCATTCCCTTGTTCTCCTAACGATGATGGCTTTTGATAATGGGAGTGAAGTGCTGTGACACTCATTCTCCAAAGAGCAAGGACAAGGTGAGAGGAAGCAGCTTCTTGTTCCTTCATAGGCTGAATCCCACATCACCTCATGCCACATTTGTGTGGCATGAGAGAGAGAAGTACAAGCATTGCTTTAGGCACTTGTGACTAATTTTTGGTCTCTTATTCCATAAAAATATGACTCCTGGGAACTGGAGAAAGATACGTAAAACCCTGTGACATACATTTTTATCCCTTTGTCTATGCAGGTGGCTGGGAGTGGAGCAGCTTTAGTCTTTCCTTCATTTCTAGATCTATGATTCTACCTTCAGCCAACAGCAGTCTCCAGAGCCAACTCAAGGTTTCTCTGTAGTGCAGGGGGGCTGAAGGGGAAGAGTTGTGTGTTGTGGTCTCTGGCATGGGCAGAGTAGAGAAGCGGGTGGATGGATTTTGAATTTTTCACTGCCCCTTTGTGTCCCTTTTGGCACTTCCTGCTTTCTGTACTTTATCTTTCAGGTCCCTTCCAACCCAAACCATCCTAGGATTTTAGGAATTACTTCTGGTTCCTCCTAGCCATGCTACAGGTGAGTGCTTTGACTGCCTCTGTACCATGGCAATAGCTGATGTTGTCTGGTTTCTGTCACTTGTAGAGTGCTCAGCCATGGGATGGAAATTAAGTCTAGGACGCTCTAGGCCACAGAACAGTGGTCTCTTTAGTCAGACACTTCATTTATGTGACTTATTAGCAAGTTATATGTTACCAGCATTCCTGGAAGTGCAGCTGCTATATCCCTCCTCACATGTTCCAGCTTTGCAATGGGTTGGCTTATACACAGATTCAGGCTGTCTTGCTGTGCTCTGTACTTGGTCTTGTGAGAATGGCACAGTGGTCCCAATTCAAGGGTAGCAGGGAAGGATGCCTGTGATATCCTGCTATGTGGGTCACCGACCGACAGCATCCACTTCAGCTCTCTCAGGTACAGAAGCCTGGCTGTTGCTTTCTGTGGGTTGTGGTGCACCCACTGGGTTACCACATGTAAAGCAAACACCTCTCGTGCCCCTGAAGCGTGAACATTTTGGTACTTGCCCTTAGGGAGAAATCCACACGTTAGGCAGAGGAGTCCAGGTTTCAGAGAGGAGTATGCACTCAGACCTGACCCAAAGTGACACATCTTGCCTACATTTGTATGTTACCCCATTCTCAGATTAGCCTGACTACCCCTGGACTACTGCCTCTACCCACATTCTTAGTGACACAGAAACTAAAGGTCCCGAGTCCTACCTGACCACCCCATCTCTTCTTCTCTGATTTTGGCTAGTAGCATCTTCAACACACCTTGCTTTTGTGCTATTTTCTCACTTCATAGGATGCAGACTAGTTCCTTCCCTGATTTTCTATTTGCCCCTCATTACAAGAGAAATACTGAGGTGCTGGAGTGTATTCAGAGGAGGGCAACAAAGTGGGTGAATGGTCTGGAGCACAAGTCCTGTGAGGAACAACTGAGGGAACTGGGTTGTTTAGGCTGGAAAAGAGAAGGCTCAGGGGAGACCTTATTGCTATCAACAACTACCTGAAAGGAGGATGGAGAAAGGAGGTGGCTGGTCTCTTTTCCCAAGTAACAAGCAACAGGACAAGAGGTAACAGCCTCAAGCTGCACCAGGTGGAGTTTAGGCTGGATATTAGGAAAGATTTCTTCACCAAAATGATGAACAGGCATTGGAACAGGCTGCCCAGGGAAGTGGTGGAGTCACCATCCCTGGAAGTGTTCAAAACCCATGTAGATGAGGCCTTTAGTGATGTGGTTTAGTGGTGGTCTTGGCAGTCCTGGGGTAAAGGTTGGACTTGATGATCTTGAAGGTCTTTTCTAACCTAGTTGAATCTATGATTCTTTCCTGTCTGTCATCCTTTGGGATGGAGGACAACATCATCTTGTTTATCTGCAAGTTACAAGGATATTTAAGTTACTGAAACATTACCTGGATATTGAATCTATTAGGGCAGATTCAAGAAATGAATGAGAGAAAAAAGGGCTCTGAATGTGAGGTTTCTTTCATTCTGCAAACTGCTCTGTGATTATGCAAAGCTGTTCTCTTATGTTTTCTGCCAGACAAAATATGTAGACACTTTTCTTGCCTTTTGGAGGGGAAATGCTGGGCATGTGCATAAATGCTGTGTCTCTTCCTTGAATTAAAATGACAGAGCTGGTAAATTGCACATTGCTGGGGTGAGCAGACTGGCAGCTCGGTACTGAGCCTGATTTCACAGCACATTGCTTGTCTCAGCAGCGAGGCGTCCTGGAACGGGCTTGATCTGGTTTTTGGTCTGTAACTCATTGTGTAAATGCCAGCCAAATTAAAGCAAAGCAGATGGGACAAGTCATTTGAAGATTAATGAAGCTACTTGCATTAAAAAGTAACTTTAGATATGTATTTTAATGAAAAATATCTTTTCTAGCTCATAATGGCTGGTCAAAAGAAAAGGATCAAGCAGTGAAAAATTGCTAAAGCTTGGCAGGACACACCTACAAAGAATTATTTGAAGTGATTAACTCTTCACAGAGTTAATCCCCATTAAACTGAATTATCAAGTCAAAGATAATTTCTCTCTCAGGTACCTGCACTGCTTGTTGAATACTACCATTTTTTCCTAAAATGCAGAAGTAAAGAAAGCAAACTCTGTGAAATTCTTTAGGGATTACTCATAATGCAGTCTTAATGTGTTCAAGTTTTCATTTTCCTTTGGCATTTGCAGTTTCCATGAAAACTTTGCAAAACTTTTCCTGAGCATTGACATTTCCCTTTTTATAACTGGTTATACCTCATATGAAAGAGAAATGAGTATCAGGAATCAATGCAGTAAACGAGTGATTTTTATTTTACCGCTACAGAATGCGGCTCAACCTTAAAGATGCTCTGAGAGATATCCCCCTGCTCTAAAGAATCTCTAAATCTTTATTTAAAATTTCAGCCAATCACAAAGTGTAGTTGTAAAGTATTTCCTGTAGTGCCCTAAGCTCTGAGCTCAGTCTCTCAAACTGCACAGGTGGTCCACAGGAAGAAAGCCAGGCTTGTCTCATGTGCCGCTGTGCTGCTTTCTGAAACTGCTTCTTTTCGTGCAAGTCCTTAGCAATGATTGCATACTAAGAGACTGTTGAACAGCATTTTAAATGCAGAGATTGGAATTTTATATGAGCTGTATATGTACATTTGTATATGTATATGAGTTGGAGGTACTTAAGATGCGGGGAATCACACAAACACAAATTACTACCAGAGTATGGTAGACTGGCTCTGTAAGAAGCACACAACATTCTGCAGGAAACAGATCAGGATTTTTGAGCTGTTGGAGTAACCCATCCGCTTCATTTTTGCACAGAAATTGCTACATTCTTCTTCTGGAGTAAGACTCTGCATTTCAGGGTATAAGTATGCAACTGTCCAAGTCACAAGACAACTAAATGGCATCATTTAGAGACCAACACAGCTAGCTATCTGTGCTGCTCTTCATATACAGAGTCCTTCCATGAACAAAAATCAGAGGCTGTATAGGTGACTGAAAACTTTCTCAGGGATGAATTTCTATAAGAAATGTTAGAAGGCAACTTTTCAAGCCCTGCTTCCACTCCCCCAAATCCAAACCCTCTCTTCTGTGACTTTGAGCCACCAGATACCTGGTAAAGCATGCTTTGATACACAGCCATCCCTCTATTGCACCTCCAAACCAACTATCATCTTAGAAGATCAAGCAATTATCTCTCGACTCAGAAAACCTTTCCCTATCTGTTCTCTTTTGTTCTATAAAGAGCTTGACCCCCCATTTCAGTCCATTGCTGAAGTTCTTTACTGAATAAGAAAGCACATAACTTCAAGCTTGTTCTTATGCCCCTACTAAATCTTAAAATGAGAGAACTATGAAACTTGGAATTATGTATAACATGAGAACTAGATTTGATAATATGAATTTGAGTATACTGTGTCTGAGTTGATTACATATGGGGATGGGTTGTGATCATGCAGGTTATTAGCTGTATTTTTGACATTTAGATGTCAATTGTGCTGGCTTTTGGAACTGGATTGATTTTTACAACAGAATGTCATTATAGTGCTTGCAGTGGCACCAAGAACAGAACTTCAACTTCTACAGAAGCTCATTAGAGATTCACATAAGAAGACAACTAACACGTGCTATTGCCATGGAAACAAGATGGAATATTATGAAGCAGTAGAGCCCATATTCCAAAATAGAGAGGACAAAGTCAGAGCAATTATAGCACAAGACTGACAGACTTCTTATTTGCAGCCTATATGGGTCAAAGCAAAACTTAGCTCCTGCTTTTTGAAATAAAAATTACCAGTGCAGTTGTAGGACTCTGGCTTCAATTCCTACTTTTCAAACACAATAGCTCAGGTCAGTTAATTTAGCTTATGTTATGTGCAAGGCAGGAGGCCAAATGGAGGCAGAGGCACCACAGGAGGTGTGTGGGTGTGGTGATGTACAAAGAACAGACACCACAGAATAGATATTGGAGTGAGTGGAGTTCAAGCCAGGCAGCAACATACCGACAAAACAGAGGCGAGCAAAAGCAGCAGAAGGAAAACATCTGGTATGTTATTAAGGTGCAGAAGAAAAGCTAGTTTCAAATGCACTGGCTAGCCAGTGTCAGCAGCCAGAATGTAAAGGGTAACATTTCTGTGATTTGCATCAAATAGGTGAGTATCCTGGTTTCTCATGTTGCCTAGATAATGAAATGCTTTTGAACATACTGGACACACTGAATGTATACAGTATGTAAGCAGTCTAACTTCCTAAGCTTCTGCTTGTGACAGCCTGGTCTGGAGATAGTTTTCATCACTGTAAGAGTTTTGCCAATTGTCTCCGGGTACAGACTGCTAGCTAGCGAGTATGAATGCATGTAATTTTGTGTGTTTGATTACTATACCCAAAATATATAAGAATTCTATGCTTAGAGAAGCAAGAATTTCATTCACACACTGGTTCTACCTTTAAGAAACATTTTTAAATTCCAGTCGAAGGGCTAGGAACGAAGGGTCTTTTGTAATCCCTTTGAGCAAAGCCACCATGGCAAAACATAGCTTAGGAAATATAAAGAGTAATAGGGTTTTAAGGCGTATTCAACAAGCCTTGAAGGTTGTGCCATGAGTTTGCCACTGCAGAGTTACTGTGAGATTCAAAAACACTCAGGAGAAGGATGAAAGGGAAAAATATTATAGTACACAAAAGGCTTGTGAGTGCCTACAGAGCCAGGCTTTGGGAAGCCTTCCAATGCCCACATATGAAAAATGTGGTGTGCCACTATTTAATTATTACAAACTTCATAAACTGTCATCCTCTTCAAGAGCTCATGTTTCTGCCAAGTTAAATGGCTTCAAAACTGATAGGTTACATTCACTGTTTCAACTCCGATTAATTCTTGAGTGGTTCTGTTTTGACTGGAGAAAGACGAGAGACACGGATTTTGGGAGAAGAATCTGAATGGAATATGAATTTTTGCTGCAAAAGTTTATTCCAGTAAAACATACAAACTCTAATAGTAGTGAGTACATTTATGAGAAGTAAATAACTGAACACTTTGTCAAAAAGAATAATATTAGATCAATTTTTTTCGCTAGCACTAGTCAAAGAGATAAAATGTGATACAGTTGACAAAAATACTGGAAAATAACAATATTTCTCAACTTTGCATATTAACTTTCTTTCCCAAAGTATTTAATACAATTAAGTAGCAACTACTTCTTTTTCCCTGAATTTTTTTTTTGCTTTTTTTTGAGTGCATCTTGCTCTGCTTGCAGGGCTGCTTCCTGAGCTTCCAGCTCTTCTTGTTTTCTGCGCTCAGCCTCTAGCAGCTCATTGCGGTACGCTTCCCGAATATTGCGAATCCTGTCCTGTCCTTCATCTAAGGATGCCTAGACAAAAACAAACAGCAACATCCCCCAAGTACATGAATCTTGGTTTCCTCACTAACAACTGTGTTCTTCCTGTTGTGTCTCTCTTTGGAACTCTGTAAGTACAGGGAGTACATCTCTCCTTTTATTTTCATGTGTATTTCTATTGATTTGTCACAGTGACGCTGCTGTCTTTTCAACATAAAGAACAGAAAATTTATTAAAATCTTTTAATTGCTAGCATAATAAGCCAATTGTGTGAAAGGAGGATAGGCGACAGATTAGGTACCTATCTGGGTCTAGTTCCTCTTCAGTTACTGGCTTGCTTTTTTATTTTAAACACGTCTCTTAAAAACTTGTTTTCAGAAATGCCTAAATGGCTAAGAAGTTCCAGTCTTTTAAGGGACTAAAGGAGCTAAAATCCTAAAATGACTGTCAATGAGACTTTGGGCAAGTGGGACTCGGATACTTCTGAAAACTTCTTCCTTTACATTTCAACCCTGGAAAATGGGAAAACCTGGGTATCATTATAGAATTCTCTGTGGTCTAAGGATGAAAAAAACCGTACAAGTGCTAATGAGCACGGTATGCATATTCACAAGTAACTCATTTTAAATTCGTACCGTGAAACACCTTTAACGGGCATACTTTCTAGAAGGAGACTAGAAACTACTCAGTCAAAATTTGTGCTTCTAATATGTGATGTGTTAGTCACCCAAAATCATATCAGCATCTGAAAACCTGGATATGCACTCTTATTGAGATCAATCAGTCACTGTTAGAGAACTATGGCTCCTTGCAGGCTTGTAGTTAAGTAATATAAATCAGACTGTCTGGGAACTGGTTAAGGATACGTTTTCGAGCAACTTCTGTAGTTAGATTGATTTGATGTAAAATTATTCTTACTGTCTCTTATCCAGTTTTAAGAGCTCTGAATACTCACCAACCGATTGCTGGTGGTCATTATATCACCACTGTGTAAGAATCATTTTGTTCCTGCTGACAATCAAGGGTAAAGCTGATTTTGTTAAGATATTCGTACTGATTTCATGTGCAATGTATTGCAGAGTTAATCCTAAGAATGGATCCTATACTAATGCTACCAAATTTATTATTTATCAACTTTTTTTAGTTAATTATTCCATATTTTTGTTTGCTGGCATCATGCATATTCCATGAAAACTCCATTCTCTAACTTTGCTGTAAAATGCATTAGGATCAGCTCAGCCTCCTATGTAAATTAACTTGTTCTCTATTTTCCGAAAAGTTTTATGCAATTCTATAACCAAAAAAATAGCCAAACCAAAGATGCTTTATCTAATATGTATCTGGTTATGTATGTCAAATGCCTAATTTCTTTCCATTTATATTTGTCCATTTATGGTGATATTCTTAAACAGTGTTTTTGCAAAGAGCTGTATCAAGAAAGCACTAAGAATATCATATTAAAGAAATTTTACAGTACTATTTTTTTTTTTTCCCTAGAACCTTTAGTTTTAACCTTTGCCCAAGCAGCATTTCAAGCATGTTCACTGTTTCTCATTATTGGTACTGAATACAAAAAATCTTGAGAATGGTTCATCAAGATATTCACACTAGTGGTGGATGTCACAGTAAAAGTTACTGGAGATTCATCCTGAAAACCTACCTGCAGATTCTCATACATTTCAAGTATATTTTTCTTCAGCAGAGCTCTTTCATTTTGTTCTTGTTTTCTTTGTTCCAAAGCCAGTTCTCGAAGTTCCTTAAAATGCTTGATTTTTTCTGCTTTACGTATCTCTTGCTGTTGAATGATAAGCTCATTTCTTAGCACAGGCTCTGACATTGTTTTTCTGAAGGAAATGCAAAGATATTTGTCTCATTTCAAATACAGGATTGGGTGGTGTATATTTTGCTTAACACCCATATGCATATATTTAGTTTATATACTGCAATGTCACCGTCGTATGGTTAGACATGGTTAAGGAGTCAAACTTTCTCTGCTTATTTATATAACACTGATGAGCAAGTACATTCTGAGGCCAGGTCTTATACTTGAATGCCTACTTAGAAAATATTTATAAAATCATGCTCACCTTTGAGCATATGAAAAACTCCTACATCTGACCCTTATTTTTAATTTGCAAGAAACATATTCCCAGAATATTTTTATATTAAAAATCAGCATTGAGGCAAATATATTTTTCTTTTTCTTTTTTGCCATGGCATAATGGCAGCTAAATAGATTATATATTTTTATAGTTTGACTTAAATGACTAGTGTAAAAGTTAAGGAGTTGAAGACAAATGAAATGCTTACAAGACTCAAGCCTATGGAAATATTTTGCCATATTTTATACTGTTTTAATGTTATTCACTTCAATATAACACCAGCTTCCCATTCAATTTAAGATTAAATTTAGAGATTTTTCATCATGTTCTAAGGTCTTTTGAAAATCAATGAGCTGCATAAATGCCACATTGAATACAAATGAACTTAAGCATGAACTGGTTCTACCTGCAGCTCAGCAAACATGCAATTATATGTTTATGAGCTAGGCAAGTTTACATCAACACAAGTAATAAATAATTTTTTTAATAAAGAATATAATTAATATAATTATTTCAGGTATTAGCTATTATTATTAACTGAACTTCATTTGTCAAATTTATTATCTGAATCTAAAATCACATCCTGGCAACCTTCACATGCGCTTCTTTCAAGATGACCACTGAAATTAACGTATTTGCCTGCACATGCATTTTCTTCAAATTTTCATGTCACGTACTCATTACATGCAGTGCAATGATTCAGCACCTTTGACCTGTATTAGTTTAAGGAAAGGACATGATCATAAATTGATGTAGGAAAGCACAGATTTTAAAACACATCCATGCCAGGAAATCAAAGCTGAAAGCTGTATCTTGATGCCACTTCTGCACTTCTGCATTCACTAGTGAGTGATTTTGTGTAAACAACATAAAGGGCAGGTAAAACGTGGGCCAGGATTTTCACAGCAACTTTAACACGAGTGTGCTAGAACTGTAGCTTACTTCAATGATATGTGAAGGATAAAGTCTAAATTCACATCTATTATACTGCATCCAATAGGATAGGATACATGGGCATAAAATATATTGTGTTTAGTAATGTCTACATATGAAAATCTTTAGCCAGTCTTTCATTTTAGTATTTCACTGGGAGGTAATTGTTCTTGCTGCAGTTTACCTCATGTAAGGACTAAGGTCTATCGGCTCCCATTTGTTTTGCTGCATTTGTAAGCTTGAGTCAGTATCAGCCTGTGATGCTTGCGTTCCTGTGGTAACAGAATCTACAACAGAACAGATTAAACTGGTTATTCAGTTATGACAGGAGTCTCCATCTACACTAATTCATTTGGCTCAGCAAAATGCATTGTTACATGAGAATATGGGTTGGAGATGATATCATATTTCTGCCTTTTTACTGTGAACAGTCATGACAGAATCAAGGATGCTGCAAAAAACCCACATATGCTAGCATGAAATTAATATATATATTTTAGCTAAATCCACAGTACTTAAGAAGGTTTGTAAATCTAAGAAAGAACAATCAATTTCAAGTGACTAAAGAATATAAGAACAACTTCTAATCAGCAAGGAATTCTTTTATTAAAAAAAAAACAAAAAACAAAAAAACCAAACCACAAAAGAACCAAAACACACACACACAAATCTGATTGTTAGCTCTGGCTGTAGTTTAAAAAAAAATATATTCCCTTTTGGCAGAGATTTAGCTTAGGAAATACCAGTCTAAAGAAAAAAGGTCCCATGACAGCCTAAAATTGTCATTCTGAAGTCTAAGAATTTCTTTAACCACACGGACAGTAACCATGTTATGCTTTAATGTAGCATTCTCACAGCAAGATGACACATCTGGTATTAAGCATGATGCTGTACTGTGATTATTCCAGTGTTTCCTTCTTTCTGTTCATGTGGATGTGCTGAAAATGCTTGTGAAATGTGATGAGAGTTAATGATGACTGCAGTAGTTTGTTTCCATAAAAACTCCCTTATTATACTACTTACAGTAGTAATCAATTGAAACATTGAAAAATATTACTGCAATTTTCTTACAAAAAATAGGAAAAAAAGGTTTTTGAGCATTAAAGAAATTTACTGTCTGTATATTTACTGTCTATGACTGAAGTCCCTACCCATTAACTTAGAGGAAATGGTACTTTTTAAAGTTCCTTTGGAATGCAAGAAGTAACTAACGATGTGTTTGTCTAAGGCGTAAGGTGAGGTTTAGTTCTACTTTAAGTTCTGAAACATTTCCAGATGGATTACTTACCTGACTGGTAAAATATTATAAAATCATAGAATAGTTAGGATTGGAAAGAACCTTAAGGTTCTCTAGTTCTAATCCCTCTGCCTTGGGCAGGGACACCTCACACTAAACCATCTCACCCAAGGCTCTGTCCAACCTGGCCTTGAACACCGCCAGGGATGGACCATTCACAACTTCCTTGGGCAACCCATTCCAGTGCCTCACCACCCTCACAGTAATATTAATCTTAAGAATATTAATCACAGTGTTAATGGAGCCATAACCAGATACTGTCACAATCAGACGGGGTACTATACTTTCCTTTTGTGATGGCCTGCTCCCTGCATTATTCTCAGAAGAACAGAAACAACAAGCAGCCTTGCACCTAGTGCAGATTTTCATCAGAGTCCAGTAATTGCCACAGAATATAAAAAAAGACTGCATAGAAGTTGTAACCATTAAATAAAATTAGGCAACACATAGGGAAGCTGCCAGGAAACTGATGCTACTCAGTATGCACATTTTGACACCTCACTTCCAGACACTGTCCATAAACAGTTTCCACAAGCACTAACAATGAACAGACCCATTAGAAGTACTAGTGTCTTACTGACATGCTATTTCAGCTCCTAAACAATTTTTTAATATTTCTACACTAATGACCTCTGGTAACAAACTTGGAGTTGAGGGAATAGGTATTTTCCAGTGAACTTCCCAAAATTTCAGATTATTTTAGAGTTAGAATTCTAGTACAGAAGGACTGCATAAAGTTTGCTTAAGGATAACTTAGCAGCCTCCAAGAACTGTGAAGCTGTATCTGTGTCTGAAAAATCGAACAATGCAACAATTAAAACAAAGAGGATGGAGAAGATGAGTGACTAAGCATGCCATTATGCATTTGGACACTTTTTATTGGGGCTGTTCTATACATTTACTATCAGTATTTAATGCAGAAGTCTTTTCTAAGGAGCTAGACATGATGAACATGATCCTGCCCCTCTACTCTGCTCTTGTGAGACCTCACCTGGAGTATTGTGTGCAGTTCTGGTGTCCTCAACATAAAAAGGACATGGAACTGTTGGAACAAGTCCAGAGGAGGGCCACGAGGATGATCAGGGGACTGGAGCACCTCCCGTATGAAGATAGGCTGAGGAAGTTGGGGCTGTTCAGCCTGGAGAAGAGAAGGCTGCATGGAGACCTCATAGCAGCCTTCCAGTAACTGAAGGGGGCCTATAAGGATGCTGGGGAGGGTCTCTTCGTCAGGGACTGTAGTGACAGGACAAGGGGTAACGGGTTAAAACTTAAACAGGGGAAGTTTAGATTGGATATAAGGAGGAAATTCTTTCCTGTTAGGGTGGTGAGGTACTGGAATCAGTTGCCGAGGGAGGTTGTGAGTGCTCCATCCCTGGCAGTGTTGAAGGCCAGGTTGGATGAAGCCTTGTGTGGGATGGTTTAGTGTGAGGTGTCCCTGCCTATGGCAGGGGGGTTGAAACTAGATGATCTTGAGGTCCTTTCCAACCCTAACTATTCTATGATTCTATGATTCTATGAATCAAAGACATGCTTGACAGAAAGTTGTACCCTTACCTCTTTCTCCTGAACTAGGTGTTATGCTGGCAGTCTCAGTCCCATCTGTGGGCTCCTCTGAAGATCCCACAGCAAACTTATTAATAAACCGCATGCGTTCCTGAAAAGCCTAGAGAATGAAGTTTTAATCCAGATAAGAAAACTTCTACTGAATACTTTAAATTCTAAAGAATTTTCAGAAGTAGAAATCTGTAAGTGGTCAATAAGACAGTAAATCTTCAAATCCATTGCATTACAGTTATGATGCTATTTCATATTACTAGTGAGTATATTTCATTGATCTATGAAAATATCACTTCTAACAACAGGAATACTATTAGTGAACCACTGGGGTGAAAACACATACGTAAGAGGACCACATTTCATGTCAGAGGTATATTCAAGCCACATCTCCAATAGATTTTATTTTTTTTTTCTGAAATAATAACCTGTCAACATTAAACATCCAATTTTTCTAGTAACATTTTGGAACCTTTATTTGTTTAGTTTTAATGTGTTGTGTAAAGGAGAAATAAATTAGCATTAGTACTTAGAGTTCATCTTTAATTTCTATCAAGTGTGTAATGTGTATATGAATAAGAACCCCTAAGTAAAGCATTGTGAGATGGTACTTCAGTAAAATGAAAAGTAGGGAGTACACTTTGAATGTTTCATGCGTACTGCCTATATTTAGTACACACCTCAAATGAGGGAATGATGCTGTCAATAGTAAACCTAACACCAGAATGCAGTATGCAACTCTGCCTGGGGCTGGAATCAGAAATGATGTTACAGTTCCCATTGAATTAGTCCTGAGAAGTTGAATACTTATACTGAAAATCATCATACAGGGGAACACTGAAAAAACACTGATCTTTAGGCAGTTTAAAATAATTTTTGGATTAAATAAAAAACCCCAACAAACTACTCCCCCCTCAAAAAACCCAACCAAACCAAAATGCAACAACAACAAACCCCAACAACCAAATAAACCACCCCTCAAAAAAACCCCAAACAAACAAAAAACGCCAAAACCCCTGAAAAGCTGAATGCATGGTCAGAAAACATTCACCAATTGCACCTTCTTAGGGAAATATCATTTTCTCCTAGCAGCTCCTGAAATAGTATTGCTTCTCCAAAACAGTGAGTTCATACAGAGCAGCATGTACAAACTCATGGGTAACCTGCAACCCAGAATCTGTTCATGGTAAACATTAAACACTTCACAGGTAGCAGCTTTCCAATTGCGTAAAGGTAGTGGGCTTTCTAAGGATAAACTTTGTTTTGTAAGGTAGAATCTAAAGTCTCAGTGATCTACAGAAGTCTAAAGTAGATGGTCTGGATTCCTGCATAGAATTCATGCACAAAATCACTTTTGATTCTTTAAGCTGCGTAAAATTTCCTGTCTTCCACAGAGTGGTGAAGAGGACGGCCATATGAAGTCAGGTCTCTGTCGTGGCAGCTGCTCTACCACCACAGCAGCTCCTGGAACTTGTGAAGAAACATCACTACAAAAAGACTGCACTCTGATATTACCTTGATAGCTCTTCCTGGCTCTGCAGACTCCCATGCTCGTTTCATGGCTTTGATCTCATCTGCTCGCTGTGTGTCTTTCTTCACCTCCAGAACGTCTGCCTCTCTCTGTTCACTAACTAGACGTAAAGTCCAGTGTGGTTTGTTTGAAGCAACTTGCTGAGAGTGAAGTATCATAAAGATAATGTATTCATTAGTATATATCTAACACCACTATCTAGGATGAAGGTATGTTTCCGTATCCTGGTAATTTTCCCTACTGATATACGTTTCCATTGGTAGACTTTGACATGCATTACTACACAATCAGTGGCTGCCAAAGAAAGATTACTTGGCAATGTCTAGAAGCAATTTGAGGTATTTTGTTTACATGCTTCCCCCCACTCTCACGCAGCATGCTCTACACTTCCAGTTCTTCTGAACACTCTGTCTGAACAAGATATTTGCAGTGATTTTCTCACCTTATCTTCCTGTACTTTTTCCTTTTTTTCCCTGCCTTTCAATTTTTCCTTCCATAAGCTTTTTACTAGAAGTCTTATTATACCTAACTAGGCTTTTTTGAGTAGAAATACATCTCACTCTGTCTTATGAGGCATCAGGATTTTTCCCAGTCACTTCTCAAACTCTAAATCACCTTAACGGATAGCTTCTCCAAAACTGTGGGGTACAAGTAGTGCCTGAAATCTAGGAGACTATTCTGCTGTTTGACTAATGAACAAGATATTGTGCTGCATATATTTCTGGAAACACTACCATCTGCAGAAGATTTAAACCTAAGATTTAGAAGTAAAGACAGGAGTTTAGCTTTTATTTGAGACTAGAGGTGAGCCTCTTCTTTATCTGTAAGCAGTCCCATCTCTAAACTTGCATCTGTTTTAGTGGCAGCCTGAGGAAATCCCAAGAACCAACATCCCAGAACCCCTGGGTTCTGAAATCTGAACTGAAGCTGAAATCTGACACAGCCTGAATCTGCATTGCATTTCTATGTCCAATAATCTCAACTGCAGTCACTCAGATTGCTCAGAAAGAAGGGTTAAGGCACTATTCTGGAGCTCTATATAATTATGTGTGGATATGAATCATTGGAAAGTTTGCTGAACAGTGGGTTTAGTCAACAAAACAATTCAGTAGAGATTTCTCATGAAAAACTCTTTGGAGATGCCCTCCTCTTGAACTACCTGCCATCAGGCAGCAAAATTCCCAGGAAAAGCAATACCATTACATGAGGAGCTGTTGGTTTCTCCTTTGTCTTCCATTAATCTGTTTGCAATCCATAAAGTCAATTATCCCTTTTAAGGCATACAGGCTGGCAGTAGCCTTTCAGTCAAGCACAGAACACTCGGGTTATTCCACCACAGGTGAGAAGAATTTGTAAGTAGGTAACAATTTTTCTAACACTGTATACCTGCAAGCTAATGGCAACTGTGACATATGAGATGGGAACTGACTATAGTTGAAATATCTATTTCATCTCCCTGGGAACCCCTGAAAACCACTACAGTGGGGGACTAATGGAACATGAAGATGGTGAATTCATGGAATTTAATAAACCTTCAGCAGAGACTGAAATTAGGTCAGCAAAAAGAACAATTAATAGCTGCTTTATACATAAAGAAATGTGCAATTACATCTCTAAACACAGGATGCATGTCTTTTACATGTGTAGTTCAATCTCAGGTATAAAGCTAAAAAGGTGGCAAAGCAGGGCATAGAGAAATGAAAGGGGATACACTAGAAGTGCTAGTAATACTGATCTTGGTACAACGATGGCACATTCAGCAAATGAAATTTTTGGTTTTGTTCTCACCTGAGATTCAGGTGGAGAAACAAGAGGTAGAATTGATCCTCTTTCTTTATTAGACTTCTCTTTTTCTGTCTTCTCAGATGCTTTATCTTTTGTTTTTCTGGTTGTTTTACGAGCACTTGCAGACTTATGTACTTCAGACAAACTGAGCGTTAGAGGAAAGCTGTGCTCCTCATGCTTTTCCCCATGTACTATTCAGATGTGGTCATGATGTATGATGAATTAGAGGATCCATTGTCATCCATAAATATATTTCCCAATATAATATCCAGGGTGGAGTAACAGCACAACACAGCCATACAGAAAGACAAAGAGAAGTCAGTTAATTAGTTGGCACTTTGAAGTACTACACTAACATCTATTGTGGGACCAAGAAAGAGTGTGGGTACAAAATAACTTTTAAAACCAGACTTACAATGTGGATATATTGTGACAGCTTTATCTGTCCTAAATAGCACTTTACTCAGGGCTTAAATGTGAGTTTGCCATGGTCCCTGCATACCTGTCACTGCATTGTTGCCTTGTGCCTTGTACACAGTCCAAAGATGGCAGTGTACAGGATCACAGTCTGACTCTTATTTCTTTTATATAGTCTCATACAATCTCTGTCAGTGTTATGCACTAGACTGGTCAAAAGCTCAAAATAGGTAAAAATTAATGTTCTTACTATCTCATATGCTTATACATCTGAAAGTGTGAAGAGCAGAAGGGAAGGTACACCCCACCAGAAACGCAAGGAAGTTAAGGCAAAGAACCATATTTGAGATTTGATGAATACTTAAGAAATTCAAAATTATCATTCTCAGAACTATCTGAGAACATTTTGGATTAATTATTTTATCTGTACATGTATATGCTGCATGTATTCCATGTATGTGAATTAAAGATACTGAAAACTGACATTTGTAATTTGTGACATTTGTAATTTGACATTATTCTGCACTGTCTTAGCTGGGGTGAGTTGTTAACAACACTTGTTGCATACAATACTCTTGTTAAATAAGTAAATAAGCAAGTAAATAAATAAATAAATAAATAAAGCAAGCTATATTAGTGTATAGCTTTAACAGCATAAGGAACACGTCAACTAAAACAACCTGGAATGAACCCACACCACTATGAGAAAGATAAAAGATCTGAGTCTAAAATCTCTAATTCCCTCCAACTTCATACTGCTTGAAATGTTAAACAAATGCTGAAAACCTAGATTTAGTCAATACAGTAAAACAGGGGATTTCTCTTAGAAAAAGAGGAAATGAGCGGCTGTTTAACAATTTGATAATAATAATAAGGTACCTTTCCCTTAATGCTATGCTTTTCTAATTTATTTCCACTAAGGAAAAATCATTGTGCTGCATGATTAATGAGCTTTGGACCAGATCTGCAATGTCATGGCCGAAGTTATCTGGATATATCAAATTGTAAATATGAAATATATAGAAACATATTCATAATACACATGTAACTACACAAATATGATATAAAGTATATTACATCATACATTATACATGTGCTTATATCTAAATTGTATTATTCCTCCTGATGCTACTTAAATAATGTAAAATGGCACCAAAGTGCTAAGCTTAAATTGATTCAATGCTACCACAGCATACATTAAAGAATGAAAGCAAAAATTAAAGTGGTCTCCACAAATATTGAAGATACTAAAAGAACTCCGGAGGAAATGCAAATAAGTTATAATATCATTACATAAATGGCTTTCCATTTAATTTCACATTATCATAACACATTAGCACCATAACTCAGGCTAGTGTACATGCATTATTTAGTGAATTATTAATTTTTAAAGATAAATCATTTACTGTGTATAGAAACACTCAAGAGACATCCAGTGTTATTAGCTAAATGATATCAGACAAAGACTTGCTGTGTTATGGGATACTACAAGCTTTGTCTGGCTTCTATATTCTACATTTCTGAATTTTAACATTTTGATCCTCTGCACTTATTCATACACTGAGAAGTTAGTAAATAACAAACAAGCATATGAAAAGACAGGGCTCTTATGCATACACTGAGAAGTTAGCAAATAACAAACAAGCACATGAAATAACAGGGCTAAAATGAGGTATCCTGCTTTAACTCCAGAGGTCCTGTACAACTACACAAGCACAGCTACAGGCTGCAGGGAGACTAGATTGGCAGCAGGACAATTAGGAGAAGGACATGGGGGGTTGGTTGACAAAAAGCTCAACATTATTCAGTATCATGCACTTGCAGCCCAGAAAACCAACTGTATGCTGGGCTACATTAAAAGGAGCCTGACCAGCCATTCTCCTCCTCTACTCCACCTGGACTAGTCTGTTCAGCTCTGGGACCCCCAACATATGAAGGACGTCACCTGTCGGAACAGATTCAGAGGAGGGCCACAAAGATGATCAGAGGGCTGGAGCACCTCTCCTACAAAGACAGGCTGAAAGAGTTGGGCTTGTTCAGCCTGGATAAGAGAAGGCTCCAAGGGAGACCTTGTACTAGCCTTCCAGTACCCAAAGGGTGCCTTCTAGAAATCTGGAGAGGGACTTTTTACAAGGACATGTATGGATAGGGCAAGGGTGAATGGCTTTAAGCTGATGAGGATAGACATTAGGAAATATTCTTCACTGTGAGGGTGTGAGACACTGGAACAGGTTGCCCAGAGAAGTTGTGGACACCCCATTCCTGGGAGTGTTTAAGGCCAGACTGAATGTGGCATTGAGCAACCTGGTCTAAGGGAAGATTTCTCTGCCCATGGCAGGGGGGTTGGAACTAGAAGATCTTTTAAGGTCCCTTCAACCCAAACTATTCTGTGACTTATGATTCTATGATATGAAGGCTTAGCTCCTTAGCTAAAAGTCTGCTGCACTGCACAGGTTCCCCCAGTCCTCCTCCCTTCCTCAGCAGAGCAGGCAGTCTCCCCAGTTTTGTGATCATCCCCCAGATATTCCTGGAGGAGCACTGGCTGCAGGTTGGCACTATATCATGCAGCCCATGAGACAGTTGACTCTGAGGGAGATGCAAATAGTTCCTCAGGGCTTTTCCAATAACAAAGGCAAGCAACTGCTTTGTATGGGATGTGATAAGGAGAAAGGAAGGCAGGGAGACTATACAGAAAGTAAAAGGCCATTCCAGCTCACAGCTTATGCATCAATCATCACAAATTCTCAGTGGCAGTTACTGTACATCTATGGCACCAAGAAAAGCTTGCGCGTCACACCAGTTGATAGTGATGACAAACAGCTGATATCAACTCCTAAAATAACTTATCTACCATTTTTCAATTATTTACTCAGAGATTCACTTAGTCTAATGCTGGAAGGGGCCACGGTGATCATCCAGTCTGATGCCCTGTGCATGACAAGCTGAATAATTACACTAAACGATTCTTATCTTAAATTTATTACTTCAGATTACAGATTCAGATACCACAATTGTTTTGTTTGGGTTTTTTTTTAGGCAAGATAGAGCGCTACTCCTGATTTATGAAATTCAGATTATTGAAAATGTATGTTATTCATAGATAAAATACAGAGGAGTCTTTTCAAGTTTTCTTTGAGAAAAAAAAAAATGCTCCCAGTATTTGAACTATAGCATTGAATATGAGCATTTAGTGGGATTACCCAGTAGATGGCAGAAATGCCTCCTACTTGTCCCATGAAAGTCTTTCAGATTTGGTTACAAAATGATTGAGAAACACAGATATTGCTTTCCCTGTCTCTGACTGGACCCTCAGTCAGAGATATTTTAAACAGACAGCAACATCAAGAATCTTTCTAACGCTGAGACCATCCAGACATTAAGGTTGCATAAAAATACACCAGGAGAGGAGGAAACTACCACTGTGGTTGCAGTAGTAGAGTGGGGTTTTACAGCATAGCTTCAGGGTCTACAGCTCCGTAAACTCTAGCACCATCAAATATCCTCAGTGACCTACTATTTGACATGTCCTGGACTCATCAGTAGCAGTCATTTTTCTCCATCTTAGTAGCTGGTGCAGTGCTGTGTTTTTGACTTTCAGCCTGGGAACAGCAGTGATAACAGCAATGTTTTTAGTTGTTGCTAAGTAACATTTACTCTGACCAAGGACTTTCTGAGTCTCATGCTCTGCCAGGGAGGAGGGGAAACCAGGAGGAAGCAGAGACAGGACACCTGACCCAAACTAGCCAAAGAGGTATTCCATACCACAGCACATCAGGCCCAGTATAGAAACTGGTGGCAGTTACCCAGAAGAGCTAGATCACTGCTTGGGTCGGGTTGGGTATCGGTCGGTTGTATTCTCTTCCCTTGCTATCCCTCTTATTATTATTATTGGTGGTAGCAGTAGTGATTTGTGTTATACCTATCTCAACCCATGGGAGTTACATTCTCTCGATTCTCCTCCCCATCCCTCTGGGAGCAGGGGGAGGAAGGAGGGGGGAGTGAGAGAGCAGCTGCATGGTTCTCAGTTGCTGGCTGAGCTTAAACCACAAGTGGTGAATCACTACAGACAGGCAAGGTGGGAAAGAGAGAGGGAGAACTCAATACCCGGTTAAACATCTTGTGAAATCCTGCCCTTGGCATGAGCCAGCAAGTTCTCCGGTGGGAAAAGAAAACCTGTGGGAGAAAATTTCCCATCTTTGGAGCTAAAAAAGGAATATTCCAAAGGATATTACCTGTACCTTTTCAAGCCTTCCTCTACTACCTGAGTTGGGCACCCTGTCTCCCTCTACTATTCCAGTTGGATAAACAGCCTTCTTGTATCAACAGCTAATACTGTTGAGTTAGCTGAAGGCAACACACTACGTACATGCTGCAGACAGCATTCAGCACACACTGATAATTCAGTTCTGGGTTGTGACAGTTGCACAATAAAACTTCTTATCTTACTACAAGAAAAGTAAAAACAAAGAACCCCAAAAGGCAATAGCTGAAAGTTACGTATACAAAACAAATCTTAAAATAATTTTAAATAATTTTGTTCACGTAGTCAAACAACTGAAAATGCTATTAGCAGTTGCAGGATTCCCTGCTATTTTTTCCACTTTCACACAGGAATTATGATCCAGGCCTTAGGGTTTTTCTAACTATTTTTCCATTTAAGTCTTGCCCCATTAACAGTTCCCAATAGAAGTGGGAAAAAATAAAGGGGACAAAATAATAAAGACTGTATCAATAATTAAATATCTGTCACTTTCTAATTTCTGTGTACTTGGCTTTTCCTGGTTAATGCCTTTTTAATGTTTTGTTTGTGCAATCAGCTCTTTAATAAAACATTTAATGAGATTTCATATATAATAAATATGACTAAGTATTAGTAATGAAATAACGTTTGCTAACACAGTTCTTTTTAAAATTATTGCCAAACTGCAGTATTACGGATTTTAAACGAAGAAAAACCCTAAACATCCACATACAGAATTATCACAGCATCTGTATGCCAGAAAGCTTTCTTCAAAAATGCTCTTAATAAATATTTTTAATATTGGTGAATACTGACAGAATAATAGTATGAGTCTTCATTTAGATGGAGACTAGTCTAAAAGACTTTAGTAAATGCTAACACAAACCTGAAATATGCTTTTGCCATGACAAATTAGCTTTAACGCAAAACTAACTCCAGATGGCACTGTCGTCTTACATGAAATAGTGACAACTGAAATGGTGAAAATTTGTTGGAGAAATTTTCCACCTGGCTCATTGCAGCTTTCCTAAAATTCACACGGTGAGAAGTTGCCTCTTTGGTTACACAGCAACAGTGCTATTATATGAATTGTGTGTTTGACAGCTGGTGCTGGTGGCTTTAAATGATAAAGCTCAGTTTTCAAATTGCTTTAAGACTAGTTCACAATCAGAAAAAAGATTTAAGGATTGAAAGAAAATTTAAGGATATTAGCAAGTGTACATCTGTAGAAGGAGGACAATGCAAATAATTTCTGCTTATTTTATACTTGAAAAATTGATTTATAGAACTTTAATATTGATGATATCGATAGTTTAATGAATAGTGGAAAGTAGTATTTTAGGTTCTGCAGGAAATTTAGGAGTGAGAGCACAGGGGAATTAGCTGCGTATGTGCATGTGTGTGTGATGGTCTGCGCCAGCAGCTGGAGTAGGGCTGCAGCCTCAGGAGCTGGTATGGGATCCAGGGGCCAGCTGCTGGCAGACTGGGTGTTTTAAGTCCAGCTGTTGTGAGGATCCACCTTATATACACATACACACACATGCATATATATAAAAACTCTCTACTGGACTTTCATTCCGTCCAGCCAGAGAGGGAAGCAAGATGAGGCCATTGGCACTATCTGTGTTTGTGTGAGAGTTCTAGGCATCTGTCTGTGATCTGCATGGCTGGCAATGTATATATATGTATGTATGCAGTGTATATATGTTCTCTGTGTGTGTGCCTGCTGGGACTACATCTCTAGCATCACTCATGGTTGGATGTGGAGTGGCAGCTGACTCGCCTTGGGCTGTTTGATCCAGCGTGATAAATTTTCCTCTAACATAATTAAGATCCAAATCATAAGGAGAAACAAATATGAGACATTTATATAATTTCTAGGATACTGACTAGTATTCTAATGGCTTTTAATGTGTGTTGGTTCGGGTTTTTCTGTGTCCCTTGCCTGGCTTGAATACGCAGCCTGGCCTTAGGGCCTTTCCTAGTCTTGCCTCCTGCCTATATTCTTCTGCTAGTAGTACAGAAGTAATAAGTACCCTAAAGCAGGCCTTTTTCTTCTTTTTTTTTTTACTCTTGTCTGTGCGTCTTCTTAAATTACCAGCAGGCGTGTTTGTCTGGTTTCAGTCAAGGCACTGTGCTTTTACATTACACTTCATCAGTCTCTGACTGTAGAAGCAGTCATACTTCTGTAGCTGTTCTAGATCCCTACTTAAAAGTTAAGCTCTAAGAAACTCGGGTGAGTTTTCCAGTGTATTCTTTGATTTCCTTATAAATTGTGAACTAAAGATATAGAATTATGCAATCAAATTTCATTTCTATAAACCACAGAACAAAGAGCTTTATTGCTTAATTATTTCACTCAAGTAGTGAATAAAAGAAAAAAATCATATGGTTGTGGCTTGTAGCAATACAACTTTTTTTAATAGGTAACATGATGTATTTGAATAAATACTATGTTGACCTACCTTTGCTTTCATTTTTCTCCATTTCTTTCAGTTCCTGAACAAAGAGAGACTGACTCTCTTCAAGTGGCCAACTATTATACAGCACCAGTGCTTGTATGATATACTTGTGAGACTGAAAGAAAACGCAGCATGTTAACACACTGAAGACATAACAATTATAGTAAGCATTCAAAAGTTCTGTAGGTTAGTAACTTATCAGCTACTGAGCTCAGCAAATAAAACACATAATTAATTTACAAGCTTGCACATTATAGTATTCACAAGAATCTTAAAAAATTAGTGCTAATTCCACAGATTTTAATTTAATTCCTGTGAAATTAAACAATTACTTGTGTTTATCAAGCAAAACTAAACTGGGCTATACAGCCTCAGGCTGCACTGGGGAGATTTAGACTGGATATTAGGCACAATTTCTTCACCAAAAGGGTTGTCAAGCATTAGAACAGGCTGGCCAGGAAAGTGGTAGAGTCACCATTCCTGGAGGTATCTAAAAGACACGTAGATGTGGTACTTGGTAACATGGTTTAGTGGTGGCCTTGGCATTGCTGGATTAATGGTTGGACTTGACAATCTTACAGGTCTTTTCCAAGCTAAAAATTTCTATTATTGTATTAAGATTTCCATGTAACTTTCCTATGTATGCCATGTGCAAAAACCAGAAACTTTTGTCTTTGATTTTAAGACCTACTACAGTCCTTTGAGCCCTTATACTAGCACTCCATAATGTCTTAATTTGAAGTGCAGGTGACGGGGTCCATGGGTTATTTTAAACATTGTCTGCACTGAACAGGAAATGATTCCCTTTAAAATTTGTTTTCCAAATTCTAAAGCCATTTCTGAGTCAAAGGAACACTGGAATTTATTTCTCTTTTTTATTATTATTTTTTGAATATATTGATTTGAATACATTGTTGAACTCAATTATCAGGGAAATCACAGTAGAGAAACACTTGGTGACAGAGAAACAAGAACTGCTTTAGAAAATAAATGCTGGATTATTTTTTTTTTCCTAAGATAGACAAATATTACTATATAATGTCAAGAAAAATCCACACTTTTGACATCCCTCTCTGAGAAACCTGGCTCAAGTAGCAGCTCTTCTGTGTGTGTTACTAAAGCCTTGCTGACTGGCAATAGGTGTTTCTCTATTAAAACTATTAAAGGTAGCCTTTTCTTACATCAAATTTCACAGAAAACTCATATTGAAGCATCAGAAGTTTAACTTAATTTCTGGTAGCTTTTGGCCCTTAGCTGAAAATTATGCTATACTTGACTTGGATTTGGCAAATAAAGACCAAATAAAGATTAAAGTATCACCTTGATTTGAAACCAAAAATGACCCCTTCTTATTTGTTTACCCATACATGTACATTATCCCTCAGCATACCAGATATCCATTTTACCAAAAGAATTATCAGTACCCCTTAATTGCTTGTTTGTTTGTTTCTGTTTTGTTGTTGGTTTGGTTTATTTTTCCCCCCCCAAATCCCAGTGATTTGGAATTTCTTACTTCTTGTGGACTTCCATCCTTGTTTTGAAAGCTTTCCAAGACAGAAGATTCATCTTCTAATGTAGGTGGACCTTCTCGTACATGTCCTGCCTTCAAAGAAGTTTTGGTGTCCTTTGAAGATGAATTATGAACTTTTTTTTTTGATACTTTCACTTCTGATTCCTTCCTTGTACTACTTTGACTAATTTTGCTTGCTGCAAGATTAAATATGTCAGTGTTAATTTCCAGAAATACTATGAAATGTTGGTATGAGGTAAACAGATACCATAGTCAATATTCACACATGTCATAGTCAATAATGCTCACAAGGGTCCAACTGAAATTGCTTATTTCAAATACTATCCTGATTTTATTCTGCATGCAAATCACAAATCTCTTCAAAATAAATAATGAGAAATTTGAAAGACTGCATATATAACTGCTGTTACTGTTTATAAAGTGTATAATTTTACCCTCTTCAAGCCCCACACTACTTTCCTGCACTAACCATGACAGCCTATGCTATATATTACATAATACAGATACGTTTGTGCTCTCAACGATGGGGTCTCTGTGTAACTAATCTAATTTAGTAAGTTGTGCACGCCTGTGGAAGGAGGGGAGAAGTGCATTGGCCACAATTCTGGCAACTCCTACCCTTACAGAAGTCTCTGATGTCAACCTGGCACAAAGATCATAGCTGGCTGAGGTTTAGAAAAAGCCAGTCTTGAAAGGAGCTATATAATTATTTGTGGCCTCTAATTTCAAGGAAGGTATACAGGGAATAACTGTGAAACCAGGAACGTGCTAAAGAAGGGCTATCATGGAAGTATTAATCTAGAAAGTGTATATTTGTGTTCATTTCTAAAGCCACTGAAATCTTTTTGACTTCACTGAGGACAAGAAGCCTTTACTCTTCCCAAGGTATATTGAAGAAGCCAAGGATGATACTGTATCATCACAAGACTTCAAAAGAAAAAAGTAGTTTCACGTGTTTTGACAAAACATCCAGGAGTTAACAGAAGCTGACAGGACTAGCAGACCAGATTCAGCAAAATTTACTGGTGGTGTGCCAGTGTATAAGTGCCAAATAAAATGTAAAGTGTGCCACTAGAAACTCAAAGGGAGCTATGAAATATTGTTTCTTATGGAAGTCAAATGCCAACGATAACTTGCTATCTCATCTTTCCTCTGTGTAAGGCAGTGCTCCCTTTTTCCTAAGAAAACTAGAAGTCAGGAAATGAAAACAGGAACCTTTGCAGAAATGCTTTCTTCAAGATACCTTAACCTCCTAATCCCAAGCTATGAGTTGCTCTTCTGCATGACATTCAGAATGTTCTTTTCTATCTCTGTGAAAAACTGCTGCAAAGAAATAATTTGGTTTCTAAATGGAAGAATAACGCGACACACAGACATTTTCGAAACGGTTAACTTGCCTTTAGGCAACCATTTGCAATATTTGCATAAAGGTTTCTAGTCAGGAAGGATTTTCAATGCCTACTTGAGCACTGTTATCAAGGAACAGTGCAAATGATTTACAAAAAGGTGGCCTCAAAGAAATGAGTCCAAGTAAACGTACTCCCTCTTGTAGTCAAGAGAGGAGAGCTCCCCTCCAGAAGGTCAGATGTCTGGGCTTTGGGAGCTGCGTGCTGCTATCTGAAAAAGCCTATCTCTACCTATCAAGGTAGGTGGGTTTCAAGGGAGGTTGTATTTCTTCAGCTATGATCAGCTTTCACTGTCCTTCTCCTCTCTCTCCTAAACCTGAAGAGATTAAGAAATAAAAATTCTATAATGTTTTGTCCAGAGGACAATCTTGCCATGAAGATAGTTCAGAATGCTGAATCCTCCATACTGATTCTACTTAACAATCCATCCATAATCATTCTGCTTTCCATGCTGCAAAGATGACTTGTAGAAGTTCCCAAAAATCCATCAAACATCCAAAATAATAGTTCTAGCAATTGTCACCAGGTGGTGCTGTGACACCAAATCACTTTTCTTCCTACCTGCATAAATACCCAGTCTTGGTTTCCCTAAGCAAAGCTCTGATTAGAAGAAACGACTATCTACCTTTGGTTCCAGATTCAAACACAAGATTTCTGAGCATGCTTTTTATACTTCGACACTGGATTGTACCAGACTGCTACAATGGAAAATAAAAGGATTATGAGCATCCTCTTCCCCATCTGTGCTTACAGGACTGCTGTGCTTGTACCAATAAAATGAGTTGTACTTGCAACATGTTAATATGTAACTCCTTTATTGACAAGTGAATGTTACAGGTCCCTGTCGTTTGCTGCACCTCAGAGAGGTAAATATATTCCAAATCAAGTGGTTTAATGCAGTTCTTTAGCTATAAAAGAAATTTAGAAACCATCTGTGACTGTAGATGAATTAATTATGGGTGGGACAGCGGAATAATGTTTTATTGGGGATACTTGCACAATAAGGTCACTTAATATCACTTCTGGCAACACAGTGATCAATTCTATGAGAGACAGAACGTGTGATTCTGAATAAATCTCAAATGTGAAGATTAATATTTCTACACTAATGACCTCTGGTAACAAACTTGGAGTTGAGGGAATAGGTATTTTCCAGTGAACTTCCCAAAATTTCAGGTTATTTTAGAGTTAGAATTCTAGTACAGAAGGACTGCATAAAGTTTGCTTAAGGATAACTTAGCAGCCTCCAAGAACCGTGAAGCTGTATCTGTGTCTGAAAAATAGAACAATGCAACAATTAAAACAAAGAGGATGGAGAAGATGAGTGACTAAGCATGCCATTATGCATTTGGACACTTTTTATTGGGGCTGTTCTATACATTTACTATCAGTATTTAATGCAGAAGTCTTTTCTAAGGAGCTAGACATGATGAACATGATCCTGCCCCTCTACTCTGCTCTTGTGAGACCTCACCTGGAGTATTGTGTGCAGTTCTGGTGTCCTCAACATAAAAAGGACATGGAACTGTTGGAACAAGTCCAGAGGAGGGGCACGAGGATGATCAGGGGACTGGAGCACCTCCCGTATGAAGACAGGCTGAGGAAGTTGGGGCTGTTGAGCCTGGAGAAGAGAAGGCTGCGTGGAGACCTCATAGCAGCCTTCCACTATCTGAAGGGGACCTATAGGGATGCTGGGGAGGGACTCTTCGTTAGGGACTGTAGTGACAGGACAAGGGGTAACGGGTTAAAACTTAAACAGGGGAGGTTTAGATTGGATATAAGGAAGAAATTCTTTCCTGTTAGGGTTGTGAGGCACTGGAATGGGCTGCCCAGGGAGGTTGTGAGTGCTCCATCCCTGGCGGTGTTCAAGGCCAGGTTGGACGAAATAAATTGCCACACTACCCTCACTAAAGTGGAGGAAGTTTCTTTCATGAAACTGACTTCTTGGCAAAGATCACAGTCTGAAACATGATAAGGTGAAAGGAACTAGATGATCTTGAGGTCCTTTCCAACCCTAACTATTCTATGATTCTATGAATGATTCAAAAGGGATTAAAGTAACTTTAAATTACCAGAAATTATTTGTATCATAGCACATAAGAATAAGAGATAGAAGCCTAAGTGTGTGTCTGATTTCTGAGGATATTTTGTAAAGTTCTTCTTGCCTATGCCCTCTGCTAGTCTGTCAAAGTCAAAATGTCCCTCTTACGTATTCTGACCCATTCACCATCTTCCAGCATCTGTTGGAACCCATTTATATTCTCTTCCACCTTATCATGTTTCAGACTGTGATCTTCGCCAACAAGTCAGTTTCATGAAAGAAACTTCTTCCACTTTAGTGAGGGTAATGTGGCAATTTATTTCAAGAACTGTGATGCTGACACTAATCTGAGCTATTTTACAGCCTTCCTGCTGTTATTTCCATCAGTCCACTAATAAGCTTATTAATCCATTCCCACATTCCAAAAGCAGTACCCAAAACAGCTATTGATTATCTTGGTAACTCAGAATTATGACAGCTTATCCTTGAGATCCTTTAAAAACATAACATTGTCATCTAATGAATGATTTTAAGAGCATGGTCTCCACAGTATTTAATTTTGCATTTCTGGTTATAAGGTGCAGTTGAGACAAAAATCAAGACGCTTCATAAACATGATCAGATTATTAGAAATAATACAAAAAAATTGGAACTTTAGATGAAACATTCTCCTAACGGATGTTAGAAAACTACACAGTTCAAAATAGTGGTGATGAGCACATAAAATATGCTATTTTGGGCTCTACTGAAGCAATACAATGCAGTATTTGAAAAATTTGTCTTTGCCTCAGGTTTCGAATATACTCAAACAGGCAGAAACTCATAGATCTACAAAAGATTTATTGCATAAAAGTCTTCATAAAAGGACTGAAGACTTTAATATCTTACAACATTGATGTATAGTGGTGTCCATGGAGAGTACAGTAGCTGACTTGTTTGCTTCTAAACAACTGCTCTACTTAAGCAAACTTGTAATGCTTATGAATAATACGATTTTCAAAATGAAACCCCATAGATATAGTGAAAAATTAAGAATAGTATACTGTCTTACTAATAAAATTGGAACAGCTTAAGAAGTAAAGTGTACAGAAAAGAGGGAAACAAACTAAAATCGTGAAAGAAGTTAAGATGGCATGACAGTAGCATCTGCAATCTATTACATAAAAGATGGTACTTCATTTTTGTTAAAGATTACTTAAATACCACAGGGACATTTATTGAAAATGTGCCTAAGAATTATGTACCTCATTCAGCTGTATTTATTGTTCCTGAATAGTAAAATTAAATAGCACTTCAAAATCAAATGTCAATCAACTGCCCGAGAGTACTTTCATATAGCAAAATTTTCATTCCTGTTTTGCTTTAACTTCTTTAAAAAGCAGCAAAAGTTAAAGCTTTTGCTTTAGCCCCAACTTTATCAAACAACAAAAATGCCAACAGCAAACAGCTAATACTGTCTGATGGTAGCTCTTGAGTACTGAGTTCATTAGAACTAACTTCTGAAAGCCTGAAGTGAAGCATGGAAGAGGATGCCTGGATAACCTAACTGCCATCTGGAGTGTGCAGGAAGTTACCTCACTACATCAGAGGGGGATGATGGCAGAGTATTGCTACAGCCTCAAGCTGAAGGCTCTCTCCATGAAGTCCAGTTGTAAATATGTACCTCCTTAGTTGGACAGCATATCCAAGGAAAATAGATTATTTGTGTATCATCAAATAAAACCCCCAAACTTGAGCCTTCTCTACTAATTGATACCACAGGGTCACAGGAGGCTGAGCGAGGCTGGAAGACACGTCTGGAGATAATTTAGTTTAATTCCATTGCTAAAATGAAGGGTCAGATAGGGCAGCTTGCTCATGGCCACATCCAGATGAGTTTTGATTATCTCCAAAGATGAAGACTCCAAAACCTCTCTGGGCAACCTGTTCCAGTATCTGGTATCCTGAGTGTAAAAATTAAAACCCTAACAAAACCACAAGCCAAACAACTCCACCCTCCAAATCAGCTTTTCTAATGCTTAAATTTATTTTCTAATTTTCAGGTTTTGCCCATTTCCTCTCGTCTTATCACTGGATTCCACTGTAAAGAATTTGACTTCATTTTCTTTACCTCCTTGCCCCTTATCTCTGTATTTACATGCTGTGAGGCTTGGATGTAAAATAGATTTAGAATGTTGGCTTGCTGAACTACAGAGAGTCAGTTTTAATTGGTGCTAGTTGGATTTTTCTTAGCTACAATCACAAGTTTCGAAGTACTTTGAGACAATACATGAATTTTAGCATACTTAGGAAAAGTGACCTTTGAACACATACTGGTTCTCACCTTTAACAAGAGCTGAGCTGACAAGAATGCAGTGTAATAAATGGCAATTAAAAAACAAAGAAACAAGAAAAAAATTGAGCAAATAAACTTCTCAAACGTTCAGCCAAAAATTATTATTTGCTGTAATTTTCAAATAAATTTGTCTCAAAAGAAATTTTGTTTAATTCAGGTGTTCCCATAACATATAACTTTTTCTCAGTATTTCAGTTACTATCACAAAGCACTGACAATAGTATAATAGCAAAATGGGCATTTATGCCCTTTATACCAACTTTGCAAGTCTAGGGAAAGTAGCTCTTCCTTCAGTGTCTTCTGTGAATATCATTGTGAAACCACAGCAGAGATACAGTCAAAACAGTAGAGTTTTTCTTAAGGATAAATATTATATAATTTATTAAGTATATTTTTCCTTGTACTCTGGGCCTCATATGCTGAATGATAAGCCAATAAAACATGTGCTGCTGCTAAAAGGAGTGATGCTCAGGACTGCATTTAAACCATAAGGCTTTAAACCTGTGAATTACCTACCAGGTTCCACGGTCTGGGCATCTGTTTCCTAACAGCCAAAAATTTTTGAACCTTAAGATCAAACAAAGGCAAGCTCTTGAAAAATGAAACATTTCAATTCTCAAGGACAAGATGAGCATACGCAGAAAAATTTTAAAAACTGAGAAGCTACTTCAATTATCCACAAAATCTTTAGTCAGTTATAAAAGACGATCAAAAGACAAAGGAAGAAAATAAGGCTGGACACCTTATTTCAGTTAGTCTTTTCAGTACCTTTCCTCATTGATGAGGATGAAGGACTCCTGTTCATTGCTTAAAAATTAAGCCGATTTCACTTGATCACAAAGCAATTAAGGATTCATGGAAAAAATAGAAAAAAAAAAATTCTGTGATTATCTAAAGATACTGTAAGAGTGCATAACCCTCAGTGAATAAAATTATCAAATACAGAATACAATACTTACACTGAGAACTCAAAAGCATTTCATTACTCAAGAAATTAAAAGCAGGGATGACTGCCTGTCCCTTTCCCGTGACACTCAAAATTTCCTCTTCATTATCTAGGACTTGTAGTTTAATGAACACATCTGATTTAGAGGTTTGTACCTGCACTGTAGCAATATGTGATGCTGTGGCTTTTACTGAATACCTGAAGAGGAAGAAAAAAATTACAGCAATATAACCAACTATCCAACTATGCCAGAACATTCTTTCTTAGGAAAGTGCCTAAATGTTGTGCTGACCTGGAAGTAATACTTAAACTTGAGTTTGTAGTCAATCGTTTTCCCACAATTCGGTGGGCTAAACTTCCTGTAGTAAAGTTGAGTGAAGTGAATTTATGATAAAAGTAAGTGCTGCTGCAAAATATTTCTTTTTTCACTGCCTTATCTAATAACCACATATATATTTTCCCTCCTGTGGTATTACTGTTTGTTGAAAAACATGGTTAGCCAGATTAGGGAACTATTTCATTTAAATAATCCATTAATTAGAAATATTAGTACCAATTGTCAGGAGTAGAATACCTAAAAAAAATAAAATAAATAAATAAATAAAAAAAAATCAAGCTTCATGTCTCCTCCACACCTGCAAAATCTTGATTTTAATACATTTAACCCCCCAAACTACTATGGAGTTTCAGTAATTGACATATGGATAAGATTTCAAGATTAAACTTAGAGAAATGCAAAATATTGTTATTATGATTTTAAAGCTATGGCCTGTGTACTTCATACTTGATCTTCATTAGGCAATGGCAATATTTCAGAAAATAAGAAATGCTAAATTTCGTATTGCACATTGATGGCCCCAAAAATTCTGAACTTTGCCTTACAATCCTCCCCTTCTAAGAGAGAGAAAAGAACATACTTTTTTTTATAGGTATGGTCCATATAAAAAAGCAGAATTTAATCATTCTCCTCTCAGTATTTACCTGAACATTATGTGCTTGTCATTGGGTATGTAATACTCTTTAATTTCTTTAATAGAATAGACATTATTTACAGCATCACGAGAGAGAAATGGGAGTGGAGTATGAGAACCAATGAGCCGGAGCCTCCATCTTCCAGCTGCCACAGGTAGGTCACCAGTCCGTGCTTCAGCCATAAATGTGTATCCTTTCTGAAAGGATAGTAAGCATAGTATTAAATGAAATTAATCTCATTTTTATGAAAATGTTGATTTAAGAAAAAAATCTGTATTATTTAAAAAATTAAATAAATTAATTAAAAATGCAGCATAATTAATAACCCTGATGCAGATTTGTCTGCTCTTTATGAAGCCCAAGAAGAGGAATATGGGGAACAAGAATATAATTATATTTGATTTTATTTTGTATTTGAAAAAAAGAAGGCAATGTATTTCATTATTTGAAAGGCAGGGGCAGGAAAAAGGGATATGGTGAGTGCAATATCAGTTGCTATATAACAGGGGAACTCTGGATTAAGTCCCTTCTTCAAGTTCTCTAACATAAAATTTCATATTCCACCCAAGAAATAGTCCCAATGAAAATTCTTTGAAAGGTTTTCTCTCTTGGCAGTGTTTGAAATTTCAGTTAAAGGAAATCAGTATTTACCAGTAAAAAACCTTTGCTGAAAAAAATTATAATAACTATTCTATTGCTCTATGATTCTATGGTTGTGATTTCTGGACTATGCAATAATGCAGGGTTGTGGCTTCAGTACTACTGAAAATTTAGAATGAAAGTAAAAGAAATTATTCTCAATTCCAATTTGTGCAGTTGTAACTGCAAGGCACTTTACACCCTTAACATTACAAGGTAATGGCAACCATTCAGTTACGAGTCAGAAGAACTCATTTAAATAAGTTAGTTAAGCGTACAGTTAAGTCCCCCCTGTTCATAACAAGCACACATGAAAACTTAAAGGAATCTAGGCAGATATTAAAATGATTTCTGGCAGCAGAGCAAAGCACTTTATGGTGTATACCTGTTTATAAAGATAACATGCAATCTTAATGTTCACTACAAATATGCAGAAAAATTTGACTGAAGATAAAATGTTTGAGCAGGCACTTTCTGAATACTGTAAGGAATAAGCACAATAACTGAATTTTGCAGCTGTTAGGAACACTGAGTAATCATCAGTCACTACTATTAAGTTACGAAACAGATCTAGAGAACACCATCAGATTTACATCTCTTTCTGAAAAACCTGTGAAAGGTTTCATCACCTAACTGTAATGAAGTTGATACAATTGGCAAACTTGATTGTAGGTAACATGTAAACTTGTTACAATTCACTATCGAGTAAGAAAGGGTTGCTATCTAATGTACCACTTACACTAACTTTCTAGTGAAAATTATTTCCATATGTCCTTCTATAACTAATCAAGACAAATAACTGATCAGCATCCTGATCAGTATCCAGAAATTGACTTATACTTTCTAGACTAAATACGTTGTTAATGATGATTTCTTAAATTCTTATCCTGTTAGCCGGCTGAAGCTTGAGAAATACTTATCTCTATCCTTTCTACAATCTGTTCAAAAGGCATATATATATATATATATATGAATAGCAAAGAAAATAGAATAAAAAAAACCCAAAACATAACAAACAAACAAAACACCAAACAAAAACCAACATCTTCCTGCACCTAAAAAAGCCCCAACCCCACAAAAAAAAAAACCCCAAACAAACAACACAAAACACAAAACCAAACAACTGTATCAGCAGTAAAAAAAATTACCATGGAAGAAGAAGAAATTAATGCCAAAAAAAATCCATATAATGCAAAGCAAATAGTTTCTGTCTAGATCATAATGTCTGCAGAAAGAAGGTAGACATTACTGCCAGTGTGCAAATTTTATCCTTATTGTCAATCATTCTGAAATGAATTTTAATGTGTTCCAGGAGCATCTCTGCAGCAGAATAACAATATCTGTTGATAGGATTTACTTTTAGCTCTGTTGTAAATAGCTGATTGATACATAGTTTTGAAGCAGAACAACTAACTCTTCTGTAATAATACTGACGTTTAGGAATTCAAGCATACTGCATAATTTCTTGCTTGATGTACTATATCATTGACTATTTTCACAAAATACTGTTAAAAAGTTAACAGCCAGATTAAAATAATACCACTGTATTTTTCTTTCATAAAAATATCATAGCGCCATGTCAAAACATCAATAGAGCTCTCAACAGTTTTTGCAGGTCCACTGAAACAGTGAAATATTTACAACTAGGAAAACCAAGCTAAATTGTACAGTATAAGGTTATGTTCTTACTGAGAAACTCAGTAGCGTGGTTAAGAAATGTAATTAGAACAGTTGGAAAAATACAGAATACCTGCACAATTCTGTTTTAATACTCTTAAACCATAATCACTTTTTTACTGATATTAATCAAATTAATGTTATAAAACTTAAGTTGTGAGTTTAAAGAACAATAACATCTGCTTTAAGAGGGGTCTTCCTCAGTAAGGAAGGATAGGAATAAAATAAAAACGGCCATTATCATTAGTTAATGACAGAATGACTGAACCTATCATGCTGTACTAAGGAAAAAAAACCCCGAATGTACCAGGTGGGGTAACGCATAACAAAATAAACATTTCCAATATTAAAACCACTGTAGTGCATGAAGTTTTGGTAAGGTCTTATTTGGAATACTGCGTATCATTTTGACATCTTTAGCCAAGAAAGATATGTGTTAATGGGAGGAGGTCTGAGAAAGAATTAGTAAAATCAGGGAAATTGAAAACCTGCCTTGCAAGACAGAACTAGACAGTTCTACCCTGTTAAGCAGGCCAGATTCTGGTTATGAAATCTGAAGCAAATCTGAAGCTGTGATTGTTCTTTCCACAATCCATCACTTTCCTTAAAAGCAGTAAGTAATGTTCACCATTGAGATTTCTTCAAGCACCCTGCCACTTGCCATTGTCAAATGTTGAATTTTCCTGTCTGGTGGAATCTACACCCCACCTCTAAGGATCCCAAATTAGTTTTGAGAGCAACCCTTCTTATTTAAGCCGATTCCCCCAGCAGTAGCAAACACATTCAACTAATATTCCCTATAAACACTAGATAAGGCAAATTCATTCTAGTGCAAAAATAGAAGAAAGGTCTGATGAAACTGGAAGTTACAAAAGAAAGACAAGAAAACTTCTACAGTGTTAGGCTATAAATGATGTCAATTCCTTGTTATTGACAGATGAGACTGAGAAGGCTAAAATGTGAACATGTCTTCACTAAAAGATCAAACTGTGAAAATGTGGGTAGAATAGTTAATATTAGCGGTAATGTTACGGAGGTCAGAGGTAGGCCAGAATAGGAAGAGTAGTAACTGATTATACAGATAAAACAAGGGTTTGGATTAGTTAGTCTGATGAACTTCTGAACTGTCTGAAGGATATTAAACAGATTAAATGAATCACAAATCTCTTTAATTATGTTAAATTATGTTTGATATCTGATGGAGGACAGATAAGGCTCTGGAAGAGTACAGAACTGCAGCGCTGTGTTTTTTTAGATGGACAAAGTTGTCTAGAAAATTACCAGTCAGTATAACTCCAATGGCTGAAAACATAATGAAGTAACTAATAAAACTCCTTGCAACCCCCTCGACATAGCAAAAAGACTGAAAAAGCAAGTCCTATCAAACCAATCAAGCTTCCTTCTGTAGGAAAGCACACTATAGGAAAGGAGGAGACACCTGCCCCTGTCTCTTTGATCATTCCTTCAAGCCTATGGAAATGATGTCATAATGAAGAAACTAGGGTGGCTGTTGGACATCACATCCAGAAAGTACATATTAAAGGCTCCTTTTGGAAGCGCAGGATGCAGTCAGTGAAATTTCAAAGATCTAACCTGATTCCATTCAACATTTTTATTAATAATGTGGACGGTGAAATGAAGAACATACATGTTTAATTAGCTGATACCACTAAGGAGGATTGTAACTTTCGATAAGAGAAAATAAGAATTCGAGATTATTTTAAACTAGGGAAATGATCTGAAAAACCAGCATTAAAATCAGTGGTGAAATAAACTATATTTAGTCAAGAACAGACTACAGGATTCAGTTCTTCAGGAAAGCACCTAGCGTTACATGACTCAACAATGGTGTTGTACAATAAGACAAGCATCACAGTTGGACATAGTAGCAGAAGTAAAGCCCCAAAATATGTAAGCTTATAATTCCTTACTCATTTGTATGGCCACAAGTTAATCCTTGATGCAAAGTTTAGTGTGCTCAGTGTTGGGCATAATAAACAAGAAAAAAACCAACAGCAATCGGAAAGAGTCCAGAGGAGGGAGTAATCAAGAGTGCACAATATGCAACTTGCAAAGAAAGACTCAGCAAACTGTCTTGTTTAGTCTAAACATAAAAAGGCAGGAGGACAGGAAGCTATGATGATGCTTTAAAAATACAGTTATGCTTTTAAAAGCAAACTACACTAATGCTTCTGAGGTAACATACAGGCTTTGAGGGGGAGCACATCTATATTGCCAACAGCACAGGGAAGTTGGATGATATTCCTCCATTAGCATTAGTAAAAAACATTTAAGAAAATTAAGGCTATTCCTTCACTGTAAAAGGTTTAGCAGAGATGCAGATCAGTGACAGTCTCTGTTCAAACTTGCTAAAAAATAAGGGCTGCTTCTAAGTAGAACATCATGATATAGCTAAAAATGTCCACAGAATTTGCTTAATTGTTATTATTTTAAAAATTATACTTTTCACAACACCACTTTGTATTTACCTTATTTTTGGGATAAACACAAGGTGCCACTTTAAAAAAGACATGGGGCATTTCCTCCAGTGTGTCATTATCAACAACATGAAGTCTAAAGGAAGGGAGAGTGGTATACACCTTTGGCACTATAAGCATGTCTTCTGGAACAAAAAATATTTCTCTAAAAAAAAAGTAAAATTATAATTATTTCACAAATAAAATGAGTTGTGTAGTGTAACACAAAGTAAAAGCATGTATTTGAAACAGACTTATGTAAAACTACATTTTTGAAGCAGGTTAGTGAAAAGCCACAGCGTATCACTACTACTTCCTCGTAATAGTTCTATAGGGCTGTATGAAACTCACCTAAAAAGCATAAACCATGTATTTGGTGGCTGATCAGTGTACGATCCATTATAGTCAGCAAAAGACATCTTACACCATTCATCTTCATAACAAGGAAACTTTTCAATTGACTTACAGTTTCTTTTAAACATTTCTCTGGAAAGCATAAATCAATATAAATATTTGAATCTAATCAGGAGGGCATATATATTTGGACTTTAATTTCTGCTAAGCATAAAGAACACTGCTTCGTGCATGAATGTAAAACAATGATATAAAATGTGTTATTAAAATTCCTCTAGTAGGTGTTCACTCTCAAAAAAGAACAACTCAGGTAGGAATCAGCTCTTTAAGATCTAATGGCTCATAATGGCCAATATTTAACAAATATTTCTATCAGCCAGTCTAACCATAAGTACAGCTGCATTGAATAGCCCAAAATGTTATGGCTCCTACAAAATTTTACTTTCCTTCTTTTTTAAATTATTTAATAAATATCAGTTAGAAATTCCATTTATGTATATTAAGCTGTTATCTTAAAGCTGTGTCATCATTAGGAGATCAAAAACCCCTTTACTTAATTTTAAAATTGTTTTGAACAAGAAAGGAATAAAACCAAACCCAAATAAATTTAAAATGGAATGAAATACACTTCTTTCACACAGGAAGGACCCTAAGACTGTAAATTCAGAAGTTATTTGTAAGGCAAATAAGCTCAGGGGTGTTACGATGTTCTGCAAAGTTACAGCTAGCCTCACTGGCACCTGACACCATGAATTTTTATTTAGCACATGCAGTATCAAAAATTAATGTTTCTCTGGACAAAGCAATGTGAAGATCAGCTACAGCATTTACTGACATGTGAACAGGTTGTTTGGTGAAGGATAGAAGATGGATAATAGGTCTCATTCCATCTTTTAGCTCTTTCCAGTGATTTTCTCTGGAGATTGAGTGAAAATTCCTACACAGAGGTGAAGGAAAGCATATCCTTTTCCCTGCCGTTCCTTCTGTCTTGCATTATTCTTTAACTACCTGATTTCTGCACTGAACAGTATTGTTTACTAAATATGGGTTTTCTGCTATCTTTTAATTGCGCTAATTCAAAGTTTGGTTTATATGGTTTACGTAAAAGAGCTTAAAGAAATCTCACAACATCCATTTTTGTTGATGGCTGTCTTTTGTGTCAAGTACGAACATATTCAAATTGTTCTATTGCAAAAGTTTTATCCACGGATTTGGACAATGCTACTCTGATGTTCTTTTATTCCTGGTACAGTGACTGGAATTACAGAAACAATCTCCACATTCATGTTTTTAGCAATGGTAATAGCTGACCTTGACATTTAATTAAGGTGAATCACACAGTGGATGCAAGTACTGCCAGAAGTAACTTAAAGCAGAACAGTTTGAAATTTTAGACATGAAGCCTGGCAAAGGTTCCTTACACTACTGATAAAGAGCACACAGATAGAAAAAGCCCCTCAGAAACCTCAGATCTTTAATTCATTGAAAATGATAGTGGGAAAAACATGATGAGCTTACATGGGATGCATAATGAGAAACAGGTGGTAACCCTAGCACAAACCGAGGTTTTAGGACATTTTAAACTGGTGTCTGTGTTGTAAAATGCTACTGCTTCTGGCATCCAGAAGTCTGGTGTCAGAAAATGGGAAAACTTCCCCTAAGCTTCCCAAACTCCTGCATGTGATTTTATTGGCCAAGGTGCTAGCTTGTTATATCAAATGTAAGTTTGTTGGCAGTTAAAAAATGAAAATCACATTAGTATGGTTTTAATACTGAAATGTATCGCCAGGGGCAATGCCTAAGAATCAGACCCGTAAGTTTTAGAAGTCTGGAGGTAGACTGAAAACTGGATTAGAAAAAGGATTAGAAACACTAAAAAGTGAAATAAAATTACACCCCATATGAGTGTTCCTGAAATTGCTGGTTATGAGGAGTAAGGACTTATACCCACAGCCAGTAATTATTGCCAGTTCTCACTCCTCACCCCTGGCAGAACTAATCTACTGCTAGATCAGTTGTGTGATGTGACACTTGCAGAGAGATGTTTGGAAGGACTTAATGAAAATACATGATTCCCCAAGTGTGTCGTGCTTGCAAATGACTTAAGAAAGTTGAAATGAGAACAGCTATCTTGCAAAAGTTGTAACTAAATACCAATGAAAGCATCTTCCTAGAAATACATCTATCAAGCAAGCACTACAAACAGACCTACTGATGTTATAAACTGTGGTATAATTGCATAGTATAGCTACCTCCTTCCTAATGTCAACTAGGACTCCTTAACAGATAGAGTGAATCAAAACGCTTCTTTAAATCAACTGGTTAGCTGTTTAGCTAAGGAATCAGTATCAGATTTATACTTATGAAACAGCCTTTACGATATTAAGAAATTAAATACAGGAGAAAGGTAACAGTTTAGCTCGAGCTGTAGAAAAAAAGCCTGCAACACGCATACCTGTTACAATTAGATTTGCTAGTTTTAGTCATTTAGGCCACACAGAAAAAAGCACAGGATGTCTCCACTAAAAACAACAGAGTTTTGTAATTTTAAAACTAGTAATGCTCTTACCATATTCATTTTGTGAATCAGCAATTTATGTCAATTCTATGGTACTGCTTGCAATAAAAAGATTTATTTCGTGATTACCTTAACAACATTACAGCACACTGTTCAAAATTTAACTCAGTCGCAGTCCACAGGTTTTGCAATGTTTCTTTGACATTAGTGTTTTCTTTAGTACCTGGAAATGATAAAATAAGTTAGAAAATAAAGTATCTAACTTTTGTGTTGTTCTAAATATACACCTACCAAATACTTGTGAAAAATGCCACTCGTACAAGTAAAGTGTCTTATGAATCACTAGTTTTTATTTGGAATTTTACAGAAGTCTCACTGAGCTGAAAACTAATTTCTCCTTTGACAGAGGAAATGTTACTCAGCATCACCTTTGTACTTTTCAGCACTCCTACAACTGCAAAAATGATGTGGCCAGTTATTTTCTCTAATTTACATTTTTTTCACTGTAACGTTGCAGTGATATGACATGATATCTGTCCTTGGAGAAGATGCTGTTCACCTCCCAGCAGCTTTCATTTGCAGATACTATGAAGAAGTAGGTATGTGCCTAGGCAGTCTGTGTAGCTAAAAAGAAAAGAATTGGGCAACTCCAGCAGGTAATCCATCCCACCCAGGTTTGATACCTCTCAGATGACAGGACGTGTCATCTCAAGCTGTCTACTATCCACACGACACAAATGAAGACTGGACAACTAGTTTAGACCTATTGTTTAACTTTTCAAGACTGAAGTTAGGAGGAATCCTTCTTTATTGCATGACAGAAATCGAGGGAGAAAAAAAGAAAAAACGGAAAAGAAAAAAAGAAGGGGGTAGAGTAGTAACGCTTTACTGCAATAACAAGTCAAAAATATATACAATAGGGAAAAGGGAGAAAAGAATAGACTGACTGAAAAAAAACCCCAACACAATAAAGCAGTGTGAAGATAAAATCAGAATTAAAGGATTAAAGGTAATAAAAACATTAAGAAATCAGAAGAAGACAGTCACAGACAATGGAAGAAAAGACTTGGGATGCTCACATAGTGCTCAAATGACAAAAAGCTAAAATCTAAACTTCAAAATAACAGCTTCTGGCCTCTAGGATTTGTAGGAATCAGTACTGCTACTTGAAGTTTACAAAAATTTCTATGTAAATACAAATAGAGGGCACTAGACTACTTAGCAGGAAAGCTTAAGACAGACTGGGCTACAGGTGACAGTTTGGAGAGAGGTAGCACCAGATTTACTAATGAGGAGATGAATGTACAAAAGATAGCTTGAAGAGATCATCTGCTGCAGGTTAAATATATAGGTGAAAGAACTCGAGCAATGATGGTAAATTAAGAAGCATCCAGAACGGGGATGGCTTACTAAGGAGGGAATGTGTATCTCACAACTGAGCAGTTTTCTTTGTCACAATCCTTCGATATTCATACACTGTGAGGCTAGAAGGAAATGCTGATCTAACTTCTGTGTAACAGTCCTGTAACATATCAATTGCTATTTCATCATATATAAATGATCGATCCTCTCCAAATTTGATGAGTAACTGTTTGATTTTAAAGTTTTCAGCAGTACAACACAAATTTTGGTTTATTCCAATAAATCATGGAATCATAGAATCATAGAATAGTTAGGGTTGGAAAGGACCTCAAGATCATCTAGTTCCAACCCCCCTGCCATAGGCAGGGACACCTCACACTAAACCATGTCACCCAAGGCTTCATCCAACCTGGCCTTGAACACTGCCAGGGATGGAGCACTCACAGCCTCCCTGGGCAACCCATTCCAGTGTCTCACCACCCTAACAGGAAAGAATTTCCTCCTTATATCCAATCTAAACTTCTCCTGTTTAAGTTTTAACCCGTTACCCCTTGTCCTGTCACTACAGTCCCTGACGAAGAGACCCTTCCCAGCATCCCTATAGGCCCCCTTCAGATACTGGAAGGCTGCTATGAGGTCTCCACGCAGCCTTCTCTTCTCCAGGCTCAACAGCCCCAACTTCCTCAGCCTGTCTTCATACAGGAGGTGGTCCAGTCCCCTGATCATCCTCGTGGCCCTCCTCTGGACTTGTTCCAACAGTTCCATGTCCTTTTTATGTTGAGGACACCAGAACTGCACACAATACTCCAGGTGAGGTCTCAGAAGAGCAGAGTAGAGGGGCAGGATCACCTCCTTTGACCTGCTGGTCACGCTGCTTTTGATGCAGCCCAGGATATGGTTGGCTTTCTGGGCTGCGAGCGCACACTGCTGGCCCATGTTCATTTTCTCATCGACCAGCACCCCCAAGTCCTTCTCCGCAGGGCTGCTCTGAATCTCTTCTTTGCTTAGTTTAATATCTACAAAAATCTAGGGAGGGTTGTCTTTCCTCTGCTTTTTAGTACCCTATGTGCCAACTAAGTCATTACTTGGCACATATGAACCTAACCCTCTTAGTATAAGAGATCAGTGATTCAACTATAACATGCATTATATACATATACATATAATTATATATACATTGTATTTCAGTTCATTTTAACTAGACATTAATTAGTAACAAAATCTTTAGAGTAAGTATCTGAATAAGATGAAGTATGAAACATTCTTTAAAAGGCATTTTTAAAAGACACACCTGGTTTTCTGCTGTTCAATACTTTCCTAACATATGTCCCTCTCCAGATGGCTTGAATTTTAAGAGCTGCTGCTGCTTCTTCTGAAGTGGGAATTTGGCTCTGCCAACTACTAAGGGTACTCCTCAGATAACGCTCTGAAAGGAGAGGAGAATGAGCAACATCAGTAAAGCTGGAAGTTCTGTAGCTGCTGCAATGAAGTTAAAGAGAAAAAAACCCCAAAGCACAAAACAAGACAGCTCTATACCAGAAACAGAGAGGTTTCCGCATAAAACTTTCAGTTATGATAAAGACATCACTTTTGAAATTTTGTGCTTATCATAAAATTAGACAAAATATACTCTGTAATTACACAAAGTCAAGAATGCAATTACTGTGCTAATTCCAAATACCAAATCACTGAATTCTTACTTCTCTTTACAGACAGCTATTGCAGTGCACTTTTTAATATCAGGGCTCCAAATGTAATTTCAAAATACCCTTTCAAACATGAGCCAACAGGATTTGATACATTAAAGCCTGACTCTGAATACAGCTTAAAAGAGTTTCACAAGATTTTAAGTCTCTCAGTCTAGTAATTTTATTAAATAATTATTTAATTAAGTAATAATTTAAATACCAATGTTCAAAACATTGCATTCAGCCACGGAACAAAGATAAGATCTATAATGAAGTGAGAGTTTATCTGACTGCAGCTTTCTGTTATCAAGGAGTTTTGGAGTAGAACAGAAATTAGTAGGTTCTGACAGGTTAGTAATGAGCTCTTTGAAGGCATCCTGGCCTAGAATTAGCATGCTGGCAGCCGTCAGCAACAGGGTTTAGAGGGAGGGTGTGGAAGCAGCACTACAAGAAGCCAGAGTCAGGAAGACAGTTCGGAACTGCACAGAGATACAGAACAGGGGCAGTGAGGCAGACTGGAAGGAATAAAACAGTGCTCCAAAAGTATGCACCAACGAACAAAAGGAGAAAAGTGAGAAATCTGCTGGAATAACTCAGACAACATTGCAAACTACCTTAAGAAAAAATATGGCTGTCATCAGCCAGGAGATGACACATTTCAATCTAATCACTTTAATTGACTTTTATTAAATGTGGCTGTGCTCCCAACTATCATTCCTCATTATTGTCTCATTTCCAAACCTCATAAAACCTATTTAATACTTAGTGACTCTGAAATGTTACACAAGACCACTGTGACAACAGATTAGAAATCAACAATATGAATGGCACAACCGCTTTTATAAACGGAAGCATATAGTCACAGAATAATACAGGCTGGAGGGGACTACTGAAGGTCATCTGGTCCAATGCCACATCCAAACCAGGATCAACTTAGAGCAAGTTGCTCATGTTCTTAAGTAAATATTTACTTAAGTAAATGTTAAATTGTTTCTGAACACACAAATTTAATAACTTGGATGCAGTGCCACACAGAAATGTATTTATTCATAGAAACTGTCAAAAATTATCCCAGATCAGGCTGAAAAACAGAAATGCTGAATGTTCTGTGAAATTTTATGTTCCTAAAGGCTTAGTTCCTTTTCTCTTCTAACTTTTTAAAACAATGCCGCAAGAAGAAAAAAAAAAAAACTTCTTTGTAACATACAAGTCAAAATAATGAGGTCAAAATTAAATATTCTGATCTTTAAAGGCTTTTTTTTTACTTAATGCTTCTTAATATTTTCTTATAATCAGAGAAGTACCTTACTGTGGAAAGTTTAAATGAACAAAGAAGATATACTAGAAGATATCTTCACATATAGATATGAATATATATGAAGATATACTAAAAGATATCTTCATATATATATGAATATATATTTATATAATATATAAATATATATGAATATATGATCTATATAATACTAGAAGATGCTTCAAATTTGACATTATGACTGAAAACCTATTCTTCAAATATTTTTTTATTGGCATTTCTTACTCATTAAACAGAAGATACCCTGCTAATAATAAACCCGAAGTTCTCAAAGCAGCCTAGCAAGACTTTGTTCACAATAAAATCAGCTGCAGTTTACTTGTAACAGTGTGGATGAATCTGTTGTCGGCAAAGTAACATCATGCTTTTTTTCCCCAGAAAGATCTATTTTGCATATACTGGAGAGGGACTTTAACTATTCAACCAAACAATGGCAAACTTTCCCTCACCCTTAACTGGAACTCAAGTTCAACTACAAAGTGCAAGAAACAAATATCCAGAATTATCTCTCCAGTCACACAAACCAACTATATCATCACTGCTCTTAACCTACATTTCTGGAAGAAAGACAAGTTTGTTCTGGAAAACAAGAGGGCAGGAATAGGAATTATCAAATATGGTTTACACAGATAAAACAAGCTTAAGAGCTCACAGCTTGACTTCTAGCTAACATTAAAGAAGGTTTTAGCAGAAGTGCACACAAAAGTCACTCTGCTTCCGACTTCAAAGTTGGAATTTATCCATGAGAAAGAAATGTACCCTTTGAATTGTGCTTAAATGACTGTCAAGTGCCTGAGACTCTTTAAAAATCACTGCCAGAGACCTTCAACAAGTTAATAAACTGAGTTGGCTCACTGTGTAGGTCCATACTGTACATGCTTTCTTTCCCAGAAAGCATCACATACATCCGTAAATTCAGCATCTCATGACTGCCCAAAGTTTTGCAGGGTCCCTTTATCTACTCTCTTCCCAGAAGACCATAGAAGACCCATGCCATGGAGAAGCACCCAGCTTCAGAAACTTCCATCTTTTTGTCATGTGTTCACAAGGCATGGTATTCCACTTGCTTCTCATGGTTCATGTGCTAATAATTACTTCATTGGATGGATGGTATTTGGCAGACAAATAAAGGTGATTATACAATCTTTGGAGTGGTTTCTCAGAAATTCTACCAGGCATGATTCCTAACTGAAGTACATCACAATATCCTTGCCCTTAGTAAATCTTGAGAAGCACACAGTGTAAAATGAATATGCTAATATAAAATCAAGCTGGCATTTCATGAAACACTCAATTTGACCTAATATACTCTCAGACATAAACAACAAGATTTCAATCATCTGTTACAGCAATCTGATGACTCTTAAGTCCCAAAGGGTTATAATTCACGTCTTAACAAGATCTCAGCAACTAACCTCACAATGCATCAGTACTAACACAGGCCAGGCAAATCAGGTGATGCCAGTCCTTAAAGGCTTTCCTTATAATGCATTTTTAAGCTGTTTTTACCTGCTATCTACCTATTTTTTTCTTGACACTTCACTTGATTTATGCTGTTTTGAATGCAGCTGTCTCTATTTCTTTAGAGTTCAGTGATTCGACCTGAACAAAAGCATACATTTATTCAAACGCAACCTTTATTAAGTAGGGCAAAACATACATCTAAGGTCAATAAAGCCAAAGGAAAAAAAAAAATCACAGTTCCATTTGACAGGAATCTCTTATAAGATTTTTTTAAGTCTGGAAAAGCAACTAAATTAAAAAGAGATACTGGACACTGGAGGAAATCAAACTGAAACAGAACCTTCCTCCTTCATGTATTTATTCCACCTTTTTGATTCATTCCTCAAATTCTGAAAAATATTCTGCCACAGTGGATCTCATAATGCAGTAATATACATGAGGTGCTTGCTACAACTTGTCAAATGTGCTAATTATTCAAATCTAATTAAATAATGTCTTTCCTTCAATTGCTGACAAGTATTTAAGGTCTTTGTGGGGAACACACAAATCAGTAGCACAATCATCTTGAAAAATGTGACTGGTGCTGGGGATGTCCAGTGGTGTGACAAATGTCAACATGCTGACCCTTATACCCTTGCCATAGGATATAATTCTGTGAAAAATACAATGAGTTCTGCAATCATTCTGGCTGATCCTTTATCTCCAATGTCTCACAGACAAACAGCCTTCAGAAAAGAGGGGATTTGGAAGAAAGTACCCATTAAAGAGTAAGATACAAGTATATGTGCTTTCAGAAGAAACAAGAGTATTACATCATTTTGTCAGTAAAGCTATTTGTGTAAATTTTAATGAAGCTTTCTATACTCATTTTTTGAAAAATTGGATTAATGAAATTAGCATCATTCTGACAGATCAAGGAGAAAGACTTTATACTGTAAGTTCATAATGGCAGAAGGAAAAGCTTCAGCACCCTGAATGGACTTTGAATGGTGATGATGCACCTTCCTGCCAATTTTTCAGGCAAAGTCTTCTCCTGTAATAACATAAAATCATATACAGAAAACTTCTATTAATAAATTAAAATATTAATAGCTATTAATAGACTAAAAAGTTACTTAAACTGCAAAATAACACTCTTAAAATGGAAAAGAGCTATGTATTTGGATGCCAGGGAAATTTAATTCTAAATGCTTACGTCTCCAGCCTGCATGCAAAATGAGGCAAAGAACCTGTGGGATGAGAATTATGCCTACTTATAACAAATCTGACCTTCCAGTAACTCCTCCCACAGTACCTTTGGATATACTGCATACCTTAGTCACAGGCCAGAGAAGAGGTTGATGGTGCTGTAGCTAGTTTCTCACTGTGTATGTGACTAGCCAGCTAACTAGCTAGCGAACATGATTATTGCCAAATAATAGGCTTAAAAAGCAAGCTAACAAACAAGCAAGCAAGCAAAATCCAAAATACCCGTCAAACAAACAAAATCCCTCAGCCTATCACCAAGAAATAGTTGCACTTTCAAAGGCACTAATTTGAGTCTTTCTTCACTCTCATTTTGTGAACAATATATGTATGTAAGGTCTTTTCAGCAGGTAATTTGAACAAAACCCATGATGCGTAGTACATCAGGTAAAAAGAGCATCTGTAGAGATGCTTGTTAGTGCTTGTCCATACAGACAACTGCAAGTAAAGGAAGACAAAGGGCAATTTTATATATTTGAAGTGATTAGCAATACCAACACAGTACCTGAAGACACAATGTCATCTTCAGAAACCTCAGTGTTTTCAAAATCCAGAGTGAAGGACCTGAAGGCGAATTTACAGCTGTAGGAAGCCTTCTTGCCTAATACATTTTTGATCAAATACCAAAATACACTATTGAAAACCTAAAATCAAAAAGAGGAAAAGCATTCAAAGAATGATTCATTTTTAAAAGCTGATTTATATTGTTTCTCATTATTTAAAAAAATTCTTAACCTTTTTTCCAATGAAAAAACTAAGTCTTCCTACATATAACAAATATACTACTTTCTACTATAACAAATGCAGTATCTGAAAAATAGTTCCAACTGCAGAACTGTAATGCTTCAAGACAGCAATCAAGAGAAAACCAGTTTCATGCCCAGCTTATTAAATATAGGACTGATTCCACAGCATAAGTTTTTATCATCCAAAAATATCTTAGTTTTTGTGAAGTGAGTTGATGGTCTCATACCAGAGCACAGAAGAACACACTATAATCACCATCATGACGCCGGCATACTGATTAAAGATTTCAGAACGGAGACCATGCTTACTGAATTAGGAGGTGGCACCACAGGGAAAAGTAGAAATATATTGATGGTCATGAGGAAGATTTGTTGTCCTGTTTATGTGACTAAACAGACGGCTCTATTTTTATTCTGGATATATTGATCTTTAAAGAGCAGAAAACCAGTGTCTTTTCTTCTTCCAATAGATGGAAATTTTAAGAGTACGTTTTTCAGACCTTGTTTCATAACTTGAATTAAAGAACAGTAACAAATTACTGGAAAGACAATTTTTGTCTTTAATTGTCCTTTTGGATTTTTCTGCTTTTGGAAATGTTTTCTCCTAAATCATATTTTTTAATATTAATAAACACTTCCTTTATTTTGACAGACTTGAGAATGGCAAAGAAAAGATCTACTTTAGTATATTCTTACATCCAGAATAATTTTCACTGTTTATAGTAGATAGGTAATTTTGATATTCTTATTCTTGAACCTCTGCTGGCACAGTGCCTCTCATTTACCTAATTTATGGGGTTTTTTTATTCCTTTGTAACTATACTTAGTCTTCTTAGAGATGGAGAGAGGAAGAGATATGTATATTCACACCTACTGAATTTATCATAATGTCCCTAAGTTTTACACATATTTCATATGAGCACATATGTTTAAAATCTGTATTTTCATGGAATGGTTTGGGTTGGAAGGGAACTTAAAGATCATCTAGTTCCAACCATCCTGCAATGGATCCTGTTGCTCCAACAGCTTCAAGTCCTTCTTATGCTGAGGACACCAGAACGGTACACAGTACTTCAAGTGAGGTCTCACGAGAGCAGAGTAGAGGGGCAGGATCACCTCCTTCGACCTGCTGGTCATGCTCCTTTTGATGCAGCCCAGGATACGGTTGGCTTTCTGGGCTGTGAGCTCACACTGCTGGCTCATATTAAGTTTCCCATCGACCAATGCCCCCAAGTCCTCTGCAGGGCTGCTCTGAATCTCTTTTCTAGACACCTTGTAGCTGTGCATAGGATTGCACAGACCCAGGTGTATGACCTTGCATTGGCTTGGTTGAACTTCATGAGGCTGGCATTGGCCCACCTCACAAGCATGTCAAGGTCCCTCTGGATCCCATCCCTTCCCTCCAGAGTATCAACTGAGCCACATAACTTAGTGTCGTTGGCAAACTTGCTGAGGGCACACTCAATCCCACTGTCCATGACACTGACAAAGATGTTGAACAAGACCTGAGGGACACCACTTGTTACCGGTCTCCAGCTGGACGTTGAGCTGCTGACCACAACTCTTTGCATGTGGCCATCTAGCCAGTTCTTTATCCACTGAGTGCTCCATCTATCAAATCGATGTCTCTCCTATCTAGAGACAAGGATGTCATGCGGGACAGTGTTAAATGCTTTGCATAAGTCCGGGTAGATGACATCAACTGCTCTACCCCTGTCCATCAATTCTGTAGCTCCATCACAGAAGGCCACCAAATTGGTCAGGCAGGAGTTGCCCTTAGTGAAGCCATGCTGGCTGTCACCAAGCACCTTGTTGTTTTTCATGTGCCTTAGCATGCCTTTCAGGAGAATCTGCTCCAAGATTTTGCCAGGCACGAAGGTGAGACTGACTGGTCTGTCTATAGTTCCCTGGATCTTCCTTCTTTTGTATTCCCCTTCTTGAAAATGGGGGTTATATTTCCCTTTTTCAAGTCGTCGGGAACTTCACCTGACTGCCATGATTTTTCAAATATGATGGACAGTAGATCAGTAAGTTCATTCGCCAGCTCCTTCAGGACATGTGGATGGATTTCACTAGGCCACGCGGTCTTGTGTACATTCATGTTTTTAAGATGGTCTCGAACCTGATCCTCTTCTACAGTGGGCCTGTCTTCATTCTCACAGTCCCTGCATCTGCCTTCCAAGTCTTGGGCAGTGTGGTCTGAGCACTTGCTGGTGAAGACTTAGGCAAAGAAATCATTGAGAACCTCAGCCTTCTCCAAATCCAGGGTAGCCAGTTCTCCTGATAGCTTCTGGAGACTACATTATCCCTAGTCTGTCTTTTGTTTACTACATACCTATAGAAGCCCTTTCTGTTACCTTTCACATCCCTCCCCAGATTTAATTCTAACTGGGCCTTAGCTTTCCTGACCTGGTCCTTAGCTTCCCAGACAGCATCCTAGGTTCCCAGGCAGCATCTTCCCAAGCCGCTTGTCCTTGCTTCCACCTTTTATAAGCTTTTTTTTTTCCTTTCCAAGTTTCCTCATCAGCTCCTTACCCATCCATGGAGACCTCCTGGCCCTCCTGCCACACTTCCTTCTAGTCAGGACACAACACTCCTGAGCTTGGAGCAGGTGATCCTGGAATATCAACCAGCAGTCTTAGGCCAACCTGCCCTCTAGGGCTATATCGCATGGAAAAAGTCTGCTCTCTTGAAGTCCAGGGCAGTGAGATTGCTGCATGCCATTCTCACTGTCCTGAAGATCTCAAACTTAGTAAAGAATGCCACATTTGGAGCACACAGGAGATCCTTTTTTAAAAGCATAGCTATTCGTTTGAAGAGGATAACAATGTTAAGCTGTAATGTTGCCTCTGTAGCCTTTAGATATGTGTTTATTAAAATTGTTCACCTTGAAGTGTTCTTCAGCCATTCCAGTACCATGGACGCTAGGAGGACAGTGAGTTAGTTCTAACTCCTTCAAGGATTTAGAAAGCTCAGGCTTACTGCTGAAATTATTTATCACATTTCCAATAGCTTTCAGGATAGCTGTAGCCTGTTCTATAAACCGGTAGCTCTCCTGGAGAGAGAATAAAACCAGCCATCGTTAGAAAATTGCTTTAAGGCTGTGACAGCATACAAGCATTTTTTCTGTGATGAAGTACTTAAGTAATGCAATTGTTGTTAAATTTTTAAACTATAAAAATCAATTGGGTCTCTGGTATTCAAAAGCATACAAAAATTTCATGGACTTTAGCTATAGAAATAAAAACATTACAACACTGTAACAGGCACTGTAACATATACCTGCTAAGGATTTTATTTTTCCTGTACCATTAGCCCTAGGACACTCAATAAAAATCAAAATGCATATAGACACTTTTTACTGCAGTGATAAGAAGAGTCATATTAGCTGAAATACGCAGCACCTCTTCTATTATAAGAGGACAGATGTGTATTTGTATCCCACTGAAAACAATGTCCAAATAGATGCTGCCTAAGACACCATTAATCTTCATCAGGATTTCTGTGCAGGAATGTGGACACTTCCCTGTAAATGATACTCTACAGAAAAACTGCTGTTTTCAAAAGTGCAGAGTAGACCTGAAGATAAAATTATGCGTTATTGTCTTGATGAGGAATAGCTTTTCATTCACAACCTGAAGACAAGGGGATAGTACAGCCAGAAGATGTTTTTAATGGCCAAACTTCTTATATTTAAAATTCTTTGCTGCAATAAATTTGCACAAGCTGCTTTAATGTCCTATTATTAGGACCCTGAATCTACACTGCTATGTGAATTTGTGTAACGTTCACCTTTCAAACTAGTTTTGCACAACTGTGCTCTAGAAGCTATACTTCTTCCTCTCAGTGCCCATGACATGTACTTGGGGCTACTGCTTGCCAAAGAAATCTTGAAAATATGGATGACAGTGATATCTGCCCGGATTGTAGGCAACAAAGAACAAAAGCTACAGTAATTACTCCCCTGGGCCTCTCATCTCAGCTATGAAAAGACGTCTGAAGCAATAGTTCATTTTAGATACAAAAGCTGCTATGGCATGCAGTGAGTAATACGTGATCTCATGGGACGAAACAAACTATACTGGTGTGACAGTTTATTTTCCTAGGTGGGTATTTTTTTATTATTAATTAATATCTGTACAAGTATTTTAACACTTTTACCACATGCCTCAAAAAGAGAGCTTATACGCTACCTCTGACATGTATTTCATGTAAAAGAGTACTTTTAACGTTCCATTTTATGCTGCTGTTCAATGTAACCGGAATACTACCCAATACTTACATATTTCTATAAGACAGTTGTTGCAATAACCATCTCAGTGCCCACTGTACTGTAAAACAAATTACTTTAATGTGCTCACCCATTTCATATTGAAATTAATAGTATAACATTAAAATATAGCAACTATAAATGAAGATCAAAGAGTACTTCACTTTAAAACTAAATAATAGTCAAAAACACTATTATCAAAATGCTTGACTAGTCTGGTCATGCATACCTTTTCAAGACATGGTATCACAGTATCCTCTTCTCCAAATACACATGGCACCATGCTACACAGGTGAATATGGTACCCTATGGGAGAACTTACTGTGAAGAGCAATATATGTCGCCTACACTCCAGCAAAAACAAACAAAAAAACAAACATAAAGCACCTTAATTAAAAAAAAAAAAAAAAAAGATAAAATCACAGCACTTAAGCTTTTCTTTTCATACATTTGGTAAAAATTAAATCCTTTCCCAGATGTCTGGCTCTTCAAATCCTGCATTTCTAACTCTTTGTTTCTCAAGGACCTCCAAACACAGAAGTAGGTATGCAAGCAGAGAAGACACTACTATTTTATTCTTAGTTTATTAGTTCAGGGTTTATTTGTATTTTCTATAGCAAAATAGGTAGCTTCACTATTTCAGATGGATACAAAAATCAAAGCTTTTCTGGTCAGGATTATAGTTAGCCATACTTAAAAATGTATCTACTTTTAGAAAGCTTAAAGAAGTGTTCTGGTCATACATTACTTAGATCATAATTTCCATGTTTGCATTGATAAAGCCAGGAAAAGTTAATGCATAATCGTGTCAGGCTAGATGAACATTACCTTTATGGACCATTTTATGTAGCAACTGTGGGTCAAACCACACAACTGTTAACTCCTAATGTAGCAAGCAACAGAAATTCAGTATGTCTTGCTGCAATACACTCAGCTCAACCTTGTTTGCCTGTTCATATCCTATAACAGATTCCAATCATAAAAGAAACCATTCCTAACTATAGTTATACAACACTTGGAGTTCATGCTTTTCTTTTGAGTGAACAATGTCCTGCAGTCCCACTGAAACACTTGAGGAGCTTGCTGATATCAAAAAGTGAAGCTCCATGGTCTTTGTCAGAACAGCATCTAGTTGGTCACAGCTTCAAACTGTTAACCAGAGATCCAGCAGTGAGAGGAAGAAAGGAGAGTTACCTCTCCACACATACACCCACGCTTTTAAAATTGCATCTTCTTGCAAGCAAAATTTGAAATGCCCCCTGGCCTCCGACAGACAGAGGAAAGAAAGTGCCTTCCCAGCTTAGCAAGTAATTTCTCATTTGGAATTAACTGGGGAAGCAGTCAATAAGCCCATCTGTCTCCCACACCTGCTGCAAATTAAAACTTTCTGAAAGCCTGCTGGCTCTGGCTGGAGTAGGGAGAATAAAAGGTGAGAAGCCCATCAATTTGAGCTGCCTGTATCTCTGGTAGCTTTGAAATTCGCAGGTGCAAAAAAATGTATGTTTTGCTTTCCATACAGGACAGAGATAAGCAACTCTGGAAAATACACTAAGATAATACATGTAGTGGCAGAACTAATAAACAAACACAATGATAATTTTTCCACCTTTATTCTAAATAAAAACAAATAGAGAGTACTATGAAAGATCTCTAATATCAACCTGATATTATTGTGGTGTTTTCTTTCTACGACTGCTTATTTGAAACCTTACTTGATTAAAAAAAAAAACCACCATACATTTTTGTCTCATCTCCTTGAGATTAAACTGGTGATTCTCTATTTTTGGAAAAGTAGAAGGCCTCAATGAATTAGTCAGCAACTTTATGCTTACGGCAGGATATGACAATGTCATCTTCCTTGTTTCACTGGAAGCATTTCCAGAAACTAACAAATATCAAGGACTCTTGCCTTTTATCTATTTCTTTATTTAAACAGTCAATGCTCTACACTGAATACTAGAGTTACATGCAAAAAGAAATAAATTGTATTAAGCGCTATGTGAACATGAAGTAAGATATGCAAGCCTTCATGGATAACCTCCGAATTTCTCCTGTTATGTATCGTATACCTTGTTTCACAAAAAACTATGAAACCTCATATGATATCATCACGCTTTTACAGTTCCACCAAAAATTTTAATTCTTTTTGTTGGTACTCAGGGAACATCTAAAAAGAATTCTAGTCAGAAGCACATTTAAGTAGAAATTTATATTTTAGTGTAACTTTTAGCAAGTCAGTGTGATCTTTCTTACTAAACGCTCATATTTAAGAGTAAAGAATTCAAAAATCCTTTAAAAGGTTTTGGTAGTTATTTCAAACTCATAGAAAATTTGCAGTCTTACCAAATCCTACCTATCAATCACTTTGATATTCCAAAAACTTATGTTTTAGGAAATGAACCCTTAATAACGGTGTAAAGTAAAAAAATCATCTCAACCCTGAAGATTAAAGCATTAGGGCAGAAATGAATCCTCACACATACCCAATAGGAAGATTTAATACAGTAGCTTTGGTTGCAGATGTATGCATCTTTAACAGAAGTTCTCCAGGAGCCACGCATTTCCAAGAGAAACGTTCAATTGTCAGCACACCCTTTGAAATACTAGAGGATTCTCGTTTAGTACCTAGATTAAGAAAGAAAAAAATCCAAAAAACAGAACAAAACAAAAACTCCCAAAATAAAACAACAAAACCCACACACAACTGTATGGGAATAACAGCAAAATTATGACAAATCCACTTATGCAGAGTCTGTAACTACTTCACATTCATTGATGTCTTCATTTAGGCTTTGATAACTCAGATAAAAGAGACAGTGATTTAAAATGCACAGGTGGTACAGAATATGGCTTATTTGTACTATTTACTAGAAAATAATGGGTAAAAGAATGCGTCAGGAGGATGTGTACACCAGGCATCTTCCAAGTCACTTTAGGCCACTCTAAAACTATATAAAAATCCATTCTGTCCATGTGTAAAGGAAGCAAACAGCCATACAAAGCTTGTATTTATATTATAGTTTATTTTAATGGTATGGTCAGTTTGGTTTTTTTTTACCTTTCTTATGTTTCTATCTGCTCTACTCTAGATGCATGAAGATTATGTCCACACTCAATGTCTAAATATCTGAGTAACTTAGGCCAACTGTCATGACATGCACTACCTTTTCTGAGTGACATTCTGTTATCTTCATAAAATACAAGTGATTTTTACTTAAACCATCCAAGCTATTGTATCTTCAAATAAGCCAGCTGTATAGTTAAGGGCTTAAAATAAACATACTTAAGTGCTTCAGTTTAAAAATCACTTGAAAAATAAACTTTCATCGTATTGTTGGCTTTATTGCCTCTTGATCAGCTAAGACATAAAGTAGCTTGCAAGAGTGTTATCTGTAGAAACAGAAACCCTAAGAAACACAAGAAAATCCATACCAGAAATACACTGATTAAAAGCTCACAGGAAGTTGTAGTAAAGAGTAAAGGAAGGGATCCTTTCAAGAAAATATTCATCATCAATATGAAAAAAACACAACTCTCAATCTGTGCCAAAATACATCACAGGCAAACACAACAGCACAGACATTCATGAATGGGAAAACACAACATTAACATGCACTTTTCTGTGTTGAACTTACCTCCAGTATCGTACCAGTGTACTAATGCAGAAAAGCTAACCAGGATTTCAATGGGCATCAGACTGTCCACAAGTAAGTAATAGAAGACTCGGTCATCAGAAAACTGCACAGAAAACCAGACATTTCTTCATCTTTCATTTTCACTGAATGCTGTCTGCGTGGTCTTATACTAAATAGGACTAAGATTTTGGATATTGTGACCCTACCTATGGTATGGGAAGTAAGTAATTAACTGTCATTACTTCCTATAATTTCAGATGTGTCATTTAAACCCAGAGCCTCTTGCTCCATGTATAATATTATTCAGTTAAGAGATAGATAAAAGGAAAGAGAAAAGTTTCTTGAATGAGAATATTATCTACTTTTAATTTATATTCTTCATATGTACCTCAGTTTAGTAGTTCTTCTTGCCAAAAAACGTTCAATGGAAGACCAAAAATCTTCTTTTGTGCTGAAACTTTCTGATTCTAATTAACTACAGTAGCTTGAAAGAAGCACTCCTTTAATTTGTAACACGACTAAGTCTGCCTCATTTTTTTTTCTTTACAAAAATACTGTAGGCAGTATTTTTTACTCTCAACTTTAATACATAATTCCTATGCCAATATCAGAAGCTATAGAATGGTTTCCAGGAAGTCTTCAAAATTTGAAGGTCACTGAGCTTCTTGACTTCCAATCAGTTTTAATACCTGTTTTTCTACATTCTCCAGAGTCATATCACTAAATTTTTGGATTTGATCCTGGAATACCACTACTATTATTTTCATAGCGTAATATAAAAGTGCTCTCTTATAAGTCTGATACAGAATTTAGTTAACAGTGTAAACACCTCATTTGTATCAATGTAAAAAAAAATAGAATGGTTTTACAACCAAGAGTTAGCGCTTTAGCACAATAGCACACACAGGGTTATGTAATCATGATGCTGATTATGGCTTGTGCAAGTTATTGTACAGTGATCGGGAAAATTTCTTGTGATGTGATTACAAATACAGAGAGGTGAGAAATTACAGGTATACTACAATTCTGAATCATAATCCATGTATAACCTTCTCAGTACAGGATTTTACATAAATTCATTTTACATGAAGTTCATGCCTGGAGTTTGTGTTTCAGTACTCTACAATTACACTTCAGTTACAGTATGAAACTACAGCAGGAACAAGATATTCAAGCATGTTGAATAACCTTCTGATAATATGACCTAATGGCAGGTTTAAAGAAATACAATAATTTCCATGTAACTAAGGGGTATTTCTAATCCCGGCAAGAGAATCTTTTAAATCGCTAACGGTCTTAGCATGTAAAGAAAAAATGGAGGTCTCTGCTATGAAGACTTGCAATTCGGATTTTAGGTGACAGGTAAAGATGAAGGAGAACTGAAGGACAGATTCTGCAGCTGAATCATCATTACATTTAATTTAGTCTCTACAGTGTTATAATGTAGATTTAAATCAAGATAATGAGAGGATGGAGATCTGATTCACTGTAATCTATACTCTCACTAACAATTTGCATGACTAACATATTCAGTTTTTTATTATTGTACAATAGCATTCCATGGCATTTTTTCTTGTCTTAAACACAATTAAATACTTCTGGATATTTTCCAGAAACCATTATCTTTGTATTGACTATAGTAATATTAATGCATTATTACTTTTTCAGTAACAGCAGTTCTATGTGGTCTACTAATACCATTCATCATATATGTATTAATTATGTAACACTGTTAAAGATAAAAAAGCACATAAAAACTCAATACAGTCAAATACCTTAAAATCCGTCTTCAGGTAGTTATAAGCATACGTATGTGGCTTGTGGAAAACATACAGCTTTCTAGGGAGAAAATGAAATCAAAATACTTGTAGGAAAATAGTATAAATGATCTTTTTCAGCTAAATGTATATTTCAGAGCACAAGATACAAATTTTACTTTCATAAATCATACTCCCAGCTATTTCACAAAAATAATTCAGCGTTTTTAGTTTCATAAAAGATGAACACAATTCATTTCCCGAGAAAGCAGCTGACACTAATTTCTATCTTTGCTGCATTTCTACAGTTTTCCATTGGAGGTCAGGCCACTAATTTGTTCTCTTTGGAGCTATAAATGGTAATAAGCTAATACTACACTAAAACTCCCATGCCTATCTAAAAATTATTGTAAAGCACCACTGTAAGGAAGAACAATTTTGCACAGTTTATTATTGTTTTTTTATAATTCTGTAGTGTTTGCACACCTTCAGAAAGCTCCTTAGATCCTGACAACGATTCTTTCTAACCTTGATTAAACCAAAGGCAATATAAAGGACTTTAGCTCGAATTGACAGAATCAGATATTAACTCCAAAGTTTTATGTAAAATAAATGTTTTGAGTTCTCAGAAAATTCATGGGGATCCTTATCTATTGCTGACATATCAATTCCTACAACTCAAATTTTCCTGATTTCTTAAAGTTAATAGGAACTCTGGACATTCATCCCATTTTCACTGTGTCTGAGATGTAGACATGTCAGAGAAGAAAATGCTTTCAACAGAATTGACTGGTAAAGTGAAAATCTTAGGTGCCTAATTTCTTTTGAGTAATAAATTCTTCAAAGGTCAATCAAGGTATTTTGTTAACAGCTACTTTATCAGTTTACTGTGAAAATAAGTAAACTCTCACCCATTTAGTGACAGGAATAACAAACTGATGAATGTTCTATACCTTAATATTAGTGGTCTACAAAAGGTCAACAGTACTTTAACATTTGGCTAACAAGTTAAAAAAAATAATCTTTTACACTCTCTGTATGACAATGTGAGCAAGACTTTGAAAGAAAATTACTTTGATTGTGATGTTTTTTTCTGAAGGCCCTATCTTCCTGGACCTGGGGCTTCCTAAAAGTATTCAGGCAAACCTTAACAAGGTCTAAAGTGATCTATGATCTTTTACTCCTAAAGTTCCTGTAGTGCTGGCTGGCATAAAAGTTAGACATTCCTCCTAATAAAGGGAACAGGGTTTAATATCTGCTCAAGAAAACTTGTGAAAGTAAAAGCTTCAAAGAAGTCTCAGTTACAAATTCAAATGAAAAGAAAAAAAGGTGAATTTTTTTTCCTCTGATAAAATTACTCTCCTTAACAATGTCAGATCCTCTGAAGGATTTATATTGCACAAGACTTCTTAAATCTGAAAGACAGTAACTTAAGGTATTAATGCTATAACTACACTAGCTTTTTTATTTTTGCTGAAGTATAAGTGCCTTGGAATTACACTGAAAAGTAAGTACCTAGTTGATCAAGCTCAGCTATACTGATGGCAATACATGATTTCAACAAGATTTTTTTGCCTTAGAATTGTGTTGTTCAGATGAAGATATATTTGCCCAGTGGTTGATGGCTTGTTTATAGTCCTGGGCTCAGCTGTAACAGTTATTTTTCTCATTCCTGGTAGCTGGTGCAGTGATGTGTCTTGGCTTTAGTCTGAGAACAATGCTGATAACACATCAGTGTTTTAGTTGTTGCTGAGTAACGCTTACCCCAGTCACGGCCTTTTCAGTCTCTCCTGCTCTGTCAGCAAGGAGGGGCACAGGAAGCCAGGACGGAGCAGAGACAGGACACCTGACCCAAACGGGTACCCCATACAGCAGCACGTCATGCCCAGTATATAAACTGGGGGGAGTTGCTCACAAGGCCCAGATCACTGCTCAGGTAGGGTTGGGTGTCTGTCAGTGGGTGGTGAGCAATTGAATTGCTCATCACTTGTGTTTATTGCTTTGTTTTCTTTCCTTTCCCTTTTTAGTTTTATATTCTCTCCCCTTGTTATTTCCCTTATAATCATTATTATTAGTAGTAGTAGCAGTTTTATATTATACTTTGCTTATTGAACGGCTCTTATCTCAACCCATGGGGTTTGCATTCTTTGGTTTCTCCTCCCCTTCATGCCAGGAGTAGGGGGCAAGAAGAGGGAAAGTGAGTGAACAGCTGTGTGATTCTGATTTACCAGCTCAGCTTAAACCATTACAGGTATGTGAGCACCCTAATAGCTGCACACTCCACAACCTCCCAACTTCCACTCACATTACAGTCTAGCATATGCTTTATGAAGCTGGTAGTTGTGTTCTCCCAAGACACGGTGTGGGTCTGCACGTACAGACTCACTGTCAACAGGGACAGTAAGTCTGTTCAGAAAAGAAGCTTCGGGACTACCCTGAGAGGCAGTACAGTTATACAACTAAGATGTGTTGAGAAGACACAGTTTTTATACAGTCACTTTTCGCATTTTACCACTGTTACACTGTCCATTTTATGGAATAAAACCCAAAACCTCTGTTCCTTACTGGAAACAAACACAGAAGTCTTCAAAACTAATCCACATTTCCCTGGAAACAGAAGTCCTTTCTGACTCAGTTTCTTCCTTTGATTTATCCTCTGTCTGGATGTTCGCATTGGTATCAGCTCTTTCTAATTTTCGTTTTGCATCAAAACTGATATTCTCATTTAATTCTGCAGAGATAAGGAGACACACAGAGCCAATACAGTGACAATACACACATTAAAGTAGTATTGTTCTTATATTGAAAAATTATCATAAATTACTAGGATATTTTCCATATGTCTCAGAGTTTAAAAATAAAAACTAACCCACTAACCTAAAAAGCTCAAAAGGTAACTGAAACAATTGTATAGATATTTGTTGTTTCCATCTGCAACTGCTTAAATACTCTGACTCGATATACTATCACATTTTAAACCGTGCACTAGAACCTTTAATATTAGCATGTTAGGTAAACATATATGAGAATTCTGCAAACCTAAAATCATCTACATACAGGAAAATACAACCCCCTTGTTGAAAGGTCCTATTCAGTGAAAAGCTGATAGGGCAGTATCACAAAATTTTTAAAATCAATAGAAAATAAAAAATGCACAGAACTGTGGAGAACACAAAGATCTACCCTACTTAAGATAATACTCCCTGTGATGCTAGTCACACAAATCAGTCTACTTTTAAACAGAAATGGATTTGAACTATATTACATGAATTTTCTTGTAGGAAAATCAGAACTACTGTCAGATTCATGCCAAAATATAAACACAGAAATGTAATCTAGACACACTTTTCAATCATTTAATAATTTTTGAAGTTGTGTTGTAATGTCACTTCCACTGCCTTTACTCTCTGAAATTCATATAAATACTTGTTGAAGATGTTTAAACTGCCCCACCTCCCCCACCCCCCAAGTTTTGAGAATAGCTCAAAAAAGCTGAGAATATAAGAACAGAACAACTCAAACATGAACAGCCATTAATTCAGAATATTTGCTGAGGACAAAGATGAAGTAATATCCAAACAGACCAGGTATAACAAATGAGAAAGCTAATTAGAAAGATGCCTCATGTATATTTAAATGTGCTTTGTAATATTTCATTATGAGCAAGACACAGTGATGTGCTGGATAACTAAGTTTCAGATACAGGTGGCTCTAAATTAGTTTGCAACAAGAACTGAAGAAAACGTAACAAAAGAAAATGTACCAAAGACCTTTTTCTCTTCCTTAAACTATGGGAAAACTGCCTAAAAAGCTATAAAATCTAGGCTTTTCTTGGATTTCAGTTAACATAGGTTTTAGGCCTCCAGTGAAATAAACACAGCGCTTGGCTTAAAACTGTGCATATCACAGGCAGAATGATGAAGGGGCCACAGGTTACAGAATGGTTTGGGTTGGAAGGGACCTCTGGAGATCATCTAGTCCAACTGCCCTGCTAAATCAGGTTCACCTATAACTGGTTTTGAATGTCTCCAGAAAGAAAAAAAGACTACACAACTTCTCTGGGCAGTCTATTCCAATGCTCCGTCACCTTCAAACTAATGAAGTTCTTCCTCATATTTAGATGGAACTTCCTGTGTTTCAGTTTGTGCCCATTGCCCTTTGTGCCCATTGCCCCTTATCCCTGTCACTGGTCACCGCTGAAAAGAGACTGGTCACCAGAGCAGAACTATGCCCAATGTCATCTTCTTGTGCTTCAGTGTAGCTCTTCTTTGTTCATTCTGCACATAAGTATTATCAATAGACCTTCTTCAGGATCAATAGGGTCAGTAGATCTCTGCAGCCTTCAAACAGAATATATGCTGCACCCTATTTAACGGTCAATACATAAACATTTCTGTTGATTATGTATGCAGGCTGGGGTCAGAGGGAAGATAGCTCTTCCAGTGCAGCTAAAGGAAAGCAAAATCAGTGTCAACAAAATTGCCGAAGTTTCTGCAATCCTCTTTGAAGAAGTAATGGGAAGTAATGAAAATCATGTGAGAATGTCATTAAAAAGCATATTTTACGCTTTTTGATCTATGCAGTTCAAAGATAGTGCTGTTCAGAGCTTCCGGATACAATTAGAAGAGAAAAGCAAATCAAACTTCTAACTATTGTTTACGTTCTATGCAAGAAATGCCATTTCCAGCTATATGAAACTGCAAATATTGAGTGATATAATGAAGATACACTTTATGGAATAAAATTATAAATAAATTTGAAGCAAAACTTAAGAGCTGCTCAGTATAAAATAGTATTTTAAAACTGACATACAGAAGTCAATTTTAGCAAATAATTTTCTGTAATTATTATATAATTAATGACTTCAATAAATGCAAATCCTAATCAAACACACAGGGATATAAGCTTATTATAAAGCTAAACACTGCAGGGAGCTTCAGAAAAGGGAACAGCATATCTGAATTAAGGAATTTTATGCTAGTTAGAACTCAAGCAACAAAGATTAATGTTACAGTCAAGCCCAAGAGGAAAAAGTAACTTGATGAATAAGGGAAAACATTGAAGTACAGAAATAATAACAAAACATGCACTGTAAAAACACCCAGAAGACAAATAAAACCAGATCAACAACTAAGAGCACAGCAGCATACAAACTAGAATAGTTAATCCAAAAAGGAGAAAAGAGTAGCAAATGAGCACTGATTAGAACAGTTTATCACAAAAATAACTATTTACATGGTAAGAAAATACTGTACTATAATAAAGCCCCCAACATTATTAGAAAAAGTAATGTTCTTAACTGAAAAGATACAGTTAAGATAATTTAGCATCAAATTCTGTCTTACTTTTGGTAAATGCTCATCATTTTTCAAGCAGTGGCTCTTTAATGCTTAAATGGCATCAAGCCCCTCATCAAACTTTTGGGTAATAACATTTACTCAGTATCTGGATGCTTTGTATCTGGCTCTTTATAGTCATGAGCTAGCTCTTTCGGAGAACACAATAAGAAACACATTAAAATGTTTGCTAGCCAAGCAAATGAAAAAGCACAAGAAAACACTTCCTTGTAAACAAAACTTTCAAAATGGTTCAAAATTGAAGTAAGCTCCCTGTCTCAGTTTTCAGTAAGGAGGGATAGACAGGCTGGCTTACTGGACTAGAGAAACAAACCCAGAAATTTTCTGGTTTACAGCAGAAATTGCAAAAACTTAACATATCTCTGGACAAATACTGAAAAAGCAAGATTTCTGTGAGGTAACAGGTAATCGTGAGAATGTGATATGAAAAGCAACTTCCATCAGATCCAATATCTGCACCAAGAGAAATTGCACACCATAAAAAAGCACTTCATCTAAAAAATATAACTGCTTTCTTGTAAAAACAACTCAGAGTAAGTATAAAGGAACAAATTTTCATTTTACAACAAGGCACAAACAAATTATATGGTTTAAGACGATTTTTTTGTTCTGGTATATAAAACATTTCATTGCATTTGGTGAACCTCAACAGTCCAAAATCTCGATGAACTTAAGCAGTCTCAGTAATTTAATAAGAATATGTAAAAATGATTTTTTTTTTTTTTTTTGTGAACATAAGAGGGCAGAGATTCCTAAACTGAAAGGCTGAAATACTGAAAAGCAATTATTTATGCAGGAAAGGATTTGTTTATATGTGTGACTTTACTTTCAAAGTAGCACTGTTCTCAATAGGACTTCGAACACACTTACCCTTATCAAGGGTCTCTGCATTCTGCTGCTCACTGAGGGTGGTCTCCTATATAGTGGGAAAAAAGACAACAGAACAAACAATGGTGCAATGGTGATTATAATATCACATTATTTTGTTAAATCCTTCGGTTTGGGGCAGTCCTTCCTGAGATGGAGAAACAAATTAATAAGTTATCATTGTAGTATATATTTTTTAAAAAGAAAAATAGACATAATAAAATTCACCATAATACCTACATATACATCACCAATAGACTGATGTTTTTCTAGAGACGTACATGTGATCTGAAGTCAGGGATAAAAGCTGTTCATATGCCTACTCCTCTGCTATAAGAAAAAAAATGTTCTTTGATCTTACTTTATTTGACAATAAAATAAAGTTCTATTCTAAGAACTAATTAGTCCTGTTCTGGAACGAATTCTGTTCTTTTCTATTCTACATTTCCATTCATGGAAAGCACATGGAGGGGTGCTTTTCTAACAAACATTTCTTACTGTGAAAGAGTACCCAACTGCTGACAGAGAATGCCTGACTGCTATAGCATCTTTTTCTTTTTGAGAGAGAGGTCAAAATCTTTGAAACTGATCAAAATATGTGCCTTGTCATCCTGCCTTTCAACTGCCCTCTTACCTGCAATATGACATACTCTGCACAAGACCCACTTGCACTTCTTTCCGATTTCCAGTTTCCGGCTTGTTTCCTAATCAAATGTGGTACTATTTATGGGTTAACTGACTAGCTTTGCCTTTGCAAAGACAAACATTAAAGCCTAAAAAACCTATTGCAAACAAATTTAGAAGGTTCTTTTCATCTCAGGACTCCCTTTAACAAGATTTATCATCCATCCCACCACCCAAAACTCCTCCTAATAAACTACACATTTAAAATTCTCTGTCCCAAAATAGGAAGTACCAAATAATTTAATGTTTATAATTTAACCACAGTATTGTTTACTGAGAGAATTTTGAAATCCCATTTTTGCACAGTACAAATCCTAAATTCTGTTCCAAATCTGGCACGGGTTTTTTAAAGAATGCTCATGAATCAAAGCTGAGACAGCTCTAATATAAACAGCAATTAAGAGAAAAATACAGACATTGTTGAAATTACTAACAGTTGGGTGAACAATTTGGTACTTGAAATATATTATGTCTTACATGTCCATTTTTAAATTATTTTCTTGCTTTTCTAGGGCAAATGAGCTGAAAAGGACACAATATGATTTGCAATTGCCCGTGTACTTCAGCTCCTGCTTCCAGACTTCTGTACATACAACTGTGCAAAACAAAAGGCAAGCTGTGATCACTTTTCATGTGACACTGACAGTCACACCTCAACAATTGGGTTTGAAAAATCTCTAGCAATACATGGACTATCTTTCCCCTTTAAGTTGGGACTTCAGAAGTATGCATGCATAGAGCTATCATATACCTCCATGGAGTCTACACCTTGCAAGATTTCAATATTGCCAAATTTCCTGTAGGAGTCACAGTATTTACCAATTAGGTACACATCAACACTACCAGGCTTCTTCTCAAAATCCTGTAAATGTCCAAAGTATAAAAAGTACCAGATCTACTGTACAAGTCTTGGAGACTGTAATGTTTGCACAATGAGTCTAGCACTTTCTGCCAGACTTACAGTTCACGGACAGTACACATGACTTATGTTTCTAGTACGGGCATGTGGCAGCTTATTATAGGGCTACTTTGTTGGTTTTAGCAGCTGGCAGCCGGAAGGCCCAGAGAGATTTATAAAATCCTCAAAAGCTGCTTCAACAAAATTTCCAGTAAAGAAGGAGAACGTACCCTGGAAAATCTAGATGATTTAGTAATGTTACTTTAGCCAGTTTGAGCTGTGAAAGCAATCTAATGAAACCTGCGTAGAAAGTCCTGTAGACTCATTTGCTCGTTTCTAGAGTGTACACATAACATAGTCAAAAGCTGTCTGCTTCTCTAATGGTATGGGATGCGTCTATTACCTAAACCTCACTGATTCTGAGACAACTGGGAGTGTCAAGGAAGTTCTCATTCTGTTATGCTATTGCCTCAGCTACAGCAGCTAAGACATTGGCACAGAAAGAGAAACTGAAGGCAATTTTCCTCCTTAATGAACACACATTGTCTAAAAGGTCAGCTCTGCTGCCACAGTATCTGATAAAGAAAGAAAGAAAGAAGAGAAGACTTGAATCCAGCTATGAAACATGAAAGGCTGCACAGTTAAAAGTCTGGGAGAATTTGTTTACTTATTGTTATTCCTGCAATCAACGGGAAATCTGAATGCAAAATGTGAAAAAAAATTTACTGGTTGACTTAAAAATCTAATTTATAGTCTATTATGTTTTATAATCATTAATACATAACTTTAAAAATAATGACAATTCATAAATTTATAGTTGTCTTGTACCTGATATTTCTATAAAACCAGTGTCCTTTTCTATTGTAGAAATTATGCATGGCAAAACTTTTCATATGAGTTTTTCTGTAAAAAACACCAGTCACCTTCCAAAAATAAGTTCTCTGGTTATAAGTGCAGGTGAAGGAATAAAGCTTCAAATACATTATTAAGATTAAAAATACATTTTTAATCTACATCCAAAATGACCAAAATATTTCAGATCCAACTCTGTACTAAATTTCAAGGTTTTAGGCTGCCTTTTGCATTGATAGTCACTTAGACACAATCTTTGTTACCTACTCCTAAGTCACTGTTTTCACTAAATGGAACATCAGTTCTCTTTGAAGCTATGATGTGAGAGAAAGTAACAGAGATGGATTTTGAAACAAGGCAGTGGAACAAAAGAACAAACAACTGCAAAGCAGTATACAGAGTGAGGTATAGGAATTGCTTAAAAACACTGGAGTACCAACTCTGTTTCTTTTTTATTCAGTCTCTAATGTTGAAACTGTCCCAGTCTGTATAAGCAAGTAGATATTTGTAAGAAATATCTACATAAAGATTCTCTATAGCGCAAATGTCTAAATGGACGTCCCTCTTCTCAAATCCCTCTTCTAATTCATGTGCCTCATATCTCATGTATACTTTTTTTTCCCCCTGAAAAAATAAGCAAGGAATTTTGATTTTGTGCAGGTTCAATAATTGTCAAAACTATAAAACTTGTAAATAAAATACAGTTTTTTATTTTATTCCTAGCCCTCCTGTTGACTCAATATGAATTCATTGGGCTTATGAAATATATCATAAGAAGGATTAGAATAAGAAAACGTTTTTTATGACACAACAGGCTAGAAAGTTTATGGGAAACACGATAAAAGTACATGCAAATTAAACAGACTTGATACCAATTGTAATTCAGAAGACTGACCTTGCATATATAAAAGCATGGCACTGAAGTAAGAAAAATGAAGTAAGCATGAACATTAAAGAATAAGTGTAATGCGTTTATGTCACTGTGAGAGAGTGGCGGTTTTAACCTTTCTGCTCTAGAAAGTAGCACTGGCAACCAGCTTGGCACTGAAGAAGCCACTAACAGAAATCAAGAGTGTTCTGCTTAGGATTTCTGAATACAGCAATCAAGGCAGACTATTAAAATATCAAGCAGCCATTGCAAATTCTGATGGTAAACATACTTGGATTAGAATTTTGTTCCTTTGTTACTCTTCAACACTTCCTAAAAAAAAAAAAAACCCAAACATAAAGAGCTTTCTTCTCAAGAAAGTTGGAGACAACTTGTATTAAAGAATTCATCACAGTGAAGAATATTCAAGTAGGCTTTTGAATAGCAGAGCTCCAAGGAAGCACTCTTCCAGGATAATATTTTTCTCAAATATTTGCCCGAATTACTGTTCCAGAAGATTGCAAGATACTGTGCAATTTAAATATGATGACCTTTTTGCCTTTTTCCTGACCACAAAAATGGATAAGGAAAAAAGTGAAATCAAAAATTAAGTTCTGAAAACCTCCTAGTTCAGGAAGCCATTATTCCACAAATAATTTTCTCCAGCCAAATGGAATAAGCACATTTCAACATGATTTACACATAAAAATTGCTTACCTTCCAACTGAAGAATAAAAGTGAGCTTTTCCATTAAAGAACTGGGCCTATTTTATGGAGTTTTAAAACAACAACGAGAAAACCCAACAATAAAACATGTAACAGTGTGATTCAAGATCAATTTAACTACCAAAACCACAAACTTTTAAAGATACCTTTCCTAATTCACATCCACAAAGATTTCAGAACTGCAAAATAACAGGGAATGGGAAATTCAGGGCAAAAGTGTTTGAAAAATTCACTACTGAAGCATTTCTGTCCTTTGGCATGAGTGATTTAGGGACACAAAGGATACCGTGTCTTTCAACTTCAGAAAGGACATTCAGCTCCTAAAATTTTAACTTTTATTTATCACTAGCCTCTGTTTCTGTGACAAGAGACCTTCAGGAACTGTGAATCAGATATTCACTGATGTAACTTCATAAAGTTTACATTGGAGTGAACTGAAATATGCCAATTTAAATCTGCTGAGCATCTGGCACAGCAGCTGACTGAATTTCAGTCAGCTTAAAGCATACAATTGCTGTATCCCAAAGATATATCAAATCTGCATTAAAGGTTTTAAAGCACACATCTCCTGAACAGCAGCCGCACAGCTTAAATAGAGACAAAGTTACTCACATTTGGTATTCTACAAAACAAAATTATAGCAATTAGCAATAACTTAGTTATTTGTAGATATCTAAGTTTCTCTTTCAGTGCTTGCTTTTTTAATCACTAAATGATTTAAAAAAAAAAAAAAGCATAGCTGTATATTGTTATTTCAATTTTTAAAGTTATTGAAAGAAAGCTCTCCAATAATGAATCTCCCAGAGGTATCCACATAATATTGTTGATTAAAAGACTTAATATGTGAAAGATTGTTCTGCAAGTTATTTGCTTTTGCATTCCATACAAATGCAGTCCTACTTACATATTGCAACTACTAATTTGGCATAGCATTTTCCAGCTGAGATTTAAACTGAGGCAAAAGTAAAGTTCAAGTGTAAGTCTATTAGCTGCTCGTCACGTCTGAATCAGACTGCCCTCAGACTATGTCACCTTCATGTCTTCTTCCAATCATTTCAGATTTATCAATGTCTGTCTCTTTTGTATTTTCTTACTTGCCCTTGCCTCTTTTTGACTGCATGTCCTACTGTGACAGACCAACCTTCTACAATTATATATTTCTTACACTCTTGGACTAGAGGAGAGAATCAAAGTGATGCTCCAAATTACTTTTATGTTTCTAGCACAGAAACATCTATTAAGATGTAACCAGCTCAATCTGTACTTGTACAGCTAGAGAGACTGAAGTTATGCAACCAATAATTATTACATACTGTATGATGCTACTTACAGCTCTTTATTAATTTGCTGTGTTTGTAATGATTTTCATAAGTTGCAATTTTTAAAAAGACTTTTAAAGATGAAGTACTAACGAAGTACTAATTAGACTATTGTAAAATGTATACAAAATTCAGATTAGTTAAAAATATATTTTATTGCAAAGAATTTTCCTTCACTACAGAATTGGCTTATTTTAAAATCATAAATACCTAGTAACTACATGTCCACATGTACATTTTCTATATACACAATAGATATAGAATGATTTAAAGCAACTGAATTTAAGAACTAAAATATAAAAATGGCATAACAGCATACTCTGAAGATGAAACATATAAATAGGCACTCCGAAAATTACACAGAAACTTACTGCCCTTTTACTTGAAAATTTAACAAGCTAAATTTAATTTTCTTTGTTCATGAAGATAAAGCATACTATTCTTAACAGTATGTCTTCGGTCTTCAAACACATTTTATAAGCCAACAGGCAGTCATCATACGTCAACCAAGTACTACATGTGTAACCCCCAAATATACTTATTAGTTGGCCCCAGAAAAGGACAGTAATAAGGACAGTAAAGCCAAAATATTTCATAGTGTTAGCAACAGGACTTTTAGGATTTGAGGAATAAATCATTAAAAAATAAAGTTAAAACAAAAAGTGATGTGAAAGATCCCACCCAGCACACATCAATATAACTATAAATTGGAAAGGGGAGGGAAGTTACTTAAATAGCAGGGAAAAAAGCTCACTGAGAAATCTTTAAAACCCTATATTTCAGTAGTAAGTATTTTCTATTTTGTCTCACTATCCTTTGGAATATAAAACTAGGTCAAGTTAAAATTAGGAAAATTATTACCTGAGAATCATCTTCTGCATTTGAATGTCTCACACTTTGATTCATAGCCACATTACTGTCTCTCACATTTTCATTACTTTCAGTAACAGAAGGGAGACGGGACAGAGAATCAAATCCTTTTTTGAGGGTAGATTGTGGAAAGTAGCTAAATAAAAAAAGAAAAACTCAAACACTTTAATCCATACATTTACTTTCAAAAAGAAAGTCTTCATAACTAATATGCTTAACATGGTTTTGTCAAAGTAATTTGTGACTCCTTTATTTTGCAGCCTAGTAGGGCAGCACAATATCTATATATGCTTATCTTTCTGGGTTGGCACTACACACATACCTATGCTCAAAAGACCTGAACTAACCTGCCCTCCTAACTAATACTCAAAAAACCAAACCCCAGTCAGCTGAGAAAAACTAGATGGTAATGCTAGAAGTAAATAAATTTCCATGTACTCTAGACAAGAAAAAAAATATATAATGTGGACTAGTCAAATGGAGGGGGGGAGGAAGTGTCAGAATAATTTTTGTCTTTTCCCTCAAAATGGGTCTCCATAGCTACCAGACAGCTAAAACACATGATAACCAAGGAAACCTGTGCAAGGTCTATTCTGGTTGTAGCAAAAGAAAGCTTTGTTGCTGATTTACTGAAGGCAGAAGTAAAAACTGATGGAAATACAAATAACTCTTAGCTTGTTAAGTGAACTGGGAGAACAAGATCAAAACAATATTGCACACGTGCCAATTAGACATAAATGTGTAATTGTGTTATTGCAGCAATAAAGAACAAAGAAAAATGTAACGAGTTATCCAGCCCCCTTCCTAAGACTGAGATAATGAAATATCAAGATCTTTAGCAGTAACACAGTAACAATTATCTTGCCTTTGAGTGTTTCAAAATATTTTATTAGAATTCAAGCAAGAGATTAAAAACTGTTTCAGTCCCAGTTGTGTATCTAAGTCTCTTATCTTATTTAGGCAGTTATATTACATTAATGAAATGTTAATATTTGCTATATATTTTTGGTTACTACCTGTTAATTAAATCACGAGAGATTAAATTAGCTCATTGTCATGGAAACTTTGCACATTAAACAAACTGTCCTTGACGAAATTCAGTAAGTTGACCATGAAGCAATCTATTGAAGATGAAAAAACTACAGAAAATATGGTCACATGCAAATGAGGGAACATCTTAATTATTACTCTCTCAACCTTTTAATAACCTATTAATGGATATTGCTTAGAGCATTTTTATGTATGCCTACTCCTACTATTTGAAAACAAAAATTAAGTAATTTAATGTATTTTTAACCAACAAAATGCAACTGTATCAGCAAAACAATACACTGAGAATATTCCAAGTTAATTTCTTCCACTGAAAAATGCTGTTCAATAAAAAAAAAAAATAAAATCAAAAATCAACCCAAACTGGTTTCTTATCAACCCATCCAATCATCATGATCAAAATACAGGAACTGCCATGTAATTTGTGCAGTTTACTTAGAGACGTAGTTACAAAAAGGTATACACACCTTAAAAATGATACACACATCCAACAGTTTACAAGTTGTTGTTGGACTCATTCTCAAGAAAATAAATATCCTCCAAAATAACATAAAACTTTTGGTGCTCACTTGGTATGTCATACATGCAATGCTTTCTCTGTCAAAGAGTTCAGTCAGCATAAAAGAGAGGATATTAATAATTCTAGCAGTTGTTGATAAAATGTTCAACATCAGCTGAAGCCTGGCAAAAAAGCATTATGCAGTGGGTCATAGGAAAAAAATCCAAGGCCCTGATATAATTAATGATAATCCTTCTTTTCTTGTCAAGCAAGCATTATGCTGAATATTGAATGCTGACTAGAAGTCATGTATACATCAATTTCTGAAACTTTTTCTCTAAGACACCCTGTATTTATACTAGGGTTTATACATATATTTATACAAGGTTTATACATATATATTTTCAAGGGTTTACAGAACTTCCAGTCTTTAACACAAGCCATTTATACAAAGGTGTGTTCTGAGCATGAGCTTACTCATCTGAACTCTCAGGTTTCTTGTAATAACTATAATGAACAGAGAAGAGCCTGTTTTATTCCTAAAAATTAATTGCTTCATGCCAAATATGTGATGTCCAAAAAAGTACAGACTGGCCAATCAATGACTTCCTTGTTACGTGCAAAAACTGAAAGGGACCAGTAGTTTGAGGAAAAAAATAGAAAGACATCAGAGAATATTCCTATTTCTGGTGGAAGTGATCTATTGAACATTCACTGGGCCTACTGAGTAGAGAAACTGGCAGTGTCTTTGCTCAACAGAGCTCCCTGCCCTTCGATGTCAGATGCCCTGAGAAGTGTGCATCCACCTAGGGGACTGTTTGTACAGGGTGTAACAAGTAGGAACATACCCCTCAGGTGTGTGCATGTCCACCTCCTAGTGGGCTTTCTCACAGGCATAGAATCATAGAATAGTTAGGGCTGGAAAGGACCTTAAGATCATCTAGTTCCAACCCCCTTGTCATGGGCAGGTACACCTCACACTAAACCATGTCACCCAAGGCTCTGTCCAACCTGGCTTTGAACATCGCCAGGGATGGAGCATTCACAAAATGCATGTAGATTAGCAGATTGTAGGGAACATCATATAAAATTTATATCATCCCTACTTGCATCTCCAACAGAAGGTGTGTGCAAATAGAAGAACCTGTATGCCTAAATGAGAAGGTGAGCTTGTAACCCTCAATGCCAGGAGAGCATATAATTGTAGGTGTATGCCTCTGTGTGCATGACTAAAAATTCTTCAGGTTAGTTATACAAAGGTGTTCAGAAGTTTGTATGTGCTTGTCAAGATTTTGTAATCATCTAGAATAGCAGTTTATCTGTTATATAGATGATACTGATCCGAAATGTACAGTTCACTGACTGACGATTAATTATGCGACATCAAGAAATCCTGATCCTAATTTGCTTTCAACTACATAATCCGACCAGTTTTTCCCTGTGACAGAAGTAAACACAAGCCATTGCACTTTCATAGTCAAATGGAGGAACAGTACAAAGCTAATGCTGAAACTACACTGAATACTTACATGTCTGTGGGTAGTGTAATAACATTCAATTTGTAATTCAAAAATAGGCTAGCAATCTCAACATGTTCTTCAGGTTTCTTTACCACAGACACTGGAAAAAAGCAACCTGTTAAACATTTATTCATAAGAAATTTTTAATACTAGAACTTTGACAAATAATTTCCACAGGGGATTCATCAAACCTAAATAATTCTCAAAATACAATAGCATACATTTGAATCTGTCCTGGGATCAGCAGTAGCAGTCATTTTTCTCCTTCTTTGTAGCTAGTGCAGTGCTGTGTTTTGATTTTTTGGCCTGGGAACAGTGCTGATAACGCCGATGTTTTTAGTTGCTGCTCAAATGTTTTAGTCTGGCCAAGGACTTTCTGAGCCTCATGCTCTGCCAGGGAGGAGGGGAGGCCGGGAGGAAGCAGAGACAGGACACCTGATCCAAACTGACCATTTTCCCCAGCAAACAGAATCAAAGCGAACAACCAAGGGTGGCTTTAGGTGACATATCATGAAAAAAAAACCTGCTCAAAGCTCTGATCCTCAGCCTGCAGAGTGTTAAAACGTGCTTAACCTATGTAAGGTTATCCAACTTAGCTTAGAAAGATCATGGCTAATTTCCTGTTTGTCTCATTACATATTGCTAGCATGTCTGCAAGACTTTCATACGCAAGGTATCTCATATCATGCATTTAATTCCATTGTGCAGTATAGACAAACCCTAGAACAAGTTTACCTCTAAAACTATGAGGTTTTGCAGCAGGGCTAGTCACATACTTCAGTGTTTGAAAGGTGTTCAGAAGCTTTCATAGCTCTGCATGAGAGAGCTTCTGCATTGGTTTGATAACACTCCCTCTTCATTTTCTCAAGTAGAGTGCTTTCTAGCCTGAAATTAAGACACTTCTCAAAGTGTTTAGAAAATAACAGGCTAAGGGGAAGTAATACAAAATTGGCAAAAGAAAAAAAAACCAACAACAAACAAAACCAAACAAGTAATCCCTAAGGAAGTTCCATTGAAATTAAGCAATAAGATGATAAATATGGCCCTGGAAATTTATGTATTTGCAATAATTAAAATGTTACTACACATATATTTTGGAGGTTTAAGTAGACAAACCTCGGGGTTCAGATGACACAAGTGTTTCCTTTTTCTGACGGAAAAGCTGCCAACGAGGAACGGGTGGTGGTTGTGGTGGTGCTACCAGAGGACAGGACCTTGTTCTAGTGATCAGGACAGGATGGCTATATATGTGGGAAAGTCCATACTGCCTTAGTTTCTCTGAAGAATCAGCCTATGAAACATGTAAAAATAATCCGGCTTTGTCACACCTCCTTTCTCGTATCTCTGACAGAAAAGAACCGTATGCACACAAAAGCATCTAACAGCTTGGCTAACAAATGAAACAAAAATAGCTCACCTGACAAGGCTATCCAAAAACATTCTAATTAGAATCTGATATTCAGCAGAAAAAGTATAACTGAATACTTATAAGTGTTTACATATATTTTACTTCATATAGTAGATTCATCGCTCTTTTCAACTTATTTGTTTAACTGAATTCTTTGAGGTGCTACAGCAAATTTACATGTGAAGCAGAATTAATATGTAGAACAACAGCAACAACATTTTGCTTTAAATAAACATATTTTAAAACTTTTTCTGAGGGAGAAAGTCTTTACTTCATGCTGAATTTATGAAGCGGCAGAATTCTAAAAGCAACTGGTCTTTCAGATAACTTGTGAAATCTCTATAACGTAATATCACTTTGAACCAATACATCATTAAACTTTTTATCTGCTGGCTAATTTAGAGAACATATTAAAGGCACTGCAGTTGACCTGTATACCAAATCCCTTAGCAACAGACTTAAGAGCAATTTTGGATGTGGACATTGAGTGGTGCTCTTTGAATTCAAATAACAATGGTTTAGTGCTTAAGATTTTTCATTACTGAAAGTTCTGTTACAAGATTTGTACATCCATTGTACATGAAAAATACACCTCCTTTTACTTGCTAAATAAATCACACATAATTTAGTTCCTTAACATGCTCATCAGCAAGGCTTTGATTGCTCCTGCTCATTGTCAAATGTTCCTGAGGTTCTGCATTTATGAACTTGCAGAGAAGGACGCAGATGTAGTTGTGGTTGTCAGTTATTTGAAGGGAGAAGAACAAAGTTAACACAATAAGGCGGCTCACGGAAATTATGGTTGCCCCACCCCCGGAAGTATTCAACCCCAGGTTGGACAGAGCTTTGAGCAATCTGGTCTAGTGGAAGGTCTCCCTGACTGTGGCAGGGGGATTGGAATGATCTTTAAGGTCCCTTCCAACCTAAAGTATTCTATGATTCTATGAAGGTATACAAGCAATGTAACAGCCTCATTTGATCTCTGAATTTATAAAGATATATTACAGGAGTGGTGACTGGGTACATACATATTCAAGCAATTTAAAAATGTAATTTAAAACATCTGAGATTAGAAAGGATTTTGAAGACTACCAATTAGGTGCCATAAACAAGAACTTGTCAGCTGATGAGTAGGAGACATACATGAATGACTCAATTAAGCATTTTTTCCATGTTATTTGAGCAAACTTAAGGCAATTAAGTTCAAGCCACATCAATCCAAGGACATACACACTAGAAAACAAAGCTAAAAGAGATGCTGCAAAAATTCTGGAGGGAAATTCTGGCACAACTGCAGTTAACGATACAATTTTCTAGAAATTTAGAGAGCAAGGATTATGCCAATGAATCCACTCTTCGAATCTTCAATTATTTCTACCAATATAGTATATCTCAGCCCTCAAAGAAAGCTTGAAAACGAGCTTTTTTTAACCCATAAGAAACACACTACACTTCTATATTTAATTTCTGTCAACTTCCATTTTTCTATCAGTCTTTACTCAAACACTGGTTTAGACACATAGATCCATCTGCCTCATCCTATTTGGTCTGCAATGCCTCTTTTTCAGCACTCTCTATAACCTCACAGACTGAAGCCAAGTTTGAGACTCAAGGCAGGAAAGATATAACCTTGTCACTGTTTCTAGTTTGCTGTCTGATGACTAGCATTACTTCTGAGGAAAAAGACACTACTGTCTGAGACCTTAAATTTAAATAAATAAATAAATAAATAAATAAATCACAGAGAAAGAGCTAGTCTTCAAAACAGCATAAAATACACAGCACAACTTGCAAAAAGAAAATAGCGCAAGAATTAAGAACAGTGAAGCATAACACCTGCAAACCATTTCTGGAAATTTCTCTACTTTGGCAAACTTATCAGTTTCCTGAGGAGGCAGCTGAAATTTTAATGTTCTAATTATGGTAAATATGATTTAAATGCACAAAAAAAAAATCTAATTAATAATCAGGTCAAGAAAGCCAGCTCTGGCATTATAAATAGCTTTCTGTAGAGTGTGAGTGACTAAGTGGAAATTTAAGCATTGTTTTTATCCCAGCTGCATGAAGTGCTGCAATCTCTCCAGCTGCTTTCATCAGCTACAACACTAATGATAGAAATGGATATAAACATGCTATTTCTTATAGAACAACGCATTGGAAAGTGTGTATCAGAGAATTCATGTTTTTCAACTAATCCCTAAAATAATTAATCTTTCCATTCAGAAGTATCTCATTATGATACCTTTTTTAGTTCCCATCAAGATTCTCCCAAGAGACTTCAGCTCCTGGGATCCAGAGGAAAGTGGAGTAAAACTGAAAAAATGAGCAGACTGTGGCAGGAAAATGAAGCAAATGCACAATCAGAATACAGAAGTACCAAAAATATGAATTTAACTGATAATCATTACCTAATGACTATTTCATTATATTGATTTTATTATTTTTGTTACAACATAGTTGCTACAAAATGAAACTCCCTGCTACTAAAAGAATGCTTTCCTGTCCTGAGAGCATAGACTCTTACCATCTGCTTCAACGAAAAAACATCCTTTTCAAACAAATGTAGTGGTATACAGGCAGCATACACGACCATTTCTGGCTGGGTTGGCGCAGATGATTCTACAGAGAAAACATCAACATACTTTAGAACAGCATAAACAGTCAATAAATGTTGCTATACCTCACCCTAACTTATTTTGCTCACTCTGCCTCATTTTTGTCATTTTCTTTGTCTGACTATTATCTCATTTGAAAGAAGAGCTAGTTGTAGAGTACTTGTAAGAGAAGCCAGGGATGGCAAAACCACGTTGTTTTAATCCTTACCTATTTTAGACTATCAACGACTTTTGCATATTTTGCTTCTTTTACACAGATAAATAAGAAAAACTACAGCTTACAAATGCAACAGGTCAGAGGTAGCTCTAACCATTGTTCTATTTTTCTTCAGATTTTAATAATACTAGATACTAGCATGATGAACACAATACACATCATCTGGGTAGATGAAATAAAAACATACTGATTGGTCAATACTACCTAAAGGCTTCATTCCAGTGAAAGCAGAGTTTGATCTTACTAATAAAAGGATCAAATGCCAGAGCCCTGGCCACTCCTAGCAATGGGTATGAAGAATAAGATTACTTTGAGAATCAGCGTATTTGTTAACCAGGGTTATTGTTCTTACTTCTGTCACGGAGATGCAATAATGTAGGTAATGTCAGCTGTTTCTGAAAGCGTGAGGGGGTGACCACATAGCTCTTATCCCACACGCCTTACAGAAGCTTGTTTTCCTGTAATTCTGCTACAGGAAAGGCATAAAAGCAGAGGCATGTTCACTTGTTACTCCTAGAAATCTGTTGCACTGGGCAACCACGCAACCATCTCATACCTGTATCTGTTGAAGAAGCTATTATTGATTCCCTAATGATGAAGAGAAATCAAGGCTGTCTGGGTGACAGCCAGATCACTCATGCTGAAGGGAAATTAAAAGTAAAAAAAAATTTATTAGTAGAAATGTAGGTCTAAAGGTCAGCTCAAAAAGGATATTTATTTCTCTTTATTGTTCCTTAGTAATCTAAGAAAGTATGTGAAGACAAGATCTTGGCACAGAGGTTGTGAAAAACAGCACACCTGTTTTTCCTTAGAATGTTTTGTCTTGGTTCCCTTCAGCTCCACCTCAAATATAGGACAATTACTTCCTACATTTACTAAGTATGCAGCTGGAAGCTGCTCTAAGAATAGGTATTTTCTGTGAAACTGAATTAAAAAATGCTGCCTGCATAAAAAGAAAAAAGTGAAAGGAAAATAAAAGGGAAAAGAAATGAAAGATAGGCAAGAGACTGGAAAATACAATTTATCAGACTTCAAACTGATTTATTTAGAAGGTATGCAATAGTTTTTCTTGAAAAAGTAAGCTATCTTTGCATCTTAAATATTCTTGCAGAAATTCAATTACTCAATTAAATATTAGGTGGTGTTACATCAGAGTTTCTTTCCAGTGGATTCTTAGTATTTCCCACTGCACATTTGTGATTCCCCTGTTAATCACAGCTGTTATGTTAGCTACTGTTTCCAACTTATCCAAAAGCAAGGCTATAATCTAGGTTTGATCTCAGTCCCTGCTGACATATCTGATCTGTTACAAATACATTAGTAGAAGCTACCATGTCCTACACATTACAGAACAGTACATGCCACAAGGTATACCAATATCATTGCTTGTGAGATGTATTTGTCAATTAAAAGCATTCCATCAAATACCAGGTGGAATGTAAAACTGTCATATTCAGTCCAGATGGGTTGTGAAATAAAATGCCTGCAGGGCAGACAATAAACAGCAATGAACAAATTATTAGAGCATGCAAATGATTAACCAGGCACACCAAATTCACTTTAATAATACTATTACAATACTAGAAAGATTTGGTACATTATGCCAGTACCTTTTAAAAATAATATATTCTTTGATCCTTTTTTACTGCACAAAAAATGAGGAGGTGTGCTCTTCAGTGCAATCTGTATGGTGCTGTGGTTTAGATATGTGACCAAAACAGTGTTGATAACACACAAGTGTGTCAGTTATTGCTAAGTAAAGCTCACAGAGCATTAAATCCTTCTGTTTCTTATTCTGCTACCTCAGCAAGTATGCTGGGATAGACAAGGGGTTCAGTCCTGACACAAACTAGCAAAGGTGTATTCCGTATCACAGCACATCATGCTCGGTATAGCAACTGGGGTGTTTTCTGCTCAGGGACAGGCTGGGCGTCAGTTACTGGGTGGTGAGCAACTACATTGTATGTCACTTGTTCTGTACATTCTAAGATCATTATTATATTTTACTTTATCTCAATTATTAAACTGTTCTTATCTCAGACCACTGCTTTCATCTTTTTCCAGCTCTCCCCATCCTACCAGAGTGGGGTGAGGCAGGTTGGGGAGTGAGCGTCTGCATGGTAGTTAGCTGCTGGCGGGGGTTAAGCCATGACAACAGTGTAAAGAATATAAAAGGGTTTGCCATTTTAGAAATAAAATATAAATGATACTAAAAGTAGTTAAAGACCTCTTCAGAAATGATTCAAATTTATCACAGAAAGAAGGCCTCACACTCAAAAGGTAGAGTGAAAACTTACAGTAGGGAGCTAAGCATGTTTATGGTGCTGGAAATGAAATACTTGTCAAGATACTTCAATTTAAAAACAAAAAGAAAAGTGGCAAAAAAAAAAAAAATATTGAAAAAAAGTTGTTGCATCGAGCAAAGTCATTGTTACAAATATTCCCAAGACAAATTTAGAAAATTTTTACAACTACTGCTTCTGGAGTCTAACTTTAAACCTAGCTTTAGTTTCTGGTTCTACTGTCCCAGGCCATTCTCTGCAGACCATGTGTCTCAAAGCCTGCAAGCTTTTTCTCCAGTGGCTATAATCTCACAACAAAAATACATTTGAATTCAGTATTATTTCAAATTGCAGTTCTCCATTCAAAAACAAATAAAACCAAAGCCTTATGTTTTACATATAATTTGTTTGTAATTTTAGTGTCAAAAGAATAGGACTTACTTTCAGTTAAGGCCTGAAAAGAATATCTGGTTTCAGCAGACTGAAGTGCTAACTTGTGCTTTTCTTTATCTCCATCTCTGATTTTCTTCTTTCCAATTTCTTTTTGCTCTGCTTTTTCTATTAAGCAAGACAAAGATTATTTTTCTTTTTCAGGTAAAAACTTTTGGCCAAGAACTAATGTCATTCAGTTTAAAAAAAAAAAAATAATTCTTAAGATGCAAAGGCAGATTTACTGAGAAGCAGCCAGGAAGACTTTGGTTTCACCTTCTTGTTAGTGCACAACTTCCATGTCCCTACTTTAATGTTTGCAACTCCTGAATTCCTGGCACTGTGTCAAATATTTTCTTCATGTTCTTGCTCCTGTGCATCAGTGATTTCCAACAGAATCTGACACAGATGAGGCATAGGTTCCCAATGGACACAGAAGAGTCTCCCACAGTCAGAACTTTCTTTCAAGCCTTAGAACTTAAGACTATAGGAAAATACATTTCTAATGAAAAAATCCCAAACATTATTAGAGCATCTGACAAGAGCTTACAAGCTCAGAGCTGGAGATTACAGAGCTGCATCGTAACAGAATGCTTCCCTAATTCTTAGCTATTTCAGTTACTAACAGAATTTCTAAGTCTTGGAGAAGGTTATATTTACAAAGTTTTTTGGGAATAAATTACAGCACCCTGTTGGATGAATAACAGTGCTGTTCCCAGTGGCTGCATCCCTCTGTGTGTCCATTCCAAACTTTGAAACATCTACTACACTGATAGCAGGAATTCCTAAGAACAAAGAATACCACCCCCATCCCCCCCCCCCAGCCAGGTCTCTTCAAGATTTTTTATAACACTTTCAACATTAGAATATATTATTTGAGATTCAAAGTGAGAAAGGCAGGGATTTTTCTGAAAATCTAAGAAGAAACAGACTTTTTACTATATTATTTGTACCTTCCAAAGAAATTAAATTGCATTTATACCTTCAAATTATAAACAGCAACTAATGAAACTCAGTCTCAAATATAATAACTGAAGAATAACATACTGGAACAAATAAGTTTCTAACCCTAAGGTTTTTTTCATTTAAATTTAAACAGTATTAGCAGCTTTTGAATAAAATTGATACCTGTATCTAGTAGCATAAACAGCAAAGTTGCTATAAATGAACATTAGAAAGTACTTGTCAGAACTCTCTGCAGGTAATCACACTTTGTAACAACCATTATGAAATGTATAATTTATCGATGGTCAGAGCAGTACGGCCTTGGGGAAGCTGTAACTTCTCAGATTGTTAACCCTCTGCAAAGAACCAGTCTTCAGAGATATGCCAATGACATAAGGCTGAACAAATCTCTGCCATAAATTGAAGCTGTTTTTGTAAAAGAGACTAGTACTGCTTCTAATGAGATCTATGCAGTTAAAAGCTTTTTGAATTTATACCATTGCAATGTGTTCAAATCCACAGAGTTGTACATGGCATAGCAAAGAAATAGAAATTCAAAGCCAGAGGTTATGCTACTTTTATTTATGCTTGATCTACAAAGATAACACTACCTAAAATTACAAACCTTTGCCAATTTTATCAGCTTTCCCTGCTTTCTCAGGTTTCTCTGACTGCTTGTTGACAGATGAAACCTCATTTTTTAACTCTGAGACTTCGGTCTCTTTATGTTTTGCATCTGATTGAGGAGTATCAAGTACGGGAGCTTTCTTATTTGGCAACTTGAATTCTGGTACAACCTCTTTCAAAAAGCTCCAGACTTTGTCCAAGTATTCAAGCCTTAAAAGTAAACAAAAACAAACAAAAAACCCCAAACACACGTATATGTCAATGATAATGATATTTGCACTAAGAGTGATTTTTATTTAGACAGCACTATACTATAAGTAACAGTCCAACTCTTAGAAAAGTTCTAGTAAATAAAACTCTTGCCTGGTTTTGTATATCAGTGAATTTCTTGAGACAGATTATGGACAGACTCATAAAGAAAGAAATGGTTGTTAAGGAAGCATGTACATAAAGCATCCTTTGTAAAGCTTTTTAGAAGATAAAAGTTGCAGCAAGGAAATTTGCAGACCACCTTGCAACTACACCATGAAGCAACTTCATTCTGGTTCTGTATATTAAAAAACTTCTCAAAGGTACTTCCAAACTAGGTTTTACTAACTATTTCAGCACAGGTAGTTCCACGCATCTTCCACTCATTCCACCAGCCACAGCAATGTTTTTTTCATATGACATGACAGTTGCAGCCATACTGGTTCTCCACAGAAACCCAGTAATTCCAGAAATAGTCTAAAACTGAATGAATTGCTCAGAGCCATGAATTAGCTTCATTCAAGCCAACTGGATGCAACTTTCTTTTTTTAGTAAAATAATTGATTGTACAATGAGCTAATGCCATCTTATACTGTGCTTGCAAAGACTCCATGGTATTCACATTTTCTTATTCCAGAATATATTTTCAGTAAGAGACAGAGTTGTGAATACTGATTTCTGCTGTTGCAGTTGTAAAACCAACTACATAAAAAACCAAAATTCAGGTTACATTAATTTACTCCATAGGCTACATACACAGTACTGGAAGATACAAATATATTAAAGGCCCTGAAACTGCAAGCATAGCTTGGGACATAAAAATTGCTGAACTAAGGACTAAAATAGCCTTTGACTGAATTTATTTAATACTGAAATATATAAATAAGTAATTATAGCTAAGTAAATAATATACAGACCAAAACTATTTGTCTATGTATTCATTAGAATGTATACATCAAAAGGCAAAAAAAGGTAAGTTGAAAAAAAAAAAAAACCTAAAGATTTAGTGCCTGTAACTCAGTCATTCATACAGTAAAAAGAATATCAAGCTGGAAAATTAGAATGTCTGTTTACAAAACAGACTTAAAACACACAGTAAACAGCAAAAATATAATAGGTTGGAAATAGTTTTTGATTTGAAATAAATTGGAACAGTTCATATATGTTTAAAAGGTGAAACACCATCCTAGCTGAAGTTGACTACTTTCAAATCTAGGATGTATACTTTCTATTGCACATTCATATATACAGTTATTATTATTACTGGCAAACATTTTGTATCTGTGTACTAGATGAAACAGATTTCTCTAACCCCGTTTTCAGCACAGTGTTTAATATTAGTTAAATTAATTTTATAAAGAATAGGCATCAGCTTTACATGATAAATAACTTTACATGCAACTGTATGACCTACAAAGAAAAACACAATAAAATTACATTCCTTGAAGGCACATTTATCAAGTGCCAGAACTAAAAACCGTATACTTGCCAAAATTGATTCTGAAGCATGTTTAGGGTTTAGCTTTATTTTTCATAATGACTCATAGCCTTAAATATTAAACAACTAATATGCAATTATTTAATAGAAGAGCTTACTGGAGAGGAATAACTTCTGGTATCCATCCAGTCAGTGTATGTAGAACTGTAAATTCCTCCATCTCTCTATCTGCAGTTTCACATATACTGTAAGAGAAAGCAGACATTATACGAAGTTATATTATAACCAACTCTCAGTAAACTCTGTATTGCTTTCTGTAGGAGCAAAACCACACACAAACAGAATAGCCTGTTGAAAAACAACTCCTTACTTGCAATTTTAGTTTTCAGTTTTCCAAACCACTGCTGACTACTAGCCTATAAAGTCAAAAATTGCTTCATTGGTACATCGGTACAATGGAATAGTTTCAAAATTTTTAGCAAGCATACTATGTATAGTTGAACACAGTAAAGTCTCTTTCTGCAGGGTTGGAGACGTGGGTTTGAAATCCCTCATGCTAGAAAGGTGATATGAATCTAGAACTTCCATTTCTTGAGCAGCTGCTCTAACTCCCAGGTTATTATGCACAAGTAGGCTATATTTCCAGTGTACCAAAGTCCACTCTTTCAAATTGATAGTCTCTCCTACTCTCTGGAGAGATCTCTGTCTGTAGATCCTAAGAGGACCAAGGTTAAACACGCCAGCACTTGGCCATGACTAACCCTTGTGCGCCAGAGAAATTCAGCATTTCAAACATGTTTCTGCAGTTTCCTAACAGGCAGTTCTAGGCAACTCCTTAGCCTTTAGATCACTCTTCTTACAAACATAAATCAATATAACCAGAACATGGAAGCCTGACTACCCAGGTAAGAGTTTTGAATTCTTCTCTGAAGCTTAGTCATTTAAACACTTGGTGTTTATTCTTCATCTCATATAAACCTGTGGCCATAACTGTCAATCACTGCACCGTGAGCCAGCTTCTACTTTCCAGGTCAGTTTTGAGGAAATGGATCACCATGTACAGCCCACAACAGAAGAACTGTAACAGAAGCAGCTTACAATACTCTAATTTCAGTACTGGTTAAAGCTGATAAAACTTCATTAAAACTTCTTGAACATTTCCATTTGGCAGAAAACCACGTGACGCTTTTCAGGAATAATGGCAAACAGATAAAGCAAACAGTACTTCAGCTTCTTTGCAAAGTTTTCTGTGCATAAATTTACAAACACATCTAAAAAGGAAACAGTGCACCTTCTGTAGTTACAGGGGATTTTGCTTTACTGATTCCTGGTGTGAGCCTCCAGAAAAGTGCATATGTGTCATTACGAATTTTTTTAGCAAAATATATTTCCCATGTATACTAAAACAACTTACTCTTTTGCAAATTCCATGTGACTTCACAAACCGAAAGTGAGCTGATGAAACATACCTAGTATTGGCCAGCTTAATGATAGCTTTGGACAGCAACATTGGCCAAAGTTCAATTTCATAGGCTGTAGCTGGTAGTAACAAATTATTCTCTTCATTGAAAGGCATAGTGTCATCCACAATGATTTTTCTCCAGCACCCCTATGATAGAGGAAGGAGGAGGAAAGAAGAAAAAAAACCCCGAGTTTGTGGGTTGGAAACCAAACATGTGGGTAAGAAAACTTTTAACACTTCCCCAAGAACCCGATTCTACTGTAATTTGATTTACATTACAGATGGCTTTAAAAGTTTTCATATAATATCTGAGAAGAATGGAAACCATATTCTATCATATTTAAGAGATTAATTAATTTATTCAGAGATTAATTTAATTGCATCTATTTCCAAATATATTTCCTTTCATATGAGTAGTCCATCATGTGTATGCATTCATTGCTGTTTATTCAGCTACCATGACAGATACCAAAGAAAAAGCGATGGATTAAAAAAAGGCATAATTAAGATACCAGCTTTGCAAATGCCTCTTTAAATCTCAGTCTGGAAAACACTTGTTATATAAGCAGTCCCTCTTGTTTCCCAAGAGCGGCCTGGGAATGCTGGCTGCAGTGGTTAGTGTCCTGGAAAGCATTAAGATTGTATCTTATAAAACACTACAGGAGAAAACACAAAATGACCAAATGTAATCAATACTCATATCTCCAGGATAAGAAACAGGTAAGAAATGATACTGATGTCTTCAATACCAGGTACTTCATTACTTGGTTTAGCTAGTATCCCACACAGTAATCTTGCCTACCATTCTCCAAAAAAGTCTTCGTCCTAGTAATGAACTCATAATAGAGGCTAAGGAATTAGTGGGGCAACATCAAGTACTTCTGTTAATTCACACAGAAAATGACAAAGAATGACCAATAACTCAAATGTTCACCTTACATTATCAGAAAGGGCAGAATTACTGCTGTTTGTAACTGTAGCTGTGCCTTCAAGGTGAAATGCTCACCCATTACCTCTATATGAGTTCTATAGGTTTCAGAAGAAAACAAATTTAGGCCACATGGCACAGACACTCAAAATGCAAAAGAAAGGTTAATATTTTTTAGGGTGAAAACTATTTCCTGACAGCCAAAACGAAATTTTTAAGATTTCCCAAGTTTGCAAAGGACCCAGTAACTGAAATGATGACATATTTGTCTCTTTCAGTAACAGCTGAACTTCAATACAGAGACTAGCACAAGTTGAAAAGAAAAGATTGAGGAGATATTTGGCTTTCTGTAGCTCAAGACATGTTTTGATTCAGACCAGTAATTCTGTGCATGTAATTCTTCAAAAGCAATACTATTTTTTGTATATGTAGCATCAATTGCTTGCTTTTTATACTTAATAAATAATACAGTTCATATCACAATTATTTTACACCAGTAATAACCCTTTTACAGCATTTTGGCATTAACTCTAAAAAAAAAAAAAAACGCTAATTTAAGGAAATAAGACACCAAGAGAAAGAAAAATATGAGAGGCAGAAGGTTTATGGATAGAAAAAGAAATCTGTAGGTAAGAAAAAGTGCAAATAAAGGAATAAATTCAAGTAGGATGTGGGGTAGAACTGAAAGAATTTCATGCCAATTATGTGAAAAACTATCCAAGGTTTGGTCTGGTGGACAACAATCCCCTCAGGACTCACTACTGCATTTTGCTGAAACCAGTTCATTAGTCTTCCACTGTGCTTTCTCACCCTTTTCATATAATTTTTCACTTTGTCCTTTGAAATCTGTTTCTCCTCTATCTCTACTGATGTTTGACTTCTCTCATTTGCACATTTTCTTTAATCTCTCGTCATCTGACCTTCTTTCCACCCATTTTTCTTTCTGTGAAGTACTGATGTACAACCAAAGCAAAAGAAATGAAATGAACTCACAGGCCCAAATCAAAACATAAAACAAAAGTGACAAAGAAACAAACAAACAAAAAAAAAAAAAAACCCCAACAAAACAAAAAACCCACCCTGATAATGCTTACAGAGACTTTGAAATGCTGTCTTATACCATGTAAATACACAACCTCTGCAGCATTAAATTCACACACAGAATAATGTCCTCTGCTGAGGAACCTAGTACAGTTATGACAGTAACATGATTTCTGCCTTCTAAAACTCATGCAACTCTTATTCCATATATGAATGTAAGTTATTCCATATGTAGAGGCAGTAGTAAGGGACGAGGAAAGCACAGGCATGTAAATCATTTAAGTGCTCTCCCTTACAGATAAGTTAAAGGGATTCTTCAGTTTTAACTACTTTCCCATTCCTTCCTCAGTTCTGGCTAGCTGACATAAATCAGTAGCTAACTGCATAAAATTTCCTTTTAAAATATCATTTTTGATCCATACTGTATTAGAACTGTAAGTTTTCCTTAATACATATACATGCTGTAGGATTATTTAAAAATAAAACTAATATGCTCAGGGTTTTGTTCTCTCTCAAGAGACACGTATCAAACTGCAACGTGTGTAAGTGCAGCCATTCAAAAGCTCTCCCCAGTTTTATTTGTATTTATGTTCATTCCAAGAGATGGACAGATTTATAAACAATTTAACAGGGGGATGGAGAAGCAAAAGAAATCCTTCCTCACTTTTATTCACATGAAGTTTTTGTAATATAACCAACTAGATTAATGGTTTCTGGCAGAGAAATAGAATATGAGCAATTTTCCAAGGGTCACAGAAATGTTTGAGTAATTATTTTGTATTTGTAGCTGTAGAGATTTCTGAAAGAACTCTGCACTGAGGTGTTTCTAAGTGATGTGCTATATGCAACTGCAAGGCTTTCTCCATGCCTCCAACATGAAACTTAGCGAGATTATCCACCTGAGGCACCGACCTGCTGCTGTCCCTCTTGAGGTACATCCCCTGCTGCATGTGATACGAGTTTCTTTATTCTGAAGTTTTAAAAAAAAATTGTGAGATGGGACGTTTGTGTCCTCTCCTTTTGTAGAGGAACACTAATTAACTCAAATAATTGTAAACTGGAAACTTGCCACAAAGAGCATTAGGAAAACAAAACCTCCTCTCTCTTCGCCAAGTTATATACACATTCTCTTCCTCTCCTCCTACATATTTTGTCTCCTTTTGTTACGCATTCAAGAGTGCTGTCCTTGAGTATTCAGACTTGCACTCTTACATTCCATCTTCCAAATAACTTCCATTAACCACATCAGCGCTTTCCACAAATACCACCCTCACAAAACCTTCTTCTCCTTATTTTTAAGAGTTCAATTCTCATACTTACTATTCCTCTTTTTTGATTGCTTCCTATTGGCTGAGAACATCTTTGCAAGAGACCTCTACTTACTGTTTTTTATCATGGCTTAAAACAAAAAAACACCTCCAGGCTTTTTTCCCAAATTTTTTTAATTACTCCATCACATTTTAAAGATACCCATTCAGGTAGCACACACATTCGGTGCTTAGTACTGTCATAATATTTTGAGACACAGAGTACAAAAAAAACCACAAGCAAACAAATAAAACAACAAAAAATTATAAGAAAGAAATTAGAAAAAGAAAATATCTGTAAGTGTGACAAATCAAAAACAGTTTAAATTGGATTGTAAGAGGACATGATATGAAAATCAAACCCTGTAAAAGTAGGATGAAAGTACCACATGCTGCTCAACAAAACTACAAATGGTGAAAATGAATCACTTAAATCAACATTGTTTTAACCACTCTCTATGTGATACAGAAGGAACCAATTATTTTCTTTAAAATGTACTGAAATGCGCTTTGGGCTAAGGAATGAATTGAAAACTGCTGTTTGACACACACAAAAAAAGTCACAGGTATCAGAAAAGTTGTTCCAATAGATAGTTTGAATATATGCAACACTAGCAACTGCCATTATTGGATCCTCTTTCTGCAATGCAATAAGCAAATGAACTCAAATGTAGTATTTTGTTGCAATGAAGAAAAAAAAATTAATCTCCTAATAATCAGCAAAATTTTACATCATCTATGAAAAAAGAATATTGCCTTTTCAAGAAAAACTCTGTTTTATCCGGTTCTGAGTTGTACAAAAAACACATGAACTTAGAAGGCATTTTTACTAACACGCAGCAACAATTTGTCAACACTTCTGTTCCTAAAAAAAAAAAAAAAGAAAAACCATATCCATTCAATAATAATAAACACTTGTCCTAAGCATTACGTTTTGCCATACTAGCTGCATAGACTTCTATATTGTACTCACCATCCAATAAAGTCTCACTACATATTTTCCATAGTTATTGTACAGTGGCATGTGTCCCTTGGTAGCTTTACATAATGCATAAATGTGTTCCCATGGTTTCCAAAAAAGTGTGGATGTTCCATTAGTTAGGGTCTTTCCATTATATATCCTCCAGACTACATAAATTTCACTTACAATCCATCTCATCAGCTGAAAAAAAGATACAAACATGAAAAAAAAGTTTCTTAGCTAACATCTGTTAGAAAAATAAAATCAGGTCACATTATAATGATCCAAGAATAGAAAAGATTCTGTTTCAAATTAATCAATTATATGAAAGTATAGCTATGGTTTCATGCAAAAATTAATTTCACTGGTAAAACCTTTATTAAAATCATCATAATATCCACCCACAACACCACAAAACTTCATGAAACCAAGGAAAAGCATAATATCAACTATGCTATTCATCATTTACCAAAGGAAAATGAGGACGTATCATTTCAAAATAAATTATGTTACAGGAGCTCTGAACTGTCACTTGTTCAACTGCTTATTACTAGACATAAATGCCAAAAATCAATATTGGCTTTAATACTTGTTATTTGTACTCAGTAAGAAACAATTCTAAATCATTAGAAGTATTTAGTATTTTTAAAACAATTAAATAGAAGCTTTAACTAATCATGCTTTAGTACATGTGCTTTTCTAACACGCAGATTTCTGATGTGTGCTACAGTTTCAGAAGTATTACCAGACTGTTACAGTGACTTATGTAAACAAAAATGAGAATAAGCTTTTAGTACAACAATCTTTCCCAAAAATTAATTAGTGGTTCTGTGGACAGCAAAATTTACATCCTCTGTTGCCTGATGGCTGCCTCCCATACAGTTTCTCTGGTGCTGAATTTTGAATTCAATTTGAATGAAATAGAAATTATACTACTATATTCATGAAGGCATTCAGATGCCTTGGTTCTATCTATTTTCTGTTTTCCCCTGATCTATAGGAATTCAGTAAACATGTATGCAACTCTGGAGAGAAGGAAAAGATTGGCTGGGTGACAGACATTTGCACATACATGCAGGCACACCAAGAACATGACTTCAGGGAAGCTTGAATGAAAAGCATAAAAGCTACATTAGAAAGAATGCATTTGCTCTAGGAAGGAAGGAAGGAAAAGAAGGAAGGAAAGGGAGGGAGGAAGGGGAAGAAGGGGAGGAAAGGAAGGAAGGGGACGGAGGGAGGGAGGGATGAGGGAGTTGGGGGAGAGAGAGAGGAGAAAGGGGGAAGAGAGAGGAGAAAGGGGGAAGAGAGAGGAGAAAGGGGGAAGAGAGAGGAGAAAGGGGGAAGAGAGAGGAGAAAGGGGGAAGAGAAAGGAAAGGGGAAGAGAACGAAAAGGGGAAGAGAACGGGGAAAAGAAGAACGGAGAAGAGAACGGAGAAGAGAACGGAGAAGAGAACGGAGAAGAGAACGGAGAAGAGAACGGAGAAGAGAACGGAGAAGAGAACGGAGAAGAGAACGGAGAAGAGAACGGAGAAGAGGGGAAAGGGAAAGGAGAGACAAGAAGAGTGAAAAGAACAAAGGGGGAGGGGAGGGGAGGGGAGGATAAGAGAGGGGAGGAGAGGGGAGGGCAGGGAAGGGGAGGAGAGGGCAGGGGAGGATAAGAGAGGGGAGGGGAGGGAAAAGAGAAAGGAAAAACAAAAAACAAAAAAACCCCACCCCACATGTTTGTAAAATCTCTCACCATCCTTGATATAATTTTTCAAATTCTGAAAAAGATAAACAGTAATTATACAAATCCACATGATTCTTTACCATTTTATCCCCATCATTATTTTTTCAACTAAGAAATTTAACACAACTTGTTTCTTGATGTAGAAATTTGGAGTAAAATCAAAAAAGTGAAAAAAGTGAAAAAGAAAGAATTTTTTTTTTAAGAGGGACATAAATGTATACCTACCTCACTACAAAATATATGCTCATTTTCTGAAAGAAGGTCAAATGAGGCTTCATTTTTGACGACCACAGGAATCTAGGAGAAAGTAAGTTAGTTAACTCCATAGCTAAATTACCTGAAAAAACTTAAATAAACACTAATGTTTACCAGTAGTGACATACAAATGTCAGACATTCGACAAATATTCATTAAACATTCGCAAACTAAACAGCATCGATTTTCAAATCTTGTCATTGCTCTCTTGTTTCTTAATAAAAATATTTTAAAATGTAAATGTTCAGAATTTAAAAAAAATCATTATTCTTACCAGGAGATTAAAAAAGTATCAAATGAAATAATTACATAAGTAAATTAAGATTTCTCCAATTTATTCACAGTATTTGCAGGTCTGTACTTAAATCATGACCACAACACTGTCTCATACATTGAGATTTCCTTGGTCCCCCACCAAGACTCAAAGGTATTTGTTTCCTCATGGTCAGCTCGATAATGGTATTGTCAGTATGAGCACAGTCTTTATGAAACCTTTGACTATATTACACAGTTTTGGTGACATTACTTGTTCATACAGTCCTTTTTCTTTTTTTATGCAGCTTAGAAATAACATACTAGGATTGTAGTTTATTGAACTAAATATATCTGTACATCTCATCACTTATTGGTGATTATTTCTTGATTCTCTGCTTACCACACTAAATAGGCTTGTTTATGCTTTATTTTATGGTTATTAATAGATTAGGCAGGAACATGCATCATCTTAATAGCCTTTCGTCACTTGACCTTTACATTAATTTTTAACAACTTAAAAATTTCTACTAATCATAGCTTCCTGATTCAAAAGATACTAGACCAAAACAAGCATCAAAATTTTAATCAGGTCTTAAAGAAAGCAAATGATTTCTTCACAGTGCTATAAAGATAGATTTTTAAAGCTATTTTTAATGCAGATACATGTTTCCATGGCTTTCTGGGTTGCCAGCTCTGTTGTCCTCATCCTTCAGATACCTCTACTCAGTTTATGCATTTTGGCAGCATTTCTTGTCCAATCTTTTGGTCTTGTCAATTACTCCCCTGACCTCCTTCTCTCCTTCCTCTATTAAAATTAAACTTGGACCTGTTTAGTGTCTAGTTAATAACAAACGGAACTGACAAGCTGACAAAAGGAAAACTGACAAGCCTGAAAAAGTTGAAAGGATGGTCAAAGTGCTTTAAAATTTTAAGCATTTAGTCTGAAGCAAAAATGCTTTAAAACTTAGATTAGCAACAGGATTGAACACTAACCTTTGAAATGGTAGGCTGTTTATTTTCTTTGCATTTTAAAAATAAACTGAATAAGAGCTTTTCATCATTTTAAAACGTTACGGTTACCTTCCAGACAAGTACTGTCAAAGATGTGTACAAGTTCTGTATGCAGACTGGCAAAATATAACAGTTGAAATAAGAAAAAAGTACTTACTTCTGGTATAGCTAATTCATGGTTAGAAGATAGATATTTACCTCAGATATCTGCTCAAGAGAAGCCTTAGTTTGGAACAAACAGAACTTGTCATGGAGTCAAGAAGCAGAGGAGGCTTGGGAGGTTAAGCTACAATAATGTTTTGCATCAGGAAGCGCTGGCCCATTGTCATCCCACTAAGAAAGGCAGTCAGACTTCATACAGTGTCATTTAAAATGCTGTTATTAGAGCTAACTATAAGGAAAGAGATTAGTATAGATAACCTTAGGTCCTTTTAGACACTGGGAACCCAAGTTGTGCAGCATCAAACAGGCCTCTGATCCACATGCAACATTCTGTGCAGATCTCACCCATAGAAAAGGTTACCCCATTTTGGTGTTATTGAGCTATGATAGGATTTGAGCTGTTACAAGATATTCTTACAATAAAATATCTCTGTTCATCATTTGTACTATAAAACAGAAAGAATGTTCACATAAGAACTTGCAATTAGATAAATGCAAGGAGATGCAGGTGGTGTAACCGCCAGTAAGACGTGGGAGCTGCCTGCAGGCTACTCCCTTGAGCTGCCTGAGTTTATTCAGCAACCAGGGATTTCACCCAGCACCATGCAGACGTCAGAGCCAAGCTGTATATGCAGTATGGGTTGACTGTAACATGCGTCAGTGACTCTTAGGTGTACAGTGGTTTCCTGGACAGGATGACTATGCATGATCAAGTGGGTTTTATCTATTGAAATAATTTCCTCTATCAGTTTTCTTCTGCTTGTGATATAGCTAGGCAAGCATAACTTTTTCATTACCACTTTGCTTGTTTCTTACCTTATGTGCTAAAAACTCATGTGGACGTTTCCATGAATGTACTTTCAAAGATGCTGGCAACTCTATTTTCCCTTCAGGATCCTCAAAGAAATACTACATAAAATAGGCATGAACAAAATGGAACATATTTCATTAATTATGGTATTGTATCTTCCACAAGAGTAAAAATAATATATTGCTCACACAATAATTCACTGAAGGGAAAAAGATAGTACTAATGGAAGTAATAGTATCTATAACTGAACTAAAACAGTGCAATGCCCAAAATGAAGATTCAGTATGAAAGCTGCTTGTATTATTCTGAGAAGTCCATGTGATCTGCACTGCCTAAATAGATCTATATGAAAAGTTTTCTTTCTTTTACACCTTTCAGAAAAACCTCCCCAAAAACTATTTGAGCTTTTAAGTCAGGCACTCTTCTACAGAGTTCTCCCTGAGTACTTTTTCCAACTCACTTATTTCTAAAGCTTTCTAAATTGAAGACTGAAAGTAAATACCTAACGCCACACAAACAAAGCAGGTTCCAAGCATTTAAAACTGCTATAGAAACCAAAAAGAGCGGTAATTATACAGCACTGTGAATTAGACCATTAGAGAGAGAGAGCCTCATATAATTTTCAAACTTTCATTTCCAAAATGATACTTATCCTCCATGTGAACAGAAGACATCAGGATATATGATAACTTGTTTACTTAACAGCACAATGTAGCATGAAGAGATGCCTCTCATACTGCTGACAGAGAAACTAATTGGTTACATGGTTAGTGCCTTTTATTTGTGCCTGGAATTTTAAATAGCTTTTAGGCATACTATACACTGCTGTGTATTTCACAGTCCACAATGTACTCTATCTTCTACAGACCAAACATGAGAAAGAGTTTCTGTGAAGAAAACTGGAGGGGGGGGAGAGGGGGAAGAGACAACTTTCTTTACCTTACAAGTGAAAAAATACTTTAAAGAAAGGATACTGTAGGTTCAGCTGACTGACAAAATCAGGCTTAACTTATCTTTTATTTAAGGTGGCTATAAGGGACAACTGCCTGGTCTCAGGAGTTCATGGTTTAATGGCAGGAGCCTTGACCACAAGTTCTACAGGAAGCACAGGCAAGAAACAGGCACAAAAACCAGACAAGGTGAAATGTACAATCTCAGCAGCACACTGCTCTGCTCTAAGAGAGGTTATCATGTAGAGATACTTGGTAAAAGGGCTTTAGCATTACAAGGAAAGAAATCACTTCCAATCAATTCCTCTTCCCACTCAAGAAAATATGATTGTTTATATTCATGTTCTAAGTGTACTCAAAGGTACTGGAGGCCATCACTAATTCTGTTTCTAACCGAAATACCCTATACGATGTTGAATTCTGGCTAGCTGCTTGGATCAAGAGAGGCCACATTAGAATATTCTTCAGATCTGTAAATTTATCTGCTGTGACTGACAAATTTAAAAACTCATTTAAACATGTAAAAAGAGCAATGTTTCATATAGCTTGTGACTGAAGAACTGAATGAGCCAGTAGCACCTCTGAATGCCTCTTATGCTAAAAAAGAAATATTGCAGTTACAATTATTTTTAAATTTTATCTATTATAATAATGTCTGGCAGACCTAACAGATTAGTGATAGGTAAATGTTTGGACTGTGCTCTAAACACACCAAATGTGGTAATGGAACAGAAGAAAGACACAAAAGAAAATTATTTACTTGTCAAGTTAATGGCAGCATTCAGTATAGAACCTACACCTTGCCTCTAAACAGTACTTCGGTCCCACAGGGGTACAATAAATTCATGCTTGGGATAAGAAAAAAAATTAAATCTAGAAACATATGCTAACATACACATAGCACACAAGAATACATATTCTGTGTGTTCACACATGAGCATATGAACAATGCAGAATTTATATACAGATGATCAAGCATGGTATTATATCGATTTTAAATGTCACTTTAAAATTATTAGTTTAAGAAGCTCTTTAAGAAATAATTTTATTACTATTCTGCACAAAATGCAGATACATTCTGTAATGATAACAAGTTTGAAGGAGTAAAAATCCAGATGAAACTTAAAAGTCATTCCAACTCAAATCATTCCATGATTCCATGATAAAAAAAACAGGTTGAAGGGACCTCAAGAATCATGTGGGCCAACTTTTCTAGGCAAAGCATGACCACGACTAGATGTCCTAGCATCCTGTCCAGCCAAATCTTAAGTGTCCAACACTGGGGAATCTACCACTTCCCAAGGGAGATTACTCCAATGGCTGATTGTTCTCATTGTGAAAAATTTTCCTCGTGTCAAGTTGGGATCTCCCCAGGAGTTACGTGTGCCCATTACCCCTTGTTTTTATCATGTGACCCCTTGTGAAAAAGGAGTCTCTGTCTTCTCTGTACCCACCCTTTAAATACTGGAACATGGTGATAAGGTCTCCACTGAGACTTCTTTACTCGAGGCTGAACAAACTGAGGTCTCTCAGCCTTTCCTCATATGGTAGGCTTCCCAGCCCTTTTATCATCAAAGTTGTGACAAATAAGCTATTAAATACAGGTACAAAAAATAAAGTGGAAATAATATATATATGTCACACAGCTTACTGAAGTAGGACTTCTCCCAGTTTTATCTTTCTCCTTTCCAGCTTTTCCAGTATCCCATTTTTCTGCATTGATATCTGCTTCATTCCATTCTGGCCAAATCGGAAATCTCCACTTCTCACTGGAAGACGCAGTTACACTGGGTAACAAACAGAGGCATGAATAAAAATAAACAGTATATTAGGCAAGGGTGGTAGGAAGATTTTTATATTTTTATTTATTTTTAATGTACTGTAATAAAAAGGTGTTAGTAACTACAATAACTTTTTGTCACTAAGATAAGCAAGCCTATAGAAGTGTTAGATGGTTTTATTAGGTATAAACCAACAAAATATGTAAATACATGTATATGAGGATTTCTCATACTGATGTAGCAAATGGGACAACTGAAGCACAAAAGCAGAATCCAATGGCAGTTTCCTCCCTTTTCCCCTGCTTCAAGCCACAGGGTTCTCCTTCCTTTCCTGTGCCACTCCTAGCATTCATGACCCAATTCAACTCACTCACCCATCCAAAGACTTTCCTTTTCTCTCCCCCACCCCAACTTCTTTTCTTTAACCGACCGAAATAACTTGACATGGATAAAAAACATATTGGGGAAAAAGGAATCCCACTTCTAGGCATCTGTGAACTGTCAGACCAGTCTGTCTGTCCCCAGGGACATTATCAGGGCCTCTTGTGCTACCTGCACTTTCACTACCCTCTTCTTGGGATTCACAACTCAGAGAAAAACTTTTCTGAGACTGAAGGGATTTTCACACGACACAATGTGTTCATAGCTACCAACCAGCACTTGTAGTACCTGTGCACATCATTTGCCCAGTATGAAGGGCTGAAAACCTGAATTAGCTAGAATTAGAATACAGTAGCCCCTTCCTCCTTAACCAACAAACCTGGAAGCAGGCAAAGTATATGCAGGTCACATCTTAATTATATTCACTCAAACCCACTGGCAATAAAATGTAGATGTTGTCCACTCAAGAAAGGGAAGAAGCTGCTGGAACCCAAGAAGCAATCTGGCATTAAAAACTGAGTAAAAGGGTTTAAATAAATTGTATTGCATTAAAACAGATGGACTTCAACCGATTGGGTAAAAGGACTAAGGTCAGAATTTCTGCAGTGATACTCAGCAGCGTCCTACAGCAGCAATACAGTATTAAACAGAGACTTTTTTACTACTGGAGCCTTAACCATATACTTACCTTATACTTCTTATACTTAATATACTTACCTTATACTTCTATTACATTATTTATATCAGCTATAAAAAGCTTTTTTTTTCTTTTTTCTTTTTTTTTTTTTAATAAGGAACAGTAGAATTCCTACAAATATGTCGAAGAGACCAAGAAGATAACAGTGTTTTGGGCTGCAGCTGGAGAGTGTTTTCACAAATTGGTGCTTACTTATTTTAAAATAAATAAAGCTTTATTTCTGTAGAAACTGACATCTTCAGGAGACTTGAATGGAAGGAAGACTAAAGAAAGTGTATGTCCACTGCTCAGTGAGACACAGGGAACTTAATGACAAAGTACATGGGAAAGGCCAAGTTACTCAGTGCCTTTTAGTGTCTTGGGTTTTGTTGGCAAATTTGGCTCTCAGGCTTCCCAGCCCATGAGTCTACTAACAGGGTCTGTGGGAGTGAAGCATTATGTACAATTAGAGGAAGGCAGCTAGGATGCATTTTAATCAAACAGGATACACACAGCTTCATGGGACTAGTTGGAATGTGAGCAAAGGTACTGAGGAAGCTGACTGGAGTCACTCTGAGGCTCCTGTCAATCACATTCAAAAGACCATGGCAATGGGGTAAAGTTTCTGATGACTGAAAAAAGACAAACATCACACTAGTCTTAAAAATACAAATGGCAAGAAGGAGAATCTGGGGAACTACAGTGCTTCAAGATACTTCAAACTCAAACGGACAAGCAACTAAGCAACCTAATCTAAGCTGGCCCTGCTTTGAGCAGGGAGTTGGACTAGACGGCTTTCACAGGTACCCTTCTATCAACATTTTTCCATTATTATTCTGTGATAATTCTTTGTTAGCAATAATAAGGACAAAGACATGGTTAGTCATTATCTAGACAATAACTACATTCATCCACCCTACCAGTAACTCTTAACTGAAAGACAGCTGTGAAAATTCAATGCCATCTGTGCCTTCTGCTGTGCAAATAAAAAAATACAGCTTCTGCCACTCTAAGTGTAAGGAAGATGAATTCTCTGAAGTGATACTTTGCTTTGCTTTTCCATCTTTGTAACCTCAGTCATCTGTAAATGGCCTCCAGCCTCTCTCTATTATGTCTGACCTTTCATTAATGGTAGGACTTTTTCTCCAGCATTTTCTGGAAGGCTCAAATGATGCTTCATTCCATATATACAATAATACCTAACAAGCAATTGAAAACCCTGAAGTGCTTCTCAGTTTCTTTTGATTACTAGGAATGCCTATATCATTTCCAGTTGTTTTAAGTTATCTGCTGTATCTGTCTTAACTGCAACCATGAAGATCAATAAAAACTAGAATGTTAGCTGTACTGACAGTTCCAACATTTGTGATATTTGAAGTTCTGCCTCTTTCAACACTGATTTAAATACAGCTCCTGGCAGATTCTTACATATACTTACAAGCAAAACATGACAAGTTAAAATTTTTACTTTTTCTACTTTTTCCTTATTTCAGATGAAATATGAGTGACATATGTAGTGATTTTAAAAACTCTAGAAATACCCCTATATTTTTTTTATCTCTTTTTCTCCCTCTAGGTCTGCATTTGCTCTTTCAAATATTTACAGAGAAGCATGGAAGTTTCACTCAATAATAATGATAATAATGATAAAGATGTTCTGAAACCATTCCCAAATAAAATCAAATAGTAATTCCAGTAACTGCTGTAAGATTTGCTTTGGGATGATAATGGAATAATAAAAAATCTGTACTTTTATAAAAAGTGAGATATGGAAGGACTTGCCTAGATTACTATCACACTAAGACGGAAAATTACTTTCCAATACATTCTGACATAATAGAAAACCCTCAACACTAATGTGAGAAACATGAAAACAGTGCTATCTATGACAGATGTCTAAATTAATTTGGGGAAGCCCAATGCTCCTACTTCTCAAAAAGGATTCAATAATATTTTGGTAAAATTCTTAAAGAAATGCAATTTAATTGGACTCCAAATATAAATAAATAAAAAAGGCATTTGAATTTATTAAAATACTGTATTTGAGTAAGGCTATCAAGTTTTTGCATTACAGGAACTGAATAATATAATTCATTGAGAATTCTTTGAAGCAAACTAACAGACACAAGCACAATGCAAACCATTACTGGTATTTTATGCTCACACTGGATGGCTTCATTGTGCAATAGTATTTTAAACACTAATTTACTGGCAGACTTCTTTTTAATCTTGTGCTAAACCCTAAAAGAGAAAACTGAATAATAAATTGCCAAATGAGGGGAACACTACGAAGTTAGCATTAATTCACCTCTGAGCCTCTAAGCAGGTTCTCCAAGAATACTGGTACAATTGACATAGTGCCAACAGGGGAAATGGGGAACACCAGGATAGACAAACACAACAGGTAACAAAATTTCAGGCATATTGCAATCTAAGTTTTTCAGAGACTTAAGATTTAATAAAAAGGAAGCAAGCCTACATGGTACTGGAAACGTGTTCTCTGAAGTTAAACATAGTCTGTAGACATACACACTTTGGCTGCTCACCCACTCTGTAAGCAAGATCTTATCGGCATGGTCAATGGAGTCTAGGGAACAAACATTTACTTCTTAAAGTAGGTAAATCTACCTGTAAACTATTTATGACCATTCCTCACAGAGAACCCAGCAATACTGAAGGGAGTCTTCTCAAGAAAATTACAGAAGTCTTGGCATTCAGTTTCAGAACAGCTTAGCTACTTTGCCTTCCTTTCCCTGTACTCCTTTAATTCTGGTTCAGCAGACAATAATAACTCTGTGACACTATGCAGGTTTTTTAGAATTAAGAAAGATGCCTTTCTCTCCTTTTCATTCTTTCCTGCAGACAAAGGTTTAATGCTCTCTTTCCTAACACACCCTTGCAAAAAGTTAGATGTACTTTTAATCAATAAAACAAAACAAAACTCCAAAGGAGGAAATGAGACATCTTCACACAATAATTTTGATTGGGAATATTTGAAACAGATAAAATTGTTCTGTAGTTCTATAACAATGCCAGTACTGCTTCCACAATGACTCCAAGGCTTTACACAGAAATCTGGTTGGAGACTTGACAGCTTCACCTTTTTCTGTCTCCATGTCTATACCTCAGAAATTAGGAAAAAAAATCCAGGAATTCCACCACATCAATGACTTCTTCAAGCTTTCTGGTTAGTTAATTATGTAAATGGATATATCTAATTTTTATTTTTTCTGCAAACCTTGTCTTTCCTTATGACACAGCTTATGCAGCAAAATCCTTTCCCTATTTTCATTAAGTCATTTGTTTATTTCTCTTAAACCTACTTAAGTTTCAAAGTTTAAGATCTGCTTTATATTATCATCCTAAGAAATCAATACAAAAGTTTTCATGACTTAGGACACTGTATGGAGATCTCTGCTTGAGGACTGAGAGGCAAACCTGAAAGCTGTTTTGATTGATTTAATGAATTGCTACTCAGCAGCTGAGCTACAGTTACTGTTTATGCATCTGTTCTTAGCTTCAACTGAAGAGTAAAATATGTGTTCGCTTAAAGCACATCTTGGAGAATCAAAAGACTGAGCACTGGTATCTGTAACAGCAACTGTTAAAACAAACCAGCCATTTTATTTGCAGCATGATACATTTAGGCGGTATGGTATGATGAGGTATTTATATGTTAGCCTTTCTGCAGACAAAATGATTGTGAGTTTGCTCTTTATTTGATTCACTCTATTAAGAATTTGTTTATCTCCACAGCAGGGCATTTGTTGCTAAATAATTGCCAACAGGCTATCCCTTCATCCCATCTTAGTGCTCCCTGTAGGTATTTTATATCAAGGATATTACCCATAGCATGTTTTAAAGATTAAAAAAAAATAAAATCTGGATTTTATCATAGCAGCATCCCAACAGAAGACAAAATCTATTTGATGCTCACCATTTTTACCTTGTTCCCCAGAATGCTGCCAATCTTTTATCTTTCATTAAATATTATCTATTCTTTCCATAAAGCATCTACAACCATTACACTGTAAATCTTAGTTTCATTCAAATGCCAGAAAACACACTATTAGCATCTATCTAATGCCACTACTACAGTTCTTAGGATGGCAAATAATTAACAAATATGATTCAGTAACAGGTAATGGTATTTATGTATCTGGCACACCAGTGAATGAAGCTCAGAGCTGAAACTTTCATCCTTCTTTCCTCCTTGAATTGCTCTGGATGCTTTGAACTCCTCTATATGTACAGAAGTAAGATCAATCTTAAGAAAGAGATGGGAGTGAGGAACCTAACATCTCATATTCCCCATTGGTTATCAATGTTGGGTCACACTGAGATGAAACTTTTGGGTTCTTTTCACTTGCCAGGAAGCAGTAAAGAAACGTGTCCCTTCCCTTGGATAGTTTGAGCAGTCAGAAAAAACAATTTCTGGTCCCATTAAAGGCTTTTATATTCAGAAAAAGAGGACAGAGAACAAAGAGACGGCTCAGCTTCTCCACATGTGGCCCGTGGGGAAGCTACTTCACTTTTTCCCTTTTCAGAACTCAAAACCAAAAGTCGCCGTTGAAGACCTCATTTACAACAGAAAGTTCTTTGAAACTCTAATCACTGAATTTTTAAATTTTTTTTTTTTTTTTAAAGTAGCATCTGAATATCTTAGAAATCCACAGCAGAAACCATGGCAACACTCAAGTTCGTAAGAATCTAGAAAGGATATGAGAACATTCAACCAAGTATCAGTAACTGTAGAAAAATTATTTGCTCTTTTCCTTCATACCTAGTGCCACTCTTCAGAAGAGGAATGGCCAGGATGAATCATGATCATACAGTCTAATAAGCAGCTAAGACAATACAGTCTTCTCTATTTGTAGTATAGCCAGTAGTGATTACAAAAAAAAATCCAAAATATTAAGGTATTGTTTACTGTAACTTACCATTATTCATATCTTGGACACTACAGCCAAAACTTAAAGGACTCTGTAGTTAAAATATGCTAGTCTGAATGTCTGGGAAGAGACTTAAGCCATGGATGCAGTTCAGGTACAATGAGCAGAAAAGGTATTTGTAAAGCATCAAAGCTGCAATGATAGTTGTTTGCAAAGCCTATTACAACAGGTTTTGTTGTCACTTTTGTGTATTGGGGTAGGATTTCTTCCTCAAAGAGCCCATAGTGCTGTCTGTGTGAAGCAAGATCAAACCGTGGGTAAAGTGAGGAATACCAACTGATTATTGGCACATTAAAGGAGTCTGTAATTTGGATCACTACTTTCAAGTGTAATATTCTCATTTCTAAACATAGCTGACATCCTTGCAAGTGTCAGATGAACTACTAACAGACTTCAGTAACTCGTCAAGAATGAGCCTGATTCAAATGTGCACACATTTGCTAAGACAGAATGGTCAAGCTAGCCTCACGTTTAACCCTGCAAGTTAGAAATCTGCATGTTTTCTTATTTTTATTTGCCTGCATATTAATGGCAGGTGGGACGTGTTAGAATTTCGGACTCTTTCTAACCTTCTATTTTTGCATTCTATTTTGCAGGAAGAATAGTTTTATTGCACAAGCTATCATTAGTGAATGCCTCAAAGCCAGAAGCAAAATCATTCAAAAATACAAGCGTGGACACTGTTGCTTTCAACAGCAGCACAAGTCACAAGTCTGTAGCCTGTGAGCAGCACAAGTCACAAGTCTGTAGCCTGTGAGCGCAATACTAGAAAAGCTCAGCTGCCGTTTTCAATAGCAAGAACCAGCTGTAGTAAAAGTTCTCTGCTCCTGATTCTATGGAGCCAGACGTTTGCTATCAAAAAGCTTTTAATAATGAATGGGAAAAAATACACTATTTTACATATCTGAAAAACACCCTTGACAATAGAAGGTATCAGATGGCCTGGAAGTCATTCATCTGCCAGCCTTGTATGTTTTACAACACTGGAGGTCACTTAGACTTTAAAAAAAACCCGACAGTGTGACTCAGCATTGGAATAGGTTGTCAAGAGAGGTTGTGGAATCTCCTTCCATGGAGATACTCGAAAGCCATGTGGATACAGTCCTGAGCACTATTGCTCCAGGTGACACCACTTGAGCAGAGAGGCTGGACAAGATTGTGGCTCCTAGCCTCAGCCATTCTGTGATTCTCTGACAACAGCTCAATTAAGAACTCTGTTCAAGTACAGTCAAGGAAAGCAAATAAAAAAACTAGGACACATTAGAAGCAGGATGTCCAATACAAGAAATTAGTACAGCAGCACCGAGTATAATCAATTTTATGTCCTCTGCATGAAATATTATGTTTGGTTCAGTCACCCTGGCAATATAAAAATAACCTTGGAAATTCAGGGACAGGCAGTAGTTTAGAACTTGGAGAAATAACAAAGCAGAAACACAGAAAATACTGAGTAGTAGAAGTAAGAAAGTACTGCTTATCTGTTCTCATGACACAAGAAAAATAATGCATCTAACATAAAACACAGCAAATAAAAAAAAATGATAAAACACCTGACTGCTCAGTACATAATGAGCCAGCAGAACTCTTACATCAGATATGACTCAGGAGAGAATAATGATTGATAGCTTCTGGAACAGCCCATCTGCAGCAGCACATGCCTCTTTCAAACTCAGAACAAACAAAAAAAAAGAAGAAAAGGAACATGCCACTTGGGGGAATCTTAGTTCCACTCCACTGAGCTCTGTGTGAGAAACCACCAGCAGTTCAGTCCAAGACTTTCCACTTGTTACGGTTGTCCTCCAAAGCTGAAAGCTGCGGATCTCTTTCAATCTCTACCGTACGTGATTCCAAGAGGGAATCTGCAGTCATGTTTCCCCATATAATTGTACAGCACCTTAGAAATTATGGAACCACTAACTTCCCTGAGTTTGTTTCTTCTAGTGCTCCCTGCTAAAAAGATTGAGCAGGCCTTAGATTCAGCTATAAGAATGCTGGTAAGATTGCAGCATCTCTTTCCACACTAGAGTCTGGTACTCAAGTATTTTTTAAGAACATGGTTTGTGCTTTGCTCCTTTCTTTGGCATTTCTTCCTTGTTGGCTTCTGTAAAATCTTTTTGTGCCTTCTCTATGGTACCTGGATAATTAACTAAGAACTAAAAATCTCTGCATGGCAGAGCACATCAGTACTTCTGTGGATTTAGGTCAACTCATTTACAAAGCACTTAGCAGGCGTTAATAAGAAAACCAGAAATCCCATTTCTTCATCTGTGGCTACAGAGAGCTCACAGGAGAAGCTGAAGACCATTCTGCTTAAGTAGATGAATAATCCATAGCACACACCGTCTCCAACATGATATTTTAAGATGCTCTCCACTTTCAAAGCACAATTATTATTATTCTTTTGTCAGCTCTTTTTCTGCTATATAGTTCTACTGAAAGCTGCTTTTCCCTATTACACTGTTCATCATACTGTCCATTGTAATAGAAGCCTAGACTTCTATTGCAGAGTCTCTAACCAATGGCTCATGAAGCATGTTTGCCTGCAGGACCCTCTGTCATTGCTTTGAGTTCCACAGAGAGAAAAAGCTAAAACGAAGATCAGTAGGGAGCACAGCATTTAGTGTAATATTGCCAATGGTACCAAACTTAAAGTTTTTGTGCCCAAGAGTCCATGAAGTTTGAAATCTACAGATCAGGGTAGGCTAAGCTCTCAGGGGCTCATTGTTTTAATTAGAATTAACTAGGAAAAGCAATTTGAATACATAATTTCCTAATTAAAATGTAATCAAGTTAATAAAAAATTAAACTTACTGGTTGGCTTATATGCAATTTTAATGCATTTAACATATTTACTTGGGAAATAATACCTTGCCTCACCACAATGCATGAGACAAAAAAAAATTAAAGGCAGAAGGAAAAATAAGTACTAACAAACTGACTATATAAAGTTGTACTGTATTTACATACTGTAACATTACAATAAATGAAGCACAGGGTGTGAAAGCAAGATCTTCATCATTCTGTCCAGCAAATGTTAGCACTAAAAATTCTAGCTGTGCTTAACTCTACTTCTGAGACTAACAAAAATACTGGCCTTGGAAATATGAGCTATGTACAAAAAATAGACCATAAAAGACAGCAAATGAAAAGCGCACACTTTATGCTCAGGAAGGACAACACAAACTCTTTAGGAATGTCTCTATTTGTTTTTTTAGATTACAATTTAGGTATTAGTACAATAGCACAATGAGAGTTTGCAGATGCACATTGATGCAATAAGTTCTGAAGAACAATGATAAACTACAGAACTTCACCCAAATTGAACCTAAGATCATAACATCTTTATCCACTAGCATTACTATGTCTGGGGAATGCGGATTTTTTTTCTGCAGACTTGTTCCATGACTCCATGTAACTCTTTATATTAAAAAATTAAAACTTACGGTAACAAACGTGAGCTCCAGCACAACACTAAAAGCAACTTCAGGTTCTTGCTATTCTCAAACTTCAGTCAATCTAGCGAGCCCTACTCAAACACCAAAAGAGTAATCTGTTGAAGTCTATATTCTCTAAAGCACTGCTGCAGCCTAAACCTTAAGAACAGTTACTTGAGGAAGACATGCTAGCAGTGGATAAAACCTCAGTCACAAGCCTTGGCTGTATCCTTATCCTGGGCATATGGGAATTCAAGTATGAACTGGCAATGCCAGCATTTTTTCTGTTCTTACTGTCCCAGCCTTTAATTTTAATAGCAAACATTAGGTAATCCTAGGCTTTGGGGTAGCAATCCACTGTACAACAGCAGTGCAGTGACCTGCTACTCATCGTAATCAATCAGGCACATAGCTAAGCTTAAATCACTTCCTCCAGGCAGTCCAGGCTTCAGCCTGTCTCTGCAGGTTCTTAAGGATCCATCAGCAGTAAATATAGCACAAAGTTACTGCTCTCCCTGAAAACAATTCCAGCACCACTCTGACCTTCCCTTCTACATCAGTGACCTCTGCCTGTGCCACAATTATCCCTAAATCACTTGCCTCACTTGGCACTATCAACTCCTCACTTTTGTCCCTAATATCCCAAACCCAAATTCAGATAGAAGCTGATGGCTCAAGTTTAAATCAAAAGATTGGGTTTGATGGCATAGAGCTTCATCAAAGTAATTTAAAAAGCATTTTAATACATTCTCCATTCTTACTAGCCAGAATCTCTTTTCAGTGCCAACAAAGACATCAATTCCTATTCACTATGGCCAGTGAAACCTGGGAAAGATCAGATTCTCAGTAGCCTCTAATGTTTCAATTAAGAAAAGCTATTAGAACAGCAGCTCTTTTGAGCTCTTCAGCCTGTCATCTCTAGCAACCTGGCTAGCTCCTGAAGGGAAATACTACCTAATTAAAAAGCAGGAATGAAGAGACACCCATGCAAAGTCTGGCTGAGTCCACTACCTTTTGAATGAGTCTACCTGCTTTCTCTGTATGCTTCCAAGGTCCCACTGCAGCACTGCAATATATCCACCAATAATGCAGATGTACTCTGCTGACTGTTGTAAGCATTTATGGGGGAAAAAAGAAGCCTCATCTCACTGGAAATCAAGCAAAGTAATTTCAAGGTTAGCGAGATATATTGTCCAGATGTGTTTGTACACATTACTCTCAGAGGGCTTCTGCATTAACATTATCCACAACAGTTGAAATTATAACACTGTAATTCTTAGTGGTAAACACTGACAGCTCTCAGGGTGATTTTTTTACAAATTATTTCTAAAAACTATTACCTGTTCTTCTTTTTTATACTACTGATATTTCTATTCAGTATTTCAATTGAGAAATATAAAAGCGAGTGAGTAGTACTTAGTATCAAAAAGACAGTATTAGACAAAAGATAAATTTTTTTTGACATTTTTATCCCTGCAACTGCAAGTTGTGTTCAAAAATAAAGCAAAGATCTTCAGGGAAAACCTAGCTTGCAATTACCACAGAACACTAAACTTTCAGGACAACATATTCCCAGGCAGCCTGTGAACATCCCACTCCTCTTTCAGACACAGGGATAGTAAAATTACCTAAGTTCTCACAGACTTATACAAAATTTGTACAGTAGAAGCTGACAGTCACAAACGCACTGAACAAGCTTGGTAACAATTAACATAAATAGATGTCAAGGAAATATCTAGTAAGTAACTGTCATATCTCCAATGAACACAACTCCAGTCTTACAGTATTTGTGTACGATTCATTTCCAATCTCCACAACCCACTAAAAAAAGACAACTTGGTAAGCTGCCTTTGATAAAACATTTATGATGACTACCAATATTTGCCTACTATTTGAAGAAAATCATTACCTGTGGAAACATAGAGCAATCTGTTCAGCACAGGAACTACCAACCAAAATGAGGACTGAGTCACAGGATTACATAGTACAGCACCATTCTCTGTTTTGTGAGAAAATGGGGCTACTTCTTCTGTAAAATTTTCATTTCAAGACAAAATTTACAGATAAGTTTAGAATAAGCTGTTACTAGCTTTCTTTTATTTAAATTGATTATCTACAGCTCAACACATGCTAAAGCAACATTTTTCCTGACATTTTAAATGAGAAGGTTTATCAGATCAGCTGCTGAACTTGGAAAGAGATGCATTGGTCTTAAAACAACATTTTTCCATCCATCCATCCATCCATCCATCCATCCATCCATCCATCCATCCATCCATCCATCCATCCATCCAAATGGCCTTAACAATATTTCAGAATGATAAAAAGTGAGCAGGGATAGGTTAGTTGGAAAATCAGTATCAGAGGTGCTGCAAGTTTAGATTTTTCATGTCACAGATTTTCTCATTTCCCCTTTTACATTACCAGCATTTCTGGTAATAGATATATGAATATAAGTGTTAATTGATACAAACAGAAGTAGGTGTGCATACTAAAAGCTGTTCTATCAAATAAGATTATTCATTTTCATTTATTGATTTTTATTTTTTTAAAAAAGGATCACCTCATCTCTTCATATGCCTGAGTAACTTTCAGGACAGTAAGATGTCATATGAAAATGTGTTTAGCACATACACTGAAATATCCTGTTTATAACAAAGGCACTCTATATCACAGTGGCAGAGCAGATAAACCCAAAAGACGTGATACAGTTTAAACAGAAGTTATAGGCTTAATGAAAAAAAAATAATACAAGCTATATGTATTCTGTGTTATAGAAGTTTTGCATTACAATCAGATTATTGGAATAGTTTCTCCCGTAGTCTAGTACCATAAGTCACAAAGTCACCCTTACAACATTTTCAAACTACTATACTTTATGTAAAATAGCTTTAGTGAAGTGAGTAAACATTCCTGTGCTTCAATTGTAGCAGACACTGGATTAACATTGGCATATGTTAGACATTAGATCCAATACAATTAGTTAATAACCGTAGAATGAGAGACAAATCATGTCTCCTGTCCTTCAGGTCCAACATGAGATTTCAAATACAACGTGAGCATATCTCCTAGTTTGCATTTCAGAGGCCTTTCAATAAACCTTAATACCATTCAAATAGTTTCTAATTAAATATTCTAATCTCAGTTGACGCTGGGAAAACAATTTGCTAATCTGATTTCTCCATCATGGTCTTATTTAATAAAGCCTGAAGTAATAATGTACTACAGAAAAAGACAGATACTGTTCTAGATATTCTAATACAAAACCTCCTGTCATAAGAATGATTCTTTTACAAGTTATTATGTATGATACAGGAAAGAATTAACAATTTTACTAGAAAAGCAGACTCTCCAAAAAAGACAGACATCTAAATTTAATGAAACAGCTTGAAAATCTCACAATGTAAGAATGCCTCTTAGGGGACAAAACCTGAAATACTGGACAAAGTCTTTTGGATGACAGCCTATTCAGTTTCATATACACTGGGAAATAAGAAAATACTTCTTTCTCTCTCACGGTGCTAAAAAACAAACGTGACAGTTTAGATACTGACAGAATAAATATATATAAACTCCTTGAAGCAGTCAATATGAGCAGCTGCACAGCTGTGGCCAAAACAAACAAACAAAATAAGTTAGTAAGCAAACGGATGCAGTGAGGAGAAGGGGGGAATTGGAGATCCTGGCTGCCTGCCACAACAGAAAAGTTATCACAATGGCAACCAAGGTGTAAAATACAAACAGAAGTGTGAAAATAGGAAATAAGAAACTACTTTGTAGCAACGGCTGGATACAGAATAAGAATGAAGAGGCATTTGAAGACTGGTTTAAGGAGAGAAATAAGTGATAAAACTGAAGCCTTTATCTAAGGCATGAAAAAGAAGAAAAGCGCATGAGCACATAGTTCTTTTTCATTTGAATCCTTCTAGTAACATACATTCAGGCTTTTGGATGAAAAAGCTGCTCAAAACACAAAGTAGAACTCACAGGTCAAAAGTGAAACAACTAGCAGCAGTGAAAGAAAGTCAATGTTTTCTATTTATTTATTTGTCTTTGCAGGAAGAAGTTCACACATTCACAGAAATATACAAATTCACATGGCATACCTAGCAAACAGTAAATCATTTTAAAATACCTCAAGAGATGCTACTTACACTAAAATATTTAAGGAATTAATAGGAAGAATTATTATTTTAACACTTAATTTCCCCACATTCATTACAACATAAAGCAAACACTTAAGGCTGTATTTATTTCCCTTCTGCAAATGAAACCGATGTGCTACCAGAGTTATTAAGCATTTTGCCCAAGAAACTTCTGCTAGCATAGTTCCTCTGATAAAAACTGAAGGTGTGTATTCCCCAAATTACTGTCACAAATCACAGTTTTGGGGTTCTTTTAAACCCAAACAGCCATTTCAGCAAACACTCAACTTCTACCTGCTCCTGACGGTCAAGTCAAACACTTCACACTGCAAACTGCAGCCAACATGCTGCCCTTCGCATACCAAAACACCCGCACCACAAAGCCAGTCACCCACCTGCGTACCCGATGTTCCATCATCTCCTCTCTCCTATTGCTGCACCCAGGCCCAAGGCACCCGGACCACTGGGCCAGGTGATGGACACACAGGGTATCCCACCGGTGGGATGATGCAACCAGGCAGGTGTGTGAGAATCATGTAAGAATGGTTTGGGTTGGCAGGGACTTTAAAGCTCATCTAGTTCCAACCCCGTGCCATGGGCAGAGACACCTTCCACTACCACAAGGCCCCACCCGCCCAAGCCCACGCAAGCAGTACCACAAGACGAAGGAAACAGAACTTCCGCACGGCCTTCCATTCAAACAAACACAATATGCCAATACCCAGTAACAGCTAAGCCCACACCATCCACTGAAACAGCTTTTAATCAAACACCCACTTGCGCAAGCAAACTTTCTCAGCGTGCACCGTTTGCAAGCACCGGTGTCCAGCCTGCACCGCCGGCGACAAGGCCGCGGTGCAGGAGGGCAGAAGGTGGCACCAAACCGCAGCGGGCCGCCCAGCCCTACCGGCCGCGGACCTCAATGGCCGCCCAGGCCTGAGGAAGGCGCCGGGAAGCCGCGGGGTCCGCGCGGCACCCTGCCGTGTCTCCCGCGCCCTTCCTCCTTTCCCCTTGGGACTCCTACTCTTTGGCGAAGACGCCCAGCGTCATGGAGCTGGGGCGGCTGCCCAACTCCTTCTTCTTGCTCCCCTTGGAGGCCATGGCCGCGTGTCTCGCCGCGTCCGCCGTGTTGCCAAGCGACCGAGTCTGGCGGAGGTAGCGGCCCCAGCCGGTCATGATCCGCGGGGCGGCGGCAGGAAGGGCCGGGCACACAAGCACGGGAGGGGCGGCCCCGGGGCTGCTCGCCGCCCTCTTCACGTGGAGGGGACCAACAACCTGTGTAAAGTGCGTTTGGGGAAATAGGCTTAGCGTTGGGGGTGATGACACACTGCTTCCTGAGCTCATGCCCGGCCGTCAGGGAGCTTCCCATAGGCAATCATCAGATGGTTTGGGTTGGAAGGGACCTTAAAGCTTATCCAGTTCCAACCCCCCGCCATGGGCAGGGACGCCTTCCACTAGACCAGGTTGCTCAAAGACCTGTTCGACCTGGCCTTGAACAACACTCTGAAAAAAAGCTTAAGACATTTTATAACTCGTTATTTACAAATATTCTAATCACGTGACTAAGTTTCTATTGAACAGGGGCAAAAGTACCGGTTTAAAATGGTAGCAATTTCCCCCCTCCCTTGTTACACCAGTACATATCAACCACATGAGAAGGCAGCAGAAAAAAAGAATTGGTCCTGCAGCCCGGAGAGGTTTTTAAAGCTGGAATATGCAAGTATTTTTTGTTTTCACCTCAAAATGATGCAACTAGTGAATTCCTGGTATGACGCCTACAAGTACCAAAGTGAAGAGAGTTCCGCCAAGGTCTGGTAAAGCTGATATTAATCAGGTACTTTTGAATTGAGTGGCTAGTTGCCTTCAATTAAGCTAAGCAGACTTTTTCAGATACAGTCTAGAGATCATGTTATGGCCCACCGCTCTTGTTTCTAACAACATATTTGCCATTTCCAAATCTGTAGTGCACAATGAAAAATCCATAACAAAGCAGAACATATTTCTTCACTTATTCAAGCTAAATCTCTTTGAAATATAAAAATCAATGGAAATTTATTTGTCAAATTGCAGAGGGCATGAGTAGATCAAAAGAAACAAGGAAATATATGCAGATGTGCTACATCTAGAGGCTTATTTTAGGCAAATGTCAGATCTCGATTTATATCAAGATGACAGAAGGCCAGATATATACTTCTAAATTTCAAAGTGGAAAATTCCCCCACATCTTTGTATTTTCTTCAGGATTATGTTCAACAGCATCCATTTAAAATAAGGTACCTTGGGACACTTCTCACTTGAGAATCAAGTAACCATTTCAGCTTTATTGTCTTATTTCCAAACAGAGCAGCTGATCTCTCTTCAACCAATTATGCTATCAAATATTGATCAGAACATGCACATGAATAACAGCAGAGACAGAGGTGAGTTCAAGCAGCTTGCTACTGCTTCAGTACCAGTGCAGGGCTACCAACCTCCACACCTTGCCGGGTGCTGATGCAAACTTGCAGACTGAGGCTGGAACTTACAGGTCTGAGTTTGTGACCAGAACACAAATAAAATCACCTCAGATAATCTGTGATTCCTGTCTGTTCCTCTGAATCCCTTTTCCTCTCCTGTACTCGCTGAATGTAGAAACTACCATGGAAAAGTATCCATAAACATAGATGTGAGAGGCTTCCTGATCCCACTGCAGATGACCAGTGAAGTTTGTAGCATCCCAGCAAAAATAATTCTTGTAATACGGTTACATGAAAGAAAAGTAACTGAAATTTGAGTACATCTGTCTGTAAACATTTTGTGCGGTGAAGGTGAAAGAGGAGCGAGAGAAATCAGAACAGAATGTATGTAAGCTAAGAAGTCCTTCATTCTTTGCTCTGTTAAATGACAGCTACTACATATGAATTTCAAGATGCACCTTTTTACCATAAAAATCTACAGTAAGTTTGCTTGCAAAGTGTAATGGTAATAAACACATGTATCTAAGTGCTTTGTGAATTAAAAAAAAAAAAGCCTTTTTCACCTCAAGGTTTGCATCCATCAAGTTACAACTTTTTATTTATCCAATGACTCAATTTAGAATTCCATAACGTTACAGCAATGACAATGGCAACTTGTTTGGAAAAAGAAGTTAATGTGAATTTTAAAAAAGCTAGTCTTCTAACTGGCAAAGAATCTGTTTGGTCAGAGCAGCTGCTTGACTGGCCTCATGTCTCAAGCCATGAAATACATCTGACAGACACTCCCTGAAGGGAAAAGTTGCTAGGGCAGAGGCAACCTCACAGCTGGTAAATGTGAAATAAATACAAAAGACAATAAAACAAAAATGGTCTATGTTAGGAACCCATTGAGATGTAGCTAAGCAAACACTAAGATAACAGGTACTGGTTAATGATGGATGGGTGATATTCTGGTCACTGTTCTTCTAAGACACCATTCAAAACACTTTTTTATTTTTTTTTTCCACTCTTAAACCATCACATCATTAACCGCTATAGCCCACACAAGTCACTTACAGGAAAACAGTCTTGTCCTGTAGGGCTGTTCAGTCCCAAATATTTTGCACTTTTTTATAGCTATAAATACTAGTTGGAGAGGGGAGAGAATACTATGAACAGAAACACTACAAAAGCGCATCTCAGGGGTCATGGAGCTCAGACTTAACTCTGATTTTACAGAGGGTACAAGGATTCCGGAACAAGACAGGCGAAAGATTTTGCCTTAAGAGAAAGCCTGGAGTGTGGTAGAGGTACAAATCTTCATGTGCAGAAATACCTGACGGGGAGGCTAAGGACACTCAGATTCTTCTGAGAAGTGCTCAGTGGTAGTATTAAAGACAATGTGAACACTGAAATACAGGAAATTCCTCTTAAAAATAGCATTTTATGTTTCCTTTACTACAGTGAGGTCCAACACTGGAACAGGTTTTCTAAGAGACTGTACAGTCTTCATCAAACAACATGGGCATAAGTAACTTGCTCAAGGTCTGAGCACGGCTGTAGGACTACATGAGTATATGTAGGACTACTCCCAAGGCCCCTTCCAAGCTTACCCATTCTGCGCTTCTGCAAGTTTTCCATGAAAAAAAGCGGTGAAAGTTAAACATAGAAGCTTCTGTAAGAACAAATACTATATCTTCAAGCATGAGGTTGCAGCAAAGTTAGACAGGAGATAAGAGTGGATTTCTTCTGCTCTTACTTCCACTACTCTCTTCTGTTTATTTACTAAGTGAAAGAATAGGTGGGAGTGAGATAAGGAAGGTACAGGTCCGTGGGAAATTGTGAATGAGGGAGGAAAACGGTGGGTGGGTATTTCAGGAACAGCAGACAGTAAAGAAAAATTGAGCTTGTGAGGAGATTGGCAAAGCCTGAGAAAAAGGAAACCCTGCAGTTTGTGATAGAGCTTTGGAGGAGCAGCCTGCACACACAGTTAAGAAGAGCCAGCTGCTGAGGTGGCATAGGACGGGGAACTGAACTTGAGCAAAATCATCCTCAGACAGGCTGAAACCATCCAGAAACAGCTCTATTCTGTTAATTCTTAAGTCAGCCTGAGGTTAATAAGCAAAGTGGGGAAATGGAATTTACAAGTACCTTGGGTAAACTAGTGGGAGTAAGACAAGGTACAGGTAGAAAATTGCAACCAGCTACATAATGGACTTCTCCTAAGCACAGGACCTTCTGCCCACTGCTATTTCAAAAATATCTTATGGCTCTGTTTCATCTGATCTTACCAGGGGCATATTTTTTCTGGCACTCCAGCTTCCTCTGAATTTGACATGGTGCTAGAAAGGATCCTGAAGAAGCCCAGCTAAATTAGCATTTCCATTGATGGAGCAGCTTTTGATCACACTGCCATTATAGAGTCTCTTTCTGGGGTGAAGACAACCCTTAAATATTTGGTAAAATAGTCAGCACCTGCACAAGCCCAATTTAAATACAGCAGTATCATTGGGCCCTGTGGAACCCCTCAATGCGCACACCTAACTTTTAGCCAAAGTGTTTTCACAAACTGGGGACTACCACAATCTCAATCACCTCTTCACTTAAGTATTGGGGAAACAGAATGTAGGCAGCTAGAGCAGGTAGCAGGGGAAAATAAAGAGAATTGGCCATCACCATTACCGTTCTTCTGTAAATTTACATTTGAAGACTTGCAGCAAGAGTATCTTCCTATGTCAAAATGCAAGACTCCCTGGTTCTGATACTGTTCAAAATCCCTATCTGAAGTTTGGAGTTAAGGGCAACTGTGGTACTCTAGCTACTGGAACTGTTAGAAATGGGGAAACTGACAGAGAAAGCAATATTACCTTCTAAAAACAACCCCAAACAAAACAAACAACAACAACAACAACAAAGTCTGAAATCTTTGGCTAAATGTGATGATTGTAGCCTGAGGGACAGAAGGATATTTCTGTTTTTAAAATGAGAATACACAGTCTTAATGCAGTGTTAACTACTGAACTGTAAAGCTTATTAAATCTCTTACTACACCATTTTACTTTAGTACTTTTTTATGTACAATTTAAGGATGTAACTTCTTCCCCCTTCCCCCCCAACCCAGAGATTTAAAAAGTTGTCTTATAAGTTAAGTCATGCCACAGATCATAGCAAATCCTTTTTGATAGTAATGTTGGTGCACTTTAAATGAATTTGCAGTTGTGCATATAGGCTAAAAGCAAAAAGTTATACTATTTTAAAAAAGCAAAATATCTAGCAATTGCTAGATAAATATTTTTTAATATGTGATTAACATTCTGCAAGAAAGTCAGGAACAATATCATAAATGGGTATACCTGTAAGATGTCTTCAAATGTATTTTTCCAATCTATCAAGTAAAATGAACCTTTGCTAAATAATAAAGGCAACTCAGTTTACATTTTCTAACTTCTGAAACAAAAAATTACAAAAATCATTGAGAATTGTGCCATCATATGTATGACAAGTGCTGTCATATCCATTTGAGCTACAGTCTCATCTAATTGTGCTTATAGCAATAAGCCAGCAAAAACAAATGGCATGCCAATGGACAATCTGACTGAAAGCCCTTGTTCTTTAAACTACTAAGTATTGGAAGGCAGTGATTTTTGGTACTTTAAGCTGAAGCCCAGGCAAACCCAACAACTGTTTAAGTTTCAAGCAAAATAGTTTGCCTGTATGGTGGGTATACCCTGGCTGGATGCCAGGTACACACTAAAGCTGCCCTCTCCCTGCCCTCCTCAGCTGGACAGGGAAGAGAAAAATACAATGAAAGGCTTGTGGGTTGAGATAAGGACAAGGAAAGAGCATTGACCAGTCGTCATCACAGGCAACAGACACAACTTTGGGAAATGAATTTATTTCCAGTCAGAGTAGGGTAATGAGAAACAAAACCAAACCTTAAAAACACCTTTTCGCACCCCTCCCCTTCTTTCCACCTTCAACTTTACTCCTTATTTTCTCTACCTCCTCCCCCTCAGTGGTACAGGGACAGGGAACAGGTTAAAATCAGTTCATCACACGTTGTTTCTGATGCTCTTTCCTTCTCAACAGGAGGACTCCTCACACTCTTCCCCTTCCCCAGCATGGGGTCCCTCAAAAGGGACACAATCCTCCACAAATTTCTCCAATGCGAGTCCTTCCTATGAGGTGCAGATCTTCACAAACTGCTCCAGTATGGGTCGCTGCCATGGGTGCAATCTTTCAGGAACAGATGGTTCCAGCATGGATCCCCCATGGGGTCTCAAGTTCTGCCAGCAAACCTGCTCCAGCACGAGCTTTCTACAGGGTCACAGTCTCCTTTGGGCATCCCCCTGCTCCAGCATAAGGTCCATCACAGGCTGCAGGTAGGTATCTGCTCCACCATGGGCCTCCATGGGCTGCAGTGGAATCTCTGCCCTGGCACCTGGAACACCTCATCCCCTCCTTCACTGACCTTGGTGTCTGCAAAGTCATTGCTCTCTCATATTCTCACTCCTCTCTCCCACTGTTGTGCAGTAACTTTTTTCCCTTCTTAAAGATGTTGTCCTAGAGGTGTTACCACCACTGCCGATGGGCTCAGCCTTGGCCAGCAGTGGGTCTGTCTTAGAGCCGGCTGGTATTGGCTCTGTCAGACACAGAGGAAGATTCTAACAGCTTCTAACAGAAGCCATCGTTGCAGCCCCCTGCAATCAAAACCTTGCCATGCAAGCCCAGTACAGTCTGTACATACATGCGTAGAAGGATCAGCACTTCAATGAGCCAGATGCTGTCCAGGGAAAAAAAATATGGAAGTAATCTTTGCACAATACAACAATTTCAATGTTCATATAAATTCATAATTTATATCAATAAAAATAAGTTAAAACCCAAACCCATCTGAATGTGAGAGGTTGAAAGGCTATTATTCTAGATGGATACCAAATATTACTTTTGATACATACCAGTAAAGGGCAGAGGAGTTCAGAAATGGAGTTGGCAGAATGCCCATGCTATCTTTAACCCTTAAGGACGTATGAGCTTTCCAACAAGACATAACTGTAACTCAAGCTTTCAGCAGGGTCATGGTAATAAACAGGTTAAAAATTCCTAAATGAAGGGGGGGGGGGTGGGGCAGCAAAACATAAGTCTGTATGTTTTACCAAAAGCCTGAACACTTTATTATTTCAGTTTCTAGAACTCATAAAAGGTAGACAAAAATCCCTTAACATTAAAAGGCCATATGGCAGGTAGCAGCTACCTTTTAGTCCCAGTTATAATTTAAGGGCAATAAGGCCATGAATCCTGCTTATTTTAATTTCAAGTTATAAGGCCAGGAATCTTGTATATTTTAATTTCATTTAGAGTTCAAACCAAATCATGATTTACCCAGTGATATTATCTTTGCAGAAGGATGAAGGAACCAATATTGAGATGTTGGCCCTCTACTTGCACACTTCCCAAGCCAAAAGCTACCTGAAACACCATCTCTACCTAAACAAAGGAAGTTTAAGGTACTTGGGGCAGGAAGCATTTTGTATGTGCACCGACTGAAATGATAAAATAACCATATAGCAGAATTTATCATGAGAATGTAAGCAACATAGGAAGTCTAAGCTAGGAATTTTCACCAGAAACACTATTGTAGTATTTTTTTTCCTGTTTAAACACAAATTGAATCAGACAAATGAGCTCACAAACAAAGCTTTATAATGGTCATGAAAAATACAGGCACAATTTCTTTCAAATAATCTTCATTACATAGTTAGAGCTGAATGTATTCTGTTCCTTATTTACAATATTATTGTGCTGTAGGACAAAACTCTGAAGCAACCTTTTGCATACTGCCAAGTGAATGATTTATTTCAATTCTGAATTATTATTTATCTCGCTGGCATTTTGTTAATGTATTTTTTATACTCTTCAAAGTATACTGCTGCCCCCACTTCTTAAATTCTTTAGCAATTCATGATGTGAAGTACAAAGGCATACACACACTTAGGACTGTGTGTCTTTACTAAATAACATGATCAGTAATGGGAGAAAGGGGGCCAGTTCTCTGTTGTGAAACCAAGGTCACTAGCAAGATGTTAAGAAAGATAAGGGAGCAACAGGTTTTAAGAGCAAAATGTTTCACCATTCAATATCATAGTTATACAGCACATATTTCTTTTGCAACTATTTCCTTATATCTCCATATATCAAATGGTTACTCAGGCCCTGCATCTGTAAGAATGACTCAAACTATTCCCCAGCAATTAGCCGCTACAGATGAATAACGATTTGTTCAGTTTAAGGAGACTGAACACTATTGTAACTCAATAGGTCTGACACAAAGTTTAAACAAACAAAACTGAAGCTTGGAATAGCTTATTTTTCTACTACTGCAGTTAAGATACAACTAGAAAATCCCATACTGAAAGACCACTAATTGCTCTAACTCCTTTCTAGTTTTCTCAGCAATTTTAAGCTTTTAAAATTAATGGAGGCTGACTCTGCATTAGCTACACAGATGTACTGCACAACTACAACCTAGAAAGACTATATGAAATTCAGCCTTTATGAAATCAGTTGATAGAAACATGCCAGGGAAAACACTTTCTTGAAGCACCAATTCACAATTTTACTCAAATTTTTCCATCTCAAAAATGTCCTTTAAACATAGGGACTAAGAAGTCAAGTACTTGCTCATTTAAGACTGACATATTTCAGATTGCAAGAGATAATGAAATAAAATAACATGGGGCCTCTGTTCATCTGATTGAGATGAACTATCACTTTATATATATATCCTGTACATGTAAAACAAATGATGTTTGACACTTTTTGCTCACTTCCTAGCCTGAAGTTACACTGGGTCTGTCTAAACTTACACATATCTTTGCAAATCAAAGTTTTTCAGTTTATTAGGCAAGGGCTTCATGACTAGTCTGACTTAAGCACTTTGCCATAAACTACAGTCTTGGTCTCTTCTACCACGTAGATGCTCCCATCCCCTTCCTCAGGCTAAAGTACCAGTCTTTTCTTATAGTATTCACTTTCTGGCTGTATCAGATTTCCTGATCCATCCCAGTCTCGAACAGTAATGCTCCCTCCAAGGAACAGGAGCAAAAACACTCTGTAGCACGAAGGCAGACTAGCTATCTATGAAAGCTCATCTGAATTTTCTGATGATCCTAAGCCAATTAAAACCAGTTTTAGCTTTTACCACAGTAAGGCTTGGCATTTTAAGATAAGCCTTTTGCATACAAACTACTAGGTGACAAAGTTGTTTCCAAATGTGAATGAAAGCATTCGTGTATAGGGTGAAGATTTATGTTCTCAAAAGCAAACAACGACATACCCAAGATGCCCAAATATATTTATTTTTCTCTTAAAAACTACATTACTCTTTAGAAAAAAAGGAAAAAAAAAATATGACAGTCTAAGAAATCTCAGCACAGATTAAAGTAAACCCAATTTGGCACATACTTCATGCTGATGTTTAAGAAAACATCAGCATCATCAGACAAAGCAAGATAAGACTTCTGAAGTCAGTAGCAATGAGGTACCAGGACAGAAGAAACCCTTAAAATAAAGGGGAGTTCCAAAGACTTTCAACCAAGTACAGCCAGAATTCCAGAATGTATTTAAGAACTGTGAAATCTCTCTATAATCCTTTTGATCTTCATTTGTTGCTAAAAATACATGAGTTATAACAAGGAAACAGAAGCATCTCAGTATACCAAGTTACAAACTGGTAAACCAGTTCACCAGCTCCAACTAGTCAGAAGAGTGCAGTACTGTTCTAAAATTGAAGAAGATAGAGCTTGGGGTGTGGGGGAAAGGGTTTGATAGGCTGTCAAGAACCAGTTAAGCTATTTCCTTCAAGACGTCTCTCCTTTCTCATAGTATTCAGAAGTACGAAGACAAAGGAAGAAGCAGCAAGTTCATTATCACAGAACAGTAAGATACTTACTTTTTGCACTCTTGGTAAAGCTTCCAGTGTTAATGAAAAAGTTACTGGATGTTTATTTCTGGATGTGCATATAGGTGAGACTACTATAACTATGTGCCAAAAGTTCAACTGTAGCCATTAATGTGTTTCATATGTAAAGTATTAGGTGAAATATTCTGCCTTATATGGCCAGACATGTATTTTTGTTAGTATCTCTATAACCATGCCTTTCCCTTGTTAAATACCATCCTTTACAGATCTTGTTCTTACTCAGTGGTAAAAGCCACCTACCTCACTCGGTCCTAGTGAACACACTAACATACCTCCCATCTGTCATTGGCCCCTTCAATATTTCTGGGATGTCTCAATCCAGGAGAACTAGCAATGAGACAGATTCTCATGGAGGGGGATAATAAATAGGGACATATGTGTAGGTGAGAAGGCTGAAGTGGGACATTAGTGGTGAGAAAGGAAAAGTTTACTTTAAAGGTGCAAGTTCAGCTAAAACCATGACAAGTGAGTCCTATTCGGAATGTAGCATACATCCTAGAAGGAAATTAGACACAGAATGATGCCTTTGTTCATTTTTAGGAGTGTAAACACTACCTTATTTTCTCAGGTAAGAAGACATTAATAAGATTTAAATTTAGCAACTCAAGCAAGTGGAGTGATAACTCCCAAGATACACAGTTTCATGCAAAACAAGAATATGTAAACACCCACAAGAATCACCTATTTAGGTAATACCAGACAGCCCATATGAATTGTCACAATGCAGCACCATAGCAGCAGTCTGATTTAAGAAACAGTCTTGCTGCTTGTCCCATCACATTTACTGAACAGTGGTATCATTAGCAGCACTGTGATTTACTCTCTGCTTTCAATGGGTCTAGGTCCAGTTTTGGTTTCCCCACATCATTCTCTTCATTGGGAAAGGTTTTGTAGTTGGTAAGGATGTTTTCCACCAAGAATCGAGCAGCTTCATCTATGTTGATGTTGTCCTAAAAATGTTGAAAGCAAACAAGTGATTTTTTTGAAATAGTGACACATTTCTATTAGAAGCTGGCCAAATATAAAAACTCTTCTATAGTCTCATCAGCATGACAGAAACAGCTTAGATGCATCAGGTCACTGCTCATACACTTGCTTTTTGAAAAAAGTCACCAAAAGGTTTGAGACATTCACCCATATAATTAATAGGACACTTCAAGTCTAATTCAACAGGCAGTCAGGGATAACTGTCACCTGGATTTATAAGACTCAAAATGCCAAAATGCATTTCTGCATTAGGAAAGATAATAGACAATCAGACTGCTCATAGTAGCATTCAACCTTTGGGGGCCTTTTTCTGCTTCTGCTGCAGTTTAGATGCACTTATTTATGTAAAAGGACTTTATCCACCTGAAAATCCCAGCTAAATCAGCATACCTCTTCTAGCCACATGTGCATATTTTGAACAGTACCTTCACAATATACACTTTTCTTTAGAGTGTATACAGGATAGCCCTATTAAATACATCACTAGGTATCTCAGTTACTGAGAGGCCAAGCTAGCCAGTGCAAAGGGGCCTTTGGCCACAGCTTTGATTTGGCTGGGCCACCATGGCTCACTACAGGGCTACCATGTTTGGAATTGATTCAATTACAAACAAAACACCACCCCAGAACACTCTTCTCTTTACAGACTCTACATGAGCAAGGCTTGATCAGGAGAACATTTGACATGTTACTAGTGCACTTCACAAGCTTGTTGTCAGCCACAAGCTGCTTTTAGGCAGTTTGCGGAGAGATGCCTTCCTGTTCTCGGACAGGAGGATGACTTTCCTCATTCTGGTGTGAGGATGTTAATATTTCCATGCATATTTACACTCTCTGCAATTCTTTTGCCTTAATATTCTACCTAATCTGTAGAGAGCGGGACCTGTATTACTGATGACTAGACTGAAGATTCAAGTATCATTTCCAGCAGAAAGGCAAATACATATTATCAAGATATTTAAGTGGGCAGGAATTTAAAACCATAAACTGATTTGGTATGCTTGGAAAACAAGAAAGGTGTCCTGATTTTTAGCTAAGCTGTTTCGACTACACCTCTTCAGAGTCCTATCAAGTCAAATCATAACTGAATTAGGACTAATATTGTCTGGACTTTTCTCCACACCAAGAACCTTGTTTGACATTGTCATGTCTTAAATGCCACCTAAAATACAAGCTGTCATTACACTTCCACATTAGGTTTAGTCCCTGTGCTACTTACATTTATTTTTAACCCACACTGAAGTTCATACATAGCAGTGTTATGGACAGGTGAAGCTCCAGGGAACATATGACCCAAAGCAGAATCTTGGTATTCTTTGAGTACTAGGAACCTTACAATTGGATGTTTTAGTAATAGGTGTGTGTGGAATTTGGGAATAATTTATACAAGTGCAAACAAATGATTAGCTAATTTAACTAATTGTCACTGTGTTTTCATCCTTATTTTACAGTGATCCAGGAGAGGCTTATTACTTTATTTCCTGCATTATTCTTCCAGACTTCTTACTTTTCATGAGTTGTCTAAGCATCATTTTGTGCCAGTTCATCAGCAGCAGTTAAAGGAAGTAGGCCAGCCAAGGAAAGAGGGATTTTGAGGTTTAGCTTTCCATATAAATGAGTTATCAGCCAAATCAATAATTAGGTCTGTCAGCCACATTGTTTTCATACAGAGAGACCTTTCATTTTAAGAATCTGAGTTTTAAGTAACTGTTGAATTTCATTTCCAGCTAAGCTACTGCAACCTCATCTGTGCATTAACCAAATCTGTAGAATAAAAGTGTACAATATATGAAGTTACTAACAGTTCTGCTTGAATAAAGCAGCTATCTTAACCTGAGTTACTATACAGAGCAGTTTTTCTCCAGTTTAGCCCTGACACTGCCTCATAAAACAGAAAGTGCTTTAGTGACATCATTGTCCAGGTAGGTAGTACCAAGTGAGCAAATTGTTCACTTCTAGCCTTACCACTTCCTACAATGCAACAGTGAAGACAGAAGCTGTAATTTAAAAACCTGCACCTAAAGATTACTTATCTTTGACAGTAATATTAACATCTAAAGAAAAACTCTGATCCTGATGCATGCAAGATGAAAAAAATTAACAAACTCAGTTAATCAAGGTTTCCAGTTCGTTTTAAGGTTCTCTGAATTTAAGACATAGTTCTAATCTAAACCAAATATGTCACAAGCCTGCACACCACTGCCAACTTTTCCTGAACACTGGAGACTTAGCTATCACTTGCTATACTTGATAATTTTATTTCCTATATGATTATATTCATCCATTATTACACCAACACTTAGAGTTAAAACATTTACTTATGCTCACCTTGGCAGATGTTTCAAACCATCCAACAAAGCCACCTTCTCTGCAGAATTGGTCCATTTGAGAAAGATTCTGGCTGCCATCTTTCTTCTGGTCACACTTGTTTGCAAGAAGAACAACAGGAATGGGGCTGCCATTGGGAAGTAGTACTTTACTGTCCAAATCATGCTTCCATTTTAGAACAGCCTCAAACGTAGACCCTCTTGTAACATCAAAGACCACAAAAGCACCAACTGCCTCTTTGTAGTATACTCTGGTCATATTTCCAAAGCGCTCCTGGCCTGAAAAAGAGGGCAGTGACAGAATATATTTAAGCATGAACTGTAGTGAGTATAAACTGACTATACCAGGTTAGTACATACAAGTCTGGGATTCGTGTCTAGTCACTTAGTCCATAGAACTGCTATTTGTATCCTAAGTAAGCTCACTGTAACAGCTATTATGTATATTACGCATATGACAAGTCAGATGCTAAGAGCAGTTTGCAACCCCAACTAATACTTTGGATTTATTTTTTTTTTTTTACAACCTATTGAAGTGTTCTTTGAGAAGTAGTGCCTAAAGAAGAAAACCACTACCAGTACAGCTATAAACAAATCATTCTTTCATCAAAAAAAGTTCTGCAATCTTTAGATATAACTCTATAGTTACTTCAACTAGAAACTTGAGCCAACTCAGAGCCTTTTTCTGAAGTGCGAGTAACAAAGGTTTCTACAAGCTCCAAGACTAACAGCCTTCAAACCATCCTCTAAAGGATTCACCTGTATTATAGATTTTTCTTTATGGACAAGCTCAAAGGCAGCTAGTTTAACAGTTCTAGCTAAATGTGGACTATCTGGAATAACGTGCAACTATAGGAACTCCACAGCAATCCCAGAATTTGAAACAAGATTATCAGAATAGAATATATTTATTCACAACAAAAATCCAGAAGAAAACCAATGGTTAGTGAGCATAGTAAACTAAAAAAGCCTTTTCTTAAGTACAACTATTGCAGTCAATATTCTTGAAATGTAGAATTAGAGTGCCAGTTCAGTTGTTACTCTGTTCAGAAGGTCAGACCATCATGCTCTGTTTGTATTTGAGCACGCACAGCAGTGACAAGTGCTAGCACGTTGTTTGGAGAGTTCAGGCTACCAGAATAGCTTTCCGCTTTGTTCAGAAGTCTTCACTGGGAGCAGTCATCCCTGCACTTTATAATTTAGTTTTACAGTGTATCATCACTTCAGCTTTTAATGCTTAGGCCATTTTAGTAAAAGTTTTAATTGGAAACATAGTTGTTCTCTGTTTATAAACACTGAAGTCTGCCTTTGATTAGCAAGGACAAACATTTACAAGAAGTGGGTATTAACTTCTCAGAGCCAAGAATTCATTAGGTGAAGGAACTCGACAAGGAATCCTGTTCAACAGCATGCCTCATTTCAACTTCAGTACTTCAGTGTACACATTAGCTCATTCCCTATAGACATTTTCAGAAAAGGCTGACTAAGCAGCTGTTAGAATTGCCTGAAAGCAGCAGCAGTGATGTTCCAGAGAATTATAAACCTGACTTTATTTCTGTCTGTTCAGCTTTAAAGAATGATGCTGCACAAATCAGCATCACTAGCTCGCATATTCTAAGGAGCAGAAATTATACATTAGTTTCTTCACTACCAGCTCATTATCCTCTGTGTGATAACAAGCAACATGCAAGAGGAAAGTTCTTCCCTCCATATTCTCAGTTCAAAATTTGCAGTAACATTTATGCCATGGACTCTTAGCCAAACAAACCAGGCACCAAGCCTGTATCTCTGTGACTATGTCACTGGAAGAGATATTGCTGGTATGTGTCTCCTAGACAGTGTACACAGAACCTGTATGCAAGTAACTCACATGGTCTCTTTATGCCTTTCTAGGCTAGATTCTTAAGCCTAAAAGGTGGTTTTGGCCTGCACTGAACTAAACTATACTTTGTACTCTATAGCAGTCACTTAGAAAGCATGGGCTTCAGCTGTCAAAAATTATTTGTTATTTCTAGCTGGTTTTGTGATAAAATTCAATTTTTGCTCTTATGAGGTTTAGATTTTGACACATATTAATACATATTGTTCAGTAATTTAAATTTGGATGAAAGTAGACAACTGATGTGCGTATCAGTGTGAAAACTTATCTTATTAAATTTAAGCTTTACATTAAGAGGATCTTACGCCCCTTAGCCCTAAAAAAGCAAGTTCAACACCTTTCTAGTGTTAGTTAATGCCTTTTAACTGGTCAAAGGCAGCACTCGTACTAGAGCGTCCTTTCCTACAGTAGCCCAGGCTCCAAAACAGTTTATTACAGAGCTACTTTCACTTCTAGAATTAACCACCACTAACAATAAGCCTGACCCACATACTTGCTTACAACTGCTCTTCTGTTCGATCTGGAGGCCTAAGGAAGAAGGTTACATTCTTTCTATTTCATAGAAAGAAGACAGAAGCAGTAACACATGGCTTGCCTAGGAGGTAAGTTAATTTTGTTGTAAAAGGTATATGGCATGAGACAGGAAGAGAATTCAGTATACACTGAGTAGACTTTTACAGTTCTATTATTACTGACAATGCACATACTGAACTTCTTATAGGGAATGCAGAGCATTCTAGACAGCCTTTTGAAAATTTAACAGGACTTTCATGCAAAGCTTTAGCAAGTGCTCTTCTTGCAAGAACACCCACACAGAAAAGGCAAACTGCACAACTAGGATTCTGAACATCATTCTGTATTTGTTATTAAAACTAAATGACTCAATTTTTGCCATGTTCAGTTCAACCAGGGATTTGTCATTCCCTTTTCTATGTCTAGCAAGTTTTTGCTCTAATCATTTCACCATGTGTGAGAATAGTGTTGAGCAGTGCAAAAAGTGGAACACACCCACAGAAGGGAAGAAAGACAAAAAGTGATCAGATGAAACTAGACTTAAAAACTCTAGTGTGCATAATCATGGAAGGAAGAGGACAGGACGATAGCTACTTGCTTACTACAACAGTATGGAAAGGATATTATAGATTAATCACACTGGTAGTTCTAGTGCCTTGACTTACACCTGAAGGTACCACCAAGGTATACTTTCCCTGTGTTTTAGGGGTTCAGGTGTAGATGAGGAGCTAAGCTACAAGGCAGTCACAAGGATCAGAGGTTTTGCTTAGGGGTATGGAAGTGCTGCATGCAATGTCAAGTTCTGCATTCTCTAACCACAAAGTTTTCACATATAAATGACTCAGCACATATTGCCACCATATTTTCCAGTAATTGCAACAACATTAAATGAAATACTTGCATAATGTGATGCATCACGAACTAATACAGTTCCCTACAGCATAGCAAGCATTAAATTTAGTTTAAAACTGTATGAGAGCTTGGGAACTATTTGTTTAAGAATAAACTTGCCAGTTTACATTGTAACAGGGGTAAGCTGTAAGCTAAAAACTACACAAAAAAAAATTATAGCCAGGTCCGACATAAGAAGCTTTGTCATTGTCCTTCACTGTGAAATACAAGTTATCATTGTAAGATTCAGACAGTGCCAACCTTGCCTTCAAGTACATTTTAAGAAGAGTTTCTACATCAATCTTTGCCAGTGTAAAGAATAACAAGAGTCTTACTTATCACAGCAGTATGACCTATTGGGCAGTTTCTGCTTTTACTTGGCTAGAGATACCCTATACTCCTACCATTATTTCTGCTCTTAACTCCTCCTATGTGGTGGGAATTGAGAGTAGAAAATGCAAGTTAAAGGTACAAATGACTGATGGATATGCATGATACCGAGTTTTTGTCAGGGTTCCTTCTCCTAGGCTACTTATTATACCTAGATGTCTTAATATGTAGTTTATATGAACTAACAAAGACTTACTCAAGGAGAGTAAAGTGGCCTAGCTAGCTTTCCAAGCTATACTTTTTTTTGTGCCGCAAAGGTGAATTTTGGTTTACCTCTGTCAATACCAACAACACAGAAAGTGTTCCCCTACCTTGTAAAAATCTAAGCTTAGTTTTGTCTGAAACCACAGAAATTAGAATTGTGTTAGCTGCATTTAAACCCTCAACATCTCATCAGGAGTACTGATGAGATGTTGTGTTCTGAAATTAGAGTTGTGTTAGCTGCATTTAAACCCTCAGCATCTCATCAAGAGTACTGATGGACAACTGGACAAAGTTCCTGTTTTGCAGAAGAGAGTAACAGTTCTGGCATCCTCCAAAATTGCATTATTAACAAGGAAGAAAAAGATGACTAAGGTTCATAAAAGCCCAACAACTGTAAGAATGATGGAACAATAGTGTCTTTCATTGAAGTAACATAAGTTCAAGTAATCTTTGACAGGCTAATCAACTTAATGGGTGGTCAGAGCTCAAAAGTTGATTTTACTAAGTTTTGCAGTTCCACGTCAAATAATCTTTAACTACATATGTATAGTCTAGACTACAGTCCCCCAAAAGTCAGTGCACAACTAGCTGAAGAATTTTACTCCAAAGTTATTTGCTGCTAACTGGAAGACCAATGCAATGGAGTTTTGCAGTTTTTTCCTGGACCAGATAATACAGAGTTGTCAAGAATGTGATAAACAGCAAAGTCCTCTGTTTGTGAATAAAGCCAAGCAACTCTTGCCAACAGTGTCCTTCAAAATGCTGAAACTCAAGAGTTCAGTTAGTTTAAAAGGAAAAGTTCAACCTATAAAGCCAAGCCAAAAGGACTTCCCAGAAATACTGCAGCAGTGAAGAAAATGATCAAGAGGCTTAGTGAATCAAGTGAGTTCAAAACGTATAGACGTAGCATCCTGCTAGCACGTTTCAGTTACTCTGTTTTTCCGTCAACAGCTACTACACACTGCAGTGAACTCAGGTATCACAGGATGCTTATTAAGCTATAGTGAATGGTTGTAATAAATCAGTTTTAGTCTGGGAATACTTGAACATTCTCTTTCCATTGTGAGAAGGGTTCTCAGATCAACTATTTACTATTTACCATGACCACTAATAGTCACTTAGTCATGCCAAAAATTCAAGGAGGGTCATTAGTGACAGTCAGATTAACTGCCAACACCATGGCTCTGAAGTCCTTGCTATCAACTACTCTGACCTTATTGGACACACAATGTGCAAGCACAGGGCCACTATTTAGGCTTCAGTGCCAAACTCTACATGTTAGTTGTTCCAGACAATTTCAAGCACCATGGGATTTTGGAGCTTTTATTCAACCTAGACAGGAACAACAGTAAGCAAAACCCCTTTTTTCCAGTCTTAATTCTGCCACAGGAAGGCCTAACTTAACAAGCACTCTCCTCCCTGCTCCAGTTGTGCTGTTTTACAAAAGATTTTTCTCCAGCTCCCTGAATTTCTTGGGTTAGGCTTTCACATATTAACATCAAGGAACTTCTGAATGGCAGCTCCTTATATGTAATTACAGCTCTCAGTAAAGTTCATGTCATTCTGTATGGTAGAGTTAAGCTTAAGCAGCATCCAAAATGGGTGGGCATGCAGCCCAATCCTCCAAGTTATAACTACTGTCACTTTCAAAACTCACCTAATTCCTTTAGGAGCCACAGGAAAGAACAGACTACAGTTTGGATGCCTGTTGGCCCTGATTAGCCTGGTGGAGGTTTGGCACAACCTATCAAATATCCAGAATTGCCCTGAGGATGCATCTCCCAGTTCTCCAGACATCTAATGTACATTTTCGCACTCCCAGGGTCAGGTGCAAACTGACTGAGGCTCCTTTTTAGACAGATATGAGTATGTTGCTGGCAAGCTACCACTGCTGACGGCATTCTCTCCTCTCCCCAAACCAGCACAGCTTGTCCCAGAACTGTCTTACCCAATTAGGTCGAATCTGTTATTCAGCAGGAAGTAGGTTAGCCAAACCACTATCAACATTACAGGACATGCTGAAGTGTGTCTACCTGCTTTTTCACATGGATAGCAGCCTTAGATTGAGTAGACAGACTCAGATTGTCAGTACTTGATAGCTCTCCACTCCTCACTCTCACGCATATAAGCTATTAGTGCAAGTTGCCAAGTGTTTAAACCACAGAGGTGTTAAACTATACTAGCACCCCTAGCAGATACTAGGAACCTCGAGTTTAAAGAGCTACATCTAGTCTTTTACTTTCCACCACTGTGAAAGTGACATTTGATATCTGTGGTTCTGGTGACAAACACCATAAGGTTAAAAAGCAAGAACTACAGGAATATATCTTCCTGTATTAAACAGTACTAGAAACACTTTTACCGACTTCAGCTCTTAGTTTCTAACAGACAAAAGCACCCTGAAAAGATTTAAGTGAATTGCTAGAGTCCTTTCTTGCTAAGGGTGGTGTGGAAAATTTGACCACTGGATGGACCTCTTCCCAACAATAACTGTCCCAAATCCTTCACAAAAACAGACTTCAGGTTAAAGGTAGCCAGCCTGTTAATCCCTGTTCAATTTACCCACACTTTACCTTAAAAGATAACCTTTGATCCTCTGGTTATGTCTGCATTAGGAAGTTGCAGAGAGCTGTTGAAGCAGTTCTGTTGAATGAGACTGCGTCAGAGGCCTGCCATCCACAGTATACTCCATATACAGTATATGTGAGAGACTGTAGTCATTGAAAAGCCACTGAAAAATATCAGTTCAGATGCAGCAGTATTTTGATTGTTTAGATCGTAGTGTTTTCATGTGTTCTTAGAGGTCACTACTTCATTCTGAAACCATAGGAAGCAGTTTGCTCTAAAAGTTCCTTGCACAACACAGCAAGTTAGTAACCTAATAATTTGTTAGCTACCCAAATTTTTAAAATCTATGACGAGGCCTGCCATTCACTGTTTGCTATCACTATACTTTATTGTAAAGCAGGACAGTCCTGTTCACTACTAGTGAAAAAACAAGAGCACCGAGGTGCAAGAAGAAACGTTCCATCAGGAGGACTGCCCTTACCTATAATCCCAGAAAATGGAAAAAGCACACCATTATCTTTCACAAAGATATAAAACTTTCCTCAAACAACTGCACAGCTTTCACAGGGAATTTTACAGCAAAACTTATAAAACTTTTTATTGCTGCCTGTAACCTTGGGCTAACCTAATGGTTTAAGATTGCCCAAACTGACTTCAACAACTTACTATCTTGTCTAAGAACTTTAAAGGCAATACTCCGCACTTATGGTTCAACAGGCTTTGTCCTGCATTGAATGTATTCTATGTACAACACCCATGTTTGTATAAGAAAAGTTTCAACTGCTTTGCTTGCATCTTTACTAAACAGAAAATTAAAGTCTCTGACCAAGCACTAGATTTCCATCCCCATAAAAGTAGAGTTCAACCACACTAAATGACTTCTGCTTCTAAATGCAGCATGTATTGAAAAACCCTCCTTTCGTTAGTATTTAGAAAGAGTTGACATAGTCCAATTAGAGCCAGGAGCAACATGAACAGTACTTCCTATCTTGTTTTAACTAGACCCAAACAAGTCATCTACCAGAGTTAACCTATTTCATGCTTGACACCCTCTAATCCATCTCCTTTGGTGTGCTGACATGCAGCCAGAAGTGTACAGTGTACTCAACAGTGATGCTGTATGGCACTACAGCATTTCACAGCATACAGGAGAACAATTCTGAAGTCAGTCTGTCTCAAGAACAACTTTATTACAAGACTGAAAAAATGTTAATCTCCAAAATGGTCAATGTGTCATGGCACATTTCGTGTGATCGGAATTTTGTATCAAATACCTGCCACCCTACCCAGCACTCTAGCCTGGGAGCAATTAAAGAACAAGTTCCCATAAGCTGTTTGCAGTGACACTCAGAGGCTACATTTTACCTTATTATTTGAAAAGCTACTAAAATCCGTACAATAAGGAATATTCATTTTCATTTGCTGCTAATCTAGAAGCCACTGCTACTGAGTTTGCTACACTTTCTCTGAACTGAGTTAAGATATTTATTTCTAAACAAGCTCCATAAACCCCTGAAGTTTCATCATTTTTCAAAGCATAATCTTACCACAACCCCATTTACCTTGGTTCTATGTCCCCATAGCCAAAGGAAAACTTTCAATATGTAACATTCTACCACAGGTAGCTGGAAAAGCATGCTGTGCTTTGTAGTGACTGCTTATGGCTGGTCTTGTTAGCTTTAACATACGCAAGAATTTCACAAGAGCTATTCCCATGCTTTCCCAGGAAAATATAAAGAGAAATTCCCTTACTGTAAATCACTTCCTTCTGATGTGGCATATCACTCTTCACAAGTTCTGAAGTGAGTATTTAGAGGTAAGAGTTTACAACACACTGCAAAAGCAAGGCAATACTTACCACTGGAGTTCAAGGAAGGTATTTCCAACAGTTATGAGACTACTAATGGAAAGAGTCTTACTTTATACAGCATGCTGAAGCCTTTTTTGGAACCAGGCAGCTAAGATTATTTTCTTTCCTGCATTCCATAAGACGGGTATTCCTTTGAGAACAACCCCTTTAACAGCACTTGCCAGCTCCAATTGTACTCGTGTATACATGCTTCAGTGACACCCTGTCCCAGTGCACGTATAAAGAAAAACAAACCAGTAAGAGCCAAAGTAGAGATGTAAATAAGGTGAAGACACCAAGAGTCTGAAGCCACAACACTGACAGAAGCAAAGTTGATGATAAAGGTCAATGTATGTTCATTTAAACTCCATAAATTTAAAGTGTATGGAGTGAATAGATATAATATAGACAATATTTAATATTGTGTATATCAATGTCTCTGAAGGGTAATGCACCTGACTTGTCAAACCAGCTTAATTTCTGACTACTTGAGTCAGTCTTACATGAAAGGCAAGAATTTTGCCAATACTTGCCTCAAAAAATCTTACGATCAATATAAGTTAGTGATTTGTGCAAAGATTTCTAGATTGTTTTATAATCTGACCCCAAAATTAATTATGACATGCAATATATACTATTTTGACTCCTGTCTGCTGTACTGCACATAAAAACTTAAGAATCATTTCCCTTTAAGGTAGCTTCTCCCTACCCATTTGGTGGATACCCATCCATTCTTTATTCTCTGCATCAGAGTGCTAGGGAAGAATTTATACTGCTGTCGTGTAAAAAGCATAAAGTTTGAGCAACCACTAGATAGGATATGAACCTTACATATTTGGCTGAAGCTCCATCTATTCCATAGTAATTAGAAGCTCAAGCACTAAGTGCATTTCCATTGTTTGCAGAAATTAAGAGTATCCACAAGATCAATATAGCAAGCTTTCTTTTAAGCCTGTACTAGATCAGGTGGTCTTCTAAGATCACATCTTTAGTCCCATTTCCTGTAGGACACCTAGGAAAACCTACAGAGAAATTCTAAGCTTATTTCCAAGACACAAAGAACATGTGTCTCAAGTCTACCATTTAACTGAACAGTCCCATCTTGCATCAAAGTTACCATATCCAACTGCCTTACAACACCAACTTCAAGACAGTAACATTTCCTATGTGCTTATGGAATTCCACCAGCATACAGGCTTTAAGAAGTTCAGTTCATAATACAGTACATTGAGTTGCTATATAATACAGCATGAAGCATAAAAACCTTCATCAATATGAATGGTGTACCCCACTAGTAAGTACCCCACTAGAAAGATAAGGAAATTGCTTCATCAACGAGACCAATAACCATACCTGGCTTGATAGGATTTCATAAGAAATTACTTAAGCAGAATAAATCCCCAAAAGAAAGCATGTTGATGTCCAGGGCCTACATCCAGAGAGGTCTAAGGGCTGGAGAGACACCAATACAAAACAAGCTTAACATGTTCAGCACTCATTTGGATACTTAGCTGGAGAGCTCCAAGCACAGAAAATCATTCTGAACTGAAACATCATAACTAATTTGGCAGTTCCACAAGAGTCACAAGAAGGGACACCCACAGATTTCCCACAGAAGGGTGGTTTGTAGAAGGAAACATGCAGTACTCTTTCAATTCTGTTTCTTGCATCTACTGCTCCAAATAAAATATTTAAAGTATTTCAAAATGAGCAGAACTTCTCCTTTCCTCTTCACACTTTATCTGCTAGTTTCACATGTTTCCAGACAACATCATCAAGTAATTTTCCTCACATGAGATTTACACTTAAATGTATATGAACAGGAAGCATTCAGAAATCAGTCACAGGTCTTTCAAATCTTTATCATCAGTCTGGAGACTTAATCAAAGTGACTGGGAGTTTCCTGACCTACCTCAGCTGTTTAGCAGAATGATAATGCTCCCATCTCCACATGAAGGCAGCTGCTGCTGGAACCTCCATCACTATAATCTCAAATAAGGTTTCTAAAAAAGCTCAGAACTGGAGTTCTGCACCCATTTCTGATGTGGTTATTCATGCATATATTTTTCACTCATTAGGTATCATTATAACACTGTGTCCTGGGTTCAGCTGTAGCAGCCATTTTTCTCCTTCTTAGTAGCTGGTGCAGTGCTGTGTTTTTGACTTTCAGCCTGGGAACAGCGCTGATAACACCTATGTTTTTAGTTGTTGCTCAGTAATGTTTACCCTGACCAAGGACTTAGTCTCATGCTCTGCCAATAAGAAGGTACACAGGAAGCTTGGAGGAAGCAGAGACAGGACACCTGACCCAAACTAGCCAAAAGGTGTATTGCATACCCCAGCACATCATGCCCAGTATAGAAACTGAGGGGAGTTACGCAGAAGGGCTAGATCACTGCTTGGGTCAGGCTGGGTATAGGTCGGCAGGTGTTGAGCTGTTGTATTCTCTTCCCTTGTCATTTCCCTCATCATTATTATTATTGGTGGTAGCAGCAGGGGTTTTGTGTTATACCTTAGTTACTGGGCTGTTCTTATCTCAACCCGTGGGACTTGCATTCTTTCCATTCTCCTCCACATCCCTCTGGGAGCAGAGGGAGGAAGAAGCAAGGGGGAGTGAGTGAACAGCTATGTGGTTCTGAATTACAAGCTAGGCCTAAACAAACCCAACACAGTGAGAAAAAAACACAGCTGGAGGCAGATTATGCTTGGATTGTCTTGCCTCCACCCTATGCTCACTTGTACTAGACACAGAGCAAAGCAATTTTTATGTTGTTTCTTTGTAGGAGTTGCCATTCTAATCCCTATATTGAGCTTCAAGATCTGTTGTGGGTAAGGACAAGTTGTTACAAGAATATCTAAATACTACTATGTCTAAGCTCTCCATACTTAGGAGAGACTCCTCTAAAAAGCAATTAAAGCGCATGTCTCTATGGCACAGCTCTATGTATGTATATATAGGTAATGAAGGAAGTTTTCAGGTTGTCCCATGTAGACTTTCAGGGATGCATTAACACTGGTTAAGGCTTTCTTTAGATCTCATTTAAAAGAATAAGATAAGTCCATAACACAAGAAACAAGTTAATGACCTGGTACATAGAAGCAACTTGACAGTCTTCTGAAATGCCAGTAGCACGAATGTAGACAGAAAGACTGTAATATTCTTTTGCTTGAAACTATAAGGTTTTTCACATAGAAGTACACTTTCTCACATACTGGAACAGCCTGAATGCCTTTGAAACTCAGCTACCAGTATACGTTAAGAGTTCATAGATATGTTCCACATAAGGTGCCTAGCTACCAAGCACTTCAGCTTTCTACAGGAGATACATCGTATTCCATTGGGACAGAAAATGTTATTGGGTGCAGCACTCTTGATTATGTAAGTAAGAAGGCTTGCATTTTGCCTTCATTGTCTTGCTTTGCAAGTGCTCCTTTCAGTCTAAGGTTTTTTTTCTCTGACATGAAGCAAGTTTCAGAATGTCCTCCTTTTCCCACACCCATTGCTTCCTGTACTCACTTTCTCATGTCTTCCTATAGATGACAGCAAGTTAACTTCTCAAAGAAATTAAAAGTTTAACATCTACTCATATCTAAAACTTATTTGTCTTCATAGAAATGATGGGTTATTCCAGCTCTTCTTCAACTTAGTATTTGAGCAAAATACTTCATCTGATATCTCCATTCTCTTGGGGACTGGTATTTACTTTTAACAACTTAGAGTTCAGATCTGCTCAAGGAGACAGATAAGAGTTTAGTAACCAATTTGCATGCTACAAATCTTATCATTCAGTTCCTAAATGCTTGTGTAGAGCATGCAGAGCTTATGTAGAATACCAAAGAACAACCATTCCTCTTCTGTTCTGCCAATTTCATAGCCACATTCCTCCAGCTAAAGCATTACTTCAACTTTTATAAACACTTTTACAAAGAAATTCTGCATAGTTCATACAGAATCACTCAGAGCTTTAAAAACAAATTTGTCTACTAGCTGTCATTAGTGACATTCTTGAAGAGAAGCCAAACTTAGGTAGTCATCTATGACTTTTACCACCCCTGCCCTCCAGCAAACTTCAGGTTCATACAGGCTGGTCTGAATGACAGTGATAGTCAACATGATCATAAAGGAGCAGCTAAGACTACTCATTTGATGGTCTTGTTAGATCAAAACTTTATGATGCAGAAAATCCTTTAAGTGTTCTTACAATTTTGACTGAGTTTCATCAACATGCTACATTCACCTCCTACACTAAGTTGTGGTCAGTGCAGTATACTCACTCGCTAAAACAGCCTGCTTGTCAAACAGGAATCTCTAGTGTACTGAAATAAACTTTAAAAGTACTTCCCTATCATTAAGATTCCTTTGTTTTGTATCTCTTCACCACAATGACTCACTCCTTTCTCTTATTTATTTTACCAGTTATTCATGTCCTTCGATCAAGGGGGTTAACCTGGTTCTAACACTTTCAGACTGTATCCAGGAAGAGGTTTATCATAACTCTGCATGTCAAGATAAGAAACAAGAATAATACCTAAGGGCGCTAACGTTTAGAAGTCTTGCTCCTGTATGAACATGCGTGTAATCTGTTCATTTTCTTTCAGAATACTTCATGCTGTAACCAAGACCATTTGACAATGACTGATCAATCCTGTTCCCAAGCTTCTTTATCTCCATTACTCAAGAAGCTACAAACTGTCTAAAAATTAAAATGCCCAAGTATTTCTGGAATACACAAGTCTAACCTTCACCTTTCATTGTTTACACCCCCTCCCCTTTGATTCTGCTGCAGGAATCTGTATTACAGTGTACCTTACAACAAGGCTATCTCCCACGGCGGTGGGGGGGGGGGGAGGTTTGGGAAGAAAAGCAAGGCAGTGTAACACTGTCACGTTCTATTTGATAGAATTATCTAATCACTAAAAAAACCTCAGCGCAAGAAATTTAAGTTACTCAGGAACCTGCTGCATTGCTATACACAGCACAACATTCACCATTTTGGCTACAACCACACCAGAAGTCAGCACAGTATCTACATTATAATCTTTAGCTGATGACTGAACTACATAGCTAGTTCTTACCATTAATTTAGCTACAGAACCTTAGACTGCAGCACCCAGCTGTTTCAGAAAAGTTTTTTTATTATGAACTGCTAAGTACAAGCTTTATCTTGTAAAAAATAATTTGGTTTACTACTCTTAAGGGTTAGACTTTAATTCAGAAGCCTTTTAAGACACACCAAAACCAATTCAGCATGCCAGAGCTACACTGCCTGTAAGTAAGTCACATGTAACGATACTTACCATAATGTGTGGATTTCCTGGAGAGATCTAAAGCTGTTTGTCTGCATACATCAGCAGATGAAATTATCTACATGAGCTGCTGAAAGCCAGAAAACAGTTGGGCTGGTGAATTAAAAGGGAATGACTATCACATGCTCACATACTTTGTTACACACTTAAATAAAGTGCTTTAGGAAACATGTGCTATGACTATATAAAAGCCAGCTTCAACCTGGTTCTGTAAGTAATAATTTCCATGTAGATCTGTTAACATCCTCAGGTACTTAGAAATATTCATGAATATAGACAAACAGCTGCAGAACACATACCCAGGTCAAGGACTTAATGCCACGATCTTAAAACTGCAAACCTTTAAGGATACTAAAGTCCCCTTTATTTTAATGATTAACACTTAACTGAAATGTAAAGTTCTATAGGAGTCTAAACTGTTACTGTCACACTGGCTAAGCACAGCCCAATTGAACACTAGGACTACGATTACATCTCTTTTTGGCCTTGTCTTTCAAGCAGGGGACACAGAATAGCCTGAAATACCAGATTCAAAATAAGAGTTTGGACTGCAAATTGCAAACCAGTTGCATTTTTCTTTTTTATTTTTAGTAGGGAAAAACTAGTCAGGAATTTCATACAGAATTACACCACATAGTAAAATACAAAAAAAAACATTTCAGCAACAGGAAAAAATTTAATTCTTCAATCTTTCAATATTAGCACAAGCCTCCAGGGATTTATCAGCAGCTCTTAACTCACTCTTCACTTTGCAGTGTCCAAAGTACACTAAAGGCAGTAAGAGAGTGAAAAATACCATCTTCTAGATCTGAAATTAATGCATGGCTATATTGATAGGACTTCCCATAATGTAAATAGGTCTGTCCAAACTTTATTACAAATTACAGCTAAGTTTCTACCTAGCCTGTTCGAACAGATTGCTTTGGTAAAGCCTACCCCAGTCTCAGAAACCAAGGGCTGGGGAGAAGTTAAACACAAGTGTGGCAGCCTCCCAAACCCCAGAATCCTGACAGTCTCCTTTCTTCAACCTTTGGAACTCCCAACCTGCTAAAATACATCCAGAGCATTATGGCAGCTTGCACCAATACTGTTAATTGATTTACAGAAGTTAAAACTGATTCATAAAAGTTACACACAAGAAAAGAAAGCTTGCCAAAACTTTACTTGCTCTCCAAAAGAGCAATTACAAAATATTTTAGTTTACCCTACAGGTCAGCAGCAGAAAGATCTTTGGTATGTTCTAGCATACGGTAGTGAGAAGCAGGCTTTTTAGTCTGAAGAATCATACCTGAAGTATTTTGAGACAACCTTTAGAGCAGGAAGGCCAGAAGCTAATGTTCAACTGATCTATCACAGGATTACAGCAACTCTGTTACAGTTCCTCTTTACTGAGCTTCCACTTTGTAAAGCCTATAGTTCATGGAAACAGTAACTACCAGTTGTTATCCTAGTGCCTTCCAGCAATGTAAATTTCAACACCAGCATTTGAAATAAAGCCTACTTTTTCATATCTGAGGAGATATCCAGAACATGGTGGAGAGGGATGAAGACAGCTGCAGGTTAATACATGGGCTGCACACCAAACTAGAAATGCAGTATTGGCTTGAGATGATTAAGGATTTAAAGTGACAGGTTTCTTACAAAGCCACAGCAGAACAGAATTTGGTCTGTCATTTAACAGCACAGCATAAGCAAAGTTAACCAGGATAGGTATATAGTTGGAATCTTTAAAACAAAGGGGTTAAAGAACAATTTTGACTCATACATAGCAAAGGAATGATGGGCAGTTTGGACAAATTAACAGGACTTTTTTGCTTCCATGTGCTCAAAGTATATTTTTGATACACAAACCCATGATTCCCATGTAGAGCTAAGTATACAAGTCCCCTTCCCTCACTCCACGTTGCAAGGACACAAGTTACTTTTACATTAAGTAGCTGATGCCAAACATGTAAAGTTTGAGCATACGTTCTCTGAGAACAATTTTATCTGTTTGAGTTACCTTTAGCCTGTAAAGCATGCTTACTAAACATAACCTACTTGGAAAAGACCTTTATTTTTTCTGGAAGTGTTACAGAACCATAGCCATGAATGAATTTAAGCAGCCAGTCATAACCAAGGCCATAAGCCCACAGGCACATAGGTCAGGAGAAGCAATAGAAGCAGGAAGAGTGAGCGAGGAGCCACAGAGCCAAGAAGTAGAGCAAAGCAGGTTTTTGAGGACTGCTTTAAGACTCTAGAGCACACACAGCGTATAAAAAGTCAAAAACCTTCACTCTCACATCGAGACCTCTCTCTACTTATGCCTCAAACGCAGACAAAAAGGGTTGCAGGTAATAGGGGTAAGGAGACGACCAAGACGACAGGCTTCACAGTCAAAATATCCTTTCCTCCGCAGGGACCAAGCCCCGGGTCGCTAGGTTTCACAGGCCTCTGACCGCCGGGGCTCAACCTGCAGGGACAAGCCGGGCCCCGGCCCTTACCTGCTATATCCCAGAGCTGCAGCCGCACCAGGGTCTTGCTGTCCCAGTTGATGACTTTGAGCGCAAAATCCACCCCTATAGTGGCCCGGTAGTGCTGGGAGAAGAGCTGGTGCACGTAGCGCTTGATAATGCTGGTTTTACCCACGCCCAGCTCCCCGATCACCAGCACTTTGAAGAGATGCTCCCTACACTCCGGCACGCCGGAGCCCGCTCCTTCCCCGCCAGCCATCCTCGGCCCTCCCTCGGGGCCCGGCGGGGAAGCCGGACTGCCGAGGCCGCGACTCTCCCCCCTCTCGACTTTCCCAACCGGCAACTTTCCTCCAACTTTCCCCAGCCGGCTCCCCGCTGGGCCGGCCCACGGAAGCCGGAGCAGGAGGGAGGGAGGGGAAAAGGGGAAGGAGGGAAAGAAAACCCCCACAACCACCTGACTGCAGTCACAGGACGCGGAAACTCCGCGGCCTTATAAAAGGCCGGGGGAGGGCAGCGGGGAGGGGCAGAGGGAGGGACCCGACCCGCTCCGCTCCGGGGAGTTGGAAGGGGAGGGCGGGATGGAGGGCTTTGGGTGCCCGAGTTCGGGTTAGGCTATTTTGTTCTCCGTGGGCTGCGGGGAGCAGGCTGTAGCGGGAGATGAGCCTCAAAAGGGGGCTCACACCGGTGAAGTTCCAGCTCCCTACCGGTGGCATCCTCTGCCCGCTGTTACTGGTAGTGGATGCCCAGTCTTCTCTCGGTAAAGCCTCGGGAGCGCCCCTTACTTGAAAACACTGGTTGTCTCCTGTTTCGCAAAGCACATTATAGCAAAGAGGTTCGTGGGATTAAGGACTTTCTCAGGATGTCTGCTAAGCACACTCCAGTAACCCACGCTCGCACCCACAGTCGCGTCCCCATGACCAGGCTTGCTGGCTTCCCCACCCCAAGAAGCCAGCATGGGGCCCTGTGGGCAGAGTGTGTTTGCAGCGTGGACACCTCCCGGCACTTGCACACCCTGCAATAAGACTGGGAACTGCACAGCGGGGAAGGGCGGTGCTGAGCTCGCCCTAAGCAAACAGGCTGGGGGCAGAGGCAGCAGCAGTGACGTTGTGTAGGCTGTCACGCCGAAAAGGCTCAGGTAACCGAGGAAGAAACCACCTCTTTATCTGCGGGATTCCCATGAAACACAACTAAATTTGGTTCCTTTCTGTTCCCTAATTAATCGAGTCTAATATTGTTTATCACTGTTAAAAAACACGTTAGACAGTGAACAGACACATTGTTAGAACCCGACATAAAACAAGCTTCCCTTGGACCATGTAGTACCATGAGCACAGATTGTAGGTGCTGGAAAATTAACATGCTCTCCAAATGAAACACCCAGCCCCGGGCATCTGCCCTTGCAATAAGAGGATGAAATTGTGCGGCTAAGTGGTACTGTCTTCATCCTGTAATGTTTAGTTGTCATGTACATTCCTTCACAGAGCTACTTCACGCCAATGAGCAATGAGGACTGCTCCAAAAGGGGAGGGCTATGTGACTGTTTCGACAGCTCACGTGCACACAAGCTAGGAGCTTAAGTGAAGATCTGATTGGCAATGGAAGGATGCTTCCCATGGGAAACAAAGTAGTGGTCAAAATATCTGGTAACTGATCCATTATCAATCATCAGTTGCTCCTGATTTTACGATAGTTTACTGCATGTACTAACTCCTTTGTTATGTTCTATATTAGTGGCTTCAATCTAGACTTCCTCGGCTAGCTTGGAGTGTGCTTACTTCCATGCCTCAGAAAGATGGTGCATGCAATGCGAAGGGCAGCAGGTGAAGAGAATAGATGTTTGCCAAAATGAGGCAAAAAAAAATTAGGGTTCTTGGAGAAAAATTGTGTTTAGAGATTTTGGTTTAAATTTGTTAATTTAAATTGTCATGCTATAGAAACTTCAGGGCAACTGTTCTAATCAGTATTTACTTTCCAGCAGCAGTAATAACATCAGAATATAAACTAGGGGAAGACCTACTCAAAAGTTAGATTTTCGGGGGGGGGGGGGGGGGGGGATAGAGGGTGGCACAGTGAAGCACAGGTTCTCTGGCAAGAGGTGAGATAGATAAACAAGCAACATTCTCATTATCTGGGAAGTGGAAAATGGATGCGAGACAACCTTATTACAGGTACATGTACTTTAACCATATGGGTTCTGGTAAACCTTTCTAACTGTATCTAGACTAATGTCTATCTGTGTGCACAGCTATGGTCCATTCAGCCTGGGATTTGGCTGGCATGCTCTGAAGATCTCTCCCCGCATAGAATCACAGAATCACAGAATCACAGAATCCCAAGGGTTGGAAGGGACCTAAAAAGATCATCTAGTCCAACCCCCCTGCAAGAGCAGGGTAACCTACAGTACATCACACAGGAACTTGTCCAGGCGGGCCTTGAATATCTCCAGTGTAGGAGACTCCACAACCCCCCTGGGCAACCTGTTCCAGTGCTCTGTCACTCTTACAGTAAAGAAGTTCTTCCTGATGTTAACGTGGAACTTCCTATGCTCCAGTTTACACCCATTGCCCCTTGTCCTATCACTGGATATCACTGAAAAAAGCCTAGCTCCATCATCCTGACACCTACCCTTTACATAATTGTAAACATTGATGAGGTCACCCCTCAGTCTCCTCTTCTCCAAGCTAAAGAGACCCAGCTCCCTCAGCCTCTCCTCATAAGGGAGATGTTCCACTCCCTTAATCATCTTTGTGGCTCTGCGCTGGACTCCTTCAAGCAATTCCCTGTCCTTCTTGAACAGAGGGGCCCAGAACTGGACACAATATTCCAGATGCGGCCTCACCAAGGCTGAGTAGAGGGGGAGGAGAACCTCTCTAGGTGCCAAAGTCTCCCTCCTTCTTGCAGAAAAAATGGTAGGATGGAAATGGATTGTCACATGCTCACATAAGGACATAGCTGTGGTCTAATACGCATGCAGAAGCCTAGTTCCTCAGGCTCAGATGCAGTCTTTGTGTCTTCATTCCCTATCTGTCAGACAATGAGTATAGTACTTTCCCACCTTACAGAAGAGTTGTGTTAATTGATGACTAGGCACAGTCTGCCATTATATGGCAAGCAGTGGAATGCTTGCCTCTTCTGATTGCAGACTTCTCATAACATTAGAGAAATTGTTTTTCCTTGCACAAATGGGGTAGAAATTTTAGGCATTCACTGCCATTTGTTAGGCCTGCCTCCTACCTTTTGTCCTAAATGCCATTGAAATTCATTACTCCCATTACTTTCTTCATTCCTCCTCCTCATTTTGTAAAAATAAGGGAACACAGATGTGCTAGTTTTGGCTGGGGTAGAGTTATCATATCAGACAACTAAGTGAGCACTGTACTATTGTTAGTAAACTGTATACAAGTACTTCAGGGTACTTAAACTTTGGTATCAACAGTACTAAAGAAGCAGGTTGGTTTTTTTCTCACATACTGATTTTGAGCATTTAGAACCAGCATCAATATCAAAGAAGTCTATAAAAGTCATGATCTGTTCACAGAAGAATCACTAACAGATACAGGGGCAAAATCTGACTGACAGTTTTCTTGATTAATGGTTTGATCAGTACAAATTATGTTACAGCATGCCAAACATATAGCAGTAGATCTTGCCTGAACTAATAATTTGCCTTAATTTCATTATTATTCATTTTGTTCAAGCTGGTTTATATCTGTGCGGAACAGCTTGGAAAAATTCAGTCATTTGCTGTCCTGTTATTACTGTTCTGTCTCTCTGTGGTGCAGTATAATCAACCATGTACAAGGTTATAGAACAAAGTATAATCACCACCTGCCTAGTGCAGGGTAGGCAATCTTCATACTGTGAGATAATTTTTGGTGTCGCTTGGTCTTCTGCATGTGATCCTACTTAACTGACTCCCCTTTACCAGTTGAATGTCAGCAAAAACCCTCTATTAAACAAGGGTTGTTGGCATCATGGTATGGTAATGGAGATTACAGTATTATATTTTATGTTCAGTTGCCTACAGTGGGAGACCAGGAAAGGATTATTATGCCATTTTAACTAGCTTATCTGGTTGGCTGCCTTTAAATAAGATGCCTCATATTTCAAATAGCAATTGTAAAGCCTGTTTGTTTTTTCTTTCCCTGCACCAGAGATATCAAGATTGAGGAACAGAAAATGTAAATCTTACAGAACAGGCTTTTGGTGTCCTCTCAATCTGAAGGCTGAAGGTTGGTCTGAATAAAAATTGGCTATTCTTTTTACAGTTGCTGTTTGCTGGTGTTAGACTGCCCGTCCACTGGGGTCTTCTACTAAACCATCAGCTTATCCACGTCAGAATATTGGCTTCTAACAGCAGCTGGGTTTGAGGAACTGGCTGCTCACCGGAAATGCTTCAGAATTTTGAATAGCCTAATGATCATTACATGATTAATACCAAAGGACTGGTGAGATAGCTTTGCTTGTAAGATGACATTGTAGCTTCTTTTTTTTCATGATCCTTAGTGTCTTTTTGTATCTCTCTTCCTTTGAGAGTGCTTCTTCTAATCTTTCCCATGTTAGTCTCTCCCCCATTTCCTCTACAGCACCATTTTGCCTATCTCCCTTCTATTTTCATCATACCGTGATTCTTTAACATTTTCCCTTTCTGTCTCTTTTTTCATTCATTTGCTTGCTTTCTATTTTTATTTCCCTTTCCCTGAAATGTTCTTCTCCATCTGACCTCAGTTTAGGCCTTTTGTTTTTTAATATATTTTTTCATGATTTCTCCCTTTTATACTCACCTTCCTATCCTGAGCTTTGTCTTCTTTGAAGTGAATGAAGGATTCTTCATGTTTCTTCTTGTCAGCCTGTGGTGAGGAAAGGACAACAGCAGGTTCAGCCGGTTAGTCAGGCTGGGAAAGCTGCAGGAGGCACATTATTGCCTGAAGCAGAGGGATGAATTTTGTTTACTCTTCCCTGTAGTTGCATTAGAAGTGAAATTCATAGCTGAAGGGATGGTGTGAGTAGCTGGGAAAGTGGAAGAAGTATAACACATGGAAGATTTCTCTGTGTGAATACACGGAAGCACAGCTGCTTGGACACTGACTGAGCAGACTTGCATACCATGTTATCCCTGTGCTTCTCTGATCAAGTGGAGGATTCACAGAACACTTCCTCTGTTCTGCATAGCATTTCCCAAAGGTCAAAGGGAAAAAAAAAATCTGTCTTGTAAAGGAGTAGTGTTATAACAGATTGTACTGCCTGGAGCAGCGTAGGTGACTGAATGTTTTCTTTTAACAGTGGTTTTCTAGGGACATGTCCCAGACTACTGCTTTTAGTGACAGTAACATACAAATAGTAGAGCTCAAGGTAAGAAAGCAGGGCTAGGAGTCTGTGAAAAAATACTTCTCTGGTCAAGTAAAACACTGGGCAACAAAGCATATACACATGAAGACTGCGTTAGTGTGACATGGAACTTCGTCTATGAATGCATGCTTGGTTTTTGCCCACTGAAAATACTCTCCACCAGTTGCATAAAAGCACCCATGAACAGAAAGCTAAGATATATTAGTATTGCCCTGTCTGGGGCTTCACTTCCTATGAGGCAATATGATACACTGTTGTCTCCTGATCATGAATTTAACTGTATTATGTGGGCTTAAACTTGTAATGTACACACAGCCTATATATAGGACAATTCTACTGATACTTGAAAGATGTGGTTGCAGAAATACAGATGATGTCTTTATGTCAGTTGTAAAATGTATCTTGGATGCCTGCATGAAAAACTACTATTAGACAGTCATAAATATATATTGGAAAATCTAGAAAAATAAATATTAAGATTTTATTAAAACCCCTACAGTAATGGTCTATACAATAAAGTAATGGGTGCATGTTTTTGTCTGGAAGAGGAAGAAAAACCATCCAGGAGGAAATCACTTCAAAAAGTGACATTTCCCAGTCTTTGGCCAGCATCTGGGGAGAGCCCTGATGGTCAAAGACAGAGGCCTCTCTCACAAGGCCTGGTGGTCTTGCACAGATGATAGGATAGTCTCCTTCAGACTAACTCATCTGCGACGTCTGCAAATAAAGGGTGTGAAGCTTGGACTGCTATCTTTACCTGGCAGTCAAGCTTACTTGTTTCCCGTTTACAGGCTTCCTGTTAACCAAATTCTGGACTGTATTTGTTTTACTGTTAATTCTGTTCTTTTAAAAATCCTTTTGTACCTTTTAAGTTATTGGGAGGTGAATGCATACAGTACTGCTGGGGCTAGAAAAGGAACCAAGAGACTCTCTTAGGCTGTGACCGCAACACATGATGTGAGGCAAGCAGTAGTGAAAGTGCTACAGATCTGATTAACTCTTCCTTGACTTCTTTTGGTAAACCTCTATCTAAGTAGACAACAGGATGAGAGAAACAGCTTTTGAATTCTCTCCACTGCAAATGTTTTTTTCTTCTGCATATGGGAATGGTAATCATTTGCGTTCATTATAAGCACTCTAAAGAAGATAATGGTTCAATATTCTAGTATTGAACCAGTGCAGTGATCCCCAGGAGTGTTACTGGCAGGCAGATCTGTGGTGAAATAGGAGTTCTTGCAGAGCATCATTGCAGGTCTGAAGACTGAAGGGTGGGACAGCAGTTGACTGGGATTCAGGTAAGCAAACCAGAATAGTTTGTGAAACACCAAGACAATTATAATTGTAAACTCTCCCTTCCCTTACTAGCTGTCCACTCCAGTTTGCATGGGGACCTTATCTCCACAAATGCCCCCCCCAGCTTTTCCAGCATTCACTAGTTGTCTCCCCATTGTCTTCAGTACCCCCACGCCCTTTGCTGGGAAGGGAACAGAAGTTCTTCCATGCAATGCCCTTACTTCCCATCTACAGTGCCTGCACCAGATCTCTTTCACAAAGACATGGTCATTTTGCTCTCTCGACAGCACTGAAGACTAGGTAATGGCCTATTTGATGGTGATTAACTAATGGCACCTACAGCTGAATATCAAGGCTGTGAGCCCCTGAAGGTGGGGGTGGGGTGAGAGGATTTAGTCTAGCAGCAACTGGGAGCATCTCCAGTTGGGCAAGGGAGAAATCTACAGGGGGCACCAACCAGGTATGAGCTGCCCTAGGCGAACGCTTTTCATTTGTTTTAAACCAGTTCTGAACCTGAAGTATGGGAAAGCACTAGAAATTCCCAATTATGTTTATGTTGATGAGTTAATACAATGTCTGGTAGATGCAGGTTAGATGGATCTGCTTTAGCAAACTTTATTTTGCTAATCATGTTAACTTTTTTCTTTTTTTGCACTCAGCAGTCTTTGAAGGAAAGCATGGAAATAACGTATTGGGAAAACTGATACAGTTTCTGGTTATTGTGACTGTGTGAGAATGAAGCCTAATTGCTCTACCTGTATTTGCAGACAAAACAGTCTTCAGGTTCATCATTCACTGAGAAAAACAGGATTTGAGTGCCCGTGAAGCTATTTCATCTTCTTTCGTGGGAGTCTGCTTCACCACAGTGCTGCACTTCTTGACCTGCCTCTGGCTGTATGTGCCTTGTGTGCCAGATCCTTCCTGAGGAGCAGCACCACTCAGTCGGTGGAGATCTGGAAGCTGGGAAATGGGGGCTGAGTGCTTTTGGCCGCTGGCTGATCAGCTGAGGGATAAAGACAATAGCTTATCTATGTTGCTCTGGTCAACTCCCAAGACATTCTTGTCCTTCAGACTGGCATGACTCTTGGGTCAGTGCCAGGTTGCATCACCATACTGCTTCTGGCCTGTGTACATTTTTTCTTCTTTTCATTGTAGATATTTATCATATTTTGCCATAATTTTACTTTCATTTGTGGTAATCATCTAAAGCACTGCTGCCTATTTTCTGCATTGTTAACAAAACACTAAACATAAGCTACTGTCAGTTCAGTCTACCTAAGCTGCAGCATTATTCCTTTGACCTCTATTTATTCTGTGGAGAGCTCATTGCTTACACATCTCCAAGCTCTCTGAACACGGGAGAAAATAAAGACCTCAAGTTAGGCAGAAGTCCTGGCAACTGCGTATCTGTGTTAATGCTTATAATACACTTTTCTAAAAGATAGCTTTCAGGATTATTATTTTTTCCAAAAAAAACAAACGTTGCACACTTACACATACCTAATGTTTCAAATGCCCAGTTCATCAGTTTTTGCTTGTTTGGTTTGTTTATTTGTTATGTTCCACAGCTGGTGAGAGAGATGAACTAATTAAACAAATTAATAAGCCCTATCCATATCAGATCAGGATCTCGGGAAATTTTTTGCTATCTGAGTAACAATCAAACTGAGCATTAGGTTGTAAATGTTGCTAATTCCATAAGAAGCAATGAGCAGGGAAAAGGGCATCTGGCTTATTGTCTACTGACGAGTTATGCTAGAGAGTATTAATGACTGATTATTACTTACTAGCTTTCAAACTACTGCCAAGAGAGTACATAAAACTGCCACTGGGTTACATATTTAGGTTTTAGGATCGTTCGTCTAACTAGACAACTTGGACTGCAATTATAATCTTCATCTCACTTTCTATCTCACCACAGTAACATGAGTTATATGGCAAATCTCTCTACTTCAAAATACTTATTTTGTGAACTCTGCCTGTTTATGTCAGAGATAGCATTTGGGGGCTTTAAGCTTTACATAATTCACAAGCAATTAATTCGGCACAGACATCTCACAGTCCAGTCATGATGGTTCCCTGGCAGCCTATGAAACAAGCTTTGATTTGCCGTAGGCTTTCCAACAGACATTTGTTTCTAAGCTTACTAGAGGTGACTAATCATCTTGATTAGGAAACAGCAATTGCCTACTAGTTTAGTTATCTGGAAGATGGCAAAAGTTTTCCTGGGGTTCTTTGGGTGAGGAAAGAAGCTTTCATCCCAGAGTGCTTCAGCTCAGCGTAATTGATTTTCCTGGGGCAGCTTAGAGATGCCATTGAAAATTTAAAAGATGGCAAGTATGGTGAATTCCTAACATTGGACCAAGCAATGCTGCAAGGAAATCTGGAAGAATTCAATTAGTGCCAATTTTCAAGAAATGAATGTGAAGAAAGACTAACAAAAGAGGAAGAAAGAGAAGACAATGTGCACATTTGTGCTTAATTTCAGAACCTGGAGTTTCAGAAAGTCATCATGTCATGAAGAGAGCCTAAAACCAAAAAAATCATACTTGGCAAGACCACAAAAAAGGCACAGATAATTGCAGCAAGTTCACAATGAAAGTAGGAAGGCAACAAGAATTTTATGACACTTTGGACTTCATAACAGATTCCTCAAAACTAAAAAAAGAAAAAACACCACAATGTTTGTGTGGCCCTGCGTCCACATTTTCTCTTTCTTCAATTCCCCTTTTTATTATTTTCTTTTATTTTTGTCTGGTAAAATATCCTAGTAAAGAAAATTAACTTTTCTAAATATCTTTTTAAGATACTCTGTTAAGTTTACAAGTCACAAATTTAATTTATACGAACCAAAAGATCCTGCTTATTTGAGAAACACTGAAGTCTGTGGTTTGTTCTCACGTTTGTTTAATCTAATTCTCTGACTGCTGGTAGCAACCTCAACAATTTCAAAGGTGTCTAATAGCTTTTGTCACAGAAATAGTTCTTAAATGTTAACCAGGTTCCAAACATTCACACAGCAAATTCAGTGGTCTAAAGTATTGCAGACTACAAAGTGCAAGCCAGCTCTTTTCCATGCTCTTGTAGCTCTGTATCTGTTATTTGTCTTGGTGATGGAAATACTAAGGTACTCACACATAGCTTGCAGATGATGGACATTTTCTTCCTAAAAGCAACCTGGCTCATAGTAGAGCTCAGATATCAGCTTTTCTGAGCTACTTTTGGAGTTTCTTGCTGCAATAGATGCAAAACACTAAAGAATACAGTTCTTGGGAGAAGGAAATTCACTTAAAGAACAGAAAGAATTACAGATTGCAAATATAGAACTTCCATTTAGAACTGAAGGCATTTATTAGAAACGTCCCAAAGCTGCAGTCAACATTATGTCCTTTTGCTGGACTTAGCAAATGCTTTCTTTCTTACATGTGATGGTGTATGTGCTGCAGATCAGAGAGTTTTTCTGCCAAATCTGGTTCTCAGATGTGCATGAAGTTTTAACAACCATAAACAGCCTTTTCAAATAGCAGCTTGTCACATGACATGTCATAGTTACAAACCGAGGGGTTTTTTTTGTTTCCTTCTTTTTCCCCTAAATGAAAATATTTATTCCGGCAGCCTCTTATGAACTACTTCAAAGAAGTCTTCTCAAGTCTTTTTTGTCCCAGTTGACCTACAATTCTGCTTCTTCCATCCAGAAAACTATCCAGTATGTCTGACATTTGATTTTGATCTAATAGCAATTTTGATTTTTGAAACTAATAATGTATTTCAAGACTCCTGATTCTAGTTTCAATTATTCTTTGGCTTTTCAACTGCCATGAAGATCTATTTATAAAGGGGTGAAGGCTGGAGCAAATTTAGTACTGTTTGAAAACTACAAGGCTGACAAGAAAACCAGTCTTAATCCAATACAGTACTTAGGATATGCTTAGTGTCAAATATGTGAGTTGGTGTAGCAAAACTGAGATGATACTTGAGACTCATGCCTCAAAACTAATAGTTTTTAGTGCTTTATTAAATGACTGCTGAGAGAGCACAGTCTCCAGGTTGGCCACATGACGCAATGGAAGTTTCTCCCGTGCCACTCATCTGCTGGATTGAAGAACCCATAGTCCAGTGATCTATACTCTCCTTGTTTAAAACACCACCAGCGGCTGCCCATTCTACATAGAGCAAATTCTAACCACATGGGGTTACTCTGGCAGGTACTTTTAGTAGACTATTTTTGCACAGTACAAGTGACTGAAACTAAATTTTTGTTTAATTAGGAAATAATGTTCCACTTGAAAAGACAAGTATTCCAAGTTATGAAATGACAGAAATAAGGCTGTCCATACAACTTTAATTTGGCATGGTATATCTGCCAATCTTCCATATTCTTCCCCTGTTCCCAGCTTCATTCGGTATAGTGGGGTATGCTTAGGAAATCCAACATATGTTCACTATTTTTATCCTTGTTACTTAACTAGTGGTTATACCATGGAATAGATGTAGAACTATTCCTTTCCTCATGATCCTTTCTGGAGTATTCCTCACAACAGTGCCCAGATTTATCATAAACTTTAATTATTATATTGCTGCTATGAGAACAAATATATCTTGTTATTCTGTATTTACCATCCGTGGATGTGGAGTAAAATGTCTCTCTGAAGACCATGTGGGAAATCAGTGGGAGAACTGGAAATGGAATATGCGACCCAATCCAGTGCTCATTCTCCTGTATCAAACCGCTTTCTTCTGCGCACTGTTGAGCAGCCTCAGCTCTCATCAACTTTGCAGTTTCAAGCACTCATCATGCCTCTTCACACTCTATCTTCACACTCACAGCACTGTTAATCTTAAAAAGCTCAGCCAGCAAATAAAAGCCCAAACAGGCGCAGAAGTTCTGCCCCTGAAGCGACAAAACCAAATATGAAAATTAAACAAGTTTTTCAACAAAATGATGAAACCGAATGAAGTTGCATATTTTTGCTGTCCCAATTTTCACTTCCCCTTTCTCACTTCACAAAAACACCTTTCTTCCTTGTGACTCCTACAGCATACCTCTGGGGGAAATACCCTTTGTGCCAGGGATGGCATGGAGCTATGCTTGGTCTGATTGTCAGGCCAGAACTGGTGTGACTGCTGATGGAGTGGCACACTGCTGCCCAACAGAATGTGGGAAGGACAGATTTCATCTGCTTCCCTGTGGTGGGATTTGGGAACGTATTATAAGTCCATTTCCTAACTTTTTTGAAACTTATCACAACTTACTTAAGGCCTCGTTAGGTATGACTGAAATTAACCAGCTTGTTCAACATCTAGTATAGCGGGGACTCATAGACAAATGAACATGCAGACAGTGTAAGCACATGCTCCATCTTTCCTTGGCAAATCAGGAGCAATATCCATTTCCTATAAAAAAAATCCTCAATAAGAGGTTTCTAGTTCTGCAAAAGCAAAAAATACCTGCAGTTACATAAAGAGGTTTTTCTCTTTCAGCCACCTTTACATGAAGGCTGCTCAAATACTTTCAGGGATAATGGCAATATAAAATCTTTGGGTAGGTAAAAGAAAATAGTTTTCTTTCAGTTTTCATGTTGTTAAACTAGACAATAGCGTGCTAATTTTTTTCAGACACAAAAAAATACATGAATTGTTTTCTTTTAAATCCTGAAACTAAAAGCTCTATACTTAAATACCAGTGTTTGGTGTCATGAAGTTTCCTTAGATTTTCTGATGCAATATGGCTGTTGGTTAATACAATTTAGTTTGCTTAAACTTGTTAAATAATAAAGGTAAAATGTCCAATGATAATCTCCATATGATAAATGCATGTTGATTGTTCTTTTTTTTTTTTTTTTGCTAATCTGCCTTTCTCAGTGTGTCTGAAGTGCAGATTGTTCAAATTTTAGAAAATGGACCCATTTCCTATGTTTTTCTAGAATGTACACATTCATGGCATAACAGCCTAGACAGATAATTAGCCAACCCTTCATCTTTTTGGGAACAGATGGGTTTGGTTTTGTGTTTGATGTAGTATATGCCCCAGAGATTTTTCAGATGAGACTTTAAAATTTACAGCTAGTTCATATGTGCTGTGACTAGAATGATTGAACACAAGAAAACTCTGGCCTTTACTGGAGATTGGCAAGTCTATGTGAAAGGCGTAACAAGCAGTGAAGTCATCTGGACGTTATCCTAGTGCATCATTGACCGCAGGTCCATTTGCTGTCTGTCTGTCTCGTGTAATGCTTTCTGTTCTTCCAAATAGTTCTCAATGATCAAAACATGCCACTGAATTTTCATAGAATTGGGTTCTAAATTTCAGTGCTTCTTGTGCCATTAAATAGTGCTCAAAGTTTGGACGAGAACCCACCATCTCTGCCTGCCTTAAGATATCACTGTATTACACCTGTATTATCCATTTCCATCCTCATTTCATGAGAACTCTGAAGAACTGTGAGAATGGTCATTTGGAGGCCTTTGGTATCTGGGACAGTATTTTAAACACCCCCAAAATGAAATACTTAAATCATTGGGTTTTAAGTTCACGCAGCCTGTGTACAGAGGCTTCAGCTGGAGACTGTAGCATATGTGTGGCATATAATTAAGCTTCTTTAATGACACCCACAGAACTCTCAGTGGAGAAGCATCTCACAGTGGTGGGAATATTGGCAGTTAGAAGGGGATATTCCTGCCATTGTAACTGCTGAGAACTTTCAGTCTACATTGCACATAGAGAAGACAACAAGGAAAGCACTTCTCCTATGTAATGAATTTCACAATCTAAACAAGGCTAATGGACAAATTGAGAAGAATTCTATTATGATTCTAACGCAAAGTACATTCTCTATTGATATATTTTGCTTTGTTTTGTATTTCACAAATAAATAAAACCTCACTCCCTTAAGTGAATTGGGATTATGAATGTAATATTTAAAAGGGAGTTCTAAAGATGAAATATTCTCAAAGAATTTAGGGAGCATATTATTTGGAGAGAAATTATACAATAGGCATGGAAGCATTTAAAAACATTTCCACACAGCATGACATGCTGCTAGGTTGTTATTCTTTGCCAGCTCTCCCTATTTGCAGTAAAACAAATCCATTCTACAGCTAATGCACAAGACATGGTTGTCCTTTCTTTTCCCTTCTCCTTTTTGCTAGGAAGGACTAGCTGGACTAGGAATGAATTCTTTTGTTGAGTTACAAGCCTTACTTGATGTATTATCACTGCTTGACAATGAGTTTCTTGAATTGTAGGCTTGGTGTGAAATGAAATGAGCAGACTGTGCAGATAAGAAACTTCACACCAGAGGATCTATTTCTTTATGTAATCGTTCATTTCTACTCTGCAAGCTTTTTCTTGTATACCATGTTTCTCAGCTTTGCCACCCTTAAATTAAGAACAAGCCTGCAGGGACCTATTTCTATTTAATAATGATCTCAGTAAAATGAGCCTCATAAGGTATAAGAAGTCTATAGAGAGTGTAAATCTTTCTCACATTTCAGCTCTTCTCTGTAAACTAATCACATTTCCTAATTTTACTTGTTAGAAGGTGTAGTTATTTGAATGAATCGGTTACTCCCTCAGTTCTAAAGAATGATAATCCATGTTCTTAATTCAAAACTGCTTACACTACAATTTCCACCGAGCAGCATGGAACAGTAAGGATACAATGTCTAATTGCAGAGGCAGAAATCATTACTTATGTGGCTCAGGGCCCCTGTTCTCACAGGATAATTTATTTTTTTCACCCTTTTTGAAGTTCACTGCGAGATTCGGTTGTGGTAATCTTTCATTCACAGTATTGCAGTTTTTCTCAGTAATGTGACAACTCACTATGACCTGACTTACAGAAGACTGAAGTGCCAGTGACATATCTAATTATCATGTTACTGTAGCATATTGTCATTTCATTACCTATATTCAAAGTTTATGTGCACACATCCAAGCGTTGCATTGTAGTCAAGAGGAAAGCCATAGTACTGTTAATTATTTTTTGTACTATTGTCAGGCAATGATATTTTTTCAAACTGGTGAAAGCAAGCTTGTGCCAATGTACTATGAATGTATTTTCATTCCAACAACACTTACATACCTCCCATTTGTGTGATCTTTCCCCACCCACCACAGGCAAAATGATGTCCATGCAAAAAGCTACTGTAACAATAACCACACACCAATTTTCTCGCATCTTTCCCATCTTTTCTCCTGAAAGTAGAATGACAACTGTTATATTTTTAGCTATTTTGAGACACTTTGATTCCAGAGTTCAGATTCTTTTCCCTACGTACTGACAATGTACACAAAGAACTATCCCCACACACATAAAAAAAAGTCACAAGATATTCAGACATGAGGAAAGTTCTGCTTTTATGTTTAGCTGTGGCAAAATCAACACATTTATAACTTCCATTGCATATGTCACACAAAAAGTGTTCCTTGTCCGTTGTCTTTTCACCATCATTTTTATGACTTTATTTGCACAGCAGTGTTGGCTTTGGAGAGATGGAATATGCCAAAATTTCTGTTTAATAAAAATCTCTTCCAAACTGTTATTCTGCCTCCCTGACCTCCCTACATTCCTTGCTATTAGCTAAAATTGGACAAAGATCTGATGACGTGAGGCCAGCCATGGCTGTCCCAAACAGCTCTTGGTATAGAACAAAGCATGGAAGTGTAGTGACAGGACAAGGGGTTGTAGTGACAGGACAAGGGGTAATGGGTTAAAACTTAAACAGGGGAAGTTTAGATTGGAGATAAGGAGGAAATTCTTTCCTGTTAGGGTGGTGAGACACTGGAATCGGTTGCCCAGGGAGGCTGTGAGTGCTCCATCCCTGGCAGTGTTCAAGGCCAGGTTGGATGAAGCCTTGTGTGGGATGGTTTAGTGAGAGGTGTCCCTGCCCATGGCAGGAGGGTTGGAACTAGATGATCTTGAGGTCCTTTCCAACCCTAACTATTCTATGATTCTATGATTCTATGATTTGACTTCTTAATGGGAAAGCTCTAGTTTTACAGCACTCAGGTCAAATACTTGACAATTATTCTGAGAATAACTAATGAACGATGGTTGCTGTTTTTTACAGGCTGTCTTAACTGTTTTACTGTGAACTACCAAGGTTAGAGATGGATCTGAATCCTCTGGATGTGTCCAGAGTGAACGCTGCTCCTTTGGACGGTAGGTCTAGTGTGAGATGCACAGAGTAACAGTGTCAGCTGGTGCTGCACAGTTACATCACCTTACTGGATTCCCTAGCGCAAGCAGGCCCCCTTGGCAGATGTAACTGTGTAGCTGATGTAACCAGTCCAGCAGGGAAGCTATTCATATATGCTAAGTTCCCACTCAAGGGCTTTGCAGAAAAAGACGTATTCACAATTCAAAATTTTAATATTGCTTCTCCCATCAGAGTCTGGGTGTGTGAAACAATAAGGACTGTCGTGTCTAATCACATATTCATAAAGTATTGTTTGTATACATCAAGCCATCTGTTCTGATAAGCTTTTTCCGCCTATATGTCAATTCAAAGCAAGACAAGGTTTTGATTATCGTTATTTATAATATTACCCAAGTTCTCTCTAGCATGCTGACATCCACTTGTTATGATATGACTTCCCACAATGTAAATTAGTTACAGCAGTATAATCTTTGTATTGCAAGCATGAGATCCTTGCCGCACCACTCCCAAGTGACAGGGGGTGTGCAAGACTTCCTCAGCTGCTTCTGTCCTGCACATCTGGAGGGGAGCTCTGAGGAGCCAAAGCAGTAGCCGTTAGGTAGCCTGTGGAAATGAGACAGGAGCTGAACTCACTGGAGTATGCTACTCCGAGACTCAGGAAGACATTTCTCAGGTGGGGCTGAGCCACACAAAGATGAGAATCAGTAGTTCAGATCAGGTCATTGCTTCTGTTCTTTGCTCTGTTTTTAAACTCTGTGAATAAAATTGCATAGCGCTCAATGTGAGAACAAATATTTCAACCTTTTTGTTTTTAAATTTCTCCTGGACTCAGAGAACACAACAGAAGTACTTTTGTGAAGAGTAAGGAAACAACATGCCACAGGCACTTCAAAGCAAAAGGGGGAACTAAGACACGACAAGAAGCAAGTACCAGATAAATGAAGCTGAGATTGAAAGAAGGGAGTGATTGAAAGGATTCAACAGAGATGCAGAGTATAATCTAAAACCTATGTATTCAGTCTTTGCAACAGGCACTGATCTAAATAAGCTTTGGATCAGGCCCAGAGAGACATGTCACCCTCATCAAAAGTTTTTACAAAGGTATTTTGATTCACTCACTTAGCGAATGTCCTTTCCATTTCTGGAGTTTATTCTGCAACATATTGTGCATATATTACTGAGAATTCACAACATCCATTTTAGTCTACAAATGCTCAGGAAAATGCAGTGGGCACCTTAAAGAACTGGATCTCAGATACAGTCAAGAAATGTAGCACTTCACAACTGGGATGTTATCAGTCTTATCCTTTCACATGTGAATATGTTAGTGTTAGGGAAGCTATGGTGATGTAGCAAGGATTGCAGAGGAGGAACAAAAAAAACTTAGAACCAGGACGCAGCCCTGTGTTGTAACCACTGGATGATCACAAGAGTATTCAAGGTCAGGCAGCATTCATGTATCTTTAGGTGAGTATTGTGTATACACCTTCTGATGCTTTTTAATGTTCTTATTTTTGTAAGAAAGATGTTTACTGCTAAAGCTTGTAGGCAAGAGTTACAGTAATAAACTGGATTTCTTACCACTGGAAAGAATCTTAAAATTATTAAAAGCTGAAATACTGCTCTGAGCATGCAGGAGTAATTTCAACATGGAAATATTCACATGCTGATGTGAGTCCTGTATCTCTTAACCTAAGTGAATCATAGTTTAATAAAGTGAAGACTCTGTGCAGTTTAATGAAAACCAATAAGACAAAATCTTGACTGCATTATGAAACTAAGGTCAAGATAAAGTAGTTTTAATCTGAAATGGCTGCCTCACAAGAGTAAAATGAATGCTTTACTCAGTTTTAAACACACAGAGAAGCTCTCTGAAAATACTTGATCTGGAGATCAAGGTCTAGTTTCTCATCATTCATGTAATTATTACACAAGAGAAAGGCTGTTTGGTTGCACTTTAGTCATACTAAATCTATTATTATATTAAGTCCAGCAGCACTTGGAGGATGGGCATTTCACTGTGCCAAGTGCCATCACTGAAACAGTGAGGGGAACCTTCTCTCAACCAAAGAGATGAAGGATTACAGAGGATATTTTTTTCTCGTCTGGTAGAAGGTAAAGTGAATGGCAGATGATGTTACTTGCAGAAAGTCAGCTATCAGCAGAGCAAACAGGGGTAAACTGGATTTTCAATTCACTTGCAGGCTGGATAAACTGATTTTTTTTTTTCCCACAATATAAACAAGATTAAAAAACAAATAAAACAAAACATTTTGAGTATTCTAAACATTTAGACATTTAAGTAGAAGGAAATTTAGGTAAAAGACATTTAAATCAGGAAGTTGAACCATTTAACTATCATAATGTTAAGAAAAATACTAACACAAAATCAAGAGGTTCTTGAAAGAGACAATATAAAGTTTGAAAGAGACAATATAAAGTGTTTTGGGCTGGGTTTGTTTTTTTCTTCTAATTACGTCTACTTGCTCTTTTCTTTTTTTCTCCTTCGACTAAATAGAAATTATTTAAACTACATGTGTTTATAACATGGATGTGTACCTAAATCAAGAATTTTTGAAGAAAAGTTATGTTTATTTGTGAATAGGAGGTAAACTTCAGATCTAGGATCTGAATGTGGCACCAGTGCCATGCTGACCCCACATTCCAAGGCTGTCTTACAACCTTGTTTTTTCAGCAGATTCTAAGGCTTATATATGTATTACCTGGTACTTGATAACATTGTTTTTAGATAGCACTGACTGAGGAAATATTTAAGAAAAGAGTTTTGATTGGAAACTAATTAGTTGAAACTGTAAGAAATCAACGAATTATGTCAGTTTTGGTGAAACTTTCATGAGAAAATAGTTGAACCTACTGTAGCTTTTCTGTTCAAAATCAGGATAATATTTCTGGCACAGAAGCTGACTGCAATTTTGTGTTTGGGTTGAGCAATACATCATGCTGAAAAGAACTGTACTGAGTTAAAGGGCAGAGTAAAAACAGATAGAGAGGAATCATTTTCTGTAGAATCACTGATGAGGATCATGGTGAGCATTTCATCCAAGCACAAGGGGAAGCAGGAGGATCTGAAAGCTTCTTTTCTTCAACAGCAGGTTGATGCAGGCTGGCAACTGTGTCACACCAGGCCCATACATAGCCCATCCACTGCTGCTGGATGTTGCTGCTGTCTTGGCTGTGCCATCTCCTGTCCCTGCCACATGTGATGGATAATCTGTCACTTAAGCCAGGTTTTGTTTCCTGCACCTGCCTCCCCCTTTTATCTACAATGTCTCCTGAGTCTTTGTATCAAGCTGCCCACAATTTTTTTCAAGACATCAAGATCTTGGCAAGCTTTAGAATCCTGTAGTGTCCACAGAAATGAATCGACAGACCAGACTTCATAAATTAAAAATTTACACACTTTTAAGACAGTAGAGATTATCCGACCAACTAGTCTGGTCCTGAAATCATAACACCCATTCAGTAGTGAGACCAGAACCAATCAGAGCAATTTGGAAAGTAATCTGCTTTGCTCTTGGCATCACTTGATTCAGAAGTGTGGAAAAACACTGCTGTATATACCTCTACTAAGGAGAGAAGCAAGTTTTAAACCAGAGAGGACTGGAAAACTCAGAGTTTAAGCATAATCTACAGCACTTCCAGCTGTCTGTCTTTTTTCTCCAGATGTCTGACACTATCTAGGTCATTCTGGCACCCCTGATCTAGAAAATGTTTTGAAATTTGAAGACTATTGTCTTGGATGAAAATGACGCAAATGAGATAAGGCATAGATAGTGCCTGAAACTAGGGCCAGTGCCTGAAAAGAGCAGGCACTAAGCAAATCACCATCTGCACAGCCCGAAGAATAATAACACTGAAATGCTAATCTATGGATTGGTGATGCTATCTGCCGTGGTTTCCAGCAAGCTTTCATTGAATTTTTAACTGCAGCTGATACCTATTGTCATGTCTCCTCTAAAAGAGGCCAGAATTAAATTTTGCTTTTGTGCGTGGCACTAAAATGCACAGCAAATGCGAGATCATCATGTTCCCACCACTGTTCAAGTACAGTCCTGTGCTCAGTCTAACAAACACAGAAGTTTATCAATTTCTTTAGCTTGCCAATCTCAAACCAACCAGTTTCAAGGAATAAGGAATTCCATCAGCTGGTCTGGTCAGTTTTTTTCTTATGAAGAAGACATTTAGGAAGACGCCGTCTCAACAATGTTTAATACGAGAACTTCTGGAAATTTTAGGAAAATAATCTTTTTCAAACACTGGACACTGCAAATGAAATATTTTCACATTGCTTTTCTTCTTTTCCTCTGCAAAGCAGTTTTCAGCTAGCTCAGATTTTCTTTCTTGCAAGATCTGGCAGTACTACAATTTGTTCAATCTACTGTGAGAGTTTTTGAAAGTAATCTGCAATGTATTTTACTCTGCACAGCTTTAAATACTAGCTGCTGTGGCTTGCCTGGCATTTTGGAAACAGAGAACCAACATCGTGTGTCTGAATTACTTCTTGACATTACTGAGCAGCAGCTAATCCTTCAGCAGCTTTTTTTTCTTTCCCAGGAAACTGATTTCCATAGGATCTGACTGGGTCTGAGTTTGTGCACTTTGTTAAGCTTCCTTCAGTGCTGCCTATGCTTGAGGGGCCTTAAGGACAAAAAACAGTGAGACCCTTCTGCGTAGAGAGGAAAGGGAAGGAGGGGCTTAGAAAGGGAAAAGCTGGGGGCATCCTCAGGTCAGAGCAGGTGAGGGAGCACCAGGTCGTGGCAGATGGATGAGACTATCTGGAATGGCAGAGGTCATGCTGCTCTCCTTCACTGCCCGAGCATGCATGATCCTCCATTATCTACCCTAGAAAACTAAACAGAACTAATACAGTTTGTACAATTAAATTGTCTGCACAGCCCTTTCTTGGCATGATTTTTGGTGTATACCTATGAGGAGTCTCCCGAGCAATTCCTGTGTGTTGCTCAAGGGCCAGCATGGGCTGGGAGCCATCCCCAAAGGCAGTGCATGTATGACTACTTTGTGTTGGAGAGTAAGGGATTTTAGCTGTAGGGATTCAAGCTGAGGCATGCCAGTATGCTCCAGGGCCAGTGATCAGTCAGCTCTGACTTATTTTGTTTAGCATCCCTGTAGCCACTGGAGCTGCAGCAGACAGTTGCAAATGTTGAGCTGGCAGGCGCAGAAGCCTGCACCCCTTCCTGCTGTGTGGAAAGCTGCATGCTACTGCCTGACATTTAGACCTAACAACTATATTTGTCACATATGTGCAGGTTTTGGACAGTGTGACTGCAGACACCATGCTCGGAACACTGCTGGCCTGCTCCACATGATGGCTGCGGTGAATGTGAATTTGAAAGGTCACAGTGTCCTGAAAGCAAATTCCCTGGAATCGGCCAAAATTAGGCATGTGGGAATAAGCAAGATCTCACCCATATCATCTACTCAACATTCCTGTCAGAGAGGCTTGTCATTGAGAAGACCTTCATAATGCTGAGCCACCTGTGACATACTTTATCCTTACCCAAACTTTGGTGCAAATCTGAAAACTCAGCTTCCAAATTCAAGAATAAATTGTCTCGGGAAACATAGATGGAATAAAAATGGTTAAGAACATTAGCATGGGCAAACTGTGACTGTGTGCTCCTCTAGGAGGCTTATGAAAGCAGTTTGTGAGCAAAAGTTAATGGCCTTTTTTCCAGAATTTTTTTTTTTTGTTGTTGTTATTTACCACCCTGTGCTCTTTAAACCATGTTCTGAATTATTCCTGTGCTTGTGTTCGGAATTGACTTCCAAAAAATACTGATACCATTAATAAAAATGCTAGTACAAATGCCACTGTTAATTATGTACTTTGATCTGTGACATTTGCATATTAATATTGCAATCTGTTGAACTGACATCAGAAGGACAAAAGCTTTTGACGGCTGATTTTGTTCAGCTTAGATGCAAGCGATACTGTGTTTTATTAACAATCCAATGACATCTGTGCCTTTTTCAATCCTCCTGTGAAATTAATTGTCTTTTAGCTAGCAGAAGCTGATTTCTGACTTTTCTCTTCCTTTTTTTATTTTTTTTTTCTATCTAAACACCAAAAGAGTGGAGTGGCTGAATTAAAAATTGAATGCTTGAATCATGGTCTAAATTACGGCACATAATTAAAGCACACTCACCTTTAATGAGTCTAGCCTTAAAATGTAGAATGGTGGGTTTTTAATAAAGAGGCTTTGAATTACTTAATCTAAATGACATCAATGTTTTGAAAGTTCATTTTTTAGACTAAAAAGAGAATGTAAAATGTATTTCTGTCTACTAATTATGCAGTCTGTAGACAGGTCATGTAATACATGCCTCAGTATCTCACCATTAGTATCACGTGGCAATTTGGAAGTACAACAAGCCGTAGCTGGGGGTTGCAGCAGTTCTAAGCTGATCTCCAAAAGCAGTGAGACCATCCATCATATTTGTAATAGCCTCATGTTCAGTCTAGACTGGCCATTTGTCTTGTTCTCAGCAGGTGTTCTAGCTAATACACTGTCGATACTGCTATGATAAATCCCAATTTCCAAATGCTTACACAAAGATCATAAACATCTCACATTTTCTTATGTCTCATTGATTTTATCAGAATTTTACCTTCTGCTAAATCCACAAATCCCCCCTGAACTCAGCACCAGCATTGCAATAATGTATTTTCTAACCTGCTGCTGCAAATGGTGAGTGAGGCACATCAGATCCCTCTATTCTACAGAAAATGGAAGAAAGGAAACCATGGCATAGAGGGAACATACAGGTCTAGCTACAGGTCTTTGCCTCCAGAGGATACAGTAAACTCAAAGCATCCAAACTACAGATTTCACCAGGCAGAGACAGATTCAGATTAATAACTAAACCACTCTAAAGCAAAACACTTCCATAGTTTATTCATGGAAAGTGATGATAGCTTCTCAGTACTGAGGCATGTTCCATGTGGATAATTTTAATTGTGCTGAAAATTCATTTTCCTCAAATTAATCAAGATGCACAGTTCTGAGAGGCTTTGCTCAAAGATACTCCCCTATGCACATTCACATTCTGGATAATGTATCAAGTTTTATGATTAAATGTTTTAATGGAGCAGTCAGTGTCTACTTGGCCTGGAGACATGGAACATTTTCTTGTTTGCTTATCCTTTCATTTATTTTTTAAGTTGTGATGTGTCCTATGATATAAGAAAGTGGTAAAATATCACAGTGATTACAAGTGTTGTCATTTCACAGACTGCTCTCAAGCTTCCCTCAAATGCATTTTTTCACCACCCAAGGTTACAAAAACCCAAAACAGGAAGCCCCATTTTCTGATTCTATGTATTTGAATCACAGACCTTGATACAACCTTCACCAAAAGAAACCCTGTGAGCCATGCTAAGCTTACATTTCAGTTTTTGTCTTCAGTCACTTGACTGAACCTGACAGAATTCCTCCAGCAATTTTCCTGTGATGCTTTGCATAGAAAATCTATACCACATAAGTATTTGGAAAAATTTTGAGTAATTGGCAAAAAAAAAAAAATCGGCTTAAAATCCTTAGAAAATCACCTATTTTCCTTCAGCTGTTATACCACATGCAGCTGTTAAAGTGTCCATTGTCTTCAACCAAAATATGCCTGCCAATGCATTGATTTAGCTGTGCTAATTTTACCAACAACCTCTATCACATTAGTGACTGTGCTTAACTGCAGAGGCAAGCTCAAACCACGAGTCTCAATTCGGAATGCTAAACTGAGTATTTGTTGGGTAGTCACTGGATATACAGAATATTGTTGGCTACTAATAATGTTCACCTGCAGGAAGAGTTATTCTCATATTAATCCTAATATCTCCTAAATATCACATGCTGAAATTAAATCCTCATTCATTCTTGGTCATTCCACGTGAGACATTTAGATACTTATCATGGACTTTCTCACTGTCTCATTGCAACTTACAAGTGACTGAATGGCACAGAGCTTTTGATGAAGTATTTAGTCATGAGGAAAGGATATTGATTTGTTGGTTCCAGGTCCTCATTAAAAGGTGCAGAAGACAGCCTTTTAATAAACAGTAAGACAGTGTGAAGTTAGTGGGTCACCTGACCACTTTGCCAAGCTGCTAGGCAATTCCATATTATGGCCAAAGACTGATTTTAGTAGTTACCAAATTACAGTTACATTTGCTATTTAGTGAGGCTAAAGAAGAGAAGAACCATCTGTGCCTTTAGACAGTGTTCCATTGCCAGATATTTATGGTCTTAGAAAAATAGGAATCTCAGACACAAAGGCAAAGCAACAGTTATTAAGGGATTGCCATCTTGTGTGTAGTCTTCATAGATGTGTCCATTTGAATAATTTAATGTTTTTGAATAGGGTTTTAGACATATATTGAATGAGTTTGTGTTCGTGTGTGTGTGTGTACACAGATAATTTTGTCTTACTGGAGACTTAATCCTTTGGCAGTCAATTCAGAAGTGCTTTGGAGTGCAGCCAAGATATTACTTTCTGAAATCCTTTTGAAGTTCTTCTTCTTTGAACTGTGAAAATACTGCGGGTTTTTTTCACCTCAGACCATCTTTTTCTTTCTTTTTTTTTTTCCCCCTACAAAAAAGGATACTGCCAGCTTTGCCAGCCCTGCATTATATAACACCAAGAATGCTTTGTGAACAAACCCTGACAAAAAGAGGTCTGGCGTACAACTGCCTGTGCACATTGGCATCCTATGGAGAGGACGCGCTCAAAGACGCCTTACGGATGACTGGGGCCTCTGTGCATCACTGTGGGACAATAAAAGACTAGCTGCTTAGTGGTATTATGAGACCACAGCATCTGATAAATGACCTTTTTACAAAGAGTACTGGACGTGGGTGATTTACCTGTATCTCCCAGTGACTCTAGATCCAACGGTGATTAGATGCACCAGTGAAAATGAATTCGTACAAGAGACTATTTTCTTTCTGTCTTCTGTAACAGAAAGCTCACCTGTTTGTGCAGGAATAGAGTTCTGTATTAACGTAATGCAAAAAAGTGCCAGGCACCCTGCATATAGGATAAAAGTTTTTCTTTCAGGAAGAAGAAAAGAAATGAAGCAGCATCTAAGCAAAGGATACAAGCACACATTCTGTTTCTTCCTGATTAACCCCAGTATCACTTGCTGTGCTCTTGTTAATTACATAAAATGCCTTTTTAAATTTTTTTCCTATTGGTTGATACATTTATTGATTTATTTTAAGATCAGATGTGTAAAAGTTGGGCTATTTCTAAGCTGATGAAAGGTTTTATTAAGATATTTAAAAATCCTGACTTTTTTGTCCCTTATTTCAGACAGGCTGCTGAAGCTACAAGGAAATGGCCTAAGATCATGAGATTTTACAGCATTTTCTCTTTTTTCTCCCTATTTTTCTTCAGTGAGATGCTTGTCTGTCTTAACAAGTACAGGATATAACTGATCTCATTTTTGAACCATAAGAATATTCAGATTTTCTTTCTTTTCAGATTGCAGATGGGAAAGGGTTTTTGTCTGCCATGGAGAAGTTCGCTGGATTTTATTTTAGATGTGAGGAAAAGAACAAGTTGGCAACACCAATTATTTGTCATTCGTAAATGATTTATTAGGCACTATTTTATTGTTACATCTATCTGCATTAGGTAAGTAGCGCATCCTCACAAATAATGTGAATTATGAGTTAAAATATTAGAGCTCTTTGGTGACCTCATAAATCAGTCTTTTTTTTCATACAAGCAGAGACACCACAGACCTGACAGCCCTTCTGTCCCCTTCTTACCGCCTTCTCCGCTGCAGCTTACACTCGCTTCTACAGGCTTATGAAACACCAGGGCCACACTGCACATGCATGTTGTTAAACCAGAGAGAAATGAACATGCCATCAGGTGGAACAGGGCTGGATATAAGTGAGGAGCTATGGGAAAGAAGGAGCTTTCTGAATCTTTCCTGCATATTTTATGTTGGTTTGTGTCTTGCGTAAAATGACTGTGCATGTGACACAGTAAAAGCTACTGCAGAGTCCTCTTTGCTAAATGGATGAAAACTGGCCAGAATATCCAAAGTAGCACAGCCTAGCAAAGGAAGTTGCCAGATTTCTTAGATGATCTATGCTGTCCAGAGGGGCCTTGGCACACTTGAGAGGTGAGCCAATGCCAACCTCATGAAGTTCAACAACGCAAAGTGCAAGGTCCTACAGCTGGGCTGGGGCAATCCCAGGCACAGCTACAGACTGGGCAGAGAAGAGATTCAGAGCAGCCCCGCAGAGAAGGACTTGGGGGTGTTGGCTGATGACAAAATGAACATGAGCCGGCTTCAGTGTGTGCTCGCAGCCCAGAAAGCCAACCGTATCCTGGGCTGCATCAAAAGGAGCGTGACCAGCAGGCCAAAGGAGGTGATCCTGCCCCTCTACTCTGCTCTTGTGAGACCTCACCTGGAGTATTGTGTGCAGTTCTGGTGTCCTCAACATAAAAAGGACATGGAACTGTTGGAACAAGTCCAGAGGAAGGCCACGAGGATGATCAGGGGACTGGAGCACCTCCTGTCTGAAGATAGGCTGAGAAAGTTGGGGCTATATAGACTGGAGAAAAGAAGGCTGTGGTAATGGGTTCAAACTTAAACAGGGGAAGTTCGGGTTAGATATAAGGAAGAAGTTCTTTATCGTGAGGGTGGTGAGGCAGTGGAACAGGTTGCCCAAGAAGTGGTAAATGCCCCATCCCTGGCAGTGTTCAAGGCTAGGTTGGGCCTCAGGGGATACGCTCTAGTGTGAGGTGTCCCTGCCCATGGCAGGGGGTTTGAAACTAGATGATCTTAAGGTCCTTTCCAACCCTAACTATTCTATGATTCTGTGAGTCTATGATAAGCAAAAAAAAAAATGTGATTGCTTCTTATTTGATTAATTGCAGTGGCAACAGAAGCCCAAAATAACACCATTTATATTGTCAGATGATTTCCAGATGAATAATTTTTCTTCCATCTAAGTAGGATAAAGTCACAATAATTGTCAGGGGATAATGGATGCATCTAGATTTTCTACCAGACTGCTTTACAGTGGCTTAGAACTGCAAGAAATACCCTACTGAACAGGAATATGAACAGCAAAGTTCCTTTCCTGTTCTGAATTTGGCTGACAGTTACTCCCAACATGTGTTGCTGAGGACCTTGGCATTGCCTTAAAACTTTACAGCATCTCCTGATGTTAGACTTTGCTTGCAGCTGCTTGAAATTTTGTTAAATTTTTGGGGTTGTGTTTTTCCAACAGGTCAGCCAGTCTCGAGTTTTAAAAGGTAAAATAAAAGTTTTCATCTTATAGGTTAAATAAAACTCCATACCATCCAACAGCTTGTTTAACCAGCGCTGAAATTCAGTCTGAATTTACTATGGGGATCAGACCTGAAGTGAGTCTGCCAGGGAAGGTGATATGAGTATTGAGGTACTGGGTCTGGAGACCAGGACCCTCTTCCCTCAGCAGGGAGCTCAAAGAAGCAGACGCATCTGACCCAGTGATCACTTCTTCCAGAGTGAGCCATTGGCTCCAAAACATGCTATAAACTCACTGGCAAAGTGTCCCACCACCTGTAGCACTAGGCTATCAAGAAGGTGAGAAGCCCTTATTGCCACACCAGTACTGCAAAGACTAGGCAATGCATCAACAGTGCCCAAACCCTGAACAGCAGGCATGAGGCTGTCATGGCTCCGCTGCCCAGCACAAACCCCAGGCTGTGTTTCAACCTGAAAAAGGTGTTAAATTCTGCCAGCAGGAACAATCTTGACATGCACCGTTGGCAAACTTAAACTCTTAAAAAGCATAACACTGTTTTGTTCCCTTTGTACATGTGAAGACAGCTTTTAAAGACGGTAGCAAACATAATTTTTCCCATGGGCTACTTTTCTATTCAGAAACAGGCTGAACTTGTTTTAGGAATGAATCAGGCTCATGTGGTAAATGAAAATCATGTAGTAAAGAGGGGATGATTGAGAGAAGGTAGAAGACTGCCTTTCATCAACTTAAAGCATTAGGCTTGATTTCCAGCTTTGGGCAGTCATATGTGGTACTGAAGTAATAAAGCTGTGATTTTATGTATGACTTCTATAGAATATTATAATGTTATGTAAATTGAAGTAGCTTGGCCAAACTGAGGACCCACAGCTAATGGTTTAACCCTTCTTTCTCTTAGTTTTGTATACGGCTTTGTGTGACTAACAGTGTCCTCATGTATCACAAAGTTAAAATAAATAATAGAATACATAAAATAAAATAAAATAATAAAATAAAATAAAATAAAATTTAATTTAAATGAAATAAAATATATTAATTTGAATGACTCTTAGTAAGGAAAGCTTGCTCACCTTCTCATCAGGTGATGAATAAAAAAATATTGAGAAGCAGCTATCTGAGCACATTCCCTCCTTCTACTTAAAGAGAAGGAGAGCTCCTGTAAAAGGCAAATTCTTATGTGGTGACATAATAGTAGGCTTTGTCCTAAGGAATATCTAAAAAGAAATCAGAACCACAGGTGGATAAGCAGACTTACTTTGGGCATGACCTAGTTTTAGAATGCTAGATTTGGGGCTAGATGGTACCAAGTGACACTAGTGTAGCTTTTAATGTTCAAGATGAGTACTGATGAACAATCACAGGGTAGAAAGAAGAGAATCACTTCTCTTTTTGCTCAGTGCTGCAGGTCCCCATTCATGCTACAGAATCCTTCCCTTGGAGAAATAGTTTGAAATATCCCTTCAGAAAGACATCTAACCCCATTAGAATTTAGATCAACAATGCAAACTTTATATAAATGCTTAATAACTGTAGCTGCCATTAACTTCAGAAAAAGATGAGAACTGAAACAGGCTATATATTATTTTTTCTTTAAATGTCAAAATAAGAAGTTAGTGCTTAGCTTTAGGAAAATATTTGCAAATGTTGGTGTTAGTATACTATGCGTCAGCCTCCTCACCTGCCAAATTGGGAGGACAGTGCTACATCCCACACAAACATACTACATTACAGACAGACTGAGTGCTCACAGCCTCCCAGAAGCCAGCCTTTGAAGAGCCCAAGTGTCTTGTACCAGGCTGATATAAATCTCAGAGGCAAAAAAGCCCTGGGACTAAGCTGTTTATATGTCAATACAGTATTTTGTGAGATGCCATGTCACCAATTAAAAAAAAATCTCAGAGGCACTTGTGAGAGAGAATGCAGATGTTCATGAGGCTTAAATCTGTCTTGAGTAACCTCTGTTTCAGAAAGGTGAGAAAGTAAGTTTCTCTACTCCCTCTTAAATTTCCCAGTGAAAGTGCTGCTTACTGGCAATTAAAAGGTTGACTCACGTCTCTTAGTTATAAGATAAAGACCGGTAACTAGTTTTTGCATGGCTTCAGGTGGTTGTCAGTGAAGACTAACCACACAATCAGTAATGACTAGATATTGTCTTACAAATACCGGGTTTTCTGTCTAGGGGCAAAATCTCTCTTTTCTCCAGAGAGAAGCAGCTTTAGACTATTTCTTTCTGTAGGACAAACATGCTTTGATCTTTTGCTGAAAAACATGGAATTATGTATTTCTAGGAAAAGATATAATAGCAGGTGTACCTTCTGAATGAGTTTATGCAGGGAATTCCTCTCAAAATAAAGAAATAATACCTAGTCTCCTCTTAAAGATGATTTTCCTTTGTCTCCTGTTAAAGATTATTTTCCTTTGTCTAAACCTGGTTAAACACACGCTAGCCTCTCATGGCAGATATGAGTTGCCCATGAGAGAGCTACCTTTTGGAAAAGTTAGCAAAACTGGCCTGACTGGATGATTAGAGTCAGCCATTAGCTCACTACATCAAATGTTCAGCCCTAGTTAGGCAATGGGAAAGCCTACATACTGCATCTTTAAATGTAGTTGCTTTAATAGAGAAGAAAACATGGTGAACATGCCTTAGGAAAATGCTTATAATTGGAGAATCCTCTCCCTTTTCTTCTTTAGGTCAAGCAGTACATAACATGCACAACAGCTGATCTAAGAGCTGTGATACAATTTCTATGTATACCTCACAGTCTGCAGGAGGCTTATTTTTTGCATTATGGTAAACTAAATAAGTATTTTGCTGCCTATCACTTTCCTTGTAGGGAGTGATGCAAGTTTACGTTGAAGAATTCTGCAGATGCAGTGATACTTTCAAATGTGGATTAAAGAAGAAAAAGACCTTTTGCCACTATATCCTATAACTTATATATTACAAGCTGGCCCTGATTCCTCTGTCCTGGTCACTTGACATTATCACCCTTGTGAAAACTGGGTGTTTGGGCATCACTTAAAAATTTTAAAATAGTTCAGATTTCCTCAAGTAGCAGAAGATGGAGGAATCATTGGCATAGTGTTATTACAACAACACTATGATACTCTGCTAAGCTTTATTCTTACCCTTTGATTGGACTGAGCCTATAGCATTAGCAGGAGAATCCTGAAATAGCTCGTAATATCTTAGTTATTAAGTTTGGTAACCAATATGTCTCTTTTAGGAATTAGCTCCTCATCTTGACAGATGCACTTGTTGCCTGATAGGGCTGCTTCTTTTCTGTGTTTTGCTTCTGTTGTCTTTTCCAGTGTGATCCACTGTGACAGTGGGTACAAACTCAAGAAAATCCACAACTGACAGGGATATCAGAGCTTGGCCCATCAGGGACAAGACAAAAAGGTCTGATAGACAGAGTGCACTACTTCTCCCATCCAGCCCAGTTACAACTCTGGATTTTTGTGATTTCACCAGGATTTCGTAGGTGACAGAGTGAAACAACTCACAGGGGTCATCCATGCAGCCTCTCTTACTTTGTTTCTACTAATGTGTGCTGTATGTACAACACCCACACCTTGGATATTGGCATTGCTGCTCTCCCTTCCCAAATGGGACAGTGACAGCGAACCACTGGCAGGGGCAAGAATTGGCTCAGATTTCAGTTTGCATTTTGGTTAGAGTCCAGATGAAAATGCACCAGCAGAGACTGCAAGAGCAAGCAAACAAAATAACCAGAGTGCCACAAACCCCTACAGGCATCTTGTCCCAGGGAAGGAGAGAAACCACTGGGAAGAGCCAGGGCTGGAGCGCAGAAGTGCCTGAAGGCAAAAAGGTGATGAGGCTATGTGAGCTGCAGACTGTTCTGACATGGCAGCAAGTCTTATGCTCACATAGACACCCTGACCCGAGTCCCCTGAAGGAGGGTGACATGGAGGAACTGCCCATGCTCGCCTTTTTCAAAGCTCTTTGTTCTAAACTGCCCTCACTTGTGTCTTGGTTGCGCTGACGAACAGTACCTGCAAAATTGCCTGTCTTGAAGGGCCTGTGAGGGCTCCATCTGTCCCATCTGATATCCCCAGACTGCCTGCCAGTGTGGGGACCTTGTCTCCTGTGCACAGGGGAGATGTCCTGCCGAGGGATGTGCCTGGCCTTTGTAAAATACTGTTCCAGGGCTACCTGCCTTTAGCACCAAGAAGTCTTTGCATGGAAAAGTGTCCTTTTTCTTCATTCAGGCTTGCTTCTTTGTGTCAAAGGTGGAAAGTTGTTTGTGACAGGAAGACAAGGGAAAGTCCTGGCAATTGAGCTGAGGAATTGAGGTTGAAATGTAAATACTGCTTGCTGTGGTGTTTTATACCAGTGCATATTGTTCATGCTGCTGTGAGCAGAGGTGCTGAGGCTCCTGCAGCCAGCACTGCTTAGAGAGCTCTAAATGCAGAAGGAAAGCACATACGAATGTCTCAAAGCAGTGTGCTGCGCAAGGAAGCTCATTCACTCCCTGGGTCCTGATCTTGCTCTGGCACTGCGCACTGCCCACTCTGCTATCGACAGGGTGTACCTTGCACTGAAGATAATGACACCCATCTTGAAAAGTAGCAAGAAGAAGAAAAAGGCTTTGAATATTTTGTAAGTGTTGGCAACAAGAAGTGGAGAAAGGTCTGTGCACAGTGGCTGTTGAAGACGGCAATACCTATCCCCCCCAAAAAAAACCAGCAATAAGAAGGAAAAGGCTCTGAGTGTTTCACAAATGGTGGTACTGCAGTGTTGTCAGGTGGTACAGACAACACAACACTATGCTGGAGCTGGGACTCAAAGTCTGGGTCTTGCTGGGAAAACCAGTTCTCCTTACACCTGCTGGCACTTCTGTCCTCTTGGGGGTTAACTGTACTGTGGACTGCAACCTTATTTGATGATTTATATGGCTGCAGCACCTGAACTACCCCAGCTGATGCGTGTGTTGCGTCTTCTCTTTGTGTGGTCTTTTTATTCCACAAGCTTTCACAGACCTCCAAAATCTTCCTTTAAAACTGATCATGAGGTAAGCGGAAACAAAAAAATGAGGGATCTCAGCCAAAGCTATAAAACTAAGTGGTGAAATTTCCACAGCTGTGCCATACATGCTGTAGAAAGAGGCTGGAAAAGAATGAGCAAGAGTGAATTGGCATTGCAATGGAGTTGGGAAAGAGAATAAAAGGGCTATGGGAATCCTCATGTCTTTATACGCCTCTCTCTTGTGTCCAGACCTGAAATGGAGAGAAAGGCTGAGTTTTCGAGGGTATCTGAAGGATTTCCATGCCCAGTTTTTTACTTGTGTTGAGTTGTAAACTGGCACCCAGCTCCCTTATGCAGCTTTGAAATACCCCTGGGTAGACCAATGTCCCAGACGCTGTTTCAGAGTTTGAGGATTCCAGGTTGAGAGACAGCATTGTATATATTTGCATACTATTGTCCAACCGGTCTGTAAAAGACACACAGGGGTTCCTGAGACCCCCCCGGTGAGCATCCGGGAAAGAAGTAGTCTCCTGCCCCTCGATCCAGGCCCAAACAGCCACATGGGTGGCCTGCTGGAATACCACAGGGTTTAGATCTGAGCTATGAAGCCAAACAGAAACCACATCAATCACAATGACTGTGGTCTGTCACTATAAATTCCATTCTATAAACAATCACTCCTCAGGCTGTTTCCAGCCCGACCTTGCCCCCGTGCACACAAGCACTCCCTGTCCTGCTCAAAACCCAGGTGCACTATCAGCAATTCTTCTTCTTTAATTATCCATATGGTCAGAACAGGATGGCTTGCAGTTTGTTTTTTTTTTTTATGTATCTATCTCCTCCTATCCTACTCTCTCCTTATCATGAGCAGCTTTGTCCAAGCCCAGCCCCAGTAAATCCCCTAATTCTCTTAGCTTTTCATTCACTTGTTCGATGGAGTTTCCTTGTTCTGATAGTAGTATGGGCTTTTTCCCATCCACCCCATCTAGCAAGACAGTATCTGCTCCGTCCTCCATGAGGCAAACTAGCCAGTTCCAGGGTTTCTCCCCTGGCCTCTGCTTCAATTTATCCAATAAGTTCTTAATCTCCTTGGGACTATAGTCTGTCAATTGGGCTGTTCGTACTTGTCCGTTTGCCTCAGTAATCATCTTACTTTTAAACACAGGAGCTGTGCGGACTCCTTCCTTTTTCACGTCTGCCTCGGCTTCAGTATTGGATTCTGACTCACTGGTACCCCAAATATCTCCGTTCCATATCTCTGGGTCCCAGTCGGGATCAGACACAAGCGCATGGACCCGTAGCCCCACTGCCCTCGTATCCTTGTATCCTTTTTATTGCTCTATTTTTTTGGCGATGCAAGCGGTGTATTTTTCTGAGAAGGTGGCACTATTTTTTTTTCTCCTGAGTCTCTCACCCTGCTCTGCAGTGGCTACAAATGCCTGCCTCTGTAACAGCACTTCTGCTTTAACCCTTTCCAGCTCAAAAGGTAAATCCACTACTTGTTGCTCCAGCTCTGTGTTCTTATCTACCATCCCTTTGTAGGCAAGCAGCAAGCAGCCTGTGTCCAGCATGACTTGGTCGCTTCTTTGAGTGGGTATGGGGCATTTCTACAAACTCACCCCAATACTTTAACACTCCTATAGGGTCCTTAGCTCCCCATGTCTCAGGTCCTATGTTAGTGCAAGTCTCTATTTTATCCCACAATGTGCTCCACAGTTCCTGCATCCACCCTGGCGACTCCACAGGAGGAGCCATGGCCTGAGGCTCTTTCCACATCTTTCTCCCATTTGTTTCCATCCTCCTCCCTATCTGATGTACTCCAGATGTCTCCATCCCATGTTTCGGGATCCCAGTCTGGTTGGGTTACTACTGCCCATATTCGAGATCCTATATCGGCGCCTGGCTTTGGGCATCTCTGCCGTCTCCGTGCAGTCTGCACAGCATATGATGTGGCGAATTTCTCTAGGTTTTCCTGCCACCCTGATGCTGCTTGGGTGGCAGCTAATGATTGTTGTTGCATTACCCCCCTAGATTTTTCAGTTATCAAGTCTTGTTTCAACTGATATACCTGTTCCTCCAGCTCTTGGAGTCTCCCCCATGTTACCTTAAACACACAAACCAGGGCTCCTCCCATGCGCCCAGAGTATTGCAGGAGCTCTTTGGGGTTTGTTTGTGGGACTAACACAAACTGCCCCCAATACTTCTATAGATCGAGGGGACATTTTTCACCCCATGGCTCCAGCCCCACCTGAGTAGAGGTTTTCTCACCTATCCCGCAACATACTCTGCTGCTCAGGTGTCCATCCTGGTCATTCCACTGGCAGGACACCAGGAGCCGAATTGGAGGGTGGCTTCTTTTTGAACATGGTTACACAACCCTATCACAAAGAACAACTAAGGCGTGGCACAACCCCGTAGCTGTGCATTCCACTACAAGGCCCCACTCTACTCGTGTTAACCCAAAATGTTTCTTACAGTCTCTCAGACCCAGAATCCCATCCTCATCGCCAACTATGTTCCAGAGTTCAAGGATTCCAAGTTGAGAGAGAGAGGCAAGACACAACGGATAAAAAACCCCAACTAGTTTATTACTATAGGAAAAGATAGGGAGGAAGAGCCAGCAAAGGGTAAAAGAAGCAGTGATGGATATTTTTGGTGAGTGTTTATCTTACCAACCCCAAGGACCATGTGATGATGACAAGGAAACCAGCTCCGAGAGACATCATCGCGGTGCGAGGTGGCAGGCTCAACCTTAGCGGGCGTCCCCGCGGAAGCAACGTTGACCTGGGTGGTATGAGGTTCTGCCTCCCCACATTGCATGAGGCTCAGGCTTTTATGCTGGTGAAAGCGTGTGCTCATTCTGACGTAGGGGGCCAGCCTACATTAGAAGGAGTGGCCAGTTATGGCCATTGGCTATGACTGCACAGTTATTATGAAAAGGTCTCTGTTCGGGGATTTCCAAAGTGGACTGCTGGACTTTTAGGGGATTTTTGGGGAGGAGCCACCACGGACCATTACCTCATGTGTCTTATAATTGGTATAAGACTCCCTTTTGCTAACAGCAGTATTAACTCCCCTATTTTCAAGGTTATGTTCCCAAAAGCCATGCCAAACAGAACTGTTCTATTTTTGTGTGTTTCACCACGGACCATTACCTAGTGTCACTGACAATAGATAATTTAGTTGCTAAATGAATCAAGAGCTGAACTGGGAACAGATTTCGGAGCCGGACTATGATGAACCAAGTTTGTCCCCAGCACCATGATTCCTACCAGTCTGCCCTGGCACTGGGCCCATGGAACTGTATAAACTTTGCTGTCAGGGACAACAGGAGGGCAAAATTTTCTTATTGTACGATTTTTTCAAATGAACAACCGTATTACCCAAGCACAAACAACAGGATGGAGGGCAAGTCATGCAGCATAGCCTCCTCTCAAGAAGAGAAATACAGCTCGGAAGGAAAATCTCTCAACGCTGCTGGGGAATTACAGTTTGAGAGGCACTTTCCACCCTGCAACTGGGCCAAGGCTGGTGCAAACACACCACATGAAATGATGAGAGTAACAAGCAGCAGCAGCAATACCAGAGATAAGCCAAAGATGCTCACAACTGCAAAATGGAGCTTGGAGTGGGAAATGAAACTTTAGGAAACTCAAAAGTTAATAGCACAGGTTTTGGACCAGCTTTTCAAGGAAAATGACATAATCTAGGACTGAGCACTGATTCATACACACTGAGGATGTCAGCACTTAAAGGCTTCAGTTTCTAAATTAGCATTGCACAGATGCACATGAAAATCCTGGCACAGTTAATAATGTTCTAGGTATTCCTGGCATTATGTTTAAGCAGAAAAAAACAACCCAAACCAACACTCCCTCCCCCTTCCCCCTAAAAGCAAAACAAAAGACTGCCATTGTACCTGCCAAGTTATTAAAATATAGTTGAATTGTTTTGCTTAAAACACACTCATTTTTGTCTTGTTCCCAAATAAAAAGACATTTATTTATCAGTGCATTTTAAAGTCTAAAAAGCATATTAAAACCCTCCTTTACTGTAAGTTTCTGAAAACATTGCTCAGATTCAGCTTCCATGAAAGCCATCAATCCCAACGGTGGCATTTAAGAATTTTGCTTTGATAATTTTGCAGTTTATCTATTTCAGGGTTAACTAACAGGAGCAACTAAAAGAGTGAAGGGCCAACTCTTCAGGTCTGTTGGAATTTTGCCAAAGACAGGCTCTAGCTGAAGTCTTTAAGTCTACACTGCTGGCTCCATAGCACAGCCCTGCCTGCCCTTCTTGTAAGGGAGATAAAGGCAAGTTGTTCTCTCTCCTTTGCTCTTTCTTTTCCCTGTGTCATTAAGGACAGCAGAAGTCTGGTGCTCAGACCTCCCAGCAGCAGCAGCTTGGAAGCAGTACGGGTCTCATGAGACCCCACCTGGAGTACTGTGTGCAGTTCTGATGTCCTCAACATAAGGACATGGAGCTGTTGGAGCAAGTCCAGAGGAGGGCCACGAGGATGATCAGGGGACTGGAGCACCTCCCGTATGAAGACAGGCTGAGGAAGTTGGGGCTGTTCAGCCTGGAGAAGAGAAGGCTGCGTGGGGACCTCATAGCAGCCTTCCAGTATCTGAAGGGGGCCTATAGGGATGCTGGGGAGGGACTCTTCATCAGGGACTGTAGTGACAGGACAAGGGGTAATGGGTTAAAACTTAAACAGGGGAAGTTTAGATTGGATATAAGGAGGAAGTTCTTTCCTGTAAGGGTGGTGAGGCACTGGAATGGGTTGCCCAGGGAGGTTGTGAGTGCTCCATCCCTGGCAGTGTTCAAGGCCAGGTTGGACAGAGCCTTGGGTGACATGGTCTAGTGTGAGGTGTTCCTGCCTACGGCACGGGGTTTGAACTAGATGATTTTAAGGTCCTTTCCAACACGATTCTATGATTCTATGTTTGAGCTGCAGGTGTGATTTTTTCCACTGAGCATATGCTTAGGGAGTGTACGCCCACCACAGACATTTGCCAGTACTTGTGGCTGGGCATTCAGGAAAGCAGCGGCTCATCACCCTCCAAAGTAGGGGCATAGGATTGACAGGTCTTCTTAGCTGTAGTGGGGGACTGGTCTCACCTCAGCCTTCATGCAATCAGGTAGAGGGGAGCTGGGAAACAGCTCTTGTTAAACTATTAACTTCTTTAGAGCCCTTCCGCAGCATTCAAATCCCACATCTATAGGTGCTGCTTGCAAGGGAAATACATTCCTGGTGCATTTCAAAGACACCCTGTGTAAAGCAAAACAGGGAGCTCGAAGGAGCCAACCACAGACTTGTCTACCCCAAGCCAGTCCTGCAAGTACATCACCTTTCCAGCAAGGAGATCTCACAGATACCTGTTCCCGGTGCAGACTGAGAGCAGCAGCACATGGAAGTAGGAGCCCCATACACCATACCATGGTGTAGGTGGGGGAATGGATTTCATGCCACCTACATATTGCATGCTGTGCAATAAATAAGTGGGTGGATTGAATGTCATAGATACATACCACTCCTAAACTCTTATCTGTCTGCACTCATATCTGTGCCAGCTGCTTCTCCACCTACCTAGAGTCCTTTTGGTTATGGAAACCCAAAACTCACTATGATATTTTACTTCTGTAGAGATATACTGCTTACACCCACCTTTGAAACCAAGTAGATAACAGATGCTCTCCTGGTACCAAAGAGTGACCTCTTCTCTCAGGTGGGGAGCAGTCCTCTTTTGTGTTATTTATTGAGAAACAGAAGTTGAATTAGCAGAGGCAAAGAATACCTTGCTTATTTTTTGAGCTGGATAGATGCAAATGGAAATGACAATCAGTAACTCCTCGTCCCATCTATCATCTCTGGGAGCTTGCAGGGTTCACCAAAATGTATGCCTGGCCCAGATATGGGGCCTGTGGTAGCACCACACACTTGGCTGGATGACATTCCTTACATCCCTTTTTGCTAATATGCCTGTTGAGACTCTTGTAGATAAAAATAGGCCTTGATATTCACTACAGTGTCTGCCTCTCCTTCCCAGTGATTTGCAGACAGGTACTTGCCAAGTGTCTAGTGACTCATTTATTTGGGAAAAAAAGACGACCACAACAATACAATCTGCAAAACCACGCTTTTCCCACTCCCATGTAAGAAACATTTTTAACAGCCACTCAGACCTCTTGTAGAACAGCTATTCGCAACCTGCTTCTCTGTTTTTCCCCAAAGAGCGATGAATACAACTGCAGGGGCCCAATTTCCATTACCTTTTGCTTTTTGTAGCCACCTACTTCATGCAAAGTAGGTGTGACACATTAGCCTGGGTCCAGAGATCTATCTTACTAAGCAGAGCTTGGGCAGACATGCATGGATCAGGCTGGTGGAGTTGCCAACACTGTCCTTGGCAGGAGGCTGTAAACTACAGCTCAAGTATGCTAAGCTACTTTGCTGCTCTGTGGTCCTGGACGAGCCATCCATTTACCCACTGCAAAGCCATCTTAGTTGGGCTTTTTTAGCAGTTGTGAAATGTTGCACTGGGTGTTCTGAGGTGAGTAGCTGCTGTGTTACCCTGAAGATGTTTTTGTAATTAAGTCTACTTGATCAGTGGAACCTTTACTAAGACATAGATGGACTAGACTTTTAATTGAAAAAAAACCAAACCCAAAACCAAACCCAACCAATCAACCAAAATAAAAACCACAACCTCCTCAAAAATAAAAAAATAAAAAAAAAAAAAAAAACACACCAAAAAAACAACCCCCCCCCATCCCACCAAACCAAGCCAAACCAAACCCACCTCTACAAGCAAAGAGACCAAACTTTTGAATCTTTGGTACTTACTGCTGAGTGTAAGGTCATTGTCTGTACTCCACCAGTGCAGTACTTGTAGGCGGACTGGCTCCTCAGACGTGGGCTTTTGCAAGGCCAGACCCAAACCAAGGAGCCCCTAGAAGTAAGCCTATTCACAAGTATAAAGAGAAAAAGAGCTAGATTTTCTATCTTTAGTGCCACTCGGGTTTGAAAATCTAAGCAGTGCTCCACAAAAAGCATTTATACTCTCATTTTACTGAGCCCCAAGCTGAAGCACACAGCAATTCAGGAGTTGCCAAAAAGCCACAGTGTTCATGAGTTGCAGAAATGGAGGCAAGAATCCCAGTACTTTGCTCTATACAGACGCAGTAAAGGAAGGAGGCAAGAGAAGCCTGGGATGGATCAATGCCTATTACTCATAGCTGCCAAAAAGCATATTTGAGTTTCCATGATGGAAGAAGCTGGCATCTCACAAACACATGAAGTATTTCCAGCGAAGGGCTGGTGTTACCCGTGTCCTTGGGAAGCAAAATTTCTTGTCATTTCCCATCAAATTCTCTTCTACAACATGTCCGCCTGAATGCATACCTACAGTGCTCCTGATTTTTATTAGGAAGCCAAAAAGCTGGGATTTGCTTTCTAAACAAAAATCCTCCAACCCTCCACTGTCTCACCCATATGCCACAATCTAATCAATACCTACCTCAATTTGAGCATCCCAACATCTCTCATACATGATGCTGAAAAGCCCTGGAACAATTAATTACTAGACATGGCTATTTTTCTACTTGGGAAGCAAAAATTATCAATCTTGGTGTTCTATTTTTAAATAATAAATAGAAAATATTTATTTTACAGCATTTTCAAGATCATTTTGACAAAAAGGCAGTTTTCATCAAGCATCTGACAGACCAAAAGAAAGAACTTTTACAGGAAGCTTCATAGCTCATACAACTACATACAGCAGGTGAGTTCTTGCTCTTTAGATATATTTACGTTTGTGTATGTTTCCAGTTTTAACACTTACAAACTAAAAGCTAATATACTGAATTTCAAGTAAACTACTCATGATATAATTACATTGCAGTAATAAAATCAGTGCTTAATATGTTCAAAACAGACCCATATGAAAACAATATAGTACCTTGCCACACTGCTGTCTCCCCATGTATACAAATCTATTATGTTTCTTTTTCTTATCTACCTAATTTCTTCAAAGACCAGCTTCCTGTAACAGTTCTGTGCTTACTAACAATGTATAGTTTTGGAATCAGCACAACAAATCTTATACTAAGATTATAAGAAGATAGAATCATTGCCAGTGTGGTGATTGGCAAAGAAAATAAGATTTTTCTCATTGCTTTAATGAGTAATCAGCATTTTTAAATTCTTAAACAGAAACAACAACAAAAAATATCCCCCTGAAAGGCTCAGCAGGCAAAAATCAAGCAACTGACTCTCAACTGTCTTTACTTCATTATAAAGACATCAATCTACTGACAAAGACCATATCTTTGGGCAAAATAATTTCATGCTTTCCACATGCTTTCCACAATGATAGCAATTGGCCACTAGTAATATTGAAAGGAGCAAACATCACAAAAAGAGAATGAGGAAAAAGGATTCTATCTGGTTTTGAGCACCAGCCAGGCCTTTGAATACCAGTACTGTATAATTAAAAGAGAAAAAAGAGATTTGGATCTTGGGAGGAATTGATGACTGGTAACAGGATTTCTTAACATTCATGTGGAAAGAAAGAAAATTAGTAGAAATAGGCTGAATTCAGAAAAACCCTGACAGAACATTCACAAGAAGCATGGCTAAAATCAGGTTTTGCAACTAGATTAACATGAAGAGATTCCTTAAAAATGTCTTTGGAAATAAAGTGTAGAACTGAGGGACATATCCTTGTCTAAATTGAACAGCACAATCAAAGTTCATAGCAGCTAAAATCCTGTCCTGCGTATGTATAATATATACATTTATAAATAGGGTAATGATAAGTATAATTAAGTTCAAGCCATAGCAATTAGGCCTGGACTTTGAACATGCTGGCTACTAGGGAGCTTTGGATTAGGCCCATCTCTAGGAAACACATGAGAATAGAGGAGGATTGAATGACAGAACTACAGCTGCCTAGAAGTGACCTTTAAGATACAATATTGTATATTAAATAGAAGATGTGAAAGCATATGGAAAGAACATGCAACTAAACATCATAAAGAGATTGAAAGAACTGTCTATAAAAAAACCCTTGGAATTTATGCACACATTAAGCACTGATAAATTTTCCTGTCTGGACATAATTTTGTTTTAAATTATCTGAAGCAACAGAATAGTTGAATTCCTGTCTCGCCTTTATACTGGCATGTGCAAGATTTCTAAATCAGATTTTTTCTTCCTTGTGTTTTCTCTTTTTTTTTTTTTTTCATTAACCACACTTGCTGCAAACGTGTAAAATAACAAGTTCTCAATGCACTGGTTATTAATACCATATGTCTACTTCATAAAATACCTGCAAAACAAAGCACCCTATTTTAAGGGTAGCAAATGTTTCAGCTTGTACATGAAAAAAAAAGTTAGCACAGCATACAAACCTCCAAAGTTCTATTGAATATTTGTAACAATGTGATATAAAACATGATTTAAACATAAAAATATTCATAGTATATAAGACAATCTTCCAGTGGTAGTTACTGGACATTACACTTCACGCATACCATACACACGCATACAGAAACACAAACGTACTCTCACTCTCTTGCTTCAAGACTGACTAACCCTGGTATGGAATTGCCTTTCTTTCAGAGTAATAGTTGTTGCTCTAAATATACAGCTATTTCAAATGTATTTGATTCCAAAGTAACACAAAGGAAAGATGTAATCACAGGGCAAATATGTTGCATTATGAAAAGTTAGTCAATAAATACTGTTCTGCTACAGGAAATGTTGTGTAACAGTTTAGCCACATGGTTTGCAATCTTATACAAAAGGGCAATTTTTCTAAGTCCTTATCATATTACAGCACAGGCTTTCTTCAGAAACCTCTTGAGTCTTAACTTGATCGTAGTTATCGCTCTGTTCACAATCATAGTTAAAAAAGCCCAGATCCCCCAAAAAGCAGCCTAGTATGAAGAGCAAATTCTTCAGGCAAAAGTCAGTAAGAGCCATGTGCTTTCACATTATCTCAGGTCCTCTCCCCCAAACACATCACGCAGTTATACCACCTACAGAAACCAGGAAAAAAATATTTACGCCTGTATGTCTCATATACAAGTAGCTTCGCTCCTCCTCACCACACTCTGCCCTTCCAGCTCCTGGGTGTGTTGCTTCTGTAGCAGACGGGCAGCAGTCATGAGATGTGATAATGACCTCTCCAGGTCACACTTCCCAGAGTCCTTTTCAAGCATTGCCAAGAGAAGGTGTGTCTAAGTGTGATATTTTTTTCCTGTGTGTTTATTCATTTTTTGCTATAGAAGTTGTCTCTTGGGTTTGTGCTTTGTTATTGTTTCCTATCTTTTTCTCAAAGTACAATATTTTCAGTTTTAACAGCTAGAGAATGTTGAGCCCTCAGAACGGAATTTTTTCTTTTTGTGTCCTTTTAATAATTTAAGTGCAGGATGAAGTTTTTGCCCTGTCATATGAGACTTCGTTCTCTGAGCATTCTCTCTCCAGCCCTTGGAGACTTGTCTCCCCAGGACCTCCCAATTGGCAGCTGCCAAAGTCCTTCTCGTCTTGTCTCTTGCAGTGTCTACAGGGTGGATGAGGTTTGCTTATAATCCCTCAGGATGACAGAGGCATAGGTCACATCTGGGGGTGTGCAGAGCACCGACTCCGAGACCGGGGAGCTGGGCACGGAGCTGCCTGAAACCACAGAATCCCGGAATGGGGATGGGGGTGTCAGTGCTGGAGAGTCTTCCAGAGTCAGTTTGCTGGTCGCCAGCTCCTTGTCCTCCTTCTCTGGGTTCTTCTCGTAGACGTATTCCTGAATGAGCTTCAGCTTCTCGCTCTCCGTTTCCTCAGCTGGGGGAGACAGGGGCTCCTCGCTGAAGGCAGCCACTGGGAAAGGAGACAGGGATGGCTGCTGCGGTGGAGGGGGCTGGTACGGGGGCCGCACGCCGTTCCCAGAGCCAGTCGTGGGGAGGGCAGCATTGAAGTCGGGAATGCCGGTAGCAATCTTGTTGACCACTCCTTGCAGCTGGTCCATGAGGGACCGTGGCTGCAGAGGCAGGGTCTTGGGGGACTGCTCGGGCAGGAAGAGGTGGGTCTCCTCTGCCGTGTCCTGCAGTGGGGGGGTCGTCGCCACCCGCCTGTGCACCACCATGGAGGGGCTGCTGGGCTGGTTGAGGCGAACGGGTTCTCTGTCTTCTTCCTCCACATTGTACAGAGTCTTACTGCTGATGTCAGTAAAAGTCAGGCTCTTGCTTTGGCCATGGTAGCTTTTAGTGAGGGGTTTGATTACTGCTGTCTGATTGCACCCTGTCTCCTGGTTCTTCACATGCACTGAGAGTCTGTGCCAAGTGTGTTCTCCTTGGAGAGCTTGTCTTCCACCTGGTTCAGACCATGACACAGACTTTCCATTAGAACTATGAATAAAATAAAGATGGGTTTATTTTCATTTACATTACGCAGACATGGGCAGTATACAAACAAGCTTACAAAAATACTGACTGCTTTGCCTCATTAATAAGCCTCCCCCCTCCAGTTCTTTATCTCCTCCCAGAAACAATACTGCCTTTTAACAGCAGCAATTACTGTGATTTACATCCAAAGGCAATTACTCCATGCTGGTTACCCACCCTATAGCCAGCCTGGGAAGCCTAGCCTGTGGAAAGGACTCTGGGAGGGCCGGCTGTATCTAGGTTTGCTAACCCTACTTTGCAGGGGGAAGAAAAAAAGGGGAAAAAGTCACAGGAAGTGCTTTCATTAAGAAAGCACTGGGTTCATTAAGAACCCAGGACAAAGCCTAATTTACAGCTTATAAGAAACATTTCCATACTGTTAGAAGAAAAACAACACACAGCCATAGCCTTTGGAACTCTGGGTAGAGAGAGGAATTGCTGCTAACCCCTCCTTTCCCTTTTATTCCCTGTCCCCGCTTTGCGCTTCAGAACAGATTAGCTATTACAGAAATGAAGGACTCCCAGGGCCTCCATCAGGTAGGAGGCAAACACACTGCTTCCTGAGCAACTAATATTTACAAACCAGGATAAAATGCTGGGACTGAGAACAGTTGGTCTGTGTGGGTGGAGGAACAAGCAACGACACAATCGTGGTGAGTCGAACTCTCCGACTCTGCGTGCTGGCTGGATCCCATCAAAACGCTGGGCTGTTTGGCTGAGTGAGGACATGAGGGCCAGGTCTGTCCCTGAGGAGCTGTAGTTCTTTTGCATTTCCCTGTACCTTTGCAGGGAGCAGCACTTGAAGCAGAGTGATACCTCATTAGCAGCTTGGTGGGACAGGAAGCTGAGCGGTACTTAAGAAGACCAAACAATTGTTTAATTGCAGGTCGAGCAGTAGAAAACATTCACAAATTATAATACACACAAATATACCTGGGTGGAAACCAGAGAGGGAGAGAAGTTCTGAGATGATTTATGCCAAGCAGCCTTATCTCAGGGTTTGATCCCTCAATAGGCAGAAGTAAACAAAGGATTAAATTTCAGACCCTATGATTTCAGTGCAGGTGGGAGGCAATCCGGGTGGGAGGCTGGCACAGCTGCCTTGCCTCCTGCTACTGCACGCATCAAGGGTGACTGCTCCCCTTGCATACAGCCTGCAGTATTGTTCTAAGTATTCTGTTTTTCCTTGCTCAGACTCCTGCACTTCTCTTTTTCAGGAATTAAATAATTACCAGTTGAATTTTGTAAAAGAAAACATAAGAATATCAAAAGACTCCTTCAGAGCTGGAAAAAACTAATACAACACAGATAATGTAATCTGGCAAAACGGAAAAGAAATGTACGTGACAATGTGGCACTTTCCAGCTGCGCAGTAAATATTCCTGGAGAAAAAAAGAATCTGAGATGGATCCAACCTGGGAAGTTCATCTCCAACTCCAGACTCTAAACACTGGACCCGTGACTCACCAATTCTGTGGGAACTGGCTCACAAGAAAGGGCCCATCTAAAAAATTCATAACCCCCCAATGCATGTAATTGGTAGGACCTGGAGCAATTTGGATTTAGATCTTTAATCTACAGGGAAAAAGTCAAGTTCCCTGTTGAAGAATGAATCCTCTATATTATACTGATCAATGGAAATATAAGAATGAAGGTTTAAAAGCATTCCTGTTTTGATCAAAATGAGCTGTGGTATGACATTTTTTTGAAGTGCTATAGAGATAAGCAAATGAATGTAACTGTTGGGCGTGAAAGATTTTTACAGTAATATTTTAACATATCAACATCTACAAACTCTTCACACAGGAACACATTTGTCTGCTTTAACTTCAAAACAAGTCTCTTTTTGTAGAGAGGAAAATAAGTCAAGCGGTCTCATATTGTATGGTGCTGATGCTAGAGCTTACAAATACTGCAAAGGGCTTTTCTGGAAAAAAATAAAAAAAAACCCCAAAAAAAACCAAAATCCAAATCAAACCATAATGATTATCTGCTGTCTCTTATGCTAAGTCCACTTCTGCATCATTTACTTCTTTACATCTAGCTCCAGTGCATCATCTCACTTTTGAATCTCTCTTCACACCATCTGTTTAGTCCCTATCTCATTTTGTTCCCAAGATTTTGTATTTTACATCAAAGGCAAGCACTGCTATTTTAAGGACCTACTACCTCTGTCTTCAGCTTTTCTTCCTATTCAGTAAATTTTCCTCTGCCTCACTCTGAAATTCTGCTCTTCTGACTTCTTTATTCTGTAGCGCTCTCCATTATGTCCTTAAGCAAGCCCAAGTCAATGACCATACGTAAACTGTGCTGGGACTGCAATACCCAAACATGAACAAACCACTTAATCAGGATTTGCCTGCTACTGGGCAAGGCTGGTGCTGCCAAAGCACCTTGGTTCCGCTTGCCAGACAGACCTTACTCCTCATGACTCTGATGGCCTTGTGACAAACAGCTTTTGAGCCACAGTGGCTCTCTGTGGGGTCAGTCTGGCAATTTCCACTGGGAAATCTCTCTTTTCTGTTACTGTTCTCCTTAGTCTCGTTCCAGCTCTTTCCCTCAGTGTGCTGTGTCCATGCACCATTACCCTGCAAACATATCATGTTTGAGACAGAGTGACAAGACCGTCTTAGAAATACCTGTGCTCTGTCTTGCTGGGCAGCTGGTATGTAGTGACAATGACATTGACACATTTGGGCAGAATTAGCATGCAAGAAAAAGGCTTGTTATGCTGGAACAAACACCAGCCATCTTGAACGGCGTTAACTGACATTTAGACAAAAAGTGAAGTTGGGGCTGGAAAAGCTCAGACCTGCACTGGGTCTCAGTGAGACAAGAGTCAGCTCACTTGTGCAAGTGATGACGACAAACCTGACTGCATGTGAGATGCATGGTCACCATTAGCTAAGTGATTGTCATCTTCTTTTTTGAAGGAAGCACCCATGGGAGAAGGTGAAGATCAAAATAATCTGCCTGATATAATGGGAGAAGGGATGAGTTTTTCACACAAAGGCAGGAGAGGGCACCAAACCTGATCACAGCTGAGGTGTTGAAAACATGACCAGGTGGGACTATTTCATGTTCGTCACATATTTACTTGCCTTTCCAAGCTTTCTCTCTTCTTTATGCAATTTGCCATAGACTCCACACTTACTGCCTGGAAGTGAACTCCTTGGAGCCTCAAGGGATCTTAAGGTTTGTAGTTGTGTATACCCAGTGTAGCACTTCAAGTACTATTTATTCAAATCTTTGCATCTAGTCTAAATGTTCAGACAGGTTCTTGGATTTCCTGCATAAGATAGGTTTACTTTTTCTCTATAGGCAATGACATTCATCAAATTTAAATGCTGTTTCTCAATTTTCACCACAGTTTTGTATAGGGTTTTTGTATTTTGGGGAAATAGGCATATTTCTTGTGTGAATTTTTATTAGTTCCATGACTGGATCTGTTGCTATTTTTTGTAATTCAAAGTGTTGTTTTTAATACATGCATCTATCTTTACAACATACCCTCTTCATGTCTCCGGGGCAGTCATTTTCAGATACTTTCAGCTTATGATTACAGACACTAAGCAAGCTGAAAAATAGCTTCAGTCCTGAGCAGTTACTTGCAGAAAGTCTTTAAAAGAACTGATGTACCCAGGTCTGAGACTGTGGTCCAAAATACCTCTGCACAGCTATAGGACATGCCTGGTCATGGAGAATTACATGAACTCTCAGTTCTGTGTGCCTGAACCCTTGTCTTTTTTGTCTTAAACATTTTATGCATAACAATCTCTAATTGATACCACATGAAATGGTTAAACAGAGTGGTATGTGCCTTGATGAGGTTAAAGCGAAGGAAGCAAACAAAAGCCACCATCCAAAGCCCTTGTGCATTGGTCAAAACCTATCCCAGCCCAAACAGCAGTTGCTAATGGATGCCATCCTAGGGAATCCAGCAGAGGAATTTCTGCCTTGCCCACAGTAGGGCAGTTAGCCATCCACAAGTTTTCTCCAACCCTGCAGTCACATAAGAAGCAGTAATGAGCCTGAGAAAAGCTCTGTCCTGCTGCAGCCTCACTGTTCCTAGGACCCAAGCTAACAAACTTTAATACTAGTACCTGCACTGCAGTGTGTTGAGGGTGCTTTGATGATATCTGTCTCTTCTATTATTGTCTCCATTTCAGTAAGGCCACTTGGGCATTAAATGTAATGCCGCAACATATTTGAAGTCCTACAACTTTAGCATGATCTTACTTGTCTAGCTCTACAAAGAATATTATACTGACAATGTGTATAAAGGGCAGCATTATAAAAGCATTATAATTGCCACTACAAAATTTTGGTATCATGTGAAATATAGAAGGTATGGCACATTTCAGTCACCCATCCAATTAGTAGCAAAGAATCTTTGATTCACCACTCTGGTCTTTAAGTATTTTGGAAAAAAGAAAACCCAAGAAAAAAATCAAACAGCTACTATTGTGTTGCTTAGAGAAAACAACTTATTTCAATAGATAATATGAAGTTCAGGATAATAAACAGTCACAAATAGCAAGTAAATTCTTTCAGTGTTCAAGTAATGAAGATCAGAAACCCACAAATCAAAGTGAAATTAGAAAATGCTCTTACTAGTGAATAATTTTTGACTCTGTTATTAAATAAACTCCACCAATTATTCAGAATGAATACATCCTACTGGATCACCTTTGTAATTTTTTTAAAGGATTTTAAAGTTAGTGCACAAGAAAAGCACGGTGCAAATCATCATAGATGCTCTGATATCAATGGAGAAGCACATATGTGTTATCTGAAGATGTGTCTCGTGCTGCACAGTTGAATCAATATATATGACAGTGCAGCCAATGTAAATACTTGAACTAAAGCATTTATTCAGATGGGATCAAAAAGGAGCAGAGCTCATAGAATGTGAAAACTGAAAATCACAGTGTTTTGAGCAAAGGGATGTGGAAAGCTTATGAACACAGGAAGAAAATGATAGAATGAAATTAATTTAGGGAAAGTGTAGGTGGGTGAAACTAAGACAAAATACTCTGTAGGACTGGAAGGCTGTGAAGATCAACAACCTTTAAAACACATTGTAGCAAAAGAAATGCCATAGAAAAAGACCTAGAGCTGCTGTTGAATAAGAAAAGCTAATTAATGAGCTTTGAATAAAATAAAACCATAAAAATAGCCCATGAATTCTGTGTTCTCTGCTCAAAAGCACCACACAATTGTACAGACATTAGGAGGTCTTTCCTATGATTGCAGTTTAATAGTAATTAAGATGGTTGGAGGTTTTTCCTTGCTTTCTGTAATCCTCTGTGGTTCTGATGGAAAATGATTTGGAACATCACATTTTTACCAGAAAGATACTGACAAACTGGAAGCTGTATAAGGAACAGCAACAAAAAACAAAACCAACATCCAAGACAGAGAAGAGAGTACGTGAGAGAAAGCTAAAATAGCTGAATATATTGTCTGATTTCAAACATCTGCAAGGCGCTAGCACCGAGTCTGGAAGGTATTTTACATAGCATATAGATGCACAAGTGAGAGCCCTAGATGAAATTACAGAAGGACAAATTATACTGAAAATCCAGAATATTTCCTAGTCAAAAGCAGTATCAGAGCAGCAATAAATTATTAATGAACTGGTAAAAGCCTGTTGCTCTGCATATGTGCTGCCAAAAAGTGTGCAGCCCTTGCAGAGACAGCGGTCAATGAGATCTTTCTCCCACTGTAACTTGTCAGATTCTCTCATATACTTGGGAATGAAACAAACTCCCAACAATTTAAACAGTTCTTGAAGAGCCATCATAAATGCCTTAACATGCCAGCATTTTGGATGCAAGCTTAACCCAGTTGCCACAGGAAGCTTAGTCATGAGGTTCCTCGTTTGTAATGTACCACTCTCCCTAATATGCTGCAGAAGATAAAGCAGCTAGTAAAGCCTGTGGGTTTTCTGGGTGTATCTCAAAGTTTCCATGGTAACAAATGTGGAGCTTCAGAAGAAAAGAGCCCTGAAATGCAAAGCTGATGTTTCTGAGTTTTTTAATATGATAATAAATATTTATGATTCTATATTTTCATGATTCTGCATTTCTGAACATCTCCAGGATCATACAGAGAATGGAGACAACATCTGGATTTTCTTCAGGAAAAAGTCAGACTCAGAAGCTGCTGCAGTTCTGGGGACTGACACTCAGACATGAGGCCAGGCAGTGGTGATGGGCAGCTGGTGATATGACAGACAAATGCCTACTGCTCAGCCTGGGCTGGGCTGCCACAGGGAGCTCAGGCAGATGGTTGCTGATGCAGGATGTCCCCTTCCCTTGGCCACAGTGCTGCGCTGCCAGGCCTCTGAAAGCATCAGACCTGGCTGGAGGGAGAGGGAAGCTTGTGGGGCAGGGATGCAAGCAAGCTCCATGCTCAGCAGCTCTGAAAACCTCTGCTGTTTTCCTTATCTGCAGCTCCCACAAGCATTTGAAGCCCCATTGACTGGTTGGATCCCACCAGAGGTGTTTCTCAGGAGCTCAGGTGGATGAGGATTTTTTTTCCGAACTGAAAAAAAAAATCCCAAGCGTTGTCATGCAAAAAGCAGTAAGTTCAGCCTTCCCACTGCTCAGGAGTTTTACAGCTTGTGCCCATGCTTTCTGAATATAAGCTGTTCACCTTTGCCTCCTAAAGGTGTAACTTGTGTTGGACTCCCATTTGATCATCAGTCTTTCCAGACAGACAACTGGCTATCTATGCCCTAGGAATCTGCAGCACTTGCAGATGGCAATACTGTTGTCAGGCTGCAGGCTAATAACAAATTTTTTATACTGCTCTTTACACTGCCTTTGTAAAGTTTGCCTTTCAGGGTGGCAAATGGTTGTTGCACAGGCCCTGTAAAAAACACTGCCTCTACAAATACATGATGTGTTGTGCACATTTCTTCTGATCTGTTAAGCATAGTGGCATATTTGATTGAATTAGGATCATTGCTATCTGTCCGCAAATAGCATAGGCTGTCAGAGACATATACTGATCTAGAATGCTTTGTTGCTGATTAGAGGAGCTACACAGCATCTCTGCCTGTATAGAAACCTTGCTGCTCGAAATGCTGTGTCAGTGGATCCCAGGCAGCTTTTCTCCTCATCACTGCGCAACCTTCCCTGGGGCAGAGAGCAGGGCTGTTTCACATCTGCAGTTTATCAGACTGAAACAGGCATAAATCCCTCCTGGAAGAAATGAGGCGAGGCCTTTCTGTTTCTGCAACAGCTAGCATGTTTTCTCCACAGGGTTTGTGCTCAGAGAGGGCAGTATTTGCACTTCTTGTTTCTGAAAAGCTGAATTTTGCTGTTGTTCAGTGAACAAGGAATATCCAGAATCTGAACATCTTTCAGTAATTATATCAGGAAAAATTTCTCTGCTACTGCTTAAAGATACTTTAGGGCAACTGTTCCTAGGCCACATTCGACTGGTTTTATTTACATGTGCCTGCTTGCAATTTCCCTGTTCTGCAAATCCCACCAAACCAGTGTTTTCTGTGTTCCCTCTGCTGGCTCTGCAGCGGCAGCTCACTAACAAGCACAGTTAGTAAGAGCTGTGCACAGCAAAGGTGTCTTGCAGTAAGACAGCAACTAGATTGTTTAAAGCATGCAGAATAATGTCACCTCCATGAAAAACTGTAAAAAAAGAAAAAAAAAAAGCGCAATGGAAAAAGAAGATAAAATTAGTACCAAAAAAAAAACAAAAGAAAAAAAAGGATGTATTTGCAAAGATGCAGGAATTTACAAATAAAATTGAAGTCTTAAAAAAAAAAAAAAAGGCTGAAAAAAATATATTCAGTGTCCTCTTCATCACATCTGGACAATCAGATTAAGGCATTGTGCAAAACAGGGGACATAAGCAAATTTCCCAGTTTTAATGGCATGCAACACATTTGTCCCACCATTAGACATGATAAACCAATGAGAAAGAGAAAGCAAGGGGTAAAACCACTCTTTGTCATGCAGCTTCTCTTACACATTCACTGCAGTGTGGGACTTTTCAAAGCTGCACATGTGCCGACGGACACTGGCTGGTGGGCGAGAACTCTGGCTGCCTCTTCCTGAAGATTGAAAAGAAAAAGACACCCAGTGAGTGGTTATACACATGTGCACACATGGTGGCTATACCACTCGATAGGGTGCCTGTTCCTGACCTACCCCTAAGGGCCACTGCGGGCTTTCCCATCTTTTCTCCTCTTGCTACCTCAACTTCCCCATAGATTTCTCCTTGATTCTAGCATAGTACTCTTTAAAATAGGTTCATGGTATTCATTCCTGCTTCCTTGCTGAGCCCTAATGCACTTTACATACCAGATTGCAAGGGCAGATGTGCATCTAGCTGTCAAAGGGACTTCTCCCCTGGTATTCCCAATGGAGGGTGAAATGATGAAAAAGGCGCATCTGCCTTTCTCATTTTATTTACAGTAGTATTGCCAGAAGGTTTTGTTAGTGAAGTTTGTGCTTCCTGCTTTCGTGAATATTTTCTTTCTTTTACTTTTGAGATGCAGCTGAATAGTCACTACCTTTCATTACATGTAATTTCACTATATGTGCTTTTTTTTTTCCAAGGAAACATTGGCTTTATTGAGGTAGATGCAGAATGAATAGTCTCCTTGATGCTCTATCTGCAGGGGTAATTCAAAAAGAGATTGCAGATTGTGGTTTTGGCCATTCCACTTTATTTTTCTCCTTTTCCTTACCCTGTCAAGGGGATGCAAACTCTCATTTGCCTTCCTCAAAATCAATAAAAATATAAACACACACGCGCGTGCTTTAACAAGAATCTCAGGTAATTTTGCACATGGAATGTATCAATGAACTTCTGCAAAACAAAATTGTCATTATATTGCAAATAAAATGCAAATCAAAATTCAGCATTTCTCCCCATTAAACAATCATAGTGCATGCTTGCCAGACTTCTGTTTATCTCAAAACAACAGATTCATGGATGGTATGTGCAGGTACTACACACTCAGTACAGCTGCTTATGAGCCAAACAAGCCATTCGTCTCACCACATACTAAAGCACAGGAGCACAGCATGATGTACACAGAATACATGCATACCCATTTTGGAGAGGTAGATGCCTTGAGATGACTTCTGAACTATTGTGAATAAAACACAAATAAGACACTGCTGAGCAATTTTGTAAATCTACTCCCTTTGAAGTTTCTAGAATTCTTTACCACGTGTAATGAGATCTCTGAGGTTTGACAATTTAGAGGCAATCATAATTAGGAACTTAGCTACCATGCACACCCTATTAAAGTTACAGAGATTATTATGTTTTTGATTATACAGGATACCCAACACTTCTATAGGCCTCCCGTTTTCTTCATCTACTGACAGAATAAGAGCTTTCTACTTCATGTTCTTGCCTTTTTAAAAGTCAGAATTTAGTAGCTTATTCAGTCCACAGGAGCTAATTTCACAAAACAAGTAGCAACATGCAGTTGATTATCAGAGAGAAAAAATCCAGTTTGAAATGTATTTCGCATACACGCAGTGCTGTATGCACTATAGAAGGCACACAGCCACGAAGAGCCTTACTCAGGGACCCTGGAAAATGTGGAAGACTTTTGTTTCAGAGCACTGCTTGGGACCTGGATTTTTCTGAGTCAACCGGCTTTGCCAGGTATCATCCACCAGCTACCGCGGTTTGCTGTCTCTTCTGGCTTGCTTAGTTGCATCCCTTGCTCCCCCCCTTGTTTTTCTTCTTACTCAGATATACTCCTGGAGTGAGTTCAGAGCATTTTGCTCTCCAAGCTTTGAGCGTCTGTAGGTCTTGTTATGAAATCTTCCTATGTGAAAGAAAGAAAAAAGCCTGCTTCCTCGGGCAGTCCAAAATGCTTCCTAACGTGTTCAAAATACAATAAACTCTTTTCTTATTGTGGGCTGCAGTTGTGCTCCTCAGCCAAAATCAAACACAGGTATTACACACAATAGAGTATGCATCCCCCAAATGCCTCACTGGTTTGCATTCTTGTTAAAACCATGCCAAGCTCCATCAAAGCAGCGGTCTGACTTTTGGTCAAGGTCAAGAGCAATCCCCATGTGATGATATACAGTACATACACTACAGAAATCAGCTCTAAACCTCAAGGTTCATGCTTCAGTAGAACAGTGAAATTTAAATTTATAGTGTTATGGGAAATGTAGTGCATGTGCTGATTATGCAGTGAATTATTTTGTAACTGTCAAATCATTGTCAATTGCATTAATAATAATAAATAATAATAAGTGTTTTTGAAGCATTCCATTTGAAGTATCCCCGTAGACTTGCTTTGTCTTACTAGTAGTCTGTGCTAATACTGCAGAGCCCTTAATTCAGAATTAGTGCCCAGATCTCTGTACCTCTCTTTTTTTTCTTCTATTTTTAATTGTGACAATAGTGATGCTTTTTCCTCCCAGCTTTGCAGGCAGTGATGGCACTTCACATATATTTCTCTGGTTACCAAAAAAAATCACGTAGCCTGCCCATTTTTACAATACGAGCATTAAGGGGTCATTTTGGGAGCAGTCTTCTCAAGGGTAATTCCTGCTGAGTGGTTATTTGTATCTTAAGCCCAGAGGCAGGATAGATCTTCTGTGCATTTGAACAAGGAGTTGGCATACCATCATGAAAGTGTCTGAACTAATGAACCCCTGGGTGAAGTAACAGGGAGTCTGGCAGAAGAAGCAGGGTGGCATTGCAGAGAGTTCCTGAAAGAAGTGGTTTAATTGCTTTACTTCATGTTCTTTGAAGATGAAAAATGTTTCTAGCCAGTCCTTCAGAGCAGGGTAGGTAACAGGCCTGTTGAAATCTGTAGTGAGGATTATAAAGGATCTGTGGGAAGAGTCATTCTTGCCACTATTTTTTCTCTTAAGTGTAAATGAATCATCCCACGAGGCAAACAGCTGTGTCAGGATTGTAGGAAAGTGTAAATTGGTATCTGTAGTGCTTTATATCTGAACAGCTGTGAAACTAGAAATGTCCACCTTCTGCTCTGGAATTACTCTCCCTGTTCAACCAGACTCCCCAAACTGACACAAATTGAATGAATCTGTCTGGTGTCTAAGATGACTGAAGCACACGGCACTGTGTCGCTATCATTTGAAGCCACAGTCAAAGATCTTCTAAACCAGACATTGTCCAAGCTGTAAGAAAAGCTTTCACATTGCACCCAGTCAAAAACATATAGAAGAGCACAGCCCCAGATTTTATGCAATCCAATCTGAAACAACTGACCATCAATAACATTTAGAAGAAAGCAAGGTGAGGAGAAAATTCAAGAGAAGTGATGATGGCGTAATGCTGAAACTTAGAGTGATAGCCCTGAATCATCCCCTAGTTTTTAAGAACTTACATATAACCCCTAGCTCTAACACAGGAAAGGAGGATCCCTGTGCCATGTACTCTGACGCACGCTGCCATCACATCCTAGAGTAGCTCCTGCTCCAGCATTCACACTGACTGTCCTTTGCACACCCAAGGAACAGCTCAGCAACACCACAAAACTTCTTGCCTGCTTTTCACCTCTTCAGCCCTTTGGCAGTCTGGAAGGTGACTGGGGAGGTAAGCACACTTTGTATGTAGAACCAGGTCAACTGGTTCTAATGCACCATTCTGAAGTGCTCGACTCAAATCAACCCAAATCCTCTTACTCCTTTAGATCCAGCACCTTCCTAGGCAGAAGCATGTTCATCTTCTGATGTTTGTATCCTTGAAAGGTCAGGTTTTATGTATGGTTATCATGGCTGGATCAAAAGATACCTACATAAAAAGAAGCAAGGCCATGTCCTCTTCCTGTAGGAAGAGGAGCTGAATTTTCAATACCTTTTGTATGAACCAGGACCTATGTGACAAAAGATTTCTGCAATATATATTTCACTAAGCCAGTAGATGACCTTGGGAAGATGCACAGGTTTTCAGTACAAATTTATTTTTAAAACACAAGTCCTGAATTCCAGACTAAGTGATATTTGGAAATAATTGCTCTGAGTTTTAACTTAATTATGCTAATCAATGGTGCAGTGGCCATATGTGAGACAAAGAAACGGTTAAGAGCTATGGAACAAAGAGTACTGGAAGTAGGAGGATATAGGGTCATTCATACTTGCCAGGCAGAGTGAGACATACATACAGGTAATTACCATCGGTGGACAACTGAGGAGCAGGAAGGATTTCACAGCACACACTCTGTGTCGAGTTGTGAGCATCTGCTGAAGGGTCACGGTCACCAAGGAGAATATATACAGTCCCAGTAGGATGCCCAGAGAGACCCAGCTTGGAGCTGCACGGTTGGTACAGTGCATCTAAGGCCACATTTCAGGTAACCGCAGGCTACCAGGAGCCAGCTGTGCACCCAGAGTAGGACTTCCTCCTCCTCGGCTGCTCACTCCCGCTGCTAAGCCTGCCCCTCCATGCCAGCACAAACCTTGGTGCAATTGATCAATCAGCTGACAGGGAATGTCAGGGGTGGCTAATCTGGGCCACAGCCAGACCAGAAAAAGAAAGGGAATAAAAAAATACTATCTGTTCTCTGCTCCAGTTTGCAGTGTGGATGTCTAGGCTCTTGTCCCTGCCTAAGTGAAGTGACAGCATGGGGTAAAGGAAGGCTTTGTGTGTCAATTCTGGCTTAGGGCACCTTAGAGGTTTTGTGAATTTATAGGCTATGATAGCCCAAAGTAGACACAGGTAAATCTCTTGGCTGCCAGGGATGGTGGCAGGAGAGATTTTTTGAGATAACATATATAACCCTAAGGATGAAGAAACGCATATAGCTTTATGTTTCAGAGGATATGAGACAGTAAAGGAGGAAGGACTACTCACTGACTGTGGACAACATAGATGCTCAGGGCCACACTTTGTATCCCGTGGGAGTCTGTATCAGAGAATCATATAATGGTTTGCTTTGGAAGGGGCCTTAAAGTTCCACCTAGTTCCAACCCCCTGCCACAGGCAGGGACACCTTCCACTAGACCAGGTTGCTCAAAGCCCCATCCAACCTGGCCTTTAACACTGCCAGGGATGGGGCAGCCACAGCTTCTCTGGGCAACCTGCACCAGAGCCTCACCACCCTCACAATGAAGAATTTTTTCCTAATGCCTAGTCTAAATCTCTCCTCTGGCTTAAAGTCATTCCCCCTTGTCCTGTCACCACATGCCCTTGAACTGCCCAGACAAGCAAGCTCCCACTGCCCAAACATGTCAGCTCCCACCACAGTCCCATGAGCCCACACTGTGTACATCTGAGCTCCTTGTGGAGCTACTGGGCTGACCCTGGGTGCTCATGGCACTACAGGTTAGTGCCAGCTGGCCCAGCCCTTGCAGCCCACGGCTCAGCTCGGCAGTGTTAACACCACCCATGTGCCTAATCTGCTCACTGTGCACTTTCTGCTGTCGTCTGAGCTGCTGTGGCTATGCTTTCAAGTGTAGCCCTTTGTCAGTCCTTGTCCGTCTGCTCAAAGTAGACAATCCCTCCATGAGTGCTTACACAGACCCTGGGATTTGCCTTTCTTTCTTTGGTTGGTTCCTTCTTGGGTATTTTGCTGCTGGCTGGCTGGTCAGTTGGTTGTTTTGCTTTGGGATGCAAAAAATGAGTACTATGGAGTAGGTACCAACTTCCAGACAATCCTTGATCTGGGAATGAAAGGCTTGCAAGCCAGCCAAAAGAGGCTGAACTGAACTATCAGAAATTACCTGGCTTGTGTCAGGAAAACAAATGACCAGAAGAGAACATAATAGAACATTTTCCATGGAAGTAGAGAGAAAGGCTAACAAGAGCTTTAAGTAAGAAAGCCACAGAAGCAGACATTCCTGGCTTTAACACACTAAGGAAAGATGAATAGTGCTGGGTAAAAAGGAGGATATACTAGGTAGAAGGTGGCTTGCAGATGGGTGTTTAAACTGAGCCTGTGATTCTCTGGGACTGATCAGAGTGAAACTGCAGATGCCAGCAACCATCTATGAGTGAGAACCTGCTAGAATCATATCAGGGAGCACTTTTTTAGTTAAAGATAAGCTTTGACATCTCCAGCTGTGTCACTGCAATACAACTGAGCTAATCTAATGATTTGCTGCTGAAACAGACAGCTTTCACCCCTGTTCCTCAAACCAGGGGCAGCAGGGACACCTTCTCTGGTGCTGACATTAGTGTTTATGCGACCTTGAGATTTGGCTCAAGGACAATCTAGCAGACAACAATTAATTTTTTTTGTCTCTGGTAAGGTTAAGTTTACAAGGTGGAAGAACACATCCTCCACTCCACAAAAGAAGAACCACAGAGCAGAGAAGGGGAAATAGCTTAAGTGGGATAACTGAAGCAGTAAGCTAGAAATGGCAAATTGTTTATAATGTAGTAATAAGAAACCTGGAGCTTTTCAAGTGGGCTTTAAAGTGACAAATTGTGTGATTACTTCTACCCTGCACATTTTGCTGTTTACAGCGGTAATGCCTTCTAACTTTTGCTTGTCAGGTGTGGGAGGCTGAATGCCAGAGCTCATACATGCTCTGAAGAATTATCTGACTTGTTATTTCGAAATTAAATAGTCTTTAACAACTTGAATGTGGAGGAAGATGTTCTATTGATACAATATACTCTCCTTTTCAACCCACACTTAAAGGGATTTCTTAGAGTCCTTTGGTATAGCAGAGAACATAATTTCTGTGGTTGGCCATGATTATTTAATGACAATGTGACAGGGGATGGCTTCTGTGTGGACATAAAATCTGTCATAGTCTGTTTTGCAGACTTCCAGATATGGATCTGGAAACCCCAAACAAACATCTGTCAATGCTGATTGGCAGATCCATTCAGGGTCATTGGAGCAGAGAGCTAAGAACTGAGAGACCAGAGGAGAATGTCGTCAGATCTCTGCTCTGCGTATACATGGTTCTCAGTATGCCTGGGGCAGATGGAAAGCAGTATAGGAAAACCAGAGAAAAAAGCATCAAACCATAGTAGCCAAAAAAAAAAAAAAAAAAAAATAAAGTCAAGCAGGAAGCAACGATGGAGATTTTGAAATTTCTTTTTCTTTATATAACAAACTCTTAAATCACTACAGAGAAAAATAAAGAAAAGAAAGTTGCTCCACTACAACAGTGGACTGAAACTAACACTGTTTAATCATGACAAAACCCTGCTCAGACAATTTAATTTCTAACAGGATGGAAAACCATACATGCCTACAGTCCCTTAACAGAGATGGACCATTATCTCTCTTTGGAGGTGTGATTTGCTGATGAAATACAGAGTCTTACTGAGAATCATGTACTCTGTCATGTGCTTGCAGCACCTTCAGTTTGTCTTGCAGCGTTTTGTTTTGTGGGACATTTCTGAGCAAAGGGGAGTGCTCATCACTGTCAGGGATAAACTCAGTGGATAAGCCAGAATGGGCGATGCTTTCACATCAGTGCAAGAGGTGACACCCAAGAGTGCTGTCCTCTTCTTGGCCTCTTATGTGATTGTGTGTCCCTAAGCATGAAAAAGGATTAAATAAATTAGCAGTAGTTCTGCATTTCACATTAGTAACTGCACTGAATTGCTGAGATGAATCGAGCATTTTTCAGACTGCGTCTTAATTTAAGGAAAAAACCAAACCCCTGTATTAATTATATATAGATGTGTATAGTGCTTGTGCTGTTCTCTAGCTTTATCATTATGTAGAAAATATCAGAGCATCACCTGATATCCATCAGTGCCCATATTTTTGTTCACCTCCAAATTAGCTCAAAGATGTATGAAATCACAAGATGGCTCAGAGATCCCTGCAGAATAAACACTTGCAAAATATCGTGTGTGTTTATTCTAGCAAGTATTTGTACATGAATTACTGTGTGTTTGTGATATGCCACAGCTCTCCTTGCTTCTGCTGAGAGGAGGTGAATAACTGAGGCACAGGGCTGAAACATCACACCTTTGAGGACAGGAAGATGATAAAATGAATTCTTGACTTAAAGAAAGCTTTAAGTAGTCTCTAGGAGAATTGTATTTCAGTTATTTGTTCTGTTTCCATTTGAAAATGCTGAATTAAATAAATAACTGCATTTTAAAAATATATTTTTGATACCCTCCCAACCATGGATTAGTGGTATTTTTTTTTTAAGTATGTGCTTATGAGAATTGGATCCTGACTTCTATGTGTAATCAGGGAAATAGACAGGTTTTTAGATAATTATCTGGATGCAATCTTCAACACCATCTACTCTGCTCTCATGAGACCTCACCTGGAGTACTGTGTGCAGTTCTGGTGTCCTCAACATAAAAAGGACATGGAACTGCTGGAACAAGTCCAGAGGAGGGCCACGAGGATGATCAGGGGACTGGAGCACCTCCCGTATGAAGACAGACTGAGAAAGTTGGGGCTGTTCAGCCTGGAGAAGAGAAGGCTGCGTGGGGACCTCATAGCAGCCTTCCAGTACCTGAAGGGGGCTTATAAGGATGCTGGGGAGGGACTCTTCATAAGGGACTGTAGTGACAGGACAAGGGGTAACGGGTTAATACTTAAACAGCGGAAGTTTAGATTGGATATAAGGAAGAAGTTCTTTACTGTAAGGGTGGGGAGGCACTGGAATGGGTTGCCCAGGGAGGTTGTGAATGCTCCATCCCTGGTGGTGTTCAAGGCCAGGTTGAACGAAGCCTTGCGTGGCATGCTTTAATGTGAGGTGTCACTGGCAATGGCAGGGGGGATGGAACTAGATGATTTTAAGGTCCTTTCCAACCCTAACTATTCCATGATTCTGTGATTTACCTGACACTCTTAAAAGGAAAAGATTTCTTCCTTATTTTTCTCACAGAGAGAATTCTAACGAAAACAACATGAAATTTGGCACTAAGCAGATAAACATCTCTTGCTTATACCTACATGTAAATGCAACTGTTTGTATCATTCACTGTTGAGTTGGTGTATTTTACTTTCATCCTAACTGAATTATTATAACTATGTTTCAGAATAAAAATGACATAAATAATATATACAAATACAAAAATACAAGGAAATGTAATAAGTGATCCAGTCAAGCAAGAAATTAAATTACAAGTGGTGTCCTTATTCCTGTGTTTTATGCCAAGAAAGATACAAGCCTTCCCCAGGATTTCTGCAGTTATGCCTTTTTTTCCCTGCAGTCAGGAAACACAGATTGTGGTACAAAACTGTAAAGCTCCCCTCTGATGGGGTTGTGTATCTATGTGTCATTGTGTTTAAGTATTGAGACTCATTATACAAGGCTGCCTGGTGCTACAGCAGTGCTCCAAAGTAAAACAACATTTTGTGATTCAGCATCTTGAGAACAGTTCTCTAGGAGTCGTTTGGCAAGAACCAGGCTGCACTCAGAGACCATTCCTTGGGTTTATGTCCTGTCAAAATCCCCATGGAAAACTGAGTTGTGAATATCTGTGAGAGTGGCAAAATTGAGGACTTCTGAGAAAGGGAGGAAATTACATGAATGTAACACAACAGACCTTTCATCTAAAGGGACCATCCAAGTAAAATGTGACTCTGACTGGTGACAAAGAAGCAGGGGTCTGGATGGGTGCCTAGGGTTAAGGTATGATGCCCTGTAAACTATTTCAGTATAACCTGGGTTTTGTCTGGGGGTGCGGTGGGGGGTTATCCCCATTGCTCTTACTGGGGGACCACTGCAGAACCTTCTTGTTTTTCTAATTACTTTCTCTTAAATATTGTCTTAAGCAGCCTCTGTTTGGTCACAGAAGGAAACCCAGATAGATAAGCCTCAACTGCCATACCTCTTGGCTTGTACTTGATGACAATCGTCCCAGTCATATCTGTCCCCACTCATTCTCCTTAGCTTGCCTTAGGAATGACATGGAATCGGTTAAGCATGTGCTGGGACTCCCTTAAGCTGGGATAATTTGCAAGGAAAACTTACAGGGCCTTATTTATTTATCTTGCCCCTTATTTCTCATTTTAGAAGGAAAAAGTAAATTCTGTACCTCCAGACTGGTTATCTTGCACATATATACAGAGATACACAATTTGATATACACATTTGCCATGCATGGTTTTTAAATAAATATGATTTTTAGTATTCATTTAAACAACTAGAAAGAATGTGAGAGTGGAAGTGACATAGAGCTATTTATCACTTATTCTGTGCTGTTTTTTGGTGCATGGGACAGAACTACATCATATCTATTAAAGCAAATGCAAATTTAAGGCTACAGAGGACAACATTAGATGGAATTATGTAGTTCAAATTTAATGGACAACCCAGAAGAGACTGCTATTGTATTATTAAGTTTCACACCCCCTTATTTTGTGTTTCTTTCCAATTCTTCAACATCAGTGTAAGCGTCCCTTTGGAAAAATGTAGCTGCCTTCTGGGAGTTTTAAATATTCACTTAAATCAATATACTGACAAGGGCTGAACAGCTTGACCGAGTGCTGTATTTTCTTATTTGAAATTCACATCACATACATGAGAGAACTGGGTAAGAGCTATTACCTGTCACAGTGCTATGTGTTCACAAAATCATTAATGGCTTAAGCCCATTAAATAGCCCAACAGAGCCAGCAAATATACCAACTGCTGCGAGAGATGTTTGGCGTTAAAACCTTCAACTGTCCTTGTGAGCATACAAGATGCTTTCCCAAAAATGCACTGCAACCTCAGAAAAGGGTGAAGTTCTACACTGTACAACGAAGCTAGGCAAACATCAGGGAGGGCTGCAGTGGGGACATGAGTCGGGGCAGAGCAGGGTGCCACCCACCTTCCCTGTGACAGCTGTGACACCAGGGAGCCACACCAACGCTGCCACATCTTCATCCGCACTGTGAAGGAAGCAGACTCCATGATAAGCCATGGGTGGGATGCAAGGGCAATCAAAGTGCTCTGTGATTGTGGAGCCCTTTGGCCTGCTGGGGAGCTGGCAGCTGCAAAGCCATGCACCAGCACTGCACCTTGCACCCCGTAGCATCTCTGCTCTACAGAACCAGCACCAAAACCAGGGCCTGGACATCAACATTTCATTGCTAGGTTAATGGAGAGATCACATATCCAATGACAAATTATTTAAATAAACAACCTGTCCTTTATAATTTTTCTCTCCATCTTCTCTTTCTTTTTAATCGTTGCATTATTTCTCAATTGCAGGGGCTTAAAACGTTTCTGTTCTTTCAAAACTCTCTTCCATAATATGCCTTTCCACTCTGGGGAAAATCTCAGTAGGATGGCTGTGCAGGCCCGGCAGATTTAAGGGCCTTCTTGAAAGTGCCTTGGAATTTGGTATTTCGCAAAGTCTGTAACAGTAAAAACAAAGGGCTGTCTTATTGTGTATGCAATACTACTACCAGACATGAGAAGCTCAATTACTGCATCAGTCTTCTAATTTGCAAAAGAAGCTAGTCTACCATTTCTTTTTAGATTCAGCAATTTTCTCTACACTGTTCTGGCAATGCTTGAGAAGATAAAACTGCACTAGACAGTAATCTGTACAAGCATTTAAAGATAATTCTTATATGCTGCAGGCTAGGTGACACAATTTAGGATGAAAAAAATAGTTAAATATATTGTAGACTTCTCAGCTAGAGCTTGTGTGCTGAAGTTCAGGAGTTTAGCAATATATTCACTTTTATACAAGAAGGTACAATGATGACCAGCTATTATTAATCCTCCTTGCACTTTCCACTAAATCTTCTTGTTTCAGATCTCTTGATGTATTTTGGCCAGACAGAGTGAAATGCTTCTTTTACAGTTGTGCCAGGTTGGGATTGTTTTTGTTTGATTTCACATATTTTAATGTGCAGAGCTCAGGGCAAAAACCACTGGTTTACTTATATTGTTTTTGTGTCTTCTTTTCTCATTTCTCTCCACTCTCCCCTTGTCTCCATATTACTCTGCTTAAAGATAGCCTATTGAATACATGGAGTAATAACTTGAGAGCGAAAAGACAGAATATTCTTAGCATCTCTTCCTATGACAAGGCACTCAGGTTAGATAAAGTGAGAAGCTGTAAAAGATCTGTTTGTATGACTGCAGCTGAACATGCTGAACGTTTACTCCTTGTTTCTGGAAGCTCCAGCTCTTGCCATGCTGCACTGTGCGTTTGCTTCCTCCCACCACCACGAGAAAACAGTGAAACAAAATGCCCTGCCTTCTGGACCTACTTATGCTAAGATTCCCCTCGCTGCATGTCTGTGGGAGGCTTTGAAAATGAAGGAGCTGAGGAGCCCAAAAGCCTTTGTGGACCGCAAGTCTCCAAGTTAAACGAGTCCCAGAAAAAAACAGCATCTCAGCACAGCTTGCTCAAGATGAAATGGCAACTCAGCAAATCAGTTTAAAGAGAAAGAGTAACTTAATAATACCTGGAGATAATTTTACAACCGACAAGACAAAAAAGCAGATGGTTTCCTAAGCCTTGATAAGCAAAAAGACACGTGTTTCTACAAGTAACTGAGAAACCTGATTCTCAGTTAAAAAACTATATGTAGGGACCCAGTACAGAGGGAGAGAGGATGAAGAACAGGAACAGGGTCCTGTAGAAGAAGCAGGGAAAAGGTACTAGGGGATGTTGCACAAGTGCACAAGTCCATGGGACCTAATGAAATCCATCCGCAGGTCCTGAAGGAGCTGGCGAATGAAGTTGCTAAGCCACTGGCCATCATATTTGAAAAATCATGGCAGTCAGGTGAAGTCCACGATGACTGGAAAAAGGGGAATATAACCCCCATTTTCAAGAAGGGGAAAATAGGTGACCCAGGGAATTACAGACCAGTCAGTCTCACCTCTGTGCCTGGCAAAATCTTGGAGCAGATTCTCCTGGAAGGCATGCTAAGGCACATGAAAAACAACAAGGTGCTTGGTGACAGCCAGCATGGCTTCACTAAGGGGAAATCCTGCCTGACCAACTTGGTGGCCTTCTATGATGGGGCTATGGAACTGATGGACAGGGGTAGAGCAGTTGCTGTCATCTACCTGGACTTGTGCAAAGCGTTCAACACTGTCCCACACGGCATCCCTGTCTCTAAATTGGAGAGACATCAATTTGATAGGTGGAGCACTCGATGGATAAAGAACTGGCTGGATGGCCGCACACACGGAGTTGTGGTCAATGGCTCAATGTCCAGCTGGAGACCAGTAACAAGAGGTGTCCCTCAGGGATCAGTGTTGGGACCAGTCTTGTGTAACATCTTCATCGCTGACATGGACAGTGGGATTGAGTGCGCCCTCAGCAAGTTTGACAATGACACCAAGCTGTGTGGTTCAGCTGATACGCTGGAGGGAAGGGATGCCATCCAGAGGGACCTTGACACACTTGTGAAGTGGGCCAATGCCAACCTCATGAAGTTTAACCATGCCAAGTGCAAGGTCCTACAGCTGGGTCAGAGCAATCCCAGGCACAGCTACAGGTTGGGCAGAGAAGAGACTCAGAGCAGCCCTGCAGAGAAGGACTTGGGGGTACCAGTCAATGAGAAGCTTGACATGAGCTGGCAGTGTGTGCTCGCAGCCCAGGAAGCCAACTGTATCCTGGGCTGCATCAGAAGGAGCATGACCAGCAGGTCGAAGGAGGTGATCCTGCCCCTCTACTCTGCTCTCATGAGACCTCACCTGGAGTATTGTGTGCAGTTCTGGTGTCCTCAACATAAAAAGGGCATGGAACTGCTGGAACAAGTCCAGAGGAGGGCCACGAGGATGATCAGGGGACTGGAGCACCTCCTGTATGAAGACAGGCTGAGGAAGTTGGGGCTGTTCAGCCTGGAGAAGAGAAGGCTGCGTGGAGACCTCATAGCAGCCTTCCAGTACCTGGAGGGGGCCTATAGGGATGCTGGGGAGGGACTCTTCATTAGGGACTGCAGTGACAGGACAAGGGGTAATGGGTTCAAACTCTAACAGGGGAGGTTCAAGTTATATATAAGGAAGAAGTTCTTTCCTGTAAGGGTGGTGAGGCACTGGAATGGGTTGCCCAGGGAAGTTGTGAATGCTCCATCCCTGGCAGTGTTCAAGTCTGGGTTGAACAGAGCCTTGGGTGGTTTAGTGTGAGGTGTCCCTGCCCATGGCAGGGGGGTTGGAACTTGATGATCTTAAGGTCCTTTCCAGCTCTAACTTTTTTGTGATTCTATGGTTCTATGTTGGGTTGCCTGATGCTTTTTATTAAAGACATTTTGAGAGATTCTTGGCCCAGGTGACTGTAGAGTCACTGCTTAGAGTGGGTGCCTGTGAGAGAAGGCTAGAGGCATGGACTGCCAAAACATGCTAAAAGTATAAGTAAAAAGCACATATTTAGAAATATTTAAAACCAGCCATTCATTCTGGGGGCAGGCAGCTGGAGGAAAAACAACTGAATGCAAATATATTAAAATTACAAGGGTAGAAGCAGGTATTTTACACATTAATGCAGAGTCCAGGCCAGTTAATGAGTCTTGCTAGTTGGCCTTTCTATCAACCCAAGTTTTGCTACACAACTCATGTTGACAAGTAAATCCTTACTTATTCTGATTCAAAATACACTAAAATGGTGTCCAGACATGGAGTCTGAACCCTAAATTTAAAATCACTTATATGTGAAGACTAAAGCAGCAGCTAACTATCACTACCAAACCTAGAGCTAATTACCAAAAAACGCACAGTGAACTTTTCCCCACTGGGCCCCTCTGCAGCACTGATTCTTCTCATGCCAATGCAGCCCACAAGAAGCACAGGAAAAGAGTTGAGCCTTGATGTGTGGCTCAAACTCTATTTGAGGTGTGCCTGGACTATAGAAAAGCAACACAGCAGACTGCAGGCTACAGGCCTGGCTTCAGGCTCCTGCACATTGAGTGCAGTCCATTTGAAGCAGTGGCTGGAGGTGTTTCCTGAACCCTCCTCGAGATCAGCATCTTCAATGTCATTGGTTAGTTTTACTGCACTGTTATAGTGCGCACCCATTTCTCCCCTTCCTCTTTATTCCTATAACCCTGATCGAGAGATAACCACCAGTGGTGGTTTTAAGGGATGAATCTAGTTGTGATACTGCATCTAACTCAAAGTGAATTTGGGTAGACCAAAACCAGCACAATAGCCAAATGCTAATTTGAGCATCTGCCCACCTAACCACAGTACTGGTCAAGGTCTGACTCAAGTCAGTATGTACTGCAGTCAGTATGAAAACATGATTATGAGTCAATTAACTTACTCCATAAATAGCGGACAGCCAGGGCCCCCTGAGCTCTCCTGCACAGCAGCAGGCTGCATGCCAGGATCTCTCCTTTAGTAGGAGCACTTCTCAAGGTTACTTCTTGAGGTTAAGAGAGTCCTTATCGCATCAGGTACTTGGTAAGTCAACTGGGAGGAAGTGCACTGAAACTTTGAAATCTTAGCTAAGTGTTATAAAGTGTTGATTGTATGCACATACAATCCTTTACACATAAACTGTTAACCTAAGTCTGCATCCAGCTGCACTTAAACTCCCCTCTGAGAAGGAGCTGAGGATGCAGTTTCTGAATTTCATGACTCAATGGGAGGGTCTCCCTGACAGTTTTGTCTCATCCTTTCTTCTTTGCAGTAACTAATCAAGTGTACCTTGCCATTGAGTCTTGTTAAACCACTGTCACATTCACTATCAAATTTTCTAAATTGCTGTTTTATATCAATAAACACATTGTTATTTCTGTCTTACGAGTGAAGTGTGTCACTCCATCAACGACATGTATGTGGTACAGAAAAGTGGTCTGCTTCCTTCGGGAAGTGGTTGTACAGGCTCTGTACAGGCAGACCCTCATAGACCAAGATAATATTTGTGGTCAAGAAAAAGACTAAGGATCACAGCAGGATCCATATCCAAAAGTTAAAACCTCACAACTGGGAAGATAACAAAAAAAAATATTAAAAAGGCTCTCAAAAAAACGCTGCTATGTCATCATTCTTTAACATAATATCATCAAGCAGCAAACTCTAACAATAAATGTCCCCACAAAGCCTTAATAAAGGCAGATATCACTCTCTCTCCATCTCTCCTGATGGAGCTGTTCCATTTTTTATACGTATTTAAATATTCATTTGACAAGAGGGAAAGACTGACAGTAGCTCAGTACTGAAGATAGTCGCAAGGGATCTCTCAGACCCAGATTCAAGCTTTGTCATGGAATAATACAAAGGATTTCTCTAGGGTTTGCATCAGAATTTTTTAATCTGTTCCAGGACACATTGTTGGTCAAGAAAAAGAGAGAAAGGATAAGACCTGCTCCGGGACAATGCATAGTTCAGTTATAGAGCGTTCACCTGAGAAGTGAAGGAGATGCTCTTAACCTGAGTGCCTTTCCTAATGGCTGTTGGAGTAAAGTTCCCAATGCTTTCGTCCCTCCATGGAAAAAAAAAAGAAAGTCACCCTGACCCAGAAAGGATTCCTACCATCCGAGCCAAATTCTCTGAAACATTTCAAGAGGTCAGAATTTTTTGATGGAAAACATTCTACTGGAAAGTTCCCAAACACCTCTACTTAAAACAGTGCTGGCTCTAATTTCTCATAGTTTAATTCAACCAAGATACAATTCAAACCCTTGTGATTGTACATAACATCTTCAGAGTTCAACAGATCAATAAATTCTTTTTTATTTAAGTGAAGACCAGCATTACTAAACTATTTTCATTGAAACTCTGTTGAAAATGCAGCTGGGACAGACATCATTTTTCAAGAGGACTTTCTGTATCAGCACCAGATGTAGCTGAAGATTTTTAATTGACTAATAGATCCCGTATTCATAGTCTTCCCTGGTTAATTTTTTTGCTCTATTTTAGGAAGGAGAAAAGAAGAGTAGCTTGGCTTGCTCTAGTCCCCAAACTACACTAGTTAGACTAACAGCACAACACTGCATGTGAGCACTTTATCAAGGCTTACATGAGTTTGACTTGCCCTTGTAAAGTAGCTTCCATTTTTTAAAACTAACTCAATTTAACTCTATATCTGCACACCAATTTAATTTAGATGTATGCCACTTTTCTGTTTAGGAATTGAAATTCACTGGATTAGCAGAGGGGAGCTTTGACACAGACAGAAAAAGAGATGAAGACTGAAAAGCAGGAAAAGAAAAATAAGCTAGTAAGAGAGAGGAGAGATAACAAGAAACTGGGTGGAAAGTTGTTGCAAGACAGCTAGAAATCCTTTGAGTAAAACACTGCTGGCCACTCACAGACAGAAAAATGTGGCCATAGGAAGAGACAATTACAGAATCAAGAAGCAAAGCAACATACCCAGGGATCTGAATTGCTGAAAAACTGGCAAATAAATCCCAGATTTTTATAGGAAATTAAAAAAAAAAAAAAGAAGTTAAAAATCAGCCTGGAGGCTATTCCTGTGTGCCTTTAGCATGTTCCAGTAGTTTCAAGTCCTGTTTCAGGAAGGATCTGACTACACATTTGTGTTATCTAGGTGCCTCGAAAGCTCCAGCAAATTCCACTTTTTCCTTCCTGGTTTTCTCAGAGAATCACACCTCTTTATGTCAGTACTGTTTTTATAAGCTTTGCTATGGACTCTGCTAGGAATTAAAATACCCTCCGAAGACCTGGAATTACTTTGTGCTCTCTTGTGACTTTATTTCTAAAGCTGCATATTTTTATACTACACAACTTTCAGTTCTTCATGCTGTCCTCCATCAGTAAGCCTAGCAGGCCTCTATCTGTGCTGGTTTAGGTGAAGAACATAGTAGTAACTTCATAAGAGGTTTAGGTCAGAGGCTGGGATTTTGCTGTGCAAAAGATCTAGAGGCTTGACCTCAGACAAAAAAAGCATATTAACTAGGTGATGAGCTTTTAGTTTGGAAGAGCAGTTTAAAACTATGTAGGGCTTTTTGCTTCTTACCACTCACACAGGCTCAACAGAGAGGTCAAGGAATACTAAAATTATGCAACAAAGAAATGGCTAAAAAGCTCAAGTATGCCTTGTTGTTTTTTTAAGACGAGTGCTGATGGGGATGCTCAGTTTTTGAACAGGATGAAATATTTTCTCATGGACTATAAATAAATTGCATTTGGATCATTGGAAGTACAATATTTTCTGGTGAAGGTAGAAGAACACTATGCACAGCAAAGAACTAGTTGCTAAGGTTCTTATGATCTAAAATACTCAATAGTCCCTTTTTTTGCCAGACATCTTAAAGACAACATCAGCATTAGTCAGAGACTACACTGCAGACACCACACTAGTTTTATACAGCCATCTAAGAACCCATTCAACTTCCATATTCAGAGGAAGGTGGATCAGGCTCCGTCTTTCTGTTTGCATGGAATACAAGCTCTTGAGCTGCAGAGATTTTTGGCTGTCTCCCTGCATGGGGGACTTCCGGGGTGCCTGCCACTGGCAGCTCCATCTCTGTCTAGCTCAGGAGCTGGCAGTCTTATCATAGCTTCTGCAGCACATTGAGCTGTATATTTGGGTTACTTATATCTCCATTCACTTCTCTTCCACCCCCCTGCCTGGCAACAAAATAAAAAATATTGAAGTAGCATAAAGGTTAAATTGATCGCAGCATGGGTTTTCTATAGTATCACCTCCATCCTCATCCCTTCCGTCTTCAGGACACACAAAACCAGTTCTTCAGCAAACGGAATCAAAACTAACCCAGGTGACTCACAGAAAGCTACAGATCCCAAAGAGCTGGAGATTAGCTGAATTCTAATTATATCAAGAAGCTCAGAAATGTGGACTCCACTGTTTGTTTTTTTTTTTTTGTTATTTTGATGACTTTTTAATAGGGACAAAAATAATCTAAGCTCACATCTAGCCCTGTGGTGCTTCTTTAAAGGTTAAAAAGCAATAAGACAATAAAGAATGCAAATATTCAGACAGCTGCTCATGGAGAGATGCTGTTTGGAGTAACAGTTCTCTCTCCCTCTCTGCTGTAGCTGGGCTGCATTCAATTATTAGCAAGGAAAATAACAGGTTCAGTAAATGTGGGTGCAAGTTCATTTTCACCATCAGTTGACTTCTGCAACTTTCACACCAACACTGCATTTGAGAATACAGACAAGTTTATACTAATGATGATTACTGCTGCAATTCTGAATATTAAATAGAGCATAGGGATAGTATGAAGGGTGCTTTTGGATCACAATCATGAGGACCATCACAAAACACTACTTTAAAAATTGACATTCAATCCCCAGCTTTTGCATACACCCCAGTGGCCTTGGACATGTGATTTACAACCACTCAGAGATTTCTGGTCCGTTTTTCCAAAAGGCTGTAATAGCACCTCAGTTTGAACGTAAGGCAGAGCAACTGCACTTAGGGGCATGAGATCCCCATCAAATGCAAGGAGAGATGGGAGAAGCTGCAAATGGAGCTTGCTACTCTGCCGCTGCCTGACCTGCCGCAGAAGTAGAGGGAGCTGGGTGCAGATCTGCCTTTAGAGCAGAAGAGAAAATAAGACGCAACATGTCAATATCAATCTGAGGCTTAAATCTAAAGGATCATTTTCACCTTTTCTGCTACCTGTGAGATGAAAACCTGTTACATACCTTACTATTCAGTAGACTACTGTAAACCAAGGGAGGATGGCAAAGAGAGTGACATATACAGATAGATGTGTACCTGCAGTCAATCACTTACTTTGGGTTTCCAGCCCCCGGCTTCTTTCTCCGGAATATGTTGAGGAAAGTGTTGGACTTGCAAGGTGCCTTGCCATCCCCGACATGCATACGCACCACATCTGAGGTGGTGAAGGCACTGCGGACATTCCTCTCAGGCTTGGCTATGATGATGTACATCTTAGGAGTGAACATGCACCCCAGTGCCACTGTCACACTCAGGCTCACTGCAAAACAGGTGGTGATGATCTTGTAGTTGCTCCCAAAATAGATAGGCACAAAGGCCAGCCAGATGATACAAGTGGTGTACATGGTGAATGCAATGTACTTTGCCTCATTGAAATTGGCAGGCACATTGCGAGTCTTGAAGGCATAGTACGTGCAACTCATGATGAGGAGTCCATTGTAACCCACAGGAGCCACGACGCCTAGGTTGCTGGTGTTGCAGATAAGGTAAACTTCCTTAATGCTGGGGTAGGAGAGGATGGGCATTGGGGGCTCCAGGATGATCAGCGTGATCACCAGTGTCAGCTGTACGCTGATCAGAATGGAGGCAATGACCACTTGGGCCCATGCGCTCATGAAACGCGGCTTGCGAGTACAGATCTTCTTTTTGCTGCCTGCCAGGATGCGTGCAATGCGGTTGGTTTTGGTCACAAGGGCAGAATAGCACATGGCAGAGGAGAGACCCACCAGAAGGCGCTGGAGGTAGCAGGATGTTGTGGTGGGTTTAGCTATAAGGGTGAAAGGGCAGACGTAACCCAAAAAAATGCCAGCAAGGATAATGTAGCAGAGCTCCCGGCTGGAGGATTTGACAACAGGGGTGTCCCTGTAGAGCACAAAGATAAGGGTGACAAACATGGTGACCAGGATCCCCAGGCAGGAAAAGACCACAGCCACAATTGACTCTATATTGCTCCACTGGAGGTACTTTACAGGGATGGGTTCACAGCCTGCAGTGTACAGAAAAGAAACAGAGTGTTAGAAAGGTAGCTGCTTGAAGAACTAACTCTTTTTTTTCCTGGCTCCTAATGGTTTATGCCTATGTGCCATGGATTATTAAAACCATTTTACAATGGAGTTAACTGCACCACGGAGCAGTTTGGATGAAATATATCAAAAAAACAGCCAACAGTTTTGGGTGTCCCAAATGTTTGCTTATTGTCCTGCAAAGGGAAATCAGATTGGGAACATTTTTTTATAATTTTCCTGGAGAAAGCTGCTGACACGGGTTGCTGTATGGGACACCTGGTTTGCTGGTGACAGGCGGGATACACCAGTCCCAGAGAAAAAAAAGGGTTTTGGGGCAGGAGTTAGCAGGGCTTATTGACAGGGCTTTAAACTAGTTAGGAAGGGGGGAGGGGATTTAACTGGGCCTGTTGGGGACAAGCCCAAGAGGAACATGCTAGGGATTGAAGGGTGGCGGGCTAAGGAGGACTATCAATCTCTTGTTTCACTTGTGGGAAAGGATAGCTCTTTAGACCCTGTCCCGCAGGGGAAAAAGAGTACTAGGACTGGCTCCCTGAAATGTCTGTACACCAATGCACGCAGCATGGGGAATAAACAGGAGGAGTTAGAAGTCTGTGTGCGGGCTAAAGGTTATGATCTAGTGGCGATTACAGAGACATGGTGGGACAGTTCACATGACTGGAATGTGGTCATGGATGGCTATGTCCTTTTTAGGAAAGATAGGTCAGCGAAGCGAGGTGGTGGAGTTGCTCTTTACGTGAGAGAGCAACTAGAATGTATTGAGTTCTGTCCGGGGTCGGATGAGGAGCAAGTGGAATGTCTGTGGGTACGAATCAAGGGGCTGACTGGCACGGGTGATACAGTTGTGGGGGTCTATTACAGACCTCCTGATCAGCACGAAGGAGTTGATGAGGCTTTCTACAGGCAACTGGAAGTAGCCTCGCGACTACATGCCTTAGTCGTCGTGGGGGACTTTAATTACCCCGATATTTGCTGGAAGACTCACACAGCCAGTCATTCACAGTCTAGGAGGTTCCTCGAGTGCATTGATGATAATTTCTTAATGCAAATGGTGGACGTACCAACTAGGGGAGCAGCGCTGCTAGATTTAGTACTCGCCAACAAGGAGGGTTTGGTCGAAGTGGTGACGGTCAATGGCAGCCTTGGCTGCAGTGACCATGAGATGGTGGAGTTTAGGATCCTGTGTGGGAGGAATAGAATACCTAGCAAAGCCACAGTTCTGGATTTCCGAAGGGCCAACTTTGGCCTCTTCAGTCAACTGCTAAGGGAAGTCTCATGGGAAAGTGTACTAGGCGGTAAAGGGGCTCAAGATAGTTGGTTAGCATTCAAGGACCGCTTCTTCCAAGCTCAGGATCGGAGCGTCCCAATGAGTAGGAAGTCAAGTAAGGGATCTAGGAGACCGGCGTGGTTAAACAAGGAGCTGCTGGGCAAACTCAAGTGGAAAAGGAGAATCTATGGATTATGGAAGGAGGGGCTGGCCGCTTGGGAGGAATATAGGACAGTTGTTAGAGGATGTAGGGAGGCAATTAGGACAGCTAAGGCCTCCTTGGAACTCAATCTTGCTAGTCGGGTTAAAGACAATAGAAAGGGCTTCTTCAAATACATAGCAAATAAAACTAAAACAAGAGGCAATATAGGCCCACTGCTGAACGAAGTGGGTACCCTGGAGACAGAGGATATAAAGAAGGCAGAGGTGCTGAATGCCTTCTTTGCCTCTGTCTTTACTCCTGCAGACTCTCCCCGAGGGCCCCGGATTTCTATAGCCCCAGAAGGAGTCAGGACAAAGGAGGAGTTTGCTTTGGTAGATGAGGATTGGGTTAGGGATCAGCTATGCAAACTGGACATCTGTAAATCGATGGGTCCGGATGGAATGCACCCGCGGGTGCTGAGGGAGCTGGCGGAGGTCATTGCTAGGCCACTTTCCATCATCTTTGGTAAGTCGTGGGAAATGGGCGAGGTGCCTGAGGATTGGCGGATGGCAAAGGTCACACCAATCTATAAGAAGGGCAAGAAGGAGGACCCGGGTAATTATAGACCGGTCAGCCTTACCTCCATCCCTGGAAAGATGATGGAACAACTTATTCTTGACTCCATCACTAGGCATATCAAGGATGAGGGGGTCATTAAGAACAGCCAACATGGTTTTATGAGGGGGAAGTCATGTATGACCAACCTTATAGCCTTCTATGAGGAAGTGACTAGGTGGAGGGATGATGGTAGAGCGGTAGATGTAGTTTTTCTTGATTTCAGTAAGGCATTTGATACTGTCTCCCACAGCATCCTCATAGATAAGCTAAGGAAGTGTGGGCTTGACGATCAAGTAGTGAGGTGGATCGAGAACTGGTTGAAAGGAAGAAGGCAGAGAGTTGTGGTCAATGGCGCAGAATCTAGCTGGAGGTCTGTGACTAGTGGAGTTCCTCAGGGGTCGGTGCTGGGACCGGTGCTGTTTAATATTTTCATCAATGACCTGGATGAGGGAACTGAGTGCACCCTCAGCAAGTTTGCTGATGACACAAAACTGGGAGGAGTGGCTGACACACCAGAGGACTGTGCTGCCATTCAGCGAGACCTGGACAGGCTGGAGAGTTGGGCGGGGAGAAACTGGATGAAATTTAACAAGGGCAAGTGTAGAGTCTTGCATCTGGGGAAGAACAACCCCATGTACCAGTACAGGTTGGGGGGTGACCTGCTGGAAAGTAGTGAAGGGGAAAGGGACCTGGGGGTCCTGGTGGATAGGAGGATGACCATGAGCCAGCAATGTGCTCTTGTGGCCAAGAAGGCAAATGGCATCTTAGGGTGCATTAGAAAGGGAGTGGTTAGTAGGTCAAGAGAGGTTCTCCTCCCCCTCTACTCAGCCTTGGTGAGGCCGCATCTGGAATATTGCGTCCAGTTCTGGGCCCCTCTGTTCAAGAAGGACAGGGAATTGCTTGAAGGAGTCCAGCGCAGAGCCACAAAGATGATTAAGGGAGTGGAACATCTCCCTTATGAGGAGAGGCTGAGGGAGCTGGGTCTCTTTAGCTTGCAAAAGAGGAGACTGAGGGGTGACCTCATCAATGTTTACAAATATGTGAAGGGTAGGTGTCAGGATGATGGAGCTAGGCTTTTTTCAGTGATATCCAGTGATAGGACAAGGGGCAATGGGTGTAAACTGGAGCATAGGAAGTTCCACGTTAACATCAGGAAGAACTTCTTTACTGTAAGAGTGACAGAGCACTGGAACAGGCTGCCCAGGGGGGTTGTGGAGTCTCCTACACTGGAGATATTCAAGGCCCGCCTGGACAAGTTCCTGTGTGATGTCCTGTAGGTTACCCTGCTCTTGCAGGGGGGTTGGACTAGATGATCTTTTTAGGTCCCTTCCAACCCTTGGGATTCTGTGATTCTGTGATTCTGTGACAAACCCAGCATATCAAAGGCAGAGCTGGGAACAGAACCCAAGCAAACTCAGCACTGTCCTTTCATTTCAGAGAGAAAGGACTGTTACAAATCAGGATGGGTAGCTTTTTGACCTCTTCAGATTAACTTATTTTAATCTTTATCAAAATTACTGTAATTTGACCCACTACATTTTTGTGAAGGTGATTTTATAAATAATAAAATTAATTAGAGACATGTATGCCTTCAAAAATACCTGAAAGGCTCTCTTATGACTAGTGCAGATGTGCCAACATATGTATCCGCTAATATGGTACTTAACTACTCTCTCTCACACTTAAGTTAAAGAAGTCTCCGGCTACCTTCCTCAATGTGCTGAAGATGTAATAACAGCAATAAACATTACAGAGAAAATAAAATCCTCTGTGTTAATATTATGGTTGTGAAACTGAAAACCTCAGTTCTGACATTTACTCGTTTCTGTTCTTGACTTAATAGTGCCAAAACGCTTTTAACATGTTTCTGTATCCCAAGTTAAGTATCCAGATGGCCTTTACTACTTTTTGTTTCAGTCCTACTCCAGTTTCTCTTGCATCCAGCTCACCTATTGTGCCTTTCCTCCACCTCTCAAGTCTTTCCCCCTAGTCCCTCACCATCCTCATCCCAGGTCCCCTTTCAGTGCAGTTTCTTCCTAGCCAGTAACCTCTCCACCCATGTCTCCATTATTAATACTGCCGGTCCAGCTTTGCATATCCTGTACCAGTTGCTCACCACTTCTTCCCATCTGGGTTTTTGGACATGGCTGAGAAGAGCAGGGAAAAAGCAGTTATGTCAGTGAGCTTGTAAGGGAGGCACTTTTTCCCCCTCCATTTTGCTGCAAAATCTTAGCAAGGGCCCTGATATTGTGATAAGCAAAAGTCATGCTCAGCCTCTTCCTCATCAGTATGGAGTATATCTGCAGTAACCAGCCTCGGTGAACTAAGAGCTTCCAAGGCCACAGCTTTGCTCAATGTATATGAGTCTTCCACAAGGTGACATGAAATTACCATCTGATATCTTAACCAAAATGTAAAGTCCTTCCTTCTGAATGATAGAGATGTAAGCAGAGGCATGGATCAGAATTGAACAGTTTTACTGTAACCTCATTTTGAGAAATAGAAGAAAAAATGTTTCGTGTTTAAATTAAAAAACATATAAAAAAAATTAAGAAACCAGCTTGAGGCAAAGTCATGACATGGAAGGATTCTGCTTGAACATGTAATGTCTGCCAATGCCATATGAGCTGAAAAAATGTCTTTTAATTCTGTATCCTTTGTCTCTAAGAAGACTGGGCTGATTTAGCTACAGGTAACGATGTTACAGTTACCTGAAACATCAAAAAAAAAAAAAAATTAGAAATGATAGTATGTGTAACTAGAGTTTTTATTTTATAAAGAAAATCAATTCTATTTTGCTCGAAGTGGTTTGTTCAAGACTCAAATAGGTGAGAACACTTGTTCTTCCAAAAACTATTTTTATGGTGAAGTATGAAGGAAAAGCTTTTTATTAGAAGTGGGAAGCTCTGGTCATTGGCCAGAGCAGCCCTGAGTAGAAGTTGGCTTCTTGTTTGATTTAATAAAAAACTAAGAATCAGAAACTTCTGTTCATTGATTAATACATGCAAAGCTCTTCTTAAGCAAGAAACCAGTCTGTGATTGCCGGAAGGGTTAAGTTTAAATGTGGGCTTTAACCTTAGCAGCATCAAGCCACACTCATATTATTCCATTTTAAATGATACTTTCAGAGCTGTAACCCTGATTCAGCATGGTAATTAAGCCTATCAGTTGCTTTAAATTTATCCTGTGCAAGGTCTCAGTAATCTGTTTCATGAAATCAGTGTCATTCTTGTGCACCAGCAAGCCCCATCAGCCAGATATGCTACGAACACTGCAAAAATGCTGCCTACTGCTTATATCAGCAAACAGTTGTTGGTTATCAGCACCTGTGAAGGTGAGACATTTCCCATCTAGGAGAAAGTGGGCTGGGGAACCTTGCTGAAACTGGGGGAGGATACCCAGGAAATGGTGCTCTTACAGGTTTTTTAAAAACAACAATCAACAAAACCCACAAAAAGTCCCTCCCCCAAGCCCCACAACAACTAACTCAAGCCTGAAACAATCAGAGAACTAGCGGCAAAAGCTTCACAGTTACAAGTTCCCAGTAAAAAGCTGTTTTGCAGCTTTCACCTACCATTTTCCCTGCATTTTAACCATAAATCATTTCCCAGAGCAGAAGGCTAATCATTTTTTTAATTATTTTTTAAAATTGTATTCATACTGCAAGGCCAAGAAGACAATCCAGGATGTTTTCTGAGGTCATTAATACATCCCAGGTAACTGATGACCCCAAACCTTTATGATTAATTTCATAATAACTCCATAAAACTTCCTTTTATTGCTTTATTGCTTATTTAAGATGATCTATATAAACTGGGTTTACTAGTTTGACATTCATTCTTCTTACATTAGATTCTGATACTATAACAGATAGCTTGTCTTCTTGGCACAAGGCCTTAAGGTACTGGTTTTAGTGACTATTTGTCAGGTCAGGATTTTATCGTCTGTGGTGAGAAATCCTTTGTGCCTGCTGACTCCACTGAACAAATATGTAGGGGAAGCAATCAAAAAAAGAGTGTACATTTAAAAATGAAATTTAAATGTCAGGAAGGCTGAGCAACAGAAACTGATTTCAAATGGAGAGAACGAGCACTCTGACAAGTGTGTCTTGGGAAATGGATTAGTATGTGCTTTAAAATCCTCAGTCCCTTTAAGACATGTAAAGCCTCCGTCTGTGATGAAAATTGGGACTGCATAAAACTGCATACATGTTTAGCATTTAAGATTTAAGGCAAAGGGAATAACAATCTGAAATGTGAGATGTTAACGTCTGTGTCTAGATGCTATGGTGACTAGCAGGATATGAAAACAACACACAAAAGCAAGCTATAAAAAACACATTTGATGGGAGAAATCCTGGCAAGCAAAGAGAATTTCAGATTAAATGGTACTGATGGTGACTCCACAAAGTTCAAGAGCTGGAGTTTATCTAGCACAGTCTCCCTTTTCTAAAGGTTAGGATGGCATTGTGCTCTTTTCACAAATTTGTACTTTGTACCGCATTGCAGGTAAATGAATTGCAGGGGTTAAAATAAAGTTTTTCCTCAATAAGACAGAATGAAGAAGCTGTGCAGGAGCAGACTACCATTTTGATGTTCTCTAGGAAATCAGTTGATGGCTGCGCTGTCATTTGGTTGATGCTACTGTGATTTTAGAACAGCAGTAGTCCAGTCTCCTTGCTGAGAAGAAACACAAATCAGCAGGTCATCTACTGATTTCATTAAAAGTTAATAGATTGCAACATGCCCCTGAGATTTTTTCTTGCACTGATGCTTTCCTCAACTCTTTTCAGCAGTACCTGTCATTTTGACATGCCCCCTTTTGAGCTATTTTGGGCAGCAGGTAGCAGTGAACAATATTTGTTCAAGTGCACATTGATCTCTCACTATGCTCTTGTTCTGCTTTATTGATTAAGAAGAGGTACCAGTTTTCTTCCCTGAATAGTGGATACAAGCAATTTCATGAACTTCTAAGACTAACAGAATCCGGTGGTCTAGGGATATCTGCTTTAAAATTAGCAGACACTGGTGTGCTAGGAGGTGGGAACTGAATATAAGCTTTCCCAGTTGTAAGGACATTTATGAAGGGTGCCAGGGATTTTCTGGTGTCTATTAAGACAAGACATTTTTCCACAATTGGGGCCCTTACAGAAGGTGTTTTTCAAGAACTCCTCTTCCTACAACCACAAAACTTGAAAGGACTGAATGATCACTGAGGTTTCTGTATCTGTTTGAAGTAGGTTCAGTTTCACACCGTGAAGAAAAGGAGGGGGGCAGGTTGCGGTGAGAAGCATGGGATACAGATAAACACACATCTGGGACATGACCATATCTTGTTTTCCATATAAACCCAAAATAGACAATGGATCAAGTTTCCCAGTTTATTGTGATTAAGACTCTATTTTTATCTGGAGAAATGTCTAGTTTTCCCCCTCAAAATAAGTCCTCTAAAAGCTCACTTGGTTTCAGTGACTAGCTTAACAATATCTCTTGGAACTATTTAATTAAGATTTGAGTACTTCCTTTATGTGTTAAATGCTGCAGCAACATCTAGTTGCCAGCCAGTCATGTTAAAGGACAAAGACATGGTAAGTTGCAAATTTGGTCCTCAGATAGGTGGTCAGATTGTTTCTCCAACTAGAATGATGCTCTGCTGAATACTGTCAGCCAGATTTGCAGATGCAATATAGGGCAGAGGTGCCAGAGGTCTTTTACAATAAAAAAGCAAACCCCAAGGTCAAGGTGGTGCTTCTCAGTGCATTAATTCTATTTTCTCAGGCTAATGGTTACTGCAAAGCCCAGGGTAGGTGTGGAGGTTGACCTTGATGCAAAATAACAGGAAGATGCTACGGCATACAATTCATCCAAAGCATATACACAGGAGAGACCAATTCTAGCCTTTTCCCCTTCTTCTAGCAGCCTTTCTTAGGATTTTGTCGACAGCATTCTTGCTGGTGAGAGTGACCTTTATACCAAAGTCTGGTAGTCAGTTACTAAATGGCCTGAAATCCCAAAGAATTACTAATTGCATGGTAGGAAAATCAGAAAGAGTATCAAGTCAATCTTACAAGGATATACTGAGCTCTTGTGATAATCACTGATAAAATTGTACCAAATGCTGCTGAATTCATTAGTACTCTTAACAGCTTTATCAATGCTTATGCTAAATGAAGAGGAGGAACAGACAGATAATGTCATTATTAGCAGAAATTTTATCATCTCTATTGTCTCTCTTGTTGAACTAAGCAAAAAGATATAGCACATTTCATACATGCTAATCGGCATTGGGGTGTGTGTTGAAGCATGTGCCTTTAATATCTCTGTATGCTGCTACCTTACTCTCCACCCCACACAGTTCTCCTTGTGCCCTACAAAATGGGAGTGCACATCCCTACCTGCCAGGTCAGCATTCGGCCACCAGCCAAGCTCACAGGCTTTACATGTGAATTCATCCTGAACAAATTCATTCTCCTTGCAAGCAGTGCAAATCCAGCAGCAGCTCACTTCTCCTTTCCTGATCACCTGTAATGGAAAATCCATCCTCAGCTACAATCATCTGTAAGACAACAGAGAAGCCACCTCCCACCCCAGCAAACAGATATGACCTGCACTGTTTGAAACATGACAGGATTCCTGTGTACAGCACATTTCAAACAACAAGAAAACACGAAGCTTGATTCTGTATCTACTCCTGCATATTAGAATTTGTGCTTAGGAGTTCAAGAATAATCTCTAGGGACAATTCTATTTTGTTTTGGGGGCACAGCACTGAGTTGAAAGTACGAAACCATTTTCTCTTTGGTAAAGAGGCATGGTGAGTGTTATATTTTCAATCAAACTTGAGAAGAGGCTTAATCTGAGAGATTGTTCAAGTCAGGACAAGTAGGTCAGCCCACACTTAATACATATTGAACAGTAAAAAGCAGTAAACAAAGTCAAAGGTTAGAACAAAGAGTGATTCATGCATATATATGTATACACAAGCATATGCACACACACATAAATTCCAATTTATATGGAATTCTCTATGGGACTCATTACACTAGTGTAAACAGAAATTCAAATAAGGTCAAATTAATATATATACTGCTAAAAGGACTTAACGGGTCCTACTAGAAAATAAAACAAGTGCATGGTGACCAAGAGCATGCTTGGAACAGCTCTTTTGGAGACAAATGTCCCTGAAAGCTGTATTTTATTCTGCTGTGAAAGCTGGTGAGTGCAATGTTGAAAAAATGGTTTCCTTGTCTTGACTCCTAGTTTCATTATGCTGAGGCTGAAAGAAAGATTAAGGATATCTTGAGCTCTTAGATCAACAAAGACTGGCTCAGTTTGCCAGAAAGGAGGAATCTAGCCATCGCTGTAGCATCTTCCTATCCGTCTATATGCAGAGCTAAGTGTAGTAAAGAGATACAAAATGTTTGTTTTATTGAATGCTGGCTTTGTGCGCTTTTTTTGTTAACATTTCCTCCTGCAGTCTGTGGAGAGAGTCCAATAGACTTCAATGGGAGCTGAAACTGGCATTTTGTATGCATGGTGTTTACATATACACACATACACAAACTGCACAATCACAAAAACACAGAAAAGATGTTTTGGAGGGTAGTAAATGCTGATATTTGTTGAGTATGTCACTATGCCTCTGCCAAATCATCAATCACTTATTGATTAGAGTAGCAATATAAAATTAAAATGCTGCGAATGTGTTTATTAAATGGATTTAGAAAGGTAGGTCTGCTCTAAGGTGATTTCCCGAATGGGCTTTTTTGCCATTTTAAACTTACTGCATCCCTACCATTTTGACAGTGGTGCAACGTCTTTATGTCATCCAAACATTGCGGGTGGCAAATTATTTGTTGCCTGATACAAGTGCTACTGTTTGGTAAACACAGAGTGATTTCATTTGTGTTCCCATACCTCCTGTTGTGAACATGGGGCACAAATAGGCTTCTTCCCCTCCCCCCCCCCCAACCTTTTTCTTGTAGGCGTTCTTCCTGGAACAAAATACTGGATTCCCATGGGTCACGTTATTTTCAGGATCAGCCCCAAAGTGAATCACAGCCACTGACTGCTGTAGGCAATGACTAAGTGAAAATCTTGTTGTTTCCTGCATAAGGTGAAATTAAATTCCTGTCACTCTACAAGATTCTGCATCATTACAAAGGGCAATTTCAGAAAACATGGACATGTATATGGGATTGCGAGAGTATGATGTTAAAGTAGGGGTCTTTCTATGCTTTTGACTTTCCTAAAGGGAAGGAAGTCGTATGCCTTTGCTTGAAAGAATCTTGCTTGGGTTTAGGGAAAAAAAACCTGACTGCTTATTCACATTTTTATAGCAGAAAATAAGCGTCTGTGTCACACCTTAATCTGGCCCTTCAAGCAAGGCTCACTGCACACCGATCGGACCATTCCACTCTTATTCATCTGAATCCTGTAGTCGTCGATGTTAAGCACACCCTCGTGCCAGGTCCCAATGAGGACATAGTCATAGCGGTTGGGCTCTATGTATTGCAGGTTCATGATGTCATACCTGCAAGGGAAAAAAGAAAATGAGTCACTGTCCTGCAGCACCAAGGATAAAAATCCACCTTGCCATTCTCTTTCTGCCTCCTTAAATATTCATGTCATCCCTTAACACCAGGGAGCAGAGTTTCACAGAAACACCAAATACTGTAGGATTTGCAGCAGAATCACAGGAAATGACACCTCTGATTGCCACGCGATTACCAATTGCCTGCCCTGCTTATGTAAAACTGTGCCAAAAAGTTGTGCATCCAAAAGGAATTGCAGATCAAAGAAAATGAGCTCTGCTAAAGATGCACATATAGGTGCTGTCTGGTGTGTTTTTCAGCCAGTTTTCAAGATGTCTTTAACATTCACTCGATGCTTACATAGAGGCTGGTTGCAGCATAGCCACTGCTGGAACCTCTAAAGTAATCAGTAAATACTCTAACTAACTGGCTATGTCATAAATTGACTGTAAGCACTAGTTCAACTACTTACCCAGACCAGTGATACTGTCAGGAAAAGGTAGCAACTAAGGCACAAAGTTTACTTCTTCACCCTAGGCAAGTAGGAGAGGACTTCCAAAGGTTAATGTAAAGGAAGGATAAAACACTGTTACAACAAACATTCAGCTTCCCTGCCCCCATCATTCCTTTCCATGTGTTGGACCTGATGTGACCTTACTGCTAATTGCTTGTTCTTTAACCCACAGAGTGTGACTTGTGCAAAGCAGTGATTAATTGTGATTTTTTAATAGAAAATAAGCAAGAATGGGAGAAAGAATATTGGAGAGTGCACAAAGAACCACAAAAGACACTGGCCCTACAGCCTGGCCTCTTAAGATGAGAAGGGGAGAGCTTCATTTAAAAAAGGTTAAGAGAAGCAGGGCTGAGAACCAAAAATCAGCGCTGGTACCAAAAATCATAAAGAATCTTCTGTTTCTCAAGCCTGAGAGTTACTGCCTTGTTTTTCTCTCCTGGATTGTCTGAGTCTCTGGGGAAAAAAAATCTTTTGTTTGTTATGAATGTTGCTAATCTGTATGTGCTTTAGGAATGAAAGGTAAGCAAAGTATGAGGCATAAATAAAACTGGGATGCTTGGTTGTGGGCAGAGACATACTTGTTTCTTTTCCCTTCTGTGGTTCAAACATGCAGAATTTAAACTGTCTCTGCGCTTCACAAAGGAAAGAGGTACTAGAATTAATCTCTATATGTCTGTTTGTCTGTTTTTCTTAAATGAGCCTTTGGGATTTCTCTAGCTAAAGACAATTTAAAGAAGTGCATATTTACAGCTGTCTTCAGACCTCAGTCTTGCATACTCGGACAATGCCAGTGCCACTGCAGAGCTCCACTAAATCACATGGGAAAAGGGGCTCTTGTCACTGAATTCAATGAGGCTCCAAGCAGAAGGCAGCTCCACTGATTGGCAATCGGCTGCTAATTGAGCAGTTGCTTAGAAAAGGGGTAAATTTCAAGTTCATTCTCGTATCCCAGTTCTTGAAAAGAAAGAACATAAAAACCAAGAATACTTGTTTCAGGATTGTGAAGAACCAGGATAGCAAGTCTCAACAGACAGGAGTAAAACAGAGCATGAACATACATGCCTCTTCCTAGCAAGAAGAACCTACTTGGATTTCAGTGTGACCTTGTATTAGACTGATACAAAATCAGTTACTCTAGGCTGGCAAATTAATTCAGGAAGGGAAGTAAAAGATTACAAAACCCCTCACATTCCCTTCATGGAATTTTTAAGCCTGCACAGATTGTTTTCATTTTTGCAAAAATATATCACAAGACACAGAGTGGCATTAATGCAATATCAATCAAGACTGGCAATTTCAGGGCTATGGTTTTAGGTTGAAAGCCATTCCTATATTTTCTTGTAATACTGTTCCCTTTTTTATCAGTTATCTGTCAAAGAATGAAGTATGCAGACTAAAAGCTTTTACACAGTCTTGCATATGACAAGTTGTAGCACAATGTTTGCAACTTTGATATGCAGCTTGAATTTTAAGTGGGAAAAATGTGGTCTAACACACACTTGGTGTACAGAGACATGCTTAAGTTCTTTATCCTTTCCTTCTTAATGAAATATTTCTGCTTTGAGTAAGGACAAGTTCAGCGCTGGAATACTTCCTCCCATCCCCTTGTTCATGTATGTACAGATTTAATAGTTCGGGGCTAATTAGCCTGAGCTAAAAGTTATTATCCCAGAAGAAGTGTGTTTGACAATTGCTATGAAGCTTCATTTGAAAATGAGCCCTTTGCTTGATATAAGAACAAGCTCTCTGTCATATTGGGAAATGATGGGACCAAGTAGGTGGTGTCATATGGACAAGTTACTTGTGAGGTGAGCCAGAATATTAGCCAGCTGGTCACAGGCACAATCCCACTCCAGTTAGTCTGAGCTAGCTGAAGTTACCTTTTTCCACAGCTATAATACTAAACTGCCATTGAGGTTTGCTATCCTGGAAGGCAGAATGGAAACCAGCAATGATGAGCAATGCTGGGCTGTAACTGGCCAAAACAACCACCCATGAAAACAAACTTCAAAACAATCAAGTATATTTGAAAAAAAGATCCTCTATCTACAAGTTTGAAGTCTTTGCATTATTCATTAGATAAGAGTAGATTAGATTGAAAGTTCTCCTGCCCATTGTTGCAGAATGTTTTATGGTCAGAGACCTGTGCAAATCGTTTGTCCTAGAGAGGTAAGTTTCTTCATACCTGCCATAAGCTGAAAGTAGGCAGTCATCCTAGAACAAACAAGAGCTCAAAAGGTATCTGTCCCTTGCCCCTTGTGTAGGACAAAAGAAGGATGTGGTGTTGACTACTGCATCTCTGACACCTTCTCAAGCCATTTGTGGGAATCTGAGTGATATGATTACTATTGAAAAAGCAAATGGGAGGTACTCAATCAAAGTTAAAATGTCAGCAATTTTACCACCATGTTCTTAATGACAGTATAGTGAGCACATACTGTTGATTTTCCAGTGTTGCATTCATGTCATTTTTCCCAAAGGCAGTGCAGTCAGTTAAGTGACTGAATTTGTGCCCTTCTGATAAAGGTCTGCTTCGCATTTCTGCATAAAAACTCTTCAAATAAAAGATTCTGCACAGAAGAAATAAGCCTTTGAAAATATGCTTAATGTTTTCTAATCTCACCTTGATAAAAGCTGTAAACCATGAACTGAGCCTGAGACAGAAAAAGTTACATTTAAACAAATTATTAAGGTTTGAAGAAGCTATAAGAGGTTCAAAACAGGAAATTACATGAGTGTCAGGCAAACATAATTACAGGCATCTCTGTCTGCTCTACCCATGACTGTAACTGGGAGCTTGTGAGTGTCAATTGCTCAAAGAACCTTACGGATCTTGAAAATATGGTATAAGGAAGTTTGCTGCCTTCTAAGAAGGAGGACAGATTTACTCCATCTTGTGAAGATGATTTGTTCACATTATATGGTAAAATTATACCAAAAAACTTCTTACACATTTCTGTGACATTCCTCCACTGGCATAGAAAAGCTAAGAAAAAAAAAGTAAATTTCAGCTCTGCTGTATTTATGTGCTGTACGTGGCGTTTATCTTTCCATTTTGCAGAAGTACAAAAATTCTTTTGGGTATTGAAATAGTGCTATAGTCAGTTCACTCATCCACAAAGTGCTTTTCCACGTGGAGCTGTGGGAACACTAGGGCTTATCTGGAGCTAAATAAAATCTGCATGGGCAGAAACTACCGCTGGCATACAAAGATCTGACAGACTGTACAGATTACATTTCATATACACATTGCCATTCTATGATATGATATTGCCCACGACATAAATGCCGCAGACTGACCTGAGGATTACAGCCTAAACAACAAAAAGGTTAATTGAACTTTCTTGTTCAAACTTGCTAACTCCAGCTGTGAAAATATAGAAGACAAACAACAAAAAAAAAAACCACCCTACCTAAAATAACCCATCAAGTTCTAAATAGGCCAGGGAAAAAAAGAAATGAACCTGGCTACAGACCAAAATGATGGACGGAATAAATTCTGAAATTCTGACCTACTCAGAGAAATATCCTGATGTAAACTCCCTAATATTTTGAACTCAAGAACTGTTCATTTTAATTCTAAGCTTGGTACTGATGAGAACTGCCCAGGTGACAAGATAGTAAATAAGATTTGGGCTAAAATTGGAAAGTTACACCAAAGCATGAAATCAAATAACTAATAGGGAGACAATGCAGCATATGCAAGGCTGGAGTAATGCTTTTATGGAGATAAATAGTGTATAATAAACTCAAAAGCTACACTAAACAGTTATTACTCTGTATTATTTAAATTATACGTGCAGACTTGATTTAAGCAGTTGTGTCAATAAGTATGTGCTTGACTGTAAGGGAACTGCTTGCTTCTACTTTCAAAGTCTGACCTATCTCATCTACATCTTTGACTAAAAAATTCTGAAGTATACAATACTCAACAAGGAGATCAAACTGACCAGGTTTTTATTACTATTTAAATGTAACAAGCTATTTAAATGTATGTACTGTTTAAATATAACAAGCAATGCAAATAGCAAATGGCAAAAATGTTGATCTGTTCTGCAAATAAAGAGTTGCTTGGAAGGCTACTGTGTCTTATGAATACTTTTTGAAGGCATAGGCTGGACTGCAAACTTTTGTTTGTTCCAGAGTTCTCTCTTTGTGCAGTGTTGGTGCTCAGTTGCATTTATGCCGTAAGCCCAAAGATGGAGTGAGAGAGTCTTTAATAACACTTTAATAACTGAGTAGGAAAACTAACTCCAATGAAGTAACCCCTGAGTAGGTTTCAGTTAATAACGGATTGTGTACCTCAGCAGCTAAATTAAATTTATTTCTAAATTAAACAAAAATAAAAATAGTCTATCTGGGAGGTGTCACACTTAACACAGCCCACAGAACTAAATGAAGAGGAAAAGATTTCTGTCAGCTGGCTCCTATAAAAGAAACAAAGGTGACATCCAAGTCCCCAGGGTTGCTTCCTCACCCATCGTTCATGTGCACAGCATGTCTGCAAGTGAAGGGTGGACAGCAGCAGCTACTACAGCTGGAACCACAGCACATTCTGGCAAATAAAAAACCAAAACACAACCATTTTCCTGCTCTGCTCAGACCTATCTTTAAACTCTGGGACAGCCAATCTTACTCAGACTGAAACAAGGAGAGCACGCAGGAGCTCACCAAGCAGAGCCACTTCAGAAATCTCTATCACCAAACCCAGCAATGTTTCCCGTTCCCAACACCTGGTTTAACTAGTTGAGGTGAAACATCTCTTTACCTTCCAGGGGCATCTCCCTTTTCATCAAACCAAACTTCTTCTCCAGAAACACCGATGAATGAGGATTTGAGGAGGAACTCCAAGAGCTTGCTGCCATCAATTGGCTTCATAGCATCACACAGCCCAACATGTCCAGGGCAAAGGGAATGATGCATATTTTGTAGCCCGTGAGCCATAGCATATATAGCATTGATGACAAATCCCATTTTACTGTCCTGCACATAGTTTTCTTCTAGGCTCTCATTGCCTACAATAGTAAGAAAAAAGTGTTGTTATAAGCAGAGATAAGATAACATGAAAATATGAAAAAGCAATGAAATGAGTTTTTCTTATTTCTCTTATAAAGCTTCAGAAGCATAAACAATGTGCCAGCTAAGGATTTTAATTAAATAAATGGGAAAAAAAAAAACCAGTCTTTCTTTTTCACCCAGAAATCTTTAATTCATTGAAAGAGAAATGCCCCATGAGAAAGCACCAGCAAATTGTCAACTTTAATTTGTTCTTTTTGATTTTTTCCTTGTCATTCCGCAGTGCTCTTTCTGCTAAGAAAGGTTAAACAGCCCAGCATCAGAATGCTACATTTCAGCTAGAACAACTTTTTAAAACAATTTGCTTATAAATTTGACTTTTTGTCCCATATGAAGACTTTCATTTTTTTCAAATCTCATGCTTTGGAGGGCCAAAAGAACCACGTCCCTTTCTGTGTTAATAAGCAAACAAACTAAATCAGCATCACTTCTCAGGTTATCAGAAATAGTCACTTTAGGTAGAAGTAGTAACAGACATGCCAGTTTGGGATTGCTACAGAAAGTAAAATGAAGTTTGTAAGGCTGAAACATTTTTTATGTAACTGCAGCATGAGCAGACACTGAAGTCTCTGTTGATCAGAAATGATGTGACAGTGAAGGTTTTCCCCAGACATGGTTTTTAGCTCTGATGGGCTGATGTGCAGGCACTGCCCGAGGGTGCCATTTGTGACTGCATTTCACATCAGACCCCGCTGGGTCCTGGGCCCTTCCCGCGTTTCCGATGTGAGCTGCTGAATGCTGTCAGTGCTAGCCCCGAGTCACAGCAGACCTGTGCTGCAAGGGTCCTGAGGGAGCTGGAAGTAAGAACATGTTTCCTTCCCCCTGAGTCATTCTATCACAATATGCTCCAAACTGCAAGATGCTTTTATCTGTAGACCTCCCACGTTATTCAGTGTTTAACAGGCATTTGCAATCCAGTTTCTGTTACTTTGTCTAAGTAACACCTTGTCTACACTAGGAAAGTAGGATGTGTGAGAGACTAGGCGTTAGCTGACCCTCTTCAAATTCAGGTTGGAGAAGATAGTTGTCATTTTAATATGAAGAAAAGGGGAAAATCTTCAAGTTCACTGAAACTTTCAAGTTTAAAAAGTAGTTCCTTCCCCTAATGTAGATACAATATATCTTTCAAATCAAATCAGTAAGTCCCTTCTTACATTTATGCTTGGAAAAGGCTCTGATTTGGTAAGTCTTCTTGGCTAGTTTGCCCTGTATCAGCTGGGGATTCATTATGATAGCAAAGGTCCCAAAGGCAGGGATTTCTAGCTTGCTTTCTCCAGGTGTCTCTCACACAGAACAGTGACTGCAAGTGGGCAAGAAAATCTTGCTTCAGTGACCATTTTCCAGATGAGCTGAACAGTGCAAACAGCTGTAGCGCTGAATTAGAAATCCTTGTGAAAACAGCATAATCTGACAGAATGGGCTCATGTGCTCCTCTCTGTGCCATGCATTCATCACCAGCACCACCAAGCAAGGAGAGGCTGGAGAAATGTTCCCTAGAGGCAACATATCTGCCACCTTCTTTGCAGGAAAAGGTTCATCACTCCCATTCAAATTGCGTGAAACCAGTACTATTCAGATCCATGTTCAGAAACACAGCAAGAATAGAGACCTTATACGTAAGATGACAGAATATTTATACAATAGGAAGCAGATGCCAGTGCATTTACCTTCACTTAAGTACTGCATATAGTATATATGGCATAGTCTAGATGTTGCCTGAATATGTTAATGTGTTATCTGAATATACAATCTCTAGGTGTGTTTTATCTGCTGGTTAGCCCCCTTAGGATTGATACACTGCAAATTTATCACTGATTCTGCTTTGTTGCAGATAGAAAATGAATATGCTACCCATCCCTATCTGAAAAACAGATGGAAAGTCCCTGTTCTTAGTACGCCCGTCCCCTCTTGTGAAGCTTCTAGGCAGCAAGCTGTAGAAGAGATAACATGAGTGATAATGCACAGTACTCACTGCTAACTGTTTTCTACCTGAACGTTTATCTCAGATACTTCCTTGATTTCTCAGTTAATAAAAATAATAAAAATTAAAAAGAGGATGTGACGCTTGCAGGAGATGATGATCGCTTCCACATGTGTTTCCTGAGGCAAGCATTCATGTGGCTGCTTGAGGTAGAAAACTACATGTAACAGAACTTGCCAGCATTTGAAAAGAGGCCATTTCCCTCAAGCATGTATTAACTCAGCAAAGCATGCATTTGGTTTCTCATATTTCAATACAATATGCATACCTCAAAAAAAAATAATAAAAAAAAAAATTATGGTGGGAGAACTCGCTTTTGACTAATTAGGAGTGAACATTAGGAGTTTACATTAAGGCTCCATGCATATAGTCCCACTGCAGAGGTGACTGCCTAAGGTCACCTGTAAAAAATTGTACTGCGGTGGAAAACAACATGTGAAGTATATGGTAATGAATTGTCTACAGATCAGTAATATAAACATCTCTGTATGCAAATAAGATATTTTCCAGTAAATCCAGTTTGAGAAGTCATGCTTTATCTAAACTTAACTTCCTGCAGTCAGAATCGCTTTTATCTTATTTTCATCATTAGGAATTATATTATTAGCAATAATTATAGAAATTATTGATATACTTCTGTATTTCAGCTTGTAAAAATTTACTTAGGACAATCAGTAAGAAATGTGTGTATATTTTAAAACAAATGAAATCATGTAATTGTGTTCATCCAGAGACAAAACAGAGGCAATTAATGTTCAATTAAGTTTTTATATGACGGCACTTCAATAGCTGCAAGAACTATATTATGTTTGCTGTGAGGCTTCTGTGTAAAGTTATGCTTATCCTCAGTAGGTCTTTGAAACATAGAAAAGGGCAAAGCAGAACTCTGGACTGTGAAACTTTTATTTTTCCTTCCTCTTTCATCCTTTGGAAAAATTACCATTGATCTACAAAGACTAATTTGAACACTAGGGTTTATTAACATTAAAAATAGAAAAGTATTTTGTTAGGTTTTGGTTGGTTTTTTTTTTTAAAGGACCTTCGCTTCCACTAAGAGAAGGAAAATTTTGAGTCATGTGAGTACTGGATTAATTGAAGTCACTCAAATTAGGCTGTCACTTTTTTGAATGACCTTGAAAAATTCGGGTGTCCTAAATTTCATACTTACTTATTTTTGTATTGGACACCATACAAATCTTCCTCCAATAATTTCATTTTAACAGTTACTCAATAGTCTCATTTTTTTCTTATCTTAGTTTTGGTTTTAGTCTTTGTTTTAGTAGTGTATGTGTGTATATACACCCTCCTTTTTCAGGTTTAAGATTGGCTGACAGAAACAAACAAACCAGACTAACCAAACAAAACCCCACAAAACCAAATACCATGCCATGGCTGCATACAACTGAAAAATGTTCCCAATGCTGCTAAGAGTAATACCTAAGCAGTGGGGGAAGGAAGAGAGACCAAAATTTCATGAAACTCACTATGAGTCTTTCCTTTTACCATATTGTACCTCACATCTAATATCAGCTTCAGCTAGGTCCTTTGTAGGACCTGAATGTAAAGGAACCATGAATTTAGTCTGGTGCCCTTGTTGTGGGATCACTGCGGAACTAACAGGGTTCTCAAGAGCATACCGGGTATTTGTGCAAATCCTACTCGACAAACTGAAGAAAAATTATACTATGAGAATTATGGCTAGAAAGTATTTAACTTGCATGTATTAGTCTATGTTAATATTCAGTAGGAAATTAAGCACAAAAGATTATTCATTTGCGGTTCTCAGAATGACTAGGGTAGGAATGAATTTGGGATGGAAAGAAATGTAAAAACATTTTGATTGGGGGCTCTGATCAAAACCTAGCCAGTTGGTAAATTTTGAACAAACACACATTTGATGAAGAACACAGTCTGTTCACAGACGACTCCTGATTAGAATAAAAGGCAAAATCTGTTTAATAAAATTGTTACAAATGATAATGTTTCATCTGGAATAGGCAGATTTATGGTTTATTACTAACTGCTATCTGCTGAATATTCAAGCTCACGTCCAGTTAGCAAGTATTATGAGAGCTATCATCTTTTCTGGTGGCACTTACAGAGGTTTGAAAATCTTAGAAATTGTATACACTGCAGTAGCCAGGTCAATTTCTAGTCGGGCTTTGGCCCTTGTAGTTTTCTCCCTGCATAACCTCATGACATCTTTGTAGTCCTCCTGAGTTGCTTCCCCCTTCCTCAAAAGGTCATACATTTTCCTTTTTTTTCTGAGTTTCAGCCAAAGCTGGTCTTCCCTCATTGCTTGTCTTTTGGCACACTGTCAGTAATGGCTAATCCTCTGAATAACCATGCCAAACTAATATTCTATGAGCTAATTTTTGAAAGGGGCTTCATTTGTTTGAACACTTTTGCAATTATTGGTTCAAATATTTTACAAATATTGCCAGTTCATTCCCTGTTACATTCTATTTATAACATCTCTTACGTTATCTAACAACAAAGATAATAAAATTATTTAACAATTTTCACTTTAAGGCACTGCAAAATGAATAACAGGTTATAAAGTAATTAGTATAACAATGTGTTCAAAACCTGTGCACTGTCTTTTTCACTTCATGTCACCTTCCTAATAGCAAGTGTGTTCTGTTCATTAATATTGTATAGCTGAATAAAATCCTCACATGTTGATGGTATAAAGAGGACTTGTCTACACTGCTGCACTCATTACCATAGAATCAGAATCACAGAATGGGTTGCATTTGAAAGGACCTTAAAGACCATCTGGTTCCAACCCCCCTGCCAGAGGGACATCTTCCACTAGACCAGGCTGCTCAAAGCCCCATCCAACCTGTCCAAAGGTAAGTCACAGGCAGCAAGTCAGATGAGTAAAAGTTTTCTGTATGGAAACATCCAAACACCCATCTTTTTCATCCCACAATCAACTGTAGAGCTACAAGAATTTCTGAAGTTCTGTTTTCAGAAGTAAGTGGCTGTTTTCCAGGCAATTCCAGATATAGCTGACTGTCTATGAGGGAAAGACAAGGAAATGCTACCTGGTCACCAGAACAAGCAAGGCTGCAGGCTTCACTTGTGGACTGTCTCAGTGGCCTTGCTGTCTCTATGTGCAAGCTATTGTGACCACAAACCATTTGTGAGAAAATGACTTGTGTGCATGTGTGCTTTACCAAGCTAAAGGAGGGTCACAGAAAAAGAGGCTTTGTTTAAATCTCAATTAAAAAATTACTTGTAATTCTCGTGAGACAGAATGATAGGCTGAAAAATTTGTCACAGACCATAATAAATGCTTCATTCAACATTCAACAAATAATCACATTGTGGTAAATTATTGTTTCTTGTATGTCTTCTACACCCTGGAAACCAGTTATTACACTGTATTCCAACAAAAGAGGACCATGTGGGGAATGGTTACCCCTTCACTTCCTACTTTGATGTCTGATCTTTGCAGCAGGGAGGCAAGTTCAAGAGGCAGCTGAATACAGTGGAAGAGAGGAGAGAGAGCATACACAGGGGGAATGTAGAAGAGCTATCAAAAAAGACATAAGATAAACCAGGTAACTCAGTTCCCATTGTATGTGAACTATCTTGACTGGATGAAGCTCCACTACTTCTCAGGTAAGGGTGAAGAGGGATGTATCATTTAAGAAAAAGCATCTTTCCTTAACTGTCTCTTGAACATCATGTCACCCTATAGGAAATAACACAGAACTTTCTGTAGACTTGCAAGTTGCTCTGCCCTTTGGCAAGAAGAGAGGAAACAGAGCTTTCATTGGGACAACTAAAAGGAAGGAATACTTTAAAATATGCAGGTTCTTCACCAAATTCAGAACATGGTGATAAACATTTGGCATCTTACAGTACTCATGAAGCAATAAATGGAGTTCACGGGGTTACAGATTTCATTTTCAGAATGTCATTAAACCAGAAAGGTTTGCTTCCATTCTTCGAATCATTTTTATTTCCCCAAGCAGAGAGATTCAATTCATGCAATTACATTTATTTTTCCCCGAAAAGCTAGGATACAGTTACAGTTGCCTATTGAGATACACTGCTATTTTCTTTCTGAGCATGGGGAAATAGATGGGTCTCTCAGATACTACTGCTTTGTTACACCTGGAGAAAGTTGTCTTTTAACTGGGTTAGTGTACTTCTATTCTTGTATTAAACTACAGAGAGAAGTGAAAGCCATTAAAAGATGAGTATTCAGCAGAAGTTCCTCAAATATTTGGACTAGAATTCTCTAAGGCATTAACAGGATGCTGATTGCAGCAATATTTATATGCAGTGGGTTATTTATTTTCACTAGCAATGTTAGTCAAATAACTAATGAACCTTCTCCTCCTGAAATAAAGTTGATATTAAACTTACAAGGGGTTTGGGGGGGGTGGGTGGGGGGGGTGTTACTTACTTTTACCAACATATTTCACAGGTGTCAACTCAATGGCTAAGGGGAACCAAAGCATTAATTCAGCTGTCAAGGCACATGTTCTCCTTCATTTCAGAAGTCTAACACTTAAACTTTAGAAGATTACTCTCCCTTTTAGACGTACTATACATGAACAGTATCTTCAGTTTACTTGTCTGTTTTTGTAAGGATGCCATATTACTCTTCAGTGTTTGAAAAGAAGTGTCTTCCTTTTGCCTCTCCTGGTGTGTCAGAAGCAGTGGGGAAAGACTTTAATTAAATTTACTTTCTTGGTTCTCCATATCATGTTATGTAAGCACATTAGGGTTTTAAGAGCTTAGTGTCAAAGACTCCGGAATGAGGCTGGCATACACAAACACAACAGTGCCACAGCAAAGCAGAAATATTATGAGGAGAAATGACTGTACAAGCTGCTGACTCACACATTAATCAGATGCAGGGGGACTCTCAGTCGCTAGGCATTGGGCAGGAGAAAGGGGCCTAAGCAGCTCTATGCCAAGTCTGAACATGCAGATCCAGCCCATTGAGAGCAAAACAAAAGTAAACTGATCTCTAACTGCTCCTGTTATTTCCCACTCTTTGCTTAGCAGACACAAGTCTGAAGCTCACTTCCCCTCCCTACCCTTTCTTCTTCTCTCCATGGACATTCAGACTCTCACACAACTATAGAACTCCAAGAAAAGCAGATTTAATATGTAAACATCAAGTGGCAATGCACATAACTCATGCTCACACTGTGGGAGATGACAAAGCTGTGTTTGAATGTGCCTGTGCCCAAGGGAGCAGAAACAGCTTTCGGTTTACATCTCCTTTCTAGTGAACCAAAGGAGCTAAGCAGGAGATAAGACTGTCATTTCCCAAAGGCTGGCTGCAGCATCAAGGGAATGCAAAGACTGGGTCTCCCTGATCTCTGTAGGTGGCAGTGCTGGGGTGAGCTGTCAGAGCATGTCTGGGTGAGACACTACATATTCACAAACACTCCTAGCTGATGTGCAATGCTGCAGCCTCTCTCTACCTTTGGAAGAGGCTAGAGCAAAACTGAAGGCCTTTGCATCAGCTGGCAGTGTGGCTTTGCAAGCACTGCATCACTGGAAGGGGAGGCAGGTGACAGCAAAACAGGTTTATGGTGGAGAAAAAGTTCATTCTCCCCTTTTCCATAAATTCTGCATTGTCTGATCTCTCTTGCGCTGGCTAGCAGTAAAACAAAGGACTCAAAGGGAAATACAATGCAGCACCTAAGGGCCATGCTAACAACACAGTTGGCCGCTGCCCCAGGCTGTCTCATCCTTCACTAGGCTACCCTTGGCAAGACATAGTTCTGTATCAACACAGGTTTGCAATCTACACAGAATGTCCCCTTGTATTTATAATTATTATCTGTGAGAGCTGAAAGAAACCAATCAGAGTCAAAAAGTTACAAGAATATGTGTCCACAAAAAGTATTTATAGCGACAGGAAAAAGAGTGCAAAACTGAATAATGAGCAGAGAACTTCCTCTACAAATTAATATATATAAGCTCATGCAGGTCTGGAGAGACCCACTTAGAGCAGATGGCTTGACAGAAGCTTACCAGCCTAATAGAGCTTCTGCATGGGAGGACACTATGGCCTGAAGCCCCTGTGTTTCTTCCCACTAGACTAAAATTCTTCATAAGGAATTTTACTTAAGAAAAGCGAAGGGTTTATGGTCCTATGAGGATGATTTGCTGAGATTCTTTCTCCTCTGAACAAGCTGCAAGCTGGCATTTGGAACCTTTTCTGTACATATCCACTGCTATAAGCTGTGAAAAGCTTGGCAGGAAATTTTAACATTGCTTCTCTTTGTTGCTAGTTTTTAGTGGAATGATCATGATGTAATAGCTCTGCAGTGAAGACTGTGTTTAATAAAATAGAAACTGAAAGATATACAGAGTATACCTCAATACAGTGTAAAAAAACCAGTCTTCAAATCAAAAAGATCTATACCTGTGATATTTGTATGTGTTGTTGCAGTGAGACCAGCTTGAGAAATACAATTCACAGAATGTCCAACAGTGGAGCAACAGAACCAAAAATTGACAAGAAGGTTAAGTTTTAAGGTTATTGATTACTTCATTTTGGCTATTATCTTAATTTCTGTTCTTTGGAATTAATAGACTGGAAAACAATAGAGAAAAATAACTGTCCCTGTTTGAGACAAATCAATTTCTGTACCTTGGACTCTCAGGGAAACACAGTTCAGTATCAGTTCAAACGGTCTGAAAAGAAACATGACTTTGCATGTATTTGTGCCATCCCTTTCATGGCTGAATACATGTGCTAAACTGGGACTGTAGTTACAACTGCCATAATGCACATAAAATTATGAACATTCATTATTATGCACATTCTAATGAAGATGTTTGGAATTATTTCCATAGTGAAGTAAGTATGTTGTAAAGATATTTAAGCTATTTTATGATCGTAGCTTAATATGATAATATCTGGCCCTTCTAGCTTCTGGAAATTCATCCCCAAATAAAATGCTGCGATCACCTACTTGAAGAACTTACCAGGAATCTGGCATGGAATGACAGCAGCTTCTTAGTACCTTCTTAGGTAGTATCCAAGGCTTTAAACTAGAAATCAATAAAATTCTGCATGTGATTCTGGACTTGGGGGACCCATCATGTTGGAAGCAGTTTACGCTTTTAAAAAATCTACTCTAATTCAGATAGGACATAACATTCAATGACGTGTTCATTGTAGAAAAAGGCAACATAAAGGATAATCTGAAGTGATTCCAGTGACTTTCTGAGAGACAGTGGGTAATTATTATGAGAGCTTATTATGACTAATTTGTTTTCCTTAAAAGTTGGACTGTGTACAAACCGCCTGCAAAATGACCACAACATGTTCTATTATTTATTTGAAATTAGTATTTAACTTCTGCAGGAAGACATTATTTCTCTGCTCCTATTTTAATTAGAAATGAATATTTCATCTTATAAACAAGAATAAAATATGCCAGCTGATTTTTTTTGTTGTTGTTGTTCCTTGATTGAATGGCTTGCACGTGTAATCAGCAGACACTGATTTCAAATCCCAATATAGCATTTGAAATCTATCTCACTGTTTCATTACCTGACTAAAATTTACTGCTGACAAAAGCATTTGAATGGTCAAGTTCAACCTTTGCATTGAAAGGACATAGGCAATAGCACAGTTATTCTAATGGAAAATTCACAAACCAGGGGAATGGAAAGGAGGGCTTTTGCCCTGCCTGATCCTGGGCAGAGGTCATACTCTCATCTGGCATCACAAACCCCCAGTCCCAATTTATTCTTTGACTTCGATTCTTTCTTTTCTGACTTTATTTTCTCTTCTTTTCTTCTGTCCCCTTTCCTGGGAATATGACAAGAGGGAATTTAATTTGTTACACTTACTGTGTATTCTATAGCTCCTTCTGTCACTCTCAGTCCAACAATAAACCTTCTCTGAACCTCTTTCTCAGACTCTGTAAGGTCCCATAAGTGCCCATGCTCTCAAAGCCCCAGGCACCTTATAATACCTTATTATCACAGAGACCTTGGATCTGCCTGATTCTCTTGCTTTCTTTACAGACTTCCTCCAGTGCCATCCTGAATCTTGACCCAGTCTCTCCCAGGACAAAATTCCACAGACATCATTTAATACATGACCTTAACTCCTGTGGAGAAACAATTAAAGAGAAAGAAAACCCAACCTTCAGTCTTCCCCTCTCCCTCAAGTAGCTATACAACCTTGCTGCCTTATTCGCACACTCCATTAAAGACATATTTAGAACTCCTATTCTTGACAGAGCTGTTATTTGGAACAAGTCTAGCGGATAATGAGTTTTGCTACTCTTACGTGAGATGGGAATGAACATCCTTGCAATCTAATTTATTTACAAATGTAAAGAAATATTCACAGATTTTAGTGTTACTTGGCTAGCTTTAATCATGCTTTCACTCCTAAAAAAAACCCAAACAAACAAAAAGTTGAGTCAGATCCCCTTACAGAGATCCTGTTATAACACACAACGAAAAAATGAAAACCACAGGAAATAGGAGTGATTATATTCCAAGCGTCATGCTTTTCATATGAAGCCCAAGACTTTATCTGAAAGAGACAGAACTCAGTAATTGTGCTGCAGCTTTCAGAACATTAACCACCTTAGATACTTAAATTAGGAACCTGAATACATATTCAGGCACCTAATTAACGGACTTGATTAATACCTGAACTAGCTGCTGTTGGCTTCTATGGGAATTATATGAGAACAGTACCCTCAAAAAATCAGGCCAATTTATCTAGGTCTCAGAGCATGCACTTCAGGAGCCTAATTTTGGATATTATCATCAGAAAATGCTGGTTCAGAGTTGAAAAAAAGACCACCAACCTTCACGTTAACTATATCATTACCTCTGAATGGGGCAAAGAAATTAGTAGAAATCTAGTCTCGATATATGTTAAAAATTCAGCACCAGGACAGCACCCAAAACTATTAGTCAGGGTCTTCAGATAAGAGTGAAAAAATATGATGAAAATAATAACTTACACATATTCATTAAACCATGCTCTCTGGAGATCTGTGTTCCTATCTACCATAAAGACAGCAAATGGGAGAAATCACATACAGTCTTTTCTGGCCATTGATTTAGACCTGTAAACATCTAAGTACTAATTCATGGTTGTCAGTATATGGACATGAGATCCTGAGAGCTTCGAAGTTGTGAGTCAGGATCTCATGTTAACAACAGACCAAGTGCCCCCCTCATGGTAGGATACTAGTCCATGGCTGGCTGGCACAAGCTAGCTGGCCTAACTGGTCTTTTCCTATTCCAGTAGTTCTGTACAAGTCTGAGGAATAGCCAGGAAAGATATCTAATATTTATCATGCTTTAAAACACTATTGATTAAAGATGGGTTTCAGAATTCTTGCATGACAGTGTACCACCCACCAGCCAGTACTATTGGCTTTCTTTTTCTTTTATTATTATTCTAGAAGAACAAACCATTTCTTCCACACCTCTATTTTCAATGTTAAAGTGGTATTAAAAGTACCAGCATTAGCTGCCCAAGCATAAAGCAATATGAAAACCAATGTGTCTCACCTCTGCAGAAGTATAGCTCCCTCCAAATTAATCCTTTGCCAAGTTTACTGTTGGTTTTGCATTGTGGGTTTTTTTTTGTTTGGTTTGATTTGTTTGAATAGACCATATCCTCATGTAAGGAACCTTCTGTCTGAAGGCTAGTTTCCTGGAACCACATGTCTGCATGCTGATAGCATGGATTTCGCACATGCAATGGGAGTACTTGCTGCACATCCAGACTACACAGCAGCCCTGCAGCCACGTAATTGCTCTCAGGGACTCCCCTTGCTTCCCACAATCTAAAGCAGCTGCTGAAGGTGCTCTGGTAAAGTGGCTTCTGTCACCCTAAGTAGTGCGTATTTGAACCCTGTTATAATTTAGCTGAGCACACTCACAAATTTGGGTTAAATTAAGCGTAGTTTTGAAATTATTGTTAGGAGGATCCAAATGTTTGCTTGTAACCATTGCAATATGCAACACATTAATTGCAAATATACAGATCACAATCTACTTTATGTTCCCCTTAACTGGACATACGCCTAGGGCTGTGTTCAAGTACATTATCACAGAAAAGATTCATTTTAAAGCTAAGCTAAGATTAGAAGCTTCTGAATGATGAATGCATGAGGACAATGAATCTCTGATTAGCAGTGAAGTAGAGCTAAGCGAATCAGAAGATAAAATAAGTGGCCCTAATCTTTATTCATACATTAAATTCAATAGAAAAAAACAGAAGCAGTATGCTTTTGAATGTGAAAGAATTTTCAAGGTATTCATTTTAGTATAGCTCCTTTTTTCCTAGGTATAGCTAAATGTGACAATGCAGGAAAAAAGGGCTATTAGCACAGCCAAACCCAAATTATTCAAGTACTTGAGAGCACTTGAGATCTCACAAGAAAATGGGACCCTGTCATGTGAATTTTTAGACAAAATAAACCCGGAAAAACAGGCAGAGTGAACTGGTCTTTGCAGAAAGTAGACAGCACACTGCATAGCATGATGTGTAGAGTGCTTTGATGAGAACAGCCCTGATTTTCCATTGTTATATAGCTGAGCCTGAATGCAAAGCTAAATTAAAGGTTCAAACTTACAGGTTCCTCCAAAGCTGTTTTCTATTATATGAATCTGCAAAACCTGAGCTGAAGGAAATCTTTGGAAATTGACTTGCCTCACATCTTGCTGTGCTGCAGTGGCCCTCTCTGGCTCAGCCAGCATCCTGGCCTACCTGCAATAGTTCCTTTCACTATTTTTAACTAGTCCCCTCCACACCAGTAGACTCCTGTGCTCCCCCAGACCTCCCAGTATGAGTGGGAAAAAAAATTTATTCTGGTGGTGCTACTCTTTGGAGCACACATCTTTCACCAGGTTGTTCTCCCTGAGCGTACCAATACAGCTTATTCTGAGTAGGACAGTTTGTGGTTTGTACGGTTCAAGTTTTACTACTCATTCTCACCATTTATTATTCTGCACCGCTGCTTGCCCAAGACCTATTAAGAACCCCCAAATTTATTTTAAGACCTCTTATTGCCTATTTTTCAAAACATATCCTTGTGCACAAAGGATATCTCTAGGCTGCAGCTAGACCTGTGTGAGTGAAAGAACCATCTTGTGGGTTTGTGCCTACATGTTAGCCTCTACTGTACCTCCTTTGTACCTGTATTTATGCGATAATGCTGCCATAAGACTGGAAGCTGTGTTTTAAATCTTCCAACTACAGGTAGATAAGGAAAGAGAAGATAGGACCTAACAAAAGACCAGGAAGTGCTGACAGAAGGCAGTTGGCCTTGTTTGCAGGTCAGTTACCTGTTATTTCATCTGGTTTACTTACTGACCTGGTTAAATGCTTATGTATAGGTTAATTGTTCTGATGTGTGACCTGCACAAGCAGTTGATTTCTAGGAATAAGTCAATTAATTTAATTGTGTGCTTTCATCCTCATCATGCTCCTGATACAAGTTCAAAGCACCTGGGCTTTCCGAGCAGTCAGGAGTGCCCAGTTGCTCTCCAGGCACCAGAGACAGGAGCTCCAGGGAGGCACAAGGGAGCACGATTCACGTGTCCTGTTCCCTTGCAGCACCATCAGTTTACTAACGTAATGGAGAAGACTGAAAGTTTCAAGCCTACCTAAGAAATTATTTAATCCCAGAAGTGGAAACTTTGATTGTTAAAAGACACAATGGAAAATGTAGGTGTAAATACTAGATTCAGAAATCTTTTGTCATATCCTGCTGTAACATATATGTGTTCTGCAAACTGTCTTTTGTGCTATTTACAAAGGTGTGTATGTATATCGCTTCTTTCTTTCATTTCATGATGATCTCATTTTTACATGGATCCTAAAAGGAGAAAAATATTTATTGTTATTGTATTTTGATAGACAGCTTGGTTTAGAAGTATCTCTGGGAACATAAAATTTTAGATAAGTGTAGCTGCTCTCTTTCAAACACAGAAATACAAACCTAGAAGCAAATGAACAAAAATCTGGCCATCTTCTCTGAATAATTCATATAATTTATCACAGATAAACACGTTATTAATCTTCCTCTTCTTTAAGCCTTAAAAGCTGTCTGTCACCTTGTCTGCAAAATAAAATGAGACTACAGCTCTCCTGTCTTACCTGCTGTAAAAAAGCCTTGATTAAAAAGTGTAGCAACTAGAGTTCTTTCAGACAAGTTGTCTCTAATAGGTTTCACTCTAAGTGCCCATGAAATTGAGATAATTTTTGATCACTACTGTGGGATGGCTCCTTAGGATCTCCTGCCTCATACTGAGAACAAAGACAGCGACACAGGACTCAGCTCCTCTACTGCAGGGAGCTAAGTATATATACAAAGTATATAATTCAAAGGGAGTTAGGGAGGGTAAGTTGCAGGATACGTAAGGTACAAGCTATTGACATGCTATGACATCTTGAAGAAGTTATAGCATGTCAATAGCTCGCTTCCTTCTTCAAAATCTTATGAATGTGTCTCCCTATATACTGCGCAAGTGATTTGCCAACAGTGACTGATCTAACCAAGTGTGCACTCAGGCTATTGTCTTATTTTGACCTATTGCAGCAAAAATAGCTCCTACCGTAGGTGTGTTTACTGATGCAAAGTCTCATGGGATAGGTGGCCCAAGGGGAGCCTTGCAGATGTTGAGATTAAAGTAATGTTCTTAGAAAAACACCTATGAGCAGTTATGATACTGCAGAATGAGCCCTAATAATGTCTGCTGGATGTAATTTCTCCAACTTGTGCATAACCTGAAACACTCTGATAACCACTCAGATCAACTCTCACTAGAAATGCATTCACCCTTTCAACAAAGGGTAGGAAAAAAAACCAGGTCACATCCTGGAGTGCTTTGTTCACTGATGAGAAAACGGGGGACCCATGTTATCTGATACAAACCCATCAAAACTAAGACAGGTCTTGAGAAAAAAAAATCCTTGAGTAAGTGAAACTCTGAACTGTGTTACCGATGGACTGGATGTGGTCTGAAAGATGTATTATCCAAGTACAAAACTGTCTAAGGGAGAGAACAGGCCAGTCATCAGTCTTCTGTCTTCCTAATAAGTACAGTCAAGGAGAACTTCGCAGACAAATACAGGAAAACAAACATCATGAGAGGCATGAGTAGACACTCTGTAGATCTTCTTAAAAGGTATTATTATCCTAGGTCAGAAAAAAAAACCAACCTCACCAAGGATGTAAGGACTCTATCTATGTCTGGATGAGATAAAACCTGTTACTTTTTTATGAGTGGATGGCAATGGTGACAAACACTTAAGGATGCTTTTCAGAGAAAGTGTAACAAGAGGCAAATGGGTCAAGCTGGCTTCAGAAACATTTGTTGAAATGATTTGATTTAGTAGCTTGGGTATAATGTCCCATCGACATAACTGTACTACTCCTGTACTTGAACTGGCATTCTTGTAACACTGCACTGCTCTTTGTATGTGCTGCTGTGTGGGTCTCTGATACCTAAAACACCACTGCACCATGTTCATCTCTTTCAAATTATGACTATACCAAGCAAAGTGAATAATTCAAGGTCTTTACAGTGACAATACAATCTATATTCCCTGCAATTTTTTGTCTCAAGAAGTATGGCACATTATTCATACCAAAACATAAATAAATGCCTTTTCTGGAATGTTTAGTCTTCCTCACAAGCTCTTTTCTGCTACCATTACTATGTTCTACCCATAGCTTCACAAGCTGTGAAGATATATGCTGGAGATCCAGGATGTAATGAAAGCTTATGTATAAGCAAGTTTGCTGATGCAGAAAGAAGATGGGAAAAGATACAACTTCTTAGAACCAAATTTGACACAAGAATATGGTGGCCATACAGATCCTTGGCAGTAATGAAGACAAGCAACATCCTGAGTTGTATTAATAGCACAGCCAGTGACTGGGGCATGTAATTACCTCCCTACTATCACCTCCATTTACTTTGCACTCATCAGGCTGCATCTGGACTATTGCAGTTCACAGTTTGTGAACCCCAGTACAGAAAGACACTAATAACCTAGAGCATATTCAGCAGAGGGCCATCAAAATGATGCAGAGCTGTAGTCCTTGCCCTTTGAGGACAGGCCAAAGGACTGGGGTTTATTCAGCCTGGAGAAGAGATGGCTGCAAAGGAACCTTACAACAGCCCCTCATACCTGTGGGGTGGTTAGTGAGAAGAGAGAGACAGGTTCTTCATGGTGAAGCATGGTGGGAGTATAAGAGATGACAGGCATAACTAGAAAAAAGAGAGGTCCAAACTGGATACGAGACAAAACTTTTTCACATTCAAGCAGTGGAACAGGCTGCCCAGAGAAGATGTACCACCTTCGTCCTTGGAGGTTTTCAAGGCCCCAGTGAATAAGCAACCTGGTCTGAACTCGCAGTTTACCCTGCTCTGAGCAGAGGGTTGGACTGCAGTCTCTCTGAGCTCCCTTCTGACTGAGTGATTCTGGGACTCTGGCTGCACTCAGACTGATTATTTGTATTTCTTTCAAATCAGGACAGGAATTAGCAGATAAACCAACCGTTATGGCATGACCAAGGCATGAGTAAGCAACCTACAGGGAACTTGGACCTACTTTGGAAAAAACCCAAACAACTAAATTTCTTATTCTTGTCCACCACAAATACATTCACTGATAAATAATCCTCCTCGAAGGTCAATTGAATCAATGCTTGAATCATGAATTGCCCAGTTTGCTTCACTTTGCTCTGCTGAAAAATGTCTGTGCTGATTGCCTGCAAATGTATTTTGCTGTCCCAGCAGATGAACTGCTGTGAGCATAATCTGATGTTTGCATCAGTTCCATAACCAATTCCATAACTGTCTCTTGTAGAGCAGAGAAGCACTCATCAAAAGTCATTTACATAAGCTACAACCATTGTATTATCTGCCACGAGGTGAATAAGGCATTCAGTAAAACAGTAGTTAGACCTCTGTGCAAGTGTTTACACTACACTGAATTCTATACCATTTCTGGAAGAGTGAGACTGGCATTTAATTCTGGCCTCTGTGGGCTCAGCAAGTCCAGTGGAGAAATATTTGTCATTGTAGTTTTGTGTGGAGAAAACCACTTCCATTCAGGCTATTTCTGTCAGATCAGGGAAGAGAAAACATCCTACAGAACTGTTGGAAGGGTATCTGAACTGTGTATGCCTGACATGCATTCTATCACCAGTCTACCACTTGCTGTCAGGGTACAATCTCCATGCAATTTCCAAAATGCGGGAAAGGCTGAATTGCCTGATGAACAGAAACAAGCTGTGACTATTGCTTGGGCTGTGTGCTAAGGGAACTTTACGTCAGATCCACCCTGGTGTAAGTAGCTTCTTAGTATTTCCAATTCAGAAACAGATGTTTTTGTCTTTTTTTTTTTTTTGCCGTTCATGCTGAAACAGTTTGATCTGTCCTGCCTTTTCATCCGAAGGGCATGAAGAAGGGTGTGAAATCACAATGAGTCAGGGGTCCATGCAGAGTTGCAGGACATGCTTTGTTTTCTAAAGAATATAGCTTCTATACGGAAAACACTGAAAGAACCATAGTGGCATGGAAAGTTTATGAACTGTACTAGAAGTGGTTTGGGCCTGCTAGATATCAAGGAAACTAGAGATGAATGTTCATGGACAAGTATCTCTTTGCTACTCTGGTGTGCTGACCTTGGCTGACTGGCAGGTGGCCACCAAGCTACTCTCTCATTCCCTCTCCTCAGAAGGACAAGGGAGAGAAAATAAAATTAAAACCCTGTGGGTCGAGAAAAAGGGGGGGTTTAATAAAGAAAAGCAAAGGCCATGCATGGAAGCAAAGAAGACAAAAAGATTCTCTACCTCCATCAGCAGGTGATGTCCAGATACTTCCTGGGAAGCTGGGCATCAGTATGAAGTAGTTTCTTTGGAAGACAAATGCCCTAATAATCAATGCTCCCTTCTGACCCTGTCCTTTCTCTTAGCTTTCCTGGTGCAGCATGACATTACATGGTATGGGAAATCTGGTCAGCTTGGGTGAGCTGTGCTAGCTATGACCCCTCCCAGCCGCTGGCCCACTCCCAGCCTACTGGCCTTTGACATGGGAGAAGGGGAATAAGAAGTGGAGGAAGCCTCCATCATGTACAAGCACTGATCAGCAGTGGCCAAAATACTGGTGTGTTATCAACACCTTTCTAGCTGTCAGTGCAAAGCACAGCACTATGAGACCTGCTATGGAGAAAGTTAACTCCAACCCAGCCAGATCCAATGCATCTACATACAAGAAAGTTTCTAAGTGAAAGGCTTTTGGCTACAACATTAGCAAGGAATTAGTCAAAAATAGCTCCCAACTCATTTGGCTGTCACCCAAGTGTGAAAGGTAAGTTCTTTAATTTTTGCAAGCAGGGATAATCCAAAAGAGCAGTCACTGCTACTCTTGATTACTATCTTCTTTTCCCAAGAATTTATGCTACTACCACATAGACATAAGTCATCCAGATAAGCTATTCTGAAAACATGGAAAATTGTTAGGCATCCCACAGACTTCACAGAGTAGAATGCCCTTGGACTTGTATCCTTCCAGTAGTACTTAACTCAGAGAGAATCCTTCCCTCCCACAAAATACACATGTATATTCAGAGCTCAGTGGAACAAGAGCATTCCTGAAGGACAACATCAGTCTTCTCAGGAACTGAATAAGGAAATTCAAGCAGTAGTTTTTGTCATCGAAGAAGGGAGATTTCTAGGAATGGGCTTTCCCTTGCTTCATAGAGAGTCTAATCCCAAGCTAGTGCTGACTCAACAGTAAAAAGGTGTGAGAAATTGCAAATGCAGCAGCTATAATTGCTTGAAGAGAAATCCTTGCCTATCCATGAATGCTAAAAATTGAACTTTACATTACAGTGGCAATTCTGAATAAATCAGTCAGTAAAGTGATTATGCTGTATATGAGCAAATTATACTGGGCAGACAGCAATTGAAGATTCTCAAATACAGACTTTGCGATTAAACTCCTTTTCGAAATGGATAAGCCAAAGTATTCCGAATCTTTTAAAATTAAGGCAGTTGGAGAACAACACTTCCTTTTATTTTGTTTCTGGGTGCTCCTAGGCAACCTACTGCTGAGTAAACACAAACACAAGACGCTCCTTTAAATATCACAAATATTTTTGTCCTTGCTTTTTCTTTTCATTAGATAGTTTCCTGAGATGCTGCCTCTCCAGACATGGAAGAAGAAGTTGAGCAGTCTGCTGACTTTGAAAATTATGGGTCTGCTTTGTTCTCAGTAAGGACTACCAGTGCACTTCTGGAATACCGAACAGATCAGGACCCAGTGATGGTGACTGCACATGCTAATAACGTGCACGGATTCCTGGGACCACAGAGGACTCAGCTTTTTCCATAATGCAAGACCCTACGTACCTTGTTAAAGGAATACTGATGGAATGCTGTGAGGTAAGAGTGAAAGCTCTTAGATATAATGGAGTTAAGGTGCTTGATACCAGTACTGAATACAGATAATTTTCCTGGGGTGATGCAGTAGTAGGAGAAGTACTTAAATTTGTAGTACTGCAAAGAAGTCAGAACTTTGTCTAGTGGCACTTTTAATGGATTTCAAATATTAGTGCTTATTTATTGAGCAGCATGGATTCTTTCCTTCAAGTTTGTGCATGGAGATACTTTGCAAAAGAGGGAAGAGGTAATGCAGACTCCTTTTTGCAGAGAGTTTGTAAAAAGATCTGCTTCCAAACCTGTGACACGTAAAGGCAGCGGTTTCTTGGCACTGTCTACTATAACTTCTTGGAGAGAAAGGCTCCACCAGCAAGCCTTGAAGCTGTTAGCATTTGAAATTACATTCTTAACCTTGCAGAAAGGTCAGATAAAAACATGTGCAGGAAATTCTGGTGGTGCCAGACAGTCACCAGTCAGATTTGTGCAGTTAAAGAAAAATTAACACAATATTTTCTTGCCCCCAGACTTGCTGGGGACATGTAGGTCTCTTGATTCTGTAGGAACACCATTACTGGGAATAGATACTTTCTGGTGTTTCTGTTTGGTGGTTTGAGATGTTTATGAACTTCTTCATTGTGTGTGATAAGCCTGAGGGTTATCAGAGATTCAATATCAAAGCCTAAGAACTATTGCACATTTTGAGGCTTCATGCAAAAACTCACAGCTTTTTAGAGGAGGAAAAGAAGTCTGGGCGCCTGAATTGTGACTATTGAGTGTCAGAGTCTACCAGTGTAGACAAATGGGCTCGTATTCCACTAGTATTATCAGAGTGTAGTGGTTCCTGTCTCTAATACCTGAAACCTTGAGAAGCACAGAACATCATGGCAAGAATGTAATGGTACTTCTGCAGCACCATTTCCAGTGCCCAGTGGCTTCAACCCTGGGATGTCCTGAGCCAGTCTGGGATGGTTTTAGTTTAGTTTGTATGCTTGCTTGCTTTTCTCCATAAAATGGCCCTCATTAATTTCTTCCATGGATTTGTTTAACTGTTTTTTGGCTCAAGTACAATTTTAGAGTCTACAGCAACCACTATCTAAAAACTCATCTGCGCATTCAGTGCAGAAGTGCTCCATCTCAATCATTTCGAACTTTCCAGCTGGTATTTGCCTTTGATGCAGCAGATGAAGACTGACTATGCTGGCTCAGACTAAGGTTTTTAGTTTCATAACTGAACAGAGGCTGCGTAACAAACTAGCAGTGTTTACAACAGCTGCAGAGAGTCCTCTGAAGGAGACCTTTTTAGAGAGTATCAGCATGAAATTTAAGTGAATGGAATGAACAAAGCAATGTAATTTAAAGTTTCTTTTCTTAAGGCAGGCTATGCATTTGCACTGTGCATCAGTCATTCAACCTCTCCTTAGTAATCTTTGCCCTTGTTTGCTCATATTAACTCCTTTGTCTGAGCTAAAGCAGTCTCAAAGCCAATTAAATCTATATACCATAAATCAACATTTTGGTAGAGTCCAAAGCTAATGACTCCTTTGAGTAAAAAATATCAGTATAACCTCAACATTGATTTAGCCCATCTGTCTTACTGTTAGCCACTCAGCACCCTCATGGGCCAGCTTGTCTGTCCATCAGCATGTCAAGCAAGTTTTGAGTCAGTGACTGTGTCTCATCTGTTAACAAGATATCTGGAGGAAAACAAAAGGTATTGTGGAAGCTGTTGTGAAGTGTTACTAATGGAGAAAGGAAGAACTAGAAACAATATGAAAATTCAGCTCAAGAGCACATGAAGACCAACTGAGATTATTCCTATTGGATAGAAGAGGTGGAGATGTAAAGAGTAGGACAGAAAGCCATGGGAAGCCAGGCTTCATTAGTTTTCTTTCTAAGGTAGTAATTTCCATACTATCAGAATGTACCTTTTAGACAAGAAACATTTGCAAACTACAAACAAAATATTTGCAAAAATTATTCAGCGTTTTACAAAAATCTCAATTTACTAATAAATTACTGAAATATTTTAGTTTATTTTCTCAGATTCTACATGGGAAGAAAACTCGTCTATGCACAGTTACATTTCTTCTGCTATAAGGTATGATCTGCTTCTATCTGTAAGACAGTGTGGTTTTTTAGATGAATGCTATATAGTGGAAACATACTATAAGCTTGTTATTCAGCTATTCAGAAAAGCTGACTTTAGAAAAAATAGTTTAAATTTGTTCCTACTTTTGTTAAAATTTAATGGTTACTTATTTTTTAAAAGCCATATTACAAAACTGCACACTTGTCAGCCTCATCATAGGCCTAAAACATGAAAAGGGAATAAGCCACTCTGTCACAGAGCAGAACTAAATTGAGAAGAGGCTGTGAAACCAGAGCCGGACATATTCCTGCCAGAGTTGGGATTTATATCTGTACAATTTGGGGTTGGCACTTTTCACTGGTGATTTATATATTAAAAAAAATATAATAATACAACCCAAAACCAACCAAAAAAGCCCCAAAGTAAAACAAAAAAAAACACCCAACAACTTTTTGCCAGAACAGAGATTCAAAGAGGAAATAGTTGACAGGTTACCAGTGCAGTTCTTCTGGAAGTTGGGATTCTCTAGTGGGTGCCCTGGGATGCGGCACTGAAATCTGTGCTGCCAGAACTCAGGAAACCAGGGGTTGCGGGTGTTGGTGTCCAGGCGCAGCTTCAGATAGTAGTCGTCAAACGACAAGACCTCTGGAGACTGCAGTTTGATAGTGATGCCCCCATTTGCTTCAGGTTCGTAACCTTCAATGACTTCATCTCTGTCTGCCCAACCGTCACTGAAAAGAGGCAAAAAAACACTTATTACACAAAGACAGGAAGCTTGTTTTGAAAATGCAACCAGCCAAAGGCAGGCCAACGCCCTCAGAAGCAAGTGATTTAGGGGAAATCCAAAGGTATATCTAAAAGTCAGGCAGAGAGGGAAAAAAGAAAGCGCAGTGATGGAGACCTGTAATGACCAGTCTGACTGATTTCATACAGAGTCCTCATTAACTCATCTAGAATGATGAGGACTTATCTATCCTTTTCTCTCTGGAAAAGGGGTTTGGGCATAGCTTCTGTTGTATTGTCTGTGACTGAAAGGATTCTGCCTTATTTAGGCTGTCTTGTAAAGGGTGGAAATGGGAAGAATTAATATTGATGGAAAGGAAATTATGGAATGAGCCAGGATCCTGAATGTTTTGCAGAAGAGATATCAGCATGCATGGATCATACAGCTAGAAGAGTAATTCAGATAAAACATAAAGCAAGAAATACACCGTGTTGGGAGAGAATGGAATAGGAATACGCAATAAAGTTGACAAAACTGAAAAGAAAACCACATGTTATTCACACAAGGCATGGGACGTGTGCTAACAGACATGGGTTTTTTTTCTTTTTATTTTTTTAACAAATAATGCTTTTCTATTTTACTTCTTTTTACTCATGTAAGAGATACTTTTAAAAACCTGAAGGTAAAACTCTTTCATGACAACATTAATTTGTAGAAATCCTATTTTAACAAGTTCAAACAAAGTCCATTGGGCTTAGCATCAGAATTTTAGTTTAGTATTTTTAACAAGAAGTCCATTGATTTAGTGTCATTCTCCAGTTCTTATTAGGGTCCCCTAAGAACACTGCTATTACAGTCTAATTTAAGTGCAAATATAAGTTGGCTATTGCTTAATTTTAGCATGCTAGACATGTCATGGGAGAAATAGATTATTCTGGCACTTCAGATCTAGCTCCATCCACTCGGAATCAAATCAGTGGTACTGCTGCAGTGAAAAGCAGACAGATAAAGCAGTTGTAGCGGCAAAGAGCTCAAGGAGAAAAATGTGACAGAGCACTAAGACAGAAATCTCTGATTCACCCAAAAGAGGCTTGCATCCTGAATTTTAGACAGACTGAAAAAAGCCTCTTACACAGAAGAGTCGTGGGGTGCAGGACATAGCAGCTGAGGGCATTTATGAGACACTCAGCAGGTGCCTGGGACTCCACACAGAAAACAGACAAGATTGAAGTAGCAAGCTTTGTCTGAGAAGTAGCAAGTCCTAGTCAAATAGGTGTAAAGTGACTACGCATTGGGCACATGTGAGTCTTTGGTCCCTAGCCACCAGACTGAACAGTTGCATGATTTAGCTGACAGTTATATAAACTGTTGCATCTGAGCTGTAGGCACCTAGAAGAAAACAGCAGGTCTCCATGGAAATCCTATGTACTGAATGCTTTCCATATGAGACTCACTACCCAGGTCTCTGTTGCAGGAAGTTATTTAAGACATCAGCAGCCTATCTAGTGATCAACAGATCCCTTTCGACCTGGACCCAGGGACTAACAAAGCTATACTTCAGGATGGCATTACATGGCACCTTTGAGCCAGGATTTCTTCCTTGTTTTCACCTTTGCCAAGGCCTTGCAGTAGGAACTGCCCAGAATTTCTGGGCTTACAAATCACTGACCAGTATCTTCATACAGCCAAGCAGCATGAGATACACATGTATGCATGTTGTATCTCACATGTGGCATGAGAGCGGAGAGCAGGTCTTGGCACAGAGGGAAGGTCAAATGGAGGGAGGCAGAGATGGCTGGAGTCCCATTGTGGAACAGGGATGGGCATCATGTGGCATTCCAAAGTGACTCACTTCACAAGGTAGTATCTGCTGGGTCACTTCTTCCCACAGCCATCAATGCAGGCTTGCCCAGCTCCTGCTTTTGTACCTGTATAGCCCAAATGATAACCACATAGCCTCAGCACTACAGCTGCACTTGAACTGCAACACAAGTGCACAGAATTCAAAAGCCACAAGTTGTCTATCCCTGCTCCCTGCCCCAATAGACCTGAGTTTTGGAGAGAGAAAAAAGCCATAGCTCATCCTCTCTGCATCAGCCCACTCATCAGTTGTCCACATGCTAAGAGCAACTAGTAAAATGTTCTGTGAACCCTGACTGCCTCATGACAGACCACGCTCTAGGCACCCCTACAAAAGTAAAACCACGAGAATGAAATTTCTGGTTTCCACATAATTCAAGCCATAAACTAGCACAAGAGAAAAAGACATCGTATTTATTTCTTCTTATGTGGGAAAAACTGAGCAAGAGGTCACTCTAACAGCACAAATAATTGAATCTTAATTGCATGATTACTTCATTATTTGTCACAATGTTTATGGCTCACAAACTGTATACTCAAGCAGAAATATTAGCGAGTCAAAAAATTAAGTAAATCAGGCCACTTTTTGCAAGACTTTCTAGAAAGGAGCTAGTTTCTTTACTGCTTAAATTCCTACTGGCCAAATATTTGAGTGAATTATTTCCCATCCTCTGTAAGCTTGGCTTGGAAAATTGCCACATTCACTCTGAAGGCAAAGCACAGCAGCTCTGCAAAGGCAAGAGAAAGTTCTCTTAGAGCAGCTGATAGAAAAGTTCCTTTAAATTGGAACACAGATTCTCACCTAATGTTTCTTTGTCCCTTTCTGGCACCAAATGCTTTTCATTCTCTCCAACTTCTTCAAATTGTTAAATATGTCTGATATATGAAATCCATTTTGCACACAGAGAAATGAGAAGAAAAGGCACTGGAATCAGAGAAAAAGTTCATATGTGTTGAAGTTCATACGGGAGCTTTGCTCTACTTTCAGTAAAGTCAAGGAAGCAAAAAGGAGTCCTCTTGTCTCTTAGGGGAGCCCTGCCATCCTGGCAGCTGGAGGCTGGCTGTGCTGAAAGCTGCCCTAAGGGGGCTGTGCAGCCGTACCAGGAGCCATGGAAGGATTATTAGAGACCTAAATTCTTGTTATAATCTCTGCCTATATTCCTTTTTACTGTTTATATAAGAAAGAAGGGCTGTCTGGGAGCTGTGCATCCTTAGTGTCATGTGGATAAATGGATAGTGTTTCAGAAGACAACGTTAAAAAAAAAAAAATCACATTTTTAATGCAGGGCAACAGCACAATACTGAAGTCCGGAGGACAGTGTGCATGTCAGTGACAGAATCACAAGACCAATAGCTTCTTAAATGGAAAAGAATTAAATCTCATTTTAAAAAGGCAGCACACAATATTCTTTTGTTGTCAGAACTGAGTAGTTTCCACCTACTTTCCTTCTTTTATCCTGCTGATTTGCAATAGCACCACACATAGCATTGCTTGCAAAACCACCCTTCTGTGTGCCTTTCCTGCAGATTTCAGGAAGTGGCCAAAAATTATCACCCTATCTGCCCTCCCTGGTGAGTGTCTGCTGTAGGTTTTGCATGACAGTCTGGCCTTGAAACGTGCCAGGTATCTTGTGCAACAGTTGATCTGAAGCTCTGTGAGGGGGCTTAAAGTGTGAAGACAGCAACAGTGAGGGAGGGAAAAGCATGTGGGTGTCAAACCAGCAACCACTCTGTTCACACTTAGGAGAGAAAGAACTGCTTTTGTTATGTTTCTGTGGTGTTTGTCACAATCAAAATGGTCAATGATATTTCGCAAGCTACTCTCAGTACAAATCCCAGTCTGGTGGCTGGCATTCTTGATGCCAAATCCAAATTTCAGTATTCAATCACAAACAAAAATTGGGCAGAAAAAGAGAAAGCCCAGAGCTAACCCCATTGAGCTTCAGAAGTCCTATTGGCCATTATCACAGGTAAAGTTGGAAATAAAAAAGGGAAAAAAAAAAAAAAACCTATCTTTTTGTTAACCAGCTCACTATTCTGTTAAAGTGTGACAATGCACATCTTTGAATTGTGGCTTAAGCATCATAGCCTCCCTGTGTTTCCCGACCTGCAGTCATATATGTTCTTATGACTCGACACACCAGGAGAAATGCAAAGGGTCTCCAATTTCCTCTTTTCCAAACATGAACACTGTCAGTTGCTTTTCACAAGGGCTGATGAGACAACCGGTAATCAGGCTTTCTATTTTCATCTGCTCAGGTCTTAACTCTAAAACTATGCAACAGCAGCTCTGCTCTGTTTCCCAGAACAGCACCAGGAGAATTAACATTCCAGATGCTTTTTCCAAATAGGTAAACAAACATTAAGAAGTACACATGGTATTGTTCATGGGGACTACTTGCCCTGTGATTACTATGGGAACTGGCATCCTTTCACAAGTAAAATAAATGAAACATGTTTGTCAGTCATGGACACTGGCAATTTGGTCCCTGCACCCTTGTAAGGTTTGATCTGACTACACACTCCTCTGTGTGGAGGGCTGCATCACTGGCAGCATTGTCACATCGCTTTGCATCAGCTGAGGTAATGTTTTCTTAAGAAGCTTGCATTCACGATAAGACTTTTTTTTTCTGCTGTATTGGCAAAGTCATGAAATACAGAAAAGAAATTAAGATCAAAAGGCCCTTTATAAATTCTATCTATTCTATGCAATAATATATATATATTCTATGCAATAATCCTTCTGCCTGTGGCAGATACTCTTGTCATTGTAAAACCAAATAGATCAATCGTATTAAAATAATTTCCATCTTTTCTTTTTTTTTTTTGGACAGGTTCTGTTCCTGCTCTAGTAGGTATTTTTTTCCACTTTGAAAACAATGTTACATATAGCCATACCTATGTAAATGGAAACACTTGTTCTGCACTTTCAACCTTCTCAGGAGTTCCCTGAAGATATCTCATTCAAGCAGCGTAACAGGGCACCAGGTGACCATAATTGTCACACAAAAGGATTAGAGTCTGTATTCTTGCCTTTCTCTTCTTTCCACTAAACTAAAGGCCATGTCAATTTACCTTCCTTGTCATGTTGATACACATCCCCGTAGAGCACATTTCTGAATGCTGCTTTACCATTGCTCTCAAGGCTGCCAGCTGGCCTGCTGTTATGTTAAATTTCTATTAGACTTAAATATGAGGACAGCACCACTCAAAGAACTCAAAATTCAATAATGTGCTATGCCATTTTGTTGTATATGTCAATACCTTTATTTTTAATGGCAGTTATTATATGCTGGATTATACAAATAAAGGGTTGGACATTTTAGCTGGAAAGTTGTGCAAAACTATCTTACTGTATGGTATTCAGCGACTGCTTATTTAGAAGCTCGGACTCTGCTTATTTAGAGGCATTTCAAAATGTTACAAAACCCTGAATAGTGATAAGTGGGGTTTAAATACTGATTATTTGGTTCTGATAAATGCCAGTGCTGTGGATTTACAGAGCTGGTCAGACCTGGAAACCTGCAAATGTTTTCTTTTTTTATACAAGTCTTTTCTGACAGCACCCCACTGGAATATCCAGCACGGGCTCTCCTGCCTGTGAGCAGGAGTTGTACAACTGTGACGGCCTCCTGCCTGCTCTTCTGGCAGAATGGACAGAAACTCAGAGCTCACCATAAGGCCAACCCAGAAAGTATCACTCTGACAAGCAAAATAATTTCATAGGCAGCTCCACCAAAAAAGTCAGTGTTGATACTTGATAAGAGCACATGTGGCAGAACCAGGCCTGGAGTAATTCACAACAGTACTGTAGCTGACTGCTCAGCTGCTCTGTTCTGGGAGTACACTTTTAAAACAATTATTTCATCAGCCTGACATACTGGAAAAAAAATGGTTAGCTTGTTGTGGAGGAGGATGGACCTATTCTCTGGCAACAAGGAGCTCTACCAAAGACATTCAGTGTCTGTATAATACATGCCTCAAGCAGGAGATGCCATGTAAAGAAGATTGAAACTGTCCAGTATCCACAAGTCAGCACATGGCAAAGTGACTTTCATGTTTAGACCTGTGCATTATCAGTCAATCACAGCAGTCACTAGCGTCAGCTGCAAGGTGCCAATCATTACTGTTATTCAGCATTATTTCAAACATGAGAAACAAAAAGCCATTTTCACACTTACTCAGCTAATTCACCAGTGCTACATGTTTGCATTGAAGGGCAGGAGAGCTTTGCCAAACCATGAATTCCTGAAAACCACAGCTTTACTTTTACATGTATGACAAGTCCTGGCAATCTTGAGATAAGTCCCATGGCTACAGATAAGCCTGTATCTCACTGCTAGCAAGACCAGGCTGAAAGGATCTACACTGTCATGCTATAACCTGAGACTTGCTGAGCACTGACCAACCTCCTTAAAACCAGAAGAATCAAATTTGCTAGATTTTCTTAGCTGAAAGAAAAAATGAGGGCCCAGTAGTTTGCTCCTGCAGACATGGATGGAGGTAGGCAGGAACCATCACCTTCTCGAGCTGCCCGTCTTTTCCAGCAGGCATCGCAAGGTACTGCGGGACTGTTACCTGTTCCATTTCCCCACAGGACTGAGCTGGGCTCAAATGTACCTTGAATTCCAACCTCTAGGTTTGTCCTAGTTGTTTGCTTTCATAGGTCAGTCCTGACAAATCAGCTGAGAGCAGCATGGGAATATCAGCTCTGCACACTGGAAATGGGAGGAGAAAACCACTGAAGCTCCTTCTGGGTGGGGGCAATGGAAAGTAAAGAGAGAGAGAAGATTGCTGCCTTAACAATCTCCCACACACACAAGAGATGGAACAAGAGAAGCATTTGGTGCCAGACTGTGCAGTTACTGATTTTAGACTTACAAATCACACAGTGCTACTATGCCACTGTGGGTTGTAATCCTGCCATTGACTAGATTGAAGAGCATGTCAACCCTGATCAGGGCTTGGGCTGGACATCACTAGAGAGCACCAGTGTGATTCAGGAGGAGACAGTACGATTTATCAGTCAACCCAGCTCCCTTTGAGACAGCTACACATACCCATCACATCTTCAACTCTAATGTCCTACAGGAAGTGCTATTTTCTGAGATAAATTGGAAGATCAAGTTTAAAATAATTCCCAAGGCCACTTTCTACAAGCACTTTGTCATATTCCTTTGTAAATTTTCTGTTCTTGACAGGTTCACTTTCATAACTGTGCATATGCAATTTTTTGCTTCCCATCCATGACTACTGAAGGAACACAGTCACAGTAGCACATTAGTTCTTACATTTTACACAAGCACAAATTGCTGCTGAGGGCTTCCAAATTTTATTTAGTGAATCAGTGATTTTTTTTGAATGAGTGACACTCTGCGAAGAACCTAAATTGACAAATGATAGGTCGTTATGTTTCAAATGATTATCATTCACTTTTGTGTGAATTTTCAGACTTTTTGCACCATTCATTTAAAAAATGTAGATTATAACCTCATGGACCATGATGGATTGTATTTTGCAAATATGTATTTAGAAAGGTTTTAATTATCATATGCGGTGCATATATTTGCATGCAATTTACATAATGCAATTTAACTGCCTATCATGCAGGCGTTATCTTGGGGAGTCTTTACTGTGAAGATTCTTGACACGTTTGGAATGTGCAGCTTTTTGTCAATGTAGTTGCCTCTTTTATGCAGGAAAGGTTTTACCGTACTCAAGGGTGCACAATGGTGCATATCTTGGAAAATCGGCAACCATACATATATTCTCTAAGGCAACAGCTGATTTTTCAAAAGTCGTACACATGCTTTCACCCACGAATAACAAGCGGATTGAATCCTTGCTCTGCATATTTGAAATTCACAACGTGAGACATCATGAAAGCTCAGTATCTTTTCCAAATGAAAGCACATGTGTAGGGACGAGGAGAGTATCCGATTTTAAACAAACACTAATAAATAAGAAGCCTTAATCTTATCATTGTGCTTCATTTAAGGTGCTCCTGGGCTCCAATACGTGCAGCCAAATCCAAGATTTTTTACATCTTATTAATACACCCATATCTGAAAATAGAAAGGTTTATCTTTGCTTCTCCGTATGAATTCCTGGGGATTTTTTTTATCCCTTGCTGCTTCTGTGCTGCAAATTAGGTGCAAGAAGACTCTACTAAAGAATGAACACAGATAGTAAGAGGCAGTTCCTGCCATGGAGAACTCAAGTGCAGTCCTTTTTCAGAGAGGATAGTTAAAAAGAAATATTTTTGTTAAGACTTCTATTTTGCATGAAAGTCTCACTGAGCTCTTCTCTGTGGAACCATACAAAGGCATAAAGGGGAATAAAGTGCTTCCTACCTCTACCCCAGCCAAGAGCAAACTACTCAAGTCTTCGGGTTGTATCTGAAGAACTGGAAATATACCATTTAGAGAGGAAACAGGCTGGAAATAGGTGGAAAGGTACAGGTATATAGGAAAGAGAACAGGTAAATACATGGCCCTCTCTGCTCCATGCCACTCTAGCAGATCTTGCTGGATGCTTGGATTTGAATTTGTTGCACTTCCTGAAAGATTAATTCATAGATGTCTTCCTTAACCACAAGCAGAAAAACACACGGCACATTTCCTTTCTCCTGTCCTTGTTTTGTTTGTTGTGGTGCGGGGGAACAGGAAAGGAGAAAAACACCTTAGAATCACATTTCCATCTCATCAGTGTGCGGAGCTCAAAAATAACTGGATTCAAGCCTTTAAATTTCTCCGAGATGTTGTCTTTTATAGAATAGTCCACAATTTTCCTTCGGTGGCTTACATTCTTCTGCAATTCCCTCAAGCCATTCCTTACTGCAACCATTTCTTATGATAATGCTTAAGAGAAATATATACAGAATTTATGGGCCTTTTCTCAACGGAAATCATATTTCAAATATGCAGATTTAACGAGGACATCCTAAATCTTGCACCAGGTTGCTATTGCTGGTTTGTATATATCCTATTTCCACACCTGTACAAGGTTTCTGTAATTCTATTTCCGCACTCATGATTGAAAACTGAACTTTTACACACATATTTATGTAGGAAATGCTCATTTTTGTTTTGATAACCCTTCAATGAAACCATGTTTGCAGAGAAACTGGTAAGAGCTATCCATTCCATACCAAAGCATACTAACATGGGCTTCAAAACATCAGATCAAATAAAATGGATAACAAAAGATGAAACATGATTAAATTCATAATAAAATCACAAATCCTGTGAAGCTATTAATCAAAGTTAATATGTAGTAGAAGAATATTTCCATAAACAGCTGTTTCTTTTTCTACCAAAGCGATTTTAAATTTGGGCATATCTGCCATTCTTTCTTTTTCACTTTCTGTGTTAATTGAACATTGATTGCTATGAAGTTTTATGAATAAGATAATTTTCACACAAGTATTCTTTTAGGTGTTTTTTTTTCAAATGTTAATTATGTATTGATATGGAAAATATCCAATTCATACTATGCTAGTGAGCCACCCAAGCACCTAAACTTTTCCAGTAAGAGAATCAAGTAATACTTTAAGGCTTTCATTTTAAATTTACATTTCAAGTAAAATCATTAGACTTCAGTAATCTACTAACACAGCATTGCATTGTGTCTGTAATGAACAGTTAATGAACCACTTGCAAACCAATGAATAAACTGAATAATGGAATCGCCTGAAAATTAAGCGATCTTTTGACAGCTACTGAACATTAAAATAGGTGCCATGCCTTAATAATAATCCACTTTTTTCAGGCAATAATATTATACTTGACCTACAGAAACAAATAAAGAGAATTTTAAAAACACACAAAGGTATTCTTCATTTACACTTCTGCACTTAATGCTGTCTTGAAATCATAAAAGTTTATCCATGCAGCTACACAGGTGTGAAAAAAAAAACCAAACCTAAGTACAATCATCTCCCTGTCTAAACCAAACTTAGTTCAACATCATTCAGCTTGAAGTGCTGACTTATGTCACAGCAGAAGCACCCCTTCTGTTTTCAGCTTTTTTGAGTATTTTTAAGATCTCTTAAATAGAGACCGGGAGCAGTGTTTTCTTAATGTTTCTGTTCCACAAATACAACTACTATAGTCACCACGAACATATAATATATATACATATAACATATATACATAGAAGAGAGAATGACCCTTCAGACAACAAACTGGTCCAATTGCCATTTCCTGATAATCAAAAAGAAAAGGAAATTCAAAGCCATGAAGAAGTTGACAAGTCCCTTGTCCTGGGCTCAGCTGTAACAGTTCTTTTTCTCCTTCTTACTAGCTGGTGCAATGCTGTGTTTTCAACTTTAGTCTGAGACAATCCTGATAACACAACAATGTTTTAGTTATTGCTAAGTAATGCTTACTCTGACCAAGGACCTTCCAGTCTCTCATGCTGTGCCAGTGAGGAGGGGCACAAGAAGCTGGGAGGAAGCAGAGACAGGACACCTGACCCAAACTAGCCAAAGGGCTATTCCATATCACAGCACGTCATGCCCAGTATATAAACTGGGGGGAGTGGCCCAGAAGGCCCAGATCGCTGCTCAGGTCAGGCTGAGTATCGGTCAGCAGGTGGTGAACAATTGTATTGTGCATCACTTGTGTTTATTTACTTTTTTACCCTTCCCTTTTTAGTTTCATATTCTCTCCCCTTGTTATTTCTCCCCTTGTTATTTCCCTTATCATTAGTAGTAGCAGTAGTTTTGTATCATACTTTAGTTATTGGACTGTTCTTATCTCAAACTGTGGTATCTACATTCTTTCAGTTCTCCTCCCCATACTTCTGGGAGTCGGAGGGAAGAAGAGGGGAGCAAGCAAATAGCTGTGTGGTTCTGAGTTACTGGCTGGGCTTACGCCACGACACCCCAGTGCTGTTATTTCCTTTTACTGTATGGATGATTTGTATGAATTTATTATCAATAAAAATACTGTTGTGGGACAAATGTAAGAACAGCAGTCTGAATCTTTGAACAGTTTGTATACAAGGACTGTTAGTCATAAAAACAGTAGAAAAGAGGAAGGAAGAAAAATGATGGAACACAGCCAGATAAAGAGCTCTATAGATTTTGCATATTATGACCTGTGACCTGTAAGTGAAGGAAGACTGCACAGTTGCTAATACTTCCAGAGAAACCTGGGATGTGATTAAAAGCCAAACAGGCACCGCGCTCTCAGCTCTTTCCTACTGTCTTAGAATGGAAAATTGTTTTTCGAGGGTGCCTTTTACCTTCTACTGTTGGCCACCTGTGCTTAGTCCTCTACTGTCCTCTCTATTTGACTCCTGGTGCATTAAATCTCTTTATTCCCCACCCCACTGAGAAGCAGAGATAGGCTTAATGGACCCAAATAAAAGGAATAGACACAGAAGACAGTCTTACAGTAGCCTGAGCCTTGAGGAACCAGCTATTCTACATGGGGCAAATGACTTATCCTTAATGAATAACATGAGATTGATTCTGAATCCTCTAATTGTGATCTGGTAGCACTTACTTATCTGAGGGGCACAACAGGATAGATGAGATTGCTCAGTAAATATTGGTCACTTAGAGAAAGAAGAGAATATGAGGATAATATCAAGGTCACTTTCATCATCGGTCATCACCATCCCAGAAGGTCCACGGCAGGGAGAGCACGCAACTGTTGTGAAAGAATGTGGATGTGAAGATAGTTTGAGAGGTTTTTAAGCAGGAAGAGTATATTGATCTATAAATACAGATATATAAGCATATTGGTGATACCATAATTTTCCAAGTGACATTCTAACTAATGGAGAAGGGGGAGGAGGGGGGGAAAGTCATAAATTATTATAGGACAGTCAGTGCTATTTGAAATGTAAGTAGTTCACAATCTATCCTATGCAGGCTAATCCTATTTTCAGTTTCAGAAAGGAAAAATACATAACCCAGTGCCCCATTTACCTACATATAGGTAACAATGCCGATGGAAAAAACAGCAAGAAACCCATTTTTTATTTACAATACCTTTATGAAATGCAGCACTGTGTTTTTACTTAGAGTAGAAGAGTAACAGCTCTTCACCAAATTAACCTTTATTTAAAATCAGACTCTGTTTACTAATTAATTAGAAACAAATTTTGAAATTTGAATTTTGAAAATTTGTGCTGTGAACTTCATTCTGCAGTTGTTATTGGAGGAGGAGGGAAGAGGCAGGAGAGCTGAGAGGATATGAAATCTATGCAGTAACCACAGACGTAAGCCAAAGGGGAATATGCATGAATAGGAATGAACTCTGTTTGCCAGTTTTCATTCTGTGACACTAGCCCTCTAACTCTCCCATGCTGTGATAGAGGGTCACTTACTGTGTCCTGTACAGTGACTCCCACTACAGCCAAGTAAGCCCTTGTCATTCTGCCCTTTTCTCTTTCCCATCTGCTTGTCCGTTATCTTCCCAGTTTCTCTTCTGTTCTACACTGCTTGACTTCCACCCTTTCACACTGTATAGCTAATGGGACTTCATTTAATGAAAGACTCTAAATATTGCCATGATTTAAATGACAGAGAAACAAAAACCTCCTTGCATAAAGAAAAAGACATTTTTATAAGCTACTATTATTTTTATGAGAGACAGTATCTCCATATGCACAGCCAGTGATTGCATACATTTTAATCCCTAGTGAAACACAAGAAAGAAGGATGCCATCATATGTTAAAAAGAAGTAGCTGTGAAAGGCTAGCAGTGTACTAATGGGAACCACTTCATTTAGGTAGAGGAAGAACAGAACTGTCCCTGAAAGACTGACCCAGTGCAAAGAATAAGATTACTACAGCAACAATATTTATTTCCTCTGCTGCATTAACATCAAGTTTATCTGTGCTACAAGACACGTGAAATCAAATACAATATAAATTCCCGATTGTGTTCTGAATAATATTTTCTAAAAGTAAATACTTGAAAGATTTGGGCTTGCTCAAACTGGAGAAGAGAAGGCTCCAAGAAGACCTTAGAGCAGCCTTCCAGTACCTAAAGGGGACCTACAGGAGATCCAGAGAGGGACTTTTTACAGGAGCATGTAGTGATAGGACACAAGCTAATGGCTTTAAGCTCAAAGCGGGTAGATTTAGCTTATATATTGGGAAAAAGTTCTTCACTATGAGGGTGGTGAGACATTGGCAGATGTTGCCCAGAGAAGCTGCGGACACTCCATCCCTAGCAGAGTTCAAGGCCAGGTTGGATGGGACTTTGAGCAACCTGGTTTAGTGGAAGGTGTCCCTGCTTATGGCAGGGGGTTTGGAACTAGATGATTTTTAAGATCTTTTGCAACCCAAACCACTCTATGATTCTATGAAATATATCTGTTTAACAAAATTAGAACTTGATCCAATATTGGTCAAGGAGATGCCTGAACTGCATGAAATAAAAACAATAGAATACCATTAAACTTTCACCTGGAAATCAATTATTATTTGGAATCTACATTTTTTCATGGGGAATAGAAGAGAAACTGTGACTATGTCATGATGATGGAACTAAAATATCACTCCCAAAAAAGACAGCCTTCTGTCATACTATAGTCATATATATATATATATATATATATATATTATATACATGTGGCATGTAATTCTGTCAGCCAAAAAAGCAGGAAAGTAAGAAAGGACTTTGGGGGGAGGAAAGGTAACACAACTAGCAGACAATGAATACTGGCTAGTTCAGTTTTTATTACCTTGGGGGGGAAATCCCTACCTCAGGACTCAAAATACACAGGCATCAATGAATTCCATCTTAGGACTATCTTTGCTAATATCCAAAGAGGGGAGAGGCATGCCCTTGTTATGTGCCTGTCTAATCAACGGCTAGAAATAGCAAGGATTATTTTTCACAGAATCACAGAATCCCAAGGGTTGGAAGGGACCTAAAAAGATCATCTAGTCCAACCCCCCTGCAAGAGCAGGGTAACCTACAGTACATCACACAGGAACTTGTCCAGGCGGGCCTTGAATATCTCCAGTGTAGGAGACTCCACAACCCCCCTGGGCAACCTGTTCCAGTGCTCTGTCACTCTTACAGTAAAGAAGTTCTTCCTGATGTTAACGTGGAACTTCCTATGTTCCAGTTTACACCCATTGCCCCTTGTCCTATCACTGGATATCACTGAAAAAAGCCTAGCTCCATCATCCTGACACCTACCCTTTACATATTTGTAAACATTGATGAGGTCACCCCTCCAGGGAAGGTTTGAAAGAGAAGCATCTGATGGGTATCGGTTTAATAAGATAACCTTTTAAAATGGGTTATTGAGGAAATCCTTAGAGAAGAACTAACCAGTGTTAATTTGACAGCCTTCTCTGTAAAAATCTCTCTTCTCTTAAAAGAAAATAAAAATAAAAGTAATGAAGCTCAGTAGGGACAGATCCATTTTGCTCTTTATTTATTTATTTATTTATTTATTTTTAGGATGTAATCCCAGAGACTAATTAACCTGACCTGGGGGTTTTTTGTTGTGTTGAAATGTAAGCTCATTTGAAGCCACTGAGCCTATTCAACAAGAATGGAAACTGATACTGCTGTTCCTCTTTCCTCTCTGACACCACCTTTACCACTCACCAGATCATCAACATAAACCCACCAATATTAGTCTACTCTAGCTGTTAGCTGCTTTGCAAAGAACCTTCTATTTCCTCATTTATTAAAAGCAGAAGCAAAATCAGAAAATGTTACTTGTTTTTACTGCCTTGGAAACTGAGGTGAGGAAAGCTACCTATTGTACAACAGTAACTTCTTCAGTGTCTAAGCTAACGCATAGTACAAAATTACATAATACTTCATCCTCAGAAGTGTTTTGCAGTTGAAGTGTTTATTGTTGGCTCTCCACATCTTATTCAAGCAGATTTTCCGTGTGATATTTACATTACCAATAACCCAAATATTTGATGAGCAGAGACTATGAAACTGCAAGACATGTTTACAAATCAGGAGATATACAATATATGACATTTTCAGAAACTTTTTATAGTGTTCATGGCTTACCTATGACATCCTTTGAAGCTCTCTTTGGAACCGTAACAGTTACATAATTCTTTTTATTAAATGAAAATGAAGGTTCTTATACTGGTGCATGCCTTCAGGAACCAGAACTGAATAGAAATACAAAATAACCCATAAATCCCCCCAAAAGAGGCCACTCTGCTCCTCCCTCCAAGGACAGAGAAGCACAGTTCATAAGCTAAGTGCAGGCACAGCACTATGGCTATGAGAAACAACAGTGTTTCCACAGTTTGTGCAATTTAAATTCCCAGAAAACCTATTCAGAAATAATAGAAAATGTTCATGCAAGACCTATTTACTGCTCTGTACTTCACTAACAACACAAAGTCATTCAAAATCCACCTTAGCTTTGCATCCTCACAGTACAAAGTGACTTGAATTCTTAGACTGGTCCTACAGACTCACCACAGTTTTGCATCGCAGAAAGACAGGACACCAGGTTCTACTCAGCATGTGTTACTAAAACCCCAATAATTCAGCTTTTTAGTGGCAATTCCTTTAAGGCATGCATCTGAAACAGGCACTACTGTCCCAGCATTACAGAAAGACAGCAGTTTTCAACACTGCAAGAATGTCTGTGACAAGTTGAAAAGAGAAAGAAATAATTTCTTTTTTCTGTTTTTAAAAAAGGACTTTGGAACCAAAAGTGCATCTGAGCTCCAACATCTTAAAATTATGGAGAACAATAAAACAAGGTGGAAATAGTATTAGGGATTGGTTTTATTCTTCAAAATACTGGGACTCACTACTGCATGATGGAAAGTTTAAGCTGAAAAACTGCTGTTAATTTCAAACTTCACATTTACATAGAAATACAGCCAGAATTCTTCTCATTTCCTCCTCTTTATGTGGACTTCTCAGAAGCTTATACTCTGGTTAATAATCTCCCTCAGTATATTTTTATATTGTAATTTACTTACATGCAAACCAAATTTGAATCTTTATTCTTGCTGCCTAGCATTCTACATTCTTGACATTATTTGTCTATTTGTTCATTTCGGCATTTGATTTTTTTCTCCTGTATCAGCAGCTATATTTGCAATGTCCTTCAATACTTTCTAGATGTCTGTGTGTCTCATCTTTATTTCTCTTGAGACAGATTTAAACAGCAGCTAGTTTAGTCATTTTACACTTGTTATTCTCTATCTTTATTCATGAGTTTACTTCCTTCCTGCTATTTATTTTGTCTCATTGTAATTGTATAAGCCTTTTCGATTTCTCTTAACACACCAGCTCTCTCCTTCTATATGTGCTGTAATTTCCTTTCTTTGCACATTGTTCTTGCTTGGCGTACTGTCATATCCTTCCACTTGGCAGAAAGCAAGAATGCTCAAATAGCCAGCTGAACAACACATACTCTTCATTATGCACAGCACCTTATTGATATGCATTACTTATATATATTCTGAAATAATTGTTCTTGTAATTTAAACTGCAAGTTCCCGGGAGATTAAAAAAAAAACCAAAACCAAAACCAAACTTCCCTTTGGAATTTCAGTATTTAATTTGAAATAATGAAAATCAGGATTATTGCCTCTAATACATATTTGATTAATCTTCAGACATATATATATATATTACCTAGCACTTGAGGGGATGGGAATCCTGAACATACAGTAATTGTAGGAGCATTGCGTGCTTTAAGTTAAATAAGATTATAAATACCTCCTTGGTTTCGAGAGGAATTAGCAATTTTTTTATTATTTCTCATATTTTTTATATGTTTGAGTCTGTACTTCTATGCATCTGTATCTATCAAAAAAGAAAACTGGTTACATATTTACTGCAGTTATTTCTTTCAGAACAGCCCCTGCGCACCCCAGCTACACAGAGGTCTCACTGGTCACCCCAGCTCTGCTCCGGTCCTGTTAGCTCACTCAGCACCTGCCTCAAACTTGGCAGGAAAAGTCCAGTGAGTGCCAGTACACATGCTGCCATGCCTCCCCTCTGTTCAAATGGATTTGCTCTCAGATGGGAGATGGAAAGGAGAACTGCTGGACATTACTTGTGGCAGTGTATCTCCAATATACAACATCCCACAACTGAAGCTGAAGATTTTAACATCCTGCTCAGTTCTCATCCTTGTCAACTGAAAATATACACTAAATTGTTACCATGCAGGCAGAGTGCTCTAGGTTCTTGAAATTGAAAAGAGAAAAACTGAGATGGCAAAATCAGCAAGACATGAGAATATGGAGGTGTATGTGATCTTAAAAAGCCAAGGGAAGAATACAGACCAGTGTCACTTGTGGCATCATGAAAAATACCAGGCAGGCATATAAAAAGAGTGGAAAGCTGTACTGGGCAGTGTCAGGACGATTAAATGTAAAAAAAACACCCAGTCTTCATAGGAGATCAGTGATAAAAATACCACCTCATGAAGGTTGGAAATAGCAGAATAACCTTACAGGAATAAGTGTCCCACTTTTCTGAATGTGACCTGTAGGATGAATTACAAAATCTTAGCATAGAAATCCGAAGATTAGAAAGACAGCATGTAGCTATAAGTATGTACTGGACTAAGGATCTTAAAATATATGACTGAGGAAAGTCACAGAATAAGTTCTAATCCATTTAATAAGCTTTAGATGTGAAAGAGCAGCAGCAACAGGTAGAATATCTATAATGTGATGCTATATTTAAAGGTAGATGACATAAACATAGCAAATTAAGAGACAGTGACTCTCAGTCAGCATTTTTGTTCCCTTATGACATAGAATTCAAAGACAGTTTGGCCCACTTAAAAAGATCCTAAAATCTTTGTAAAGGTTGTAGCCATACGTAAAAGGGAACAGATAATAAAGAGAAAAGGAAAAGCCTGGTAGTGCATTAAAACCAAATTTTTTAATTTCATGAATTCATAGTTAGAGTCATTCTGTAGCTGTAGTTCAAGATGTACAGTAATTGTAAGAGCACAGACATGCATATTTTTTCTTCTCCTGTTTTTTTATTCTCCTCTAGAGTGAGACAACCTAGTCAGCTTAATACTCAGCCCCATTTCCTCCTTCAGATGAAACTTCCAAAGCCTGTGGAGTTTGTACCTGAAAAATCTTGCCTATTCCACTTCTGCTGCTTTTCACTGTCTCAGAGGTGTCTACGTTCCTATCATAAAACCAAAACAGTTTCCCGGAGGCTGGCAGAAATTTGTAAAGACTCACCAAATTCCTAAGTATTGTGTTAAGGAAGCAGAGCCTCACATTTTTAACCTGAAGAACACAGATTATAACCAACTGATGATTAAATCTGGAATTAAGGAATTTAAACCACAGTTGTATTATGTCTTCTCGGCAGAAATCTAAGGCAAGGAAGATGAAGCACATCCTCTGAGAGGAGAGAAAATTACTATATGTAATGATCTACCGTGCCCTGCCCAGACCTAAGAACCGTTACTTTGGGTTATGCAGTACTACATATGTATGTACTCAATCTGAAATACGAAATTTAATAGAAAGCATGCTTGGGAAGAAAGGCTTCCTGACAAACATTAAAACAGTCTGGAGTAAGTACTGAATGTGTGCATGTTACCATTTATATATGCTGAACTAAATGAATTTAAAACAGATAGAGCACCCACACAATTTTTTCCCAAGATGCTGGGGCACCATATGATTATTCACTTATTCTCCTTTATTAAATGGAACTACATTCCCAGAAAGCAAATGTGTGAGATCATGCTAGAGACAGCTTTAGTATTCCTTCCACTCCCCCTCCCTTCATTTATTCCAGGATACACTCTCACACCAGACCCTTTTCTGAAAAGTTGTGGTAACCACTTCACTGAGTGACGAAGGGAATCACTACGAGTTTCAAGACTGCACTAATCCATAGTCAAGGATAAAGCCTAGTCTGACAGCCCCAAAGACCAAGCACAGCATAGCTGATATATGTAGCAGTTCACTAAAATTTCTGGTACCTATATGATAAAAAAACCCCAACTACTGTGAAAAATAAAACCAGCTGAATTTGATGGTTCAGTTATACAAATATTTATTTGGATTAAAATCTTCCATAATGTGGAATATAATATAGAAAGTAATGTAAAACTTGTCATCTGGGTCTTATCAGAGGAAACTGAACTTTCAAGAACCTATTCCTGCAAGTTTGATTGCAAGTACAGCAAAATAAGTGCTCTTCTCAGGCATGTCCAGATTATAAACAGAATTGCAGACATGCAAATAATTTATCAGTTAAATTTACACTTCCAACTTGAAAAGGACAAAAATGTGTAACAGATACTTAAGCTGAACTACTTTACCAAAAATCAATAGGAAATATACCTTGCAGTTGCTGGCTTAGAGAAAAAGAAGTTATTTCAGGGAAAAAATAAAATAAATAAAAAAAAAACCCTCAGGAAAAAAAACACAGGAAAAAAAACCACATTAAAAAAACCCACCAAAACACCCCAACATAGAGCAAGCTTCCACAGGTCTAAGGTGACAAAATCCAGTCAGCTACGAGGCACAACTATTAAAGGCCTGTTTCTAGTATTAATAAGCTTTTAAGGTCAATATGAGGTTTCATATGAAGCCAAGGTAAAGATTTTTTAAAATGGTGCTAATGTGTTAAGACAGTCAAGGTTTTCAGATACTGTCACTTGGTCTAATCAGGGTTTTGTAAATAACATGATCATAAAGATAAAATTGCCTGGGTTTGACCTTTAAAAACCCAGAGGTGTTAGCTGACTCAGAGTGACATTTTTAACCACCAGGGATCTCATTTGCCGCTGTTCCTATCACAGAGCATAGTAAACCAGAACTGGTAGATTCGAAGTTAGCAAAATACGCTTGGACTACTAACACGTGAAGAGGAAATCATGCATAGAAGGAAACGGTAGAGCAAAAGCCTCACATATATTTAGATGTGAGTAATGTTATTTCTGTTTTAATGTTATAAAAATTCAGGACGTCCACAGCTTAACAATGAAAGCTCACCATCCAAGTGCATCATAATAAAACCTTGATGTGACAATGCTACAGAAATTGTGACATTGTTGACATTATTGTCATTTTCAATGCTGTATAGCTGAATCTAATAGCATCATACATAAGTAAAGGAGGACATACCAAAACACAACCTTCCTGGCAAGCTGCAAAGTAAAGCAGGGATCTCAGAACCTGAGATGCATCCACCCTATTTCAAGCCCATGAAACACAAAGGATGCAAATAAACCATAATAACACTTGATTATAAAAATAATGATCTACAGCCATATCAAAAAAATGCCACCTACAAGTAGTGGAAAATAAGTAATTTTCCATCACATTAAGTACTGAGAGAAAGCAGAATCCAAAGAAAAACAGCAATGTATTTTCAACAGGAAAAAAAATCCAACCCATCTTTTGATGCTCTTTTTGCCTTTGACGGTCATTTTAACAAGGGTTTATGAAGAGTCTTCCCTGTTCAGTATGCTCGCCTGGGTATGTGTGCCTAGGGATTTCATGCAATGAGGTGTGTGTATAGATACACTATGCATGATCACAGCTAACTAGAAGAATATAAAAGTATAATGACTTCTCCTGAATTTATCAAGCTGGAATCACAGTGAAGTTCTTGTGATTACACACTTCAAAGGGCTTCCTATCTTCACCTCCAAACAGTTTCACCAGATCACATGTGCATCAGTATCAAGATTAGGAACAAAGTTTGACTTAACCCTTTGCTTTTTATTCAGGCTCTCATTTCTGACACTTCACTCCTAAAAGCCAAGTTCATTTTCTCTCCGAAACAGATGCCAGTAATCTTCCCAGTCAACAAGGTCTCATTTTGAGCAGGCTGAAATGAAAAATCTGGCAAATTGTCCAGATACAGAAATTGAACAAAAATTAACAAATAATAAACCAACCAAACCATCCAGACTTAACATGAGAAATCCCTACTAAATTGGCCATCACTGAAGAATACAGATTGCTTGAAATATCTCATACTTTCTAATCCCACTGGTAACAGCTTCCAGCAAATCCTTTCACTCAGCTAGTACATCCCAAACACTTATTAAAACTTGGGCTGACATCTCTGTTTATCACTAAAATTGCCTGTAACTTTCTAGGATAAGATTTTGTTTACAAGAATTTGTAACTTGGAAAAATACCTGTGTGGATGGAAATTCTCTTTGCCTGCTGTTTACCTCCAGCTCTTTTTTCATTTGTTTTTAAACGTCATCCAGATCAGTTCCGTAATTTCTACTATAACAGCTGCAGAAGATAGGCTGATGATCTTCTGTTTGCCAGCTCTATCGTGAAATCTGTGAGGACGTACAAAATTTTTACTAGACAGTTGTCTGAAAATCTGCCTGTAGTTGATGCTTATGAAGTCTTTCAAGCAGGCAAGGGGCACAGAGGGCTCTTGTCCAAACCCCTGCTCGAAACAGTCAGCTCTGTCATCAGACCAGACTGAGGCCAAGTGCTGGAATTAGGGTTAGAGTCAGGAGATCAAAAGGAGACCTCTTTGGCAGCTTAAAAGACTCCTTAATTGTAACAGTCACTGTTATTCACTTAAGACGGTTTCTCTGCTTCTAGGGTTTGTTGGCACAAGCATCTAAGAATTACACCCCCGTCTCCAAAAAAAAGAATTCCTAAACCAACAGCAAAATCAAGTCATTAATTAGACTACAAGTTCCTGAACACATCGCTGCCCCTTTCAGGATGCACGATTCAGATCCCACTCTGAAGACAGAATAGTCGCTTTTGCAATGGTTAGGCTTAGGCAACAAAATTAACTTTTCAGTCACCTCTAAATCTTAAAAAGACCCCCAACCTCCCAGTTCTCATATTTTGCAGGATACTAAAAGGACAGAAATTCTTATGTGAGGACAACTTAAAATTGCTGTTCAAATCAAAATGTCTTGTTTCAGTTTAAGGTTAACATTTTTATTGATCTTTTTCTTCCTTTTAACTCAGACCAATTTTTAAACACAAATTCCTCTCAGATACTAAAGATAGAAGTTCCATTTAGAAGAATCTTGAATTAAAGTAGCTCAGTATTTCATAGAGAACACATTTAAGTTAAAAGAAATAAAAATATTTGCTTTCATATCCTCAAATATTATCTAATGGCCTATTTCAAACCTTCACAAATTTCTATGAATTTTTTGTTCCCCCAAAATGCCAGCTTCAGTATTAAAAATTAAGAAAACCACCTTCCAACGCTACTCACGTGTCTTTGCCATTTGCATAGTTACATAATGTGAAGTGCAATGAGTTTACCTTCATAACACCCTTGCAAGATGTGGGGGGGCTGAGTTATTTGTCTTCTTAACAGAAGCTGAACTGAGACATCAGAAGGTAAGACAGTAAGTACAGAATAATTTAGATGCCCAATAGGGACAATTGGGAGAAAATCTTTCAGACTACCTAGGTTTATTTCTTTTAATCTGTTCTAGATGTGTTTTCCATTGATTTTTATTACAACTGAATGCATTCAGCACTTGTCCAAATCACACTCCAAGGCTTCAAAGCCTGTCCACCCGCTGAAATCTAATACTAAATTACTTGCACAGCATCACAGAAATGTGATGGAAGTGCAATGCTGTGGTGGAGAGAGATTTTTAAAAAAACTTTATCATAAATTGTGGCATTGAACTGCCTTAAGTAACACGCTAGCCCTTCTTCTCCTATTGTCCTCTGCTTTGTTTACTATGTCTGTGATATTTCAGTATTCCCTGAGGCAGAGTTATTCCTAACGGCATTTGCCTTCTGGCACAGCCCTGCTCATACCCAGAGGAGGCTCACAGCATGTACTGAATAAGGTTGTTTCTTATGGAGAAAGAACTTTGTGGTTAAGTAATTAAATAGTGCTTCACTGCATTCTTAACTTCCCAGTGATTTACTTCATAACTTTAGGAATAAACTGTTGAAGTATTTCTCTGTGTGCGTGTGCATGCGCGTACCATGGATGTCCTCTTCTTCCATTTATTTCTGCTCTTTTTAAGAAAGTACTTCCCAGAAACCCCTTTTAATAGAATATAATAAGCTGTATGATATCTCCTCTTGTGAAACCATATCAGGCAAGAAATAAATTAAGGACTTGAATACAGCTTTGATGATTCATGCATCTTTCTATTCTTGCGCAGTCACGTTCCAGATCCTTTTCAGGATTTCATTATTTTTACACTGATAAGGATCCTCATAACAAGAAATCAGGCTAAGTATATGCAGGTCAGCATAAATAAGTATATGATATTGAATATGTAGATTTTGTCCCATATTCCATGGGGAATCCATTTGATCTGTAGATATAATCATTGGGTGAACAACCTGAGTTTTGACAGCTCAGAAAATTAAAATGGAAAGCCCATGTACTATGAAAAGGTCTATCAGGTTAAAAAAAATAACCTCTGCTCTTTGCTTAAAATTTTGCATGAATGAAATACATCCAGAGGTGCTGACAGATACTGATATGCTTGGGGGAAGATGTAGGTGGCAGTTAACCCCTGCTTTGATAGATAGCATCTGCCTGCTGGCGAGGAAGGAAAAGCTGTTGGGCTTGGTTTTGCTTTGGTTTTATTCTTCACTGGACAGACAGGTTGTGCCATACTAGCATTATTAAGTAAGTATTCTTATGTATTAATAAATAAGTATTAATGACCAAGTGCACTAATTTGGCCTTACGTAACATTGCCATATATTGCCTCCTAAGGCTTCTAACCCCGAATACACTGCCTACAGCCATATGTTCCCTATAAGAACACAGGTCCTACCTAATTGCATGTTCTCTCACTGGCTGGTAATGCCCTCTATGCTTCACGTCACTGAAATAAAATCCCCTATGCCATTATGTGGTTAATATTTATTGCTCCATGTTATCTACGGGCATTTACCACACTCAGCTCAAGTCATCTTTTCTATTTCTTTGCTCATACCATGAGAGTACTTCAGAACTCTCAGCACTACACTGTAGACTGACTGCCATGAAGACAAGAAAGAGTAAACTTGGAAAATAAAAGTGAAATTAAATGGGGAAACAATGCTATGTGAAAGTAAAATGCAGGCCTTAAGCTTGGAACACTTAGTTTCATGTTCTGAGTTAGAAAACAAAATTCTCAAGGAAACACAATTTTTTTCCCCCTAAAAATCTGCTCAGTTTAGGAAAATATTGGTTCTAATTATCCATGTGAGAAAAACAGGGTAAAGAAAGTATTGTTTAGGCTGTAGCAATTAGGAAAAAAATGGTGTTGGGTTTTGTTTTCTTCTTTTGACATCCTTTTCATTGTTGAATTCTGATTCTCATTAGAAAAATTGAACAATGATTTTCTTCAAAGTGTAGTAAGGGAGAAAAAAAGAAACATTATTCCAATCCTTTATGTAGGTTGCATTCTTTTTTATCAAATTAGAGTTGATAACGCGATAGGGACCTAGCACATTCAGATCAAATCTGACTACCACTGATGGTAAATGAGCAGATTCTTCTTTTTAATAGGAGGTATGCATTGGAACAGTCCCTGAGATTAGGAAGTTTGCTTTCAGATTTTTCTATACTGCAGCTTCTGATGCCTTACCACCACTTTCTGCTGCTTTATTTGCCCTTAATGAGTAAATTTTATCTTTTTTATGAATGAGTGAAATGTTTGCTTTAGTAAATGACTACAAAATAGATATTATGCTTAGGCTGATAAATGTGCATGAGAATTTTGCATACTCATACCAAACAATTACTAAGTAACAATGTCCAGAAATATTTTTCTCTTTCTCTGTACTGACTGCTACGGGCTGCTTGCATGACTTTGTTGCTATGTACTTCCACCTCCTCAGCACAAATTTAAAGCTGGTAGTCTTGACTCATAGTACTATTGTGAGAAGAAAATCAAATTGCAGCTGCTTTCATCAATACAAGGATATTTAAGGAAGGAATCTAACAGGAAATCACAGCTGATAAATAAAACACCTTTGATATACTGCTTATGGCTATGATAAAGAAACTGATTCTCAGGTGAGATGGGTAAATGAAATTGTTAAAAACCCACAAAACTTACTGCCTTTTTTTGTGTGCTATCAGCCAAAGTTATAAAACCCCAAGCACTTTCTGCATGCTAAATGGTGACTATGTCAGTTTCCAGACATGGTAATCTGCTTCACGATTTCTTCAACTTTCTCGTAAGTAAAAATATTGACACTACCTAACAGTGTATTTAGTACATCTAACAGTGACAATATGCGTTTGGTTTTTTTATTATTATTATTTTAAGAAACATTTGAAGCTTTATTTGAAGATAAAAGGGAAGGATCTGACTATCAGGTTGAAATGCTTATGTACCTCTCAGAACAGACCTTAAGATTGTTAAGATTTTTTTTTGCGCACTGACCTTTTCTTTTTCTTATAATAATGACAACAAACTCACTCCAGCTTACAACAGTAACAAAATCCAATAATTTAAATAGCCTATTGTCTATCAAACAGAGTTCCTCCTATGTTTATCATTCAGCCTGTAGGATGGATTTTCAAAATAACACATGGAAAGTAATGAGAAATTAAGCTATTGTGCTTCCACTAAAATCAGCAGGATTCAAAGAGCTAATACCTTGGACACTGCTTTGCAAATGTCATGGTGAGAATTGATCGACTGGGCAGTACAGGTATCTGGCAAAGGACCTGGATTTCAAGGTTATTGAAACAGCATGAGCTCTCGCAACACTAAATTACAATGGGTAAAATCAGAGATCACCCAATGCAATAGCCATCCCACAGAATTAGCTTTTAAGACAATCCCCTGTATACAAACTCCTTCCTCTGTGAACTGCCCTTGCCACTCAGCAATCAAATGACTAAAACATGTAGCACTTATGCTCTCTGCAGTGGTCTTTGTGAGCCAGAATCAATTTATCAAACGGGATGTGTACAGAATTCTCTAGCTGATGAAAATGATTTCTGGATAATACCAGTACAGAGAGATATTTATTGCTAGTTATTCCTTTCTTTATCTGGGGAAAGAATAAATTGAAAATGAAGTCCCAGGAACCATTACAGAGTAGTTTCCAAGGAGGACTTACCCTTGCAAACTTTTGCTACGTATAAAACTAGAAATTACTTTTTTGCGCGTGAGAGAGAAGCCTGCAGCATCTGCTTCTGGTTGGATTTGAACATATTGAAGACTGAGATGGTCCTACAGTTGTAAGGACATTGCTTCTCCCTTGGAATACTCTCACTGTTTATGTTGGCAAACATTATAATGCATGATGAATATATACTAATGAGCAATAATGAAGCTCAAGAGCACCTACAGAATACACCTTGCACAAGGTTTGAAAGTGCTATGTGTAAAAAAATAAACAATGCATATGGGTGAAGTTCTGCAATAGAAGGAGAATAATTATGCCCAGTCTGCCTGCCCCGCAAAGAACTTAGTCTTTCTATTAGCTTTTGTAACACATTAAACATAGAAATGCTGGAATCTATGAAATATGTGGCTTAAATAGCCATTTTCTAGACTTTTCTCATGGAGAGAAAATCAGACATCTCTTTTAGACAGATTTTCCTCCATAATTTATAAAAGTCACAAATTTTTAATATTAACAAGCAACAGCCCATATCTGAGGAAATCTTAACTGGACAGTAGCATCTGAACAGAGCACATGCTAAAGAATATGAAGATATGGGACTGGATTCAAAGTTCCATATCTAGACTTTGAGAAATTCAATGATGACTTATTGATTTGAGAAAGCACTGAATCAGCCTGAGAAACCAGAAGCAACCTAGGACTAGTGAACAGAAAGTGACATTCAGATTACGTGGCTGCTGCTAAAGCACATGGAATTAACACCAGAGAAAGTTGGAAGTGAAGGTAAAAAGTAGATGTATTTATATCATATGTTCCCTCTTTTAACAACTTTTGAATGCAAAACTAAAAGTTGAATACTAAAACCAGAAAGAGACCTCTGCTGAGTGATGGTAAATCACAGCTGCAACTGGTACGCTACCCCAACAAATTTAAGACTAAGAAAATATTAGCTTATGTGTATATTTCTAAGGAATTCTGTGGCAGAATTTTCTCCTAGCTATTCAGTACTACAGAAAATTTTAAACACATTTCCAACTATGAATATCAAGACTTCTTTGCATTTAATTGGTGAATTTCAAAGATGTTACTTCTGATATTGGCCTAACCCTGAAAAAAACTCTCCACATAGACCTTTACGGCCCTGCAGAGACTCGCTGATTTCAGTGGTTTTCCTACAGACCTATTCAATAGATCACTATTACATTACAAGTTCAGGTCTGTGCTCAGCAGAATATTTAAGAGCGCACTTAAATCCATACTTACTCATCAGAGCACTCAATTTTAGGCATGTACTCAAGCCCCTCCAGAATCAATATGACAAATGTTTTACTGACTGTGGGTAGGTATTTCACTTAGGACATTGGCTGTATACGCCAGCACATTCTCATTTTTCTTCCGTAGCTAAGAGTATGGAATATTTATTGTGACTCATATTACTACTAAGTTAAGAGAACTGGTTAAAAAATTGACAGATTATATTGACCTAATACATATATATTTTCACCTTCCAAAAAGTTTGTTGGAAGGTGAAAATTATAAATCTAATACAGCATTTCTGATTTTCACAGGATTTCAGTACGACAGTTTGCTATTGCTTTTCTGTGTTGGACAAATTTGCTACAAACAAATGAAAAGATGACCCACCTATTTGCACTGTCCACTTTAAAAGAAACATCATCTCTCAAACTTGATTCAGACAAATGCACATGGAAATAATTTAGAAAATGAATAAATTTAAATGAGTTTTTTTAAAGCTAATTCAATAGTAACTTAGTCTGGTTTTAAATTAGAGCAAATGTTCTGAGAACAACAGAATACCTGAGATTGGAAATAGTTAATTTGAAAACATTTTCCATGACTAGCTAAATACTGAAATAAATAAAATAAAATAAAATAAAATAAAATAAAATAAAATAAAATAAAATAAAATAAAATAAAATAAAATAAAATAAAATAAAATAAAATAAAATAAAATAAAATAAAATAAAATAAAATAAAATAAAATAAAATAAAATAAAATAAAATAAAATAAAATAAAATAAAATAAAATAAAATAAAATAAAATAAAATAAAATAAAATAAAATAAAATAAAATAAAATAAAACCAAAACCCAAAAAGGTGAAATCTCCCATTTTGGTTGCTTAAAAAAGTTGCTAGAAAAAACATTATATGCAGAATGTCTTTAAAGTAAGATAGGTGCCTTCAAATGTAGAGTCTGAAAGAAGACATCATTATTTCTATTGGTAAGGAAAGTGGAAGATACATAAAATACCTCAAAATTTATTTCATGGCTTATATATTTTTAATGCAATTAGTTTGCAGCCAGAGGATGAGGATGCTGCATCAGTTTGCAAAAAAGAAAGACCTTTGGAAAGCCAGATAAAAAATACAAGAACTTTTAAAACAAATAATCTACAAACATTAAAAATGAAGGAGTCTGAATTTAATATGATTCTTTCATAAATTGCATATAACTGCAGTGCAAAGTAAAACAACTGTCCTTTGTTCAGAATAAGTGTCAAAAGCAGTTACTCTCCTTTTTGCAATCAGATAGATGAAGTCTGCACAAAAATCAGTTCCATCAGGCACAGCACAAACCAAAGGCCAGTTTAATCTCTTTTCACACTAAACACGTTATACTGAAACAGTTGTCTGACTCCTAAAATCTGTGTCAGCTTTTCAATGTCTCTTTTTAGTTCTATAACACTTCATTTAGAATTGTTAGCATTTTGGTTGTGTTTTGATACTATGTCGGTTGCAGAAATAGTTGCAGTAGTAAGTAACAGAACTACAAGTTGCCTGATACTGCTACAGCACCCTAACATAGTATTTGGAATAGTTGAAATAAATGGAAAAAAGAAATTTTTAAACAGCCAAGGACCATAACTGCTTAAAGCAGATTGAAGGTTTTCATCTTCTTGTGTCTCCTGCTTGTGGTGTAACAAACTGGTATGACAGTCACATCTAAATGAGACATAAGGGGTCTGTACAAAACGCACTTCGCAGCAGCCAGAAGGAAACCCCGCCAGTATCTCATTATACGTTGCTATGTGATAATCTACAATAATTGTTTCCCCTTCCACTGAACAGACAGGTAACTTTGCGTGAAAAATGTACAAAATACTGTTGCAATGCTGACAAGAACATATTTATGTTTTTTTAGGTTAGTATATATATTTATACACATTAGGACAGCGGGCTTCGATGTTTGCAAAACAAGCAACAGTATTCAGGCTGCGAAGAACACAGCCCCTATGATTACCCTCTTACCCCTGCAAGCTTGAACAAAGTTAATTATCAGCTTTGTAGTCTGCAGGTACAGCTGAAAAGTCATTAAGAGACCACATTTTCTAGCCAATATTATGCTCACAGCAGAGGAGAAAACCTCAGCTTACCTTAAATAATGTTAATAGCAAAAGCAAAACAGTTCAAAATTCACACTCTGTTCTTTAAAGTTGCACCACTGAGGGCAACAGGAATACTTCAGTGCTTCAGCCTTACCAGAATTGTAGGAAACCTAACTGGGATAAAATCAGTGTCAGTGGTTGAAAAATTAGATAACAACATTTTATTTAACCCTCAAAAAGACAGACAAAGCTCCATTTCGATAGATTATTTTTAACATAAAACTGGCAACACTGAAAGCCTAAAAGTCAACAAAACACTACATTTACTTTGAGCCTCCTGTGAGTGCATCAATATAGAACACAGTGCTATATACACAGAAAACTAGTTAAACAGAACTAGTTAATTTATTTGCCATTACTATATGACTTAACTTCCCAGAAGACCTTTTTTTAAGTGTTGAACACATAGGAAGTAAACAGTTGACAGAAATAAACAGTTGACAGAAAAAATTCTGTCCATAGTTCCAAACCTTTGCATTAGCAAGACTGCGTAGTTGTTAAAGGTGCCATTCAGTGGTTTTTAACAAACTGATCACACAATTGTCCTTTTCACCACTGAGTTATGCCATATAAGGCTGACCAAGTTCCTTCTGGCCTAAGGTATTGTTAGCCTTAAAATATGCCAAGTAAGGGACCACAAGTCTCTCAGCTTCAATGCTGAGCCATGTGAGAAAAGCAATTGAACAAAGAACTAAATATGTGCAGTTTTGCATGCCTCCCTCTTACGGAAAAGAGAGCAGAGCAGACTTCTATTAGAATGAAATTAAGAAAGGATATGTTCAACCAAGAATACTGCTGACATCGATAGAGAGCACTCAGCAGCCAAAGGAAACAAGACCCTTTAAGTCCACTACAATCTTTTATATACAATTGTCTTTTTTTCTGGTAGTCTGAAGACTCAAGGCATGGAAAGCCATTAACTTTGAAAAGCTCACTGCTAAGTCAGCCCAGAAAGATTAGGAACTTGGCAGAACTGTACTGAACTCCATCCCAACTGAAATGTACTTCCAAGATGCTACAAGACTGCTTTAGTCATACACAGAAGCACTCTACACAGCAGTTTAAAAGCTAAAACAAAGAAGGAAAATTACATTTAATGACAAAATTCTAAAGGCACATGACAGTTATACAAAATGTCATGATTCACAGAGAGGGTTCAAAGAAGACATGGAAAGGCATGGAAAAGCAGAGAAATGATAGATGAGAGCATAAATCTGGGACACTTGAAGCTCCACCTGAGCTCCAAGATCCTGGAGCATCTTCAGGCTCCAGGACTCAGGTGAATGTCCTGCTTGTTTCTGGCTCTGTAGTGGGGACAAGGCCTGGGACAGACCTGAACAGCTATCCTTAGTCCTTACTGCGTCTGCTCGGCCCCTCAGAAAAGCAAAGCCACGCATACTAACATTTGTTGCTCCTATTCTGATGTCTCTGTGATGTACAGAGTTGAATCATCATAATTACAAGACCAGGTAAGGCAATATTATGTGTATGTGCACATCTACCTTGACAGCCTCTGTGCTGGAGTGCACTGGTTCACTGGCAATGCTGTAGTCAGACACTTTTCTCACATTATTCACGTCTCATCTACTCATATTTCCATTTAAAACTCTGCTAAAATATTTCGCATGCCAGAAAAATATGTGAAACAGTGGGAGAAGCATTCCCTACCACAGGTGGCTCCCAGCATGCAAGATGCTTAGATTGGATGTTGGGGTGACATCAAATGTGTGACCCAGAAATACAAACGCAAACACTGAGGGTTGCTTGGAGTCTACAAGCACTTACAACTCCCAGAAGGAGTCATGATTCACAGCATTTCTTGGGGACTGGTACACAGTTTTCATCTTCTATGCATTTGTTTGGAAAAAATCAGCAGTTTTGCTGCTTCCACTCTCAAACCTGTGATAAACAAGTGAATTTACGAAGAAAAATAATCCTCTTTCATTGACCTGAATATGCTGTTCCAGAACATTGACAGGTTGTTCTACTCCAAATATCCCTGTGAAAGAGACACTCTATGGCACCAAAAATGTGTTGAGTACTAGAATGGATGGTCTTCTGTATATCTGTTATTTCAACTTTATTTATTTTATTTTAGGGGCTGGAACGGGAGGGTTCAGTGCTGTTTAGAGCTTAGTGCAAATGCAGCAGCTCACCAAAACTGTAAATGTAGGCTGCTTGGCAACTGCTTTCAAAGAGTGTTATTTGCTCGCAAAGAGACAAGCTGTTATTTTTTGCATTTTAAAACAAAAACACAAAAAAAAAATAAAAGATGGAACTAAGGAAAAGAAAAAGGTAGTTACTTCACCAGCTAATAGTGTAAAAGGCACCATTATACACACACAGTGGTGATGTGCAAGGTCTTCCTGGTTACCACTGATTTCTGACAGAGAACCTGCAGCAAAGAAATTGTTTTCTACTATAAATGTAGTCAAGTGGAACTGACATGTCATACCAACCCAGAAAAATAAATTACATGGAAGACAATGCATCCCACAGGAGAAAACCCCCAGCTGTTAGAGACCAAGGTCAAACCAGCTCACAATTTTCTTTCTCTAAAAGTGCTTGCCAGCAGCTGCTTTGAGAAAAGCTGTAATTTCCCCCACGTACCCCCACACCCAGCTTTTAATGCCCAACTTGGAAAAGACTGTGAGGGGGTGGTGTGCTCAGCACTGTTCCAATGCCCAGCCCAGACTGCTCACAGTGCAGCCACAGGGTAGAATTAAGCCATCATGATCCCTAGTGCTTCTGGCTCCCATAGGACACTTGCAGGCCCAGCACTGGGCTCTCTACAGCATCATTACAAGAGACACTGGGCAACCTGAGGAAGACACCACCTATCTAGAAAGCTTCCACACATTCTCACACATCCTTTGTACCTACCCCTTATTTACGCATCTGCTTCTACACAATAAAAATATCCCAAGCGTAAGCAGAGTACAAAGCATCTTTCCTCCTTCCCTTCTCCAAGCATCGCTGTGGAGATGGCCCTCATCCTACCACAGCAGAGACAAATAGTATTTAAGGAAGCAGAAGTGACCAGTTGTGCATCAGATCCCTGTATCTGCCTATGTTGTCTGTCTCAAGCCACAGTCTGACAACAGCAGTAGCAGTTCCTGGCTTGATTAAAGCATAGTAGACAGATAACTGATTTGTGGCTTCTCATTAAAAAAAACACAGAAGATTGTACATGGAGTTTGGCATATCTGGCATTCTAGAAATAGAGGAAAGCATACTTTAAAATACTTCTATTAAAATGATCTTTCATCTCTATTAATTTTTAGTCATCTTTGGCCTTTCTATAAATGTTAATTCCTTGGAGGTTACATAGCTTCTCACTGTAGTGACCAATAACTGACAAGCATATGTCCTAAATGTACTCAACACCGAGAAGAAAAATTCTAAAGCAAAAGAATAAATCTTTTCAGGAATATCATAAAACTTCAGGTGTTTGGGGTTTTTTTATTTATTTTTTTTTTTTTTTTTAGTAAAACTTGACTTGCTTCTAGATCTTCTTACGAAAAGAAAAATGTTGGATGCAGAAGAGGACTTAGGTAAGATTACAAAGATGACTACATATGATTAAGAAGCTTGCCATAAAAAGACATATTCAGAGCATCAACCTTCCCAATTCAGAGTAGGGATCTGAACTGGCATTTATGATGCTGCCTTTTACAGAAAGAAATTTCATTATCGTGCTAGTTGTTGTTTTGAATTTTTCTTTTTAACTTACAGTGTTGTTAATGTTCAGCTGAACATTAGAAGTAAATGCTCTATGAGTAAATGAGATTTGCTCTACAGCCTGGCAATCATTGCTGGTGTTGTGGTTTAAACAGATCCACACAGCCCGTCCACTCGCTCCCCCCCCCTTCTTTCCCTCCCTCTACTCCCAGAGGGACAGAGAGGAGAATTGAAAAGAATGCAGCTCCCATGGGTTGAGATAAGAACAGTTTAGTTACTAAGTATAACACAAATCACTACTGCTACCACCAATGATAATAATGATAAAGGAAATAACAAGAGGAAAGAATACAACACCTCAACACCAGCCGACCAATAACTCACCCCACTCCCCCCAGCCAAGCACCGACCAATACCTCGTCCAACCCTGCAGTCCCAGCCCTTCCAGGTAACTCTCGGTTACATCCTGGGCATGACGTGCTGTGGTATGGAATACCTCTTTGGTCAGTTTGGGTCAGGTGTCCTGCCTCTGCTTCCTCCCAGCTTCCCCTCCTCCCTGGCAGAGCATGAGGCTCAGAAAGTCCTTGGTCAGAGTAAAATATTTGTGTTATCCGCTCTGTTCCCAGGCCGAAAGTCAAAGCACAGCGCTGCACCAGCAACTAAGAAGGAGAAAAATAACTGCTACTGCTGAACCCAGGACATCCCTTCTAATTATGATTCTTTTAGGTCTTTATACAAGTGGAACAATCTCAGCAAGAGAGGCTGGGCCATTCCATTGCCTGTAAGGCAAACATCCAGATTTTTATACTGCAAGCATCATCCCCAACAAAAGCAAAACGCATCAGTAGAAGAGTGGAGATCTTCAGTTCACATCCTTCCTCCAACTATAACATATGCAGAAGCAGTCTGGTTAACCCTAGATGACTGACCTAATGCCTGGATTATAAGCAGTGTTAGCAGTTCATCTTAGCTTTGTGAATGGTATCTAACTCCCCAAGTGCTTCATTCAACCCAAAAGTATCAATCAAATTTAGCTCACCAAATTTAAACCAAAAATAATTTGGGGTTAACTGAAATTGATCTTTACTGTGTATTATTTATTCACGGCTCATAAACTATTGAGCCCTAGAGGAGGCTGGCAGTGGTACACCTCTAGCGTTTACGGTTTGTACCAGGCCTAACATCATCACTATTTGAACAGCTGAAAAATGAATTTTAACTCACTGGTGTCACTGTTGTTAGTGCTACTGTTGCAACTGCACCTTCTCAACCATTTAGTAGGAACCCAAATGACTGTTCTGTTTGTGGATATTGAACTTCTTTCTTGGTGGCAAAAGCATTACAGCACACTACTGGGTTTGAAAGGACCCTGCTATTGCATCATACTTTCATCATTGCTGCGCAGCTGCTGGAAAACTTCTGAAACCTGAACCTTTGTCCAATCCCTTATGCTTCAATTATGCCCAACAAAATGTCACCTGAAACTGAAGCCTAGAAAAACAAAGTCCTACACCTGGGTTGGAGCAATCCCAGGCATAGCTACAGGTTGGGTAGAGAAGAGATTCAGAGCAGCCCTGCAGAGAAGGACTTGGGGGTGCTGGTCGATGAGAAAATGAACATGAGCCGGCTTCAGTGTGCGCTCGCAGCCCAGAAAGCCAACCGTATCCTGGGCTGCATCAAAAGGAGCGTGACCAACAGGTCGAAGGAGGTGATCCTGCCCCTCTACTCTGCTCTCATGAGACCTCACCTGGAGTATTGTGTGCAGTTCTGGTGTCCTCAACATAAAAAGGACATGGAACTGTTGGAACAAGTCCAGAGGAGGGCCACGAGGATGATCAGGGGACTGGAGCACCTCCTGTATGAAGACAGGCTGAGGAAGTTGGGGCTGTTCAGCCTGGAGAAGAGAAGGCTGCGTGGGGACCTAACAGCAGCCTTCCAGTATCTGAAGGGGACCTATAGGGATGCTGGGGAGGGACTCTTCATCAGGGACTGTAGTGACAGCACAAGGGGTAACGGGCTAAAACTTAAACAGGGGAAGTTTAGATTGGATATAAGGAGTAAATTCTTTCCTGTTAGGGTGGTGAGACACTGGAATCCGTTGCCCAGGGAGGTTGTGAGTGCTCCATCCCTGGTGGCGTTCAAGGCTAGGTTGGATGAAACCTTGTGTGGGATGGTTTAGTGTGAGGTGTCCCTGCTCATGGCAGGGGGGTTGGAACTAGATGATCTTGAGGTCCTTTCCAGCCCTAACTATTCTATGATTCTATGATTCTAAAGTAGCAATGATTGCTCAAGACAAAGATATCACATGTCCATAGGTTTTTCTTCCACCTGCCTCCCTTTTCCTCCTTAGCAAGTAAATGACATCTTTAAACTGCCTTATCTGAATTCTGCATGGTATGGCTTTGCTCAGACAATGAGCATTACATTGCAGCATCATAGCAGTACTAACATCAGCTATTACTTCACTCTGCAAAGAGATTGCTTGCAGAAATAGGCACACTGAAGGGACTTTAAGGTGATTCAAGTACATATTTGAAAATTTGTTTGGGTTGCAAGTTGGCATGACCTCCTTCCCTTGGAGGAAGACTTACGCAGGGCAGATGTCCAATTCAGGCTACAGAGGCTAACTTTTAAAATGAAAGCTCTCAAGGTACACATATGTCCTCAAGCATATGCATGTATATTGATTATGTCTATTCCGAACAAGTAATAGTCAGTCGTGTGTATGCAGAACAAACAGAAAGAAGGAGAATTACTGATAAAAATAAGTTTGTATGTTTGAGTAAATACAATCAAAGTTTAAAATCGCAGGCTACAGCTCTTAAGTATTCTAGCAAGAACATGGAATATGCAACAGTGTAATATTCTTCTAATACTGACAGACGACTAGAGGTTAACAGTAATCAGATTTCTGTCTGCCCTGCAGACAGTAAAAGTTCCCAAGTCAAAGCACAATGACTAGCTCAGCTAGTCTTCTGAAAGATTAAGTCACTTGAAAGCACTGTATGACTAGAGTTAGCAGTTTTCATTTAATCTACCTGGAAAGCTTTGAGCACAGTCAATTTTAATATCTGCTGCCTAGCAAGAAAAAAAGAAAAAAAAAAAACCAGGTATAATTCAATACAGAGGCCAAGACTCATCAATTAGGCCTGAGTATTTTACATAAAGTATACCAATAGTGTTGCAGCAGAGAAAATCTGTATTCAAGTGACAGTCCTGAATCTCCTTCACATCCAAAGCTGAGCCACTGCAGCACAGGTCACTTTGAATGCATGTGTATTTATCTTTTTAATTTTCTGTGTAAGAATGCAATTCTAGCTATAATGCTTTAAACATTTTGCAGTTCCTGATACCCATATATTACATTTCTGGATCACATTTTGAAATTATATTTGAGGTTAAAATTTGCTGAGAGGAACCAAGATGCACTCACCTCAGAAAATATATTATGTGAAATGTCTTTCCTGATCTGGTTCCAACAATATTAGGAGAAACATTTGCCGGTACGCATTAAAAACAATTCCTAAATGAATGGCCCTGGAGATTTGTCTTCACATTTTGTATGAAAAATAGAAAGAATGCCCAACAGGACTACTAAGGAGAAACGTAATTTTATTCCAGATGAGTAGGATTTTTCTTTCCTTTTTTTTTTTTTTTGGCTTGTCCTTCAGAAATGATTTTCTATAACTCTCTACATAAATATGTTCCATGTGACTACAAGAGAGAACAGCAAAAGGTAAATGTGTAGAGTTATATAGCTGTGATCCTACGCAATTTTGTCATCACCCTGCCAACAGGAGCAGTAGTATCACTAGAAAAGCTTATTATAGCCATCGTTAGTGCAGAATCTGTAATCAGTGCAGCCAACTTTTAATTTGTTGGGGTGTTTTGCAAGAACTTAATGAGTGTACCAGACATTAGGAAAGTGTAGCGGCAGATATGCATCAGATGGGCAACTGAGTAGCTGGCTGGCTGCCAGGCCTCTGAACACAGCAGCGGTAAAGTTGCAAGAACGTCTCAATTCAATTTTGTCTTAATCTAAAGCAATATGCAACGGAGCTGCACAAGGGACTGTGGTGAGAAGTAATGAACTGCTGCTCCTTCTGTGCAAGTCATAACTGACTCCAATTAAGTCAGCAACGTTTCATCAGTGTGGCCCTAGTGTCAATCAGGTATCAGGCACCTTAGTCCCCAGGCTTTTTTTTCCTCCTCATAAAAGCTGTAACATTCAGAAGTGTATCATGTGCTGTAGTTACTTTTTCAGAAAGCAATTTATATTTCAGATTGCAATTATTCCCAGAATCTGCCAGAACAAGTTAAGAGATTTTTCCCAGAGCTGGAATTAGAGTAAATATGCATCTTTTTAGACTAATCAGGCCTTTATAGTGCACATGTGCAGATTCAGAGCACTGATAGTGGTCATTCAAATTCTGGGCTGAAGAGGAAAAAGAAGAAAGGAAAGAAAACATCAGAGTAATTCTGAGTTCTAAAGTTAGTTACTATATGTAGTCAAGAGAGGTGTAGACATCTCTTAGGCAGTTGAAGGCTCCTTGGTGAGTTCTGAGCTGGTAGAATGAATTAGATATGAACAACCTGGTCTTCTCAGATGGCACCTGTTTAAGGCCTCTCCAGGCAAGCAGGAGGAACTTGGATGGCAGAATATGATTAAGCAGGAGCATCATCCACCTTTGCACACCTAAGCTGCTGATAAAGCTGTTCAATCAGGCAATGGCAAAAACCTAGGTTCATGTTCTACAAGATTTGAAAAGTCCATATACTTTGGGAAGAGTTGGGGCTGTTCAGCCTGGAGAAGAGAAGGCTGCGTGGGGACCTAACAGCAGCCTTCCAGTATTTGAAGGGGGCCTATAGGGATGCTGGGGAGGGACTCTGTCAGGGACCGTAGTGACAGCACAAGGGGTAACGGGTTAAAACTTAAACAGCGGAAGTTTAGATTGGATATAAGGAGGAAATTCTTTCCTGTTAGGGTGGTGAGGCACAGGAATCCGTTGCCCAGGGAGGTTGTGAGTGCTCCATCCCTGGCGGTATTCAAGACCAGGTTGGATGAAGCCTTGTGTGGGATGGTTTAGTGTGAGGTGTCCCTGTCCATGGCAGGGGGGTTGGAACTAGATGATCTTGAGGTCCTTTCCAACCCTAACTATTCTATGATTCTATGATTCTATGATACGGGTTTTACATTTGGATAACATCCAGACTTTAAATTCAGACTGGCCCAGTCTGGGTAACATCCCTGAAAGGAATGTTTCACTCATTGCTGTCTCATTTGTGGATGCCTGTTCTTCTCAGCAGTCCCCCTTTCCAGGTCAAAAACTTTCACCAGTTTTCTAGCATGAAACAAGCTACATAAATCATCTCCAACCTTCCCATACTAAAGAGGACAACAGTTTGATTAAGTGAACACACCTGGATGAGGAAGGAATTTTTAAAGAAATTAAAATCAAAATTAAATACTTTGCAAAGCACAGGACTTTGATCAGCCTGAAGCATCTTTCACAGAAAAGAGTTACTGCTAATTTTCTACTCTTACCTGGAATAAAGGCTTGCTGAAGTGCTCAGAAAACCAGAATTTCTTCCCTTTCAGACCACCATTGTAAACCTAATTACTGGAAATGCTGTTAGGTGACACAGCAAAAGGACTGTATTAGCTTTTCTTAACTGCATTTTTTCCTTTTCAGGATGAGCTATTCCAAAGCATCTTGCTTCTGCTTCTCAAGGATTTCTCCTGTTGACAGGATCATTTACATGAGAATACAGAACAGGCACTGAGTGACACTGTGTTGAGGCTCATGTAACTATCAAATTAGGTTAGATTAGAATAGATGTCATAGACATACAGGAACATAACACGCTTACTAAGGCTTCTGCACTAACAAGTTTGAATATTTACTGAAAACTATTTAAAAGTAGTATAATGGTCTGTTCAAATTAGGGATTTTTTGTTTTGTTTTTATATTGTAAAGGTAAATTATCATTTTAAACTGTTATGACAGGTAACTTCTGATCAGTTTTGTCTCATCTCGCATTTCTAATAGAGACAGGTTTGAGAAAACGGAATACAAATTGCAGCATATTTCTCACTCTGTGTTGCTGTCTCCAGTAAACACACACACCTATGCATACAGGCACTATAATGTGGCAAAACAAAAATAATGGATGGGCTACTAATAAAAATATCTATTTTTTTTAATTTTTTTGGTGAGTTACAGTCAAGATGTTGTACAGCTGAATCTCAAACCTGTAAGATACACAGGAACAAGCTGCAAATTGCGTAGCAACAGATAATTCCTATTTGCATAAATGGTATGTAAAACTCAAGAAGTAGTGAGAGGAAGGCTTGTCCAGCGCTTTGCTTGGACATAAAAGGAACTGGGACAATAGACATACAGCCTAACAACTAGAAACCATCTGATCCAAACGTGGATCAGGACACTTATGGAGAGCGGAGATACAAATACTGATATAGTATTCTTTCCTTCGGAAGGTGGATGCAGTCACTCAGCAAATGACATTTTGAAGATGTTTCCAGCTAAAAATAAAGAATTGCTTGAGACTGCAGAGACACAAATTTGTACCCAAGCATTCATGAATTAATACAGAGCACTATCAGAAGACAAAGGATTGAATGAGAGCTGCTGCCCTCATTGAATGAGCCTCAATCAACTCAGGGAACAGATGTATTTGTAAGATAATGTAATGTATAAAAGAGTGTGAAAGGTGCCATTTACTGAGAAAGACAGTGTTAAATGTACAAACTTGTGGTGCTGTGGAAAATGGTAAAAAGCGTACAACTCTTCAATAACAAGAAATATTGAGCAGAAGTTGTAGATCAATGGCATATGTCAAATATACAAATAAAAAAGCAGTGCAGGTATGAGGGGATAAAGCTCAAATTTAAAGAAAAAATAAAAATAAAAGAACAAAAAAGATCATACAGGACCATTTGCGTGAAGAGTAAGACCATTATTTAAACAGCAATAAGGAGGAAAAAGATAAAATACAGCATCTTTCTGACCTCTGACTTCAGTAAAGGATTAATCTATGCTAACCACAATTTTAACAAAAGGAAACAAGAAGAGTTGATGTCAAGGAGACTAGCTTCTGGAACTCTAAGATAAACCTGCAACAAGGTGTGACAAAATTTACTCTTGAGTACTAAGGAATGGAGGGAGGCAGTCCCTGTGCTAACAGTTGCCTTGATGCATAAAGCATCTGCTAAAAGACAGACAATAGCTTTAGCTGAAAGTGACCAATACAAGCAATTTGGCTAACTAATACTGAAGACATGATAAGCTTCATCCTGAAGTTCACTTCTAACAGCTGACCTCGGATGCTTAGCCACAAAAATGTGTTTAACTTGCTGAAGCAATTATGATGAGCAAATTCAAATATCAGTACTAGGAATAATATGTCTTTTACCTACTTTCAGCTTAAGGTAAGAGCAACTATAATGGATATCATCTAGGGAGAACATACAGTTTCAAATAAAAACGACGTAAAAGAAGGTAGAAGACACAAGACGTACTGTAATGGATTAACACTACTGACATTCCCTTTCAAAGGTTTGATCAGGGACATGCCGTAAGCATTTTTTGTGACTTTGAAAGTCTAAAGCAAGGTTACCATCTAGATTTAAGACACAAGGTGTCTAGTACTTCAACACTTCTTTGCTGCATCAGTCCCTGATCCATGTTCATTTTCAACTCTTCCCTTTATTTTGTTGCTTATGCAGTATCTCTTCACATCTTCTCACAGAGCTCAAGTCCTGATCCAACTGCTGCTTAACATTTCCTTTGCTTTGCTCAATCAAAACTGTACAACAACCTTACTAGTTGGTTGACTTAATCAGTTAGAACACATGACCTTAATGAGTTGACTTAATAATGTTAGACCCAGTTCCTCTACCGGGTCCTCTGAACTGCAACCAACTTTTTCCGAGTGTCCCTTGTCATATTAGCGAGCTCCTTCCCCTCCAACAGACTCAGTACCCTGCTTTCCCACAGCTTATTCTCTGCTTTTCTCCCCACACTCATTCTACCTATCTTTCTGCAAGTATGCTATCTTCGACACTTGTGTGTTCCCAAAAGCCCATCTACAGCTTGAGAGCTTTGCAAAACTAACCACAGCATTAGCAGGATACAGGAGAAAAGAGACAGGTCTCACTATGCTATGAAGTTGATAAGCAAACTGTAATTTTACAGATATAACATCTTCTCTTTGTGTCATCTCCATTCTTCTGGATACCTTCTGTATTATGACACTTTTTTTTCTTTTTTAATAAGCCTTTTACAGTAAGGGTCATGGCATTATATTTGCACTTTCCCATTCCTGCCTGTATATTTTTCCACAGACTAATGGAATAATGGGAATGCTGAGCCACTAAAAAAACAAAACAACAAAAAGAACAAAAAAAAAAAGGGGGCTCTGAATCACAGTGTTAGGGTACAGAGGGCAGTAGCTGCTGCCTTCAACATTAAGCAAAAGAAATCAAGGCAGGACTAGCTAAGGCAACTTGGGAGCCGAGGCAGGGCTAGAAAGATACTGAAAAGCCAAGCTGGAGAAAACTTGCACCTAGGACTAGAACCTAAACAAAGAGCTGTGGACATCAGGCAACTGCAAAGCAGAGACTGAAAGCAGGAATAAAGAAAAAGTAAGATCAGGAAGTTAAGGCCAAAAATGGAAGCAAGTAGGAAGAAATACAGGGCAGGCACATTGCAGTAGTCAGAAGAAAACCTATGTACCACCTTGAATCACAGCTTGTCCAAAGCTTCTCCTCTGGAAGCGTCAACAGAAATGCAAAAAAAGACAAGCAAGGAGCTCACATTTCTCCTTCCCCATCATGAAAAAAACCGCAGAGTTCTTTGAATGATAGAGACAGAAAGCATGTCCAAATAGGAGCCACATATCCCTAAATACAGTCACCAAACAGGCTTAGAGTGCTACTGATTAATTAGCAAATTTATTTTTTTTAGAAATGAATATACAAAGGGTAGACCTGAAAGACTCAAGCAGATTTTGATCACAAACACCAAGATTTTTCTTAATAGACATATGGAAATAGCTGAGAAAAAGATAGTAATTTTTCAGACACAGGACAAGTATAGGAATACAGTAGCGAACAACTCCTATCAGAAGGACTGAAACTTTTTAGTCTCAGCTTGGAAATGGGGGCCTGAAGATATCCAGCCCAGTGTAAATCATTCCAGACAGCAAGACACAACTAACACTGAAACCCATAATTTTGGGGGAAAGGAAAATATTCCTACCAGAAGTGTTATGCAGCTCTTCTCTACAAACTCAGCAGAAAAATATTCAACCATATTGATATAAATTAATAAGACATGATTAAAAATTCTCCTAAATTTGACTGGTCTTTTCACTTGTCCATTGATTTCTAGAGAATAATTAAAGGAAAATGATAGTTCCACCTCCTGTAAGAAAACAGCTTCTTCCAAAATTTGGAGATAAACCAAGCCCATACTTTCAAGGGTAGCCAGCAGAGATGAATATCAAGCAGCAACTGTTGTATCCAGTGCTGGGTTTACACATCATTCTAGGAGCTCCACTCTACAGAGCCAGCCAGCTGCTGGTGAGCCAGTGACTCAGTTTGAGTAATTATTTGCAGCAAAAGAAGTACAAATGTCTCCCAGAATTTACATCTAGCACCACAGAAATTTTTTCAAGTTGACTACAAACACAAAAAAATATTTTCAGTAATTACCTACATTGTACTTGTTTGAAAAGAACAGAGTTTGGCAACAAAAACATTCCCCCCCTCTTTCAAATTATTGCTTGTGGTTACTATTTTGACCAGTCAGGTATGAGTCCTTCTCTTCTTTGTAGTAAATTGTTAAAGAAGGTGGAAACATTATTCATACTAGCAATTAGATGATTCAATGTTTATTTGCATCTAGTATTAGTGATAAGGTGATACACATTTTAGGTAGTTGTTGAGTGATGACTTCATTACTGGCCCATTGTAGTTGCTATAGAAACACAACTTGATTTTTCACAGGCTAGGCAACTGAAAAGCTTTAGAGATCTGCTTGTTTCTAGTTTTCATAAATGGCTTGTCAGACAGAGTGTAAAGCCCTAATACCTTTTACCTTCTGGAGAACAGAAGTATTGAAGAGTCACTTATCTATATCCTACAAGTGGATTTGATAAGATCACTAGATTTTTTTCCTGCAGTTCAACTCATATGAACAGATCATGATAGTAACCAGGTGATCCTCACACTGACTCAAATAAGAAAGTCCAAGTCATGGGTTTTATATCTCTCTATCGCATTTACATTAAGAAGTTATCAACTGCATGCATACTTCCCCACTGAAACATTTCAGTTTAGACATCTTTACCTGTAGATACATCTCAACCATATACCTGAAGAATTGGGTTTAATCATTCCATATGAAAATAACATAGTAAAGGGGACAGTTGTAAAGGCAGTAGGAGCAAACACAGGAGCTATGCTTGGGTACTATTACTCCCTTACACAGCAGTGCATTATATTTTCATCTGAAAAGCAAAACTTGAATTTGAGCAAATGAAACTCCAGGTGAGTGTTCAAACACAAAAGTCTGTTAAAGAATGGTCTTAGCATTACCTCTTACAAAGGAGTGAACTTAATATCAGGGCTGACTTTATTGGGGAAAGTGCCTAACTCAACTGTGCTCTTAAACCAAATTTTGTCATGCGATGAATGATCAACTGGAGAGACTTCTTGTCCTTACACTTGCCGCTAACACCTCTGACTAGCTTAGCTCAACCTCAAGTATATTCATTTACCTTCACAGTTCAGTTCAGTTTAAAAATGAACAACATTAGAAAATAAAGCATTAGACATTTCAAGCTTTCATGCCATGACAACACTCCAACCACTGTCTTCCTAGACTGAGTGTTAAATAGGTTTGCCAAGTGCATATATCTTTGCTGAGAAAGAAATACATTTCTAGTGAAGACACTGGCTTTTTTGTTCCAGAAATAGATCCTAAACCCCCAGGAAGCATTCAGTAATCATAAACAACAACCAGCCTAGCACATCTGCATTATCAATATTTAGCTCAGAAATGTCAAAAGGAAAGGCTACATTTCTTTTCGTATTGCCAAATTTAAACACTTGAGCTTAAGGCTGAACAAGCAGCATCGCATTCCTTTAACCACTGAACTACTAGAAAGCAGCTTATTAGTATTTTCAAATGGAAAAAAATGCATTACAGTATAATTTGCATGCATGTGTAGTAGTCCTTAATTGTTTATTAAGGACTACCAAGCTTTAAGCCATTCTGCAAAATGAATCAGGTAATTATTTGCCTTGTTTAAGCAGATTAGATTTGAGATTTTATTCAAACAATTGCAAAGAAAGATATCCTACATTCTATTGGTTATGATGTGTTACTCTTGCACTGGTGAATAATTACATGAATGTTTCTACTGCAGTCATCATGCCAACTTCAATAATGAAGTGTTCAGCTAAATGAGTAAAAGATAAGACCATGCAATGCAATTTTCTTTGTTTCACACTGTCTTGGTTTAAGCCCAGCCTGTCACTCAGAAACCCCATAGCTATTTGCTCACTCCCCACCCCTTCCTACCCCAGCTCCCAGAGGGATGGGGAGGAGAATCGAAAGAATGTAACTCCCACGGGCTGAGATAAGAGCAGTCCCCTAACTAAGGTATAACACAAACCACTACTGCTACCACCAATAATAACAAGGGAAATAACAAGAGAAGAGAATACAACCGCTCACCACCTGCCAACCGATACCCAGCCCAACCCAGCAGAGATCTAGCCCTTCCAGGTAACTGCCCCGAGTTTATATACTGGGCATGACGTGCTGTGGTATGGAATACCTCTTTGGCTAGTTTGGGTCAGGTGTCCTGTCTCTGCTTCCTCTTGGCTTCTCCTCCTCCCTGGCAGAGCATGAGACTCAGAAACATCCTTGGTCAGACTAAGCATTACTAAGCAGCAACTAAAAACATCGGCATTATCAGCGCTGTTCGCGGGCTGAAAGTCAAAAACACAGCACTGCACCAGCTACTAAGAAACAGAAAAATGACTGCTACTGCTGAACCTAGGACACACATTAATACAAGTAAAGCCTGTTGGCTAATATTCGATCAGACTTTCCTTTGATGAAAATTAGCAACATCAGCCATTTTGGTTACACACCAAAGGTGAAAAATGTCTTCAATTTTGGAAATTCTAAATGCCTACCAAAGAAAGATTTAGAGAAAATGTCAACTCATATGTGATTGCAGTGATGCCATCACTGTGTATCCATGCTTTTACTATGGCATTTAAGCAATGCAACCTCCCAAAATGAATAGCGCAGAATGGCTTGGCAGAACAAGGTGAGAAATAATTTATACTCCCTTCAAAATCCTTTTGCAAAACATGTTTCCTCTCCAGTTTAATTAAAACCATCCAAAGCCCAGTATTTCCTTTTTTATTTGTTTACATTATTTATTTAACACTGAAATATTTTATTTATGCAGGTTGTGCAGGTAATTTATTTATAACAAAGGTTTTTTAAGTGAACCACCAGTGAACTGCACATAAGATCACCTGTGTCCATAGAAAGCTCAACTGAAGTCTCCTAGATCGCATCTTAATGCAATGAATCTTTGAGCTGTGACCTTAATCATAGCATTTAGCTTTTCCTTTTAAAAGAGGGTTCAGCTGCAGAGAGTGCCACCAATTATACCATGCTGATTGTAGGTGTGTGTTGCCCATTTGTTGTTTTCAAATCACAGTGTTGTTAATTCCCATTGTTAACACTAAAAACTTTGCTATGGGCAAAAGGAACACACCTTATACACAAACCCAAGAATTTATTGTCAGTTTAATTAATTTTAACAGGTTGATCCATTATTTTTAATCTAGTCAAAATAACACTAATATTTTATTAAATACAAAATATAGTATAAAATGTAGTATAATGTATTATGTATGTATAATTATCCACAGTTTTTATATATCCAAACTTTCATGCCTGAGCTTGATGTTTTATCCACCTTCTTAAGGGCAAAAACTTGGTGGTGGGGAATGCCACAGGGGAGGGGGAAAAACATGGGGAATCTTCAGTATCCAGAGAACTTTTCCAGGAGAATGATGATGATGATGATGATATTTTCTTCCTCCTCACTCAGAGTAATTTTTATATGTGCTACACGTCCACTTTGTTTTTTCTTCATTGGTCTGCAAGCCCAAATTGCAAGTAAATTCACTGTATATTATGGTTTTGGGTTGGTTTAGGTGGTTTGGTTTTGTTTTGGTTTTGTTTTTTTACTGCTGTTTGCTCTCTTTACTATCCCTGAAACAGGTTTTAGCAAGCTCACAAGGCTGCATTCCTTTGCTGGCCATTAGTGAGGTGCTTATAGCCCTGGAACCTCCAGTATTAACCTACGCCTCTGCTATCACCCCATGCCTCTACTGGTCTGCACTACAGCTTATTCTAGACTCACAAGTAGTTCATTCCACACACAATAAGCACTTTTTTACCTACTAGTTGAAGAAATAACAGTAAGCATCACAACCACACAATCAGAGAGCTAAACAAAAGCTAAAAAAGTAGGTAACAGTCATCTGGTCATAAGGTAATTAGTGCTGCTGCAAGTCTTCAGAAAGGCGAAGACAAAGCCTAGCAAAAAGCCTGTGGCCAGTTACAAGCAATAACACCACCAAATTTACTGGGTTACAGGGATACATAAGTCATCTGAAAGGACAAATATAAACCTAGCTGTTGATTTCTAGGATAGAAAAAAAGCCAGCAGCAGATTTCTAGTAGAAAGTAGATCTGGAATCTACCTTGAAAACCATATGTGAGATAAAGCTGACAGAAATGCATGCTTGCAGTTAAGTGTGCTTGCTCTTCTAATCTCTATTTGGTCCTATATAATTACCACAAACCCACACTAACTAATTTCACTGCAAGATGCCATTTTAATAATCTAAAATTTTTCATTCTGCAGTGTGACAGGTAAGTTCTACAGTTTTTCACTCATGGCTTTTATTATCTTGATGGTTCTATGTTGTTTAACACCATCATTTGACTTCTACCATATATGAATAGTACTTCCAGCTTTTTGCATCACCTTCCATCAATGTCCATCTCTTTTTTTATTGTGCACATATAAAATTTTAAAAGAAGCTCATAGTATGCTAAGTCTGTGATTAAAATATTTATGAAGGTTGCATAGGTGCCATGGGAACCAAAAAGGGAAGCTGTGATTTATATATCCACCAGGTTGCTAAGCAAAGAAGCATCTTTTCCATTACAGGCTGCACAGCTGCAGGAAAGCTTTAGGGAAGATGCTATCTCTATAGAATGGAAACCCATAGGTTGTCAGATAAGAATAACTTATTCCAAGTTACATAAAAGTTTTCTGCTTAAATGCAGGGGAAGCCTGGTTTGAAAACAAAAACAAAACCAAAAAACACCAAACATAAAAAAGAAAAAGAGGGAGAGTGTACACTGCCAGAGACTCCAATTTGTTACATAAAATTTTTCCTTATTCTATTCATACTGTATGAAAGAACACGTTTATCTTCACACTGTAGTACTGTCCTTTATAATACAGGATTTTACAAAGGGAAGTCTTATGAAAACTGAATAGGAAGCCAAAAATATTGAAAAGAAAAGTCCTTCATATCCAAGACAGTCATGTCTAGCATATTTGAACTTTCAAACAAACGGTTGGTATGGCAACAAAAAATATTCATAGTGTAAAGATAGAAGTGATAGTGTGGGATATATTGTCTATTCACACAATCGTGTATTCACACGTGCGTGTATTCACACGTGCATGTATTCACATTCAAAACTACAATTTGAAGCCTCTGTTATCTGATTAGTTTTAAAGGCAGACACTCCAAATCAAACAGATCCAATAAAATTCTTCTAAGAAATGATTGTAAATTATTACTACTCCCCCAAAAGCAGTAAGAAACATAGTGTTCTGGCCAGTCCCACGTAATTTAAGTTGTTCATGTTTGTGAACAGAATTTGTATATAGTTGTTGGTTCTCTATTTGGCCCAGTTTCTAAAATGTCACTCCAGGGAATTCTGACATTGAATTAACAAATTCATCAGTTCGAACACAGATACCTTTTAGGTGAATATATATAATTTTAAGTATCAAACAGAATAGTATTTATGAATACCAGCCCTCAACTCAAGTTAGCATCAGTTATAGCCTGACATACAAAGTCCTTTTGATATGATAAAGCAAAAGGCTTATCTAGATGTTCTCAGGGGTATATGACACACAAAGGAGTCATCTCCTTCTGATTCCATTCATCTATCTAGCTCATCCGCGTCTTGAACACGCTGAACTATAAGATGTGAAAAATGTCATCAAGGTATCATTTAGTCACATCAAGCAACACTGAGCTTATAACTGTACCAAGAGCACACACCAACGAATGCTTAAGTAGTCATGCTCATTTTCACTATACAAAAAGGTATATCTCTTTGCTGCACTTCACATTATGATCTTAGCCAACAACACACGTCAGCAGTCTTGAGCAGAGGGCATCCAGCACTCTGCATGGCTGTAACTACACTGTGCCATTTTTAGGGATAGTCCAAAGGGTGGTGTCATCTGGGTCACTACCTTTTCTTCTCAATCCAAAGGGCTACTGTAAGCATAAAATACAAAATCCAGCATCTGAGTTCTACTGGGAGAGAGCAAGGTGCATATATTGTGTTCTTATATGCTGGTAAAAGGCATCTCAAAACTATCATCTAGCCTCTTTACAGAAGCAACTAAACACCCTGGTGTTGCTGTTAACATATGCTTATCAAGCTACTCTTATTGAAAGCATTATCAGTGCCATGAAATGTAGCATCATGTCAATCACACATCAGCATTCGCTATCCAGCTCATTTTTGTTCAGTATAAGGATGTCTTCACTGCTATGTTACTCAAGCACATTGGATCAAGCAGTCAATGTGAATCTGCTTTGTAATCTACTCTAGTAATGGAAACACTCCAAGAAAACTGCAAAAGATGTAGTTTGTGGTACTTGGCAAGATAACGAGGTATGGGAAGGCAACGCATCTTCAGTGAAAACAAACAAATCAAGAACAGGCATTTCATCATTTTCAGAACTCATTAGCTCAAAGGAATTTAATTCCAATTCCTGTATAGGCTCAGTATAGCAGGGGTGGGGTGGAGTGTGGGGGGAGTACAAAACCTCTCGCTTTGTTGATTATTTATGTTTTAACCTTATTATGCCATAGTGGGTAGATATAATTTCTGAGCAGTCAGTGAATCTCCTTTATTGTGGCCACATCATGTTTTCTATTTTGAACCAAATCATCCATCACCTCATTTTGGCCAAGGCTATTACTGTATTTGACTTCCCTTCATGTCAGTCTGCATGTCCAGCAATGAATCTCCTTCAAATTTAACAGGCCTTGCTGAGGTCTTTACAACTGTAAAAAGAAAGACATCTCCACTATTTTAAAAGCATTTCCAACCAAGATCAGTATCTACTTCTTTTTAAGTGCTAATACAGTGATGGAAAGCTGAAGCAATGGTGAACTCCATTTGCAATCCTAATTTTCTACATTAAAGAACAATATCACTTATATTTTCTTGCATTCTTATTACACTGGAATTCACTGCACTTTTCAGATCATGAAATAAGGAAACCTTTTCCTAATGGGTATTCAGTACTAAGTAATTTACACTAGCTTATTTCAGTAACAAACTAATTTCAGAAACACCACAACTAACAAAGCACTGATTTCCTACCTAGTTGATTTCTGCATTTCTACATAGCCTCTCAGTGAATAACCACAGACCCTCCTCTAGCTCCATCCTTTCTTTGACTCAGGCTCAATAGAATTACCTGGGACCCCATCCATGCTGACTGCCTGGCCAGGGATGAGGACATGCTTGGCAAGCAAGCGGCAGAAGAGGTAACTTTAGCTCTCACAGAGCTAAGGACACTGCTTTGGGGAATCCCCTCTGCACAGATACTGATTGTGGTAATACTGGTAGGAAATCAAATCCTGAAGAACTTTACTTGTATGCCAAATCTCTTCGAAATTGGCCAAAAGGCTCAATACTTACTCTAGACTGCCTGATAGGCAAGCAGATGGCCTGATCATATAGAGTGGGTTTTTTCCTGTAGAGGCTAGGATAAGAAAGAGTGAATTTCAGCTGAATACATTTCCCTTTCACATTCATTTTTAGAACTAAAGTTTTAACAGCTAATTATTCAGATGCTCATCTTTTCCAGATCTAGATTTGCCACTAGAAAGCATGAATGTCTGTAATGTAACAGTTATATTACATTATTAAAAAATGTACTTAGAAGGTTTTTTTGCCTTTCTGTTTTTTTCTTCTTCTTTATAAGGAGAGCTGTGTGTGAAGCTTAATGGCATTCCAGTAAGACTGTGAAATAAGAAGTTCAGCAAGCTTATAAACGCAATCATTCTTGCTAATGAAATGTTCCTGGTCCTTAAGCTTCCTCAAGAGACAGTCAACTGCTGTTTCAATTATTGTTGTGGTTTAAACCCTGCCACAAAGCTCCTTCACTCGCTCCCCCCCACACACTTCTTGCCCTCCCCCTGCTGCTGAAGGGACGGAGAAGAGAATCAAAAAGAATGCAACTCCCACGGGCTGAGATAAGAACGGTTTAGTAACTAAGGTATAACACAAATCACTACTGCTGCCACCAATAATAATAATGATAAAGGAAATAACAAGGGGAGAGAATACAACACCACAACACCAGTCAACCAATAACTCGTCCCACTCCCCCCAGCCGAGCACCGACCGATACATCATCCAACCCTGCAGTGAACCAGCCCTTCCAGGTAACTCTCGGTTACATCCTGGGCATGACGTGCTGTGGTATGGAATACCTCTTTGGTCAGTTTATAGAACTGTTGATGAGATGTGAAGACTTCTATCAGTATTGAGGTCAAGCCTTACTACTGAAAGTAGAAACTTACTGATCAGATCACCATCTAATGTGCATCTTTTATTGAATGTTTATCGATGTGAATCTAGTTCATGTGAAACAAAAACAGTGCCATAGAACTCTAATGTAACTATATATAATATAATATAATAAATATAATATACATATAATTTGGTATCGCTATTGAGAGGCCAAAGTCTGTTGTCCTCTTTCATTGGGAGCATTATATTGTTGGTGTTGCATTATATCTGCTCAGTCCATAAAGGTTGTAGATTTCTGCTATTTTCCCTCTAGTATCCTATGTGAAAAGTAACTTCAGTTTTTTTCCAAAAATTATTTAAAACCAGATTAATATATTCCACTTAGATAGAACACATTTATCCCCTGTGATCTTCCTTATATAACAAAGTATCATTTGACTTTCAGCATGTTTTCACTTTAAGAGGGAAATATACAGACACAATCAGTATTCCTAGATAACACCTGAATACACAGATCTTAAAATCTATAAAAACAGCAAAGCATTAACACATTAATTCTCACAACAGTCCTACAGACTGTCCTTGCAAACAAAGACAGAAAGTACTGCTACGCCCACTTCACAGACAGCAAAAAGACCAGGCATTTGCAGGAGTGGTTTGCTCAGGAACAAAAAGCAGAAATAATGACAAACAAGTATTTCCTTCCTACCAAGCTTTAGCTAAAGATTACCATCTCCCTTCTCTAGAGCTGAAAACAGCTCCCCAGCCTGCACGCAGAAAAATTAGACAAGGAAAAGTAGCAGTACAATCCTAAAACCTTGGAGGAAAAATAGGCCAGTGTACTGTAGCCCATAGCCTGATCCAGCAACAGTCTTTGAAGGTTATTGCTTCAAAAGGTCCTGGAAAAATAACCCAAAAAACAGATTTTTGTGCTGATGAGAATAAGCACTTGTTTCTATTCTCTTAGTAACCATTATTCTGTGGTTCTTGATGTCCAATCTTAATCACCCTAAATCTCCTGAAAGTCAGCTGTGCTAGAAATATCAAGCAACGATTAAAAAACCCATTCTGTATTAATGAAGTAGCAGCTAATCACAAACACAGAATTCAGCATTCAGTTTGTCTCTGGACTGTCTTATGTGAAATTGTAGAAACCTTGTTTGCCACAGTCTTCTAGCCTTTTAAGCAAGTAGAACACACGGAGTGTGAGCATACCCAAAAACCCCCAATCTCTATGTTTAATTCTGATGTATTAAAAGGTTAAAAAAGTCATTTGATTGCATGTGCTGTCCATTACATATATAAGCAGTCTACAATGCCATAAATGAAACATTTGCCTGACTGCAAGGCATAAAGATTCTTTCACGCAAAGCAAATACACATTTAGCCAGGCTTGATCAGCACCAGCAGTTGTTCCTGAATCGTGGTTAGCACAGCAAGGTACCTTGCCAACACCTACCAACTCTGCTGCTGCAATACCTCTGCTCATCACATACGCCGACACACCAAATACATTATCTGGGTTCAGCAGTCATTGCATCAGGTCATAGAATGGTTTGGGTTGGAAAGGACCATAAAACTCGTTTAGTTCCAGCCCCTCTGCCACAGGCAGGAATATCTTTCACTAGACCAGGTTGCTCAAGGCCCTGTCCAGCCTGGCCTTCAACACTGCCAGGGATGGGGCAGCCGCAGCTTCTCTGGGCAACCTGTTCCAGCACCTCACCACCCTTATAGTGAAGAATTTTTTCCTTATATCTCATCTAAACCTCCCCAGTGTCAGCTTAAAGCCATTCCTCCTTGTCCTGTCACTAAAAAAGAAGACCCTCTGCAGATTTCTTGCAGGCCTCCTCTAGGTATTGGAAGACTCTTATAAGGTCTTGCCAAGCCTTCTCTTCTCCAGGCTGATCAAGGTCCTGCTTCTACATGATGGTCTGGTAAAAAGGGAAGGTTAGGGAACAACTGATGTGAAATTATCACAGCTGCAGAAGAAACTGATAGTTATCTAAACCTCTGCACTTGAGACTTGACAGGCTTACTCCATTCTTAGAACATGTTAATTAGTACATGCTCTCTGAGTTTCTCTCTGCTACTCTTCTTGGCACACAGAAAAAAAAAAAAAAAGAGTTGAAAATTAGTGTTAATTCACCTTATAAATTAGCACATACAAAATGGGGAAGCGTTGTTTGACTATTTTCAGTTTGACTAAATTCATAACACTTGAAAAAACAAATGCTAAACTCATAGCCATGTAAAATTGTCAGCTGATAAGAATCTTGTATCAAAGTCATGATGTATTGATGAACAGTTTTTCATTTTAATGCAACTAATGAGAGTTTCAGCTAGTACTCAAGAAAGTGCTTAGTAAGATTTTCTTATTTGCGCTGAATTACAGCATAGATGGAAGGTATCTTATGAGAGACAAACAAAGAAGGAAGATGGAAGAAAGGAAGTTGTTGCTGATTGTAGATCAGAAGACCTGTGTAAAGCACATAGAGAAAAAACTGCTCCTAACGGTGTTGAGCAGTTCTGAAATCTCCCGCGCGCAGCTAAAATCCCAACCAGCATGACACTGGTCAAATGGAAAGACAAGGAAGGAGAAGTGATAACTTGTTTCTCAAGGTAGAAGAGAATTATTCAGAAGTACTTGTGAGTCAGCCATATGTGCCTAACAAATGTATCTTTTGGCTCTAGCAGTACAAAGGGCATTGTGCCCTGCAGAGAATCCCAACTAAGGGACAAGGAGACCTTGCCTGGGGCATGTGGGAACTGAGCAGATTGTACCTAGCCAACACCACCTAAGTCACTGATATTTAAAATGGCATCAGCACATTTTATGCCAATGGCAGCCCAAAATGTGCAACTGTACACCAAGAGAATCTTTTTATAAAAATAAATAAATAATTCAAGAGCGTATGGTTCAGTGTTTTGCAGATTTTGATTGGTGAAATTGTAACATTGGGGAACCCTTCGAAAACAGCTGCTCCTCACTACAGAGATGATGACACTGATAATATGCTGTCTTTGCTGTAAATATCACCCTTTGTTCCTCAAAATACAGGGCTGCTATTTACATGTTTGTTGAAGCCAAGGTTCTGTTTTTCCTGTCGGTCAGAGCAGAAGATTACTTAATTACATACTTTTATGACAGAAAATCACTGATTCACATCTGCTTTTGTATCAAAATATATCCATCTTTCATCTAACTATATTAATTGCATCAAGTATGCATAGCCTGTGTGCTGGTGTAAATGAAAAGTACATAATCTAATTTTCTAATACAAACAATAGATTCAGAAAATTAGTCATTTTAAATCGGAAAGTTAGGACACTGTTCTGCTTAATAATTTGCCATGTGTATTCATACCACAGCTGATTGACAATCCGAAGCCAGATTACTTTTCTATTACCACAAATATAGAACTAGTCCTTAACTTCAATATAGATAAAAACCTAATCACAAATCTGGGCATTGTTGTCTCTCTAAAATATCCGAAGATTACTTCTGACATTTATTCCCTCTGAGAAGCTTCAAATGCTAAATTTTAGAAGCCAGTATAAAATGCCTAACAGTTTTCAAGTAAAAAAAAAAAAAAAAAAATTGAATTGAAGGACAGTTTAATATAACACATGAGCAACAGGTTCCATCTCTGCACATTTGCAAGCTTCAGGAGCTCTCTAGTTTTTAACATAAAGCAGTTGTTCTATGCCACCTAACAGAAGCCACAAACCAAAAGGAGTCCAGAGGTATCAAAGCAGTTGTCCAAGGCCCCAGAAATACACCAAGCTCTCAAGAGATTCCCTTCTTGAGATCCTGTGAGGACAGAAAAGCCAAAGCCTCCAACACTGTTGGCCCCAGCTATGAAGCATAGCTTCCTGAATTGCAACCCTTGGGCCAGTAGTCCCTTCCCCAACAGTGGGGTGGGGTGAGGTTTCATAAAGAAACTCAGTGGAGACTATTTCAAGCTTTGTTTTCCCTATGAGTCACATCTTCAGCTTCTGTCAGGGATTATCAAGTACAATTACAATTAAGTCACCTAGAGACTCTTCTGTCTTTGGAAACAAAATCTTCCCATCTCACAACTAAAATTTGAAGTTAATCAGAACAAAAATGTCTCAATATCACAAATCTACCTTCTGTTTATGTACCAGTAAAGAGCTTGCATGGTACTTCTAATAAAGGAGGAACGTAAATCACACAAGAGCACCTTTCCTAACATTAAACTTGTTTTGTGAAGGATCAACATGTTAGTAGGTGAACTCTTAACATGACTGCTTACTCTTTGCTGCCTTTTTTTATATAATCTATGCAGACACGAATATTGTCCCTGGCCCGGTCCATACAACCCTGATAAGAAGTACAAGGGCAGAAGTAGGAAGTCAGTGTAGGAGGAACCACCACATTTCCCAGAAGACAGACATGATCCGGTATAAAAAAAAAATGCACCAAAAGGTGACCTCCAGCTCTCATCTACTCTTCTAGGGACCCCTCTGTTACCAGGGTGGGAAGAGAAATGAGGTTGCTGCCACTTTATTGACAATACTCATTCCTCCCTCAGCAACAGAACCAGTGCTGTCAGCACAGGATCATTTTCTGCCCTCAAAGGCAGAAGTGTTTAACAGAAAACCTGTTTCTTTCTTTATAAAGATTTGCAAACCTCCATGCCTGATGCTGGAATTAGAGGCCTGAGTTTCTATTGCATGACTTTGGATATGTGTTACACCTGTAGCCAGTTGAGCAGGGAGACAAAGGGATGGAGAGACAGTCAAGTACCTTCAAAGGGCAATTCAGCCATCTGCAGGGAGTTCAGAGGCAGCTCCTCTCCTTGCTCAGATACTGTGAAAAAAGCCTTACCTCTAACAGGAGGACTGTGAGCCTGAGCACAGGCTGGTTCTCTGTTCCTCTCTGGTTCTCTCTCCGACTAGCTGATAGAGGATTGTATATGCTTTTCTGTTGTAACGCATGTTTGCGGCTGCCTGGCAGGAAGTTGTTTGTTTAGGGAGTACTCATTCTGTGTTCTCCTCATGCATATATTTTTATGAATATTGAGGAGAGAAACCACTACTTCAGTCACATACCTCATACTTTACATTCTAAGACCAGTGTCAGACAGAACTGACATTTTGCACGGAACTGCTTCACTCTTACAGAAAACTCCCTTTGGCCATTTTGACCTAGGCAAAGCCCTGACCCCAAAGACCCCAGATGTCTTGCAAATAGCTTTGCCAAAGATGAAGTTCCTTAAGGATAAATGGAAAGCTTGAGTAAGATTTTTAAAGCCAAGTCACTATTCTATGGGGAGCCAATGCAAACAGATGATGTATTATTTCATGTGTTCAGGGTATACCATGCAGCTGAGAAAGTGCATTACAGTGCTCCATGCTCCTAAGGGCTTGGGCCTATATAATTATTATATTGTGTTTGTGGAGTTCAGAGAAAAAGAAACAGGTTACTATTACTATCATTATCCATGAGAAAAGGATGGAGTCCCAGACTACTGAAAAAGGTGGGAGATTTTGATTTGTAGAGTCAGCAGGGATTTCAAAGGCATTACTAAAACTACAAAGAAATTGCTGAAGCACACATTGCTGGAAATTACATTTGTGGGGAGATAAAAATTATTCACCAATTTGGAAAGCATTGAGGGTTAAATATTATGACAATTTGTTTTGACATTCTCTAGAAGAAATAGTTTCAATATTTTAAAAACAGGAATATTCTGACATTCTATTTTGAAATAGCATATTTGTTTTGCAATTGACACAACATTGCTCTGGATTTAACAAAAATGTTTCAGGTTGGCAAAGAATAAAATTTTCCTTCCTGCTGAGAAAACAAACTATTAAAATAACTAAAAGTTGTTTTGGCTCAGTATGAACATTACCTCGAAAGTGTTTAATTCAGCCACTAAACTTTCAAAAAGATGGCAAAATGCATCATTCCTAGAGCTCTTTGGGAAAAAGAAAAAAGGGGGAAAAAAAGCAACTGGAGATGCACACTTTTCAAAGACCCTGCCTCCTTCAAGAGGAATATAAATTACTACCAACCTTGTGAGGGAATTTTAGTTACATAGCAAAGCTACTTCTACTCAGTCTGAAACTTAGTGGCAGTTTCATTTAAATCTATCACAGAGCTTTATATTAAGTTACCTATGATATGGAATAATGCAATCAATGTGACAGTTGATGTCTTATTTTTATGTTAAATTCAATCTATTCTTACAATGTCTCCACTAGTTCAACTTTCCCTATGCTACAGACTCAGGCATTAACAATGCACCAACTTTATTTTAGAGGCTGCCAGGAGCAGATATGTGAAGAATCTGGATAAGTAAGGGGCAGGTACACAAAGGTCGGCATGCCTAGGGATACAAAACGTGATTTGGGGCTAACAGGATAAGTGATCTGGTAAAATACCTGGCAATGAAATAGCAACTTTTAGACTGTAAAGCCTAGGTCTGCAGTTGGAACTGTAATCTGAAAGTCATAGACTACATGGGACTCTGAATATTACACATAGCTCACAAAAATAGTTTTCTTTAATCCAAGTACTCTGGCTTAAGGTAAGCTTAATGTTCTTAAAGGATGAAGGGGTAGATTCTGTACTACAGCTTTCATTGGCCCAAGACAGAAAAAGGAGGAGCACAACTTGAGGGAGTTCTCCATCACTTCACAGAATCTGGTTTTGTCATTCTGTCAGAGAAACAAGCTTTACTCAGTGTGCCCATACAGTCTGAAAGAATAACAGCACTTTGATACAGACACTTTCTCTTTGAGGCTCCCAGCCAACCTCTTTACACAGTCATCGGGACAAGCGGCACAGCTGCTCATGCTGATCCTGAACACCTCCATTTAAGCAGTGAGGTCATGACCCCCACGAATTTCAAAAGGGGCCTTCCTACATACATACGATTTATCCTAACACCTCAGCAAGACTCTTTTTAAAACAAAAAAAAAAAATCCCCTTCTTGGTGTTTCATCTTGAGTGTACATTCTTTCCTAAGTAATTTTTTCTTCAATTTAGAAATATTTTTACCATTTGCATCAGTTGCAGTAGTGACCAGCAAACCCAGCTATAAGCCAAGGTCTCCATTCTGTGTATGCATAGACCTGAAAGATTTTCTGTTCCCAAAACATCTGTAGTCTGCAGAACCTTCAAAGTCTGCATACCCAGAAAAAGACATGAGGTCAAACATGATGTTATGTCTAATGAAAATGATGAAAATTATTCCAGGTAAACTCCTGTTCCCTTTTCCATTAGGAAGGCTTGATTAAATTAAAAGCCAGCAAATGTAAAGTGCACAGAAGACATCCTCTTATATTCAGACTAATGTACGGACTCACAGATATTGCTGAGTTTTTGTGGAAGTAAATAGCTTAAGAAGTTTCAAACAAGAATCAGACACTGATAAACAAGCACAACATCTGTAATTTCCATATCAAGAATGAAAATTACAAGGAATGTCAAACACCTGGCCTGAAACAAATCTGCTAGTCAGCAGATACTCCCAGCAGATATACTTCTTCATACAAGAGCAAAAAAAAAAAAAGTGAGTAAAAGATCTTCATTTGAATCATAAGCACTGGATGCTCATCACTGACAAACACAATCCTAGAACACACAGACATTTTTCCGTTTTAATAGTTAAGCACTTTATATAAGAAAGTTATTCTGATTTCACACTCCCTCTAACAGCACTGTTGTCCAGAGGGTTATTCATGATTCACAGCACCATGAAAACAGAACTCAACTCTTCTTGTTTTACTGGAGGGCTTTAGTATCTAAAGTAGTACCAAAAAGAAGTTCTTTCCTGTTAGGGTGGTGAGGCACTGGAATGGGTTGCCCAGGGAGGTTGTGAGTGCTCCACCCCTGGCAGTGTTCAAGGCCAGGTTGGATGAAGCCTTGGGTGGGATGGTTTAGTGTGAGGTGTCCCTGCCCATGGCAGGGGGGTTGGAACTAGATGATCTTGAGGTCCTTTCCAACCCTAACTATTCTATGATTCATTTGTGTATTGAATCCTGCTTTCTCCAGCTTAATGATTCTGCTTTCATTCCATTTGTGCAATTTACAGAGATTCTGCTTGTTTCTTAACACAGCTCAATGTGGATCAAAAAATATTATCATAGCCTGAAACCAGAACTATCACTCACCATCTCCTTCTTACGTACAAACTCTTAAAATTAATTCTTTCCTACTTCCCCATTCTATTTGCATTCTTCTTACAATGTATCTTTTTCTTGCATTTTAGCACTTCTCTTTTATTAGCCTTTAACATTACCCACTTATTAATTCTGTCTGCCTTAATTCTCAATTCCAAATTAACCCCTCTACAATGGCTGGAATCCTGCTGGAATAGCAGTTTGTGCAATTACTTAAAATCTTTCCGTCTAAGAAGTTTTCCCGCAAATATAACAGCAAACAGAAAAAAGAAATCAGTCATATTTGGACAAGAGCTCTCTTAACAGACATTATTGCACTCTATTATCCTCTACTTCTATTCTTATGCTTACTGGAGAAGGTGGGAAACTTCTTGTGAAGACTTTAAACTCTCCATTCTCATTCTGGGTTCATTTAACATACATTGTAATCATACTGCTGAGACAAATTCATTTGAAATGCATGAAGATTAACACATCTAATTTTGTTCTCTAGGTGTTTCTCCATAAAATTAGTCTGGGCACTGGCCTTAGAAGTAGTATTTTCAATAGAGTTCAGCATCTGGTTCGCTTGTTTACATTATGTTACCTCTTAGTGAATCTTCACATTTACTTGGTTTGTAACTTTGAAAATTATCAGCCGCCAGCCTTCAAAGTCAGAACAGCTGCCTAGTTTCTCTTTATACCATTGCCTATCTTCAGAATTCAGTTTTAAAACTTTTATGATAATATGAGACCAGATTCAAGTCAATTATCTTTATAGTATTTCAGGTCTGTGAAGGCAATAGCTGTTAATACAATAACAAATACTTCATACTGTGTTTTTTAATAGCAATAGTAATGCAAAGTCCCACAAAGAAGAGCTGAAAATAATGAAAGAGACAGCCTTTTATAACTAGTTTTGTATAGATAGTTTTGAGGTGGGGGGGTGGGGTCCTCTTTTTTTGACAGTTATTGCACATCTACAAACAAGAAAAGGACACACAATTCCTAAATTGTTAGGTTTCTTTAACTACGGCTTTAGGTGAAACTTCCGAAAAAAGCAATCTGCCTAACATAGTATGAGCAAACAGGTAAGGCAGAAGAGTTGCGAAATTAATCTGTTCCTCAAATATCTCCATCATACGAGAAGGATTTTCAAGACCACGCTTTGCTTATCTCCATTTTTGATTACGAAAATACAACTCCTGCTCACTGCACAGAAAGGAAATTCCGCTGACAGTGTGGACTTTTTGCTACAAAAATTGAAAGCCCATAATGGTAAGCAGGCGCTGAAGAATCCAGTAAGCTAATTGGCAAGAAAGTCTAGGGACAGGGAGACCAAGAGAGCATGGATGAAGATGCAAGGAGCTAAATGCAGCATGCAAGGAGTAACTAAAGAATACAAATTATGTATAACAATAAAGAGGCATATAAAAGCGTATTCAGAAATACAACAGCAGAAGAGTAGAGAAAATGTAGAGATTTCCTATTAGAAATAGCTGCTTACAATGATTTCTGACCCGCTGTGAGAAATCAACAGAAACCATAACTGGAGTCACACTCAAGTTGTCATTTCTGAATACCGAAGTGCTTAAATCTCACCTATTATGCAACTTTCCTAATCCTCATGCTAACATGAAAGTACTGATATTGAACCTCTTAGCAATGCCCTCTTTGGATTGAAACCATGGAACTCAGTTTATTCTGTCAAGCAAAAAATAACACATTCCATTTCTACTAAACTAAACAACAGTAGAATATTTTTCTTCCTAATTCTGACTTGTATTGCATCCCTCCAGTCTTTGAGGAAAAGAGGACCACGAGAAAAAAAGCTTAAACTTACTCCCCCCAGAATGTATAAATACAGCCAAATCACCAGCATGGAAAATACCAATTATGAGCCCTAGGTACCAAAGCTTTACCACAAATAGCTCATAGTGAATAATGCATACAGTTTAAAGTCAGTTAAAATAAGTGCCAGGTCAGTTATCAGGCAGCAGTGAATTTGCAAGGCTTCAAAGTAAAATTCTATTTTTGATTCTCCCTCTCAAAGGTACAAATAACTGAACTAAAATGCAGATAGTGACTGAATTGCAAAGTGGGCAAGAGTTGGCCAGTTCTGCAGTCTTTCTTTCCTACAGCAAACCACACTGGTGAACCTGAAGAGGCAACAGTAACATGAAAGAGCTAGCTTTGATTTTGTGAAACAAGCTCTTGACATCACGTCAGGTCCTAAAGCTCTGTTGTGCCTCAGAAATGGAAAAGATTTGTTTTGGATGAAAATTTTAGCAAAAAAGCATTAGTCTAAGGATCTACTGCCACAGGCCGGGTGCCTTGATTCCAGTTTAAATTCAGCTTTATAAACATTACGTATTTGGCTGTCAGATCACAACCTTTGCATGACCTAAAAATTCACACTGTGTGTTCATACAGATCCTTCAGGGCTAGCCTCTGTTCAGATGAATTCAGCTCATCAGACTTCCAATGCTGGGTGCATTTTCCAGCCTTGGAAAGATAACAGAGATTCTCCAGCAAGGCCATTAGGTTGAGGGCATTTATGAAACAAAAGCTGGCAATGAATGAAGATCAGGTAGTATATAGAAATATATCACCTTTCACCACAGCATTGTACGCTCCTGTTTATTTGACTTTCTCTGGTCAGTGAGCCAAAGGCTTAAACAAGCAGTAAATTGCTGCAATGAAAATACAGCCAGCTGATCATTCACAGGAGCTCCAAAGATTTTCAGTAACTGCTCTCCAGGATTCCACAGAAAGGTGTTCAAATCGCAACATTTTCCTTGATGTTCCATCCCTGGTGGTGTTCAAGGCCAGGGTGGACAGAGCCTTGTGTGGGATGGTTTAGTGTGAGGTGTCCCTGCCCATGGCAGGGGGTTAGGACTAGATGATCTTAAGGTCCTTTCCAACCCTAACCTATGATTGTATGTGCTTGCCCTGTCAAAACATGTTGTTTCTATAAACACAGCTAAAGCAATTCTGATTACCTTCAGTCAATAACTTAGCCTTAATGGCAGTGTTTTCTAGCAATTCAAGGACTGTAACTGTTACTAACAGTGATATTACCTATTTCTATACTAGAGTAGGAAAAGCTATTTTTCTACCAAGACTTGACATGAAACAAAAATAATTATTCTTAATGAAAAAAATATTCCAGGAAAGGTTAATTTTTAATTTCTTTCTTGAAAAAAAAACGGGGCTTATTTTGCTGGTAAGAATTGAAATAATTAAATTAAAAAAAATTTAAAAAAAAATGGAGCTCTACATTGGGAGGGAGGATTCTGCTCATGTATTTACTAGAGCTGCATTAAGTTACATTTCTATTTGAGCACCAAAAAGCACCAGAAATAAACTGCAGAAATTCCAACATTCACAATTATTAGGTTATATTTCTACTAACACAGTTAAAATAAGAAACTGGTTTGTTTCCTAATCATTTATAAAGAATCCCGGTCTCACACAGACACACATGGAAAAGCATGGCCCTAAGTGAATTATGTGAAGACCCTTGAGTAGCATTATTCAATATGATTAATTCACATAAAAGTCACAGCATATTCTTCCAGGAGAGCAGCAGCCATCCAGCTAATCTCTCCTATGGAGACATGAAAAAAACATAGAATCATAGAATAGTTAGGGTTGGAAGGGACCTTAAGATCATGAAGTTCCAACCCCCCTGCCATGGGCAGGGACACCTCACACTAAATCATGTCACCCAAGGCTCTGTCCAACCTGGCCTTGAACACCACCAGTGATGGAGCATTCATAACTTCCCTGGGCAACCCATTCCAGTGCCTCACCACCCTTACAGGAAAGAATTTCCTCCTTATATCCAATCTAAACTTCCCTTGTTTCAGTTTTAACCCATCACCCCTTGTCCTATCAGTACAGTCCCTAATGAAGAGTCCCTCCCCAGCATCCCTATAGGCCCCCTTCAGGTACTGGAAGGCTGCTATGAGGTCTCCATGCAGCCTTCTCTTCTCCAGGCTCAACAGCCCCAACTTCCTCAGCCTGTCTTCATACGGGAGGTGCTCCAGTCCCCTGATCATCCTCATGGCCCTCCTCTGGACTTGTTCCAACAGTTCCATGTCCTTTTTATGTTGAGGACACCAGAACTGCACACAATACTCCAGGTGAGGTCTCATGAGAACAGAGTAGAGGGGCAGGATCACCTCCTTCGACCTGCTGGTCATGCTCCTTTTGATGCAGCCCAGGATATGGTTGGCTTTCTGGGCTGCAAGCACGGGCTGCAAGCACACACTGCAGCCGGCTCATGTTCATTTTCTCACCAGCCAACACCCCCAAGTCCTTCTCCGCAGGGCTGCTCTGAATCTCTTCTCTGCCCAATCTGTAGCTGTGCCTGGGATTGCTCCGACCTACGTGTAGGACCTTGCACTTGGCATGGTAGAACTTCATAAGGTTGGCATCAGCCCACCTCACAAGTGTGTCAAGGTCCCTCTGGATGGCATCCCTTCCCTCCAGCACATCAACCGGACCACACAGCTTGGTGTCATCGGCAAACTTGCTGAGGGCGCACTCAATCCCACTGTCCATGTCAGCGACAAAGATGTTGAACAAGACCAGTCCCAACACCAGTCCCTGAGGGACACCACTCATTACTGGTGTCCAGCTGGATATTGAGCCATTGACCACAACTCTTTGAATGCGGACATCCAGTCAGTTCTTTATCCACTGAGTGCTCCACCTATCAAATTGATATCTCTCCAATTTAGAGAGAAGGATGTTGTGTGGGACAGCATCGAACGCTTTACACATGTCCAGGTAGATGACATCAACTGCCCTACCCCTGTCCGTCAGTTCCGTAGCCCCATCATAGAAGGCCACCAAATTGGTCAGGCAGGATTTCCCTTAGTGAAGCCATGCTGGCTGTCACCAACCACCTTGTTGTTTTTCATGTGCCTTAGCATGCCTTCCAGGAAAATCTGCTCCAAGATTTTGCCAGGCACAGAGGTGAGACTGACTGGTCTGTAATTCCCCGGGTCTTCCATTTTCCCCTTCTTGAAAATGGGGGTTATATTTCCCTTTTTCCAGTCGTTGGGAACTTCACCTGACTGCCATGATTTTTCAACACACTTGTGAGGTGGGCTGATGCCATCCTTATGAAGTTCAACCATGCCAAGTGCAAGGTCCTACAGATGGGTCGGAGCAATCCCAGGCACAGCTACAGATTGGGCAGAGAAGAGATTCAGGGCAGTCCTGCAGAGAAGGACTTGGGGGTGTTGGCTGGTGAGAAAATGAACATGAGCCGGCTGCAGTGTGCGGTCACAGCCCGGAAAGCCAACCGTGTCCTGGGCTGCATCAGAAGGAGCGTGACCAGCAGGTCAAAGGAGGTGATCCTGACCCTCTACTCTGCTCTTGTGAGACCTCACCTGGAGTACTCTGTGCAGTTCTGGTGTCCTCAACATAAAAAGGACATGGAACTGTTGGAACAAGTCCAGAGGAGGGCCACGAGGATGATCAGGGGACTGGAGCACCTCCCGTATGAAGACGGGCTGAGGAAATTGGGGCTGTTCAGCCTGGAGAAGAGAAGGCTGCGTGGAGACCTCATAGCAGCCTTCCAGTATCTGAAGGGGGCCTGTAAGGATGCTGGGGGGGACTATTCATTAGGGACTGTAGTGACAGGACAAGGGGTAACGGGTTAAAACTGAAACAGGGGAAGTTTAGATTGGCTATAAGGAAGAAGTTCTTTACTGTAAGGGTGGCGAGGCACTGGAATGGGCTGCCCATGGAAGTTGTGAATGCTCCATCACTGGCAGTGCTCAAGGCCAGGTTGGACAAAGCCTTGTGTGGGATGGTTTAGTGTGAGGTGTCCCTGTCCATGGCAGGGGGGTTGGAACTATATGATCTTGAGGTCCTTTCCAACCCTAACTATTCTATGATTCTATAATGCTATTTTCATCCATGTGATTATAAATTCTCACCATACTTGTCAGGTGCTAGACTGTAACTACATGTTGAACCATGAATAAGGAATATAAATTTGTAGAGACTGACACGTTCTGAGGTTCCAGACTTTAAAATTTGCAATGTATCCTATTACCAACCCTGATAATTTTCAGGAAATGAGCTGATGTTGCCAGGTGGGACTATCTTCATTGACAACATTTTCATTAACTGGCAATTTCAGTTAGACTTTGAAAGAATATGAGAATTGATCATGAACTTTTGCAGCATTTCATGGAATTTTAATACAGCAATTTGAATCCAAAGCCAGCTAAACTTCTGATTATATCTAAACATGTATTTAAATACAGAGTCTTCCACCAATTTGGAGCATCAATAGCAACAGACTTTTTAGTAACAGTCATCCTGAGCATCTTTGGCCACAGAGGTACCAGACAGATAAAACAATCCTCTTCCTGCTCTAAACAGCATGAAAAAACAAACCTTTTGCTGCTTAAATGACTATCTTTCTATTTGTCAGCATGTCACTTGTGTTGCCACCTTTATTTTAGGCTTTCAAACCACACTAAGTTTTATCACTCAGACTACCCTCCCAAAAAAAAAGAAAAAATACAAAAAAATAAAAATCACTACATAGCATGCTGGTGGTTTTTATTCTATCAATCATATCCATTTGGCAGTGCTAGATTACTACCAGTTTTCTTAACACCACATTTCCACTCGTAGCAAGTTGGCATAAACCACTATAATGAGCAATACTGTGCAATATCTACTATTTTTGCCAGGTTTGCAAGACCCAAACCTACCCTAGGTAGTCTAGGCAAGCAGAAGGCGTGCAGATTTTCCCCACTGACAATATACTGTTGGCTTTTACTGATTCTTTTGTAATCTCTTATGTACTTAAAAGTAGCTAATCATATTGTTTGGAAATTGAGTTTGGTCCTTTGAAGCACTTTATCTCCTTTGGGAGAATGTGGACGTTTCTCACTGATTTTTCATAAACAGGGGGCAGCCTCTGTGGTGAATGAAGACACTGTGCACTGGACAGAGTACAGCATCTTTCTTTCAGTTGTCTTACTTAGAACCATAGCATCCTTTGATGTTCACCTTCTTTACAAAAAAACATCCCAATCTAGCAGCGGAATACTTTCAGCCAGTTTGTAGGTAATGCATGAGCCACTGGGACCAGCCAAATGCCCACCCAGCCACTTGCCCAATACCCCTACTCAACAGGACAGGGGTTGAAAATAGAAAGAAAAATCTCATGGGTCAAAATGAAGACAGGGAGATTGCTTAACAGTTACCATCACAGCCAGAAGAGGCTCAACTTGGGGCAAAGTAATTCAATTTATTGCCAATTAAAATAGATTTGGCTAGTGAGAAACAAAGACAAATTAAACTGACACCTTTCTCCACAGTGGTCTACTTCCCTCAGAAATTTATAAGATTATGCCTGAGGAGATACCTTGCCTTCACACTCAACAGGAGCCACCTACAGAGGTTTTGGGTTGTTGCGCTTCTTCCAATTTCTTTGTCTGTTCCCTGGTCTCCCACCAGATATCACAGCTTCTGGGCTTTCTTACCTTCCAATTCCTCACTTGTCAGCCTCAGCATCCCAGAATCTGAGCAACCAGGCAGCAATCCATTCACCTGGCTGGCAGACATAATCTTTCCACATACCTCAAAGTTCACTCAAGGACCTGATGATTACTGGTTAGAGTGACTTCCGTCACCCCCTTCTCCTGTTTCCTTGCAGAAGGAACAGCTTCCTGATCAGACTCTTTCTCCTCCCTCACTAATCAACGCCATGGACCTGTCTATTTCTGCTTCCAGTTTTTCTTTTTTGACTACTAGGGTCATTACTGTAGATAATGATTTGGGTCCCCGTCCTCAGATGTAGAGGCCCTCCTTCCTCTGCACTAATGAAACTGAACAGGTGCCCAGTAGTCACAGTGTTAGTAACTGATGGGTCTTATTCAGGTAGGCAACTTTTCTGTCAAGTAGTGCACAAATTTAATGGTACTACATGCCTGTTCGGGCAGAGAATTACAGGCTTTAGAAGGCGGTAACTGCCCTTGGAACCTGCCCAAATCCCCCCACACACCCTGCCATCCAGGGATTGACCACATCAGGTCACGTTTCTCTCCCAACTCACCAACAAGCTGTTTAATCTTACACCTGAGTTAAATCAGGTTCCACACCTCCAACAATGTCAGACAAGAATTAACATCTTACACTGACAATGCCTTGTCAATATTTTAGAAAAGGTGAAGTTAAATGCCAAAACCACCATTATTAATATTGACTTGTGATGGGAAGGCAGTTAGAAAAAATTCCATTACACTATGCATCCTGAAAGCCCTGACACCCAATGGGAAAATGATTTTATCAGATATAGGAAAAAAACCTGACCCTGTGCACCGAGTTCACAGCAGAGAACACAACTGTATCTTCACTGCCAAGAGTCCAAACTTTCAGGAGAGGTGACCCTACCAACACTTAAAATTCAATGTTCTACAACAGCCCCTAGAGCAATGTTGATGGAGACCATTAAATATTGGAAAGCCTATGGAAGTAAAGATATAAATACTCTTTAGTAAGTAAAATACATACTCCATTACCAAGTGTTTTATTGAAAAACAGCACATGCACCAATATACCCTTTCTTTCTAAAGTTCCTCATACAAACCATTGTATGTTAGAGTTTGAGAAACTGTCAAATTACAAAAACCATTTTTATTTCCAGCCATCTAACAGGTCTCCAATGATCTCAGAGTAAACTGGGGGTTTAATTTGCTTATTTCATTTGCTTTCTATTACCTACACAGATGCTGCAAAGTCAGTTACATGCCTTGTCCTGATGTATCATCCCAAGGGATTGAGACAAGATTCATCCATCTTACAAGATTCTGACAAAACTTAATTGATGCTTATTAAGTAATATAAAACCCAGTGGCCTGCATAAACATGATTAGACACATGATGTTGAGCATCTTTCTTCCTAATCTCTTCACATCAAAACTAATTTCTGCTAAAAGAGCTATCCTGTCATTTCCCTTAAGAGTACAGTTTATTTTCTTAGCATAATTTTAGTCTTTGGTTACTCCAATACTATTCCAATCACTGTTTTAATACAAAGCCATGATTTAATTCTTGCCTTCTTTTCCTTTGATTATCAGCCACTTTTTAAAGCTTTATCATACTTTTCGTAGCTTAATAAATTTTCTCACTGAATTCACCACTACATTTGGACACTATGAATTTCTAAACATCTGCCATTCTCCCTTAGATGGGATCGTAACCTGTCCTGTCTTAATCCCAGCTTTCCTCCAGATTCAGAAATTCCTTTTCTTCTCACTAATACAATAGACTCTGACTTCCAGTAGCAAGGAGACTGAACTTCTAGTTACGCCTCCAATACAAATTTGGGAATATTTGCAGCACAAACAGGGTCCTAACTCTATGCCTGAGAAGAGTCAGACCACCCCAGAAAGTCTCCATTGTCTGATGACCCAGTCCTGGCTCAATGTAATCCCCTGTAATTCCCAGCGCATCATTCCCAGATTAAACAGAAGTCAAATTGCTCAGCTCTCTTCCCGATACCTTGAATTTAGTTAAGCTAAACTTTTCCTGTATGCTTTGAAGTAGGAAAAGAGCTATTTAGCCAGGTGTCCCTTTGTAAAATCTTCCTCTTCACAGTGAGTCAGAGCTGAGTATGGCATTGATACAGTGTGGCTGATAATAAACCTGTCGGTAAATTAAAGGCTTTTTTTAGCTCATTCTTGAAAAAAAAAAAAAAAATAACAATCTTGATTTCACAATCACTCCCACTTCCCTCCAGTAAAAGAATGCTCTTAAAAGGCTTCTGTTTTTTTGCTTAGCTGGCTACTTGTATAAGAAAAGACTAAACATCATGTCAGAGCAGTGTTAATGCATGCCTTGGTTCTTATTGTATACCAATGACCAAATTCATAGCACCACAGTTTCACTGCAACTTACCTATGAATAAGTTGGCTAGATTTGCCACTTTTTAAAAATCAATTAGGGCAATTCAAAGAAAATGTCTTTTCTTCTAGTTCTGCAACTATATATAAAATATGTGCAAGCCCTATAATACTTTTTATTTCAACCAGCTGTTGGGCACAATCCAGACAATACAAAGCAATAGCCAGCCTGTTTTACAATCAGAACATCCCACCCAGCCCTAAAAGGAGTCTTCCATATTCAATTGCCAGCACAAAACAAGGGTATGTGAAAACCCATCTGAAAAAATGCACTGTGATTTCCACAGAAATTCCATTATTAGCATTTAATAGGTGAGTATTTCTAACAAAGTTCAGAGCAATGCTGTTGCACAGATTCTGAGAGGCTTCTTAAACAATTGAACTAAATAGAGTTGCATAATGCTTGATAAAGGATTGTATTCAAACTTTCAAGCTGAAATGTTCCACATATCATGGAGTATGGCATCAAGTAAACGGCATAATAGGAAACTAAGGTTTTCACCACCAATATACCTAGGTTTTGTGCTTAATGTAGGAGACGGCTTTCCTTTGGCCCTATGTATGGACAGTGACAAGAGGGAGCACCAAAAATCACGTGAACAATAAACACCACTACGGGGTGACAACACAAGAATGCGGCACAACATTTCTGAAAGCTACAAGGCATTTACAAAAAGACCATGGATGCTTTTACCCAGACCAATTTTGTCATAGCTCATTTCTTCTGTTCACTGAAAAAAACATGCTTAGTACATGTCAGTCCTGAAACATTCCATTATTCATTTCAAACTACGTGTATTGAATGATGCAGATGCACATGCAGAAGTCTACAACATAATGCTATTCTCAATATTGCCTTACTGTTTTAATTTTAATGCTGATGGTTTTCCATATGTGCTACATCTTATCTACACAGCCTTCTAGAGACACAGCTTCTGTTCCAAATAGATTGCAATCCACAACTGGAACAAAAACGATGAAAGGAGAACCATTGATTGCTTTCAAATAATTACTTAGGCCAGATTAGCTATCCGACTGCTAAAAATCATAATTGTGGAGTTTGAGAAGCGATACAATCAGGGAAAGACCAATATTTTAGCACAGAGCAAAAGGAGAGCATCCCAGTGATGACAATGTCAGACACAAAGACTTTAGGGGAAAAAAAAAAAAAAAAAAAGGACATAAAGAAGTCTGATAGATCAGAATGGCAACAGAATTAAAAGGCAACAGAAGCTAGATAGGCATGGAGACAACAGTCAATGGCTTTGAAGGAATGGTGTTTAAGAAATAAATAAGAAAGAAGAGTAAATAGAAGGATTAAAAAAAGATTATTAATCTAGCAGAGAAAACAAAATGTCATTTGAACAATATTCATCAAAAATACACACATAAAGACAGTGCAAAAATTAAGGTGAAAGTCAAAAAAGCCTCAAAATATGAACCATCACAAAAATGGAAATGTGGATATACTATATGTGATAGAATTAAAATGAACATATTTCAGTGAATATCTACAAAAATAAACTCTAGAACTAAAAAGCAACCATTCTCATAAAGACAGCCTTTGACTGTCGAATACACATCTGCACTGTTATTTGGGTAATATAAAACCACACATACATACCAACTCGGCCATCAGCAACTCTGATGTTTTAAAAAACAAACAAGTCTGCATAACATCAGTGCCTTAGCTTTCAACAGCAAAGATCAGAACAAACTGTACAGCTGAAAATACCAAGTTGCAATCACAAGTTCAAGTAAACCAAACCCTTCAATAATTCGAGGTTTTAAACTACCAGGAGTCACTATTAGTGAAACACATGGATTTGTCTCACACATCACACTTCCAGATCACATTCTGAAACCCGAATTCTTCAATCCCTACTTTGGTTCTAAAAATCTGTGTATGAAACATTCCCCTAGAGTGTGCCAAAAAAACACTAATGCCATACATCCATATAAAAGTGTTAGCAATTAACATTTACTTCAGCAAAAGTTAACACCACTGATTAAGTCGGCACACATCTTCACATCCCTTTCTCAAGATCTGCTGTACCACCTTTCCACTTCTTTTCATTCATTAGGCTAGTGAACACTGAAATTACAGGCAGCTTGAGTGGCATAGTTCTGAACTGAAAGGACTATCTGCAAGACAAGAGGAAGAGGACAGAGAAGTCATACTCAGAGCCTTACCTTCCAATCAGCAGGAACTCCCCAAGCACTCCAAGGCGCCTCATGGCAATGAGGATCCCTCTCACTGTCATTCCCTCGCAGAAGCAAACCACCACTCTAGCCTTGGGTAACCTTTCACGCAGCTTGCGGAGCAGGCGATCAAAGCTCTTTTCCCCAGCATTGCTGTAGATCTTGTCAGAGTGAGCAATGCAGAGACCCTCTTGGGCAGCCAGCTCTTTGAAGGCTTCCATTCCACTTTCCCCATAATTTCCTGTTTAAAAAAATAAACAAACTTGTATTATATCATGCATTTATCCAGTTAAGGGGGGCATTCACAGAAGGAAGAGCAAAGGAGACCCACCAAAGTGAAAATACTGAGTTCAGTGGAGCAACAAGATACCCATGTATAAGGAGGTCTCAGTAGACCTGGAGACTGCAAGTTACATTGATTTACCAGTGGGTATTAAAAGCAAACAAGGAATGGATAGGTAGAAAAGGGGACAAGGACAGCTCAGACAGTGAGAATTAAGCCTTACTAACATTCCTATGGCAAAAATCATAGTTGAGCTAGCACAGGAAAACAGTCACAGCAAAAAGAAAAAAAGGCTTTCATTCCAAGCCGTCCTTTAACACATGCAGCCTCTGCTTATAAAAATGAAACAAAAATGGATGTAAATTTAACATACACTCATCTGGTACCATTTTGAAAGCCACTTACACTAATTTGACTGACCAGCGTTCATGACAGTTAAGAATTCAGGCTTCATGGTTCTCTTGGAATAAAATACTCTATCTGTAAGAACTTCAGAAATAACTCTTCCTAATAAAGAAATATTTGAACTTGATGGTTCAAACAAAACCAAAGCTGATTCTCAAATTCTTTTCTATGCTTACATTCAGGAAGCTAAATCAACAGCTTTACAAAAAAACTCAAACTGACTTCAGCTACAGAGACAGGTGAAGTCTCCAGGGGTTTTTTAATATTTTATGCCTGCCATGAGCACGGGATTGATGATGAACACCAAGCAGGCAAGAGGAGCAGATGGACTACAAGTAAGCATCTATTAAAAGCAACAAGAAATGGTTCAAAAAGAGAAGCATTAATTTTATGATATCCACACCTATAATGTTTGCCTAATTTATTGAGGGAATAATGTCAGACATGCTGATCACTTCCAGACTCAGACCTTTACTTTTAAGGGGTTACTGAAGAAGTCCATCTTCCCCCTCTGCAGAGATAGCTTGAAATAGCAGATTGCAAGGAGGAAAACTTCTGAATCACCCTAAATTAAAAAAAAAAAAAACAAAACAAAAACAAAAAACCAAACAAACAAAAAACACTCAAATTCTTCAAAAGCTTCAGCCACCAGAGAGAAAATTCAGCAACAAACTCAGGCATTCATTGTAAATCCAGTAGAAATAAGTGCAGCTTTCCAGGTATGTGCATCGTTTGCCACAGATCAAACTATGACAGCCACAGTCATACTAGAACGCAGCCAAACCTGCCACATGTAGTGTCAAACACAAAACTCAAGTTCCTCAGCCTTTTGCACTGAACTGCCCTAGATTCTCACAAACTTACAGCACAGCAAAACAGCCTCTTTTGCAGTCTGTGACTCAACACCAGATACAGCAAGCAGGTCAGTCTGCTTTTTCATCTGAGTCAGACATACACCAGACTGGGAGCAATGCCATAGACCCGCATGGTTTCATAGAGGGGAAAAGAGAGGAAGAGCCGTGCCTAGTGCGAACACACCATCCACCAGTCCCCAGTGTGAGCTCAGAGCTGCAGTCCCATTCATGACTCTGTACTTGGGTAAATGATGTGGTCTCGTATAGGGCTTCTCATATGCTGAGAAGGACACAGATGGAGACATTTCCACATATTTATAGGCCATAACCTGCAGTCACCAAGGGGTTTACCCCAGGACCTGAAGCTGGACATTTTGAGCCGTACTGCTTTTATGACTTGCCTTAGGTCCCAGATTTAGGCAAGACAGCCTCATTGCTGACTTGCCCTTACCAAGCATCTTACGCTTTGGAAGGAAATTAGGATATATTTCCCAATTTTATGGGGAACTTTGTTCAACACAGACTTATCTGAAACCAGCAGGATTATTCTTAAAGTCTTACCTAACGTGAGCCGGGAAAACTAAACAGCATCTTGTTAGATGTTTAGGCAATACACATTAGAAAAAAAAAAAAAAGTAGTAGGGCTCCTACCAAAATACTAAGGTAGGATGGGATTTTCTCATACATCAATACAGCACTAACTTTACTGTAAGTCAAGTTCATGAGTTCAAGAAATAAAAAATTAAATTCACTTGGAATGATTTTTCTCAGCTTTAATTTTGATGGAATAACAGTTATCTCAAACACAATCACACCTGTACTAACAGTACAACAGCCTACCAAAATATATGACAAGAAAATGAAATTGTTGCCTACAGATTCTGTGTGATAAAGAGCCTAGAAGGAAAAAAGCTAATTAAGATCAAGATCAACATAAGATAAACAAAAATAACAAGGCAGAAACAATTGGCGGAAACAATCTGAAGCTAAAAATGAAAGCTTTCCATCCCTTTTACGAAAGTAGTACAACAGCTTTCCAATAGCAGCACAGAAAAAAAGATCTGATGTCTGGCTCAAGCTTGCTCAGCTCACAGGGGCATTACGTAACATAGATGTCTGACAGAGAGAGACAAGACTTGACAAGCCAGGAGGTCCTCTCAAAGTCTATTTATTTGCCACACTCACAAAGTGGGACAGCACATTGCACACCTTCCTCCCTGCAGGGGAAAGGTTAAGGGAGAAAACAAACATATGACAGATTTATTGTTCAACACATGCAGCTACTGGGGAGTGTACAATGTAACAGCATATATAGAATAGGAAACACTAATTAATTCTGTGCAACAGCCAAGAACATATCCATCTGTACCAGCTTGGTGGGTACATCCATTTCAATCCATATGCATGCAATAGCTGAGAGGGGAAGTGTGTAATGAAAGAAATCTACACAAGGTGGTAGTCAGTGAAGAGCTACAACAGGGCCATGGGCTGAGGAGCACTTTTCATTTGAAATAACCATTGAAGAAAAGATCCAGTCTCAGCTGCAATCATTTCTTGTTACAAGTATCAGCTGTGAAAAGCAGGAGTATTTGTTATTGTGAGGCTACTAATAACTGATTTTGTTATGACCATTAAAATACTTTGAGCCCCACAATACTGTGCTTATTTTTGATGATTTTTTTTTTTTACTAGCTCTTTTCAACTTGCACTGTATTCAGAGAACCAGACATCTTCCTTACATACTTCAAGCAGAGTCTGTACAGCAGTATGAAGGTAAATTCTAACTGTTGTCATGGCTGTAATTTTACTAAGAGGATTTTTATGACACTGCTCTCTGTGCCAAAGACAGCTCTACTTCACCACTGCAAAGGTCCTAGAGAAGGCCATTCCTGAGAGCAATTCACATATCCAAAGACGCTTGTGAGAGCTACATATTGCAGGAATTATTCCCGCTCATTGCATTCTACGCATTAAATACCTTAACGAAAACATCAGGACGCTGTAGTAAAAATCAAATATGTTATCTTGATCAACAGAGGACAGCCAAAAGAAGAAATTATCCAAACTTTAGCTTCATAAATTGCTCCTGTGAGACAGTAAGCATTACATTTATGCCACAGCTACACAGGCAGTAACACTATCTGCTTGCATTAACTCTTGAGCAGCATGGGGAGCAGAACCCACAAGCTCTATCCAGAAGGTTTATACTTAGAATTATCACTGTTTTACAAATTTGCCCCCATTCTCTTCATCATGAGAAACATTTATTTTTCTTTTATGAAATGAAGCAGAAATGTAACCTCAGCAATGAGGTATTTATGAGAATCCCGGAGACTGTCATCTTAATGGATGCACAAAGTGTGGGTCTTCTCAAATCACATGTCAGAAGGTTCTGTTATAATCAAAACAGCATGCTGCACATGAATTGGTGTCTGATTTCATTCAAAGATGAATGAGTGGAGCAGCATAAGGAAATACGAATAGTTCAAATCTGTGCTGCAGAGGACATTCCCTTAAAACATAGGCTAGAACCTGTTAAAAAAAAAAAAAAATCAAAGAAAGAAAATTATAAAGAAGAAAGATGGAGTTGTCTTTCACACTGCTTTCAGTGTCAGTAGAAAATATCAACTAGTTCTTGATAAACCCCTTTAAAGACACACACACAAAGCCAACAACAACCCACAGCAGAGGGTTGTGCCTGGAAGAATGTCCTTAAATACTAAAGGACAGGGAGCAAGAGATAATTCACCTAACTTCTTCCATAAACAACATCTTCAGATGAGGTCACCTATTCTTTGCCATTACGGGCTTATTTGCTGCATTTATTCCTCTAACCAGCAGCAGTAACCACAACCTAAATGAAAGGTGAACACAAAAAAAACACACCCTGCAAACATGCAGTGAAGGAATCGCACCAGTAAGACAACCACAAAATCTATCTTCACTGCAGTGTAGTACAGAGGCAAGTTGTACTGCAGTAAGGTCCCCCTTTTCACAAATAAAAAGTGAGAAACTATTTGGTGTTCTCTTCTTTCCTCTCTCAACATTGCGATCTGTTTATTTGCCTCTCCCAAGCTTATAGATATGTTGCTGGAGGTATGACATTTGTTTCAGTGTTCACTATTGAGTCACAGTTCTTCCTCAGCTGCTTAAATGCTTTTTGGTGTAGAGAAAATAAGAGGTGAGCAGGAGGACCACACGACATAACAGCAAGGAGTAACTACTCAAAAGCTTCTTTACTGCAAAGGCATATTATTTGGGAAGAGCAGAATAAGGACATGATTCAACTATTAAGTTACTTCCTGGCATGTTTCAATAACTAATTTGTAAAAAATAGCAATAATGTTAAATATGACAGTAACTGTACAATTATCAAATCCAAGTCTGGGAAGACTGGATGGTTTTGGACCACAGAGCAGAAAAAAAAAAAAAAAAAAAAAAGAAAGAAAAAAGGCAAAAAAGAATGTCAGTTTTCTTTCCTATAATATCCTACTTTTCCTTATGCCAAAAGGGCATCTTTGCATAGGGACAGTTAATAAGAAATTACTACCTCATTTTAATGTGTGTTTTAATAGATAAAATATACTAGTCATATGCATAATCTTAGCCCATTGCAAACTAAACTCAAAAATCTCACCCATCAGATTTAAACTCATATGCTAGTAGTAGATTGGGAGCACATACATAATCAGCTAATGCATCTCAAATAACAAGCAGTCACTGTCTCAATTTTAGTAATTTCACCATTTACATGCATTGGTCCACACATTTGATTGGGAGAACTAAAAACGAAAGCCAAAATCCATGTTTATTCCCTGAATGTAGCAGCCTAACAGAAAATTAGAAGTTGTAGAAATGGATCTGCCCATGTGTGTTGATATATCCCAAGCATAAACATCATACTCACAGAAAACAGCTCTGTTGGCACACAGCTTCCAGGACCATCAAACTGCCACCATTCCTCCTCCACCAGACTTTTCTATCAGTGAAAAGATCAAACACTTCCGTATTTCCCTACAGTATCTTTCTCAAGGCTGAAGTTACACTGATATCAGGAACATTTTACCAGTTATTCCAAAGATAATTTGTTTCCTTTTTCAAGGAACCCTCTTCACTTAATGTTGACTTTGTCACCTAAAACCCTTTACTACATACTTTCTTTTCAGAGCTCAGATAGCTTTCTCAACATAATGTTCTTTTTTTCACTCAGTATATATCACCTTTGTTGTTTTTAATGCACAACTTGAAATCAGACAAGTTAGGCTGCCAGAGCCCTCATCAACTCTAAAGGACTGACCACTGCACAATAAGAACTCTACACAACCACGGGTTCTATTTCCGTTATCAGTCAGGACAAAACAGAAGAAAAAATGCCAAAAGAAACACTTTGGTTTTCCCAGTCTAACTGTAGATCTTAAAAGGAAAACTCTACCTCTTATTTTAATGTAAGTAATCTGCAGATAAATAAGCAAAAGAAAAAATTCTTTTACAAAGGATGCTGAAGTAGCTATTTCAATTTCCCCAGGTACAGTGGCTGTAAAGAAGAGAGAAACAAATCTTGCCAACATTGATCCCTAAGGACAGTCTAATACAGGCTGAACATCAAAGATACTCACAACAGGTATATCCTCTCCTGGAGACCAGCTACATTGTCCACTGCTCCCAACCACTTGGATCAAACCCAACCACCCGGTAACTCAGTTCTAAAGCTGCTTTTAGCCTGCTGTTTTTAATTACCTGTAGGTCATCACAGACCTCCTCACCACCACCTGCATGTCTCCCAGGCAAGCTCATGACTCTGTGCAAGCATTTCACTTATATTTTCCCTTGCTATTTTTCTTCACTGCAAAGACTTTGCATTGACTGGGGGCCTCACTGTCCTTTAATTATGAAGAGCACAACTCACTATTAGAAAGTAAAATAGCACTGTAAACACTACCTTCTTTTAAGCTTTTCTTTTAAAGCTAAATTTTTGTGTTCTCTAGAGATTTCCAAGCAACTGTACTCTAGACTTATGAACACCAAAGGGATTTGGTGAATGAACTGAGTCATCCTTAGTACACATCATAGACCTCTGCCACCTGTGCTTACAGCCTATTTTCTTCAGAACTTAAGGCCCTTCTAGAAATGCAGAAAGCATGCTGTTGAGACAAGGCTAGTCTTTTATTTTCTGAATTGAGTAAAACTGAGTACAAGGGAAAAACAAAACCAGAAAATTAAATGGTGAATTTAGGTGATTGTTATAGCCAGTAAACAATACACTATTCCTACCAAAACCCAACTTTCCAGAGAAATTAAACTATATTTCAAATAAGAAAATCTACATTATTTTATTAAACACTAGCTTACTTTTTGTCAGTAATTACAAAGTATGTGTACGTTGCTAACAACTCACCATAGCAATGTATTACCTCAGTAAAGAGGACAAAAACAAAAGTAAAATTCTGCTTCTGAATAAAATGGTTGTATTTAACTCTTCATCCTGATTGAGGCAGGTGCATCATCTTGAATCCCTAATTGATATTCTTCTCAGAACTACAAGCACAGGTGAAGTCAGTCCTGAAGTAATGAGAGAATCAGTGCTAAATGACACTTCCCTAATGAAATGTCAAAATGTGTTTTTTATGCCAATGTTGTTTTCTTAAATGCATTCAAAGACTACACCCAGTGCTTATTTATTATGTGTCTAAACAAGGAGGTTTAGAATTTTATATTCGAATGGAACAATTTCAGCTCCATCCCTGCCTTATCTACAGTACTTGTAAGAAATTTACTTGCTGAACTTTGTCTTTCTGTTCATGACTTATCAATAAGGAGCTTCTGTTTTCCTTCAGAATGTATTAAAAATAATCTAGTGATGTCTAACATTAACTGTTGGCTAGTTATCTTGGGTGGCATTGGTTGAACAAAGTATCGCAGCTTTTTTTATGTTTCTTGATGAGGCTGGAAAAAGTAAACATAGAATAAAGTTTCAACATTCCTAGGTGTAATCTCTGGGTCTTTTTAAACATGCTATAAATATTAAAGTCAGTAAAATCATTTACAAAAAACAGTTATAAATAGAATACCCAGAAGGGACATCAAAGTAGGAGAACAATAGTCTCTTTATTTTTAATACGACCAGGCATTTCAAAAAGAAGGAATGAGTACATGCTCGCTTCTGCTCATGCTTTGGCAATCATGCAACTAGGTTAGCTCACATTTCAAGAACAAGATTTAAAACATCTTGAGCCAACCTTGAGCAATCAGAAATCTTGTACACAATTACTGTACTATGAATGAAGGTTTGAACACAATGGAATGGATGGAAATTTAAAAACATATTTCTACTGGCTGTCTGGATTCTGAACCTAGGGGCACAGCATGATCAATTTCTGACCTTTCCCTATGATTTTGAGAGTTAAAAAAAGCTATTTCATTTTTGTGAACCAAGATACTTATAAACCACGTTTTCACAAACTGGGATTTATAGGACCAAGTATCATGCAATACTCCATAAAGAGTCAGCAAGACTATGAATACTTCCCAATAACCTACATTATTAATGGCTTTAGGAAGTACCTGTAAAGTATATTAGAAATTAGATTGCTTTTTAAAGTGTATTTTCTACTCATTTTCTCATTAAAGAGAAATTAGTGCTCAGACCTATTCCCACTGAAGCACTTGATTTCAGTGACTATTTTTTAAAAGGGCTAAATAAACTATTACATTTTATTCCTTACTGTGTGTTAATACACATCACTGAAGCAAATACCCAAAAAGCCACTGACCTGAACTATAACACCAGAGCTACATCTTCACGGCCCTTAAGGCAATTTTGGCTTGTATATAATTTTTAGACACCATTACTTTCTGTTTATTGAGCCATAGCTCTAGATGTGAATTACATCAGGTTTGAATAATATCTAAGTAAATAAATCTTACTCTTCTGTCTAAAACTCTACACCTAATCATAACTTATCCATCATCAGAGAAACTGTCTATCTAAATAGAAAAAACTCATGGGGTTTGTTGCGAATGAGGAAACAGACCTTGATGTATGCTTTATCAATATCCCTGGATATCATAATCTTACTATTCAGAAGAAAACTGTGTGATTTTAGAAAGAATTGTCTTTCTATTTAAATCTGCTTAAGAAAGACAGTGGCTTGTTTGCCTACATTTTGATGAAAATAAGTATAAATTCTTAGTATTATCTGAACTGTCTACCCTCACTCTCAGTCTACTTTTGATTTTTACTATTATGACCAATCATTTGTAATCGATTATATCATCACAGCTGGAAGAAACGCAGAATAACATATGAAACAATTCTGCCTCTTGGCAGAAGAAGAAGAAAAAAAGCAACAAATGTTTAGATGCTGAATCTGAAATCTATAGATAAGAAGCAAACCCACACTTTTAACAACTTAACAACAAGGCCTGGGAAAAGAGAGCTGGAACACATAAGAAAAAGTAAAGCTTATCTAAATAGAAATGTTTCAATTTTACAGGATTAACGTTTTCAAAAATATTGAATTTAGCTTTATAAATATTTTTTAGTAACAGCCCCCCTCCAAGAAGCATTTAGTCAAAATATTTCCAATCACCCCTAAGCTGAAGTCCCAGTTCTGCAAACACTGTCACAGATGGTGACTTGACTACGCGCAGTGATGCTTTAAAAGACTTAGAGCAAAAAAGTTAAATACATAGCACAAGTTTTTGTAGGATTTGAGACTCATAGAATTAAATTCAAAATAAACAAAAAGATCCTAACTTTGAATTGTCCTCTCAGCAATAAAGTTGAGGTGAGCTATTCATGCCAGCATTTCCAATCGAGCTCATAACCTCAAGTACTAACACAATATAAATATTTGAATTACACAATGTTAAAAGGCGTATCCAATGCTGGTTGGTGAAACATTTGAAATACATTTCCCCACAGGTTACACTTATGCAGATGAAAAGGCTACATTTCTGCAGATGAAAAGGTAACTTAAAGCTGAGAATCCAGGTGGAGCTAATACAGGCAATTAATGTAAAAGCTGGATCACCACAAGCAAAGAACAAACTATTAATTTACTTTGCGTAGCTCCCACAAACGTAATATAAAAGAGTGAACTTCAGAAGGGCAGACTTGTGAGACAGAAAAAGGAAGGCTAAATGCAAGTAGGACACAGTGATAAGCCTGGAAACATGAGATATTGTAAAGCACTTAAGAATTCATCTTCCCTGAATTGCCACATAAGCTGCAGAAGCACAAAGTTGGACTGAGCATAAGCATTATAGACTTCGCCAAGCTTGCAAAGGACAAAACTGTCACAACTGTCACAAAACTATCTATCTCACAAAACAGTTAGCAGGTGTTGACCTCACGAGCCAGGGCTGACCTCCTCCATCCACCACTGTGTTGCACGCTGACCAAGAAGTGTAGCAGTTTGCATCTGTAGAATTTTGCCAGGCTGCACCCCAAGAACAACACCCAAGGAAAACTTAAAAAAATCCTCCCGCACCCACACCTGCACCCAGGAGAGCTTGCAAATCACCTCCTGCACCCTCTGGATCAAATGGGGGAGGCCTTAAGAGGGAGAGACCCTTGCAGCACTCCTGGTGCGGTTCTTCACGCATCGTGCATCCCTGGGGAGATCTGTGCAATGCTGCTATATTGAGCACATCCAAACCTGTAAAACAGTTTGTTGGAGGGAGAAGAGAAGGACCCTTTGCTGGGTTAAGAAACAGAATCATTCATAGAGAAAGAATAAAAGATTGGGTTTTTTCTCATACATTGCAATTCGCTTTCTCCACGCCCACAGCCCTGTGGCTTACTGAGAAATGGCATCTGGGTGCTCACAAGTTGTACAGTCATCCAGAAGGTCCCAGCAGTCCCCTGTTCCCAACTCGAAACAATCTGAACCCAAGCTTGTCATCCCAGCTTGGCTTCAGCTGCTCAGTCCTCAAATAAACACTCCTGGAAAGATGTGCTGGGGGAAGGGAACTGGCTTCTGTCGAAGGGTAATGAAATACCCACAGCCTCCTGCAAGCACCAGGGAACATGAGCACAGCCCTGCTTGCTCCCACCTCCCTATATTGAGCACATCCAAACACCGCAGCTACTAAGGACAAGACAGCTATGCTTATACAGTTTGCTGTGTATGAGCTCCCCAGGAACACTGTAATTAACTGCTGTCAAAGCAAGCTGTGAGATGGCAGGCTGTGTGGAACACTTGGGTGGCCTACCCGCCTCGGCTTCGGCACTTTGCTGTCAGCACAGAAGCAAGGCTTTCGGCCTCAAAAGCAGCTGAAGGGTGGCATTGACATGCCTGGCTCTGATCTCACAGCTGTGGGAGCCAGGAAAAATGCATCTGCAGCTGTGCATGAGAGCAGAGGTGCTCAGGGACTGGGCAAATCTCACTTACATGCTAGGGGAATTAGACGGTGCAGAAAGCGTTTAGCTGTTTCATTGTCAGCAGGATTTCTCTGTTTCTAAAACGCTGCTGTGTTTTTCACCATCTATGTGTTCAATAAACAGCAAACAGTTTTGTTATTTAAAATATGGTCTGAATGCAATTTTTTTCTGTATCTCCTTTGAAAATGTTTGGAGCCTCAGAAGGTAATATTGAAATTAGCCACTGCTCATTTCCTTTGGTGCCATCAGCTCAAGACTTCCTGCTTGCACAGGCAAAACATCAATTGGGAAGGGAGTGAGAAAAGACTGATAGTGATAAATAAAATCATACACAAACTGTTGTCACAGATTTCAGCATGCTGCTTTTATGGAGTCAGCTCAAATCCCTCCAGGATGCTTACCCAGAGGAGTAAGGAGGTAAGAAGGTCTCCCATGTAGGCAATATGCACAACTTCCATGGGCAATGCAAAGCAACTCGTTTCAAGCTGTTACTTTCCCATATGAAAAGAGAGTAAAAGGTGCTCCTCAAGGGCTGTCTTGCCCTGACTTTACTCTGTTAATGTGATGGCTTCTCTTCCACCACCACTGCAGCTCCACATAAGGCAAAGGGTGGTGATTTTGATGTATTTTAGAGGGAGAATACAAACGCAGAAGGCTGCTTTCGAAATGTCAGCCTGATGACAGGAATTACTGGCATGACTCTGAGCAAGCTCATTCCTGCAAAATCTTTGGCAACAAAGAGCCTCAAAATCATAGAAAGAATTTGTATGAACATATACTACATTTGTTAGACTTTTCTATGGGCCTGCCTCCTTCTTAACAGCAATTAGGTTTTGTATTTTATGCATATGAGATTTTGTGCCTAAGATTAGTTTTATCCTTAAAAACATATCCCACATTGCTATGGTATTTTCAAAGGAACTGCAATCTTATACATCTGTCCAGGTTTTAATATATCAGAAAAGCATATGGTTAAGCATATTAGCATATTATGAGAAGGAGACAAGTTAGGGAGACCTCAGTTTTCACCTTTGATAACTTGACTATTTTTATGCTGTTGCAAAGCTCGCTAAATGACACAGTGAGGGCCAAAATCTACTCTGTTTTGGAGATGCAGACTTTACTGACTTTACTGTTCCCAGGCTGAAAGTCAAAAACACAGCGCTGCACCAGCTACTAAGAAGGAGAAAAACGACTGCTACTGCTGAACCCAGGACACGTACACAAGTGCAAAACCAGGCAATTTGGGCTAATATTTTGTATTTTAAAAAAAATGCTCTTGCAACTTGATGCAGAGAAATGCCAAGGCGTGAAAGATGCGTAAGTTTGTAGATTTTAATAAATATCAGCAAAATATCATCTTCTAACTTTTGCCTTTCTTGGTTCCAACATTCTTATATATATTCTTTGGGTGCTTGATACCTATAGAGAGGCAAGGGGACTGTGTTGCCAGGATAGTTAAAGCACTTTGGAAGGACCATGCTTAAAACAGAAATGCATAGCTGATCAGGTATGTTCATAGGCTTTTGGGAACCTAGGAGATAAACTGATTCTCTCTTCTAAGGTAAACTAATTTAAAAAAAACCTCAGTGTACAGAGTGGGAAAATCTAAGAAAAAAAAAACAGAAATCGTTACTGAACTCTGGAGGACCATCAAGTACATCTTGTTAGTGAGTGAAACAGCCATGGTAAGATTACCAAGCAATCAAAAAAGACAAATGGCCATGCAAGAAGCTTTTGAAGTCTGCTAAAGGTCAGTTGAAGTGAAAGGTATATAATTGTATTCTTTTTCATGACCCCTGAAAAGGCTGGATTTTGGCTGATGGCTATTGGTATAGTATTTTTGCCTAAAGATTTCCATTTTTAGCTAAGTAGTTTGCCTGCCCTAATATTAAGTCAGTGCTTTTTGAGAAATTCCAAGTTCTGATTAATTTAAAACCAAACTTTGACATGGTGTCCCATTAAAAAAAAGCATGAAATTGACTGGGCTGAATATCTATTGATTTTATTTTAAAAAAAACAGAGGCTCAGGCTAAAGCTTGCTGAAAAACTTTGGGTTGTGGGTTTATAAAATGCTTCTGGGAATTCTTACAATTTAGAATGGCAATATTTCCAAACTGTCTTATTGCATCTTCCTTAGCTTACAAAGAGGGCATATCAAGCCCATATGACTTGCTAAAAACAAAATGAAAAGATTGGAAAGCAAACAAAACGGGACCTAATAAAAACTGTAAATCGCTAGACTCTGCTGGAGGTAAATGCAACTTCTTATTTAAAGATAGTATTCTTAAAACATCATATGAAACCTTACTGCAATTATTAAAGAAGATAAACAGGTGAACTGTTCATTTACTGAATTAATATACAGGAACCTTCTAAAATAATTTATTACATAGCAGTCTGCAGCCAAAGGAACAGTATCTGATGATTCTTTTTGTCCTCTCATCATTAGTGTTGGGCAAAAAACACACTCAGAAAGACAACTGAGTAGCTAGGATCTCAGTGGCACTGGGACCAAGTTTGGTGATATAATACTAATGCACCTGTTCAGGGAGAATCACCTCTCTTCATGGAACAATGCATTGGCCTCTTAACTAGTACAGTGGTTTTGCAGCTTTTTGACTTTTATTGCTTGCTAAAAGCAGTTGTGGCTGATGCTTATCTTGGAATCACTTTCATTCAGTGTGTGTTACAGAAGCATAGAGGAGCATCATAATGTAGCATTACAGATCATAGAATCATAGGATGGTTTGCACTGGAAGGGACCTTAAAGATCATCTAGTTCCAACCGCTCTGACATGAACAGGAACACCTTCCACTAGACCAGGTTACTCCAAGCCCCGTCCCCCGTCCAGCCTGGCCTTGAACACTGCCAGGGATGGGGCATCCACAACTTCTCCGATCAACTTATTCCAGCACGCTACAACCCTCATAGTAAACATCTAAAGAAAAGGTCAGGAATAACAGGACCTTCACTGGGACCTAAATTGTGCTGTGATGAGTTTCACTTGGCACTTCTCAGGCACGGATTAGAGTTTAATAACCAGCAGGCAAACATAATGACTAATAATTATGTCTGAAATACATTGCCGAAGTACCTCTGAAAAATCTTGTTAGAACATGTCTGCAGCCTTGCTTTCAAGCCTTCATCCCAAAGACATCTGTAACTAAGGTTTTACCAGACAAAAACTTGCAAGAGTTCCCTCCAAGGCACTCCATCTTCTGTTAAATCTCATCAACACTTCATATAAAATAATGCCTGCATTTGCAATGGAAAAAATCCAACTGAGACAGCAAAGGCTGCTAACAAAGTGATGTTTTAAAAGATCACAGCACACATAGCCTAGGAAAAGAAGTTAGACACTACAGTTTTCCTTGGCAGTGTTAATCAGATTAATTGGTTCATTTTGCTTACAATCTAAGAAGTTAATGGTTTTGCAATTTTTGTAGGTAGATATCTGCTTACAACAAAAAGTATTTATGATCAGGAATAAACAGATTTAAGAAAAAATAAAAACCAAATCTGAATTATCTATTACACAGACATCATAGTGTTGCGGGGGGGGAAAGAAACATCACTTCCTGAATTGCATCCACTTTATTCACTTTTTGTTATAGGTGTCAACTCTGTCAGAATATCATCTGTCTAAATGAATTAGTGGAAAATTTAGTACTTCACTTTTAATGAATGGCATTTCAATTTCCCCTCACCCTCTTGTTAGCACTTGATAAATGCTCTCTCACAAGCACTGCCACTCTTCTGACACGATGCCTGCATTCCAATCTAACAAATCTAAAGAAAGTCAAAGTCAGAAAGCTTTCTGTTTTTCTTAACATTTCTTGAGATCTCTTCAAGCTATTTTTGTCTTGACAACTTAATTTCAGTGGATTAGTTGTTCTGTTCTCTCCTGCTAAATAATGTTTTATTTTGAGTGGATATCTGTATTAGCAGAGATTAATGAACACAAAACAACATGTCAATGAAAAATATCCAGAGCACTTCCGTATGCTCATGTATGTATACACAACAATAGGGAGGGTGAACTATTTTGTCTCTTACCTATGGGGTGCTGTGAAAAAAATTTATTGAATCATAAATGACTGGTTTTCTTTCTCATAGAGTTGAGATCTGTCATAAGGCTACACTGGGAATAGGCACTTCCCCCGAGATATCTGCTATATTTACTATCCTTGAGAAACATAATATGGCTTTCTTCAATGCAGAACACAACTGCAGGCACAGCTAAAGGCACAACAATGACTCAAGTGGCCCAAATGCTGACTGGGCAAACTTTCTGAACAACACCATCAGAGATTTGCCAACTTCTCAACACACACAGCAAGAGCCATCTGCTACACAGGAGCTCTGTCACTGGAGCTGACTCAAAGTCTGTCAAAAGCATGAGCAGAAGGGAGGAGGGGCCCTGGGATGTAGGACTGGGTGAAAGCTCCAGAGCAGCAGGATGGTAGCTTCTGGCAGTTCCAAGATGGAAGTGGGAAGCCCTGACCACTACTCCTGGGAGCTGTCACTCCCAGAGCAGAAGCAGCAGCTACTGTCTCATTGGTCATCTGTTGCCCTTAATGACACCAACCAGCCCTGCCTGCCAGTCTAAGCACAGACAAACTGGGTAGCAGAGCTGTGCCTTCCTCTGAATTTCCCAGTAAGTCCTGCCAGCCATGTTCTTTGCTTAGATCTGAACTGGCCTTAATGTCTTGGAAAAAAAGAAATTAACACCATTTGGCTACAGTCAGTGGTATGAGATTCCAAAAGGTAACAGAGAAACATGGGAAACTGGGAACTTCAGAAAAGAAAAGAAAGAAAGAAAAGGATACTAATAAAAGACAATAATGATAGGTCAGTGCCAGAAGGGATTCTGCAGAAGAGAGAGAAGCATTTAATAAGGTTTTTATCTTCTGTATTTTGAGAAAGAGACAATGTATACATACCAGAAGATGATGATGGTGTTGATGGTGATGATGAATGATGATTTCCCTTCCAACTCAGAAGGAAACCAAGTGGAAGCTCCAAAAGGCAAGTGTTTTAAAATGAATGTGTTCAGATAACTTCGGACAGAAGCTGCTGACGAGCTCTCTGAACTACTGGAAATTATTCTTAATAGCTGTTGGAAGTTGTAAAGTGCAGAGAACTGCAACACAGGCAGTGTGGTGTAATACTTCAAAAGGATACACGAGTTAACCTGAGCAGTTGCAGGTCTGTCAGCCTGAAATCCATTTTGAACAAAATAACTCAAGAGCTGACATGGAGAAGGAAAAAAATTAAGGGAGTGAGGCAGTATAACAGGTGACATTTGTTATGCGTATGTGGAAACTAGATCTTTTTAATTCAGTTATCCAAAATGTCTTTTCTCAGTGAACATGCTTGGTTATTAAAAATAATAATGTCAATGCAATACAGTCAGATTTCCACAGGACATCTACCTTCATTTTGCATTACATCTTGTCTATAAACCTAGAATTACAAGAATCAGTACTGCGCACATGAAATAAGTTAAAATCTGGTTGGTTTCAATATATACTTGCAGTGCAGGAATACTCATTGAATGGGTGTCTCTTTATTGTGTCCCATAAGGATCTGTTCTTAGATTTTACTAGTTAAAATTAATCAGTGACCTGAAAAAAAAAAATACAAAAGCATTACCAATAACATTTGCAAATGACAGAAATACTGGGAAACAAGCTGCTAATGCAGCATGAGCTAGGTGATTCTGTAAACTGGGCATAGACAAAGAAATAAGCAGTTAAATATACACGTAAATTTAAACTCTGAGTAACTAAAAATGCTACTCATACAGGACCTTGGGATACAGTCCACAGGACTGCATCCCATGGACTCAATCATGGGATGCAATTTCTGGCTTGGGGATTACAATAGGTAAGTACTGAAGGTTATGCTGTGGCTAAAAAAAAAGTAATAAATTATTTCTTAGCTATGTAAATAACTGTGATACTGTAGTAACAGAAGATCATACTACCTTAACTCTATTTCTCAGATTATGACTGCTTCTGCAGTAATATCCAGTACTACAAGATATTGAAAAACCAGTGAAGTTTCAAAGAATAGCCATTAAGACCATGAAAGATGGGAAGATATAACTTAAAGTGAGCTTAAGTCTCTCAAATCTCCTTCTTGGATAAACAAAAGAAACCCAATTCTCCAAAGCAACAACCAAAAGCAAAGCATTAAGCAGCTTTTAATTGTAGAATGAATGAAATTCTAGAACATTCCAAGAGAACTATTGGTATTGAGGAACTTACCAGGCTGGATTTTAAAATGCCTTAAGTGTACACATGCAATTACAATGTGGAGAGTCCATAAAGAAAATGCTTGAAGAATCATGATTTTGAGTTGGACTGTATCTTGGGAAACTTCTGCTTAAATGGCACTGAAGCTGCTTCTATTCTGCATTCCTAATATATGCTTCCTATTTCAAAACAGTTGAAGTTCTTATAAAATCACAGCTTCTAGAACACTTGGAAAGACGTTAAAAAATACAGAAACTTTAAAGCTTAAGTGTAGCAAATGTCTGTAACATTTATTTTTAACATGTCCATATAACTTGTCAGCATGGTTGGTCACACAGATACCCAGACTACATGAGCATGAACCATCCAACCTGGGAACTGTCCATTAGAAAGTGCTGGGCTGTAAATCTAGGTTAAATAGTATTAAACTTCTAAATACTTGACTAGGTAGCTACAGTTTGAAATGCTAATGCTATTATCTCTACTGTGTTGGTTTTGAAAGCTCCAATATGTCGACATTACAAACTCAAAAAGGCTTCTGCAGGCATAAAAGCTCAAGTCAAGCAGTTCAGCATTTAGAGCACTCATCAGAGAAGTGAGCAATGCAGGTTTGGTTTCAAATAAGAGGATAAGAAATTACATCTTTTACACAGGAGAGTGACTTAATCACTGAAATACGAAGTTTCTTGAGCTGGGCTCTACTGGATCTGGCTGCAATGGAGTTAACTTTATACACAACAGCCTGTATGGCGCTATGCTTTGGATTTGTAGCTAAAACAGCACTGATAATACACCAGTGTTTTGGCTATTGCTGTATAGTGTTCACACAGCATCAAAGCTTTCTGGTTTTCCCACTCTATCCCTTCCTTTCTTCACAGTCATTAGGCTGCGGATAGGCAGGAAACTGGATGGGGATGCAAACAGGACAGCTGACACAAACTGGCCAGGGGTTTACTTCATTCTATACAATAAAGCCCCAGCAATAAAAACTGAGGTAGAATTGGAGCCTAGGCTTCCAAGGGGATCATTGTTTGGAGTCTGACTGGGAATAGGTCTGCCTGTCAGATGTGGTGAAAAGTTTCTGGTTTTTTACTTGGTTTCCCCCCTCTCCCTGATCTATTAAGCTGTCCTTATCTCAACACAAAAGTTTTCTTGCTCTTGTTCTTATTTTCTTTTCTTGTTCCATTGTATGGAATGGGGAGGAGTGAGAGAGTAGCTGTCTTGAGAGAGTAGCTGTCTGGGTGGTTGTTCTGGGCAGGGTCAACCCACCACCTGGAACAATGAACACATAAAAAAGTCCTTGCCAAATACAACTGTAATGTTTCAGACCAATACTTCACAAAATCTTATTCCCATCTTCTCAGAGGAAAAATTGATCCAGAATCTCTTCCAGATCAATGAGATAAGACATAAAAAGGAGCCACCACCATGTTTCCCTCCTTAGATCTTACTGAGAGTGCCCTACAATAAAATATCTTTTCAATGTTGAAATCATTTATTTTCAGTTGTCCAAAGCACTTTTTTTTCCATAACAAATAAATGAATGAATTACTTATCTTTACAGCTGAGCTGTAGCCAATCACCATTTCGAGGTGAGGCAGGATTAAAGTAAAACATCCCCATTTTTTTTTGTTTGTCTTCTGTGTGTAACTTTGAAACATATTTGGATTCCTTTTGTCTACTGGGTCTATTCCTAATTAGCAGTGAAACACAACTCCTTGATTCATGCAGAACTTAAATTCTCTGAATAAAGTCGAAGTTGCAGAAATTAAGGGTAAAAGACCTGTGCTTGAAGGTGCGCATCATCACCACCATCTTGTTCATTAAAATGTGTGGAGAACATCCTTTTTCCTTTATTCTAAATCGCAATGCCCTTTGTCACCACAAAGATACTTAGTAGCAGCATAAAGCCAAGTTTCCCTGAGACTGAAATTCAAATGCACACTACCATGAAGCAATTCTTTATAAGGATTTACATTTTCAGAATGTACTTCTGAAACCTTTCTACATAAAAAATGAGGCAAACTGAAGAAATACTTTTTCTATTAGTACGATGTACAGGCTTTCCCTCAGCTCCCCTATTCTAAAAGCCTCTTTCTTCACATATATGTACATTTTCCTCCTATGCATGTACATTTGCATTGAAATTCTGTAATAATTATATCCAAAACTTCTTCCTATAAAAATCAGTGGTAAATCTTCCACTGACATCAGTGGAATGAGGTTGAAAGTGAACACTATTTTTAGATTAAAATAACTTACAATAATAAAAGGCTAGTTTTGATCTGATTGTAATGACTACAAAGACCCAGACTTAGAGGCAGAGCCAGTTAGAAGATTCCTAGAAGATGTTTCTCCCTTTCGAAGGTGCTGATTCAGCAAAACCCAAATTATTCCACAAGAATCTTCTCATTTCAACAAATTTCTCCCCAAAGCAAGGCAGCCCAGTGCTGTTTTGTGGAAACTCCCTGTCACCTTCTGTGTTCTCCCTGCTGCACAATGAAGCCTGCCTGCAGAGCAGTGAAGCATACATATCAGTTTTTCTGAATATGAGCTGTAATTCGTAGCGTTTCTTTAAATTTCTGTTTCTCAAAATATAGCATATTCTGAAATTTAAGCTAGTATTTGTTAGAGGTTAGACCATTTAAGATAGCTTCCTTGGAAGTTAAAGATTGCACTAGTGTAAGGAGGTTGGCAGCACCAAAAAGCCAGCAGCCTTTTACATGAGAAGTCTTTATGTGAAGGAGACACAGAAGTAGCTCCTTTCTTTTTCTGCTTTGTGTATTATTTTCCTGCATGGATTATGATAAAAGAATTGTCCGAGCTTGTGAATTCAAGCACATACAAATCGGCACTCTAAAAGTGTTCATTGAAAAAGAGAGAGGAAAATAATCCAGGTGACATTTACCCTAGTGTAATCCAGTTTATAGCAAATGCATAATTAGAGCAAAACAAATGAAATACCTAAAAGTTCATCCTAATTCTTATGTGGGCAAATACAATGAATTACCAGCATTCTGTCAACTGCCTACTTACCTTGATCTTCTATTCACTAAATTCTAGAAGATAGCCAGTCTAATCAGTTATTTCAGAACTCCACTTTAAATTAGGACACAAAGGGGCAATTAATTTTAATCTGTCTCTTCAAAGGAGCACATCCAAAATCCTGTTCTTTTTCTCCATCGTGCTGCAGCCTTTCTTTAGTTAACTCACCCATCAGTTTTCGTAATCCTCTGATATGCATAGTTCTACGGCTGTTTGGTTTCCACCTACCCTTTTGCACTACACAGACCTTTGTAAGACTTACAAATGTTAGTTTTATTGGTAGAATGCTTTTTTTTAAGATCAGATAAGCACATTGTGCTTAGTCTTGTAAGGCACTGGACAGTGCTGTGATCTGTGCAGAAACTGTGTCCTGTAAGTGTACAATTAATTCTTGTTTTCTACAATTCAAGTGCTTAAAGTTATTTACTTATACCAGTGTCCACATGCCTCTTGGGATCAAGCAATAGTATTATACACCTTAATGGATCTTTCCGTAGAGTCAGATGAAATAAATTTCAGTCCCATTGACCACATCATGGTTCTGAATGTAAATACAGATGTATTTCCAGAATTTTAAAGAGAATTTTATTATCCGTATGTTCTCAGGAAATGAACTATAAAAAGCAGTGATGTGACTTTGGATATTTGTGGTACCAGCACATTTCTGCTTCACACTTCACAGGCAACACTACAGCTGTGATAAACGTGGAATACATTATTTCACATGTATTTGGGCTCCATAGAAAAGGCACAAGTAGGTGTGACAAGGACAATGAGTTTTCAAACATGGCAATACTCTAAGTTTTCTTGTAAAAGGACGTTAAGAAGTTCATTGCATGAAGGGAGAGCATCTATAACATAATGATTGTTTCTCAGTCAACCAGAAAATATTGATGCCCATATTTCTCTGTTTAAATCAAAACAAATATTCACAAAATTCACCACTAGAAAATTCCCTTCTAGAAAAGCTGCTGAGTAAAAATGTTGATTACCCGAGCTACCAACTTCTTGTTTTCTCTATAGTGGCATTTTTATTATTTATTTTGCATGGACTGTCAGATGAATTCTATCATTTTATGTACAAAGTAGCATTCTAATTAATGAGACCATAGAAAAATGTCACTGCATCCTTCTGGAGAACTTGCTCTTTTCTTTGGTCACAGGGGCCGACATTTATGTCACAAGTAAGCAAATAAGTGTAGTATAAAATCTGCATGAAACTGAAAATTTCCCCAAGCAAACCAAAATAGGAATTAAAGTGCTTTGTAACATAATGGTAAAATGCATAACAAGCACCAACTGCTGGTAAGGGAACAAAAACTGACTTAAAATTATACATGTAAACTTCAACAGTGGACTGAATGTGACTGAGGGAATTATTTTGCCCTGAGTTTCTCTTCCTCTACGATCAGTATCAACAAGACAGGATACTTTGGATTTTCTGAAGCAGCTGAGCAGATGGGTTAACACATGAACGTTAAGCTACTCTTTAAATTAAACTTTTCGTCCTGCCTCCTCACATAATCAAAACTATCCATAAATCAATAAGACTTAATGTCAGGAAGAACTGTCAGCCCTTCGTATCTGACCACCTGTTTATGCCAGTCCGTACATTCACTCCAGACCCCACTGTGCTGTGTCCAGTGGCTTGCATTTTGAGTGAAACTGTTCTGGAACATCTGCAGCCAATTTTGAGGAGGCAACATCAAAAGTCTGAAAGCTCATTTGTCCCAGTGGTTAATCACTATCACAAGTAAAAATACTTGTCTTTTTTCTGATTGGAATTTGTTGGATTACCAGCAATTGGTCCTTGTTATGCATTTAACCATTAGGATACAGAGCCCTGCAGTTCTTACTGCTTTTTTTTACTTGGAGGAAATGAAACGGTTGTTTGATAAATCAAGCTGTATCTCTTTGACAAACCAGATAAACTAAGATGGTTTAGATTCCTGCTATACGGCATTTTTTTCAGCCCTCAAATAATTTTGAGCTTCATCCCTCTTTTCAATATTTTAACTTTTTTTTTTTTAATCTTAACAACAGAACTGAAGAAAGAATAGCAAAAATAATACTAATAGTCCTTAGACTGATGTAAAATTCCCACTCTCTCAAGGATGACATTAGCTTTTTGTATTTTGGGTTGGGGTTTTTTTTTGATACAGCTCCTCTATAGCCAGATAGTATATTTAGAACTTCTTTTAGGGACAAAATTCTCCTATATAAGTTTGAACATGTGCTTTGTTCTTGTATTTATGGCTAACATCTAACTGTATTAACATGCATTTTCTTAGACTGGGCCTAGCTTCCTAAGAGATTGAAATCTTCCCTTTTCATTAATTGCCATTTCACAAATCTGTATATCTTGTCAGCAGTTATGCTTTTTATATCACTGATTAAGACAGTGTGACATTAGACCACTTGTCAAGCTCTGTGCAATGCAGTAGACGTAATCTCATTTGAAGGTCACTTTCTATTTGCTGAGATCAGTGTGATGAGTTTTAATTTATGAGGCATCTGTTTTTCTGACACTGCACAGTGCTTTTTTAATAAAAGTATGCTGTAATAGTAATTCAGTGCCTCACAGAAATCCAAGACATTTCATCCACACTGTTATCTGCAGCTACCAAGTTTGCATTTTTATCAAGGAATAAAATCAGGTTTCTTTGGGAAGATCTATTTTCCATAGAGCACACTGATTGGTTTTAATTTAATTTCCATTTTTTTCAGCTGAATCCTGAAGCATCACCTTATTACTCTTCTGGGGATTGCTGTCTTGGTAGCAAATGCTGTCTGGCATAGCTCATTTGTCTTTTGCCTTTGGATTTTTGGCATATCTCAACATTGTCCATTTTTGATTGTTCCATAATACATTGAAATCAGTATTCATTGCTTCACTCAACTTCATAACATTGGGTTTGCACTTTATTGTCCTCATGCTGCAGAACTGTACCTTTACTACACCTTTATCCTGCCCTTTTGTAGGATGCCAATAATGTGGGACACCATTATAGGTATTGGCAGGGGCATGTGCTTAACAGAATATTGGCCATCTCTTTCTAAGGTCAGTGATAAATCCAGAAGGAGCTCCTGGAAAATCTTCCTGTCATTGTCATAATTTCACCTACTGGTTGGCAGTTTGTGGGAAGAAGGAGAAATTCAGGCTCTGAGTGACTGGCACTGGCACTGCATCACTTAGGATGCACAGCCTGATCTGTCCAGTGTTGGAGTTTGGGTCAAACTTGACAGTGGTTTGAGTCAGGCAGGTATTAGAGGAAGGCTAAGCCTGCTTACAGGTGAATGCAGTGATCCCTGAGGACCACAACTGTCGTGCCTTGAGGGGGAAAGGAACAAGAAAGGACTAAGTGACACCCAGGTTGCCAGGGCTGCTGCGTAATTCATCCCCCCCCTCTCAACTTTTGTTCCAGCAAAGCAACTGCCTCAGCTTAGAATTTTGCTTCATATAGCTGTAGAGTTCTTAATCTGATCCTAAATATGAGTTTATCCTTCCAAGGAAATATGTCCTGGCAAATAAGGATATCCTCAGAGAATGCTGTCAGCCCACTTCTTGAATCCATTCTGAACAGTTCAGTAGGAGTGAATTTTAACTTTCCAGTCTCTCAAATCATCCTACCAGTTTTAGCAATGCTAATAAAATAACATTCCTTTATAGTACTGTCAATATACACTTCCACATATTTGCTGCCCAGGCAAAAGACTGAGATTTACACATGCAGAGCTTGCATTCAGAGAAATACGTTCTCACTAGCAGGATCACCATCTTTCAATACCCAGCATGATGATCTAGATGACAAATTTCCATTTGCTAAAGCCTCTCCACAGTACTATGTGGGTTAGAAAGGCTTATATAAATAAGCATGAAAGGTTTTCTCACTTCCTGACAATTAGTTACAAATTTATCTTTTATATTTTACTCCACAGAGAAGGAGACATTCATTGTTCAATGGAGCCTGGCCAGACATTTTAAGAAAGTATTTATGAACACTTATTCAGATTTCAAATAGCTGTCACTTCAGCAATATTCATGCCTGGTTCTTATTGCTCTTTGCCAGGATGAGTTTTGTTTAAAATGTTTGGGAAATTACAAGCTTGTATAATTCCATCTGTATCCACAGATGAATAAGGATGAAAGTTGCTGGTCAAAAAAATGCAAATTGTGACTGAATTTAAGAAGTTTGCTCCTCAAACGATTTCCAAAGAGAAACAGGAGTTAAATTCACTGGGGAATTTGCATGGGAAGAAGTGAACTAGATTCAGCCTTCTTCTAGTTGGAAGGAAACAATTATGTGTATGAATATCCTCTAATATCTATGCAAATCCAACAAACACAGTTTGCCTTCACACTGTTTTACACTACTTTCAATTGACAATGAGATTCTTCTAGCTGGGGGATTCACAAGCCCTGTGGATTTTTACTGCTTTCTGAGGAATGTCAGCCCCATAACCTGAAAAGATTACATCTGACAACCATGCTGATCCCCATCCAGGATCCATTGGACTCAACGGAGGACCACCAACTAACTTCAGTGAGCATTGGATCAAGATGGTTACAGCTACACTTGCTCTCTGCACCAGTGTGGGACATGACGCTCCTTTCTTTGTCTACCAGAACTGCCAAATTACTATCCTTACCGCAGTTCTACCAAATTTCAAAGGTATTTACAAGTCATTGCTGGCTGTTAATATAATTCAAACACACTTTAACAAATTCATTTGTTTATAAATATTCAAGAGAGAACACAAGTGGAAATAATTCAAATGGAAAACCACAGTATTTTGCAACAAACAATATGACTTTTCAGAAAAATATCTGTCACACTGATTGATACAAGCCATCTAGGCAGTGGCACGTCACAAGAGGAAAGGACAGCTTGTGGTGCACAGTGCTTTTCATTAAAAAGCATCCCATGTGTCACAAAACACTATTAACACACCCTAGCTCTGTGTGTAGTACTGCCAGACTGTAGGTTAGATAATGGAAAACGAAGGCAAATCTCACATACTGTGTACTGATTTGTTTTCCATGTGTGTTACTCATCTGCTCATTGAACTCACAAGAGTAGCAACTCTTGATCTACAACTATTAATCTAGTCCTATATGCTACAAGACCTAACGAAGCAAAAAACAGCTTGTAATTGCACCTGTACTTTAGTCATATTTGGACAGAAAAAAGAAGCTGCATGTTAAATAAAAAAAAAAATAAATACATAAAAACCAGTACACTAATATTTAATTTAAAACAAAATAAATTATATAACTATGAGAAAGCTAAGTGCAAGGACATTAAAAGGAACAGCCAAAAAAGTGAAATGTTAACAAATTACATGAACACTACTCAGAAATATAAGAAAGGCTGAAAGCCAAAGCTCCAAAAGGATGAGAAAAGCCAGCATGATAAAGCAGAAAAGTAAATTTCCTAAGGCTATTAAAATGAAACAAATAAAATAAATAAAAAAAAAGCAAATACTTTAAAAAGTCTAAATTGTATCCTAATGAGGAAAAGAGAACAGAGTATACCTTGATAAATGAAATATAAAACCACAATAAAACAAGATGGAACAATTTTGAGACATAAAGGCATAAAATCTAATAGCCCACCAGTCTTCAAATATTCCAGAAACGGGAAACTTGCCTGATATTCAGTGATAACCAGTTACATAAAAAGATCACATAGGGAAGACAAAACCATAATAGAAAAGTCAAACTAATTCTCTCAGTCTGCACTGGCTGTGAAGGTGGATATAATGGTTCTCATACGAAGGTCATTCCTTATGTAGGATAAGACTGAACTGTAGTCCCAGGGTGTCAATAAAATGTATTTTAGAACAAATCTGTAAGATAGACTTTAACAAATTGCCCAATACCAGCTAAATTTCTTCTGTGGCGTTACTACCAGTTAAACTGGCCTTAGCACCAAAACAGACAGAAGCAGTAAAGTTGGGTAATTTTATATTTTCATATACTAGTTTTCATTTTTTAACAGAACTTAAGAGACAGTACAGAGGCATAGAGGGTAATCCAGCGAAAAAAAGACATGGTATTTTTTAAAACTTCAGATATTTCTGCACAAAGCAATTGGTAGGAGTCTTAACAAAACCAGTATTAATGCACAAGTAGATAAATATGCCGTATTAGGGAAGAATGAACATAGCTTTTGCAGAGAAAATACATACCTCAGAAGTTTATTAGACATCTTTGTTGAAGCAGGGAACCATATGAATGACACAATCACTATAGAGTGCTTGGAATTTAAGAAAGCTTTTGATGAGGTTCCTTATTAAAGGCTATGACAGAAATACAGATAATATGGTATGAAACAGAAGGTCATGGATTAATAATTCGCTAACAACTGGGAAACAAAGTGCAGGAAATAAATTTCCTGCAGGAAAAGTGCAGGAATAATACACTACTTTCAACACACATGAGGAAAACCCCATGTGTAACAGCCTCTGAAGTAAGATTTACCATTTAAGAAAAAGGTTTTGTTATAATTTTAAAGTATTATCTGATAGCATCCACCCAGTTCATGGGGTCAGCTAAAAGCTAAAAGACTACTGGACGTTTATTGGGAAAGGTCTGAGAGCAATACTGAAATTGTTACTTCACAAGTGAGTTTAACCATGGTATACCCCCTCTCTGAATACCTAATACAGCTCTGTTTCCCCACATTTCATATTGGACTTAGAAGCATGAATTACTAATCAGGACTAACAAACAATGAGAAGCTTTGTATGAATGTATGAAGGTAATGCAGTTATCAAGGAATAGCTTTAAGCAAATAATAGGAAACACTTGTTCACACAACAAACAATTCAGTTATAGAATTCATAGAATCATTGAATAGTTAGGGTTGGAAAGGACTTTAAGATCATATAGTTCCAAACCCCCTGCCATGGGCAGGGACACCTCACACTAAACCATGTCACCCAAGGCTCTGTCCAGCCTGGCCTTGAACACTGCCAGGGATGGAGCATTCACAGCTTCCCTGGGCAACCCACTCCAGTACCTCACCACCCTTGCAGTAAAGAACTTCTTCCTTATATCCAGTCTAAACTTCCCCTGTTTAAATTTGAGCCCATTACCCCTTGTTCTATCACCACAGTCCCTAATGAAGAGTCCCTCCCCAGCATCCTTATAGGCCTCCTTCAGGTACTGGAAGGCTGCTATGAGGTCTCCATGCAGCCTTCTCTTCCCCAGGCTGAACAGCCCCAACTTCCTCAGCCTGTCTTCATACGGGAGGTGCTCCAGTCCCCTGATCATCCTCGTGGCCCTCCTCTGGACTTGTTCCAGCAGTTCCATGTCCTTTTTATGTTGAGGACACCACAACTGCACACAATACTCCAGGTGAGGTCTCACAAGAGCAGAGCAGAGGGGCAAGATCACCTCCTTCGACCTGCTGGTCACGCTCCTTCTGATGCAGCCCAGGATACGGTTGGCTTTCTGGGCTGCGAGCGCACACTGAAGCCGGCTCATGTTCATTTTCTCACCAGCCAACACCCCCAAGTCCTTCTCTGCAGGGCCGCTCTGAATCTCTTCTCTGCCCAGCCTGTAGCTGTGCCTGGGATTGCTCTGACCTACGTGTAGGACCTTGCACTTGGCATGGTAGAACTTCATAAGGTTGGCATCAGCCCACCTCACAAGTGTGTCAAGGTCCCTCTGGATGGCATTCCTTCCCTCCAGCGCATCAACCAAACCACACAGCTTGGTGTCATCGGCAAACCTGCTGAGGGTGCACTCAATCCCACTGTTCATGTCAGCAACAAAGATGTTTACAAGACCAGTCCCAACACCAGTCCCTGAAGGACACCACTCATTACTGGTGTCCAGCTGGATATTGAGCCATTGACCACAACTCTTTGTGTGCAGCCATCCAGCCAGTTCTTTATCCATTGAGTGGTCCATCCATCAAATTGATGTCTCTCCAATTTAGAGACAAGGATGTCATGCGAGACAGTGTTGAATTCTTTGCACAAGTCCAGGTAGATGACATCAACTGCTCCACCCCTCTCCGTCAGTTCTGTAGCCCCATCACAGAAGGCCACCAAATTGGTCAGGCAGGATTTCCCCTTAGTGAAGCCATGCTGGCTGTCACCAAGCACCTTGTTGTTTTTCATGTGCCTTAGCATGCCTTCCAGGAGAATCTGCTCCAAGATTTTGCCAGGCACAGAGGTGAGACTGACTGGTCTGTAATTCTCTGGGTCATCCATTTTCTCCTTCTTGAAAATGGGGGTTATATTTCCCTTTTTCCAGTCGTCGGGAACTTCACCTGACTGCCACAGTTTTTCCAATATGATGGCCAGTGGCTCAGCAGCTTCATTCGCCAGCTCCTTCAGGACCCATGGATGGATTTCATCAGGTCCCATGGACTTGCGCATGTTCAGGTTCTTAAGACGGTCTCGAGCCAGATCCTCTCCTACAGTGGGCCTAGGGTCTTCATTCTCACAGTCCCTGCGTCTGTCTCCCAAGACTTGGGTAGTGTGGCCAGAGCATTTGCCAGTGAAGTCTGAGGCAAACAAGTCATTAAGAACCTCAACCTTCTCCAAATCCAGGGTAGCTAGCTCTCCTGATAGCTTCCAGAGAGGGCCCACATTGTCCCTAGTCTGTCTTTCATTTGCAATGTACTTATAGAATCCCTTCCTGTTATCTTTAACATCCCTAGCAAAGTTTAATTCTAACTGGGCCTTAGTTTTTCTAACCTGGTCCCTTACTTCCCAGACAACATCCCTGTATTCTTCCCTGGCCACCTGTCTTTGCTTCCACCTTTCACAAGCCTGTTTTTTCCCTTGAAGTTTCCTCAGCAGCTCATTATCCATCCAAGAAGGTCTCCTGGCCCTCCTGCTCCACTTCATTGTTATGATACTATCGAGACTGAAGTATAAATAGGCACAAAAAGGGGTTAGACATATTCATAAAGGAAAGGTTCATTGTTAGCTGGTAGCCCCAGTTACTAAAGTACGGGAGTGGTGAAGGTATGCTCTGTACATGGCCTGCTCTTGCTTCTTTTAATATTCAACCCACTGTTGGAGGACTACTACAGCAGTTTTAACATTTCTTTAAGTTTGAATAAGAAGCAGCAACAGCTACGATTGCTTCAAAGATCACAAGACTCCTGCCACCTCTCAACAGCCAACTTTGCTCTGCGTTGATAAGCAAACCACATCTAGAAATTGTTCTTTAAGCCATACATTAATAGCAGTAGTAGAAGTAATAATAATAATAATGATAATAACAATAAGAAGAAAGAAGATGAAGAAGAAGATTAATAATAATAATAACAATAACAATAATAATGCTTGGGAAAAGCTCCAGTCTGAATAATAACAACAATAGCAATAATAATAATAATACTTAGGAAAAGCTCCAGTCTGAAAAACCAGCCAGCAAAACCTAGCTGGTTACCCACTGGATGACATTCATTTGCTGCACACCTCTCTCTACCCACCTCTGGTGACATCCCTTAAGCATCAGCTAGGTACGCATAGGCGAAGGGATGGTTTCTTTAGGTGAAACGCTATTGTAGTTCATGTCCAGTCAGTTTCTGGCTCTTCCATTCAGACTGCCAGCACAGGTGTTAATTACTGCCATCTGGGATTGTGGCTTATGCTGTGAACACCTGCCATCCAGCAAATATACTGAAACCTCACTTTGCTTCACATAGGTCAGTGAGCACCAGTTAGGAATGACTTTGGTATTTTTCTGGGTTTCATGGGGCAGGTGCAATGCTTCTGGTTTCCCACTACAGTTACCAGCTCACTGATGCACCAGACCCCTGAAGGATGTTTCTCAATGGGTGACACTACTTCTAGTTATATGATTTCACTTCACATAGCTTTTGGTTTCTGTCTGCAAAACTAAAGGACAAGTACCTTCATATTATGAACCATATGCTCAAAGGAATATTTTAGAGGCATTTTCACAAAGCTTTTCAAGAAAGCCAAGACCATTTAACATTTTTAAATTCAGCCTTTGGTGAGACGAGAATCCTGCAGGAGTTCACAAGGATTGTGGGACACAAAACTCTGGACACAAGGGCATAATGCAGTAAAAAATAGAAGTAAAGCACAAATGAACTTGTGGTGCTGACTGATAAATATGAACTCTAGCAATATTGCTGAGAAGGCAGGCACAGAAGTTCGATGAGTCCTTCGAGCTGATTTAACTCATGCAGCTGCCAGTTGTGCAGTTGAAAAGCTATATTAATTTTTAAGTTAGGAGTACTGCAAAGCAATATATTTTGAGGAATTTCTCCTGACCTCTCTGGTGTTTGTCACCCACAGTAATTTTGTCAACATCAATCGATGTAAATGATTCTCTCAGCCCTTTCTAATAAATGTAATTAATGCATCCAATGAAGGGAGTGTTCTAGTCCCTACCTGTTTTCAAATTAATTTCTGTCATCCATGGGACATATCTCTCTCCCTTTTTTCCCTACCACAAAGGATGGAAAAAGGACCGTTAGTGAAGCTAGTTAAATAGAGGAAAAAATTGATTGGAATTTGCATTTGTGAACATGCATCTCAGGCACAGTTCATAACACTTCATAAGGTTAACCTTTATCAGAATTTTCGTAACTGTTGGTACATACAGGAATATTTGTAACCTCTGAAATGTCAAACACATGAACCGGTCTTGCTGTTCCCTATTGCCTGACCATAATATTATCAGAAAATATCAATCATCAAATGACACTGTGGAATTAATAATATAACATTGTTAGAAACAGCTGTAGGAACACCTCGTGAGAAATTAAACACAATTGTATGAAAATTATTCCTTTGAGCTATTTGATGGATATTGCCCCATTTATCTTTGAGCAGAAGTATTATCTTCTATAAAGCTATTTTAGTGAGTTCTACTGAAAGAATTTAGTTCCTGTGAAATCTGCAATAAAGTGCAAGATCCACTCACTTCCATCCTCCTTCCAACATATATAACCATGCTTATGAGTTTTCTGTATGTTACTAGAGAGGAGAGTGTACAGCACATTATCAAAAATCATTGTGAAGATAATCTACCTACTCTCTACTTTGATCTGGAAGTCTTTACAGCTGTGCCATCTGCTTCATCATAGTTAATTTTAAGCCTTGCACTCAAGAATAAGAAACAGTCTGGCAATACAAATCTGACAAAATTGATCAAGAACAGAAACATCTTAGTGCTCTTTAAAATTAATCCATAAAGAATCAAAATTTGGTGCAATTAACTTAATTATTCTATTTCCAAAGTTGCTTCTACAAAGTCTGCATGTTAATCTGTTGGAATGGAAATCTGTTTATAAAGGGGTATGCGTACACTAACGCATAAGAATGGTCCATAAATTGCAAACAGTACACAAGTGGATCTATTCTGCGCATTCAGATTTTGTTTTCACAGAATCAAAAAAATCTCACATACATTTCATAAGGTTAACACATATGCAACAATTTTAATTAAAAGCCAGGCACAAGCATGTAAGTACGTTGTTACTCCAATGTTTATAGAAAATCAGGATCTGTTAGTGTCTTCTAACTATGTTTTGCTCAGCAAGAGACAAATTATAAGAACATATGAGGAAGATACACAGGACTGCAAGCATCCAAGTATGACATTTGAAGCTCTGTGATCTTGAACCAAACATGAGCAGTTAATGATAAGTAGACTGAAGATATAAGTGAAGTACTGCGTCATTAGATAGCAGGTGGGAAAAGAAAAAGAGCTGGTGGAAATATAAAATAGAAAACATTTAAACATACTGACTGAGGACCAGGATTCACAGGCAATGAATTCAACCCTCTGGATCAGCTGGATCTCAACCATTTCATCACCAGTGGTGGTGTTACGATTGGTGTATCCATAACCACTCTGCATTTTCTGGAGACGACCTGATCACCTTCTGTGCCCTCAGCATCAAAATAGCAGAGGTCATGTCTGCCACCTCTTGCCTTGTCCTGAGGCAGCCCAGGGGCTCTCCTCCAGGCAAGGAATAAAGTGTCCCCTATAATTCTTCACAGTTTTACCAAATAACCGGTGTCTACCTGGTAAATTGAGAATACTACTTGACTCTGAGGTTATCTCAGTGAAGACCAGACTATCTCACTTGGAAAGTAAACCTTAGTAAGTGTAACTCCTTCTGCCCTTATCACACTCAGGATTGTGCCCAACCTGACACATGAGCATTTGATGCCTGTGATTTCCATAGGAAGCCTTGGCTCAGAGTTAGGCATCTGCTTATGTGTGTTTCCAGGTAAGAATGACTTCCAAACCTAAGAGCTGAGACGTACATGCACCATGAACGCCAACTCTGAACTATCTTTGAAGAACCCTTAAAAAAAACAATAGCCCTAGAAATGCCTTGCAGCTACTATACAGTCCCACAGCCTTCCACCGGCAGATGCACAGATTTCTCACATCGTTTAATGACTGCTGCCCACTCTGGAAGAAAAATGCACTCTTGTGATGTGCAACTATGTCTAACTGAGATGCAGAATGAAATAACCAAACATAGTAACCCACTTTTCTTTTTTAATGAGGGGCTTTATATGTCAATTTTAACCTAAAAGGAGAAATGTGCTATGTGGGCCTTTGGAAACAGATCTTACTAGCTGAGAAGTTTCTATGTGTAATGTTTATACTTCTTAATAAACAACTGTGCAAATGTGCAGTTATGGCATACCTACACCAACTTCATGTCCTAGTGTGCAGATTGTATATATGAGATTGTATACAGTCAAGTGTCGTCACCACTACTTAACACCAATACTAACCCATGAAGAATAAACTTCCACATCAAATGCAAATTAGGATACTGGGGACTACTTAAAGACACCCTGCTACATGAGTGACTATTATCTTCATTCTTACAGCATGTGTAAGCTTCATGGTAAGAAACATGGGCACTGGATTCTGTGGTATTTATTTCAAATTTTCATTAAAGGTATAATTAAGTATATAAGACTGGTATTGTTCGGGGTATTCAAATAACTCCAGCTAGAGTACAGGAGGCGAGGAAGGGTAAACAGAGGAGCTAGATGGTTCAGACTGTCTGAGAAAGGGCTCATCACTGCTAGGCTCTTTCTGTGCCTCTGCCCTGGGTCAGTGTAGACCGAGGAGCATACCTGCTGCACCTGAGGAGCACGCTTGCTCCACAGGAGGCCAGTCAGCTCAGTGGTCTCGTTGCATCCCCTTGTGGCTGGGTGACTGCAGGAGCTGAGAATTGTCCACACCCATGAGAACGAAAGGCTGGGGAGGAGCTTAACACCTTTTCTGCTCTCAAGAGGCGGCCAGGCTGGATCTGGAGTACTCAGAAAGTGACACAATTAACTTCCTCGCACTGCCAACCTGTGCATTTCCTAGAAACATGCCCCTCTCTCGCAGTCCTTGCTGAAGTGATTTTCCAACCCTAGAATTCCTTCCAGAGCGTTTTGCAGCCCACTATAAAGACAGAGTAGAGGCCGATGAGTAAGTGTGGAGGAGGAATGTTTCTAACTACACTTTATCCCCATATTTCCAAACATAGCATGGAATGGAGCAGCTCCTGCTCATGACAGTTTATTATTCAGAGTGGCTTTCTGCTGTCTTCGAAGAATTATCCCACCTTTAGCAAACCGGCAAGTAGATTTCTCACAGTGAATGTATGGGATTTGAAAAAACAGAAATTTAACAGTTTTCATAAATCCTAACAGAAAAAGAAAAAAAATAAAAGGTCTTTTGAATACACTCAATAGCAATAGGAATGGGGTTAATAACTTGTCTTTCTGGAAAGAAACACAGAAGTTGAAGCTTCATACACACTTCCAGTGGAATCTGTAGCAGATACAGATTAATAATAATTTTGAAAAGCAAATATGAGTCTCGAGTGCACCATCTGCAAAATCCTTGTGTTGTTTCCTAAAAGGAGACTGTTGCCTTGTAGGGTAGAATTGATGCACTGTTTTCAAAAGTTACATTTTTCATCAGCCAGTAACGTACTCATAAAAATGGATATTTAATCAAAAGTTCTCACAATCAGTGAGATTACAAATTACAAATTATAATGATCTTTTCAAAATGAATGAATAAATAACCTTCATAAACTGTTGTCTCTTCCAAAAGAGGTAAATCCTGGTAATTTACATCTACAGAGGGAGAGAGAGAGGGTGCAGGTCCCTAGAGGCAGCTCCTCAGGCACTGTTAGATAGCAGAGCTCCCCTAAGCGCCTCAAAGGGAGAGGAGGCGATTTACATCAACAAAGAATTAGTCCCTTTCGTGTTTGTTTTTCACCCTGGCCTTCCACAAGATGTAAATCTATCTGTCAGGAATAGAGAATCTTAATAGCTCCTGTTCAAATCTTGCTAGCAGTTCGTTTTCTCATCTGAATAGGGCATAAATGAACTGCAAATGTCAGCTCATTGCTTCCTGCACTTACTCTCCCCTCGTCCCCACCCCAAATTGCAGCACTTCTGTTTTAGGTGTCCAGTTTAATCGAATTCATCTTTGAATGTTGCGTATGCAACTCTTCCTTGAGATTCTTTTATTTATTCATCAATATGCATGTTCATTCTTTTTACTTAGTCATTTCTGTGAGAATGAAAGGTGTGGAGTCAGCTCAGGAACCAGAGGGAACCATAAATCAAATCCTTGTAAGAGACACAGTCAGATGAACAGAACAGCTGCAAAACTATAGCAATAATGTGGTCAGGTTTGCAATTTTGTACTTAAAATTCCCATTTTGAGGACCCTAACTGGACCATAGGAATGTCACAATAACACATCGCAAGACTTTGCTTCCTATCAAATGCAATTATTTCTGTCTGCCATTTATTCTGGTCCACCTAGCCTGGTTATAAACCAGCATTCCCTTTTTAAAAATACCCTTACTAGTGATATTTGTCTTTTGACATTTAAAATCGATAAAACCTGTTGACTACTAACAGAACTTACAGAGCAGTGTTTTTCACTGTCGCACACGCTGCTTAAGAGCCTGCTTGGCCGGACCCGCTGCCAAACTGGACACTGCCTTATCCTCCCCGCGAGACCTGGCTTCGCAGGGGCTACCTGGACTGCAGGGGGATTCTCCGATTTATTTCCCAATGCTCGCAGTCCCAGAAAGCCTGTTCACACGCCTCCCAGTCCGCAGCTAATCCGGAGTCCCTGCCGAGCCCTAACTCCGCTTTGCCCAACTTCACGGGGCGGCCGTGGCTCAGCCGAGCCGCTGCCAGCTGCCATCCCTTAGGTTTTACTGAGACATGCACGAACCGCTCCGTGTCTGAATGAGGACGGGGGACGAGACGCCCGGCAGACGCCTGATTTCTTGTTGGCTTTCCTGCGCTGTTGACCCACCACCACCGCTGCCCGCAACCGCGGTGCCCGGAGCCAGGGGACGTCTCCGCGACGGAGAAAACTGTGTCAGTCCGTCCGCCCCGTCCGCCCAGCACTCTTCCCCTTTCACCTTAGGGCCCCCCTCGGGTGGCAGCACCCGGGCTCTCCCAGTCTCCCGACGGTGACCCTCGAGCCCCCGCAGAGCGCGCAGCGCCCCAGGGCCGGCCGGGGGAGGGCTCCCGGGGGAAGGTGCGGGCTACCCCGTACCTACCTTCCGTATGGACGGCGGAGACATAGGTCCAGTTGTAACGCTTGACGATGTCGAGCATGGCCCTGGCTTGCAGCGTGTCGGACGGGACTACCCTGAGGAAGTATTTATACAGAGTTTTGTCGCTCAGGTCGATGCTGGTGGCGGAGTAAGCGATCTGGGGGATGTCGAAGAGCTGGAGCAGGTTTTGGACTTGGATAGCGACCGAGCTGGAGCCGGGGCCGATGACCCCCGCGATGGGCTTTTTCACTCTGCCCTGGGGCTGGGGCTGCGAGTCGGAAACGCAGCGGGTGCCTCCGTCCCGATCGTCCCTGATGGAGATGAGGGAGTCCCGTATAAACTCGATGCTCTGCTCCAGGGCCACCGAGGAGTGCCAGCAGGAGTCTCGGATCTCGCTGCCCAGCGTGATGTTAGGCAGAAGGACGGGGTCAGCGTTAATTTTATCCAAAGTGTGAAACATGGCTTCGACTCTCTGGATGCCGTACTGCTCCCGGATTTCCCCGCACTTCCTCTCGGGCACTTTCTCAGCCGGCGGCTGGTGATGGACGGAGAAGAGGGCCCCGATGATGACATCCCCGTCCATCCGAGCTACTGACCGCTGCGACGAGGCTGCAGAGAGAAGCACCTTCCGCTCGACGCTCCTGGGCAGCACGTCCATCTCCAGGAACAGAGCAGGGAAAAAGACCAGCAGCACGCCAATCATGGTGTTGCACGATGTCATCCAAACGCAGGTTATGAATTTCACGGGCTCCTCTTGCCTGCACATGCTTTAAGGACATGTAGGAAATGGCATGCGCTTCCCCCCACCAGCGCCCAAGTTGCTCCAAATAACATCACAGCGAAGTCTTACAGCATCGCTCTCGAAGGTGCCAAGGCAGCCGTCATCCTACTGACTTTTAACCTGCTGGCATAGAAACGGGGTTTAAAGCAGGCTAATCGAGAAAGCCATGTAAAACCAGAGCTCTATAAAGCGACCCCATACAGTTCGGTATGCTGCTTTCGCAAACACCCAGGGCAATTTGAGTGCTAAGCCTCTCGAAATGAAGTTTCAGGAGGGATTAACATATGTCTTTATTTGCCTTGACATACTCGCATATGTTAAGCTTATCTCATCACGCCTTTCAGGCCGAGGCGGGTGTTCCCTGCACCCTCCGCCGGCACACACACACCCCCTCCCGCCCGGGAAGGTGTGAAATTTTCCCGAGGGAGTTCGCTCATCGGACAAGCGTCCTAACGCAGCCCCGGCGGCCCCTGCCCGAGAAATGGGGTGACAAGTGCTTCACTGCTCACGTTCTGACTACCTGAAGGCATCTTCCTCAGGTCAGGGATTTCCTTGCCCGGTAAAGAAAGGGGTGAAAAGACAGAGCGAGCAATCTGCCCAGCCGGCAACGGGAAATGTCATTTAAAGGTCAGCGCAGGGAAGAAGAAACGAATTACTTTACAGTTTAGATTAACTTTTCCGCTTGTAGGGGGCAAAACTGTAATTCCTCCAGGCACACACACATGCAAGCGGGCTTAAATACATACTAGTTACTAAGGCAACGGCGGGCAGAGTCCTGATGTGCCTTACCGGCAAGCCTGCCTTTTGCAGGCAGGCTCCGGGCGGTCACCGGCGGCCACCCCGGTGCCTGCGCTTGGAGGCTTGAAACGCCGCGGTGGAAACCGGGTGGGCGGCGCGGCCGCCGCTGCCGCTACCACCGCCGCAGCCGCCGCCCGGGGAGCCGGCAGCGTGGCCGCGCTGGGTCCCTGTTGCACCACGGCGCTGTCAGCACCAGGGACAGCGCCCGGCAGCCCGCCCCAGCCCCGCCGGTTTTACCCTGCTGCCTCCTGCCCCTCTAGCCCCTGTCCTGCTGTCCCGGCACCCCTCTGTCTGGGTGCCCCCGTGTCCCTGCCCCGGCCCCCCCCACCGCCGGCTCGGCAGCCCGCCAGCACCGCTGGGCGCTTCCCTCAAACTTCTGCCCTCCTCCCGGCGCTGCGGCCGCGGTCCCACCGCATGCACACACACGCTCGCACACACACGCACCCTGAGACACGGACCCCGTCCGCGGCACGCACCATCCCGGGCTGGCCGCCGCTCCTCCGACCCTGTGGCGGGCAGGCGGGCTGGAGCTGGGGCAGCGGGGGTGCTGCTCAGCGAGCGGCGCGGAGGGCTGGAGGCGGTGACGGGGAAGGCGATGCTCTGAAGAGAGCCGCTGTCCTGGCTGCGGGTGCACACACGCCCGCAGGCACAGCCGCCTGAAGTCTGCTCCCCGGGCAGCCCCGAAGCCCCTCTCCCGAGCGCCTTCCGCCTGCTCGCCCGCCCCAGAGGCAGCCCCACCGCTGAGCCCCGCGGCCTACTTGGAAGGTCCCCCCGGGGCCGTACCTGGCCGGGCAAGGCGGTGGCTCCGTGCCCGCCCGGAGCAGCGGGCACCGGCGGCTCTCCGGCCGCCCCGAGCTGGCGCGCTGGCGGCGGGGCGAGGGCTGTGGGCTGGGCGCTGGTGCCCTCTGTCTTCAGCACCGCTCCACCGCAAGGAAAAAAACAGGTCATCCCGGGCTCATCCATTATCTCATACGGTAGGATCAGTCATTTTCCCCCCCTCTCCTTAATTTCTTCGGCTATTGTCTTGTAAGCGAGTAAGGAAGCCTCATCCGGAGCAGGCTGCGGCTGCAGGAAAGGTGTTTCCTCTCACCTCCCGCGGCTCTTAATTCGGTATCTTCTCGTCACAATTAGCAAGAGGGAGAGCAAAAGCAAGAGACTGCTGCTGCTCGAAGGGGACCCAGAACCATGCTCGGGAGATCCGAGACAGTGAAATGTGTCAGTCTGCTACACGGGTAGGGTTTCGCTATTAAAATAAATACTTATACTGAAGGAGAAGAAAATACTGCAACAAGATAAATCACCTGCAAGGATAAAGGCATTGAGATTACAATTTTCAGGTCAAGATGAATCTAAATGAAGCACGTGAGAGGCATGTCAGATTAAAATAATACCAGATTGAATATCATAATTCAGACGACCTGCTTGCATCCCTAACACAGGTCTCGGGTGTTTTACTTGATTGTAAAAAAGTTAAAGTTAGATTACCTCCCCACTGGGAACTCTATAGATATTTGCCCTACTTTTGAAAGAAGAGGCAAGGACAAACATTTAACTATTGCTCATTCAGAGAAGAGTTTGCAGTGAACACTGCCTCAGGGGTGTCTTCTCCCTCTGTCAATATTTGAGCTTGTTTTACTGTCACACAGGTAGCTAATTGCCTGTGCTGTGGGTTTATTCATGAGGCATATTCATCAAGGAAGGCCCTGGCCAGAGATTTGCCCGTGACCACTTTCCCTGCAGGTCATGTTTCCCAATGAGGGAGCCAGGGGCAGAGGGGCTGCCTGTCCTGTGCCTCTGGGTATGAGGCTCACCCAAGACATTGCAAAGCCAGCCTAGGGCAGCTCAGGCAGGACTGGGCCTGGAGGGGCTTCCAGATGTACATGTAGAGGGGGAACAAATTCCCCATCATCCACACTTCAATAATTAAACCCTAGTCTCTGCCCCTGACACAATGAACCTTCAGCATGCCAGCAAATGATTCCATTGGTTAAGTGAAAGGTTTTCTCCACTGGCTCTCACAGGGGATGCATTTGCAAATGCTCCCATTGGTCCTTCCCAACATTTAACACCCTGTAGCCTTCATCCCCTCCAACCTGGCACTCACTAAGACAGCAGGTCTTTCTGCTGAGGCTCATGCACGTCTGTTACACAGAGCTGTTCTCCTCCTGTGACAGTCTGAGCTTTGCTGAGACTGAAGAGTGGGTCATCAGGTCCTGATGCCCAGCCATGGCCTTAACTGCTGCCTCTCCAATCCCTGCAGCACCAGGTACAAGTAGGTAGGAACTGGCAGAGGTCTGGGGCTCATGAGAAGACACCTGGGATGTCACAAGGCTTTAGGAGAGGTTAGGAAAAGAGGTCACTGGGACTGCAGGGCCTTTGATATTCCCCAGATCAGGGGGAAGAAGGCAGCAGCATGGCTCTGGCCTCTCTCCTATATATCCCAATCCTGCCCCAGCCCACAGATCCAATACTTCTGCTCTCAGGAACAGCTCATGCCCTCAGCCCTGCTGCCTTCTCAAGTTTCTTAACATAGGGTTCCTTTATCACCTGGTAGCCCCATCCTTGGGGCACTACAGAGGACTGCATTTTTTTGAAGAGGTATAAACTGCCATAAGACAAGAAGAGGATCAGGGCAAGAACAGCACAGGAGCTTGCACGCAATGTTTGTTTTCCATGGGAAATTACCTGATGTTGAGTATTTTTCCTTCCTGAAATGGAGGAAAAGCGAACAATTTTCAGTCTCCCATGTAACACAACCTAAAAATCACTTGGCAGTTGATTGAAATATTTTGATGGCACCAAAAGTGTTTTGTTCTGTTTTCCTTTTAAACATTTTATACAGTGTAGGACAGTGTATCATTATTTTTACTTCAGATTAAATCAATCAGCTTAAAATGGAAGTTCTGTTCCAGTATTTCTTTAGAACTCATGGTTTGTTGTTTTTTTTCTCCACAACAGACACACTCCCATTAAATATTTCTATTTCATCAAAATTACCTCTTTCAACAGAAAATTTTCTACTGGAAAAGTTCTGGTCCGCTGTAATGAGAAAGGCCAATGTATTGTAGCAAATGGTTTGAAAGGAGGGCTGTTTGGGGTAGCAAAGACTGAAGCTTGGAAACCTGGTTTGCTAAGACCGCAGTTTTGTTTTTTCAAACACGGCTCCTCTCTCCTCTTTTTCCTACCAAGAGAGAAAAGTCAAATTACTGTCTAGTTGTGCAGACTCTCCAGCTAAATTACTGGGGAGATTTCAAGCTATTCTGCAAGGATCAATGCCACTAAAATTATACAATTTTATTCTGCCTTGGAAACAAGCAGAAAGCTCATGTGTTCCTGTCTGAAGTCAGCTAAAATATATACCAGCTATTTGATAAACTGCCTATAGTCCTTCCTATTCTGCTCACGCAGACGCTTTCCTTTGAAGATTTACAGAAGCCACCTACTATATATAAACAGTGTGCATGCTAAACATGCATAGGTAGCCCTCTGTAGCAGATACTGAATTGTTTGCTCACAAACAAGGATTTGGAGTCATCTCATCGTCTAGCAGGCTTGTTCAGTCAAAACAGGGATTTTAATCTTCCTAATATATTCAATACACTTTCTCCTTTTCTCTTAGCAAAGCAAACATTTCTCATAGGTGCCATCTACAACATCGTTTTCACCCTCTTTCTTATATTTAAGCTCTTAAGTCACTCTGTCTGTTAAGAAACAAAGCAGCAGCATTTTAACATTTTTGATTACTTACACTTACTGCAACTGCTAGGAAATGAACATTAACGGATCGATGTCAGTATATATGGCGCTTCATAAGGGCCTGATTGATCAGCTGTTCCTTGCACTAGTAGATCCATCAAAATTAAATAGGATTAACCCATGAAATTTAGGATTCTATGATAGTTAGAAACTAGCAATACCTTCTACAAAAGCCTATGATCACATGGGGTTACTCTCCCCTGCTCCTTTCTGACCAGCATAGATACCCCTTGACCCCAAGGAGCCCTAGAAATTTGAAAGCTTCCATTACTAGTCATCAAACATCCTCTCATTCCTTTTCTCAAGTCACAGTTATCTTCAGCATATTTTACAGGCTTAGGAGATTTCATATTCTTTTAAAATAACCAGAATTTCCCTTCAGACATTTAGTCAGGAGAGATGTGTCTTGCCTGGTTATGATTCCAAATGTCTCTCAAATAAGTGCGAGATCCAAATCAATGAAAAATTCAGCATTCGGGGATGTCTTGTAAATTTTTTACACTCTAAGGATTATAGGCTCCATGAAGTGATGAACAGACTCAATTTATTCAGACATTCAGCACTTTTCATCTCTGGCTAGCAGAGCTGTTAATAAGCTAAGATTAATTCTTTCTACATTTTTAAGTAAGTAACTGATTGCTTTTATGAAACTCTCCGCTGAAGTGCTTTGTGCCAATTGCTAAGGAGAGAGACTGGAAAAGCGTGCTCCAGGAGACAAAGTGTCTAGCCTCTCCTGAGGGGAACTCATCTCACAAATGATTTCTTTGCCATAGACCCATGCTGTCCATGCAATGACACGGTAGCCAAAAGCAGCTGTTTTTCCTTCATTAAAGAAAGGGCACATACCTCAGAGTGGAGAGTTCCTGGGAATCCACTCTTGTGAAACCAGTAACGAATTTTGGAGCTCTGATGGCTATGGAGATGCTCCCAAAGAGTGAACAAAAAGTCAACTGAATATCTCCTTTGATAAACAACATGACTATGTGGTCCTGGATAAATAACTGTTACTTATTTCTAAACTGCAAAAAATGTACTTAGGGTGCCCTCTAGGACAAAATGCTACAAAATATCTACATGTCCTTACGCACATCAATTCTAACCAGGTCAATTAATATCAATAAAACTCTCTTGCTATGAAATCCTCTGATTTCCCTGAAATCATCCCCTAAGAAACAGCCTGAGTAAATAGATAAATCTGTGCTGGGACTTGCGTACCAACAAGCTTATGCTACATCAGGCCAAAGAGAAAAGTGCATTTCAAAGTCAAAGGCCCCACAGTTCCTGAGCTTCAGACTATCCATTTAAAATCCATAGAGCTCTAATTTAATTTGGGAATGCTTGTCTGAATCACTCTGGCTGAATTTGCCAGACAGGGACTTAGGTAAGTGTGAAGAGAGAGACTATATCTTGGATATTACGGGCTTTCATATGGATTAACTGGATAGGTCTACTTCATTAGATGCAACTAACAAACAGGAGAAGGAATTTAACTATAAGTCTACTGTATGAAGAAAGATTTGTTTCACACTCTGTGGGAAATATGGCTAGCCGGAATTTTCTATTGATTTTCAAGGACAGCTCTGTGTAAAGCCATCTGCAGGAATCCAGTCTGGTATCACAGAAAACCGCTAACACCTACATATGGAGAGAAAGTCCTTGCTGTGTAGATGAGGGAAAGATGTTCTTGCTCCCTCCCACCATCTCAGCTTTCAGGCTGGAGCTGTGGGTCAGTAAGCCCTTACACTGCAAATTTTAGTTACAAAAGGGACAAGTAAATTGGGAAGATGGAAAGTTTACTCCCAGACTGCACTATGAAACAACACTGCGCATCCCTGCTCAGCTCAGGGGGAAACCTGCAAGTATCCAGTAATTTCTGAAATTTCCCCAACGACTACAGGTAGCACTGAAGAAAACAGCTCTGTATTTACTGCCTGCTATAAAAGGAGAAAAGGAAAAAGTCACATTGAAAATCACAAATGTCAGGGTTGGAAAAGGCTAGCAGTCTTTTTAAAATGGGAATATTTTAAGCATTACTAAAGAATCAAAGGAGGCTTTGCAAGTATCAGTTTAACAATCAAACCATGTGTAAAAAATATCTGACACACTTTTAAGAATCTTTCCAATGATAAAATTAGTGGATCAAAAGTGTAACTTATGCTGAATGCTCCAGAACATTACTTTTCCCATTTACAGTCTATTGCTGTTTATGTAACACTGTACACAAGATGCTTTATCAGCTTCCACAAATACCTATTTTTAAAGTCTGCAATAGCAAATAAAGAACGGGAGAATGGAATAACTTCAAGATTACTAGGGTTTTGTGGTGACCTTTAACTGAAATGGTCTCATTTTCTACCCTGCACCTTCTTTATGCATTTACATTTGTTCAGGATGGATGGAAAGGATGACTATAAAATCACTGCCATCAAACTGGTTGGCTTTTATTCACTTTGCTCTCACTACAACTGGGTGTAAATTAACTCAGAGGTGTCAACTAGGAGAGCTTCAGGTCTATTGTTCTAGTTGCACAATTTTTCTAAATGTAGGTAATTGACAAAACAGCACAACATTGCATAGTTAATAAAATAATGGAAGGTTTTGGATAGCATACAATTAATTTTCTTCATAGTAGCTAGCATAGGCCGATGTTTTCAGTTTGTGCTGGGAACTGTTCATAATACAGGGAACTGATGGCTACAGCAGCACTTACACAGAGCCAATGCCTTTTCTACCTCTCGGACATGCCACCAGCAAGCAGGCTGGGGTTGGACAAGAAGTTGGAGGGGACACAACCAGGACAGCTGACCCCAACTAACCAAGGGATATTCCACACCATAGGCTGTCATGTGCAGTATATAAAGCTGGGGGAAGAAGAAAGGAAGGAAGGAAGGCGGAATGTACAGAGTGATGGTGTTTGTCTTCCCAATTAACTGTTATGTGTGATGGAGCTCTGCTGTCCTGGAGATGGCTGAACACCTGCCTGCCCATTGGGAAGTGGGGAAAGAATTCCTTGTTTTGCTTTGCTTATGTGCACTTCTTTTGCTTTACCTATTAAACTGTCTTTCTCTCTCAACTTATGAGTTTTCCTACTTTTACTCTCCCAACTCTCTCTCCCATCCCACTGCGTGGGGAGTGAGTGAGCAGATGTTTGGGACTTAGGACCTGGCTGGGGCTAAACCATGGCAGTCACATGTTTTAAAAGGGTTTAGAAGAAAAGATACATCTCAAAGAGGAACTGTGGTTTGAAATACATTGAGCTCTAGAGATGTACGTAAGTGAATTCAAAGGGGTTGAGGTGCCATGGCTTTGACCTCTTTCAGATCGCATTGGTCTTGCTTGGGTTATATAGTGTACAAGCACTATGGAGTGAGCAAAGTGAGTGAACACAGACAAAAGAAAACCTTGTCTAGATTCACATTATGCTGAATGAGAGATAAAGAGGTATTGGCAATGTTCCGCCTACTTTAATGGACACAGAAACCCATTCTACACTGAAAAGGGAGCAGATGAGGATTTTTATAACACTGCTTACATATCTATATCTGTGCTCACACTTTTCATACTTTGGTCTGAAACTAATGGTTCAGTCAAGGAAACGTGACATAAAATACTAGGTAATACTGTATCTATTTTTAATACATAGCTACTTCTTAAAGCAAAGTATACAAAAGAAGAATCTGATACTCAAAAATGGCATGAGGATATGGAGTGCAAACTTCACTCCTCTATTTGCAAATGGCTTGATGTATTTGTTCAAAAACTTACTACCACAAAAGCATCACACCTACAAAATGAGAAGCTAGTTCAAAGTGTTTAAATTAGTTCTCACTACGTGTTTACACATATTCTGACATCTGTACTATACTAAAATCAAGAATAATATTGGAGTATATATGTTTAAGCATTTCTTTTATTTATAGTCATCATGAGGAATTGCCTTGATAATAGAATTTGCACACAGACTTTGTCATTTTGACTTTCTGTCCAGGCAAAGCATTTATGGAAGCATTTCATTACTTCAGGATCTATTAGAGTCATTGCTATACCTCTCTTTCTTCTCACTTCCCTGATCATATCCTGCTGCGGTTTTGGTGATACATTAATTGCTTTTTCTCTCTGATTTCCTTCTGGTGACATGGCTGCACTCTCTCACTGGCCCACTGCCATTTCAGGGGTGTCAAGACCTTCATTGTCACCTGGGGTGTCTGGCTCCTCAGCCACTATCTATACCTAGCTGGTCCTTTGAGTGTTTCAAATCACATTTCCTCCAGAATCAGGCTTTCTTACTCTTGTCCAGCTATTCAGTTCTACTTGACACTGAATATAACACACACACACAAAAATGCCTTTATTGGGGCAGAAAAACAAACACCAATCGTAACACCACCACTGGTGATGAAATGGTTGAGATCCAGCTGATCCAGAGGGTTGAATTCATTGCCTGTGAATCCTGGTCCTCAGTCAGTATGTTTAAATGTTTTCTATTTTACATTTCCACCAGCTCTTTTTCTTTTCCCACCTGCTATCTAATGACGCAGTACTTCACTTATATCTTCAGTCTACTTATCATTAACTGCTCATGTTTGGTTCAAGATCACAGAGCTTCAAATGTCATACTTGGATGCTTGCAGTCCTGTGTATCTTCCTCATATGTTCTTATAATTTGTCTCTTGCCGAGCAAAACATAGTTAGAAGACACTAACAGATCCTGATTTTCTATAAACATTGGAGTAACAACGTTCTAAAATACCAGACCCTCTCATATGCTTTGAATTGGATATTCAGAGAAAGGATGCCCCTAAACCCATTAATTTCTTTTAAAAATATCACTTACTGTCTGTAGCCACGGTGTTGAACTGAAAATTTTCCAGACGGAAGGCCAGAAGCAGGACAAAACCCAAAGAGAAGAATCTCACGCAGTCTTAATTAAAGAACACTTTTATCTTTATTGTATAAGGAAATAAAGCCAGTGTGTTTACTGAGCCTACTGCCTCCACAGCCCCCCCCCCCCCCCCCCCAATAACAGAAACAATGAAAGGAACAGTCCAACTGGTGAAAAAAAGAAAGAAATCTGAAAAAGTCTCAAATTTAATACATTTGTTCAAGTTTCTGAAGGTCAGTAGTTGACTAGAAGAAGTAGACCTACCTAAATACCCACACTGGGGGACTTGCAGATGAAATAACCAGCAGCAGCAACCAGGTGCCCAGCTAGCACATCCCTGAGCCAGCCACAGAACGGGGTGTCTCTGGTTCCTCATGGAACTACTAATCCCCTCATATATGAGAATTGTGTGTATAGATGATGAATTGTAACTCACAAGGTGATTCCTGCAACTTGATTAGTGACAAATAGATGAAGGGATGGAAGAATACTTGTATGAAGTACTGCTCTATGATACTGAATACAAAGCACATAGGTGATCAACACTGCACTGAATTGAAAGAACCCACTTAAAGGAAAATTTATAAATGGCAGTTAAATGTACTGTTTAAAGAATATCTGAATATTCACAATGACAAGTCTAAAACAAAGTGTCCTCATCGTTTTCAAGCTATGTTGTGTAAGCACATATTAATTTCATGGCATAGCCTTTTTATTCCAGGGTACAGTTTCTTGATGACTGTATCATGTGCTTGATTTTATAGCATATGCTTGTTGTGTTTTTGTTTTCCTTTTTCTTGGCAAGAGCTTCTAAGAAGACTTTTTCATCATCATTGCACTTTTTCTTTAGCTGCAAAACATAAGTCCCCAATAAATTACCCCAAAACAGCTCAACTAGTTTGACAGCTGCTGTCACTATAGTAATAGGCAGCTATTGTTTTCCATGTCTTCATTTAAATTCAACAGACACTTGCTAGTGCTGCATATAAACATCTTAATTCCTATTGTGTTTCTTATTTCTAAATAGTACCTGCACTTAGTTTATCTGCTTTGCCTCACGTTCAAATTTCAGGAAACTGGCTTTTTCAAACCTATTGTTAGATCTCTCAGCTGAATTGAACATCTTATGTCTTAGCTGCCTTTTATTTTTCTCTAAATTCCAGCCACTGTCAACAGAGGCACTAAATCTGCACATCTTTCTTTAGTCTTACTCTCCTTTACCAGGCAATACAGTATGTGCCACTCAAATAATTTATAAAATATTTTCAACCTGTTTTCTAAATCATCCTAAAATTTGAATGTTCAGCCTAAATCTGCATTAAGTCCTCCTCATTTGCTTTCATTTTTGTGGCTACATGTAAATAGACCGATGACACACTTGTAGAACCTAATCCCAAAGAGTATTTGGACATATGCTCAACTCCACTCTAATTTAGCACAGCTTTTAAGTTTGTGCCCTCAGTTTTCTTTTTAGAAACGGAGGAGGAGGGTAAGGAGAGGAATTCAGGGATATGTGGTGAGAAGACTGAATTCAGCTTCAGTTGTCTAGTTCTTTTTGTTTATTAATTTCTAATACAGTAAAGGCCTAATGAATAAATAAATAAATAAATAAATAAATAAATAAAAGGTCTGCCCAGTAAACATTCAGAGGAACTACTATTCTACAAAGGGAGTACCACGTACATGTTTTCCATGAATAACTGCTATGTTTTCCACCCATGTATAAACTTTATAGTTAACAAGACCCCCACAGACGAAGAGAGAGACATCTTAGGCTATCTGCTGTTGGAAGGAAGACCTGATTGATAATACTGCAAGACCAGAGTTCACATTGATTCCTTGAGGTTGCAGGGTATAAGAGCGTGGAAGAGTTCTAAGGGGTGTTAGAAAAGAGTCTCTTAACATTTCACAGTTGTAAACTGTACCTTTTAGAATGCTGAGATTAAACTGTTCTATCCCTTTGCCCATTTTAACTGTCTTAGTTGCACATTTGAAATGTGGGTGAGAGGAAGATGTTATTCAGTTTGATGCTATTTTTAATCTTATAGTGTAGATAATGTATTCAGAAACCTTTTCTTTGAAGGCAATCTGCATTCTGTGCTGTTAGAGAGTATCACATCCTTATATAGTTTATGGCATAATTTTGATTAGATGCAGTTCTTACTCTGGGGACAGAAGCATGTAACACCTACAGTAATCATGGTAATTGTGTATCAGAAGATAGCTATTCAGGAGCCATCATATTCATTATATGTTTAGCATATAATACTTTAGGCCTATGAGATAGGGAAGTGTCTGCATTTAAGAATAAACAATAAAGGCCACTTTAGAGCAGATTGTACTTTATGTTACATTACACATACCTTAACGATTGCTCAAATTGAAGTTATGTTGCTCCAAACAACACCAACTTCACCAAAATCCCTTGGAAATGCAAGGCATAAACAGGGAAGAATCATCTTGGCTCCTCAGGGAACCACTTTGCTTGTGCAGAAGCAGATGTGAAAAGCACATATTGCTCCAAAAAGTCAAACCACACCAAACTCTCATTGGGCTAACCAGGCCCTACCTTAAGCAATTTTGGCTGTGCCAAATCAGGCAGAACTGGAAAACACAACTGCCTGGCCAGAACCCTCCTCAGAAAGCTCTCAGGTTGCAAGAAGCTGGGACAAAAAGACCGAGGGTTTGAATGGTGTGGATGTTACCCTTTTTTTTTAACCCCTTCTCAAATGATGGTGTTTATTTGGCTTAAGAACAAGGAACAAAAATTTGAAACAATACTGGAAGCTGTAGATAATTCTTCTGGAATTACCAGGGCAGCAAAGCAAAACAAAACTTGGCATTCAGGGTTATATCACTTTCAGTAGGTAACTTATAAATAACATTAAGTGAATGGTTCTCTGAAAATAACCTAGCCTTTCTTGTGTTACCAGCATTGTCTGCCTTGAGGTCTCCTGACAGCACACTCATTAGCAATACACTGACGTGCTCCAGGAGCTGGACCTGCCTCAGGAGCAGCAGCGAGTGCAGAAAGCTCACCTGACCCTTCTCTCATTGTGGGACCTCACCACCAGCTAAACACAGCACTGCCACGCTTCTCGTCAGTTGGGTTAAAACTGGATATCACAGGTTAATCTTTTCTGTAAGGCTTCCTGATAAATGCTGTTTCCAAGAACAGGAGAAAGGAAAAAACATCCCTGGCCTGTAGTAGAAGCATCTGCATTTCTCTCCTTGTAGAACAGACATTGGAGGGCTACCTGGGGCCAGTGGCAGCAGCGAATCCCAAATGGGGGGGTCAGTTGGGGCAGGGCCTGGCAACCAGAGCCCATCCCACCACCCCAGCTGGGAGCGGGGCAGTAGGAGGTAGAGGCTCAGGGGTGGCCAGGCAGGGACAGGCAGGACTGGTGGTGTCCCTGGGGCCCTGACAGAAATACATCCACTTACGCTCTGGGGCAGGAGCCAGAACTGTTGCAATTTCTGATAAGCCATAAACAAGATGCTTATCAAGCCAGAAGATAAGCATGTCTTGTTTTACTGATATCTCTACACAAAACATTGTAGTATTGTTATTTATATCCTATGACATCTTAAGCATTTATCACTTTCCATCTGTGCTGCAGACCCAGGACTACTGTATCTATTAGGAACGTCTACAGGTCCATAAGCATCCTAGGAGAGTATTTATTTTGCAATGTTTTTGTATTCTGTTCTTATTGCCTAGAGAAACAAACTGAAGCTAATGAAAATATACTTTTTTATAAAATAATACTTTGTTGAGAAAAAAAGGAAAAGACATATTTTGTTCTGACCCCGTTATTTTCTCTCATAATAACTTCTCAAGTAAAAGCCTGTTCTCTCATCTCTTTGCACCTTCCAATTACCTCCTCAATTAAAAAGGTGTATTTTTGCTCAAGCAGGGTCATGAGATGCAAGATTCCATTGTTTTATTGTGTGATGAGGCGGGTTTTTTTGCTGAAACTGTTTTCAGTGATGCACAGTCATTTCTGCTGACTCATTTCCTCAGCCAGAGAAAGTGAATGCTGTCAACCCCAGCTAAGAAGCATGCATAGTCCTGCGGTACACAGATGAGTAATCATGTAGGAAAATGCCTAAGAACAAAACAAGAGAAAAAAACCCAAACTAAACAAAACAAAACCCTTAGAGCACTGAAAGCAGGAAGGAGATCAGGCTAAAGCAGGGTTTATTATTGGTATTTGTGTACAAATTTAGTAATTGTAGTGCTACATAACAGATTACGCATCTACCCTAATGAAAGTACAGTAGACATGAAATAATTTTTTTGTTATCATTTGATAGCTAAAACACAATCCATGTAGCTGAGTTTGCATGGGGAAAGGTGAAGTAGACAGTAAAAAAAGAAAAAAATACAGATATTTGACATTAAACTATTAAATTACAAATTTCTGTAATTGAAAAAGGTATAAAAGTACCAAAATAAAGTACTTACAGTGCTTGCACCACCCGTGTTGATTATAAACCAGGAACTAGAGTTGCTTATTTACACAGGCTGTTCCATTAGTTCCCACTAGGTTGGGCACCCTATGGTACCATGGAGAAAAACAAAACTAAACAAACATTTGGGGCCCCAAACTAACTTCTCATTGCTCATTTTTAAGTCTTAGGCAAAAGACACATAAAAACATAGTTTGATTAATATGTGCAGGTATATGCATTACTGGAAGTACAATGACAATTTATAACCAGAGAAAATATTCTTTCTTATTAGTTAAGTTTGGTGCCCTAGTGAGGTAATGCCTCAGGCCAAAGTAAAAGGTCAGCTCAGGGATGATTCAGGGTGCCTCTCCACTAGAGATTTACTCCAGGGATAAACAGTGCCCCACATGGAAGGGGGTCTAGAGGCCCCTGGTCTCATAACAATTCTCCCTGAAGAGCAGTACTAGCCTTGTATCACCACACTCAGGCCTCTCCTGTTCCAGATATGCTGTGCCTTTCAGAGAAAAGTTATAAGGGACCAGGTCCCACTGCAGCACAAAGCAGCCAGTTCGGCTGCCCAGCTGAGAACTGCCTTCCTGCAGTTCCCTTGTGGGGTAGTGCCGCATAGTATATAACGACCTCATATTACTGCAGAGAGAAATACTCCTATGTCTTCTACAAGAAATGCTGTTTGGCATTAACAACATCCAAGTAAGGAGTAACCACCTTGAAGCACTGGGCAGTTCGCTGACAGCTTTGCGATACCTCCTTGGCTGTTTCATGCCCTGTGCAGTCTGTCCTTCAGCGTTGCCTCCTCGTGCAGGCCAGAATCAGGTCAAATGCTGGGCAGTGTAGTGTACACATCCTACCTCCATGTACAATCAGGTGCTTTTCCTTAGTCAATGTAATAATCCAAGTGGGCTCGAAGATGAATTTTGGACATATAATTAAATAAAATACTCCTTTAAAGAGAATGATTATTAATCTTCTGCCATGAAGCTCCACCAATCTTTATGCACTAATTTTAAAATCCAACCTTGTTAAACCTGAATAAAACATCTGTGGAGGCAGATTTTTGTCAGTGTTAAATAAATACACCGGTTTGTGGCTTGAGTACTGAAGATCTCAGTACTTCTAATTTTATAAACCAAGGAAATAAGATCCCTGATGAAGTGCATAATTTCTTTAACAGAAGATACAAAGACTGATTCTCACTTTTTTTATGAGGAAAGTTGCCAAAGAACATCATCCCAGAAGACTGTACATTTTTATTTCAGTTTGAATTGCCCTCTTATTGAGTGCAGACCACAGATAAGAACTTTGCATGAAGATGTTTGAATTGGCTTAATTTTTATATGAGAGAGTCAGCTGTAAATTCAAATCTCTTGTCAGAGTGTGAAAATAAAGATTTTTCACCACCATGAAAAGCATCTCTAACAGGCAATGTCTGAAATGTCTATTGTGAGTGTCCTTCAGCTGTCCTCCAAACCACTATGCCATGTATTACGTTATAAACATCTATATTTTGAGCCTGAATTTCCAAATGCTTTTGCTGATTTTATAATTAAATTTAATTCCAGTTTTATTAGAGGGTTTGCTTTTTCCCCACTTTACACATTTTTGTCATGTAAAAAAAGGCTCATTAAAGCAATGAAAACACCTTATTTAGGTATATATTTAAATAACTCCAAGAACTGGATTCCAAATCCTACATAGTAACTCTAGACGATGCCCTAGATGCAATGACATGGTTATTTTTTTTTTCTGCTCCATATTTAGATAGTCTTTTTAAGTGTCCTTTTCTCTTGGAAAAGGGAGATGGGCTTAACTCCCACCAGTGACTGATCAGCTGCTACTATCAGTCCTAAGGTCAGGTGTATCACCTGGTTTTCACAAAACCAGCACGCACTCAGCTGAGCGGCAGATGGACAAGGGTATACAAGAACTGTGCATACACGTGAGCTGAGACAGATGGCCTGAACAGCGTAATTCCATGGGGTGCAGATAGATTCCTCCAGGAGATGCTGTGTTTAAGAGGCAGAAGGGCACAAGTCATACACTGAACTTCGCTATTTTGAAGAAAAAGAACTGAAGCCCTGAATAAGTGAAAGAAGATAGGCTTGTCATCCCGTGGCCCCTTGGTATTGTTCCCTGCATGCTGAGGAGTTAGCCTACTGGCTCACATGATTGCTTTTGGCACACAAAAATACCCCGCTCTTTGTAACTCTCTGAAAAATATATGTAAATCTACTCTTTTGCCTGAAGCAGTGTTATGCACTGTGGATAGTAGCAATTATATGATAACACTTTAAAAGTCCCACTATGATAGATAAATTATTTTAAAACATAAAGACTAAGGAAGCCACGTACAGCTGAACCTATGAACATAATTTCCTACTAGGGCACAGAATATTGACCACAAATTTATTAATCTGGAACAGACTGGAGCCATATTATGCCTCCACTGGGGTTCATCTTTTCATTTTTATCATATGGTGATTTCTATCTATAGAACTCAAAAGGTTTCCCCTACTTGTTAACTAATCAATTAACAGAGTGAGTGGCTTTCTACCTCATTTGCTGAGACTCAGAGATGCTCAGTTAGCACTTCTTTATAATGTACAATCATTGTAGTACAGGGAATATAGTCCATCTGCCCACAGTTTGATTCTTTTGCTTATAAATTCATTCACATTTCCCACCACCAGAACCAATCTGGAGATAAATGCAATTTTGATTTTTTTTAGAAAACTTCTGCTTGCCTTTGCAAATAAAATATAAGTGAAAAGGACTCCAAAACATCACATCAACTAACATACAGTTTTATCTTGTCTGTTGTCCCTCAAAACAAAAATCTCTTTGTAAAGTAGATGTCACCTGCTTTTGTTTGCTTACTCTTTCTGGGATTTAAAAGTTGCTACTGAGAGCAAAGGGCAAATTTTATCCATAGCCAAGGGAGGCATTCTTAAGCATAGTCAAAAAAACCAATCTCATTTTATGTCATATTCTCTTCTCTTTATATTGTTCCTTTCCAATTCATTAAATTAAATGGAAATTATCTTCTTTCATATATCCAAGTTCTTTAGAAAATGAGAAAAATTACTAAGTACTAATCACTAGGATCCTTAGTCATTAGCTGCTGAATAGAAATGGGCATTTTTTCACCTGCTCTCAACCCTTATTTCAAAATACAGCTTGTTTATCCTGAGAACTAAGGAAGATATTTCCTATAGAATGGGCATAAGAGAAAAAGACAGGCTCAGACAGAACTCATTATGCAGAACAGTCACCCTCTTGATGCCATTGTATTTTCCCCTCTTCTGAAAGTAGAAAGGTTCCTTTCTTTCTTACTAAGTTTTATGATATCCAAATGAGAAAATAGAGGTCACTTTCACACACACTTTACATTAAAAATCTTTAAAAATCACCACCACTATCAAAGAAAGCACAAATCCCAACCCTGGAGAGGAAATCATTAAATAGAAAACATGTACAATACAGAAATACAAAAGTTAACTAAAAGACAATAACTTTTTAAGAGATTCACAGCCCTGTGAATAGCCTGTGCACAGAGCTCACTGAAGCATGGATTGTTGACTGCTATTTCTATATGGATTCTTGAAGTCTATGCTGTTGGAGCGGTTTCTAATAATGGTGATTTGACTACCATCTGTCACATATTTTTCTTTCATTCTTTTCCTGCAGGAGAATATGCGACGAAATGTCTTGGTTCAGTCACTTTTGTCTGTTCTTTTTTGTGCTGCACTGTATTGGTACTGGAGAAGACTGAGTCAAAAAAATGCTCGTTGGGCTTTTAGGGGGAAAGGGGAAATGCCTTGATGGTCACCAGTTCCTGGGGAAGCTAGCGTAAGGGCTAGATAAGATGGTTACTGTCAGAACATTACTTCTGTAATGTGTTTTTCAGTTTGAAAGAGATTGGGAAAATTTCTCTGGATGATTCGTCAGCTACTGGAAGCAGAGTGGATGGAGCCTGTGCTAAAAGTTTGGTGCTCCTTCAGAAATTCAGAATATTCGCTCTCACAATGACCCCTTGTGGGGGGGTCACAATTCTGCACTGAAAAACTCTAAGTTGATGTCAGGGTAGACGCACCACATTTAAGCAGGATTTACAGATTTATAATGAAGTAGGACAGTACAATGTTTCTTGCTAGCTTTATTGCTGTTTGTAGATCCCAGGACATTAATAAAGCTGTTCCCTACTACTAATCTTAGGATTAGATTGACAACAATTATGGATCCTTATTGGAAGGCTTTTAGGCTACACTTGCGTAGCTTCTATCAGGTACACCAATGGATATCGGCCAGTTCCTGTGCAAGTGGCACAGCTTATATTGTATTCAAGGCCTTTTGGAAGGAGCTGTGCCCCATCTGTGTTTAAGCAGGACTGACTTTCCACATTACAAGAATCCGGAAGCCTTTTGCGTTTCTCTCTCAGTCATGTCTGCGATGACTCCTCCATATCCTTTATAGAGGTACAGGCCTGATCTAACTCTTGAGTCTCCTGCTGCAATAATCAGACAGGCATCCAACTCACTACCACTGGTGCTAGCATTCTTGGGAAAGCCTAACAACAGAGGTCTGTCTCGACAGCCATTCAAACCTCCCCCAAAAAGCCAAGCAATCCACAGTGGACCAGGTGAAATTAGAATCATAGAATGATTTGGGTTGGAAGAGACCTTAAAGATCATCTAGTTCCAACCCCCTGCCATGAGTAGGGACGCCTTCCACTAGACCAGGATGCACAAAACCCTATCCAGCCTGGCCCTGAACATTTCCAGGGATAGAGCAGCCACAACTTCTCTGGGCAACCTGTGCCAGTGCCTCACCACCTCCACAGGGAAGAATTTTTTCCTAATATCTAATCTAAATTTACCCTCAAGTAAGGTCCAGATCATGGAACCCAGTGGTGCCTTTGCATGGGTGTTGCAGACTCACAGGTGCTGCACCCTTGGTTAGAGACTGCAGGCAAGGGAGTTGTTTCATCTGTCAGACTTCCCTTTTCTTTCTTATTTCACTGCTGATAAAGTACAGACTTCAAGTGGAGGAGGATGAGCAGCAGTCAGTAGTGGGATTTTCTCACAGCACCAGGTTGTCGACAGCAGGTGAAGGACACTTGAATGAGAGGTCCCACATTTTAGGTCCTACGTGAGGGGAATCCACGTAGGATCCACACATACCATTTTTATGATCCGCTCACCATGATGGAAGTTGTCCTCTGGCTGCCCTGACTACCGTCATCAAAAGAGAAAGTTCAGGATGAGAAAATTTGATGTTCATATATTGCAACGTGAACCTGGATGTCACCTCTTTAAAAGGAGTTGCCTACCCAGGCATATGGCTGCATGCCAGGAGGTGGGAGTGAAAAATGGTAGCTTCACAAATTCCTAGACAAGCACATCAGCTGCTCACTATGTTACTCACTGAGTCAACAGCTAAATCCCAAAAGGCACATCCAGAAATAAAATGACTCCATTAAAAAAATAAAAAGGAAGATGATCTTTTAACAAGACCCTCTCATCAGAAGGAAGACAAAAAGCCTCCCAGGGCAACTCTGTCGGCAACACAGGCTGTATCATGCAGACCCAGCATGCCAAGACACAGCAACAACCAGAGGCATGGATTACTTGGGGTGGGATCATAACACGGGGACATGCGGTGAGCTACCCCAAGGTGATCCAGGTGTGACCTTAAGCTTTTTGAACTCACAGGACCTTCTTCCTACTTTGAGTAAAACTAGCTCTTTTGCTACTTCTCCACCAGTTTCTTCATAAAGCTGCCAGAAAACTTGCTTGCAGTAAAGCTGTGCTTGCAGCACCAGCAAACATTCACCAGCATCAGCATCCTTGGGGCACCACCAGCTCTCGCTGTCCCTGACTGGCGCTTTGGGACTCCCATGGACCCCATATCAGACCCTGGGGCCATCAACCCTTGCCCCAGCGACGCTGCAGCAGGGCCAGTCTCGTTCCCCACAGCCGTGACCAGTGGCTCACTCTTCAACCCCTCTGTTGCTATTATTCCAGTTACCAACCTACACTAGACTGTCTTCCTTTGAAGAATGTCTCTGCTGCGCTGTAATCTACTAGTGTAATGCAGGACTAAGCAATGATTTTAAGTGAATTTCCATATAGGAATGTCAAATGCTCACGTAGCACATGGAACATCGTAAATTAAAACAGCCAAACCACCATGGCATATGGGCCAACACTCTGATGGCTCCTTTTGCCACTGCACACCATGGTTTTGAACAGGTACTTTTCCCTTCCAAAAGGGTTGAAATTAGTGGAAAAATCAGACACAGACAAAGAGTGAATTCATTTGTAGAGACTAATAGTAACAACTGGTTGAAAGGATTGCTGTAAGGAAAAAAACCAACACCTTCTTACTGTAAATGTCTTCCCCACTTGTGTATTTACAACTGTTTCAAGTTTCCAAGTGTGGATTTGTGTATTACACAAGAAGATAAATGCTTGCACAGTTTTTACTGATCTGTTTTTAAAAAATCATTAAACTGATTTTGCCTTCTTTGTAGTGCTAACTGCCCAGAAATCTGCTCTTCAAATCACTCTTGGGACATGACTTAACAGACCTCTGCGTGCCTCAAGTTTCACCTCCTGGATTGCAGCAAGGTTTCCACCATCACCGCTACTTTGAGAAATCATTTGTCACCTCTGCCTGCGTGCTACTGATACAAGATGGTATCTCCTCTGCTCCACCAGAGTTTCTAAACCCAACAGACTTTTTAAGGTAATAATGCAAGCAGTGCTGGTGAGTGTACTTGTGCTTGGCATCACTGCGCCAAAACGTTTTCATCTCCTTCTCCCCAAGAGGACTTTCTTCCATCACTCCTTATACCAATCCCCACTGCAGAGCCCCGAAACACCTCACAGACACAATGTGGGGCTTTAACCTGCCTAATACCCTCCCGCCTCGTTCCTCACGAGCCTAACCTTGATCGTTTCCGCCTCGTCTGCCTCACTGTGCCAGGAGGCTCTGCCTAGGGCAGGCGGACACACGGACCGCACGCAGCCACCCCGATCCCCTCAGCCGCGTGCCCCGCGGCCTGCGCACGCGCACACCACCGCTACCGCCCGGCTGCCAGCCCTGCGGGCCGAGCACCGCTTTCCCCGCCCCTCGCAGAAACCTCCGTCCTGCGCCTGCGCCGCCGGGCGCGCTCCCGTGGCTTCCTGCGCCGCGCGGGGGGCGGGGAGCGCGGTCACCTTCCTGCGGTCGCATTGGCCGAGGGCTGGGCCGGGGTGGGTGCGCGCGCACCCCGGCTCCCGCTCCCCCGCCCCGGAGCTCAGCCCGGCTTCAGCGGCGGAGGGGTGGCGGGCGCTGTGTTCTCCGGTTCCCTCCCACCGCAGCTGTCAGCCCGCTGGGCGGGAGCTGTCCCCGCGGCCGCTCGGGCAGCCGCAGCAGCGTTACCATTTCGGTACGTTGGTGGCGGTCGGCTCGGCTCGGCTCCCCTCGCTGGTGCGGCGCCAGGGGCCGCGGCGGGGACCACCCTAGGCTCGGAATGGGGGAGGCCGGCCGGCCCAGCTGCTGGCTCGCCCTACGCAGCTAGTGGCCTGCTGGTGGCAGCGCGGCCGGCGGCGGGGTGGCGGTACGGCCGCGGCGGGGCCGTGCGACCCGGGCCTGTGCGAGCGCCCCTGGGTACCGCGGCCCAGCCGCTCGCTTCTCGCCTGGCCTCACGGGCCGGGGGTGCACGGCGCGGACGGGCTAGCGGTAGCCGCCGTGACTCCTCCGGTGGCGGTGTCGCGGGAGGCGAAACCTTCCCGGGCGTCTCCTCCCCGAGTTCTGAGTAACTTTACTCGTTAGGGGAGACCTGACCACCTCCCGACGATGGAGCGGGGCGAGTGGTGAACGGCGGCACCGGAAGTGTCACCACGGCCGGGGCCCCTTGTCTCGGCGGTCCCGCAGGCACCTGGCAGCGCTGGCTTCGGTGCTGCGTTACCTCCGGGCCGCCACTGGTGACTTCAAGTGCTCCTGCTTGCAGGTTTGTGCCTTCGCGTTGTAGATATGGCTGTTTCCTGGCCCTAAGAGTTTAAAACCGATCTACCCAAACAGAGCAGCAGTTCTCTCGAGTTTACACCCCACCGCCCGGTGCTGAAGTTGGTGTGCACATGCAGGCCTGGTGATGCAGGAATCATCCTGTCTTTGGTTTGAGGGCTATGCTGTAACATGCGTGCTCACTGTTGGGGTTTGGTTCGTTTACTATAAGCACTGTTCTGCGTGGATGAATAGAATTTTGAAAACCTCAGATGTTTCCTTTCCTTAATTTTGTTGTGTTTGAAATCAAACACAGCAAGATTTGTATATCCCGAGTATTTATTTTGACTTTCACAAATTATAAAAGTTAGGGGTTTTTTGGTTGGTTCTTTTTTTTTTTTGTAAGACACTTTAAAAATTATTCAGAGTTCTATGAATTCTGCCCTGTTCCAGCATAAACCCTTTTAATACTAGGCTGTGGGATGCTGGATTTAGTAGCTTTAGAATATTTGCCTCTTGCTTTCCTACATTTCTTTAAAAGTTGTGTGCAGACACTGAATAGACATGGATATCTAAATATTTTCCTGTCTTTGCTGGCAAAGACAGTGCTGTAATATGAGGTCATGCATTGCTATGTTCAGGCTCCTTATAAAAATAATACTAAAAAAAAAAGTTACTGTTTGTTTGAGTATGAGCCTGTAGTTCTGAATATTTAGTTTCTCATTTGGGTCTAATATTCCATAATTTGCTTCTTCCTATGCATTATTTAGCATGTGTACTTTTTTTTCTAGTATTTTATCAACAGAATCTGTTAACTGCTTAGGTTCAGTGAAGGAGTTTGACATATGTCTTGCCTTAGCTTTGCAGTTAGTCAAAATCATAGTAGTTTGCTGATTGATCCCATCAGCATGCCTACCAGAATAGGTGAGGACTCCTCTACATATCTAAGTCCCAGGATGCACAGTTTCCTGGGAAAATAAAGTATTCCATACTAGTAGGAAGAACTTCTGTCATTCTGTGGATGGAACGTCATAGTTTTGGCTCTAAACCATGCTTTATGTCGTGTCAGCTTCAGACTAGCCCTCTGTAAAGTTGGCTTAAAATTTCATCTCGGTGTAGGCTTTGAAAGGAAGGAAGAATTTTGTATGTGTATTTTCTCCATACCCATCCCCATATCTCCTGTAACTCCTGCACTTTTATTTGTGGAGTTTCTTTTGCAGTCTCCCTCCACCCCAGCCTCTGGGGGATTCCGGTGCTTGTTTTATATCTGTCCCCCAAGATTCCCAGCAACAGCTATGAAATGTAGCATTCTTACTGATCATTGTAGCTGTTTGGCAAAATGGTGAGACAGAGTAAAAGGCAAATGTTTCATGTCCAGCTTTGTGTGATGGCACAGGGATAGGGGAGGTTTTGTGAAACAAAGTCTCTTTAGAACAGTTACATTTCTTAGTGCATATATCTCTGTCCAAACCTTTTGCAAGTTTAGCGGCTGCTGCACTGAAATTTCCATGTGGGTATTTGATTTTGTAATGCTTACTGCTGACTAATTTATTTCATATCACAGAGACTGGAAATTCTGTTGAGAAAACGACAAAATGAGTAGTCGTCGAAAACGTGCACCTCCGTCAAAAATAGATGAGGAGAAGAAGAAAAAGCTCTGCTGGAACATGCATGAAGACCGGAGAAATGAGATGATAACATTAGATGATGAAACGACTAATGAGGACCATGTTCCAGGTCCAAGCACTTCTTCTGCATCCTTCGTCGTTATAAATGATGATAGCACTGATGAAGACCTTGTTCAAAAAGAAGGCAGTGGCACAAAATCTGTGAAGTTTTTGACAGGTAACGGTGAAGACGACTCTTACTCCATCTTGACTCCTGTGTCAATACAGCTAAATATTATAGTCTTGCCGTACCGTGTGGATGGGTCCTGGAAAGCTTTGCTGGGAGAATTTGCTCTTCATCTTTCTTCTGAGCAAATTCTAACTGATGAATTCAGTGAAAGGAGCTTTACTTTGATGAGAGGAGATTCTGATGATCAGCTGCAGGTCTGTGTTCATGAAAAAAGTGGAGAAGAGTACAGTAATGAAACAAAAGAATACCTGGGTGCTTATGAGCAACGTATTTTAGTGGAACCAACTTTAGGTGGTGAAATATTGGAAGGCTTGAGATGGTTGCAAAAGAAAAAGATAATTGGACTTTATCAAAGACCTGGAGAAGCTCAAGCTTTAAAGGTATGGGTTCCTGTATTTGTTTTGCATTTTAAAAGTTGAGTTTTTTTTTCTTTCTTGAAATCTAAAATAAAAGCCTATGAACAATGAATTCTGGCAGCTACCATGTATTTTTATAATGGGCTGGAAATATACAATTTCTACATGCTTTTGGAAATGTTTTCATTGTTTTTCCAAAATACTTCCTTTTACTATTGTACTGGTCATAATGCAATACCCAAGGGAATCACAGAAGCTTTTAGCTGCAATGCGCAGTATCCTCTGTAAGGTGATTTTAGTAGATTTATTATATCTGTCTACATCTACTAATTTTCAAAGCATCATTGTTATTGTCATTCTCTTATGTTTATAATAATCTTGTCATTCTAGCAGTTAATGAAATGATCAATTGTATAACCGTTTCACAGGTGGGAATTTACCTTCTGGAAGCTGGGCTAAGTAAACCAGAGTTTCTCAGTGATGGAGGTGGAAGACCCAAAAAAGCTAACCAGCTGATTCAAAAACTCATGGAGAAGTTCTACAGCTTTTTAATTCCAGGTAATGTGATTCAGCTGAATCTTGAATAATTTTTGTGTCTTTTTTTGTAGTAGTTTTAAATGTAAGGGAAAATATTAAGTTATTCCTGCCGTCTAGAACAAGGTTTTTTTCAACATAATATTATTAGGTAATTCTCTCCATGGTCTTTAGAATAAAAAAAAAAAAGGGGGCTAAAATATTGTTTTAGTTGCTATTTGTTGTGGCGAATGGTAAATGTTTCAGAGCTTGTTTTCCCATAGTGTCATGGAACTATAATATGACATATAGTACGTGGCAATAGGATATATGATATTCCATTTTCCATCAGTTTTCTTAAGAAGAATAAATTCTTTGTACAAATGAGAGGTTGTTTGGGTTTTGGGGTTTTGCATGGTCATTTCCAAATGTGAAGCAACAAGTTTGCATATATCTGGAATAAAGGGGGAAAATATTATGTTTTCAGTGATACAGGTATTCTTATACAGTAATCTGGAAACTGCCCTACAGATAAAACAGAAAGATCCTATTGCAGATGCAATAGCCGAACTCTAGTTCAGTTTATTGAAGGAATTAATTAGAGTACTTGATTATGAAACATATCAGAGAAACTGAATATTTAGATAGTACAATACCATCTGTTTCTCAAAGGTAAAAAAAATACTAAGATGAAAGCTAAGTAATTGAATTGCATTTTTAACTTTTTAACAAAGTTGAAAGAATAATTAAGTATTCATGGTTTAGTACATAACTGAGAGAGAGCTAAACTTCCTTAGGAACCCTTTAAGAAAATCCCTATGGTACATAGAACCATTTAATTTGAAAATCTTTCGTAGAATGAGCAGAACAAGAAAGGTATGGACAAAGCACATTTAATTGTATGGAAAAACATTTTGCTTTGAAGTATTTTGTAGTCTTTGCTTCCCTGTAAAAGTCTGGATAAACTTAGTTTATGTAGACGTCAATTTATTATGCTCTGAAATATGAGATTTTAAAACTGTTACTTTAGCAAGTATGATGATAGGTGTAATTATGGATTGACTTCACTAATCAAAGTTATACTCTATAATCACTCTATTCTTTCCATGAAGTGAGGATTGTGGAACCTTGGAATGGTTTCTGTAGTCTATAAAGCTGCATACTCTGTTTGGTGCTTTTTGTTTGGCTGGAACATGGTGCACATGTCCACATGTACACTCTGGTTGCCTTCTTTACATTTCAAGTCTTTATGTATACAGTTTTCATGAGTTTATTGAAACTTCATGTGTTTCAGAATTCTTTGCCCTTGTGAAGCACTGGAATTGTTCTGTTGACCTTAAAGGATTAGGAGGGGCACTGATGGGTGCCATACGTATATATATCAGTTCCTGCTGTTTTGGAAACCATTCTCTGCCATTCATTTGAATGAAAGAAACTCTTGCTTTCCCTGAGGAGTCCTCATAGCAGCCCTGTTTTTTGAAGGGGGCTTTAAGATTTAGCTCTCTGGTGTTTGTATCAGGTGCATCTCTTCTTTGTTAGCATTAGATATCATAATTATAATTGGATTTAATTGTGCCTGCCACTAGCTGTTTTCTCTTTCAGTCAGTATATTATACTTTGAAATATACTTGGAGATCACATTTTGCTGAAAATGCTGGCCTTTACTTGCTTCTGAATTTATTTTGAGAAAAATTCTGCAAGGTGGCTTTACCTCCAATACCAGCTAGGGTTAGTATCTTTCTTTGAACTGTAGTGCTGTACAGGTGTTTTATTGGTACCAATGTTTTTAATTTGAGACCTGAAACACTGTTAAAATGTGTCCTCTAAATCTTTTGTTCCCTCATCTTATGTCAGTTTCTTAAAGTGCTGGCACTCGAATTTTCCATTAATTTTTGTTCTGTAGTGCCTAAGTTCTGTGTATGCCCATGTATCCAAATTATATGAAAAAAAAAAAAGTATGAGGCCTTCTTTCCTAGAAGGTAGAAAAGAAGGGTAGGCCATCTGTCCTAGAGGGTACATGCTTCTCTTGAGGTGAGATTTTCATTTTAAAAGTATGTCTTGTCTGAAGTTTTGCAATGATGCAACTGGTGAGAATTTTGTGTTGTCCTACTGTTACTATTTTCTTATACAGACGGATAACTTAAAATTAACATGAAAGCTCTGAAGAGAGTCTCCTGTTTTGGCTTTAGCATGTGATTTTATCAAGAAACATTTTATTTCATGAAAAATGTACAAGTCTTTGACAACCCGCTATTTTTTCCCCCTTTCTATGAGTCTGTCGACCTGTGTTAACATTTAAATCTGAAACGTGAGTTATTTGTGATTCTGTATCAGTTGGAAATGGTCAGCGGAAGATGTTCATCAAATAAATAAGGTCTGGCCATTCTACCACTAAATTCTAAAAGAGGAGCTTTGCTGATTGTGTATACCTCTGTGATCACCATAGCATGTTAATCTTAACTCTCAGGAAAGTAGTGCTCCTTGTTTCCGGGTGCTGCTAGCTGATTCAGGTGCAGTCATGAAAAATGTTTAAATTGTGTTTTGCTTTGCACACTTTTATGTGTTAACTAAATATGTTGCAGCAAAATTTCTGAAATGTTGACCAAAGTTGACTGCTGATGCTTGTCTTGAATTATTTGCTGTATGCAGATGAGCTGGAGGAAGATGAGGAAGAATCTGATGTGGAACTAGAGCGACAAAATATTGAAGAACTTTATGACTTTGTAAGGCACACCCATCAGCAGGATATGCAGCTACTGAGAGAGGATGTGCAGCATCCTGCGTTAATTCCTATTCTGAGGCCGTACCAAAGTGAGGCTGTGAACTGGATGCTTCACCGAGAGAACCTCAGAAGCACTCCAAGCAGTGGCAAGTATATGGGTCTGGAAAACTTTCATAGTTAAGGCAAGTGGCATTGTATTGTCAGCAGTAATGTTTTCTTGCTGTTTAATTAGAAGCTTTGTTAATGATTCCATTGCTAATTTTATAAAAGCTGATGATTGGGTTGTACACTAAATGATACATCAGCTGCTGTTCAGCAAAGTTTTTAGTTGATCTTGTTGGTCATTAAGCACTTTGAAGTTAGACATTAGCTTTTTGTCTTGAAATATCACAATAAGGCTGAGCAATACTAAGCAGTGTGCTATAGAGAAACCTCGTAACAGTAATATGAGCTCTTTCTCCTTAGAAAATGCACTGCACTTCTTGTGGCGGGAGGTCATCACTCTGGATGGAGAAAAAATCTACTATAATCCATTTACTGGCTGGTATGTTTTTATAGTTAACTCTTTTCCAGAACACCTCAAGGTAATTATTTGTGAAAACCTTATTGGCAGATTTTATGTGGAGGATATAAGATAAATTGTGACTGTTGTTTTTCAGTTAGCAACTGAAGAATTAGAACAGTGATATTTTAAATTTTTTGGGGGGGGGGAACCAACCCCAAACCCTAAACAACCTTCCCCCCCAGACTCAACCAGTCTCAGTTTAGCTAATAAAAGTTAATGCCTCACCTTCCAAACTTTACCTTGCTGAAGCTATGCTGTGCTTGAGTCCCTGAACACATACTTCTGTGTCACACCATTCTGTAGTTACTGACTCATTTGGGAATGTGCTTGAATTTTAGTATTATCCGAGAATATCCAATTGCTGGACCCCAGTGGCCTGGAGGCATTTTGGCAGATGAGATGGGTCTTGGAAAAACAGTAGAAGTGTTGGCTCTTATTCTGACTCATACCAGACCAGACGTTAAACAAGATGATCTGACATTACCTGAGGTAAGAAAACCAGGTTATGATTTCGTGCGAAGAAGATACTTTTCTGAACCAATGGAAATGCACTTGAGTTTGTTGCTTTCTGTTCTGTAGAAGTACTGATTTAAATATGGATTAAATTATAGTGAAAATTTTTGTTTTGTAGGATGTGATACTTGGTGGCATGAATAGTAGAATGGTTTGCATGACAAGTCATTGATAGTTTGTCATTGTTTAAGGCTGCTAGCAGGCAACTGTGCTATTAGTAGGCTGTTTGTAGTTTACACATGCTCCAGGAGTGTACAAATATGTAAATTAGTGTAGTGTGTTGGAAATCATTCTCCCCTTCATTGTATTGATGAGTACTATTAGACATATGGTCTGTGCTAAAACAGGGAGAATTTAAACTTAGTGAATAAAGATTTCCGTTCCCCCTCTATTTCATACAATAAATGGTTTATTTTGCAACAGTTTTTCATTTTCTCACTTTCCTTATCATGCATCCTGTGAAAACTTAGCACATTCACAAAAACAAAAAAGTATCTCTGAAGGGAACCTGTATCCTAAAGTAAACTCTTACTGCTTCTGTGGGTAAGAGTTTTGAATCATATCCTTCTGAATTGATAGCAGCCAGTTTCATTGTACATCTGTTCATAATGATCTCCCGCCTGTAATTTTATCAGTTAAAAATATCCAATTCTCAGAATGCATCGATACTTAAATGTATCAGAGGGTCAGCACTGAGGAGTGTGAAGAGGGGAGTATTAGCATTAAGCATCAACTAGCAACAACAGCTGACCATAGCTTTTGGAGAGCTGGAGTTATCAAACTGTTTCATGGTAGGAGTAGTTGGGACAGGCATCTTAGCTAGTGTTTTGGGATCTTGAACAGAATTACATGACATTGCCTGTGGTTAAAAGGCACTGTTCTTCTCATCCGGAAGGCCCCTTGTCATCTGTATTTTTCTTGCCTTTAAATATAAAATACCTTTGTCTGATTTCCCAGGAGGAGAGGGAAAAATCAGCTTTATTCCTATTCCAGCAGACTTTCTGTATGACTCCTGGCTTGTGTAAGCCAATGTCAGAATTAGTTACTCCAAATATTTCAACTAATTGTAGGGCTCAAACAGCATCTGGAGTTTTATTGTGGTTACTGTTTAAGAACTCTGCAAAGCAACCACTTGGACAGGGCAGATGAAGTGTCAGTGCATAAGGCTATAAAGCAGTTAATCATAGAAATATTGGCACTATATTTGTTCCAGCTTTGGGATTCTTTTTTTATATCCCAGTTCTTGAGTATGCATCTCCTTGAATTAAATAGCTATTGCTGAATCACTAATAATAAATTTTTGGGTAATCCCTGAAAAGAGAAACTTATTTGTTCTACAGCTACTAGGGTTTTTCAGTCAGTATTGCTTACTTACTTTTGTGTTTCCAGTTATATATTAAATACACATTTTTCTCCCCCCATCAGTAACCTTGATCACTTACAGCTATACATTCTTGCAGCTTAATTCTGAAGTCGTGGAGGACCAGGCACCTTGCAGGGCTTCTTTTTCTATTCTCAGTGTAGGGTGCTGAGCACCATTTGCCAAGAAACTGGACCAAATGGGGTATCACTCTGTACCCTAAAAATTAGCTCTCTGTGCACACATCTGTAGCAGGTCATGCTTATTTTCAGATGTGAAAAGATTAATGGAGTTCAGGATGACTGTGGGGAGACATCAGCTAATAACTATTTAATGTTGTCTGTATTAGGGTAAGCTTGTGAACTTCTTTGTTCCACCTCAACCTTTAGAAGGAAACAAAAAGAAAAAGCCAAAGGAAATGGAACTTAAATTGAAGGAGAAAATACAATATCCCAGTAAGTATTCCTCATGACTTTTTTAATACATTTTGCTTTTGGCACAAGTCTTATATTGGCCACTGACTATATGAGTTCAAGGCTAATCTTCAGTTCTGCAGAATGAAACTTTGAGCACTGTGATGTAGGGTTGCATGCTACAGACAAGTGATCCACACTTGTAAAAGTAAAATTACCAACTCAGAACTCTGTGCTACAGAGCTCCATGTAACTGAAAGTCATTGTAAAAGAATTTATGCATTTAACTGAAATACTGTTTTTACAAGCTTCAGTAAGAAAACTGAGTGACTTATTTCTGTTGCTATTAAATGTTATCTTAGAATCATTGAAAAATACCAATTTGTTAGGCTGCCTTAAGTAGCTTTCCTCAAGTTGTCAGGACTGCTGCCTGCCTTTGTGCTCATCTAAAAAATGCAAAGCAGTGTTTAGAGTTCTGAAAATATGCATTTTCCAAGGTAACTTTCATTTTATCTGAGCAGTAAGTTATTTTGCTTTCATTCTGCATATAGGCTTACGAGTGATGATATTAGCAGCTGTAAAGGAAATGAATGTGAAGAAAGGAGCATCCATTATTGCAATCTTTAAGTACATCAGTGCTATATATAGATATGACATACAGAGAAATAGACGGCTTCTCAAAAGAACTCTAGAAAAACTGATTGCAGAACAAGTAGTAGTGCAAGTCAAAGGACATGGTCTGGCTGGGTCTTTCAAGCTGGGAAAGAATTACAAGGAACAGAAGAGGCGAGAAAGAACCAAAGAGCAGGTAAAACATGCTGCTGTAGTTGCTTCAAAGAATGTTGCAAATGCAGATCTTTTCTCTATCAATTGCATGCTAACCTCAGTTGCATTGTCTGCATGCATTAGTTCAGTGACACTGGCTTATTGATAAAAATGAATAAGACTGCAGCATTTGCTTTGACATTCATGAACAAAGAAGCAAAAATCATAAGTAGATCAAATTTGGGGCTAAAATATTAACTAAATCTGGTGTTTATGCATTCCAAAAAAAAGGTAAGGAGAAAGTCTGACATTCTTGGTTAATTTTGCTTTGTAGACAGCAAGGACTTCAGAAAGCATTCAGAAGAAGCAGTTGATTGATGCCAAAACTCAAACCAAAGAGTCAAGAAATAGTGATGTCGCTTCTGAAAATGCCCTTAAAACTCCTTTGCGGGTGGATATCACCATGGAAGAACATGATTATTGTACAACTAGCAAATGTAACCAGAAATCTGAGGCAGATGATGAGAACTCTGTGAAAGAGAATGATATTCAGCAGGAAGCTGTTGTCCCAAAGTCTGCTGATTTGCATGGTAACCTCCTTGTCTCCAGTGATGTGAGCAGTCATCCCAATGGTGGTGTTTCTAAAACTACAGCTGATGTCCATCAGGAAATCCCAAAGGATCAGTCCTCACATTCCCAAGAACTTGCTGGCAATAGTGTGCAACATAACAGTTCTGTATTTCCATTTAATACTTCAGAATATCGTTTTGAATGTATCTGTGGTGAGCTTGGATTGGCTGACTATAAAGCTCGTGTGCAGTGCTTGAAGTGTTACTTATGGCAGCATGCAGAATGTGTAAACTACAAAGAGGAAAACCTGAAGATCAAGCCCTTCTACTGTCCTCATTGCCTTGTGGCAATGAAACCCGTTTCCACAGGAGCAACTCTGATAATTTCTCCGAGTTCTATTTGTCACCAGTGGGTAGATGAAATCAACAGGCATGTAAGATCATCTTCTCTTCGAGTCCTGGTAAGATTATATAGTTTCATATTCTAGTCAGTGATTTTATTAAGGCTTGGGGCTGTCTCTCTGACATTCTGTATCACATAAAGCTCAGAGGTTTCCTTGTCCTTGGTGTTAGAATTCTACATTTCTCCATATTAGAGCTGTGCTTTGGCATCACACAGTGCATTGGTGTCCCAGAAACACTGCATTCTTCGTTTTTAACTAATTAGTTGGTTACTGGGAGATGGTACAGTGGACTAAGTATCTTTATCAAGTGGAAGCAAATTTTGAGCAGTTATAACAACAGGTGATTTCTGAGAGGGAAGGCTATTTCTGTGGGTTTTTTCTCAGAAAGATTACCAAGGAACTTAGGCCTAACTACAGGTGCTTTGGAAGTGTCATCTCAGAGTACACCCAGGTAGCTCTCTGACAGTTGGTTCTCATTTCATTCCGGATGAATGCAAATGTTTCAGTAGGTAATGAGTGTACTTTTGAATTTATAATTCTCAGGCATTATAAAACAAGTCTTGGACCTTGGTGTTTACTGAAAATAACACCGTTTCAACTTGGACATTGTCTCTGACATCTGCCATTTTTATTAAGATGCTGCTCTTCTGAAGACTGTGTATTGTCCTTTTAGTTGATTTATAATGGCTCTATCATTAAAATAAATCTAATTATACGTATAGTAACTATGGCTATATAGGTTTAGGGTTTTTTTTAATATAGTTATTACAGTATTCAAGGGTAGCCATTGTCTTTTATTAATGATGTAGTCAAGTTTTGTCCTTCATATTTTTAGTAGGTAAGAATTTCATGTGATGATAAAGTGCTTTGAGAACTGTAGATCCCTTATATTTTGAATAAAGTAACAGTAGTAGTAGATTGATAAAGAAAGGAAGCTTTGTATTTGGGGATTTATCTGATACCTTCAGCTATTCTGCCTACATGCCCAATGTATAAATGAATTCTGGGTTTCCAGTAAGCCATTTGTGCGAGCAGTCTAATTATCTTAAGTGCAGCAGTTAACAAATGTGTAAAATTTGCACAGTTTTCATAGGACCCAGTCCAGGTTTTATACCAGATTTGATGAAAACTGTCAGAAATAGATTTACATGGTAACAGTAAAATAGCTTCAATAGTGAATGTCAGTACTTTAAACTGTGTGACACCTTCCGTTCTAAGGCACTGTTTTCGTTTTCTTTTAACTGCCAACTGTAAGTCATCCAGACTTGCATAGTGCAGACATTTCAAAGAACCAGCTTCCCATTTTAACAGGCTCTGCATTGCATATGAAGGGTGTTTTTTATTCTTCTAACTGCTTACAACCTGTGGGAAATTCAAATGGTTTTACATAATAGAACAAGAAATGAAAATTTATTGATAGGTCCTGCTTTGTGGCAGGTTGTCTTTTCCTGTGGCTCTGAAAACAACCAAAACCTGGCCAAGTTATAAACCTACGGAAAATCTGTTCATAAACACTTGGAAGAGATCATTAGACTTCAGCAGCTATTTTTTGATTCTTAACAGATGCTTCATTGAGCATGCTTTTCTTTTTTCGTTTTTTTCTATTTCCCCCCATCCCCTTCTTTCTCTTTCATTCCTTTGCATTGACCTGGGTGCACACATGCTCTGTTGACATGTCCTGGGGCTGAAAGAAACATTTGACAGAAGCACTGTTGCCATATGAACAAGTGTAGAGGGAAAAGTATTACTGGAAGATAGAGTTAATTAACACTGAAATCATGTGCTTGTCATCAAAGAATAAAGAGGGACAAGATCAACTGAGTTTTCCTAAGGTCACCTTGATTTTGGTATTTTTAACCATTAGTTGTGTGAATTAAGAGAACATTAAAATTTGTGACACTCAGAGGGACTGAAAGATGATGAGATTTTTCTTAAATGGTAAAAGTGTTTGCAGGTAATTGCAGATAAACACCAACTAAGATGATCCATTCTTATATAATAAATCATGAACTCATAGAATGAGAGAGGAATAGAAAGATGCTAGATATCTGAAAATGAGACTAGAATAAAGATTCTTTCTAAAAAAAGTTGGGAAATAGAATATTATGATTAATAGTCAGATGAGTGGCAAGAAGTAGCTGATGATAAAATTCTTGAAGTAAGCAATGGGTGTCTGTAATTTTTAAGTAGATTCCTGAAATAATTAGGGAGCAAGAGAAAAAAGTATGAATTTTATGTGTATTGTATCACACAGTGTTAGGAAATCTGAACATATTTTTGTATTTAAGTATATTGGGACTCAGTGTGCTGTGTTTATTTTCTTTAGATATATAATGCTATCATGAGGAATCATATAGTAAAATGTTCAGTTTATCTTACTTTTTTCCTATTTAAACTGCTGTATGTTTCTGAAAGGATCATGCTTAAAATGACAAGTGAGATAAGAGAAATACTTCTGATATTAGACAAATGTCAGTGTGAAAGGTTTATAATGATATTCTGTTGGTGCGCAGGGATTGTTTCTCTACTAGGGTATTCTTTCTATCTTACGAGTCTCTGTAGAAATCGTTTTTGGAGTTTAAACATTACCCAGAGTATCTCTTCTGGTTTTTAAATATTTCACTGCATACATCTGTCCTTGCCTAGTCATCCATGAAATTTTGAGAGCAATGGGGAGAAAGGTAATATGTCTACAGTAAAGGAGAGGGCCAGACCTGTAACACTGACTTAAATCCTGCTGCTCCATGCAATGTTACAGAATACTTAATCTTGCAAATAATTGTTGAAACAAATAACTTGTAGAAAATACTGAAGTGCTCTCCTTGACAGGAGAAAAAAACCCCACATTTTGTGAAGGTATAAATAATCATACTAAAAAATTTTTCATCAATGTCTGTATTTTATTTATTGTCTGTTACTTACATGGATTTCCCACCATGCTGCTGTATGAATACAGGTTTTATGAAGGGTTTCATATTACATGAGCAACACTGCTAAAAGCATGCAGGTATTAAGCCGAACTGGTATTTTAGCTTTTTTATTGCAGTGTCTCTTACCTTCATTTTTTGCTAATGTGCTGTTGAATACAAATCTATATAGGTGTATCAAGGTGTGAAGAAGCATGGCTTTTTGCAGCCACACATGCTGGCCGAGCAGGAGGTGGTTATCACCACGTATGATGTCCTCCGCACTGAACTGAACTATGTGGATATACCCCACAGCAACAGTGAAGATGGGCGCCGTTTCAGGAACCAGAAGCGGTATATGGCCATTCCAAGCCCCTTAGTGGCAGTGGAGTGGTGGAGGATCTGCCTTGATGAAGCGCAGATGGTTGAATGCACTACTGCGAAGGTATGATATTTCCAGTCATGCCCTCAAAAACGTTTTGACAAGCTTATTGTACTGCTGCCCCTTTCAATGTTCAGTACACTCAGATAATTTGTCCTTGTAGCTTGTTCTTTAGAAGTGACATTTTTGTTGGTGATACTTACTATTAAATGGTTCTCCTTTTGGAATTCTGGCTGACTGTGGAGTATGTCCAGCTCAAAAAATACTTAATCTATACCGACAGTTTAAAGAACTAGGTTATTGTGTATATGGTGTTTGATAGTTTCAAACAAGACACTAGCCTGTTCACTGACATGGTTCAGAGGCGTAGATATGTCCTTTGGGTGTAGAAAGTAAAATAATCAGTCTGTCTGCAAATTCTAAGGCTGCAGTCTGCAGAGGGAGATAATTTTAATTGGTATTCATCCATTTTTTTTGCCCTTTACCCTTTTGCCTTATGACAAAAATATTACTTACATAATGGATTATGGGCTTTAATTCTATAATTTATTTTTTTATATAGTTTTGTTTGCTAACTGTTTGCCTTCTGTGAATCCATACTTGCACTTGATTACTTGGAAATGGATGTGGCTTTTCTCTGCTTTCAGTTACCTTCAGAAAGATCAATAACTTCATACACATTTTTATAATATACCAATGCTGCTTATAAGTCTGCTACTCTTAGGCACTTGAAAAGATGTTCAGACTTCTTGAAAATAAGGTTGTTGTGTTTTCAGACTGTATTCTGCTGGTTTTGCTTCTCCACCATTGCTTCTATCTTCTTCTGCTAGGCTGCTGAAATGGCACTCCGTTTAAGTGGAATCAATCGCTGGTGTGTCAGTGGCACTCCTGTGCAGCGAGGATTGGAAGGTGAGATTGTATGTAGCAGTTTCATCTATGGGTTTTCCTTGTGCTGATAATTAGATAGTGGTTTGAAGCAGTTAAAATGTCAGCTAGTCTTGCTCTGAATTCATTAGGTACTCTTGACTTGGTAAGCCATAAACCTTAAGAATATGATAATGCCTTCAATATTAAAATTGCAGACCTGAAATCTTCTTATCTCCCTGAGTTAGACAACTACTTTGGGGAGCAGAGAACCTGTGTGTCTAACAGCTGACTCAAGTCTGTTCTTCAGTTTTCACTTAGCAGAGTGGGTAAATATTAACCCTTCTTTCTTGCAGCTAAAGATAGTCTGCTGTGGTTATAGAACTCTTCTAACTGTCAGATACAGCAAGCAGGCTGTATTTGCTTTTTGCATAGCCCTGTATGAACTACTGTGGGCTTCAACTGCCATGAATATAAATTCTAAAAATCGTTCTAAAGCTTTATAAGGCTGTCTTAAGTCCTTATGTAAGAAATTAATGAATTGAGATGTGGGGAGTAGGGGGCTGTATGTTAGCAGCTGTCATTTATCTTGTCTTTTTTGTGAGGTATTCAGTTTCTGTAGACAGGCTTCAGACAGAGACAAAAAAAAAGAAATGGAACTAACTTCTTTATCTCCCTGTGTTCTTTGATGGATTTAGGAATATGTGGTACCCATTGAGGCAATGAGTTTGAAAGCAGATAAATAAGTGTATTCATTTGTGTACATTTGTGAACTAATATTCAGATACCAAACTATAATAAAAGCCAATATTGTAGATTAATTCAATATGGAATTGTGGATTAAATTTATAAATGCACATAACAGTAGTGAGAAGTGAGAATACATAGTGAATAAAGCAAAAACTATAGAAGGAAGTGATTGATTTGACTGTCGTAATTAACTTTTTCAAGTCCTTATGTGTGATAGTGTTGATTTAATACATAACTGAAATATCATATTGTCCATAATAAGTGTTGTCCAGCTGCTCAGGCTATACATGGGGATGAAAATGCCCCGATCACATTGGGATGAAAACTGCTGACTGATTTGAATTTGTGCTGCTGCTCCTGCTGTAATAAAGTGGGATAAGACCTCTGGGTAAACAATTGCATCCTGCATAAAAATGATTCCCAGGATTTTTTTTCCCCCTTGTCTAGGATGTATTTGGTTAATGTCTTATGGCTTTCAGCTGACTACCAGAATTTACAGTAAGGCTAACAGAATGGAGAATGTAGCCATAAAATCTTAAAGAACTATCTGTAAGATAACATTATATGTTTCTATTTCTGTATTGTCCACATGCAGCATTTAAATGTGTGCTTCAGTATCTTTCCAGTAAGATCTAGATATAAGCTTAAAGTCAGTATGTCATTATATTTCATCCCCAAAATTGGTGAGTTTCTGAATTGGGCAGAATGAGCAAGTTGTATTCTATCATCAAGTAAGAAAACAATAAAAGTTTGGTTTGCTAATTTCTTATGCCTTAATAGAAAAGTGAGTCTTCTGAATTACAGCCCCTTTTAGGATGGTGGGCAGCTGACAGGTGGTGCACAGCAGGCTGTGGAGTAATGATTCCGAGCAATATTGTTTTAGAAAAGCCTGGCAAACTTGGTTAACCGTATGCGGTCATGTCATGTTTTCCTCTCACCTCTGCTCTGAATACGTTTAAATTCGTTGCTCTGTTTTGCTAAACTTGAAATTAGGGAAGAGTCTCACAGATAGTTACATTCCCGCAAGTTCTATGAAAGTCTAACAGCTAGCTAAAGGAGAGAACCACTACCTTTCCCCATCCAGTCTTGTGCCTTAAATTAGCTGATTTGGTGAGGGAATGACTGGAAAACACGTGGAAAAGCTGTCAGACAGAATGTAGTTGCTTTTTGCCTAATAACCTTTGTATAAAATTTTTTGGGAGGCATATTGTTAAGTATTAAAACACAAATATTGTACTAAACCACTTTATTTTCTTGGCAGATCTGTATGGATTAGTCCTTTTTCTTGGAATTGATCCTTACTGGGTCAAACATTGGTGGGACCGACTTTTGTATCGACCTTATTGTAGGAAAAATCCCCAGCCTCTCTACGGTCTAATTGCCAAGATAATGTGGAGATCAGCAAAGAAGGATGTGATTGACCAAGTAAATGAGACTTTTTGGTTTTACAATTCCTTAACAGCATTTGTAATAGCTTTATTTGCAAATTACTGATTTTTCTTTTTGAATTGCAGATTCAAATCCCCCCTCAGACAGAAAATGTACATTGGCTTCACTTTTCTCCTGTGGAGAGACACTTCTATCATCGCCAGCACGAGGTGTGCTGCCAGGATGCATTGGCAAAACTCAGGAAGATTTCAGACTGGACTCTTAAGCTTAGTAGCTTAGATAGAAGGACTGTGACTTCTATTCTGTACCCTTTGCTGCGGCTGAGGCAGGCCTGCTGTCATCCACAAGCTGTTCGGGGAGAATTCTTGCCATTACAGAAAAGGTGAATTTCTGTCACTTCTTCAATGGCTTTCTTTACACAGAGGAAAACCCTGATTGTCCCCTGTGCAAGATCTTGTACAGTTCTCAAACAAGCCTAATTTTAAGCTTTTTTTAATGTGCAACCATGGCATACCGAGGTATGTGACCTCAGAAGCTGAATAGGAGGGGTAGTTAGTATAATTTTTGCGATCTTATGATGCTTATGGGTGTTGCAGGTGCCAGATTGAGTGTGAAACAAACCTGATTCTTTTTCAGTTTTAAGTAAGCCCACTGATTTTCTTTTGTCTCTTACGAAACTCATGTTCATAAATGAGAAAAAACAGCAAAATGAATGAACAGAATGGAATAATTTTTTAATTCAAAGAAAATGTTAATGTGAGGCTGCAGAATTTGTAAATGTAGATCCAAACTTGAAAGCTGTTCAAATGTAGGGGATTTTGCTATTTCTCCCCTCTCTCTCCCCTTTTTGTCCATGTTTTTAAGATAGTTTTCCTCAGAAGGGCCCAGCAAAAACCAGTTGGTCTCAGCCTTTGTTACACCAAAAGTATGTTACTAGAAGTCTAGTAGCAAAATGTAGCTACTACTTTTCCATTCAATTAGGGGGGCTGTGAAAGAATGGGCTGTTTCCATTCCAGGCTCTCATGTTGTTTCTTTTTTATGCTACATGTGGGGAAGAGCTAAAACTTCTAACAATGCTGATGTTATTTATAGTGTTTCCTGGTCTTGTACATCCATTCTATTCAGTCTCTTTCTGTCCTTCTATGAAGTTTTGTGTCCTATTCCTTCCCCTTTCTCATATAGGGCGCTACTTAATAACGCCTAAGCAGCTGCAATAGACTTTGCCCTTTTTCAGCAGGGGCCAATTTGTTGTAACATTTTCTAACAGTCTGCTAATGTGGAAGCAAGGACTCAAAGATGAAGAAATCAATATTCCCACCAGCCTATAAAAGATTACTTGCATTAAAATGAACCAGTGGAGTAAAACCGAAATGTGTAAACTGAGCCGAGTATGCTGGGGCAGCTTAGAACTGTGTTGATTTTGATGGAATGGTTGTGGAGAGACAGCTGCATAGTAACTGTAGTGGAAAAACTAGCAATGAAAATTAATTCTTTCTTTAAATTATATGTACAAAGCAAAGTCATTTCCCAGTGCTACTTAGATACCTCTTTTGTGAACCAAACTTGACTTCAGCAGTGAACATTCCCAGAGCAGAGAGATTTGGCTCCTGGCTTTCGTTATGTGTAGGAGAATAATGAAGCAAGGAACTTTGATGAATAAGAAAAATTTAGGGAAACAGTGAAGTTGATGCTGGAGCGCATGGATAAGACAAACTGGCCTGAAACAAGAAGTTGTATATTCTCTGTTAGATTACTGGTTTTGATTTGGGTGGGGTATTTTTTCACTTCTGTCATGAAAGCAGTAAATGAGAGCATATACTCAGCAAAAACATAGGCCTCAAAAGGGAGGTTTCTAGGCTTCCCTAGCTAAACAGAGTAAAAAACACTTATTTTTGTCTTAATTGGCAGTCTCAGGCTATGTATTAAATTGCATACTTTATGTGTGCATCCTTTTGATTTTTATAGTTTTTCTTAAAACTGCTGATGGTTTTGAAAATGAAATATAAGTATTAATGGTGGAAGTATCAGAGTATGAGCAGTATGAGCTATGTGTATTTGCCAACACCTGCACAACCCAGCTAATTATAAATAGTGATTATATTGATTTAAAGCCTACTCTAGTTTAACACAGTAGTGTAAAATCAAAGAACAGTTTCTGCAAATGGAATAGGATTGCAAGGAGGGTAAAATAAAAGCCTAGTCAAGGATACTTTTCCCACATAGCTTGGGCCCAGACTGCACAGAGGTTATGTCACCTCTTGCTCTACTCCACAGCATTAAATGCCAAATAATAAATTCTTCTCCTGAAGGTGAATGAGGCTGAGGAGCAGAGTTTTGGGGGGAGGATTAGTGTCTGATCTCACAGCAGCCATTGATCACAGAAGCAGCTTCAGGTCAGCTGTTGTAGACTGTTGTTGCAGTTTACTCTCCTGTCTGTTCACATCAGTCTTCTTTCTGCCTGGATTGTTTGTTCTTTGACCTTACTCCAAGTTGTCCTTCATGCCTCTTCCTTTCTTCTTTTTCATCTCTGTTTTTGCTTCTCCCTCTTGTTTCTCCATTTCCTGTATTTTTATGTTAAGCTAATTCTTTTCTGACTGAATTCCTCTCATGAATTACAGATATTACAGATGTGGAAAAGGAACTTTATAATTGCTAATCTTCACTATTCTCATTTCACACATTTTCCTCTTTCCCTTGACACCTCATGAGTTTTGCATGTTTAGATTGGTTGCAGGGGGAAGAAATGTAGTCTCCCATAGCCGTTTTAATTTTAACGGCTTGTAGCAAAAAGAGGTCTATTTTTGCTTGGTTTCCAGTTTGCCGCTATAACAGAGCAAAATATTTTGCCCTGTGAAGGATTGTTTTAGTTAATTTTCCTCTTGCTTTTTATTTCTTTCTATTTTTAGGAGATGTCAACCTCTTTTTCATGCTCAAGTTGGGCTAAAGCTCTAGCTGGAAGAAAAGCTGACAACTAGGGTTTTTTAAGTAAATACATCTTGAATGAACACTTGCACAGTATGTTGGATGTGTGTAACAGTTTCATGCTGCACGGCATGACAATTTTACTTTTTTAGGATTGTGGGTTTGTTTCACATTTGAGCCGTTTGGTCTCCATTTCAGCACCATGACCATGGAGGAACTGTTAACATCTCTGCAGAAAAAATGTCGAACAGAGTGTGAGGAAGCTCACCGACAGTTGGTGTGTGCTCTGAATGGCTTAGCTGGTATCCATATCATTAAAGGTAAGAGTGGATGGCTGTAGCATATACTTTACTTCTTTTAGTTTGCTGACTATGGTTTAGGTGCAACCATGTAAAAGCATTGCTTTTCTGAATTCAGGTGAAAAGCCATAGTGAAATCTTGGGAAACTAGGGAGGCTTGTAACAGTGTTCATAACAAGATACTTATTCTAGAGGGAGAAAAGGTGTTGTTTTGTGCATCTTCTTGACGTCTGAGAGTATTTCTGGCTTTTTTGGTTTATATTCTTTCTTAATTCTACCATCTATGTGTACTGGGAGGATAAAAGAAGTTATACTTGTGTAATATTTAACCTGGTTTTGTTTTATCAGTAATGCTTTCTGGGCATCCTTTGTGCCCTCTGCCATGCAAACTGATACACTGATTGTGGAATCTCATTGCTGCTGCCTGCTCTGTCAATGCAGATTTTGACTGAACTGGGAGGGGAAAAAAGCTTTGAATAGGAAACAAAAATAATTACATGCATCTTGAATGTCCTACTGAAAAAAATAATAAATGAAAATTACTTAGCCATGAATGTGAAAAAATGCCTCTTTGCCAAGTAATGTCTTCTAAAGTTGACAGGCAGCTTGAATTTTTCCAGTTCATGTTGAAGTCTTCTTTCAAAGAGAAGAACAAGCAGACTGCCTCTTCCATTACTTGTCTTACAGAAATACTACATTTAGATTCTCTAATCTGTAGTTAGTAGGTTTAAAATGTTAAGTTTGTTATTATTGCAGGATGGAGATCAAGTTTTTCAGCTAGAATTAGGTCCTTAAAAAGATCTCTGCACAGATTAAATACTTCTAAAATACATTAGTACAAAAAAATAAGTTTGGCATTGTTTTTGAAAAGCATATTGATGAAATTTGCATCTGTGAGGAACAGAAGCAGGACTGAGGCAGAGTTCTGGTTTGTAACTTTCCTCTCCCTTTCCCCCAGCATTACTGTTACACTCAGTCACCTTTATCAGCAAGGAGGAAGTGCACTTTGTATATAAGAAAAGCCATTAATTTATTGTTACTGTGATTGAAATCTTACAGGTGTAATTGCTATTATCCAGATCTAATTGTTACAGAAAAAAGAATAGTAATCACAGTTATTTCTAAATGCTTGTCCTGCTTTTATGCTTACCTTTCTACTGCCCTTCGGAGTCCTGAGGTCAATGGTTTCATACTAGTGGTGGCAGTGCTATGGCTAGTTGTCACTATCTGGAATTCTCAGGAGGAGTAAGATTTTTCATGTTGACGGTTTCTGTTTTTCTTACTCCCGGATCCAATTTGGGTCATTTTTATGTTTGCTAGCACACTCTTTACACCTTTCTCTGTCTTCATTGGACTGCAGCTTCACTTTAACATCAAATTTAGTGTACATGATGCCTTTTATGAATGTTACATACTATTTCTTTGTTCTCTTTGTTGCCCCTAAAACCAGTTTTGTCCAGCTCTAGGTCTGCATTTCTTTGACTGTGGGTGAGTTGTTTATAGCCATGGCTTCCATATTCCCTGCCAAGCCTGTGTACCATCTCTTAGCATTCCATGGCTGTACTCTACACTTCATCCTATGTCTTTACTTTTCAAGGTCTTTGCTATTGTTACTAGGCCTATATTTCTCTACGCTACATCATTGTTTAAGTTGTAAATATCTCATTCTACATGAAATAACTGCTTGTTACTGCTTTCTATATAAAACTGTGGTTGTGCTACACAAAGACAAATGTTAAAATAGAAAGAAAAAAAAATTAGACTAGTGAATTAGACACCTAGTGAATTAGAGGAACTGCTGTCACAGCTAAGCCAAGGAAAAGGTCCAGGCAGATCAAAAGAAACTCAGATGAGGTCTGACATGCCGCAGCTTGAATCTGCAATAATATTTTGCAGGACTACAACCTTAAAACTAGCAACAGTTTCAATATAAGAAATCGTGTTGGAAACAGGGTTGTTACAGATATGTAGGATGTTCTTTGTTATCCGCCTTCATGCATTTCATGTCCCTGAACTTCCCCATGGTCTTCTGAGCCTATTACTGGCTAAGTACATTTCTGTAAGTTGAGCAAAGAAAAAAAAAATAGTTTATTTTTTTTACTGCTTTTCCATATGCAACTTCAGTGTTTTATTGCTGCTTTTTGTTATCTAATCTATTTTCTGAGAAGCGATTGTGGTGTTAGCAGCATACATCAGTAGTTACGCTCCCTGCATGTGTTTAATCATTTTTGCCTTTCTGAAGTGTGACACAACTTTCATTGTTTTCACTGGAAGAGTGAATTATGTATTTGCAGTGTGAATTCAGTAATGCTTCACTGCAGTGAGTTGTAGATGATTTTATTACTATTTTTTGTAGTTCAGCGTGAGGTTTCTTTGACTTATGTAACTGTGAATACATATTTTTAAGATCAAGATCTTGCAGTCACAAAAGATACCTAATTTGGATACTGCTTTAGTCTTTGTAAAATATAATACTCTATCTTTTACCAGGTTTTGGGGGAGGGCGGGGGAGGAGCAGAATGAAAAGGGAAGATTTGCTTAAAGACAAGCAGATATTATATAGCCTCTCTGAAAACGTCTTAGTATGTTACAAGTGATGGCCAGTCGTGGCTGCTTGTATATTTAAACCCAACACAATATGTGTATGTTTTCTGTTCCTTTTTTAATCCAGGCGAATATGCATTGGCTGCAGAGCTGTATAGAGAAGTGTTACGATCATCTGAAGAGCACAAAGAAAAGCTCAAAACAGATTCCTTGCAAGTGAGTGAGCATTCAAATGTAAAAATAAAACAACTAGTAGTTAAGAACTGGAATACTTCAGATTTAGTTTAACCAGGTCAGTCTTTTCTTCCTCCCAGTGGTGTGCTGAATGACTCCTTCAGCCTGCTGTCATTATCATGATCTTTAGATCAGAATCTGTTTAGTGACCTCCATGTTTCCTTTTTTTGATTTGTTTATTATTATTTTTTTTAATCTACTGGAATTCTAAGAACTTCTGCTTGTGGGTGTTCATGATATTCCAAAAGCAGTGTATGATCTCCACCTGCTGTTCTATAATAAACTCAACAAGCTGAATTCATAGACTTCTGTATGTGGCTGTAACTGCTCACATTAATGGTATTGTTTTACATCCAGCAAACACCGGATGCTGGGCTTGCATTGAGAATGATAAATTTGCCAAGGGATAGAGAATAATACAGTTGTTATACTGCAGAAGATGTCCTCTGACAGGGAATTAAAACATGAGAAAGAATCAAAATGAATTTTCAGGTAATAATACCAATGCATTTTTAATACTATATTAAAAATACAAATATATTTCCCTGGTAAAAAAGCAGTGGTTCCTTAAGTAACATCTTTATATTTCTTTAAGAAATATCAGTTCTAAATTGACCAGAATTCTCTGAAGCACAACAAGATACTTAAAATGTTAAGGATGGATAAATAAGAAGTGACCAGTTGCCTATTTCTTTGCTTGCTTCACTAAGCAAGTTATTGTTTGATTATCTTGCATGTGGTCATCTGGTGGCTCCATTGTGCTTCTTTGTTCCTTCCTTCTCCTTTGTGACTTCCCAAAGGCATTTTCACTTAGCGTAGTCATATCAACATAAACCTGTTAAACTGCTTATAACAGGATTGTTAATTAAGCTGCTTACTGGCTTATGCAATCCAATAAAACCTTTTCCCCCTCAAAAGGTACACTATGTTTGTGTAATAAAGCTGAGCTTTTGATGAGTACTTCCCAGTTTTTAGGCTTACCTCTTTAAGACAATGGCAATTCACTGCTGGCCAGTGCACTTTAGTGGCTGAGATAGTGACAGGACAAAGGTGAAGTGAATCCGGAAAGTGAAAAGGTTTATGATAGTGGTGGTTATTAGTATGATTTTGTGGGAGATTTTCAGGCAGCATAATATTAGGGGTCTGGTTTGGGATACATAGGAGGAACATAAGGAAGAAGAATGAAATCAGCTTAGATTAACAGTTTTTTATTTTCCCCAAAAAAGAAATAAAGGTCATGTTTTATTCAGTCATCTTTTATTTCACGTAAGTGAAGAATATGGAAAGTGAACCCTTGGAAGCTGTTTTCTTCCTTATGCTTTATTTTGCTTTAGATAAGCTAAATGAGTGGTCTCCTTATAATATACTCTGAGATAAATAATTTGTTTGCCATAACAGCAAACGACTGTTTTAATTAGGAGGGTGAGTATGGAATGGAGAGAAGCATAGAATCATAGAGTGGTTAGGGTTGGAAAGGACCTTAAAGATCATCTGATGGTTTATGTCAAACTTGCATCCTGATTTACTTTTGAGGTGTTGAATAAGGCCTTTTTAATGTTTCATTTTCTACCTCAGTAAAATGAGGAAAAAAATGTTTATTTTCTTTGTTAATCTGGATTTATTTTACAGAGAGGAAAAAATTCAACTGATTTTAAATTAATATTAATTTTTTGCTATATGCTTTCACTGCTGTTTAAGCTTTTCCTGTTGAAGATGTTGCAATGTATTTTTTCATGATTTCTGTTAACTTTGTATATATTTAGAGACTTCATTCTACGCACAATTTGATGGAATTGTTGGCAAAGCACCCAGGAATTCCTCCGACTTTGCGTGATAGCCGACTTGCAGAAGAGGTAAACGTTACTCGTTTTTCTATAGATACATTTTGAAGAGCACCTTTTTTTTTTTTTATCCTTCAATATTTTATCTAACTAAAAAAAAAAGAAATTAAAATGGCTTTCAGGTTAACTACATACATTTCCTTTCAGGTTAGTAAAATCAGGAGTTGTTTACTGTTGAAGATGAGAGCTGAAATGTACAGTGAAATGCTGCTGTTTTCTCATCACCAAATGTTGGTGATCTCTTGTTATGTTTTGAGTGTTTTATAGAAGTTTTAATTAATTTTATCTCTGAAAAGTGATTTCCCCACCCCACAATGTTCTTGTGGAAATAACTTACTTAAATGTTAATGATAAACAATACATCATCCTGAATTCTTAGGAGTCCTTTATTTTCTCACATTTATTTCCTCATTTTAACTGCACATAGTCAGCCTTCTCTAGGTGAAGTTTATTTTTCTTGCATAGGTGCCTTCCGTTCCAAAATGTTTCCCCATCTCCTAGTAAACTTAAGTTACTACTGCCTATTGCACCTTCTCAGTCATGCCTTGAAGCTGTTTTTCTGCCTCTCTTTTTGGTCCTGTGTGTGGTACTGATAATATCTTCTTGGAAACCTTCGTGAGAAGATCCTGTTTTGCAGTATTCTGTATAATCTAAAGTTTGCCAGTAGCATCTGTCCAGGCTCTTGCTGTACTACTTATACTGTACTCACATGGTCTACAGCAACTGGTTTACCCTCCACTCTTGTACTGCCTAAACATCTAGAAAGGTTGACGGTCTTTGGCCAGGCAAACAAGTCGCTGTATGTGTGCATAAGCCTGCTAACTATATCCTTAATCTTGACTAGGGAAATACCTCGTAAAATAGCTGGAATCACTGTTCTCCAGTGGTTACTTGTAGTGGACATATAGACCACACGTTGTTATAGCATCATTTTGGTAGAAAGGTATCTTGGCAAGTCCCTAGCTGTACCTCCCCTTCAGAGAAGAGTCAGCACTGATTTCTCACCAGGTAGTTCAGAGCTTTGTCCAGTTGGGAGGTTAAAACCTCCAAGGAAAGATATTTCACAGCTTATCTGAGCAACCTGTTCCAATACTTCATAATCCTCATAGTTGAAATAAAATTCATATAGAACCTCCCATTCCAACTTATAGCCATTATCCATCGTTAGTTTGCTGTGCACTTCAGTAAAGTGCTGCTTGGCTCCTGATTCTTGGTGATTTCCTTCTGACTGCTGGAAAGCTGCTATTATGTCCCCTCTTAAGCATCTCTCCAAGCTGGACAAGCTTAGTTCTTTCAGCCTCTCCAGTTATGTGGTGATGATCAGTATCTGTCTTATTATTTGGATATCTTGTGATATTTTATCATTTTAATGCAAATTCTATGCACAGGTAGCATTTTTTTCTGTTTTAATTTGCCTTTATAGAAATACTGCCCAGTTTTCCATTGTCAAATAATTAGCAATTTTTTAATATCGCCTTCTCCTGATATTATAAATAGGAGGTAGCATGTAGGTAGCTAACCATACATTATGGTAGCTGTGGAGTTTTTGCTTTTTCAGTTATTCCTCGTAAATATGATTTGTGCATAATCTAAGCTGCTGTTTCCATACAGGCAGAACAACTTCGACAGCATTATATGAGTAAATCCAATGCAGAAGTTGCAGAAGCCCATCAGGCCTTACAGCCAGTTTTTCAGACCATTCGGGAGCTCCAGAGAAAGGCAGGTACCTCTTACGTATTTAAACTCTGAATTCTGAGATTTATTTTTTATATATCTATTATTTTCATCTGTTTATCCAGAACACCAGCTGTTTTTTATCTCTAACAGTTCTTTGAAAGCCTGTTTAGAACACAAGCCTGTGCTTGCATGCACACACCCAACCCCTAAACCATGTTCTGTGTTCCCTGCGTAGAGATGCACATCGTACTTGATGAACAGATGGTTAAAAACAGAAGTACATTGTGGGATAATTCTAGTAAAGTTTAAGACCATGCTTGATTTTTATATGAACTGTGCTTCACCTGTCATTTAGGTAAATAACTTGTAGATTTTGGCTTGAATAATTTCTGTGGCTTATCAGATAGTATTTCAGTTGCTTTCAAAGCAACTGTCCTTTGACTTGCATTTAGTCGTTGTGCTAAGGCGTAATTGTGTTTAGGCAATGTGACAATTCAGGTTTCAAGGAAAGGTGCAATTCCTGAATGAATTGATGAACACCTGAGTGGAAATGCTGCTTCTCACTTGTCTAATAGTAAAAAAATAAAAGAAATGGGGGCAGATGGCACGTGAGTAAGTACACTTCTGCGTTTTCTTTCACCTTTGAAAATTAAAAGGTCACTTCAGTGTTGTTTTATTAATCTCACAGAAAGCTTGCTTTCCCTGATTAAAAGATCCTTTTGTCTCTTCTTGAGAGACAGAGATGGAAAGAGGAAAGTTTTTAATTACAGTATCTCTGTGTGGCCATTCTATGTAGATGGTCTTGGTGAATCTGAGTCTACTAAAGCAATTTGAAGGTGCAGCAGTAGAAAATCTAGATTATTTCTTAATCATGTATTCACTTAAACAGGAGAAGAAATACTTTTTTTAAGCATACTCTCATCTTCCACTTTCCATGAAATTTGCTGGGTTTTGTTTGAGTGTGACCTGAAGGTCAGTATAAGCCTCTACTGAAATGAGTAAAATAGTTGTTGTTGAATGTTTATGGATAAATCTGTTCTTTTGCATACAGATACATTCAGGTTCTCCTTGGTGGTTGGATGTCATCCATACAGCAATACAGTATGCTATCGATGAGGAGCTTGTTCAACGTGTGCAAAATGAAATAACATGCAACTACAAACAGCAGATTAATAAACTCTCCATGGCAGAGAAGTAAGAGAATAGCTAAAATAGGCTAATGAATACAGTTAAGTCTGCTCAAGTCCTCTTACCAGTTCATGTTAACAGTTTGCAATTAAATAGCAAGCATTTTTTGCTTTAGAGCATCTGAGCTGCAATTAAGTTTCAAAAACAGTCCCCCCAAAAATGTAGCTAGATTGATGACTTGGAAAGAAAAGCAGGAGAATTACAGTTTTCTGTTAGGCAAGTATTCTTTTAAATGTTCCTTTGTATTACCTAATGTAGTTTTAGTCTTCTGTATTCATGCATCTGCTGAGCAAGAAAGATTCGAAGTTGTTTGCATTAAAATTGTGTAACCTCTAAAAGAAACTGCCTTGCTTAAATGGAAAGTAGACAGACAATATCAGAAAATCCTTATGTAGCACCGTAAAATAGCATAATGGTTTTTCTGAGCAAAGAATTTTGGCTTGGTTTTGTTAAGAGACAACAGTACCACCTTTGTGTGCTATTACAGAATAATGAATTGGAAGGTACATCTGGAGGTCACTTAGATCATTCCCCAGTTTATAAATCCAGGCCCATGCTCAGAGATTAAGCCCAATCAGGTTGCACAGGAATTTGTCCTGTTAAGTTTAGGGTATCTCCAAGGAGGGAGGTTACATTTCATAGCCTCTAGGTGAAACCTGTTCCACTATTTGACCTATTTGGTGGAAAAAAGGATTAAAAGTCCTTCTATTTAGTTAATATTTCTTATGTTGCATTTCACTGCCTCTTGTCCTTCCATCACATGCCTTTGGGAAAAGTTTGGCTCGGTCTTCTCTGTACCTTTCAGTTAGATGTAGAAAGCAATAAGGTCTCACCTGAGCAATCTGATTTTAAGGCTGAATAAACCCTTTTCTCCCACCCTCCTCTTGTATCTTCTGTACGGAGCTGTAGCTCCGTAAGTTCATCACAGAAAAGGGAGACATAGAAGAAGAGTGCTCTCACAGTTTAACTTCAGGCAGTTTTCTCAGATACATGAACAATCCTTACGCTTTTAAGTAAAATCTTTCTAAATCATGTTTTAGTTATATATATATATATATATATATAAAAATTTATTCAAATGCACATACATATGTATGAATATCTAATGTGTACATAAAATGTTGATGTGTGCAGAAATTTAGATACTTAAAATATGCACAGATTTTAATTAAATACATAAAGATATAAACTCCACTGAGACTACTCTGTTATCACGATCCCAAATTATGCTGAGAAGGAAGAAGGAAATTCTGTCTGTTAAAATGGATATTGGGGGCCATCCAGCTGGAAAGTAGCTTTGCTTCGGGTTCTGGAGAATGCCAAGTTGACCAAAAACCCTCTATTTGTCTTTGTGGCAAAGAAGGTTTATGGTATCCTGGACTGCATTTGACAAAATATTGCCAGCAGGTTGAGGGAAGTAATCCTTTCTATCTACTCAGTGCTGTGAGTCCACACCTGGAGTACTCTGCCCAGTTCTGGGCTCTCCAGTACAAGAGAAACAAGGACATACTGGAGAGAGCCCAACAAAGGGCCAAGATGATGATGAAAGGACTGAAGCATCTCTCATGCCAAGAGAGGCTGAGAGAGCTCGGACCATTCAGCGGTTCAGGGGGATCTTCTCAAAACTATCTGTGACTCAACTGTTTCTTTTATAAAATAAGGATAAAGCCTACTTCCCGTTTAATTTTTTCTGGCATATGCAATTAAAAAGTTAAAAACCAGTGTCTTAGGAAGTACTACTGGTCAGTGGTGAAAGCAGCAAGTTCTACTCCGCAGCTGAGTGTTAGAGATGGTTAATCCAGAGTATGGTGTGGGAGATTTTTATAAATTTGGAATATTTGGCAAATGATAGTATTAACAACAGACTTGTGAATGAAATTTACGTGTCTTTTCAGGCTACCTGGTTAGGCAAGCTTGTCTGTTTTATTTTAAAATACATGTTGCTTAAACAGGTCAGATTAAATGCCAGACTTTAGTAGTGTTAAACCTGTGCTTTTCTTTCCACACTTCACAAGAGGGGTGTTTTGGATTAAAGCTTCCATGCTGAGTAGAACCACATTCTTGTAATATACTTTCTTGACATGAATGCATAAATGACCTTATATGAATGGTGCACTCTCAGCAGGGTACCTCTGCCCACAGGAACAATACAATATGGGAAGCGCTTAACTGGTGCTCAGGTTCTTACTCCAGTCATGACAGTCAGTAAAGTTTTATCAAAATGGTTCACTGTTATGTCCATTTAATAATTTTAACTTTGAAAGCTAACTTGCAAAATGCAGTATATTTTTTGTGAGCAGTGCATGTGTCTGCCACGAATTGCATAGGTGCATTAAAATTGAGTTTGGTAGCCAACGGATGCAAATGAGGGTATGAGTATGCTCAGTTGTTTACCTTTAGTGGATTTGTGTTGTGGACCAGTGTTGCAGGCTTGTGTTGACTGCTAATATTCAGTTGTATCTCTCAAATCTTGGAAGGAGTTTTTCTATTCTGCAAATACCAGGCATTGTCTAAGGGGATTCAAATAAATGATTCTAACAGCATTAGTAGTAATAAGAGTTTGCTTATGAGATGAAATTTATATGTTGTCCTAGGTTGTTATTGGCTATTTCTGTTCTACTTCAAAATACTGAATGAAGTTTGGATTCAGTGACTCGGTGTACAATTAGTTCCTTATTTCTTTAAAACAGATTCCGTGACTGCAGAGGCCTTCAATATCTGCTCACAACCCATCTAGATGAAGTGAAGAAGTTCCAGAAGATTGTAAGAGAAGCAGTGAAAAACTTAGAAGGCCCTCCCTCTAAGCAGGTTATTGAGGCTGCCACCATCTGCCATTTGCGACCTGTTAGACTTCCACTTAACAAGTATGTCTTGAAAATAGAAAATATACTTTAGAAGTGTATTATTAAATTCTCCTTTCTTTTAAAAATAAGAGATTAAAGTCTTTATTCTGTACTCAGGGTTTGTATGCACACAGATCTCGCAGATCCATTTGTTAAGAGTCATGACCTTACTTTGGGTTTGTTCTTGGAAAATCTTTTCCTGTCAGTTAGTGTATTGGGGTATGTAAGAGTGTTACATTGTATGACCAACCTTATAGCCTTCTATGAGGAAGTGACTAGGTGGAGGGATGATGGTAGAGCGGTAGATGTAGTTTTTCTTGATTTCAGTAAGGCATTTGATACTGTCTCCCACAGCATCCTCATAGATAAGCTAAGGAAGTGTGGGCTTGACGATCAAGTAGTGAGGTGGATCGAGAACTGGTTGAAAGGAAGAAGGCAGAGAGTTGTGGTCAATGGCGCAGAATCTAGCTGGAGGTCTGTGACTAGTGGAGTTCCTCAGGGGTCGGTGCTGGGACCGGTGCTGTTTAATATTTTCATCAATGACCTGGATGAGGGAACTGAGTGCACCCTCAGCAAGTTTGCTGATGACACAAAACTGGGAGGAGTGGCTGACACACCAGAGGACTGTGCTGCCATTCAGCGAGACCTGGACAGGCTGGAGAGTTGGGCGGGGAGAAACTTGATGAAATTTAACAAGGGCAAGTGTAGAGTCTTGCATCTGGGGAAGAACAACCCCATGTACCAGTACAGGTTGGGGGTTGACCTGCTGGAAAGTAGTGAACGGGAAAGGGACCTGGGGGTCCTGGTGGATAGGAGGATGACCATGAGCCAGCAATGTGCTCTTGTGGCCAAGAAGGCAAACGGCATCTTAGGGTGCATTAGAAAGGGAGTGGTTAGTAGGTCAAGAGAGGTTCTCCTCCCCCTCTACTCAGCCTTGGTGAGGCCGCATCTGGAATATTGTGTCCAGTTCTGGGCCCCTCAATTCAAGAAGGACAGGGAATTGCTTGAAGGAGTCCAGCGCAGAGCCACAAAGATGATTAAGGGAGTGGAACATCTCCCTTATGAGGAGAGGCTGAGGGAGCTGGGTCTCTTTAGCTTGGAGAAGAGGAGACTGAGGGGTGACCTCATCAATGTTTACAAATATGTAAAGGGTAGGTGTCAGGATGATGGAGCTAGGCTTTTTTCAGTGATATCCAGTGATAGGACAAGGGGCAATGGGTGTAAACTGGAGCATAGGAAGTTCCACGTTAACATCAGGAAGAACTTCTTTACTGTAAGAGTGACAGAGCACTGGAACAGGTTGCCCAGGGGGGTTGTGGAGTCTCCTACACTGGAGATATTCAAGGCCCGCCTGGACAAGTTCCTGTGTGATGTACTGTAGGTTACCCTGCTCTTGCAGGGGGGTTGGACTAGATGATCTTTTTAGGTCCCTTCCAACCCTTGGGATTCTGTGATTCTGTGATTCTGTGATTGTTCCTTTATTTAAGGACTTTGTGGAGATTTATATTTTGGAATAGGGAATTAAAGGAATTACTTTGGTTTCTGATTAAATTCTGAGTGCTTCAATCTGAGTGTTTTCAATCTTCTGTATTACAGCTGCGTCTTCTGTAAGGCTGATGAGTTATTCACAGAATACGAGTCAAAGCTCTTTTCTCAGACGTAAGTTCATAGCTTTATAAACTTCTCACTATAAAAAGAAGTGGAAGTTGGATTGTTTTCTCTTTTCTACTTTTAAATTTTCTGAGATAAATTACGAAAAAATTACAGCAACTTCTTGCCAATGGCCTTGATAGCAATTTTATTCATCAGGCTTAATTTTCTATGTAAATTTAATTTTAAAAAGTTGTGTACAAGCAACCAGTATGTGCCAGTTTTACTCAAGTTGCTATATGGCCATACATTTTCAATGAAGTATTGAAGTGTTCAGAAAGTTTCTGTACAAGTGTGCTAATTAGACACGTATTCCTATTTGTGTAAATATTTATTTGCAGTCCAGATGCAAGTGGTATAATGCCATACTTGTTCATAGATTATTGATTTTTTTTTTTTAATTCTGTGTAGTTCATAAAATAACAAAAACTAAAGCTACAGTGGAGGAGATTTCAGATAGGAAATCAGCTGTGAGCTGAAAGGTTGCAGCAGCATGAGAGAAGTATGCTTAGTGGACAGTACAGAGACACATAGATTACAGCCCTCCATATGCTTTCTCTTTGACTTTCATCTCTCATATCCCAGACAGTATCAAAATTGGATTCAAAAATCTTGAGGTCACTGAGAATACATTTTGAAAAGTCTTTACTAGAGGGAGCTCTGTTGCCTAATGATTGTTGGAAGCATTAGGAAATGTTAGTATGTCTGAATCAGCATTATTTGTCATGGAGGGAACTGGGAAGCTGTAGTGTTCTTAAATAGTGCAAGTATTCAGCAAATTTTGCATTGGCGTTTAACTACAGCTCTTGCTGATTAAAGAAGTCAGAATTGCATTTTTAAATAAATGTTGACATTAATCATTAATAGCTACTGAAAGATAATTAAGATGTGTAAGCCTTTACAAAAGGTATTGATGATTTTGAGCTGACAGTGGCCAGTGATTTCTTTGCTGGTACTTGGGTCACTGTGTTCAAAGGAAGCTTTTGGGATATCGAGTAAAAGAGATGTTTATGTTTGTTTAATTTGCTTTATCCTTTAATCAAATACTAGAAGGCTGAATTACATGATAATTAGAAATAAATGTGCAAGTACAAAATCAGTGATAAGTATCATGTTGGGTTTGGTTTTTAAGTGTCAAAGGCCAAATGGCAATATTTGAGGAGATGATAGAAGATGAAGAAGGGCTTGTTGATGACCGTTTACCCACCACAAGCAGAGGACTGTGGGCAACCAGTGAAACTGAACGTGCCTTGAAAGCCATTCTCTCCTTTGCCAAAGCTCACCGAATGGATGCTAAGCTAACTGAAGAAGGCAGCGTATTTCTGGAACTTTTTGAAGCATGGAAAAAGGAATATAAGGTACAATAAATGAGACAGGGATGAAACAGCTGGGAGGTCTCTTTAATATAAACAAATTGATGCTGAATATGAACAAATTTATGTTATATTCCTGAAATTAGGGTTTGCCTGCACAGAAATTTTTCACAGTGTTTATTTTACAGGCTTTGATTTAAAATGGTTTAGTATGATTGTAGAGTTTGTAAAAGCTATACTGGCTCCCAAGCAAATTAGTAAGCATTGTAATTACATCAAGTAAGACAGTATACAGATACAATTAAATGGGTTTGTTTAGTTAAATCAGAATAGAGCAAGACTCAGCAAACTGGTCAGTTCTGTAATTCAGTTTACCTTTAGTCTTGTGCTAGCTACTGGTGTCCTTTCACTGTTGCTTTATTTCATGGATCTTGTTTACTACACAGTGTAACCTGAAGTAATTAGTCTCCTGTTGTTTGGGTCAGAGCTCTGCAAAAGTATGCTGTCACTTTCTTTTATGCATTGTTGTGTATCTGTGTTTCCTTGCAGTGAGTATATGCAAGTGATGGAGAAGGGGGAAATGCTGTTGCGCACAGGGGGTCTCATAGAATCATAGAATAGTTAGGGTTGGAAAGGACCTCAAGATCATCTAGTTCCAACCCCCCTGCCATGGTCAGGGACACCTCACACTAAATCATCCCACCCAAGGCTTTGTCCAACCTGGCCTTGAACACCTCAGGGATGGAGCACTCACAACCTCCCTGGGCAACCGATTCCAGTGCCTCACCACCCTTACAGGAAAGAATTTCCTCCTTATATCCAATCTAAACTTCCCCTGTTTAAGTTTTAACCCGTTACCCCTTGTCCTGTCACTACAGTCCCTGACAAAGAGTCCCTTCCCAGCATCCCTATAGGCCCCCTTGAGGTACTGGAAAGCTGCTATGAGGTCTCCATGCAGCCTTCTCTTCTCCAGGCTGAGCAGCCCCAACTTCCTCAGCCTGTCTTCATACGGGAGGTGCTCCAGTCCCCTGATCATCCTCATGGCCCTCCTCTGGACTTGTTCCAACAGTTCCATGTCCTTTTTATGTTGAGGACACCAGAACTGCACACAATACTCCAGGTGAGGTCTCACAAGAGCAGAGCAGAGGGGCAGGATCACCTCCTTCGACCTGCTGGTCACGCTCCTTTTGATGCAGCCTAGGATGTGGTTGGCTTTCTGGGCTGCGAGCGCACACTGAAGCCGGCTCATGTTCATTTTGTCATCAGCCAACACCCCCAAGTCCTTCTGCCCAGGGCTGCTCTGAATCTCTTCTCTGCCCAGCCTATAGCTGTGCCTGGGATTGCTCCGACCCAGGTGTAGGACCTTGCACTTGTCATGGTTGAACTTCATAAGGTTGGCATCAGCCCACCTCACAAACGTGTCAGGGTCCCTCTGGATGGCATTCCTTTCCTCCAGCATATCAAGTGGACCACACAGCTTGGTGTCATCGGCAAACTCCTGTCTTAAAATCTAGGGTGCAATCGAAAGTGTTTCCCTCATTTTTAATTAACAGACTTCAGCTCCAGTAGAAAACACTTGGAGTGCTAGGGCCCGGTTTATTTGACTCACATGCTCTGTTTTGGTTTCATGACTCTAGGAAATTGTCACTTGCTTTTTCTGAGAGGTTTTGAAAAAGCAAAGATACTTCTTGCAGAAGTATGCTATCCAAGAATTTAAGCATTTGTTATATTGTTATTATAGAAGAAGGGAAGATACTGTAGCAACTGATTTACTTCATGTATCCTGGGTTAGCTAAAGGGAATTTAGTCAGGGGGTTTGCGTTTGTGCGGGTTGGTTTGGGTTTGTTTTGTTGTTGTTGTTTTTTTTTTTTTCCCCAGAAAATTTGTTTCTGGTCACCTGCTTTCCTCAAGTTGGTAGCACTACTTAGGAGTGAGAATCTGGAGGGGCCTTAAAGTTGCTACATTACAGAGTAACGCAGTGCAAAATGTTTTTAAACAAAATAACATCTCAGTCAGCCTTTAGGTATTCGATAAAAGTCATTAAACACCTAATAAAGTTGTGCTGCTCTCACAAAGTCAGGTCACTTGCTTATGGTACCAAAATGTGCACTGAAGAATACTGACCCTAGCTGTTCTCATGCTTCATCATTTTATGTCCTCGGCTTGTAGTAGTTCACAAAAGGAGGAGACTGTAAAGTAACTAGTTACCAAGGCATTGCTAGCTGTTGGCGATTTTCTGCTGCAAGAAGGGAGCACACTCTCTGCATGGCCTTTTACTTTAGGAAACAAATTTGGGACTAATAGGCCAATGACAATGAAAATAGTGCCAAAATGATTCCATCTGTTGTGACTTAAAAATGTTACATCAGTTGGCCATACTACTCTAATCTAGATTGACCTACAGGGATGATAGTCTGTAAAATAACCCTTAAATCTAAAACAAGCCGGGGTTTTTGTTGTTAGTTTTTGTTTGGGTGTTGGGTTGTTTTCTCTTTGTTTGTTTTTTTTTTTTTTTTTAGCAAAAGTACTTTTTGTTTATTTTCTCCTTTAGTTTAGTTTCTTTAGTCTTGGGGGAGTAGGCTCCTTTCAGCTTATTTTCCGTCCTTATCCTGTATGCCAGGCTTAATACACAGTAATTTTATGTTTGTAATCTAGGCTTAGCTCAAAACAAATGCTTTGGTAGTTTTTCCTGAGCTAAAAGAAAAACCCAATCAACCAGCACACCCCTCAGCAACTGATTGTTTAGAAATATCTCTACAACTGAAAAATCAGAAATCAACAACTAGTAAACTAGTAAGTTTTGGCATTTGCAAAAGGTTTTAGAATTCCAGTAAGATCACTGAAGAGGGGTTTTTTGGTTTGGGCTTTTTTTTTTTTGTTTTTTTAAATATAATATTTAAGTAGTGGAAAGCTTGGAAAGAAATATTTGACATTCAATAATTAAAAATTATTGTCAATAATTTGTCCATTTTAAAATAATGTGGGCTTATGTGTATACTGACAGTTACTGCCAGTTCTTTTGTAGGAAACCAGAATTTACATTGTGTTGGTAGAACTGAAACTGGTATTATCTTCACCTAGTAGTGCTTGTCCGTGCCTTTAACAAGGCCATTCAAACTGTTAGCATTTCTTTAAAACATCCTTCATCCTTAAGAAACAGTCTTTGTACTGAGTCTTTTTCCTTATGTTATTCAGCATTTGTCTTGCAGAGCATTTTCTTTCTGAACTTTCAGTTGTATTAGTTACTGTAATAGTTGTAGAAGAAATGAGAGACAGCTATTTATAGTTACTCATAAAGAGAGGCTGGAAAAGAAAGCGGGCAATATGATCTCTTATACTGTTTGTTTTCCTTCATAATTTGTTGTTGTGGATGAATTAATATAAAGAAATATTATCCCTTATTCCAAAAAGATTTCCACAGTTCCTGTTGTATGGCAGTCATACAAGGGAGCTCAACTTGGTTCTACTACTAGGTTGTTTGGGCTTTTCTTACAGTTACTTCATGAATATTGGATGGTACTTAGGGATCATGTCTCTGCTATTGATGAACTGGCAATGGCTACAGAACGGCTGAGAGTGCGTCATCCTGATGAGCCAAAACCAAATCCACCAGTTCTCCACATCATAGAACCACATGAGGTAAAGTACTTGACAGAAAGAAATCTTTTTTTCTGAAAGAACCTACATCCTACAAAGATAAAATCTGTATCTAGATCTATGTGTAAGGTCTGCAATGTGCCTTTGTTTCCATTTCAGAAAGCTGGTGGAGCAGAGTTCCTGTCTATTTCTACATTCAGTATATGGGCATTTCTGAGCTAATGACTTTTACTTTAATGTGGTTTTCTCAGCCTTTTGACTGTAAGAGTGGCGAGTAAGACTGTTGTCCTTCCAGCAGGGGAATTGTTGAGGGACTTTTCTTGCCAATTGGCCAGTTTTCTAAGCTGGTGGAAAATTAAGTTGACCTGTTTTCTTACCGATATTACTACTTTCCATAAGGAAAAAAACAGGGTGGAAGCCTAAAAGACAAATATTTTTTTTTTAAGTATTTTGGAATTTTTGAGTCACTTCTGAGACATTTTCTGCGTATGAACGCAGAGAAAATGCTGGGTTGATTTAACCTTCTAATGTTTTGGGTTTTTTTCCACCAATAAAAATGTAGTTTCAATAGAAACATTTTGTGCTTTTTTTCCATGAGATTCAGTGTTAGATAGAAGTGCTTCTTTTCTTTAGTTCTGTAGGGAAATAGGTGTTTAATTTGTGTATTAAAGCAATTTTTAAAATTGACCACTTTGCTTGACACATGTTTAACAAAGTCTTAAGATTTATGTATTTACAACAATAAAAGAAACACCTGTTACTACTTTGGCCTTCATCCTTCAGGCACTTGCCTCTTCTGCAATATTAATAGCTACACCCCTGCCAACTTAATTCATCGAAAAAGAAGTCAGCTTGATGTTTCTATCTTTTTATAGGTTAAATGAAAAGTGAAAGCTTCTAAGAAGTATGAAGAAAGTAATAAATGATTTCTTACACATTGGTTTTGGAACCAGCAGTAGAGTCTAGTTTCTGTTTATCTGAAGATAGATGATAAATTGAATGAAATTTGAAAGGAACTTTCATAATAATAAGTTATTTTAAATTGGTTTTGTCTCCGGGAAGAACTAATAATGCAAATAAAACAATGAAGAGCAAGTCTGTGTACATCCTGGGTCTCAGCCCGTTTTGTAGTGCTGTGTTTGTTCTGGGTACAGGAAAGGAACAGATAATTTTGCTTGGGGAGAAGCATATCTTACATTTACAGCATGAGCTCTTCTTCTGTCTGTCGCCGGTAAAATATTCAATTGAATTTTGCCAAAAAATAATTTAAGCCTTATTGTCAAACTTTTTTTTTTATATTTTCTTGTTTTAATGCACGTTTCATACCTGTTTTCATAGGTAGAGCAAAATCGAGTGAAACTTTTGAATGACAAAGCAGTTGCCAAATCACAGCTTCAAAAGAAATTGGGACAACTTCTGTATCTCACTAATCTGGAGAAAGTAAGGTTTATGTTTTTTTTGGTCTTTATCAATGCGATGTACTCTTACTTACCTAGGATGAGAAACCTACCCTTGTTGTTTGGGTATTTTTGTTGTTTTGTTGGTTTTTTTTTTTTTTTTATTTAAAGCTTTCATTTTAAAGAAAATAAATTTTCTGTAAAGATTCATTGCATGTTGAAATTCAGTGTGGTGTTCTTTGCATTACTGTGTTGTTACAAAGTTATTTATTACACTATATATTTTGGCTATTTGCTTAATTACGTAGTTATAAAACTGTGAACTAGTTTTAGATGGTTAAAACTTTCTTTAAAACTAACTGGGCCATGCTTAGTAGAAGCCTTATAAAATGATGTACCTCTCAGCATACCATTGCTATTTTACAAAGAGCTAACTTTAAACAGAAGAACAAGCAGGTCTGTAGGTTAAATGAGTGTAAAAAAGAAAAAAAAAACCAAACCAAAAGCTCCCCCAAACCCCATGTATTACACATAATTTTAATTACAGTGTTTAAGTACAGTTATGCTTAACTAGGCATAGGTAAGCATGGTTAATTATACTTCAGTGTTTTTACAGCAATGTTAAGCTGATAAATATGATGAGTTTCTTGTTTGAAGTTGTATATTACCAGGATTTTTCAAAGCTTCTATAGAGATGCCGATGCGATTGTAGTTGTTGAAATGTATCAAAATGTAAAGTTTGTATTTATTTTCTACTTACAGTCTCAGGATAAAACTACTGGAGGAGTTAACCCTGAGCCATGCCCAATCTGTGCACGTCAACTGGGAAAACAGGTAAAAACTTCAGTCAGTGCCTTTTGTTTTCAGAACGTCTTTAGCCTGGTCTGAGTCAGTTGGAAGGTCTCAGCTGACATGTAGATGTTCTGGGCCTGCAAATGAAGAACAGATTCTGCAGTGCAATCTTTTGTTTGTAATGCATTTTGTCAAAAGAAACATTAAATCTCTCTGTTGAAAATCTTACTTTTTCTTAAATCCAAAGATGTATTCTAGAATTTAACAGTAGGTAAAAAGTAACTTTCTTGAGAACTTTTAATAAAGGCTGATCTAGAATAAGTGTAGATAGACACTTGCAAAAGGCCAATACAAACGTGTGTAATTCTTTTTAAAAAAATGTAAATGCTTAATCTGTGTACTTAATCTATACATTAAGAGTCATTACTTTCCTCAAGTTTAAAACTGGGCAAATGCAAGAAATTAATAAGAAATGCACAGAACTTCTATGGATCTTGAATCTTTCTGTGCTGGAAAACTTCGAAATCCAGGCTTTTTAGCAGCTGGAGTGCTAAAAATCCTAAAATCTTTCCATTTTTATCCGTCGAGTTTTGTGAAAGTAATGTTTCTATGAAAATGTGATTTATCACATATTAGTATACTGGTTTTCTTTTTCATTGATCCAAAACTGTTACTGTGTGTTGTTTGTTTAATTCCTTGCACAGTGGGCAGTGCTGACATGTGGACATTGTTTTTGTAACGAGTGCACAGCTATCATCATAGAACAGTACAGCGTTGGCACCCGTCGGAGCTCAATTAAGTGTGCCATTTGCAGGCAGACCACATCTCATAAAGAAATATCTTATGTCTTCACTGCAGAAACGGCAAATCAGGAAGATGATATTCCTGTAAAGGTATGCTTTAGTTTGAGCTTTGTGGCCCAAGCTTTCAGCAGTGTGTATTTGTGATCCATGTTGGACACTGCATTTAGGCAGACAAATCCACTGTATAGTTTAAAAAATAGGTTCGCTTTTATAATTTGTGTTTATGACAGATATGTTCTTTTGAAAGATGTATGTGTGGCGTATATAGGCCTTTCTTATGGTGTAATCAGTGTTTTTGCATCCATCCTCAAGGAAGGATACACGTTATCCTGTCAAGCAAGTTTTTTTGCTTGGTTGGTTTTAAGCTTAGGGTTGTTTTTTTTTTAACTTGCCATTTTCATAACTTTCAATAGTTCTGGGAACAACACATGAAAGGAAACAGTGTGAAAGAGGGTAACTTTTAATATCTGCTCTTTAAATGTGCCTGAGAAAAGGATGAATTACAAAATTACACAGCTGTTAAAGTAATCGTGTCTTGGTGTCAGGGGGGACAGCTTTTGCTGTGCTCTGATTATGATTTTTTTCTTTAAGCATTTGACACTGGGTAGAAGTACATGCTGTTTATAGGCAGGTGATGAGGGTGTTTTTTTTTTCTTTTGTTAGTGCATCTTGCTTATCTGCATTTTAAACCCGTTAGTATTTGATTAAAGCCTCACTTACTGGATACAGATACCTATTGACTAGATGGTTGTTGAGTAAAGAGTGACTTTTGGTCTTAAACAGGTTCCTGTCTGGGCAGTTTCTTTCTCAAGGCTTTCCACTGACAACGTACAGCTCTGTTGAAGACTGGTAGCTGTATTTTCAACTGTGATTTTCTGTATTTACTCTGTTTACCCTGGCTTTCTGATGGGACCACGTCTTTTCACTGAACAATCTTTGATATTTCCCTTAATTTAGAAACCCATTAGATCATTGCAAAAGCCTTGACAGAGAGTCTGAGTTTCAGAGCTAACTAATTTTCTGTGAGTATTATTGAAATAGCCATACACATGAAATATGTCTCCTACTCGGCAAAATACTGTGGCTTGACTTTTCCCATACTACAAAAGATATTTTAAAGTTCAGGTCTTTGGGAGAAACTTTATTTGTAACTGTTGTGCCTTCCTAATGACAAAGGTAATGAATCTATAGACACAAATGTACAGGAAGTCGGTCCTAATTGTCCTGTTTCATCTTCTTTGCTTGGTAACAGAGGGTTTTCATTGGGTTGAAGGTGAAATGGAGGAGGAGACTGCATGTCCCAGAATCACAGAACTGTACTGAAGTCAATGCTACCACATAGCTGTTCACACTAGTCATGTCAGCCTCTCTGAAAACTGAATTCCATTTTATGAGTAGACGGTTTTTATCTCAAAGGGTTAGATTTGAAGTAGTTGACAGCATCTGGCACCAGGGGGAGTAAATAGGCTATATTTTTCAAGTGCTAGTTATTGGGACCTTGCTTCATAGGTGTTTTTAACAGATTATTTTCTCGGGGTTTAGAGAAATCACCCTGTTTCTAATGACATTTCAAATATGTTTCATAAATTACATTACAAAATAAATTCATAAATAAAACACAGAAGGAACATGGCACCTACTGTCCTGCATAAAGAGTTGTAGTGTTTTATTGAAGTATTTCTGAATCAAAAGCTTAGGGCAAAGCAAAAATCTGAACTCTGTGTGAATTCCTGGGTCATCTTGAGCAAGGCAGATTCTTATTTCATGAAAAATTAAAAATTCTCTGTATGTGCTATCAAAACAAGCAGCACTGTTAAAAATTTCTACCTCATATTCCTTTAAGGACAGCTCACAAAGAGTAACTAACTTCGTATGGTTTCTATAGAATACTGAGGTTAAGATAAGTATCTTGCAGCATGAAAACTGTGTGACTTAATCAGTGTTTGTGTTTTTATCTGAACTTTCTCAGTCCTTCTGTTCTCTTTCCGTATTGTACCTCTGTTTTTTCTTCTGTTTTGTCACATACATCTTGCTCTTTATTGTACTAGCACTAGCCATGTTAAGTTAGTGCCTTACATGCAGAAGGACTACTGTAAATGGGAGCATTTCATACTGAGAGAGAGATTACTGGCATCCCTGCGTGCTTTGGTTCTGTAAAAGCTTCCAGTGTCTGGTCAGTGTTACTGTGGGTATTGCCAGGCTGTCATCTGAGACAGAAATTCTTTGTTAGAGAGTAATTCTGATTCAAATGTGTGCTGTTCCATAATGAACTAGGACTAGCCAATCTGTTTGTAAATATCTGGATAGTCAACAAAATGACAAACTCAAGGTGTATGGGGTGACATTGTTCTTTAAGACAGACTGAAAACCAAGAACTCATAATAGCAAAGGTGCTTCTATAAGTTTCATCTTTCCCTAAATATTGAGAATAAAATTGAATTTTTTTTGTGTGCTGTGAACCAAAGCTATGGAGAACTTTGCACAGTTAGTTACCTTATTTAAAAAACAGAGCAGACTGACTGCAACCACTTTGATCTTAGTGCTGTTCTTTTCTTCAAAGTCACATTTGTAACACCTGAGTCACAGGAAGTCTGAAGGATGGAAAAATCAACAACTAATTGTAGTGGCTAAAGCTACTACCTCTTACAGCAGGGCAAAATAGGACCTATGGTAAGGTCCAAAAGAGTCTCTGAGGAAAAGACAGAGCTGGATGGGGCTTTGAGCAGCCTGGTCTAAAAGGAAGGTGTCCTGACCATGGCAGGGGGGCTGGAACTAGGTGATCCTTAAGGTTCCTTCCAACCCAACCATTCTATGATTCTGTGACAGTCAGAGCAGATTAGCCAGAATTGTCATCACTGAATTACAGATGAATGGTATCAGAAAAGCACATAAATGACCCTGGAATACATAGGAAATACCAAAAGTTAGTCTTCAATCTGTAAGTGGTTATGATTGGCAGTTAGCTGCCATAGGGGTGCATATGTGTTTTTCATCCTTGCAGACTGTAATACCTACTGACATAAGCATTTTAATTGTCTGACTTTCAGAAACAGTGTTAATTTCTAGGTGCAACAGTGATAACATGAAAAAAGCTGGTTTTGTTTCTATGTCTGTGACAGAGTTGGAATCACTGTGGAATCCCTGGGAAATAACATTGCAACCTTTGGTAAAGCAGGCTGCAGAAAGTCTTTTACATGCATTTCTGGAGCGTTCATTTAGCTGCATAACATATGAATGACCAGGCAGTCCAGCATTGTTCCCCAGCTTATGCTTAGACTGCTGACATCCTTCCCCGCCAATTCTGCAAGCAGCATAACTTCACTAAATTTGATCTGTCATTGTAGCAAGCCAACATAGTTAATTCAATGGTCAGAGGACAGGTGCAGACAGAAATAAAACTATATCTGTCCAGCTAAATCTAGCACAGCTTGAAATTATTATGCATGTAAGAACTAGTAAGGAATTGAATAAGGGCTTCATAAAAAAAAAAAAAACACCAATAAACATACAAACCCCCCCCCCCCCCATTAAGTAAAATTGCTGTAATACAAAGTGTGCACTGAAGGAAATACAGGGAGATACTAAAGACCTGTTTCTCAGAATCCTCTTGCCAATGTAAGGGTAAAGGGAAAAGTACAGCAATCAAAGTGGACAGGAAGTAGAATGTAATATTGGGTTCATTAAACACTGAAATACTTCTGAATGCAGAATCTGAAGATGTTTTCATTGCAGCACACACTCTGAGAATTAATTTAATTGTATTTACGAGTTTCTTTTAATCTGAAATATAATTAACAAGCTTCATAGTACTGAGCATAAATTTGGTGTTGCCAAAGTGCGAAACAAAGCAACAGAAATAGCAGTCGGTTTTATTCATTGCCAGCTTTCAAGAGGTGTGAAGGGATGGAAATATAAATATGCATATGGTAGGTTCTTTACAGATTGTGCCACTAAGTTAATCTTTAAAGATTGTGCAGGAGGCCTACCTGGCAGCTGCAGTTGTGTTTGGTTCAACTGCACTGCTTGTGCTATCCATTCTGCCTCATGCAGAACTAGACAGGTGTATCCGTGTGGTGCTTCATTCTTCCCTGTACTGTGCACACTGTAAGACACCACTGATCCTACAGTACTGTGTTATAAGGAAGATATAAAAGCAATTCAGTGCTACTTAACCTGCCCTTCCTCCAGTTGGCTAATTTTAAATTTGTGTAAGATATGTATAAGTCCTAATAAAACAGTATTTATTAAAGTAATAAATGTGGAAGGAGTTATTTAATAGCCTACTTTACTAATGTTCTTCTTTAACTTTTCAAAGGGAAGTCACTCCACCAAAGTGGAAGCTGTGGTCCGAACACTGAAGAGAATTCAATTTAAAGATCCAGGAGCTAAATCCTTAGTTTTCTCAACGGTATTAATCACTATTTTCTGTCTTGTCTGTGCATGTGTGTGAGTTTAAAGCGGTCATAGTGTTTTCAGGGATTAGTTTAGCTACCAAAATGTTGAATCACTCTGTACAGCCACTTGTTTGTTTTGAGAATTTGTAGGGCAATTCATGTGGCTGGGACATGAACAATGATGGTAGTCAACAAATGTAAAAGCTTGTTTCTTTAAAGGGCAAACACTTTGATTTGTATGGGAGCATTAGAAATTCTACGTATTTTAAAATGTAATGTTCAGATATTTTTGATACATTGTAGAACTGGCTACTGATTTATGTTCAAACTGATCTTTTTAATTACATTTCTAATTCAGTTTTATGAAAGATTCAGGTTCTGGCACACGAGTCTTTTTCTCCCCCCTCTGCCTCTCCCTTTTTGTATTAATTGCAAATTCTAGTATTTTGAAAGGCCTTTTTATCTCTTTCTTCGGGAAGTTAATTAGCATCTCTTACTTGTCGTTGTTTGTAATGTTGAGTTTCTTTTACTGTGTTATTTCGTGTTTTTACAGTGGCAAGATGTGTTGGACATAATTTCAAAAGCTTTGTATGACAACAACATGATTTTTTCTCAGATCAATGGAATTAGTAAATTTCAGGTACATAAAGGATATTTTTCTTAAAATTAGTCTCAGTGGGGAAAATTACAGTTCATGAAAGTCAGTTTGATCCTTTTACTTTATTGCCTCATTTGAGAAATTAAAAAAGCAGCGAATTTGTTTGGCAGAAGCTTTGATCTCTAACTCATTAATTCTATAAATCACAGTTACAAGCCTTTGGAGATAAACAGTGCATTCACTTTTGAGAAAGAAGCATTGGCATGGGTGTTAAGGATGAGACACCCTGATCAGTGCTGCAGGAAGTTCTTGCCTTCCTGATATCTGTCAGATGTCTGTTCTGGGATGACAGGTCTCGGATCAGTCAGGCTGCAAAATTGTCACTCTGGGGCCTACAGTAGCTGATAGAATTTCTTGAAAATAGAGATGTCCCCTCAGTCTTTATTGAGGAGCTTGTGTCATGCTGCTGTGATGTTTGCCTTTTAGGAAAATCTCTCTGCATTTAAATACGATCCCAACATCAATATCTTGCTGCTGCCTCTTCACACTGGTTCCAATGGACTCAACATCATCGAAGCAACTCACGTTCTGCTTGTGGAACCCATTCTGAATCCTGCACATGAGTTACAGGCTATTGGCAGAGTACATCGTATTGGCCAAACAAAGTAAGAGTTAAAATTGTGTTGAGTGGTTTAGATATGGTCCAAAATAGAGCTGCGTATTAGAATCAGAAAAATCTAGTTCACTGAACTTCTCAATTACAGAAACGAGGGTATTCATAGGATTCCTATTCTTAAAGATGATTGTGTAAGAGAGAGAAAGATTAAAATAAAATGTCTTTTAGGGAGTTCTTTTGTACCATGGGTGTGAGAGGCAGAAGCAAATTGCATTCAGACATTCAGGAACAATGTGGGCTCTTGAGTCCAAAATCCTGAAAATCCTTGTTGAGCTGTGCCCTATATTATGTATGTCGTTGATACCTTAGTTTTCAACTTTGAAGTTCTGCTTGTTAAGCATGTCCAGAAATGTCATAGCTTTGCAGGTCTGAGTAACTCACTATTTAAGTCATATGTGGCTAAGTTCAGGCATGGCCCTTCCTAGTTTCCTTGAAAGGCTCCTTCTAACTGGTCATTCCCATCTTCAGATTAGGAACTGTGTAAATTTGGCGGGGTGTGTGTGTGTGTGTGTGTTTTGTTGGGTTTTTTTGTTTGCACGGTTGTTTTGTTTTTTACAGAAAGAAAATTATAGCCCACACTCTCTAGAACTGATTAGTTTTTAAATCACAGTTATGCCCTCACCTCATCTAGATCTTCTTGAAAACATTAATGAGTTGCGTATCTTTTACTTGCTTCAGTGTTGTAGATTTTACATGGGTTGTTCTGAACACTTAACAAAGGCTTTGGAAAGTTTGTCCTGAACAGATAAGATATGTAAGTTTTCCCTTGGGTTTCATATCACTTCTAAAAATAATTAAAAAAAAAAAAAAAAACCTGTACATGAAGAAGAAGAAAAATAACTGGAATTAATTCTAGACTATTCTTATTCCAGAATAATAGTGGGGTTTGTGTTCTGGAAATGGAGGCAAAGCAAGAAGGCATGAATGAGCAAGTATGTAAAAGAATGTTTATGAACAGGTGGATATTTGGGTGTTGGTAAAGACTTTTAATTAACTTTGAGGGCATAGGGAAGATTGATTGCAACAGCCTGCATTATAATTTTACATGATGCTGGCACATAAAGGTCTGGCAAAAGCCTTGCAATAAACCCAGTAAGAATGTGTGCTGTAGTTCTCTAAGAATAAGACTTCAGCAAGGCTTATTTGACAAAGGGCTATTTCCAAGTACAGTGAGCATGAGGGAATATACCCTGTTTAGTTTCACTGGTGCAACTATTACCAGTTCACTTGAGTTCTTATTTACTTATCTTTTCTTGAGCAGACCTTTGCCATGAGTCACAAAGTATTCCCCCAGCATGCCTCTGCGTAACGTAACCTGCCAAAGTTTCAATTTAAGATCTGAAAACCATCCAAACACTTTCAAGAATTCATATCTTGAAAGATGTTTATATTGGGGAGCCTGGAGTGATTTTTCATTTTTATCTTTGGAGCTGACTCTTTTCCATTTCACTTCCTTGTCCCTAACACTTCTTTTATTATTACAGCTTTCTTTTTGAAATTTTAGTTCATAATGGAGTTCTCATTTTGGTTTATTGACATTCTGGGCTTTGTTTTACCATGTTTACCATTTCAGGTTGACTGACTACAATTACTAAAACAAAAAATTACAGTATTTTGCCATCTTCAAGAACAGCATTGTTAAACTTTTTTTTTTTTTTTTTTAATGGAATGAGCTTTAATTACGCATTACACTGAGCTCTGTCTCTTGGACTGACTTGTGACAATGCAGCATAAACACTGTATGCATCCAGTGGGCCCAAGTAATTTCTTTAAAACACAGGCTAAGCTCTTGAGGATTGTTTGTTTATAGTGGGGACACAGAAAGCAGAACTTTGCCCAGCATCTGGTTTTGGGTTTTAGTTAATACAGCTTACATTCATTTAGTGTGCAATCCAGCCTGGCGGAAGTGTGTGCTCTGGGAGTCAGTAGGCACCCTTAAATGTCAGTAGTTGTTAATTACCTTGTAAAATTTCTTTCTTAAAATACAGGGACATTTTTTCAGCACTCTTACAGTAATTGGTATGAGACAAAAATGTGGTCTTAAACTTTGACAGTAACAGCATAACTTCTGCTCACTTCTGGTCTTGTTTTCTCTTTTTAAACACATTCAGATCTACCATTGTTCATCGGTTCCTGATAAAAGCAACAATAGAAGAGAGAATGCAGACAATGCTGAAAACTGTAGATAGAAGGTATGTATGTGTTGAATTTTTTTTTAAACACCGTTATTGCACTGAAAATGAAAAGATGGTTTTCAGCCACACTTTTATGACAGTTAGGTATGCATATCTTGCATATAAACTGTTCTCCTTCCATGTTTTGATTGACAAAGTGTTACGACTGGAAAGGTTGATCTACTAACCTGGTTCCAGTAACTTGAAGCTTAAGGTATTTGAATTGTGTGGAGAATATTTTGGTTTCAGTTTGTATATTTTATTTTGTAAAAGCCAAATTAATTAATAAATTGCATGTTATGATTTATCTTTGCGGTTTATCTACTTCCATTAGTATAAAAGCATTGCAGCTAACCAAGTAACATTAAGCCTGCAACTGGAGTAACAGCATATGTTATAAGCTCTAATATAGGACACAAATCCTTTCTTTCATTATTTTTAAATTCTACAAACCTGGTCTGTCAGTGGTGTGTCACACTGGTTGATTTGCAGTGAGTACCAAGTATTCAGATGCTAGCACCTGAGTCAGTCTGGTGTGTAGGCACAGAAAGTGGTTTTCACTGGTTATCTTTTGAAAACTATAAGCAATGATGGACAGAGAGTGGGACAAAAGTGGTATTTACATTCTTTATGCAAAAGTGCAAGAGGTTTGTACCTCTGGTACTAGAGGTTTGTACCTCTTGTACAAATCTAGAAAGAGGTCTTACTTTGAGCAAATTAGTAATTTTTTCACGGCTTTGGCTGTTACAAGTTATGAGACTAAAAACTTATGCGTATCTTTAGCTCTAGTTATGAAAGATTTCAGCTTTAGCTTTGAAATGATGATTTAATCAGTTTCCATATCTGTAAAGTAGCCCTGCTTTTCAGATAAAATTGAAGTAAAAATGCAATGGTTGAATGATCCAGTGAGGGCTAGTGTTTTGAAAGTAGGATCAAACCTTATGCTTGGAAGCTGAAGCCAATCCCTTCAATGCTAAGAGCACAAAGCAGATTATTCCACATTCTGCTGCTTCTGCAGTGTTTGGTGTTGACCACTGCCAGGGACATTAGATGGACTTTGTATCCTACTCAAAACATGCAGGAGAAGTAGCTGATCAGTGTATGTATTTTCCCTGATGGAAAGTGAGTTTTCCTGCTGAGCTTCAACGTTGAACAGTTATGGGGCTCTGAACCATGTGGTCTGTCTTCAGTGTAAACAGCTTGTTACTTAAGTCGATTCCTTCTCTGATGTCTGCATTCAATTTTTTTCCCACAGCCACACAAGCTCCTCCATGAAACAGTCAGAAGCCTCAGTTCTGACAGTGGCAGATTTGGCTGACCTTTTTACAGAGGAAACTGAAGAACTTGAGTAAAAACATTGGTTTGGCCTAATGAGATCAGGAAGTACCTGACTTAATAAGGACCGGTATATAATCCACTTGATCTGCCATTCCCACGCTCATCATCTGGCATTTGTCCCTAACAGAGCTATAGGAAATTGAAAAGCTGCAGTTGTTACTGTGGCGAATTGTTAATATTCTGTGGTGAAGTTCCTAGCTGCACACACTTCTGACAGCACTGGAGAAAACTTGCACTTTGCACATTATACAAAAAACATGGACTTTATTCCCAAAGAGCTATTGAGCTGGATGCTAAAACTGAGATCTTGGGTGCTTGTTTGAGAGGATTTTTGCTATCAGCTTTGATTGGCTAGTAGCTCAGTCTGAGAGCAAAACTGTGTGTGGATGGTTGGGTGGGAAAGGGAAGCCGAAAAACACAAAAATCTAATTTTTTTTCTTACTGTACAAAGAATTGTTAGAAAGACTGACTGTAAATTAATATTCTTCTAGAAAGGGCTTGTTACCATTTAATTCAGAGTTACTGAAGACTTATTGTAACACTTTAAATGACTGATCTTTACTAATAATTTGGATATTTGTATTAGTCTTCTAGGTGTTCATAAACACTTGTGACAGTTAAAAATTTCATTGTTAATGCTCACTCACTACAAAATTATGATAATTAAATTATGCTTTTTGTATGTGTGTTGGTCTGGTAATCAGTTAAATAGTTGAACTTACTATGCGTTTTTTCACTTATTCTTGAAGCCATGGCTAAGTTAGTGCTTTGTTAAGAGAAATCAAAGGCATTTGTTACAGAATTCTTTTTAAAAAATAATTTGCTTAGCTGCTGACCACTTTAGAACCATTTGGTGCTTGTGTACATTTTCTCACCCTGATTTTGGCTAGTTCTCCCCCTTAAAGATGCAGAAAACTAAATATCCCAAATAGATGAAATTAAGGCAGGCAGCCTAATTATTAGGTGCCTAGTCTAAGTTAGCTAATCAATGGAGAGAGATAAAACTTTTGTGAAACTTACATCCTTAGATATGTAAGACCACTCTACCCCATCCCTGTTGACAGTAGACAGTTTAGGAAACCCATCTAGGCTAACTTTTAGACTGCTGAAAGTAGGCAAGATAAATTTTAAGCCTCTTGGTAGAGGTTATTGATACACGTGTACATAACATCATTTCTGAAGGTATTACAGAAGCAAGCTGAGCTATGTAGTTGATGTTAAACACAATTTTGTGGTTAGAGACTGGGCAAATGTATATGCATAAGCAATGGGCTACTTGCCTCCAATTACACTATTTACTGTTTCAACAAGCAATGATTTCTGTGTATTTTAGAAATCCTACTTGAGGTTGAAATTAAAATGAGTCCTTTAAGATATCTCATCTTAGATTTTTTTTTTTTTACTCTAATCACGCCTGCTACATAGATGTGCCGTATAGTTATTGAGCTACTTGAGATCTGTTTTCAGTCATATTACATTTGAATTGCACCACTTGGGTATTAAGCCTGTCCATATGGCAGACAAGTTTTCTGCTGCTGACAATAAATGTGAATAGAATCTACACGAATAATATTGCATCAAGAAGCGGGGTTTTGGCTTTTATAGGCTGTTGTCCCGAACTGATTAGATACTTTGCTCTAAAGACTATTTAAATAAATTTACAGACAATGTATCTTTATTTTCTGTATTTGCAATATGTTCTAGTCTTACATATTTTGTCTTTGAGGTTAGTGATGTTTTGCTGATTACAGTTTGGAGCAAGGGACATAGAATAGACAGACTTGTTTCAAATGAGATTTATCAAATGATTTGCACAGACACTGTGGCATCTTCATCCTCAAACATATTGAGAACTCAGCTGACCCTGAGCAACCTGATCCAGCTTCGAAGTTGGCCCTGCTATCAGTGATGTGTTGGACCAGATGACCTCCGTGGATCCCTTCCAGGCTAAATCATTCCACAGTGTAGTGCAGATCATGCTGTACAGACACTCCAGGAACACTGAGGGCAGCAACATTCCAGTTTCCTCATCATCTTCAGAGAATTTTAATATTGAGCAAGGAGCTGCTGTTCATCTGAGAAATTATATATCTATGTTAAAAACTGTGGAAGCACACAGTTTTTGCATTCATAGCTCCCTTTTTAAATAACTAGATGTGGGAATAACAGTTGTCAGTGAATGTGAGAGGCAAACTGAAAAATATCTGGCATGACAGCTTTCCCAAGCTCTGCACATTTTTGGTTTATTTATATAAAGATGATAGCTTCATTGTTTATTTACAAAAACATGGCTTTTGGATTCCTAGTCAAAAGCATAGCTTCTTGTCAAGCAAGGCGTAAGGCTTTAGTCCTGACTTGCTTTTTTACACTCATGTAACAGCATGAGATGCCCAAGAGATGGTTCTAGGCACTCTTCTGACTGCCCTGGAGCACCAGGACCTAAAGCTCTAATATTAAACCTGTACACTAGTTGTATTAAAGCACCTCTTGAAATTGGAAGGTTGAACCATTGGAGTATATAGCCTGTGTCAGCAGTAAAATGGATTCTTCAAGTTTCAAATAATACTAAGTACAGAGACTAAAGAGTTCTTTTGTAAAACAAACCAAACTGTAATTTACCACTTTTTCCCATTCTTTGCAACATATTTTCTTTGGCAAAGGTTTTCTTTCGGAAAAGGCACCACGTGAGATGAACTTTCTTTTTCCTGCTAAGAGTGCAGCTTGTACATCTGCAGTTTTTTTTCTCTTACCAAAGCACAGTAAGCCTGTTTTCATGGTGCTGCTGTGATTTGGCTATCAGGAGAATACTCTTTGAAATGACAATATCTTGGCTGAGAAAAAACTTTGCCCTACTGTAGTAGTTCCAATATACTCATAGAAATGGCATTTTCCACACAAAACAGAAATCTATAAATAGTGACTGCAGTGTTTACGTAATGTTTGTGTGAAAGTACCCATAGACATGTACCAGGTTCTTATGTGTTCTCCTGCTAAAACATGTAAACACGATCTGAGTTGACAGTATTGTTTATCCAGACAAGCCCTTTAAAAATGAGGCTCCAAGTGATTCCAAAGACCTCAGTGCTGACCTTTCATCTCATTTGGTTCCATGACAAACAATGCCTGGAGTTGGAGAGGATTTCAGGACAGGTTTTTCTCCCTGCATATAAAAGTTCAGTACCTTGTAGAACTGTCATCTTATTTAGGTGTTAACAACATGAAGGTAGAAACTGAAGAGTGGATTCCCTTAAGGTGTTAAATTAAGCTCTGTGAATTTCACTGTGGATCTCTATGTGAGTTTGTAAGTTAAGGTCCTCTTTCCTCTACATCAGTCTATGCCAGGAAAAGGTTTTAATCTTAACCTTTTGGGTAACTGTTTAGCATACTAAAGTCTGGACAATACTATAGTGTTCATGCAGGTCACATACTACAAAAGAATATTTACCTCAACCTCTCATACATGTTAACCTTGCATGTTAAGTAATGGACATAAGAGTTGATGCTCTTTGTGAGGTCTTCCAAACCACTTTTCTGCAGATGTATTCCAGTTGTCCACCAGCAGAGCACCCTCTACTTCAAAAGTAACTGTGCTTCAACAGAATGTAAGTGGGGTCCTACAGAATAAAAGATGCATAGTTGTTTCTGGTTAAAACCATAGAGACATATTTTCTCCTATAAGATTCTGTCTGGCTTAATGGCTGAGGTCCAGTTAACAGCTCTCTACTATACAGTCTTTGCTCACACAAAGAGTGCTGTCCTCTTCCATTCCATTCTGCAATCTCTGTGACTAAATTATGTTTTCCATGAGTCCCAGAATGATGTAATTAGCAACTGGGCCTCTGTTAAACTGGCAGGGAAAAAGTCTGTATTGATCAGTCTTGCAGTGACCAATGTAAGAAGAATCAATCTTGAAATTTATTGCTCCCTCAAGGCAAGTAATTAGGTGAGTTTCTAAAAGAAAATCTGGTTGTGGTTGAGTTTTTCTTTTTTCCCTGGATACAAATAAGCCCGTTTCTGAAGCTTATTATAAAGATTTACTGCTTAAAATCTGTGTGATAACCTTTTCTGTAGACTGAAAGGCTGTTTGCAAAGCTGCTGTACCTGTGCTTTTCTTCCTTTTTTTGGTTGCCTGAAACAAGGTCTTTACAAGACTATATACTATAAATGTAGGTTAAAGGAATTTTATAGTGGAGGAAAAAAGGAGGTCCAAGACATCCCTGTTTCTCCTTCTGTGTGTCTGTTTGTCATCTCATCCCATTCCCCCCCAGCTCACTCAGAATGTTACAGAGAACATTTGTGTTTGATTAGTAGAAGTAAAGGAAGAGTCATAATCCATGAAATGACTACGGTAAAACTGTCACAGAAAAAGGGTTGGAGATAAAGGGGATCTTAGCCTGGTATAAACTCATAATGTCTTAATTTACCATTATTCATCACCACTGTAGAAGCAGATGTTTAACTTTAGTCTGTTAACTTGTGTTTCTGGTTTTATATTGTACAGCTGACATAAAAAAAGGGGCCTGATAATCTACTGAGCAGTCAGTGAGGCTTGCAAGTTTTTAGTTGTAAAGTTGATAGATTTTTGGATTCATGAAGTGCACCTGAACTACTATCACAAGTTCCAGTGCAACCAGTCTTGTCTTCTTTAGAGAAGGAAGAAAGAATAGGTAATTATTGACTCACTGTAGTACCGAAGTTCCAAGTAGATACTCTACGTATTCTACAGTCATACACCATGTAAAGGGGACAGTTACTTGTAGCTTTTAAGTACCAGGGTGCTGGTTGACAGCAGGTGCCATGTGAGTCAGCAGTGTGCCCTGGCAGCCAAGAGAGCAGATGACATCCTGGGGTGTATTGAATACAACAGAACCAGCCAGTCAAAAGAAGGGATTACCCAGTGGCAGTCAGTGCTGCTGAGGCCTCACTTCAGGAACTGTGTGAGGCTCTGGGCCTCAAACTTAAGAAAGATGTGAAGGTCCTTGCATGCATCCAGAGGAGGGCAACAAAGCTGGTGGAAGGGGTGAAAGGAATGTCCTTTGAGGAGAGAGGCTGAGGATTTTGGGCTGATCTAGTTTGGAAAAAAGAAGGCTTTGGGAAAAGGGGTTTCCCCGAGTCCTGTGAATGGCAAATCTTGGTTGCAGAGTTTCTGATCTGTTTCTTAATATAAAAGCCACTTCCTGCTCAAGAAAGGATATTCACTCACAAAATGGCAAATAATTATACTGATTATCTGCATCAAAAGGGGGCATGACCAGGAGGTAGAGGGAGGTGATTCTCCCTCTCTACTCCGCTCTCATGAGACCCCACCTGCAGTACTGCACTCAGCTCTGGGGCCAACAAAAGAAAGACATGGATTTGCTTGAGTGAGTCCAAAGGAGGGCCATGAAAATGATCAGAGGGCTGGAGCACCTGAAAACTGTTCCTGAGAAAGATCTTTGAATTATGTTTAAATTTTTAATTTTTAAAATATTTATTATGTATACTACTATAAAGTTTATAAATTGCTTTTTGATAGAAAATTATTTCTTTTATATAATTACATACTAACAAATACTTTGTCAGGTATTTGCAAGCAATTTGATGTCCTTTAATTCTAGATTTCAGTGTGGAAACAGAGTAATTGAATTGTTCTAGTAGCAGAATAGTGAAACGAATTGGCCTTGGCAGTGGCAAGTTAATGACTCTTAGAAAGCAGCCCATGGAAGAGAAAAGAGCAGTTTTCACTCATGTTCCAAAACTGAAATTTGTGGATAATAAGCCAAGAAAGAATAGTATGTTTACCTGCTCTGTTTCCTTACATTATATAGACATTGTAATTTCAATGAGATAATTTATCTAGAAAGTAGAAAAGCTGTATTTTGATTTGAAAGTTACCAGGGATGGCACTAATCATACTGTGAAGGTTTGCAGCTATTTCAGTCTCTGTGAACACAATATTTTGTCTTTTATTATCCTGCTACTGAAATAATACTGAGTGTTGTAATAGTCATTAAATATTCTTTTCTTTCGGTCTTTCTGGTTTGTGGAAAAGCAGCTGGTGCCTCTTGTAAGAGACAGTGCTTAAAAATTTATGTTCCTGTTCCTTAGTGTGGAACTGAATTGTCTGACAGATGTTACCTGTTAAATAGTACCAATTAGCAGGAATGCTCTGCACATGTGAATAATTGTTACTCAAAATTACACTTACAATATGTCTAGAAGCCCAGGGGTCATAATTATTCTCTTCAGTGTGGTTGGTTGAACCCAGCTCCAAAACTGCTGCCTTCTGGAAACAGCTAACACTTCTCCACAGCCATTCTTCACTACAGTCTCCTGCTCCATAGAGGCTGTGCCTGTGACATCTCCTCAATACAGTCATGTCTGGGATCAGTTATATCATATTTTCCTTCCTAGAACTGTAAATCAGTCCTGGTCAATCCCAATATACATAGAACTATATTTAAACCTGTGGTATAATTAGGAGGCTTCTTTGGCCCAATGCTGTATTCATGTGTTACTAATTCCTTTTGACACTGTCAGAAATGAATAAAAAATTGTGTTCAGTTAGCTATACCTAGATAGAACCTAAAAAATTATGAACATAGATGATGTGTTTCAAATAAACTTCCTGACAAAACCTGAGAAATTATATTGAAAATAAGGTACCTGAACTTAAAGTCAACACTCCATCAGGTCTTTACTTTTTGGGACACTATACAAACACTTGGGGTATAATCCAAAGTCCAAACCCAAAATGTGAGATTTTCTATCAAGTTAAATGGGCTGTGGAGAGAGAACCTGCAACCGAAACACACAGAAATTGCAAAGGCCGTGAGGGCAGTGGAGGTGCTTGCCCAAAGCCAGATGCCAGCAGAGAAATGAGAGACCTGGCCTCACGGGCAAGCCACCTGAGCCTGCAGGCAGCTAGCTCCAGCACGCTGGCGCCCGGCTGCCTGTGTCACACAGAGCTGTTGGCACGGTAAGTGTTGGAGCCATTCAGCACAAGCTGTTGTGCATGGTGCCCGCTGGCACACAACAGGATCCTGTTCCTGCTCTTACTGTGGTATTGTACATTGATGCAACTCCACAAAGGCTCCTGTGACTCTCTGGGTTGTTCCTTGTAATGCTCCCTGTTCCTAAGTGTCATGTGCAGGCAGAGCAATATGGTCTTCCCTGTCCCCAACACCTCAGCTGACAGCTTCCAACAGCCATCCTGCACTGTCCAGCAGGTCAGCCTTCCTGGACAGATGCCAGTTCTAGCAATACTGTGGAAGAAAGTGTGACCTTGGAAAAAACACATTTACTAAAGCACCAGAGCATTTTATGAGCTGATTGCTGAAATATTTATGCTGGAGATGAAGTTTTTCTATTGAAGGGCAACACACCAATCAAAAATGCTGTGGGCATTGGTCAAGTGTTTTACAGATCCATTATACTCTGGCATAAACAAGTAACACAGTGCTAAGTATGTTAGAGGAAGGCACTAAGGCTCTTCGGGGTCCAGTTATTAAAGGGTGATCTTACAGAAAGTCCATGCTGGGGTCTCATTGAATCAAAAGGGACATGGCTGGTGTGAGTGACATACAGACCTTCTGTAAGATGTGTTTTGGTGACACTATCTCACAGCTTCACCTGTACCAGCACTTGCACAAAGGAAGGGGGGGGGGGGGGGGGGGGGCATGGGGTGAGTATCTTCTTTTGTATTAATTGTTTTCTGCCTTGCCAGAGAGATATCTCTTTGGTTTTAAATACTGTAATGTACATGGTGAGAAATGAAAGGCAGGATTTCAGTGGAGTCTCCCTGAAAACATGTGTTTCATACTGAGGTTTTGCGGTGAAGGAGTCAGAAGACCCCTCTGGCTTTGGGAGCCTTTTGCTGGCCAGACTTGGGGCAGGTGGGGATGCGTTACCTGTAAGCATATGACTGAAGGCTGGGGAAGAACCTGGGCAGCGGATCCCTCCTGCCTGCTCTGCAGGGATGTTCCCTGTTCCAATTCCACAACCTACTGTCGGGAGCCCCTGGCTTGAGGAAATGTGGGCGCACACCAGTGATGACTAGGAGCTGCCATCTTCATTCAGGAAGGTGGAGAACAAGGGGGTGTGATGTAGAACTGCAATGAGAGAAGTAGGAATGCATGCATAATGCTTTGGGGGGCACCTTTTTCCTCCTAACACACACACAAATAGAAATTACTGCTCATCTCCCTCCCTTTGCTTAGCTATCCATGGTATCCCGAATAAGGAAGACAGCGTGTTAATAGAACAAAAGTTGTTAGGTGTTTGTATGGTGAGGAAAAAGAGAAAATCTGGACATCTGACAGCTAGAAGCTAGGCAGAAGTTGCAGCTGGACAGAAAGGTCAAAAGTTAAGGTGAGCCACTGGCCATTCCTGAGATGTTTAAACAAGTCGGTTTCTTTGGGTAAGTTTCAGTATCTGGGGACACGTTTTGCTGTCAGTCAGTCCACTGTAAATCTGGAGCTTTAATGGAGTTTTTCTGCGCTCGTGCCAGTGCAACTGAGAGTAAACTTTGGCTCTGGTTACATCCATCTAGAGCAAGCCGCAGCTTGCCTTATCCACAGAAGAATTTCTGTTGACTTCATAAAGTTTTTCATGAGCTGGGACATCTGATTTGGTACAGTAATACTTAACATTGGGATGTTGCTGTAAATGTTAAGATGTCTACAGAAATGAGAGACAAATCAGACCCCTGCTAACTCTTTCAAGTTAGGAAGCATAAGGTTTCTTCCAAGAAAAATATCTGTGTAGCATCTGCTCCCAGTACTCTCTTCTGCAGGAAAACCTGCATTCAGGAAGATTAAAATTAGCTTCCCTGAATTCCTGCATAAAACTGTCAGCTTGAGAATCTCCTGTGACTAGCAACTGCTAATTGCACTAATTCCCTTTAGTGTCAGTGAAACTGTAATGGGCGCTGAGCAGCTCACATCCCTCAGGAGTTCCAGCCTCAAGTCTACCCTGAGCCAGGGCATGCATAGTTTGATAATTAAGCCCTCAGCCTCTGTTCCAAGCTCACAATAAGTGAGAAATGAAGGATGGTGGTGATGATTATTTAGCAAGGGAGAGGTTTCTTTTAGACACTCTTCCCTTGTACCTGAGTCTAAATTTTGGAGACTTTCTGAATTAGATGCACTGTGTGGTTACACTTCTGTTCCTCAGTTAGACCCCTTTTTAAATACAAATTGTCCATCCAAAGCAGAAACTGATTTAGCCTGTTTTTCTACCTCTGGCAGCTCACGATCCACTCCAGCATGTAAATTTAAAATGAATAGCCACCATGACAACTCGGAAGATATTAGCACATAAAAACCTTCATGAGTTGCTTCAGCTACAGCCAGAACTTGCATAAACGAGCAGGAACTCACTGTCTGCAATGTGGCAAAAGTGTTCACAGCTCTCTGTGCCAGAGGTTAGCTGGCAGCGAGAGGGAGCTGCTGCTGCCTAGGTGGAATTAACTGGCTGCAGCTTACATGGATTGGTCAAGTGGATGCTAAGCCGGTGACTCAGTGGTAAACAGAAAGCTGCGGCTCTCCCCTTGCAAACCCTGCAAGCACAAGAAATGATCTCCCCTTCGTGTTGCAAAATACCGGAGGTTTTATGAACAATTTCAAAGGTCGTATAGAAAACAAAAGGTTTTCCTCACCCTGGCTGGTGCAATTAAAATGCTCCCTCACATGATTCCCTTCTTAGGATCTTAGCATTAGCCTTGAACCTGAGGTGTTGCTGGAGCTCTGTCCCTGGTTTTCCCAGCAGCAGAAGGACAGTAGGACTTGCTGGTGCTGTTTTCAGCAACCCTACAGGCATGGCTTCACTTGCTTGGGAACTGAGCCCCAGCGAACAAGTCACATTCAGGTAAAAATCTTCCATGGCCGGAGATCACCTCTTCCACATCACCAGCTGGATGTACCGTTAACAGCAATGTGAAGCTGAATGTTACCTGTCTATTACTAATCCAGTATTCAGCATTTCCTTGTTACTTTTCAGAGGGACTTCATATATACACTAAAAGAGGAGAAAGACACAGCAGGACCTTCCTCTACCATATCGTTTTTCAGCTTAGGGGCTGCTTTTCTTGCTTTGCCAATAGGAGGAGAGTACTCCAGTCTTCTCTGAAAACATCTGTATGCCACCACTCCAGTGCTTCAGGAGGTGTTTTTCAGATCAACCCCTCTGGTACTCAGCACTGAGCTGCCTTGATGCTGGTTCACCTGTGAAACAGGGTAAGCTGTGCATGAGAAGCGAGTATTTCAGAGAGGTGGTTCCAAGGCATCATGTGCTGTCAGAGTAGGCACCTCCAGACCTTTCTGGTTCCAGCAGCATTTTTAGGCGGTTCATCAAAATTAGCATTTCACGCTGAGCAGTAGGAATGCCTCTCCAGTACCCCAGCCTGTGCTAAACATTGCACTCTTCCCTATCCCATCCAAAGACATCAGTATTTACAAGCTTTCAGGGTATTTTGGTATCTATGCATGTACCCAAGTCAGACTTAGCACTGAAAAAGCCAAGAGGTGCACACTATCTTCAGCAACAAGAGGGTCATTACAAGGAAGAACCTGAAAAACGAACTACACTTTCCCTAAGTGTAGGGAAACTACACATAGGGAACTCCGCATAAGGATTTGTTCCTTTCACTGTTTGCTAAGAGCTGAGCAGAAGCATCTGATGGGAAAAACAAAGGATGCTCCTTTCAATTCTGTCTCCTTTCTGGGGACACTGTGTCCCTGTGCTAGGCACAAATGTGAGGAGAGAGGTGCTCCAACTCCTGCACACAACACATTCTGTATCTCCATGAGCCAGCTTCCAGATCCCCAGATATATTTAGCAGCACTAATGAAACTGAAAATAAACACCCTGAGTTACCTTTAACAGGGATTTTTTTGGTTTTTATCCTTTAACTGTTTCTCGGGTTGATGCACTCATTCCCTCATTAGAATTCCAGGGCCACAGGGTAGCTGAGCTGTTCCTTGGTCAGCTGCTGGTCTCAGCTCTGTGCTGTGGCTGTGAGGCCCATTGGTAAGCCCAAAGAGAGGAATCTGCAGCATTACTAACACTGGAATATAGTGTAGGCCTGGCTTCTTGCTCAGTCTTCACTCAGACTGCTCTTCTCAACGAGGAATTGGCACCGGAGAGGTTTGCATTGCTACTGTTTAATGCAATATCATTCTTAAGGAACTTGCCAGTGGGCGGCTTAGCTACTGAAAAAGAAGACATCAGGCCATAAAAGTTGCTTAAATTAGTTTTCAAAGAAAGGTTTTGAAGGTGCAACACTTGCCTTCAAGTATTTCACAACTTAAAAGTTGGCCTATGTTAAAGGAAAAAGATACAGTAACAGAGTTGTTTCAGTGATGGAAGTTGTTTGCCATCATGTATAAAAGGTTTATTGTATCTCTGTTGATACCAGTGGAATAGGCACTAGGCTGGTCCCTAATTTCAGGGACCATTAACCAGCCGGGTGTGATAAGGTGTGAGGCAGGAATTACTGGTTTTCTGACATATTGTTCCAGTGATCTCTGAGATAGGGAACCACACACTTAAGTTAAAGCATGGTAAGATTTCATTAAGATGGTCTGAATTACCTACTCAAGCAACCAGAGACGAAAGCTTCCAAACCAAGCTTTGTTCCCTGAGATGTCCATCCCCACTGCATTTGTTTCCATGAATGACAAAAACTGCCAAGAGGTTGGCAAAACAGACCCAAAGAAACGTCCCTATGAACTTCTGACTGCTCCCCTCAAAGGGTACATGCTACACTAGTGCTGACAGCCATGCACATACAGATTTTAAATACCTTTCACCGGTACAAAACGCTTCATGAGAGCCCACACTTTGGACTTTGGGTCAGAGGTTGAACCAAACATGGTCCAAAGGAAATAAGGCTTTTCCTAAAAATAAAACCTGTATATGACCTGGACTTGTTCTGTACTATATACAGCATCACGCATTAGGGGCTCATAAAGCATAACTTGTAAGTTGAGAGCAGAGTTGTTACTCTACTCCTGTTTCTGTAGATGACCTGGGATTTCTAGGAAAAATACACTTTAAACACCATATCCAGTTTCTGTAAAAGTTTCTTCTTGAGCCATGTTCCTTTGAGAGTGCTAGTCTAAATGCTTTTTTACTGCTGAATGTCCTTTACTTCACAGTAAAGGATTTATGGGAAAGCTGCAGTGAGTGGCAGGACGTATATCACAGGGAAGAAAACATGGCTTACAGAATAGAGTGGAAGCATTAAGACTCTAAAGAAGAACATTGCTGAGGTTCTTGCTGGAGCACAATTCCATGTTAAACTGACTGGGAGTAAAAATAAAATAATTCTTATATGTAAATTTTTTATTTATTTTTTTTTTACTTTCTTTTTTCCTTTAATCCTCATTTTTGAAAACCTTCCACTTTTATAGAGAAGATGCTATTCCCTATTCAGGATGAATATAAAAATCAAAATATTAGGAAATTATGAAAAATGGGCATTCTGGCTTTTTTTTTTTTTTTTTTTTTCCTATTAACTGTACTTATTTCATTGTACTTTTTGTGTCTGAGCCTCAGAATAGTTGTGTTTCCATGTAAATTTCAATGCAGCCTTCCTTTATTGATCTTTAAGTAGACAGGTTTTTGTTACATCTGAATTAGGATTTAATATGATGAAGAATCAACCTGGACTAGGCTGTACAAACTCAAATGATTAACTCTTATGTTTATACAGAAATCAGTGAAAGCCTGCTCGGTACCAAGGATCTGACTGAGGTGAAGATTCCAAGTACGGTTTTTTCTGAGAAAAATCCTCCGATTCTAGTAAGTTCTCATCCAAATTAAACACATGGATTATTGTTATGTCTTCAACTGTGTGGTTTTATCCTTGTAATCAGTTTCATTTAATTTCATCTCAGTGAAAACTACATATTCCTGCAGTCAGGCTCACTATAATAATGTAAAACTTACTGAATTTGGACAGACAGATCATGCTAGACTGTGGATGTCACAGAGGAAGTGCCCCCGCAGTACAGTGGGCCCTCTAGGCTTTAATCTGAATTCAGATGTTTCACTTGTCCTGGGTTCAGCAGTAGCAGTCAGTTTTTTCTCCTTCTTAGCAGCTGGTGCAGTGCTGTGTTTTTGACTTTCAGCTCGGGAACAGCGCTGATAACACCGATGTTTTTAGTTGCTGCTCAGTAATGTTTAGTCTGACCAAGGACTTTGTAAGTCTCATGCTCTGCCAGGGAGGAGGGGAACCCAGGAGGAAGCAGAGACAGGACACCTGACCCAAACTAGCCAAAGAGGTATTCCATACCACAGCACGTCAGGCCCAGTATAGAAACTGGGGGCAACTACCCAGAAGGGCTAGATCACTGCTCGGGTCCGGCTGGGTATCGGTCGGCAGGTGGTGAGTGGTTGTATTCTCTTCCCTTGTTATTTCCCTTATCATTGTTATTATTGGTGGTAGCAGCAGTGGTTTGTGTTATACCTTAGTTAGGGGACTGTTCTTATCTCAACCCGTGGGACTTGCATTCTTTCGATTCTCCTCCCCATCCCTCTGGGAGCAGGAGGGGAGGAAGTGGGGGGTAGTGAGCGAGCGACTACATGGTTCTGAATTACTGACTGGACTTAAACCATGACATCACTGGACACCTTCATGTCAAAGGAAAGAACTCAAATTATAAACCATTTTATCTTTAATTATTTCTTATTCTTCCCCATCCCCTGTTAAATAGTAATTAAAATTGAAATTGGTGATGTTAATGCAAAGAGACTCCAGGCTATCAACATGGCAAACACCAGAATATGTCAGAACAAAACCAGCAAACCAGTATCCATCCCATCACTTTCCTGAGTTCATCCTCAAACATCTTCAGCTTAATATTGTCTGATTATCACAAGGGCTTGACATGAAGCAGCAAGACCCGTTTCCCATCTAACATAAATCAGCAGAGGCCCAGAGAAGTCAGATGAGGAAGATCTTCCCTGATGGCTCTTTCCAGAATTGATGATAAGAGGTTATTCTTGTAATTCAGTATTGGTTTCTGAAGGGCTGAGGAGGAACCACCAGGCCTTTGTCACTGTCCCCTCCAGCTGGGAATCCTACTAAAAAATGAAATTTTGTGTGGTAAGAAGGGGAGCAGAAATACACAACTTCAGGTTGAATTTTGCAATGTGCTCCAGTCAAAACTAAGGGGAGCAAAATTGTGAAAATACAGAAATATTTTGCTTTGATATTTCAATGACTTGTTTCATGTTGGAAAAGTAAAAAAAAAAAAAAAAACTATTGCAATGTAATCAGGAATAAATACGTTAGCTGGCTTTAAAATCACATTTCTCATTTTGCAATTAACCTAAGGGAAAAAATTGAACATTCAAATTGATTCAAAATATTCCTATTTGTTAGTCTGCTTGTTTTATAAGAGATAAAAATCCATTTAATTTCTATCCAGACAAATATTTTTTTTGGTCATTTTCTTTCTCAAGTTTAGAAATTGATTCATAAAGAAGTCTTTATTTGTCCAAATATGCTGACAACATTGAAGTTACTGGAAATGTCATCTGTTATTTTAACGTCACGGTTTGGCCCCAGCTGGCAACTATGCCCCATGCTGCTGCTCACTTGCTCTCCACTGGTGAGATAGGGGAGAGGATCAGGAGTGTAAAAGTGAGAAAAGTCATGAGTTGAGAGGAAGACGGTTTGATAGGTAAAACAAAAATACCAACACTGTTTTCAGCACAAATCCAAAGCACAGCCCCATACTGGCTACTATGAAGAAAATTAACTCTATCCCAGCCAAAGCCAGCACAGTAAGAAAACAGCTTTGCAGCATAAACCAAACAGTGAAAAAGGAGCAATGTTTATACTGGAGCTCTCTAAATCAAGCTCAGAGGATTCCATTATGGCTGCCTTCCAGCTCGGAGGATCCAGGAAGATGATTAAACACAAGAGTTTAAGTTAAACACACTGCTCCTCACAATTCAACAGCGAAACTTCGCAAGAAAAAATCCCAGTGCTTCTGCCTGCATTACTCCAGAGCTGTGTACAGAGCCTAAACAGGAGCTCTACTAAGCTACCAAAGACATTCTGGGTAAATGGGGATATAAATCTCCTGCTGCTTAGTGTTCTCCATCAACGCAGGTCCTATCCACCAAGTGTGCACCCTGTGCTTGTGCAAGCCAGAGTTCTCCATGCCATGGGTGAAGGTCTGATTCTAAGACCCAAGCCCCCATTTCAAGATTTTGAATCCATGCTCTTTCTGCTGTAGTACACAGCTAGAATGAATAGCTCTTTATTTATTTTATTCTTTAGGAATGAAATGCTCTGTTTCAGACCCTGGAATACATGTATATAAGGCAGTGACCATCCAGCTATAAAATGAGCTAATGCTAACACATTAACAAGCTGCTAAAAATGATCATTTCATTCCAGATCTCTGATTTACACCTGAATGACACTGAAAGCCATAGTATGGAAAAAGGAAATATTTACGTGCTCAGCATTAAAACCAATTTGACAGACTGCAGAAGCAGAGTAGTAGTATGTGCAATGGCCTGCTGTTGAAAAGGAACCTTTTTTGCCCCTACATGCCATGTTTATGTCTTCTGGTGCTGCAGCTGAGGTGGCTTAAACTACAAAGTAGCATACGTATTTGACAATGAAGTACAGGTTTCTGGATTTTCTCTGACTTCTATTGCTGCTGCTGCTACTAATCCCTTATTATTCACTTGAACATCTGTGAGGACTGCAGATGTGCCCAGAAAATGTTACGACCATGAAGAGTTAGTGTAAACTTAATGTACCATTTGAATAACTAATATCACAAGTAAGATATTAGAAGCATTAGGCAGTGAAAGCAAGTATGCCTGTTCTACAAAACTACAAATTTTCTTTGAAAGACTGACAGACACTAAGCAAAAAGCTGATGATGCTCAAAGTCCATGGGAATAGATATTTGTATAGACAAGAACAGAAACTTGTTACATGTGCAATTTCATCATATACATTCAAGAAAAAATCTCACAGGTATAAAAAAGGACAAAATGAGAAGATATACCAAAGGTGTAACAAAAGAAAAATAAAACAAAGAAAGCACAGCAGCTTTCCCCACTTACATTCCTTGGATTAATAGCCATGATTATAATTTGTAATGTGAATTAATGAAATGTGAAAAAAATCAGTATAAAGAGATGAGTGTTGAGGAAAAGAAGAGGAAAAACACATTCCTAGAAGCCAGTGCATTCTGCATGTGGAAGGAAGAGGCATCTGAGACTGAGTTTTAGGTTTTGAACACTATCAACAAAAAACGATGTGTACTTTTGTCTCCACTACCTTACACAGTGTGAGTTTAATCATGTCTGGCACCAACCGTTAGTTTGAAATTACTTTAATGAATGTTCATTTTCTCCTCCTGAGGTGATCTGCTTTGAGAGCTAACAAAGCCTGGCTCCTTATGGATTTGCATGTCACCTGCTGCCATAGCACTAGCCTCTGTCAAGCACAGTTTTGTTTCCTTTCAGGTTTTCTGGAGCATCTACATTCTGCCAAGCATTCAGAGAATCCTCCCCAGAGCCCTTGGGCTGGAAAGGACTCTGGAGACCAGCTGGTCCCAGCTTCTGTTGAAAGCTGGTGCTTATCCAGGACCTCATCAGGACAAGCCTGGAGTGTTCCTTCCCTAGACATTTGCACAGTGATAACCCCAGCAATCTCTCATATCCCTTTTGGTACTTCACCAGCCCCTCCACGCATTCACCACCCACACCACCATGATCTGCTGCCACACGGGAGGCAGCATGAGGCTGGTAAGATGCATCTTCACTGGGCTAATGTGCCAATGGGGCTGTCAGCAGCCTATTTCCAAGGGGGAAAACGGAAGGGAGAGAAATGGCCCTTCTCCCTCTCAGCACTGACAAGGTTTCCCTTCTCCGTCTGGGTGTTGTCTTCCACACGCCATATGTGGAACCTCATTGTCCTGCAAACTACACCTCTCTCAAAGATGGCTGAGGGTGGGCAGAAGGCCCAAAAGCCACCAGGTACTGGCAGGCTCATGGTGTGGTGCTCTACACTAACTCCCTGTGGCTCCTGTCTGTGTCTTTGGGTGCCTCACTGCAACATACTGAAGTGCCCTTTCAGGTGTACTAGGGTGAGAGCCAGAGCAAGCCTGGAGCCTGTGCCTAAGACCCCCCTCAAACTACGCCATTCCAAACCCAGGCTGTGCTTGCCAGAGCCATATCTAGGCTGTGCCCTAAGGCTGGGAGCCCTGATGAGCAGAGCCGGCGCCTGCAGCTGCTGCAGTGCTTGGCTCAGGGAGGAGAGCTCTCTCTTCCCTTTTCTGTGCTAACAAAATAAATGTCATTGTTATTAATGATGATTGCTTTTAATGGAGCTGTGTAGTGCGCAATGATAGAAATGTTCCCATTATGAAGGTCTGAACAAACAGCCACTGCTGACAAATATCTTTGTCTCCTAATATTTCTTTACTAACTTTCAGACTTCCGTTGATGCATACACTGTCTTTGTAAATTCTCCAATACAGTTGCAAGAACCTTTATGAATATTATGTTTGCTTATCAACACCCTATTAGCTACATGGCACAACAGCCTGATGGAGAGAACAGAATTGTTATTGACATCAGACGATTTTATTTTTCCTCCTAAGCTGAGCTAATAAACTGTTCTGTTTAAAGATCCACTAAAAGAACCAGCAAGATTAATTCTAGGGATGTTCCTCACCTAAAATGAGTGCCTTTGCACGTGACCCCTGTAATAAAGAATGAGGCTAGCAGAATTTGCTTTGGTCTGCTTCAAACTGTAAGATCTCATGTTTGATTTATGTACGTACGATGCTTAGTGTCTTAGCTTCAGTTACGGCCTCTCTTCAGGCCACGCAGCCCTACAAATTTGGAACACATTTACTGGAGTCCTGTAGACTAAAGTCTCTCAGTCAGAAGTTTGCTGCAAGGATTGTGACAAGCACCTACAAGCAGCCGGTCAGACAATGTCCCTAGGGAAGGACAGACAAGCCCCACAGTGAATAAGTCTCCCTCACATCCTCAGCATGGCTTCTATTGAAATGCACACACACGCTGGCTGCTGCTGGGCCACAGACACTAGCTGGCCAGCGTTAGGCATTTCAGACATGAACAGTGACTCAGACTCACAGGACAGGCCACTTCTCCTTTTTGTGGTGATCTAGTGCCCTGTGGTTTGAGCAGGGAATTTCTAGGTCATGTGTTGGACAAATGGCCATTGATCAGGCATGAAACTGTTGTACAGCCCATGCAAAACACACTTGGGGCAGCTGGCTGTGCCAGACCTACCCTTGAACCTTCAGTGCTGAGAGGACATGTGCTTGCATGGACCAAGGGCTTTGGAAGCACCAAACCCAAGCACCTTACAGTGCCTGCACAGAGCAGCTACACGGGGACAGCAGGATGTGCTGGCTGTACCATGTTTGATGTGACAGTGTGAGCAGGTCTGGGCCAACTTCCATGTTTCTGTGAAAAGTTCAGCGTAGCCTTTCCCGCCACAGATCCTGCCTCAGCAGAGCACTGAACTCATGCTGCAGTTGATGTGCATGTGTCCTGGTCACTGGAGTAGGATTTGAGTTTTAGTTTCTGTCTTTGCTGAACTGGGCTCTGGAGCAAACTCAGTTTCATGTACCATGTAGCAAATAGCGGTATTAGAAGCACAGTGTGGCTGGCACCACTATAGTCTGGAAAATACACTAGTTTGTGTGATTTTAAAAGCCGTAATTTTGTTTCTTAAAATAAGAGGCTCTTCAAAGACACAAGACAGAAATTAAAAATTAAAGCACCAAAATACGGACAGATGCAATGAACGACTTTGCAGTTCATGGACTGTCTCACTCTAACCATGTGACTGATCTGAATCATTCACAGAACAATTACACTGAATGCAGAAAATGAGAATTTCTCTGTCTCAATGCTGCCATACAAAGACCTGAAGTTTGAGGATATATGGACTACTATACCCTTTTTAACTCTGGAGGACAACTTTTTTGTTAAAATCAATTTGGTATGTTATGTGATTGCACTGGGTTTCTGTGGCAAGGTTTTGTAGTGGGGGAGCCACTGGGAGAATCTGCCAGAAGCTTCCCCTATGTCTGACAGAGCCAATGCCAGCTGGCTCCAAGACGGACCTGCTGCTGGCCAAGGTCGAGCCCATCGGCGGTAGTGGTAGTACCTCTGGGATAACATAGTTAAGAAGTGGGGGATCAAACCAGCAACTGCAGCCAGAGAGAGGAGTGAGAATTCAGTGTGCTTCATTTGGACATAGGTTATGAATAAGGTTTAAGTTATTCCAAACAAAAATCTTAGGTTTATGAAATTAAATACTTCAAAAAGAGCTGTTTGAAACTTTCACATAGTATTTTTTTGAATTCTTACTTCATGGGAAACTTTGAAAATTTAACTTTTCCTTCCAATTCATGACAAAATGAAAAGTCAAAGTAGAAGTGTTCCATAGAGGAGAAATTCTATGTATTGACCAAATTCATTGTATGATCATTAGCTGAACTAATGTTTGACCATGCAGACATATGTATTTTCATATTGCTATACATTCCCATGTAATTTTATTCCAGAATTTAAGAATGCATTAAAATAGTCACTAGCTAATGCAGTAGGGAAAGAAACTTTAAACACGTTAAGTAAATGTAGATTTGCATTGTGATACCTCTGTAAACCGGCACAGAGCACATGCATCTGCAAGGAGCTTGCAGTTCATCTCTATGAATTAGTAAAATGAAGATTGATAATAATTTAAATATATTACCTTTTCACTGATGATAATTGGAGCGGAAATGCCAAGCTAATGTGTTTATCTGCCGGTAATGAACGGAATGACAAGCCAGGGATGAGCAATAGCTGGTGCTGCAGACTGCAGTGACAGGGACGTGGGCTGCTGTCTGACAAACTATCAGCTGCTCTTGATCCAGGTTAAGATATTGCTGAATTACTATTTCCCAGCTGCTCATAACATCTTCCTCTCCAAATCCTCATCTCTACCAGCTCAGCTGAGAGCTCTGAAGTTATGAAGGAAAACAAGTATTTTACATAGCAGAAGGTACACTGAATTTAGATCACTGTGTAGAAGCAGGTTATTGACTGATGAGCCAGACAGGCAAGTTAGCAGAAGCTGTGCCCACCAGCAGGTTTTCTTACAATGTATGCTCTTTCCCTTAAAGCTTGCAGCTGCAGGCATGTAACCCTTCACGCAATTTTTGGTGGGAGCACTCAAATACTTTCTGGAATGAATCCAGAAACATGCATGCCAGTAATTTTAGGGTGGCCTTGCAATTTTATTCTTCAATTTCAATAAAATCATCACAGCTTTAAGGGACAATTTTAAATTTTACAGTGTGCAGAAAAGCTAACATGTAAAGGCTTGAAAAATAAAAAGAGAACCTGAACATTTGATAGTGAAAAACTTGTTCTCTGAGGCATATTTATTTAGAATAGACAACAGTCACTCTTCCCTGCCCCTCTCCAAGTATACTACTTGTTTCCATATTTGATGAAAAATGCTAACCCATGAAAACTCAGATCCAAACCATTTTGATGCAGGATGGCACCAGGTTTCCTGCAGTTACAGTATGATTACTTTGTAATTCAATTGTCCTCTATAGATAACATTTTCTGGCTAAGCTGTATTTTTGGGGGAATATGGAGCATATCATGAACTCTGCAATGAGGCCAGAGGGGGTTTATACCTCCCATTATGAGTCAGAGCTGTCAGTAGTCCACCTTCTGATAATATGCCAAATAGTAATATGTAAAAAATATTTTGCTAATATTTTTCCATAAAATATTCTTTCTTTTGCGTCAGTCAAATTGTCCCAACAATAACAACTCCCCCTTTTTTCCCATTGATACTGAGAGCTTACAATATTGGATTCTTCTCTATTGACATGCATTGATGTCAAACATGCCTTATATTTGTACAGTCAAATATTTGCAGCAAGTCATATACAAAAAGTGATTGCAGATAAAATTAACTCAGCATTTCATTTGAACACTTTTTTTAACAAGTGTTAAACCACTTCTGAGGTCTTTGCTCACTCCTGGTGTTAAAACATATCGGTATCAGCAGTGCAGCTGATACCCAGGGAGCTAACCGGCTCCAGCCCCTGCTGCAGGCCCCTCAGCCACCTGGCCCCAAATATGGGCTGAGTGCCTGGGAGGGATCTTTGAGCACCAGGTGAACAACAGGCAAGAGAAGATGCAAGAAATACTGTAATAACACACCTGAGACAAGTCATTTTATAACAGCCGATGGCCAGCGCAGTTGGAAGGATGTTGTACTACAGAGGCCACCTTCCTTAGCCATCTTTTATCTAGCTATTCCCCCACCTCAAATTCTGACACCCCATGACTTAATCTACCTTAGGCTATTCTTTCTACAGGCAGACACTACTACTTGATTCCTTTTGGACGTTCCACCTGAAAGGCCAGACTTACAAAGGTACGTCTTCCTCTATCTGAGGCTGAGCTGGCGTATATTTAGATGCCTCTCAGTTCTTAGAACAAGATTTTCTAACCCTGCCTCAGGAATTTTCTACTTTTGTTTTTCCATTTTATTCTAATGTTCACAGAAGAAAGAGCAGACATAAGAATGGGAGAAATTGTTTTCTTTGTAGTCCTTCACTTTTTCTATCCTCAGCAGAAACAAAACCGAAAAAAGTTGTTATTTCAGCCTTACACACACAGCTAGATAGCAAACTATTTAACCGTGACTAAAGAGGTAAAAGTCCCATCAAAACCAATTCGTGTTTTGCCTGAATTATTTGGACTGATTCTTCATATTATTTCTAGAGCAGCCTATCCAGTGTTGTGCATAGAAAAAAAAGATCTGTCCTGATGGTAGCTTACAGGATAAATTACACATTTGTAGTTCCAAAGGAAAACAAATCACAAAGACTTTGTCTCTCTCTGGTAAGACAATGTAATGCAGTACCAGAAAGCACACAATGTTACTTGTTCCTAGAGGAGTTATAACTAGGTGACATTTACAAGCATTCAGCTAATGAATCATGGGCCCTTGAAATAGGAGAGGAGTTTTCTAATGGGAACACTGCAATATTCCATCCAGGACAGATTCTTTCATGCTGTGGAATACTATATCATTATGATAATAGCAAGAAGATTTGTTATTCAAAGCCCAGAGGGGAAATATTTTGTAGATCAGAAGAGAAAATATGGTATCATATTCTCAATATTTATGAGACACCATGACACAAAATACAATTATCTACTTGATAGGTTTCAGGTGGTAGAAGTTTAGATATTAATGACAGCTACCTCATGACAAAAAGGTTTTATGAACTAGTTTGTTTCTTTAGAGACATTCCAGTCTCAAATGCCACCACATTGACATTAAACAAGGGAAGAAATCAAAGCAGAAGGCAACATGACATTTTGGAAATGGACTCAAAACCAGATGCTAAGTCTAAAAGTCACAAGATTGCAAATGCACTCAGCAAAGTCTGGCAAAAACAATACAAAGGTTTGCTTCTGCTTCTGGATATAAATGTCAATTATTGCTTCAGACTTATGTAAGTAGTTCCACACAATAGCACAGGCTTCCATTAAAAAGACAAAACCCCCAAAATTTTAGCAATATGTGATCCTATTAAATCACTGCTTAGTTTATCTTGTGATTCAAAACCTTGGCAACCCAATGTCATCATATTAATAAAATACCTTTGAAGGGCATAAATAAGGCCTTTACCATTGCACCAGATTTTTGTTTTTCCTAACAGGACCTAACCTAGCCTCATGTAGGACTGGGGAAAAGGAGAAGATTATGGCACCATAAGGAGGGCACATTCCATACTAACCATTGCCAATGTGAGAAAAAAAGCCACCTCAGGACACATACGGAGAGTTGGTTTTAATTTGATCATAAGGGGTTGTCCAGAAGTGGTTGTCTTAAAAGAATTTTAATCTCCTTTTGTGTGTATTAGCACTAAATGTGTTGTGCTTACTCATCCATATGAGTAAAACTGATGGGGGAGGATAAGAAAGCCTGAAAAAATCATGGCCAACCTTAGATCTTCTTCAAAATGTGCAGCCTAATAATGGCAGCATCTATTTGCTGTAGTTGATTACATTTTCTCCTTGTGGGGTAAAGAAAATTTTTGCCACACAGATTTTTTACGCTTTGGAATAGTGACATTGAGTTCTTAGACTAACATTTTGGCAGAGGCCTTCCTCAGCCTTACCCAGTTGTTAGCACTTACAAAGTCTAACGTCCTTGAATTTAAGAGGATTCAGCCCTCCATGTCCAGGCAAGCAATGGGCCTGCTGTAAGAAAATCTTATGGCTACAAATGAAGTCTTGCCTGTTGACTCATTCTTCAGACCTCTTTCTTTGGTATTGCACAGTATCTTTAACTGGGGCATTCCCAAACCTCCAGCACATGTTTTTATGAAGGAGAAGAGATAGCTACAGCCCTAGTAACTTTCCTGCACAGCTGTGACTGGAGGGAATTACGGGCTGAGAGCCCAATCGGTGAAGCAAGGTTTTATTTTTGTCTCTGCAGCTGACCTGGATGTTCAGTTCTGGGTATGTTGTAAGGGTGTGAAAGGGGTAGAATTTCTGAATGTAATCTGGTTTATTACAGATGGTGAAAGTTTTTCTTTCATTCTCAGTCTGGTTTTTGAAATTCATTCTTTTTGGAGAACTGGACCAGAACAATGCCATGCATATCAAGATCTTTCCCCAAATGACTGAGCACTTTCAGAATGCCCTTCCCCATTCCAACCAAGATGCTGAGAAATTCACTACTGTTGCTCACTGGAGTTTTCCAGCATCATTTGCAAGAACTTGTTCACTATATATATATAGGCTTGGAGGGAGGGAAGGCTTTGTCCTTGGAAAAAGAGAGTGTGCAGGATGACAGGTTTGATCTGTAATTGGAGGGAGAAGCATTTAATTGAAGGAATGTCCTATCTTCTCTTTGCAGAGAATCTTGGTGAAATCAGCCTGCTTGGAAAGAGTGGAAACTAGGAACATTACCATAAAAGGCTGATTTTACAAATAGCTTAAAAATACACTGTCACTGTACTTAATTTTAAACATAAACTTCTAAATTCATTGTAATATTGCTCTCCTGGTAACACCCTCTCCTGAGTAGAATTGTTCTCTTCAGGATCACATTGACAGCTCTGTGTCTTTCCCTGCTATGGCAAAACTGCCTCTGATTTATCTGCTTATGTTATATATGTCATTTTTATCCTGAAGAACCATCAGTGTACTAGCCATTCTTTGAAATAGCCACAGTAGTTGCCTTGCAGCTGCCAATCACCAAAACATAATCCATAACTCAGAATTTCTGATGTGGAAATTTGCTCCATCTGAGAATAAGCTCTGACAAACAATTATCATTCTATACAGCATATAGAAATTCCATGTAATTCTGTATAATATATAGAAATTTTGTATGAAAAGATATTATATAGAATATATAAAGTACACAGAAATATAAGCCTACATAAGCAAATATGGGTATTTCCTTTTGTCATATCTACAAAAACTAGGGACTAAGAAACAGAAACTTTCAGGCTCACAAAATATGTTTCAAGCCTGAGCTCAATTCCTAAAGTACCTTCCAGTATGTCTTTTATCATCCTAGCATTTCACACCAATATGTACAGGTAACTTTTCCCATTTTGGATATGAGCAGCACTGTTGGTAACAGCTCTGAAACATAAGTATGGTTGGGAGAGCCAATACAAACCCCATGGTGTAAGAATAAAATGTGAACGTTTAAACCCCATTAACTTACTTTCATTGTTCTGTTGCTGAGTGTATCCCTTATATGACTAAAAGCACATAACTAGAAATTAATTCTCAGACAAACTGCTAGTACCTCTTTCTGAATGAAAAACTGCTTAAAACACTTTTTTGCTAGAATTACATGGATCTGTAGTGGTAGAAAATGAATTCTGGTATAGTTGTGCTTGTGCAAGCTGACCCAGGCTGCCTATAGCTCCAGGTCTCTGCCTGCAGGTTCAGGCCACTATTGACCTCAAATGACTTTGAACGAGCCTGTCTACAAAAAAGTTGAATGCTCCACTGCAAGTTCTCTGGTAGCAGATACTCCTGCTTTGGCTGGAGGACAAGCTATGTCTTGTGTCTCTGGGGTACAAGATGTATTGGTTTGCATATATAGGTGTCACAGCTGCCTCTCAAAAGAAGATAGCTCATGTGTGGGGCCCCACAGAGCTGGTAGAGCTGCTCCTTCCTCTATTAACTTTTGTTTTTAAGCAAGCAGCTTTGTGCATGAATTGATTTTTTTTTTTTTCAGAGAAGCACACACAGGCCTGATAATTTGCCATTTCTTTTATCAGAATTGTACTAACTATGGCAGATATTGAGACTTGTCTCCATTCTCCACTCATATGGTCTCTCACGGTCCCATTAAGCGAAAGCTAAGGGACAACAGGGAAGCATCTCCAAGCGAGTGATTCATAAAGCGGCTCATTAGAAACAAAAAAGTTTTATGTAGCCTGGTGCAAACCACCAGCATGTTTTTAAAGTAAAAAATGTGACACTGCTTTAAAATGTTATTCTTATGACTGTTTGAGGAGATTAGAACTGAAGTCTACTGTAACGCAAACAATTTAAATGTACTCATGCACACGCGTCATGATGAGCTTGATTTGCTTGCCAGTATACTCTTCTGGATTAGCACGTATGTGCAGAACCCAACCAGATGTTCCTGTATGACTGATAAATATACTGCTTCCTCATCCATCCTAACGACTGGGAGCAACCATGCCTTCCTGTCAGTAAGCTGTGATAATGACTAAACCTAGGAGTTTTGAGGCACATAGAGTTGACAGCTTACTGGGGGACCAATCAGTTGTAATTGCATTCCAGTTAGTCACAACTCTCCTTCTACCCTATCATGATGCTGCCAAAGCTAGAAATAAGCTATGGGGTTGCATAGCAGTCAGTTGTGTGTAAATGATATTTTGACCCTTGCTTCCCCTTGTTGCCCTCCATGGCACTCCTAAATTCAATCATCTGTAGTAGTGTCACTTGACCTTCAGGTCCTTTCCCCCCTCAGATAAAACACTGAAGTGGCATTTATCACACCACCAATTCATCTTTGAAAGGGAAAAATTTAAAGAAATGAAAAGCACGAGTGGCTGACTGAATCTTGCTAAGACTTCTGAAACAATCACCTGAGTCACTGCTAGCTGATATTTTACTTTCAAAATACCGTATCTCTCTAATAGCATCTTTATTTCTAAAACAAGTGATGTAGTTTGGAATCACTGAAAACAGAAAGGTCACGTGGTACAGCAAGGCTGTCTAATAAGAATGTACCCAAACATATGGAATAAATACAAATATTAATAGATAAAAATTGCTGAAGTGTAGCTATACAAATAACTTGATAGTGCCAAAGTGTTAGAAATCCAATAAAGGAGTTACATCTTCATTATTTTTATTTGTTTAATGTAGAACTTCATATCCACTAAAACCCAATTTTGTGCTATTAATCCCAGGAGATGCAAGGATCCTCCCAAGTACTGCTGCTTCCAATCCAAACTTTACATGAGCTGAGGGAGTTCTTCTTGGTGCTGTCACGTCAACAATTGACACAGCTCCTTGCAAATGTGGCCTCAGAGGGCCCAACTCTTCCTTCTTTCCACTAGTTAGACACAGTTCCACCAGGTTCCCTCTGATTATGCTGTTATAAAACCTATGCAGCTCAAGGAAGAATTCAGTCCTAAAGTGCTGTCCAGCCTAGCTGCCATCCGTAATGAAAGATACAACACCACATGATGGAAAATCTTCCCTTCAAACTGGAGATTTTGGACTGGAGGCAACCCCAACCTGAAGAGGCAGTGCCATATCCCAGGTGACTGTATCCTGAATGTGTGTATGGCAGAAAGCATTCCGGGCATCTTTTATTTACAAGACCACCACTGTCCTTTTAACAATCCCACTCTTTCCTCCTGCCTGAATGACAACTGAAAGTAAATTGAAAAGTAAAGAGAATGTGGTGAGACACAAATAATTTTTGTACCAAATCACATTCTGTCCTAGATTATTAACTGTGTCCTCAGAGTTTCAGGTGCGGTAAGCCTTCTCCAAGTTAAATAAACTGGTATCCATTGTTTCTGTACTGTCATTTTGCTTCAGAAATGGTCTTTTTAGAAATCCATTTGAATTGGAGAAAACTGATCTATACTAAGATCATTTACTATCATTGGAAGAGGCTCCTCTCTAAACAAACACTGTCTATTGTTTTCTCTCCAGATAAAACCAGACTTCTGCCAGTTGACAGCTTAGTCCCTGGGGCAGTAGAACTGGTAGCAGTTTTAATCATAATGGGATTCTTCAGAGAACTTTTATTTCAGCTAAGAGGAGCAAAACTTCTACACCAGAGCAGCTGACTATGACATAGTTTCTCAACTCAGAAACAGCCTCATCATCTGCGGATTTCTCTGTAATTTCTCACAGTCTCTGGTTTAGATTATCACAAGAAACCAGAAGATGCCACCTCTAGTTAACCATTAAGTTTATGGTTTTCATTTTGAGATAGTTGAAAATGCCACAGAACTAGTATTTCAATATTTTGTTTCCTTTCAATCAATGAAGTTCACTAAGAATAGCTGAAATATATCACTGTAACTTATTACAGGTATACTGTGGTGTGGGTTTTTTACCTGTGAAAAACTGTTCCAAACATAACCACCATTAGGCAGTTTTCACTTTTGTCTTAAGAAAAGGGTGTTTTTGTGTGAAGTCAGTGCTGAATGACTGCTTAAATCCTGGGACATTGATTTAAACCATTAACGGCATTACATTTCAAAGGTAGGGATCTGTTACAGGCCGCCTGACCAAGGAGAACCTGTGGATGAAGCACTCTACAGACAGATAGGAAAAGCCTCATGCTCTCAGGCCCTTGCTCTCATGGGGGATTTCAACCACCCTGACATCTGTTGGAACGATGGCACTGCACGGCACAAGCAATCCAGGAGGTTCCTCGATTGTGTGGAAGACAACTTCCTTCTGCAAGTAATAGAGGAGCCGACAAGGAGAGGTGCCATGCTTGACCTTGTGCTCACCAACAGGGAAGGGCTGGTTGAGAATGTGGTGCTCCAGGGCAGCCTTGGATGCAGCGATCATGAGATGGTCGAATTTGAGATCCCCAGGACAGTGAGAAGAGCGTGCAGCAAGCTCACTGCCCTGGACTTCAATAGAGCAGACTTTGGCCTCTTCAGGAGCCTGCTTAGTAAGGTTCCATGGGATATAGCCCTGGAGGGCAGGGGGGCCCAAGACTCTTGGTTGATATTCAAGGATCACCTGCTACAAGCTCAGGAGTGCTGCATCCCAACTAGAAGGAAGTGCAGCAGAACGGTCAGGAGACCTCCTTGGATGGATAAGGAGCTGCTGAGGAAAATTCAAAGGATAAAAGAGGTTTATAAAAAATGGAAGTAAGGACAGGCGGCCTGGGTAGAGTACAGGGATGTGGTCCGGGAAGCTAGGGACCAGGTTAGGAAGGCTAAGGCCCAGTTAGAATTAAACCTAGCCAGGGATGTTAAAGATAACAGGAAGGGATTCTACTGGTACGTAGCAAACAAAGAACAGACTAGGGGCAACATAGGCCCCCTGAGGAAGCTTTCGGGAGAATTGGCTACACAGGATTTGGAGAAGCTGAGGTTCTGAATGACTTCTTTGCCTCGGTCTTCACTGGCAAAGGCTCTGACTGCACCACCCAGGTCTTAGAAGGTAGACGCAGGGACTGTGAGAATGAAGACCTTGGGCCCACTGTGGGAGAGGATCTGGTTTGAGACCATCTTAAAAATCTGAGTGTGCACAAGTCCGTGGGACCTGATGAAATCCATCCGCGGGTCCTGAAGGAGCTGGCGAATGAAGTTGCTAAGCCACTGGCCATCATATTTGAAAAATCATGGCAGTTAGGTGAAGCTCCCGACGACTGGAAAAAGGGAAATATAACCCCCATTTTCAAGAAGGGGAAAATGGAAGACCCCAGGAATTACAGACCAGTCAGACTCACCTCTGTGCCTGGTAAAATCTTGGAGCACATTCTCCTGGAAGTCAGGCACATGAATAACAACAAGATGCTTGGTGACAGCCAGCATGGCTTCACTAAGGGGAAATCCTGCCTGACCAATTTGGTGACCTTCTATGATGGAGCTACAGAACTGATGGACAAGGGTAAAGCAGTTGATGTCATCTACCTGGACTTGTGCAAAGCGTTTGACACTGTCCCACACAACATCCTTCTCTCTGCATTGAAGAGATATCAATTTGATGGATGGACCACTCGGTGGATAAAGAACTGGCTGGATGGCCGCACACAAAGAGTTGTGGTCAATGGCTCAATGTCCGGTTGGAGACCAGTAACGAGTGGTGTCCCTCAGGGATCGGTGTTGGGACCGGTCTTGTTTAACCTCTTCATCGCTGACATGGACAGTGAGATTGAGTGCGCCCTTGGCAAGTTTGCCGATGTCACCAAGCTGTGTGGTCCGGTTGATATGCTGGAGGGAAGGGATGCCATCCAGAGGGACCTTGACACGCCTGTGAGGTGGGCTGATGCCAACCTTATGAAGTTCAACCATGACAAGTGCAAGGTCCTACACCTGGGTCAGAGCAATCCCAGGCACAGCTACAGATTGGGCAAAGAAGAGATTCAGAGCAGCCCTGGGCAGAAGGACTTGGGGGTGCTGGTCGATGAGAAAATGAACATGAGCCGGCAGTGTACGGTTGCAGCCCGGAAAGCCAACCGTATCCTGGGCTGCATCAAAAGGAGCGTGACCAGCAGGTCAAAGGAGGTGACCTTGCCCCTCTACTCTGCTCTTGTGAGACCTCACCTGGAGTATTGTGTGCAGTTGTGGTGTCCTCAACATAAAAAGGACATGGAACTGTTGGAACAAGTCCAGAAGAGGGCCACGAGGATGATCAGGGGACTGGAGCACCTCCCGTACGAAGGCAGGCTGAGAAAGTTGGGGCTGTTCAGCCTGGAGAAGAGAAGGCTGCATGGAGGCCTCATAGGAGCCTTCCAGTATCTGAAGGGGGCCTATAGGGATGCTGGGAAGAGTCTCTTCATCAGGGACTGTAGTGACAGGACAAGGGGTAACGGGTTAAAACTTAAACAGGGGAAGTTTAGATTGGATATAAGGAGGAAATTCTTTCCTGTAAAGGTGGTGAGGTACTGGAATTGGTTTCCCAGGGGGGTTGTGACTGCTCCATCCCTGGCAGTGTTCAAGGCCAGGTTGGATGAAGCCTTGTGTGGGATGGTTTAGTGTGAGGTGTCCCTGCCCATGGCAGGGGGGTTGGAACTAGATGATCTTGAGGTCCTTTCCAACCCTAACTATTCTATGATTCTATGATTCTATGATTCTATACTGATGTATTCATTAATGCATCCTCTCACGAGACTTGCAGAAAAGTTGCCATGCAATAGCACATTATTTTTCTCCACTCAGAGAAAGCATTGATCCTTTCAGTCTTGCTACTTCATAAGTCTATACCAAACCAATGGAGTCCAATTTATCAGGATTAAAAATGTATTAACTTGAAGGTATTTATAGCCCAGTACCTAGGTCAGAGCACCAAGAATTTCCATAAAATGTGTCTGGTGCCCACCCAGCACAGCCTTCATGGTGATAACTAGGTAGGTGTGAAATTATGTTGACATTGAGACATTTGACCTGCTGTTGAGGTTGATTTTCCTTCCAAAAAAACCTTCTCATGTTAAAGAAAGATGGAGTACGACAAACCACCGCCAACCCCCAAAATTCACGAGCTTCCTCAGCAGCTTCTTTTATAATCTGTGTTCCAGATGTTCTAAAAGATCAAATGTTACTACTATCAAAAAGCTTTGCAAAAGAGTATCTGATTACTACGCTACTTCAAGACTTTATGCTGTTTATGGGCTTTTTAATGACAGGAGAGGTATCTTGTTAGAGAAGAGAGGCTTTTCTTGGAAAGGTATAAACATAGAGGCATTAAACTCAGTATCAGATTTCTTAATGGGCCTTGGTTGAAAACCCAAACCCAGGGGGTGCAAGGTGCAAAAAACTTCTCTTGAGGTCTCTGTTGTGTGAAAACAACCTGCTCTCAAAGCTGTGCAGTGCAAACTACATATGTGGCTTTGTGGGCAGATCTCAGCTGTTTATTTTTACACACTGCTAAATATGAACACTCACACATTAGTAAATCTACTTGCAAATGCATTTTGGAAATATTTGCAATTTTTTCCCTCTGTATCTCCATTCAGAATGAATTTCCAGACACAAAAGACTATCAGTGAAGAACTGCGACTGTCAGAATTTTAAACTAGAAAGCGCTTAAATAATTCACATTTATTAGAAAGTGATAGCAAACAGATTGCACCTTCCACAACCTTACGAACAAATGTGGTTTATTTCACATACAGGTACCAGCTTACAGGAGTTTGTCTACACACCTCAGCAAATGCCTTGGCATTTGATACAGGCTTTGCTTCAGGTGAGAGGAAAGACCTGAATTACATTGCCAAGAATCAATTTACACTTCACTCTTCTGTTGAGTTAGTTCAGGGATAGTGTCATGTACAAAACAATACTGGACCAGACACAGACATTCATTTTCCATTTACGAGTAATCAGAATGAAGTTTCATTCATTCTGGATTTAAGCCAGTAGAAAACAGCCTCTCCAATTGTTCATCCACTGAATCCTCAAAGACCTTCTGGCTTGCAGGTCAACGGTACTAAGCCAAATTGTACGATTACAGCTTGCCTGATTACCTTAAATAGCAGTTCATGAGAATGACAATGGTTGTCAGGTAGGTAGAAGAGGGAATTTGGGACTATGAGCAAGTGTATGCACTAAAGCATTAGAGAAACAGCAGATTCTTCCTTAAGTGACTGAGCGACCCGAGGAGTCTCAGCTGAAGTAAGAGAAAAGAAATCCAAGCCACAGGAATTCATTTTCCTCGGTCAAAAGAAGCAATTAAAATAAACAGTCCCACTACAGTCATAGAAGCCCAGTCCCTGCACAGAGTCAGAGATGAAAGAATTGCAACACCCTTTGTAATTAATACTTTACAGCAGGTTGCTCTCAGCTAGAGAGTATACTCCACCATGGTGAGAATAAGCAGCACAGCAAATTTCACCTGTCCCACAGAAGTTATTTCCAATAAAAGGCAGTTGCGAAAGCCAGCAACTGTCTACATGGATTCTGCCCAACAATTTATATAATTGCCTGCTGACCAGATGGAATTATTTTGCTTGGCTTCTCTGAGTCACAGAGCCAATCCCTACCATCTTCTGGAGCTCACTTGGCTAGATGATTATGTCCTGATCCTGTAATCAAACCTATGAAGGAAACAAAAAAAGGGCCTGTCCTCAGGATCATGGAAGATCAAGGCTGTAGAATAAGGGTGGGGCAAACCTGAGAGTGCTTATTATAGGAAGAGCTGGCAATGATGCCTCATATTAAGGTAATCTTATGCTTTGTCTCACATACCTAACATGGAAATGAGGTCTTACAGCTTCCTTTTATGTGCTCTTATTTTTAGAGTAAGACTCTCCTAAGATGCTAAATATCCACACTTCCAACAGGCACATTTTACTTGCTCCTCACCAAACTTGGGTTAAGCCCTAAGAGATTTAGAGATCATTTTGTTCAAAGCCAGGCTGGATGGGGCTTTGAGCAACCTGGTCTAGTGGAAAGTGTCCCTGCCCATAGCAGGGGGGTTGGAACAAGATCATCTCTCTCAAACAGAAATCTACACAGATGGCAAGGAAATGTCTCTGGAAACTTCGTGCAGACAAGCAAGATTTTCAACAGGCAGTTAAATACTACTATTTATTGTGAATTAACAAATTAAATCTTCACAGTCTCTAACTTCGGGGGGAAGAGGAAGGGTGAGAAGTTTACACTAGTATCTTCTGCTTTACTTGCAGCATGATAAAACAGACTGTACCCCCGGCAAAACATGTCATGCCTAGCAGGAATATAGACCTTCGCAGCTCTAACACCCTGAGCAACTCTTGCCAAGCCACAGCCTTCTAACCAGCTGGCTTCCATAGTCTGAAAATCGCAAAGGCAGGCTCAACACCCTGCAGCTCTGACCTCTGGGAGCAAGCTCAAGTTTTTTGGGGAAAAAACAACATTTTGCTCATTTACATAGAAGCCTGCAGGGTCACCGTAACCCAAACGCATCAAGGAAAGCGTTACGCAAACACTAACACCGCAGTCCCCATGGGGCCCTAGGTGAGCCGAGGGTGCTCGCACACAAGGCAGCAGCCGTGCCGCCGCCGGACACACCGGGTAGCCCCGCTAACACGACAAGCTAGGCAGGTCAGAGCGGGACCCACCTTGCCCGGAGACCACCCCCGCCTCACACCAACGGCCGCCGAGGGACGCGCACCGACCCACCCCAACCACTGATACCACCGCGCATGCCCACAGGCGAGAACTTCGGGGGGGGGGGAGTAGGCAGGCACGCGACATCCGGGTATTCCGTCGCCGCCCCGCCCCTCCCGCCGGGGAAGAGCGGCCGTGCGGGCGCCTTGCGCGCTCCCGCAGCCCGTTGCTCCGCCCAGCGCGCTCGCTCACTGGCCCCCGCGCGCGCGGCCGTCGGGGGCGCGGCCGTTGGGTGGTGAGGTAAGGCCGGGTCGGGAGAGGCGAAAGGAGCGGCGCGGCGGAGAGCCGGGAGGGGCGAAGAGCGAGTCGCAGCCCAGTCGTCCGTCAGCCCCTCCGCGCCCTGCCGTCTGCCGAGCGACGGGGACGGGTGAGCCGCAGCTCTGCGGGACTGGCGGGGCGAGCCGGGGCCTGAGCCCCCCGGCGGGGCTGTGTCCCGCTCCTCGCCGGCTGCCTGGCAGCCGGGTGGTAAACAAATGGCGGCCCGGCGGGGGCGAGCTGGGCCCAGTGACGGCTCGGTCAGGGCCCCTGCCGGCCTGACAGGTCCCGGCTGGGAGGTGGAGAAGGCCGCGGGGGGCTTGGTGTGCTGCTGCTGCACCCTTGTCTCCTTCTCCCTGCCTTCCGGCGCGCGGCCCTAGGTGCTGAGTGTGTGCTGGTGGTAAAGTGCCATGTAGGGTGGCCGGCCTCTGCCCCGCCCCTGCGCTTATTCCCCTCGCGGGCCCTCTGCCGCTGGGACCGGACGACGGCGGCGGAGAGAGCCTGGCGCTGCCTCTTAGCCCGCGGTGCGGCCAGCGTTACCTGGGGTTTCGCGGTAGCACGGTGGAAGGGGTCGGGCCGGGGTCTGCCTGGTACTGTAGAGGCTGCAGTCCAGCGTCTCGTCCTTCATGGAAGGAGAGGGGAAGAGGGCAAATAAGCCAGAGGTGTTACTGAAATCCTTCTGTAGTCGATACTGTATTTCGAGTAGCTGTGTCAGACCCTGCAAGAAGTGGTGGTTTGTCTTCCGTCAGTGCTGTTTTTGATGGCTGTTAGTGATGTGCCTTGCTACCTTTTTTTCTCTCCTTTATGAAGGTAAATAAGTTTGTGTAGCTGTAGTCAGGTAACCACACAGGTCGGTAGACAGTAGCTGGTAGGGAGATGACAGCAGCTTGTTGAGCAGCACGCATGTTTAAACAGTCGTGTGGCCTCACTTCTAAAAGTTCTAGCGCCACTGTTGTTCCCAGCAGGTCTTCTGAATTCTCCAGGGAGAAAACCCGTGGGCTGAAGAGACGGCTTGCTTTTGTTCTGTAAAGTTCTGCTCGGATTTGGCTGAGGAGCTTTTCATAATCCTTTTTTCCCTTTGGCTGATTATTTTGTTAAAATGCCAAAATAAGTGTGTGTTACGTACTAATCCAAATTTGGACCTGTGCTGCTGTAGGAACAGCATCATTTTGCATCCACTGCCTTCTGCTGTGAGTTAATGCTGTACACTTTAACTTGTGTGGTGGTTCGTGCATCCCTGCTGATAAGTTGAAAAGCTGATAAGGTTATTATGCTTATTTATGATATTTCTCTCTCCAACCCTCTTGCTAAAGTACAAAAATATTATTAAAAGAATTTTGTTGGTAAGCAAGTCACATACCTGGAAGACTGAAAAATGTGCTGGCAGCTTTAATCTGTCTTCCAGTTCATATATGTGTAAATATTTGTGGATAATTTCTCTTTAGTGGTCAAATTTCATCCATAGAAGAAATAAATTGAAAGGGTGAATTTGGATTGTGCTGCAGGCTGAGACTTTGTGTGTGCTCTTTGTCTTGTTCTTTTTCAAAGTTAAAAGGTGTCAGAGAACAGGAGAATCCCACTAGAGCAGGTGTAGGCTATCCAAAATCAGGGTTTTACTTTGCTGCTTAAATATTGTTTCTTTTGCACGAAAGTCATCTCTTACTCAGTTAACTTCTTAAATTTGGATTATATTTCCCTTGTATCCTACTTTGATGTTAGAAGTCTAATGGACAAAATAAGTGCTTAGTTTAACTAGCAATATCTGGTTGGAAACTTTCTGGGTAAGATTTCTGTACAATTTTGGACAACCGATTTTTGACCTAAGTCCTAAAGAGTATCTTATAGTACCTTTGTGAAGGAGGCATGCACCTATTAGTCTCCAGGTGCACTCCCATAGCTGCTGTGGATTTCAGCTTTGTAACAAACCTATGCTTTGTATTCAGTCCAGTTGAACTAAAAATAACAGAATTTCCTTCATTCTGATTAGACCCTATTTCTTTGGTGAGATCTGTCTCAAATGGGACAAATGCTGTTTGCCTCTGGCAGTGAGATCCGGTTGTATAGATATGGGAGGAGGGAGTAATTTATCTAGTGATTATTGTAATGGTGACAATTCTCTTTGTTTCCTTATGCACAATAAGAATTAAGCTAACTGAAGTATTTGTTGGTAAGATGGTTATATTGTATAAGGAGTATGCATTCCTAAAGAGAGCATAAATAAACAAGTAATTACATTATTGACGGTTACAGAGAAAACCCATGTAGGCTGTCCTAAGTATCTCAGCACCATCTAGTCTCAATATTGAATAAAGGAAGAAGACTGAAAAATCTTGTAATACAGACTGATCTAAAACAGGCCAAGAGAATTAAAATTGCAGGGGAGCTCTAGGTTCTGACTGATTTTGCAAGCTGCTGTTTTTAGTAATTTCTGAGGTGATGCTTAATGTCTTGTTTTAAATATGTTGCGATCTGCTAATGCTGCTTGAATCTACAATACCATGAAAGTAGTAGAACATCCATGTAGAACAGTCTGTAGAGCATCTTGGTAGACTGTGCTGTTTACCAAATGCCAAAGATTGATCTAAACTCTTAATGTGCAATCATGATGAAAACCTGGTAAGTTTAAACTTTGGGCATGAGAACAAGAGGTGCAGTGAGGTAAAGTTCTAGTTGGCTTAGATAGGTGGTTCAGGCAGGTCGTGATAACTGGTTCAGACTTGGTTACATAGGTGCTGGGAGATGGCTGGTGTCTGAAGTTTAAGCTTTGTATTTGTCTGTTTAGAAGTTGTAGTTTTACAAAAGACTTATGCGACCGAAATCTGTTGGAGTGACAGATTCTTTGCAAGCAGGATCTTTTTTAGGAGTGTGCTTTATTGATGTAGCTGTAATTGCTCTTTCAAAACCTTGTTTAGCTGAGTCACTATTGTCATCAACTATGGAATGTGTTTGGATGGGAATGTTTAGCTGGAGTCTTAGGGGAAAAAGTAATAGCATCAAGCCTGTTGACATTTGGAAAAGCAGTCTTAAGTGATACTAGAGATCAGAAATTGATGACTCATTGTGCATCTTAAAATCCTACACAAACTTGTAGTGCCAATCTTTTTTTTTTCTAGTTCTTCATTCAAGTTAAAAACATACTGAAAGAGCTGGTACAGCATGCTCATTGAGATGTATTTGCAGCTTTCTATCATCAGCTGTTTGAGATAAGTGAGGTTTTTGTTTAGAAAATAGCTTTGCTTTTTTAACAGGTTTTTTTTTTTTTTACTATTTTCTTTGGTTTTAAAGCCAAGCAGCTTGGAAGGGGGAAAAGCCGAACATGTGCTGCAAAAAACATCTTGTATTTGATAAGAAAGTGAAATACCTGCAAATAGAATAGGTTCAAGTTGTTAATACTGTCTCTGTTCTTGTTCTCCTTTCTGCTCTAATTTTAATTTGTCAAAATATTTTGGGATAAACTCCATCTTTTCTACTTGAGTATTATCTGGCGCAGTGTATGCGTGTGTGGGGTGTCTTAAATTTTTTTGCCTACTACCTGCTCCTGCTGTACAGTGCTTAGGCCATCAAGGGTGTATTTTTAATAGAAAATACAACCTTATATGTACAGAGTACACGAGATCTACATTTCAGTCTGGGATCTTGGAGAGAAGTTGGGCTTGTGTTCCATTTACTTTAAAGGTTTCTAATTTTGCTGTGGGAACTGGTTAAACTTGTGTAGTAAGACCTGAAGCAGTGTATTAACAAGATTTTTGGCCTGTTCTTTGTAAATATACAGAGGTCAGGAATTCTGTGGCAACATGTATGAATCAAAATATTATGTAAGAAGAAGGATTTATTTTGGGTTTCTTTTGGGTGGCTAAAATTGCCTTTTGTAATACAGAATGCAGTATTTTTTTCCAGTAATTCTGTTTCCGATTTCTGAGAAGTGGCTTATTTTCTTTTCAGTCTTTCTGAAGAATTTGTGAGCCAATATCTGGAAATAAGGATAGCATTGCTTCTTTGGGTATATCAACTTCGTTTCATCTGTGTTATGTTTTGGTAATAATCCATGGGCATGAACACATAGAAGAAGCAGCCTGTTATAGTAAAGAGCTTTTTACTATTAAGCAAGTACTTCATAAGTTCTTCTGTCTGAAGACTGAAGCTGAACAATTGTTAACTAGACTTAAATTGTTTGTTGTTTGTTTTTTGGATTTTTTCTTTGTGGGTTTTCTTGTGTTTTTTTTTTTTTTTTTTTTTCCTCCAGCTGTTGCAATCTTTAATTCAAGTTTGGGTTTGTTTTGTGTTTTCTTAAGTGGCTTCTGGTAGGCCATACCAAAGAATGAAGGGAAGTAGGTCAGAATAGTAACTTTTAATAATCTGTTGTAGCCTTGAATATAAATAGGTAATCATTGAGTGTGACTAACAACTATAAGCTAAAATGACAATTTAGGTTGTGCTTGCAAAGGGTGCTTAAAACTTGTTTATTTTTCCATAAAACCCACAAAATACTTCAACATTTGTAGCTCCAGAGAGTGTAAGCACATGACCTTTTTGGAGGATTGGGCCACAGGGAAAGCAATCTGTAAACCTGAAATGAAACCTTACTTCTGATCTCCTTTCTTGCAGAGCCTGCAGCAGTTGAGGAGTCGGACTGAGGTCAAGTTCAGAAGTGCTTTACACATGAAATCTACTGGCTCTATAGCTGATTCTGCCTTGTCACCATCTGAACAGGTAGAGTGCTTTTGTGCCTGAGCCATGCAGTATGTGAAGCAGTTCTAGTGTGGTTGTCCTGTGTCAGTCAGTGTGACCAAAGGCACACTGAAGCCTTCGGTTTTCTTTGGGGAATGTGTCAAGGAGACAAGAATGCATGGCAGATCTGTCACAAAAGTACTCTAGGGAAAAGTCTAGTAGGTTCGGTTTTGATTTTTACCACTCAGAAAGTTTAGTGAGAGAAGAAATTTTTCTGTCATTCCATCAGAGCTTCTTCTAAAATGGAACAAAGATGGATAGGGCATTGATGGAGTGTCTACTTGAGTCAAAGCAGTGTTTTGCTCTGGGTTATTTCCCCTTCTGAAGTTTGTTGGTGGTTTTGGTTTTTTTTTGTTTGTTTTCTTTCAGCTTCTCTAATAAGATGCTTGGGGCAGGAGTAGACATGGAAAACCTTTCCTTTATAAGACTGACATAAAAAGTTTTGCTTCCTTATAATTCTAATGCTCACTATTTTTGCTGAAATTGGAAGTAGTCTTGGTTTGGTTTTGAGGTAGAAGGATAATTTACGTTTCAAAAAAGAGTTAGTATATACTCTTTCAATGCTAGATCGCAGTTAAAACTATGGTCTTTCTAGAAGTATGTATCTCTCTGAAGTTTTTCAATGAGAAGCCATGTTTTGGACCTGACCTTTTTCTGCTGCTTTTGTGTAATGCATATAAATTGCTGTAGACTTATGATGATAATGGTAGTAGTAGCATACTACTTGTATGGTAGTTTGGGCTTTAGTAATTGAAGCTTCTTCTTATGTTATGTGATTAACAAAAAAATAGACTTATTTTAGCATGTCAAATATGTGCAGTTGTTACCGGGACAGCAGTTGTGCTCTTTGTTGCGAATGAATTTATGTTTGAGAACGCAGTAAAAACTCATCTATCCAAAAATTTTGCATGTAGTTTTAACTTTGTTGATCTGCTTTGTTGTGACAGGTTGTCCTGATGAACCTGGGGCTATGGGGCGGTAATTTGTGTCCTGTATGGCTGAGATTTTGTGTGGCATTGGAAGGAATTCCACTGTGTGATGCAAATTAGCATGAAAAATATAAAGCCTCCTGTAAGGAGAAGTTCCTGTAAGGAACTTCTATTTCAAATTGGAGAAAAAAAACAGAGCAATTGCCTTGTATCTAAAATACTAAAATATGGTCACATGTACTTCTCTATTAGCTGTGCAACTGAAGCATATACTTTTAGTCACCTCTTACTCATGTTGTTTCACATTAATGACTAGCAGTTTGTAATGTTGTCTGTTCTTATGAATTTACCATTTTAAAGAGTCACTAGAAACTAGTGTAGCATTAGGTTAACTTCCCTTTATGTCCCTGTTTCTGGCCTTCCCAATGCTATGGAAAGACATTTAAGCAGGATTTGAGGTACCAAGCTCACTAATATGAGGATAAAAAGCTTCACTGGCTTTGGAGAAGCTTCAGGATGGGGCTGTTTAACCTCAGATTTTGTCGAGTCTTGAGGAATAGAGTTAGAGCATCCTCAAGCAGGGATGGCTACTAGTGATTACACTTGCTACTTGAAGTTGTGTCTGAACCTCCAGTTCATGTTTTTCACTGGTTATTTGGAAACTAATGGAGTCAAAACCACTTCAAACCAGTGGACCCAAACACCAGCATAGGGATGTTGGTGCCAAAAAGTGACCCAGAAAGGGAGTATAACCTGAGTAACAGAAAGTTAATGTGGCTGTGCTACTGTAGTAATAGACTGAGGTATTGTTTTTTAGGTACAAAAATGGTCACACTTCTTGTGCAGGACAGGGATGACAAGACAAGAAAAGCATGCACATGCTAGGATATAGAAAAATCAAACAGCTTATTCAATAATTATCCCTAGTGCTGCCAATTCTATTTTGGCAGAATATTCTAAAGCACTTTTTTTTTTTTTTAATGTACTTTTTTTTTATTTATTCTGCTTTAAATTTTTTATTTGTACTGCTCTTTACCTCTTGCCTTACTTTTCTATCCCCCGTTTCTTTGTTTTTTAACCACCTATCACTTAAATCACTTAAATGGTTTTCTCACTTGGCCATTTGTTCTCTGAAAGTTTCTGCATCTTAGCAGACTTGTTAGCCACTCTTTTAGTCAGACTTGGGTAAAAGATGGAAGATTTGGAAATCTGTCACTCTTCTACAATCTCCAAAACAGAAGGGATTTTTTTTTTTTTTTTTTTTTTTTTTTTTTAGAATGCTTTGCATGTATTTGGCAGCTTGTGGGTGGATTTGGATGCTCCTGGGAGCTTAAACCTGTAGTACTGCTTGTGTCTGTCTCTTCTACTTCCTTGAGCATGTAATTTAAAACCTGTTGGCCTGTTTAGTCAAATTTGAGAGAAGGAAGAGTCTCAAAGATACTTGAGCTTCATAGGTTTGGTGAATAACAGGTAGCTGAGTAATAGAGGGTTCCAGGAGCAGTAATAGTTGCTGTGATTGCATATCTTATGGGGACCAGAGAATTCATATAGGGCAGAGTAAGTAAGCAGACTTTGGGTTTGATAACACTAAGTACAGCTGCTTATACTTTGTGGCATAGAAGAAAGTGAGAGCTCTCACTTGCAGCTGAAATATTGTGTACTGACTGAAACCCTTCTTATGCTATTTTAATGTTTGTGTTACAACAGCAACTGAAAATCATGTGGCTGTAGCAGCTGGAATTTTAATCCTTTTAATTATGATAGATTTTCAAAGCATGTTCTGGCTGTTTTGGTCAGCTGACTGTATAGTATGTACAATAACATCAAGTGATTGCACAAATTCTGAGAGCAGTGGTCGCTTCACTGGAACGGGATGTATTTTTAGGTCTCTCTGCTAGTAACAGTCAAGTGCATGTACTTAAGCATCTCATATTAACTGAAGCTAGTTGCTGACACTACACAATCAGAAAAGGACAGCTGTTCATTCTTGCTATGGTCATTGATCTGACACTGTCTTCTCACCAAATTGTGGCAAGGAACACAATGGTGTATAAACATATGTTATTGGTATGTATTTTAATGGCAGGGATTTTTTTTCAGGTCAGTAATGACACTCTTTGCTAGTTCTTTAAATTTTCGGTGTTGGAGGAAATTAAAGCACTTTGTTACCTTCAGCAAGAATTTTCTTTTATCTCCCCTTTACCCAACAGTGTTTTGTTTTACAAGGCAATGTTTGGGAAGAGGGTGTAGTACGAGTGTTATATTGGTTATGGTTCTTCAAAGGAAAATGCTTTTAATCAATGAATCCAAGAGGTGCTAAGTTCCATGGTTCACAAAGTTAGCTTACAAAATGAGGTAACCATTTGTAGATTAATGAATGTGCTAATTCCTGAGGTCTTATCCATTTATTTCATCAGTTTGTTAGGGTGAGGGGGTTTTTTTGGTGGTTTGGTTTTTTTTTTTTTTTTTTTTAGCCTTTGTACTTAATTTGCAATATGATAATTGGGTTATATCAAAAGCCTTAACTAGTTTAAACTGTCCAGGAACTCATGACTGCCCAGAACAGCTGTTGAGCTTGAAGCCCAGGTATTAAAATTAAAAATGCAGAAGAGGACATTTAATATACATACAAAAGGACTTTGTAGTAATCTATAAATGTGACATTTTGGGTAAACTGAAGTTCTGCATCAGGTGCTGTGAAGTTAAGGCTTGTGAACAGGACACATAATTTTACTGAATGTCCTGTTGATAATCTACTATTGTCCAAAGAGATTTTCAATTACATATTTAGTTAAGGAGTCAAAGAATTTGAATTTTAAGAGAAATGGCAAACTAATATTAAACTTCTTAGTGACCAATAAAATTTTTATTTTTGGAAACTGAAAGAATAGGTTACTTGAGCTGTTTAATGGAACATATGCATAACTTTATAAAAACTATTACAGACATCTGTTAATAGAACTAAATTAACATCTCCATATTGGTAAAACATGGTATTTTAGTGTCTGCTCTGGCTTTCTTGTACTATCTGTTAATGATAGATGATGTTTTGGTCAGGCTTTGTCTTCTGCACTTCAAAATTTCATTTGCTGGTATGAAGTCATTAAGTTTTGATGAATATTAGCTTATATCTGAAAGGAGTCCAGGAGCCTGAGAAAAGCCAGTATCATCATGCAACTCAGGTTTCACAATCTGACTTGTAAAGACCAAGATAGTGTGGTAGGGAGGAGGATGTTTTACTGTCTTAATAGAATGTTCTTCTGTGTAAGCTCACATAGGCTATTTAAAGGTAGTATTTAATGATGGTTGACTAATTTAGGGTATGTCTACACAAATGGTGCAGGCAAACACCAGCTCAGTTGACTGCATTCTGAGCTGTCTGCATACAGGCCAGCTTTGGCCTAGAAGCAATAGAACAGTGCTAGCATAACATAGTGTGTGAGCTAACACACACCTGCCTTCTGCTCCAGAAGTGGTTCACTTCTGGCCATCTTAAAATTAGCAGGGCACGCAGCTTTTTGGTAAGTAAACTTTAAAAAAACAAACAAAACAACACCCCAAAAAAACCCCAAACCCAAAACCGAACCACCAAAAAAACCCCTGAAATCACTGAACATATTTATGGATAACTGATTAAATTAAGCCTTAGTGACACCAGACTAGGCTCTGTGAGGGCTCTTTCTTTATGAACTAGCAATTGTCTTTGTCAAGGCTGTTTCCATTTTGTGTTAAGCACTTTAAAATGTGCACATAACCTAAGAGCTTCCTTTTGATCTCTGCTTACCTGTTGACTTAAGGAGAACTAGAGTTTGGTTTCAGTATTGGTGTAAAAGTCTGAAATTTTCTTTGGTCTAGCAACAGATAGACTGCTGTGTTTGGCAGGAATTATGTAGAGAGGGCTTTGCCGGAAGAAGTAAAAATATCTCCAGATAAGTCAATTTTCTCATTTTAATTCTTTACTGAAAACATTTCAGCTCTTAGCAATAGTTGCTATCTAACTTAATATGCAAGCTGTAAACAGGTTGTGTGCCAGAAAGGTTTCATAAAATGTTTAGCAAGTCAGTCAGTCACTGAGTTCAGAAACTGATGCACTTGATAATTTATTAAAATCTTACTAGGTATATAAATATTAAGGTGTGGTGGGGAAAACTCAGCTGTGTTTCGCCTGCTAAGTGTATCACATACGCTTCTTTGTTAGAAGTGTTCAGGATAGTAGGTGGCTAAAATATTTGAATTATCCAGATTACGATGGATGGGGGGATGATGCTACTTAAAGTTGGTATGAATTTCAAAGCATTAAAAAAAAAAAGAGTGAGTGAAGTGTCACATAAATTTCTATTTAAATGCTTTAGAGTGTCTAAAAGGCAGTTTTGTTTCCTCTTACCTTCAGTTTGAACAAAAGGAATAATATTAAGCAGTTTTATTTTTACAGTTTAGATTCTGTAAGCATTTATTTTTCAAGGAAATCGCTGGAGGGTGGGGAGTGAGGAAAAGATGGAATTAAGCAATATATTTTTGACACAGTGTTTTGAGATTTGGCTTTGTGCAAGTCGTTCTCTGATTTTTCTGAACCGCACTCCCTAGTGCTATCAATTCTGAGAAGGAGTTTGTTAGAGTATAGGGGAGAGGTTGGTTACTTGTGTGAGCCTGCACTCCAGCTGGTAACAATTCCAGAGCTTCTCCAAGTATGGTACAAAGATGCAAAGTTTACTCCCTTCCCCTTCACCCCCCTCACTCCCCCCCTTTTTTTTCCTTTTTTATTCTTCCGTTCCACCACAAAGAATTGAATATTTTGTTTGTGTCAGTATGTTTTAATGTTGTGCGATGAGTTTTGTTTGGATTTTTATTGCTCTTTGGTCTTGTAAAGTTGTTGAGATACCCTTACACTCAGAACTGCTGGTATTATCAGTACAGCTGTAGGATGCATTAAAAAAATTCACCTCTTGTGGGTTGAACTGGAGGTATAGATAAGATCTTGTTGGGCAGTAAGTTTTATGTAAAAGATTTCAGTGAAATAAGAGGATTTAGTTAATGCATGGTATAATTGCTACCCTTGGGCTGCAACTACTATAAAAATAACTGAGGAGCTATAGGCTATGGATGAAGAAGAATGAAGAGCTGTTGTAAAGGACTGTTGTCAGAAGCATGGAAGGGGGGAAAATGGGACACAAGAGGGAACCAAGATACATGCTGAGGGCTGCAGATTGCTTTCCACAAAACTGCATGAATACGGTATCAGAAGTTTAGCTGGTAGCAAGCAGACCAGGGAACAGGTTGCCTCTGTTTCATTTGCCTCTGTTTCATTTGGAGAACTGGAGATGAGGATGAATCTGGCTTCCTTTAATTGTCTCTTTACTCTGTAGAGCTGCATGATTTATGATTTTTAGGTAGTAGGCCATAGAAGTAGTAGGAAAAAACCAGTATTCTGTTTTCATTGAGTCTTCCATTTGTAATGGGAAGATGAAAAGAGCTATTCCAGAGGGATGACTGTACAGCATTTTTGCCTAATTTGCATGTATTATACCTGATGTATAAATGCATGTCTGTGTCTTGAACTCTAATAAATATGTATCTTTAATTTTCAGGTGAACCTTTGAGTACCATTTCTTTGAGATAAAATGTCACATTTTCTTAAAATAGCTACTGATGAGCTCGCATTGTGTTAATATATATCTTTCTGTACATGCAGAAGATGAAAAACTGCAAATGTAAATATTAACACTATTGAGTTACATTCTGTACTTTTGTCTCCTTTCTTTTTCATTTAGAATTGGATTTACAGTCATGGAGGAACATCAGCAACATTTACACTGTGTGAACTGTGTCAGCCGTCGTTGTATGACCAGACCAGAGCCTGGCATTTCCTGTGATCTGATTGGCTGCCCATTGGTTTGTGGAGCAGTTTTTCACTCATGTAAAGCTGAGGAACATCGCATGTTATGTCCACTTGAAAGAGTGCCTTGTTTGAACAGTGGCTTTGGATGTCCCTTCATAGTAGCCCGAAATAAAATTGCTGATCATCTAGAAGTTTGTCCTGCAAGTGTGGTGTGTTGTACCATGGAGTGGAATAGATGGCCAGTCAGTTACGCAGACCGAAAATCTTACGAAAATCTGAGTAAAGATGTTGATGAAGTGGAGCAGCTAGATATGGCTTTAGCCCTTCAAGACCAGCGAATGTTATTAGAATCACTTAAAGTAGCAACTATGATGTCAAAAGCAGGTGATCAAATACCAGAATCCAGAGAGCAAACCTCTGTCAAATCAAGTGCCCCAGATACAGTGCATTCAAATGGTTTAATGCCTGTAGATGAAGAGTCTTATGGTGCTCTTTATCAAGCTACTGTAGAAACAACAAGGAGTTTAGCTGCTGCTCTGGATATCCTGAACACCGCTACAAGGGACATTAATATGTTAAGTTCAAGCCTCTGCAGTTCACCACAGGAAATTAAAGAAGATACTGAGATTAAAGAGCAAGCTTCTAATGGCATTATTAAGGATAAAAAGTCTGACCGTGAATATCCAGATGAAGATAACATAGGAGCAGCTGGGGGGATAAAATTTGACAGCCTGAGTCAAAACTCACAAATGGAGCAAAATGGTTCTAGTGATACTTGTTATGATGTAGTGCAAAAACATGACTTAAATCTAAACCTCAATAACTCTTCAGTTTTTTGTAATGGCTTTCATGTAGAAAATGAATATTCAAAGGTGTTGGACCAGAATGAAGATCTTGGTGTATCTAATTCAAAACCATCCAGTGTAGCAAATGGTGAATGTACTGCTTCTCATGATGATGAAGCATTGCAGTCTTGCAGCTCCCTCCCTGTAACAGCACAACTTAAAGAAGTAGTATCAGCTGATCACTTAGTTAATGGTGGTGTTAATCATGTGCTACTTCCCCATAATGCTAATGAAGAAGAAATGTTAGAGAGACAAGTGGAGCAAGAAAGATTGAGAAATGTAGATGCATTTTCGCTTTTACGGCATCGATCGTACAACTTCATTGTTAACAACTATTGGTCTACATTAAAAGAAGACAAAGCTGTTGATACATCAGATTTGGAGATAACAGAAGATCCTATGGGTCTTCAAGGGATTGATCTAATCACTGCAGCTCTGTTGTTTTGCTTAGGAGACTCTCCCGGCGGTAGAGGGATATCAGAAAGTCGTGCTGTTGATGTGTATCGCATTGACTTTGGGACCCAAACGTTTTCTCTGCCATCTGCTATACTGGCCACGAATACAATGGTGGGGGAAATAGCTTCAGCTTCTGCATGTGATCATGCCAACCCACAGCTCTCAAATCCAAGTCCATTCCAGACCCTTGGACTGGATTTGGTATTGGAATATGTGGCTAGATACCAAACAAAACAACGTTCAATGTTTACATTTGTTTGTGGACAGTTGTTCAGGAGGAATGAATTTTCATCGCATTTTAAGAATGTGCATGGTGACATTCATGCTGGCCTTAACGGCTGGATGGAGCAGAGGTGTCCATTGGCATATTATGGGTGTACATACTCTCAACGAAGGTTTTGCCCTTCAACACAAGGGGCAAAAATTATTCATGACCGCCACTTACGGTCATTTGGAGTTCAGCCTTGTATTTCTACAGTATTAGTAGAACCAGCAAAAAGCTGCTTAATTGGACTACACAATGACCATCTGAGTAGTCTGCCTTTTGAGGTTCTGCAGCACATCGCTAGTTTTCTAGATGGTTTTAGTTTATGTCAGCTTTCCAGAGTGTCACGTTTAATGAGAGATGTGTGCGGAAGCTTGCTTCAAGCACGTGGAATGGTGATACTACTATGGGAGAAGAGAAAGTATGCAGATAGAAGTTCCTGGCAGATAAAAGAAAAGGTAAGTTATTTAATTCTGAAGGTGAAAGGAAAAGTATTAAATTGGTCATGTCTCTGCTTTTTGCCCTAATATTTTCCTTGATCACTGTTGTTACTCCTGTTTTTTTGATGCAATATCCCTTCAAGAAACAGCTTGTTGTACAGAGCAACAATTAGTTAAAATTGATAGCACGTCTGTTCAGTCTTTTCCACACTTGAAGAAGTAGAAGTACTGCTGGTCTAGTTTTTACTTGATTTAAATAAATGAACTTCTTTTCCCCAGGATTTATAAATATTAGGTGATTACTCTTTAATATCAATATTCCATGAAAGTGCAAAAGTTGCCTACAAAGTTTGCTTTTTGTGCCTTATGCTGTTTACAGCAATTTTAATTTTTGCTGTCCTGTTGAGATCCTATCCATTGCCATGATATCAAGTGCCTTAAGGATGTAAATAATTCTTAAAACCTTTGGGTGACCTTTGTACAGTACAGTTTTCACCATCTCAATCTCCCCTGACCTGTGGAGTTTTCTGCAGCGATCCTTTAGAATTGCAGAAGTTGATCATTTCAGAATGATTGTTGTGACTGGTCAGGCAATACTTAGTCATCTAACTTCTGATTGCATCTACTTTGTAGATGCAAAAACTACTACCTTTTTGCCGGTGTTCAGAGTTGACTTGGAATCTGACTCAGGCGGAGACTGGTAATACAAAATTTAGCATTGTATGTTTTGCTCATGTTGGTTTTTAGTATCATTTATAGTAGATGTAACGCATTGCCTGAAAGCATTGCAGCATAAGGATTTAAATCCTGCTCTGAGTTCAGATGCCTTAAAACATTGTGTGCCTAAGTGCAACTTATTTTCTAGGTTTGGCGCTTCAGTACAGCCTTTTGTACTGTGAATGAGTGGAAGTTTGCTGACATCGTAAGCATGGCTGACCACTTGAAGAAATGTAGCTATAATGCTGTAGAGAGAAGAGAGGAGGCTGTTCCGCTGCCATGTATGTGTGTAACAAGAGAACTCACTAAAGAAGGACGTTCACTGCGCTCTGTTTTGAAACCAGTACTTTAAATATTGCAACCACTCCAATTGCACATACACTCAAGCACCTGATATAACCTCGGTAATCTTATGTGACACTTTATTAATGTACTAAAGATACTTTCTAGCTAAATCTACTCTGTCACTGTGTATATAAGGTTTGAAGTGACATTTATTTTTTATAATACTGTTTAGCTGGAAAGTAATGAAAGTTGCCTTAATGTTTGAAAAATTCGGAACTTGCTGGACAGGGTAGTTTTATCTAACTTATATAATTTAAGAACAAAATCCTAAGGTGTGTTTTCTGGTTCACTGGTGCCCATGTTGCTGTTGACTGATATCATTTCAAAAATGGCCTCCAAATGGTATGCACATTTAGATAGGAAGCACTGAATTGTACTTTCTGTAATTGGTCTGTTTTCTTTTTAAAACAAATTATAATCCAAATATTTGAAAGATAAGGAAGAATTCAAAACTTTGTAATAGAGATCTCAAACACAGCTTTTAAGCACATCTTTTCTCATTACATCAGTGTTCTAGTGCTTTTCCTAGTTGACAGGTGATCTAGGATGAGCTATTTTCTGAAGTTTTTGTTGTTTTTTTGTTTTGGTTTTTTTTTAGCAGTAATTTAAACAAACTCAGATTTAAAGCAGCTCAATTTTTAGTACAACTTCCTTTTGACATGTCCATAATGATTATTTCTTTTCTGAACTATTAACAAGTTATTTCGCTTTTGGGAGCAAAACTTTTAGAGCTTAAAAACATGGAATACTAGTTTTACTCTCGCACCTACAATGATACCGATTTAAAGTCTTTTTCCTTGTCCTGCAGTTGGCTGAGGGTTAAATTGCTTGAGATTCAGAAATTCGAAGTATGTGATGAACAGTTACGAACTTATAATGCAGCTAATGAAGCAGCTTTACTTGTTCTATGGTGTTGTGAGATATATTGTCTCCTTTTCTGTTAATCTGTCTATAAAAATGCTGCTTTTTTGAGGAGCATTTTAAATTACTAGCATATATAGCAAATGTATCATCTTCATAAGATGAGACATGATTTGTTAATTGCATAAGGCATATCAGAAATGTATGTTCAACCACATCTGTTAAGCAAACAACTCCAATTTGCTTCCAGTCTTCTGTAATAAAAGATCTCGCAAAGTGTTTGCGAACAGAAAAGATGTGCTATGAAAAATGGCCTGATACAGCAAATCTGCAATAACTTGAACCGACTTTCCAACTTGCGTGTATTAATTTCGGTGTCTGTAGCCTGTTGCACTTAGCAACTGTGCCACAAAGCTAAAACAGAAACAGACCAGAGCATGGAACAAAGAAATACAGATTGTATTTCCATTATAGGACAAAATAAGAGATTAGTAAGGAGGAGATGTTTACAAAAATGGCTAAATTTATTACTCATAATTTCTGTACTGGACACTTGTTTATGGCTACTCTGGCTGCAGTTTGCAACTTTGGTATCTGTGCATTTCCCATTCTGGCTTCAGTCCAGCTAAACATTCACTGCCTTTTTCTATCCAGAGTGCTGCAGGTGCCCAGGAAAAAATCAAGTCTATTTCTTCAGTGCCATGAGTTGAAATTATAAAAGCTCAAGCAGCCTTGACCTTCAAGCTACATGTTCTTTTTCCACAATTTCTCTTTATTTTGTTTGGAGAGAGGAAAGAAGAGTAAACCCTCTACAGAAGTTAGCAATATTTGCAATAATTCTTAGCTGTTACCACAGCTATCTGAAAGGAGAATCAAGATTCATGTATAAATCTGACTACGTCAACTGCGTTTTAGGTAGGGATTTTAAACACACACCCTACCCCCACCCTTGTTGTCTTAGTATAATACTCATTACCCACAAATTCTTCAATATGTGGCAGGAGAGAGACTTCATCAGTTCTATTCTTTTAGCTCTAATGGCTCCTTGCTGCTTCTCTTCGGTGTTTAAAAGTGGTTGTGTGACTGGAAGGATCCTGAATGTTGAGGAGTTTATGCTTGCGTTTATGGCTAAATATACTTTAAAACATCTGGTTTGGGTTACTGGTATTTTTTAGTCAGCAGTGTGGTGGTTTTGGTACTTGGCATTCTTTGTAACTACCCAGAACCCTGGTAAGTATGGTAGGCAGGCGTGTGTTGAGGTCGCTTAGGGGAAGAGGGTGTTCAGGTAGAGGAAGTGGTATTGGTAGAATCTTGCTTGTAGCACAGTGCAGATCTACATCTTAAGTATCATCAGTTGTTGATCTATTAAAATGATTTTTTTAACTACTTGGTGTTCTTCTTAAAAAATAACACTATTTCTCAGTACATGCACTTTTGTTTTCAAATGTAGATACAGGCTTTTATGTTAAATTAGTTTATTTTTTATGAGAATCCAGAGCTATTAAAATACCAATGTTGTAAACAAAATCTCTGCCTTGTAAACTGCTCCAAATGCAGGAATACAATATAGTTAGGATAAAAACTTTTTTACACTGCTATGCAGTTTGTAAAACATCTGTGATATATATTAGTCTATGAAAATGTGGCTTGTTCACATTCGCCCTTCAGTTTTAAAAATGTATCCCGTTCCTGGTACATCTTCCTTACAGCATATATAGACAGCTGTTCCAGTTTTTCTTTTACTTGATACCACATTGCTACTTTGTTTAAAATACTATGTTTTCAATCATTATGCAATATTTTTTTGCAATGTCTGTTGAAATCCTAATAAAACTTTTGGAGTTTCTCTTTTAGTATGATTGTACTTCTTGTAAAGCTTATCATCATCCTCGCAGTGTTCAAACATGGTGCTCAGTGTCTGCCTCTAGGATTTCATTAAGTACTCAAAAATTAAGCTACATAACAGAATCTATTTTCAAACACTTTAAACATTGCACAATTTCGAAGTGATAAATATATGTTCACTTCAGAATCAAGATCGGTCATTCGTTTTTATACTGTACACCCATTTCTACTGCTTCGGTCCATTACGCAGCATTATGCCTTCCACATGTAAAGATTTAACTATAACACTGAAGACTCATATTGTGCCTTGTAGGCTTGCTTTAATTGGCTTTTCTTTTCTGAGTAATAAATTAGAATATCTGATCAATATGATAGAGAACTGTTATGCAAAGAACATTTTCTGTATATTGTCTCATAAGTGAAGTTTTCTATGGAAAGTTGTTGCTTAAAATGGTACAAAAGGTAATAGTTGTAGTTCAGACTGACTGTGGGATGGCAAAACCAAAACCTCATTAAAATAGAAGACTGCCCAGAAATTGGCCTTTAGCCCTGCCAGTTGCTAGTATGAGTATGCTAATAGTCTTTACAAATAAAAATGGACCTATAATACATAAATTTGATAATAAATTAATCTAAACTCAGTGTTGTGGTGTGACATGTTTTTATTTCAGCTGTTACAAACTTGTGACTATTTTACTTACTAGGCCATGTTAGCATTTTATTTTTCTCTCTCAATGAGTGGATTAGATATTCTGCTGTGCACGGAAATATTTTTTGTTTCAGTTTAACTTTCTTGATGCTTAAAGTGTGCTAGAGGATCTGCATGTGTGCTTTAGCTTGGTTTTGTGAGAAAACTGCTGCTACAGCTAGCTTCATAGGCTCTTACCTGCTGATTGTACTTTCCTAAAATAAGATTTAAGTTCAATGGAGAATTCAGTACTTGCTGTAGTATCAGAAAGGTGATTTAAATTCTTTTCAGTCAGTATCTCTTCAGGTGGCTTTAGTCATCTTCAGATGAGCAAAATCTAGTGCTTTTTTACAGCACTGAGGGTAATAATGGCATTTGGATAGTGTTTATAAAGCATTATGGCATGTAAAGCAGAGACATTTTGAAGAATGGGGTTCTCAAAGTATGACTGTCTGGCATGTGGTGAATATTGCAGCAATAATCCAGACTGGAGGGAAAAAGTGAATGGAGAAGTAGGCTTAAAATAATGAAGATATCCAGTCCTAGCATAGAGATGCTTCTGAGGGACCGCATGTTTGACTTGTGCATGCTGCAACTGTTTTACTGATTTATCAATCTTTTCATGATGGCAAGAGTTACCATGTTGCTACTTGATCTCTGATGTGCTTTAGTTGTCAACTGTCTCCAAGTGCTTCCTGCATTCCTGAATCAAGTATTGAGTAGAATGCAGTTCTCTTTACTGAATGTGAGATATGTTTTCAGTGTAGCTTCTACATGCTGGTGGTGTCAGGGACAATATTTGCTAAGAATAATATTAAAATAAGGTCCTTTGGATATGGAGGATTCATCTGTGTGGTTTCCATCAGTATTTGCCTGAAAAAGGGAGCAAAAAATGTGTTAGGGAATGCAAGGAGCAAAATAAGAAGACTGCTACAGCTTGCTGATGGCCTGGCAGTCAAGAAAATGTTATTAATCATCATTAGATGCACTATGAAATGTGACAGCAAAACTCCGTGCCTCTGCCATTTTGACAAAACAAATTCTGCAACACATGCAGTAGTAGGTATGCAAACATAGCCTCAGGAGTAGAAAAATGCATACAGAATGAGCATGTATGACTTTAACAGCAAAATATTGGGGGGGAGGGGAAGCTGGAATTTTGTGAGTATGAATTCACATAAGGCTAGATTTGTACAATCGGAAAATGTGATTTCTGCCTTGAGGATATTTAAATGTTCTGGTGCTTAGTTTCATCCTAAACTGTGTTGGTATTTATTTAGAATCATGCTATGAATGAACTGTAGAAAAATAGGAAAAGTTGCAGTGACCATACAAAATTATTTGCTTGACAGTGTCATCACGTAGTATCACACTTGAGAATTTCACAATATAAAAAATAGAACACAAGAAATAAAAGCATATTTTACAATCTAAGATTTACGTGCCCCCCCCCCCCCCCAAGATATGTTTTCAAGCATGTAACAAAAAAGCTATCTTCAAGCTTATTGTGATTTAAACAGAGAATTCTGCTAGCAAGATAAAAGCTGGGTTGCATTAGTATTTTCATGTGAACATCCCAGCAAAGGGGCTGGCTGCAGAACAAAACTAATCTGCTTATGTGACTGGTTAGCAAATGAACAGTCAATGACCTGGCAGGAATGTATGTTGGACTTTGTTCAGAAGTGTTAATGTTTGATGGTTATGTGTTGTGTAATCTTTTGAATATTGTGTACTCTTTAGTATTGTAATTATATAGTTGTGTTCCACATGTAATTCCAGAGACCTTTGCAGCAGACAGGAAATAACATGCTGCTTATAGAGTTTTGAACCTTGGATAAGGTAAAATATTACTGTTATGAACGGTGGCAGTTGTTCATGAGCATCAGCCATCTGGAGTTTCATATCATTGCGTATCTCAAGAGTGAGGGATGAGTGGATGCCTTGCTGCGTAAACAAGGTGGCTTACTTCTAAGGAAGACTATTTTTGTGTGGTATCTTACTGTGTACATGTTTTTTTGTTTATATGCAGATGAATAGGATGTTCTGGAATTAATGGTACCATAACACTAACTTCTCAAGTAGGATACTTGAGTGTTCACGTTTCCAGGTAATTTGGAATGTGTGCCACATGGGTATCACAAGCTAATGTTAACCAGTATTGAAACCATTATCTTTTCTGTCCAAGGAGAGGCAGATCTCTGAATCATTAAATCTGTTTCTGATCATCTGATTAGGATACCTGAAGGAAGTGTCTTTTTTCAAAGTGATGGGCAGATTGTAACCAAAAATAAATGGTTCTCATTCTGGCTGAGGCAAAAAAACCCTGCCTTATCTGTAGAACTTCCTCAAGTCCTGCTCCTCAATTTAATCCATGAGTTCTTCTGTGGGTACTTCTCCCTAAGCTCAACTCCTCTGGAGAATGAGTCATGGCAGCTGAGCTCATGTTCAAAGAGTTAAGTATGCCTGTTCTCCTCCAAAATTATTAAATGGAGAATAGTAGCTTGGTTTACTTTGGTTAAGTTGAAAAGTTTCTCTTCAGTGCTTAGGTATGATACAGTCCATGTGATCCTTGGTTATTGGTTGTGGTCTGAGAATGGGAAGCTCTCCAAAGAGAGGTGGAGGTTAGGAGTGGGAACCTCTTTGAGAAGAGACTAGAGGCTGCCCCATGCTGAACAGTTGGTTCTAGATGACTCTGCAATGGACCCACTACTGGCTGAAGCTAAGCCCATCAGTGAAGCTGTTGATGCCTCTGGAAACATATTTAAGGAAGGGTGAATAACAATGTGCAGCAGCTGTGAGAGAAGAGTGCCAAAAATGAGGGCAACAGCTCTGCAGACACCAAGGTCAGTGAAAAAGCAGGAGGATGAGGTACTCCAGGCACTGGAGCAGAGGCTCCCCTGCAAACTGGTAAGACTGTGGTGACTTGTTTCTCTGGTGTGGTCGTCTGCACTCAAAAGGAGAAATCATATGTGTGTGGAAAAAGGACTATACTGTAGTCACTGGGAGACTCCTTGAGATGTATTGTCCATATGCATGTTTATACCATTTCCAATGGGGCTTGGAATCTGGAAGGAACTCGGAAGGGCTTGGGAGGCTGAGATACAAGGCTTACTGTGTTGATCTGCACCATCTATGAGATGAGGAGGTCCTGTGACTCTGCAAGGTAGATGGGCACCACCCTATGTAAGAGAGTAGAACATGACCATATTATGAAGGTCCTAGCTCAGACTTAACACTGCTTGGTTTTAAATTATTGAATGCGTGTGCACTCACTTTATGAATTAGCAATAATGGCAAAAAAATTGCTTCTAATAGCTAAATTTCTTGATTCCTCTTACTTAAGTGGTTGAACAGTTTTGACTTGGGGTTTTGATCCAGAGTACGTGTTGAAGCCTTAATTGGATTTGTCATCAGGGTTGCAGTGTTAATGACAGAGTAAAGTGGGTTGTGTGTTTTAATGTCATTGAGCAGCATCATCCAACTGGAAAGCTGTAATTCTGTTTTGCAGGGAAAAAAGGTTTTCATCTACATTTTTCTTGCACTTTGGAATGAAACACAAACATTTTGGGTAGGGTTTATGAATCCTAGAAAGCAAGCAAGCAAGATACAGATGTTCAGAGTAACAGCTGAATGGTCAGGGCATTTCATATGTAGAAGATCCAGTCTCCAAATCCTGCAGAAAAGGAACATTCAATAGTAAGTTGCTGTTTCTCACATCATAATCACTGAGAGCTATTTCTGAGTTTTCTTGCTTTCACCTTTCTCTCATTATAGAATTAATGATGTTAAATTATTCCACTGCTGTCCCAGAGTAACACAGAGAAATGTCTGAAATCGTTACCATATATAGATGTGTTAAACAAGGATGGTCAGAACATTCATAGGTGAAATAACAGTAAGAAGTCTTCAAATTTGGCAGAGATTATGGAATAATTTATGCTTTGTCAATTAGTTAAGATAAATTTTAAGTGGTCTTTAATCTTGTTCTAACCACAGGTACATTCACAGCAACAGTGGGCTTGAGAAGCACTACTAAAGTAGTTAGAGTAGTTAGAGTGTTAGGTTACAGCCTGTGTTTGGAGCATTCTGTTTGAACTTTGAGCTACTCTTACTAAGAAGTTAGATGAAAAACTTTAGTGTTAATTAGTTCCTGAGAACAGCACACAATGGGGTTGAATATTCCCTGGCAGTTGTGGTGACCTGACAGAGCTCAGGGAAGAGTTTACAAGTAATCAACTGAAGCGTGCTGTGCCACTTTGGATCTTGAGCCAAGTACCTGACCGTTGTGTGAAGATCATAGGATGTTTTTCCTCGAAATTTGATGCAGTGTATTGGGTTAGAGCAACAACTTGTATCCATGGAGGTGAAAGTTTAGAGTTGTGCTCAAGCTGAAACTAAACTGAGGAGAGACTGAAGAAAGCAGGGAGGACATTAGCAACTGCACATCATTATCTGGAGACTCATGCTTGATAAAGGAGTTAACTTCTAGACACACCTGACTACATAGTTTATAATTGCAAGCTATTGCATTATAATGAGTTACCCATTAATCAGCTGGGACTCCTTGGTAGTGTTAGCAGATGCGCTATACCTTGCAGCTGGAGCAGATTGGGAGAATTTGGTTAGTCACCACAACTTGACTAATGACATGCTACTCAGCAAGTAATTTGGTTGGGGAATTGCCACATGATACCGTAGGAGCCAAAATCTGGCCTGTACTATCAGTGATCCCATCATTGCCAAATGCACTCTCTCAGCAGATTCGCTGCCACTTCCGTTTTCCTCTGTGGCGTTAAATGCTGGTCTTGGGGTTTTTTTACATCACTGTAACAATAGAACTAATGTTGGTTTGTTGAGTTTGTGGGGGGGTTTTTGTTTGCTTTTTTCCCCAAAAACACTTTGATACTGATATTAGCAACCTTTAAAGTTACTGTTAGTCTTCCAGTGAATGTTCTGACAGATTCATCCATAATGCAACTTGGATGAGGAAAAAAAAAAACCCATGTATTTATTGCTCCCTATGGACCATATAGATGTAATCCCATTGAAATTAAGTGAGATGCTAAAGCTCTGACTACAGTAATTCTGTGAAATTCATGTAATGTTAATTCCTTGCATAGTTGGATCAATATATCTGATGTTGCTTTCTACTTCCTTGAATTTATGCAGGTAGTAGTGTTTAAACAAAGGTGTGCGGCAGCAAAACAAGTATTAATAAATACAGTGTAATAAAGGCAATACAAACCCACTCATGCTCTAGCAGTATAGACAGAAACCTTACTAGAACTTGTTTGCTTAGGAAAGACTACCAGCAACTTGTTTTTATGACTTAGGAGCACTGCAGTGAAAACTGACAGCTGGATTTGTTACGTAAACACAACTTTTACAGATTTTTTGAGCATTTTTGGTCTCAGCAGAACAGTCTGAAGTTTGCTGGCTACAGGGAAGTAAGTGTTGTACATGCTCATGTTCTGGCATGTGGTAACACTTACTAAATTTATACAGAAGAGGTATTTGAGGGGAAATGACTAGATTCAGTTGACTTTCATGTGATTTTCAGATTGTTCTAATCCAGGTCATGCTGGTTGCTGCTTAAAATGTCTCAGTCTCATAAAAATATGTATCAGTTCTTGAGCAGAGTACTAGTTCTCCAAGTCTGAAATAAGTCCTTCTAGGTGATAATGTGCATTTCATCCGTCCCTCTAGTCAGCTGCCAAGTAACAATTCAGCAGCTTTCCCTTTTATAGTCCTCTGGTTGATTACATGTTCCTACAGAAAAAAGTTGTATTTCCAAGCATTTGTGAAAGAGAAGATATAATATCCAAATCAGCAGCTTGAAGTTTAATTAGACCTTTAAAATTCAAACCGATTGTATGTGAACTTCAGTGGGATTCAGAGAGCTTTGCAAAGCACATGGCTGAGAGCAGCAGAGGAATCATTAGCCTCTCTTGAAGTATATATACATAGTCTGGACAGTGAACAGTTTCTTTGCAATATTCCTTTTTTCTTATTCTTTTCCTTGCAACATTCTAAAATAATATCCCATTGACTGTCCACAATGAGAGTCCTAATTTGCAGTCATATTAGCCTAAATTACCTATGTAAAAGACCATTATTTAATAGCTTTATAAAGGGCAATTAGTTTTATTTTCATAAAGCCTTAAGTTAAAACTTGCACCAATACCCAAATAGATAGCTTAAAAGGCTAGAAAATGAAAGGTGTATTTCCAGAGGGAATTAATACTGTATGCGCTGATAAAATCAATAGAGGGTTTATCTGTTGGTTTATCTGTTATCTCTAATAATTAAAGTTTTAGCTTTAGGCTTCCAAATTTGAATGGTTTTGCTAGAGGTAGAGTCACTTTGAATCCTTTTACTGGTAATTGAAGGCACTGACAGTGGTTTCAATTTTATGCTTTTTAAAGATGAAAGAAACACCTACCTTCTAAGGTTTAGTGTTTAAAAATGTTGGAGAACCTCATTTGGTAAGAGAGATTGGTTTAACTTTCCCTACAAAGAGAGGGAGACCAGAATGATACAAATACTGGTTTGTGCTGTCTTCTTAAAATTGTTTAAAGAAAAAGCATTGGAAGATAAATCTAATTTAGTTGTTCCAACAGAAAGTGCTACCTTGGCTCAGTTACTTTGGCAGGCAAACAATGGTGGGTGCAGCTTTTGCATATGAAATCTAAAAAGATGTCTTATGCTTGTTTGGCTTATGATCTTTATGGAATAAAATAACACTGAAGCTGTTCTCTTTCAGATGGTGATTGTGTAGGAACATAGATAGGTCAGCAATTGCTATCTTGCCTGCAAGGCTTGCCTCGAGTGTGCTGTACCATGGATGATTCTACAGGTCATGTGTGGCAACAGGCTTGGGGTTTTTCAGAGGTATCAAGGTTGATAACTTTGCCAGACTGTTTACTTCTGTCCCACACTAGAATGGTAGAACAGACAAACTAGTATCTGTAGTTGCTAAGGGAACATGCGGATAGATCAACATGCAAATAGTGAATGTGTCTTGTGTGAATAATCACTTCAAAATACAGTTGAAGAAAGCCCTGTGAATTATTGTAGCTCGTTTATTATTACATATTGATAGAGTTTATGTGGCTTGGAAGAAATGGGTGTATAGTTGAAAACGAGGTCATTCAGAAAACAGAGGTAAATTAACTGGTCTGTTATACTTCAAAGGTCAGTAGCGCACTTAATGCACTGTTCCTGGTGAGGAGGAACTGTGCGATAGTATTCACTAGGTCTGGGCCGATACTCTAAAAAGCTCCCATTGTGGAAACAATTGATTATCACTCTGGCAGCTTTTTGAAATGCTGAAGGACAGTTTATTTTGTGTGCCACTTAATGCAGTCAGGGTAGTGAATATTTACAGTATCAGTGATCACAGAGGTAAAAAGAAGTTATTTGATTTGCACATTCATACCTACAGTAGAACTGAAAATACAAAACTTCATTGTTGCTTTCAGTTTAAGTCATTAGAAATGTGGATGCTTACAAAGGAAATCTAGTAACTGCTGCTTATCAAGTGCTTCACTCTGCTGCCCCTGTCAATTCAGGCTGGCCATCATGCCAGTCTAATAGCTCTATTCCCTTTCCCTTTTCCACCTTAAAAATATTTTAACTACTGGGATAGCTGTAATCAGTGATAAATTAAAAATACTCATAAATTTATGCGGTGTAAAGAACTTTATTAAACAAGATTAAGCTCTTGAGCATTTGGAACACACTATTCATGTCTTTATTAAAGAGCTGCTACATGCTGCAAAGAACAGTTGGTTGGCTGGCAGGAAGTCAAAGAGGGCTTGAAATTAGCATTGAACAAGTTCCATGCAAACTAGTTCCAACAATTCATATATAAATATAACTTTAAACACTCCATTTTATTGTTTTATGGGTAGGAACCTGAGAAGTGAGAGATCAGATCAGGATTTATTCTGCATTCCCAGACCATGAACTTGTCAAGTAAATACCAATTTTGATAATTTATGAAAGTAATTCCACTTGCCTGGAATTTGAGGTCATGAGTGGCACACTCAAGAACTATTAAAATTTTGGCCAAATTAGTCCTGTTATTTATTTATGAATCTATGAACTTTTCTATTTAGGTTTATCTGAGAATAGGAAAGGCTTTTGGCAACCTTTTATATAGCAGTAAACCTTCCATAATAATCTTAGCTTGAGAAAACGGTGTCTGTGTAAGTGCGCAGATGACTTAATGTCTACAAGTAAACCAAGAAGGAATATAAGTAGGACAGTTTAGATCTAGGTGCTAATTTTCTATAAACTTAAAAGCACTTTAGGGGAAAAACCACAAGAAGTTTCAAACAGCTTGTGTATTTTCATGCAGTAAGGAGCAAAGAGTACTGAGAAAGATCATGTCAGTTGAAAATGGAAGTGCTCACAGCTGTTCAAGACAATGCAGTATGCATGTGTAATACAAGCATAACTCTAACTCTACAGTGTGTGCCACTGTACTTCAAAGGCTATTGTAATATTGTTTGTTAACACGACCGATCTATTTTTAAGCTGATCTCCAAACTCTGTTGTTCCTTCGAAACAGGTGAAGAAAGAACTGCAAAGTGGTCAGCTGGTGACTTTGGGGCCAGCTGTGGCTTCCATGTTGGCATTGCCTTGAGGGATGGGCTGTGCTAATGGGAAGGCATCTCTGTGCGAGAACTCGAGCTCCAGTGGAAACAGGTCACTATGGATCTCAGCAATATACACACACCAAATTAAGTAGTCGGAGTCCCCTGTCTATGATCTAGTCTCCAAAGTATGTCATACACGTCTTCTGGCTCTTGGCTGCAAGCTGTTGCCATGACCTGTGGAAGGTTGCTAAGCTGCAGGCTGTTTACACACTCGCTCTAGGCTGCAGTCCCTGTTTTCAGGGGTTTCTTTGTGGCTGGATGAAAATAGTGTTTGTTCCTCAGCAAGGATTATATTTGTGTCAGGTAAGTGAATTCAGCGAAGCTTGCTAAAGCTCTTAACAGAGAAACAAGAAAGGTATAGTTGAAAAAATGGTAAAGACATGAAACCAAGAAGATGAGGGGGGAGCAGCAATGCACTGGATCGATACAGTGATACAGCAAAATACACATACAAGGAAATAAACTATTTCTGAAATATTGTTCATACATAAAACACTTGCAAGAAAAAATCTGTGTAATGAAAACTAAATACATTTTTCTTAAAGTGGTGAGAATATAGTATATTAGAACTTTGTATCAACCAAGAATTTGGTGGGGGTCCAAAGAACACTGAAACTGCTTGATTACAGAGGGTGCGCTAGACTTGGAGGCACAGTTGCTTGGGTCTGAGTGCATCTGTTTTTGAAAGTGGAAGGATTATGTAAGTCTCCACAAAAAAGGCACATTCTTCTACTTAAAACTTCATCTGTCATGTTGCACATCAATTTTGGCTCAGACTGCACCCTACAAACTCATGGAATAAGTTTGGTATTCCACACAGCCAAGTGTTTGGTTTTACACTAGGTCTTGTTTTGAAAGGGCTGAAACACTTCCCCCCTGCCCCTCCACTCCCCAGCAGGTATTTTAATGGGAAACTTAATATGTCATTAGTGGTAAAAAGCTGTTTTCAAACAATGTACCTTTATAATGAGTTGCCATTGTAACAATTTACTGTTACTGTTTTTCACACAAGCAGCACAATACAAGGCACTCTGCAGTCACTGAACCCTTCTCCTATAGGAGTTTATGCAAGCCCTCTTGAGTAAATCCTTGGTTCCTCTTCTGTCCCTGTGAGCCAGGCAGAAAAGCCACACTGCCGGAACTGTAGTTTGCCTGAGGACATATTACCCCTCATAAAGGCACTCCACAGATATGTGAGGCTGGCCTGGAGCACCCTTCTAAGAACTGCGTAGGTCATTTTGAAGCAGAGAAGGAGCTGTGTGCTGGGCTTGTCTGTGGTGTTTGTTGATACCTGGGCATTGATGGGGCTGATACAGCATACTGAAAGGGCCCTCTGCTTCAATATGCTGGGATTTTCTCCAGCTCCCAAAACATTTCAGGCTGGGGAGGATGAGAAACAGCTTTATATTTTTATTCAGTTTTGAGAAAAAGAAACCTACCAGAACAGTTATTCCTGTACGTATTCTTGCAATGTTTACTGTAATGTTATTGCATACTTACGCTGCCTAGTTACTTCTAAAAATAACAAACTTTTTATTTTTAAGGCAACAGGTTATACAGAACCCCGTGCAAAAGTGAAAATAATCTCCTGTAGCGTCCCACCTATTGTTACAATATAATTTTCCAAAACAATTCCTAAAATGGTCAGTCATGTCAGAACTTCTGTTGCTTTGTCTGCATAAAAGGCTGCTACAGGCACTAAGCAGCTAAAACAGTTCATGCAGTTATCACTGCTTTGACATAGCACCACAATCTAAAAAGTAAGAACAGCAGTGCTTATCTGGTAACAGGTTGTTAAATTGCTTAGTCTTCAGGCGATAAAGTCTCAGCTTTCTGTTAGCTGCTGTACTGTCCAATTAGATCAGTGAAAGTATTATTTCATACTCCTCTCTGAATTATCACAAGGGCAGTTCGACTTGATTTAGAAGGTTTAGATCCACACATCACTGATTAGATTAATCATCATAATAACTTTCGCTTAAAACAGCGGTCTTAAATTATCTGCATTAGGCTGGTTTTTTATTTAGTTCAATCTCTGAAGAAACACAGGCTGCATAAATTTTTCAGCAATGAACATTTTGCCCAAATCACTAATACACGTGAATCAGCTTACCACGATACAAATGTTTTTCCTTTTTACAAGCAAGTCTGTGCAGTATGCTGCCTCTCTTCTATAATTAGCACAAAAATTTGGAAATTGCAGTAACACTTTCTCTGTATCTTTACAAGAAAGAAAATGACCTAAAAAGGGAAGAAAAGCTAGTCTAGGAAGGAGCACAGCTAATCTAAACATCACCCACAACTGGCAATCAGGGGCACTCCCCCACTTTCCCTCCTTCCCTTCTCCAACCAGATCCCTTCAGTATCCGTGTTTTGGTTTTGTTTTTCAAACTCTGTCTTCACTACATATTTCCCTACTTGGAAATATTATCATTTGAAATCACTGTACAGCAACAACAGATAAAGCTGTGCCAAGCAGCAAACTGGCCCACAGTGTAAGAAGGTTTGTCATTGGGAAAGAACATGTACTCCACAGACATAGGCTACCCCCGCATGGAAGTATTAAGTTCATTGGTTGTTTTAGTTGTATTCATGCTGTTCTGTGTACTATGAATATATATATATATATATATATTTGGAAAGTATATATATATATATACACACATATATATATATACCTAGAAGGCACTTTCCAAATAACAAAATTATGAAGAAAAATATGACTTGGAAAGCTGAATTGTGGACTCCTGCATACTGTTTAACTTCTTAATTAGGATTTTTGTTATTATTTCAGCCAGCAGTATTTTGTCCAAGTTTCCTGAATGTAACAAATTGAAACTCTTGAGTTTACAAAAATACCAGAGCAATTTTATGGCAGGAAGAGACATTATTACAGGGACTTCTGTAGCATGTGAAAGCCATAACCGTATCTTTCCTGACTGGTCAATCATCCACAGCAATGAGATTTGTATGCATGCAGATCTCACCATTAGCATTTCAGCAGGGCCCTATGCAGAAAGTTAGATTTGTGATTCTGCAGAAATTTAGTGCACAGCAATAGAAAATGCCTTTAAGCATGTTTTATGTGTACATAAATATAAATACAGCTCCAATTTTTGTACATTAAAAGTTTTCTTTAGAACTCTGTTGTCTACAGCAATTAAGCAGAAAGTGAAGATGTAACTGTTTATATTAAGTTGGTACACAGCCTCAGTGATTACTCCTGTGAAATCTCCACTGTCTGCACACAATTTGGATAATAAACCAGACATAAAGGCTAATTATCTGGAAATTACATAAGGCTAAACCTCTCAGTACAAATCAGGAGAAATCCCACAAAGCAACTGATTCTCGCAGAGATGCTAATGCTATGGAAAAATAATCTTTTTTCATACAATTCCTTCTATATAGTCAGTTAGAAACATAGTCAGCATTGACAAATAGCCAGTAAGGTACCAGGGCCAATAAATTGAAGGCTTTAAAACATATCTGGCACTAAGCATCAGTGCGTCATTTACTTAGATTTGTGGTGAATTGAGGCTTCCACTCCAAAGATGCTTTAGGTTAAGTACGCCGCTAGACTGTAAACAGCTGTCACGCATACAAAGGCACAATATTATTACAGTTCTGTCCTACCACTAAGATGGTAGCTTGTTTCTTCCCACAGGAATGAACAATTAATAGTAGTTTGAACAGTTAACTAGTTTCTAGAACAGTTAAAAAGCAGCTTGATTACTGGGGTTTGGGCCCCTTTATGCTAGATCTTTTTGATGGGACCTGTAAGGTTTGCCAAGTTGTAAGCAGTACTTAACAGAGGAAAAAACTTAGAAAAGGAAATGGTTGTATTTAATTTTGTGGCTGTAAAAGATGACCGGAATCTAGGGAAGGCTTTTGGTTTCAGAATTTTGTTGAGGACTGCAGGGGAAGAACAGAGCAGTGGTCTGGCAGTACTAGGATAAGGAGTCATTTTGACAGAGGAAACTAGCCCAAACCTTATGGTAATTACAGCTCACCAGTCTCAGATGTAATGATAATCCGTTTTATCCTGTCTACAGCCCTCAGTCCACTATTTGATCAATAAAAATTGCTCTTCTATTCCCATTACCCCCCAGCCAAGGGACTTCTGAGTCCTAAACTAATCTCCAGTTCTAGTTTTTATCTAGTTTTTATCTAGTTTTTAATCCCAGTTTTGCAGGATCCAGAATTAAATCAATTTTTTTCAGCCTTTCTTGTTTGATCTATCAATGCTAACCCTAATCTGAACTATGGCTTTTGAGGAAGGAGCAGGAAGTCAAACTTGTCAGTTTCTGTCATCTTTAACTGTAACCTAGCACCCAATATTGACAGGCACAAAATGGATTAAGGCAGAACCTGGAAAAGAAATTGCATGAATTATTTATAAAGCTAGTACTTGGCACATCAGAGTCTAAAGAACAATTTTTTATATCATTCAACATAGCTTACAGGTCTAAGATGAGGACTTGGTACTTAAGGTTTGTCTAAAGGTACATATGTTGCTGGTTTTATTTTACATTGAGGCTTAGTAACAGCCAGGAACTAAACTATCAATCAAATGTATTATTGGATCCTAAAGTTTCTTAGCTGGGACTGTGACTGGAATGAACAGAAGCATATGGTTTTATAGAGACACAATATACTGGGGTGCTTTTATTGCTACTGGCAAGCTTGTACTGTGGGATAAAACCCCATAGTTCATAGTTACATTCTGTATTGCCCATAACACTAAGGTGTATGATAAAGGGGTAGAAAGACAATTCTAAACAGGTTATCTGTAACTCAACTGTTAGGTTATGGAAAAGGGAAGACAAAAATGTAATGTTCTGTTCCACAAAGACAGCAGTGCTACAGTGAGGGTTGGTACTAACATAAATGCATGGAGCACAGCCAGAATTCCCTTAGCTTTGGTGATGTCTGAAGAAACAGTGGTGTATTGCTCAAACAAGTTCAATGAGGATCACTGAAAATGAGCTAAAGCACTCTCAGAAATAAATTTGGCAGTACATACACTTCAGTGTGTCATCACCCCTGAACGCAGGGAACAAGCAGCCGTCATCTGAGGCAGGATTTGACTCATTGAAAGGCCTTCATCCTGTTCACACAGCTTGACCTGAAGTTACCACTCCTCTGTTTCTGTCCTTAAGACGTTCGTGAAATGGATGTATTCACACAACAATGGACCTATGCTGGATTGCATCCTCTTTCTCAGTCATCTTTGCAAGCCCTTAATATTGCTCCAAGTAGCAGCTGCCAAATTTCAGCCAGAAGGGCAAAAGAGTACTTGGGAGCTAAAGAATTCTTTAAAAAGCTTTCTAACCTCCCAAACATTTCACGTTTCCCACCGCAACTGGCTTCCCCGCCTGCCGAGAAGTTACCAACATCCTGCATACCTAAGCATTACTTGAGGCTAAACCTTGTTTGTAACGCTGCACATATGGTAGTTACTTAATGACATTTGCTGTGCTAAATTAAGTCTGGGCTCCCTAGAGTAACTGCAGCAGCTTCATTTAACGAAGCGGTAACACATGCAAAAGCCCGTATACACAACGTGCAGCCACTTGCAACCTGGAATCCCAGTGTGTACTCGCAAAGGTAATCCTCCACTCCAGTCCCAACTTTAGGACCCTTTCCGGGGTAGGCACCGGTTTAACTCCCAGAAGAGTTTTGGGAGGGAAGCCCCCTTTGCTACGTGCGGGCACACAGGAAAACCCCTGAAGGACAAGACCACAACAGCATCGCCTCACCCCAGCCCAGCCACTGCCACCGGCGCCCTCCCCGCCAACCGGCGCCCCGGCTCTGGCCGGAAGTGCGGGCCCGACACGACCCCCTAGCGGCGGCGCGCCCCAACGGAAGAGGCTCCGGTGAGGCGGAGGCAGCTGTCCGCCATGCTCTTTCGTTTTGGTGTGGTGCTCCCGGCGCGGATGACGGAGGGTGGAGGCGTGCTCCTGGTGGCCGGCTCCCGGCCGGAGATGGGACACTGGGATCCGCAGCGTGCCGTGCCCATGAAGCCGGCGCGGCCGACCGCTCCGCTGGCCGGCCAGGAGCCCGCGCTGTGGCTGGCAGAGCTGGTGCTGCCGGACCAGGACGCTTCTGACCCGTTCTGGTACAAGTTCCTGCGGCGGCAGGGCGAAGACCTCATCTGGGAAGGTACGGACGGGCACTCGGGACGCGAGGAACTGCTCGCGGGTCCCGGTGGCTGGGCGGTGCCGCCGCCTTTGTCCCGCCCAGGGGAGGGGTTTGGGCCGGCGGGCTGAGGCGCTGGCGCTCGGTCGTTACCCTCACGTCGTAGGGGGGGGCTGGTCCGTCGGCTCCTGCAGCGCCACCTCGTGCCCGGCGCCCGGGGGCATCGCCCTGGGGCCGGGGGCGGTGTGCCGGGCGAGCAGGCCGTACTCTGTTTCTCCGGCTGTCGGCGGAAGCGGCCTCCTCCCGTGCAGTGGGTGGCCTAAAGCCTGCTTGCAGGTAGAACCTGCTAGCCTATCGTGACATGACGTGTCGCTAATAAAACCGTTTTTAACGAAATGATGCGGTAGAGTGAATGCAGAAGGCAGCTGCTGTTCTAGTAGTAAAAGGTCTTGGAAATGGGTTTATTTTTGTTACTTTGGGCACCCGTTGTCATGATGAAGTTTTGATTCTTTTTCTTTCTCCGCAAGTAAAGGTGTTGGAAGTGCCTACTTAATGCGTCAAGGTGTAACTTTATTTCAGTAAGCTGAAATGTGCAGATGGCGTTTTCAGGCTGGTTAATTTTGCTATTGAAATTGATTAAAAAAAAAAAAAAAGGGTGAAGTTCCAGCCTTTGTGCTGCTGTTTGAGTATACTTCCACAGAGATTTTCTCCTGTTCTGTGTTGTCAAATGTTGGATAGCTTTAGTCAGTTTTCATGTGCTGTTCTGGTGTATTTACGTGCGATAAATAAAAGAGAACATGCATACAATTGAATGCTGAGTCAAAGCACTAAATATACCTCTTGTCACTGAGGAATGGATCTAATTCAGTGAAAGGAAGACAGATGACTAGGTAATTTGTGAGTGGGTTTTTGTTTTTTTTTTAACTTACAAAATAGTTTTATAATCCATGTACCAAAATAAAACGTTGTAGAGCAGTTGCTCTTTAGCTGTTTTTTGGGAACATATATCACGCTTTTAAAGTGCCATTCTGTTACAGAGACTGAAACATGCATGTTGTCTTAACTGTTCCATTTGTTTTTTCTTTTCTATACTAATAAAAGACTCTGTGTTGATAGTGCATTCACAGAGGTTTGCATCATGAAGTACTGTTTAAACCATGCATTAGTAATTGTTTTATTTAGCAGCTAAAATAAATAGTGTATTCTGCCTGTTTTAACCATGTTTTTCTTTTGCAGAAATGCAGGAAAAGAGAATTTATGGAATAGAAATCTTTACATCTTTCCAAGGAAGCAGAGTTGGGTCTCTTTTGAAGGTGCTGTTGTACATAACATGCCAAAGATACTGGTATATAAAAGAGGTCCTCACCACGCAGAATATAGAATTAATAATAGAGTGTTCCTGTCTGTAGGGAATCTGCAATTGTAAGGTAATGGTTACTGTATAGTTTGGAAGCAGTGATACTTCAAGGTGTTGTCCATACCTGGGACTGCATTTTGTAAATGCAGTCTGAATAATAAACATACTCTGTTTTGGCAGTAGTCCTACTGCTGCAGCTTTAGGATTAACCTGTGTGGAATTTTGTTCTTGCCATGGTGAATGCTTAGCAGTTTGAGCTTACTTAGCTACAGTGATGGAAAACAAATGGGTGGATCATTCAAATGCAGAGGTGGTTTTTAATTAGTCATTCATATCAACTGTTTTCTAAGTTGTTCTTTGCAGGAAAGAACTAAATTTGAAATTTGGTGTTCTTCATGTATTATATGAAGGGAGCATAAGGTTTTTCTGTGCAATAATTAAGCAATATCTTTCAGTCCTTTTTTATGTTATTTTAATGGGATTTTTTAATTATTTTTTCAACTGTAGATCAAGAAAAGTTTTGGCTGTCATCTGTTTGTTCTTGTAAAAGTCACAGTTTGCAAAGGCAGTTGCCCTTTCTAAAATAAGAAAACATTTTGGTGATACACAAATGCTGTGCTTTGACTTTTTAGTATCCTGTGTGTTTAGGATTAAGATGTGCTTTGGGAGACATATAGCAGTTATGGAACATCTGCAATTTTGAAGACATGGTTGTGAGGGATAGGGGAAAGTGCAGAATGGTACTTGCTCTAAGTTTATGAGTTGAGGCATTCATCTGTAACCGGAGAAACTCCTGTCCAGTTATGGATGTCAGATGTTTACTTATATGGGATGTGAAATAATGTGCTATGTTTAAGAAAATTACTCCCCAAGTTTTTTATTAGTATGTCTTGTATGAGGATTCCGCTACTAATTCATATGATTTTTATAATATTACAGTACATGTTGCATCATGTGTTTTGCATATGAATTTAATTTGTCCTTACAGCCATTCAAGTGCAGTGAGGAAACTGAAAGATGAAGTGAAGGTATTTGTTTCTGTGGTCTAGAAGAGTCAAAGTCACGGGTCAGTGTTACGTGGCTTTTGGGTTCTGTCAGGTGGTTTGGTAGGAACCTTCAGGTGAGGCTTGGCCTGTGGAAGGGCTTTGTTTCTTGTGTTTGGAGGAAACTAGTTCTCTAGGAGGAGGAGGTGGGAGAGAAAACTTTTGTCCTTCTGAAGGGTCATGTACATACTCTGCTGCCCCAGGTGACAGTGCCTGTCTTTGTCCAGAGCCTGTCACTTACAGCCATTGGGCTCTTCTGGCTCAAATCACACAATTTCTCTATGGGCTCTGACCCAAGTGATGTTTCTTCAGGTTTGGTACTTTGCTTACCCGCTGCGAGTTAAGCTGAAAGGCCTGTTACCCAGGAGGGTTTTCAACTGCTAAAGTATCTGTGGAAAAACAGGTTATGTTGAAACAGGGAATAGGTTTGCCCATTAGAAAAAATAAATGAATGTATATACCCTTTTTTTTTGGTGTGTGTTATTTTGTGTTTTTTTTTTTTTTCCCCTCCAACTACATCCCATGTGTCTTTCTGTGTGCTTTGTTTTTGGTCTAGATTCTTCAGAACTGGGTTTATTTCTCCCTTCCAGCATGGAAAGTGAAGGTATATTGTTCTTACTGTCAAAACTAAATAAACACAAGTTGAAACTTATGTTTGAATTTGTTTTTGTGAGTTTATTTGAATGCTTGTTAGTGCCTTTAATCCCCTTTAGTCTGGTCTAAATAAACTGCAGGTACTATACAAGATACATGTTCCATAAAAGAACAAAAGAGTTGCTAAGGGTATGCCACAAACTCTATTTTCAGATGCTGGAGTACAGTCTGACTCCTCATGTTTTGTGAAGGGGTAAAATATATTTATAAATAAAAGCTGATATTCTAAAATATTGATCCAGTTTCACATAACCTAGTTTGATGCAGTTGGTGCTTGCTTGAAGCTAGACAGATGCTGTATTGCCAGTTAAAGATGAAAAACGTGGTCAACCTACCTAGTAGTAGTTTGTACAGGTGAGCAGAGCCTTATGCATTCCAAAAAACCCATCTCTATTTTTGGGTGGGGGAAGGAGAAAAAAGAAGGTGTTTTGTTTACACTTACCTGCTGCTGGGTTCTTGGGGGCCCAAAACAAACAGTACAACACAGTCCAGTTTAGAGACAGCTAGGTTACGCAGCCTGTGGCTTGGTATCTTGGCTTTCCAACATTTCCAGTTCATGCTCTTCTGAGCTCATCAGTTACATTTTAAGCTGTCTGTTGGACAATAAACACTTACGATGGTAGTTCAGAAGACATTTATGGAGTAACAGTGCTTTTAATGATACTGTAATTAGTGAAAATATCAGAAGCAGAATTTGATCATGGCTTTCAAGGGTTGAGCACTTGATTGGCGGAAAACATCTGTGATAGTAAAATATTTCATTTTTGAAGTGGCAGTGTGTTGAAACTGAAATCAATATTGTTTCTTGGCCTCAATATGAAACTAAATGTTTATAATTCTTTGAAAGCTGTATGGGAAGTTAATACAATGGTGGGATTGTAACAGAATAGAAAATTATCTGTGGCTAAGCCATTAGCAGAAAGTAAAAACCCTTTAAGGCTGTTCTGGAGGAGTACAGTTGGATGCAACATTATTTTTCTGCAACTGAGATACATCTCTTTTTCTTTCTTTCTCAAAGCTAATGTACAGATACTCAAATTAGGTAGCAGTTCTATTATTAAAAACAAAAAAATGGAGAAGAGAACCTGAAGCAGATAACGTTTCTTCATACCTCTGTTAATGCAGGTATTTTATGTAGTGGTGTTCCCACTGGGTGTCGCCGTTTTACCTGCCTATAGCCAGTGAGTGCCTGGGATTTTGCAGCTACTTGTGCATTTCATCAGTATCCAGTGTAATCTGCTCTGCTTTTGAAAATAATCCAGAAATTGCTTCCCCTATCCTAGTCTTGTTCCAAAGTAGGTAGTGACTAGGAAAGAACATAAAGCACAACTGGGTGTTGATAGCTGAATAATTGTGCGTAATATGCATCTTCTCCATGTGAAGCTGTTACTTTGTGTACAATACTAGATGTTTAACACTTTGTGAGTGAGGAAGCTTTGTGCATAAAAGTGGATTACTTTGAAATTTACTACCCAATATGTCTAATGAGTAGAGAGAAACTTTTGTTTACAAAGTGCAATAGGTTCTGGTGTTTTGTCCTTCAAGCCCCTCAAGACATATACTTATTGAGGATTATAGTATAATTAATTGGCAGCAAGTTTTTCATTACTTCATTTCTGTGTGTCAGCATTAACCAATTTATACTGAGCAGACTACTGAAGATCAATAAAGCAGGAGAGTTGCCCATGAAACTGCAAAATTAGAAGAATAAAAATAGGATACACACATGCTCCATCCCTGGCAGTGTTCAAGGCCAGGTTGGATGAAGCCTTGGGTGGGATGGTTTAGTGTGAGGTGTCCCTGCCCATGGCAGGGGGTTTGGAACTAGGTGATCTTGAGGTCCTTTCCAACCCTAACTATTCTATGATTCTATGATTCCTCTGGGTTTGGTAGGTGTGTGTTGTTTCCTGCCCACAAAGATAATAGGGGCCCTGCTCTGACTGCTGTGAGAGCCTAATTAGAGCACTTGTGGTTATAATAGTGAAGTTAAAATAAATGTGTTATTTATTCAAAGACTTCATTTATTTACCGTTGTTCCCATCCCCCACTTCACTCCCTGACCTCACTTCCAAGTGACAGCAGCATTTAGTATGGGTTGAGAATTTATTTTCAAGAGCAAGAAGCACTAAGAAGTGATAAGTAAAGTAACTGGGATAATATGTTGGTTAATATTTTTGTGATGGTTACTATTTTGATGTAGTTTGTTTCCTGCCTGTAGTTCAGTGGTCATTTCTGGTATGGTAGTAAGGAACAAAGTAACAGTTACAGATAGTACAATGCCATAGACTGTTTCAAAGCAGTTAGGAAGACTGTATTACAGTAAACATTTTGTTGCTATCAGACATTCTTCTATCATCTATTTATTTTATTGTTATTTTCAACCATCTCTCTGAGAAGAACCTCTTTTATTTTTTTTTTTTTACATGAGCTGAATTCCCTTTTAATTACTTTTCTCTGTCTTAGTCTACATAATTAGATAGAGCATTTGCTTAAAAAGTGTTAGTACAGGAACAGCTCCCACTCAAAAACACCTGTGTCTAAGCAGACCTAGAGAGAGAAATTCTTATTTTCTCATCCCTGATTTAAAAGAAAAGAAAAAAAAAAAAGGAAAAAAGGCCTTGATTAACAGCATTAAGCACTGAGGAGGGCTTTCTTGTAAGCAATTTAGTTATAATTCTGGCATACTTTTGAAAATCCATAAAAAGAATTCTCTTAGGAGTAAGATTAATAGACTAAAAATCTTGATTTCAGTCTGGATTTTCGTACAAACAAAAAAACTTGTTTCCTTGGTTATATATATCAGCCCTACCAAATGAGAAGCTGAAAAAGTCTGCTTTAAGTCTGGCAGAAAATAAACATGCAGTGTATGATGCAACTAGCCTTCGCTTTTTTGAGATCTCTTTTGGGTTGGCAAATGCAAGGAAACGTTTCTGAAAATCAAACCAGTCACGAAGGAGGAGTTAGTGAACTAGGTGCTGCAAATTAACAATTTTGTCTTATAACAGTATTAGGTATGTAAGTAATACAGTAATTTCCGTTACTGTTTCAGAATCTAATGGGAAGATGGTTTATTGACAGCAGGAAAAGTAGCATTAAAAAGCAAAGTAAGTGCTTTTATTAAGCAAGTAAGGGTTAGTACACGACATACAGAATTCAAATGTGTTATTTGGCGCTATTTGTCAGAGGTGTGAAAACAAAGGGCAATTATTCAGGGTCTTTGCTGAGACTTTGGGAAGGTGGCACTCCAGTTTTAAGATCCCGTGGCAGACTCATGCTGTTAAAATACCTAGCCTCACTCAGTTCCAGTGAGGGGAATCCAGCCTCCCCTGCTTCTTTTTTTTTTTTTTTTTTTTTTTTTTAACAATGAGCAGCAGTTTGGCCTTTGTGGGATTGAGACTGATCCTATTTCAAGACCTAAGAGACTGACTTTCATAAAGACAGTTAGGCAGCAGGGAGACCTCCGTGACAGAAGCTGCTGTAAAGGTTAAGTAAATTTGAATGTTTTGAGTATAGTGAAGGAAGCTCAATTAATGTCTGATAATGACGCCATGCAGTAGCACATTCAGGTAACTGAGTTGTGTGCAAAACAGGACTTGAGGCTATTCTTCACTGTAATGTTGGTACGAAAGATATGTAAGCTAGCAAATACTTAATCTTTTAAATCCTTAATTTCTGAGATTTTTTTTTCCATGTGTTTCCGTTAGTTCCTGTTGTTCTATTACTTTTTTTTTTTTTTTTAAATCTTCTATTCCTCAAGCCCTCCCCATTTCTTTGCCCCCAGAGTGTTGAGAGTGTTTGTGATGTTACTAAACACCTCCAGGGGAATTTCTAAGCATGAACTCAAGCTGCTTGTTTACCTCGTTAGAGGACCTTGTTTAATACTACAAATGTAATTATGTATAATATTTAGGCATATTAAAAAAGTTTTACTTGTCATATAAAGCTTGCTGCAAAATAAATGACAAGTATTGTAAGAGTAAATCTTTCCTGTTACTGATTTGTAAATAGGTGATCTGAAAATTGCCTGGGTATGTGCTGTTTGGGTTTCTTAGTTGCTATTGAAGCTAATGTGCATATACAAGTAGCCCCGTGGTTTTTCAAAGGTAGCAGTGAACTGCGAAACATGCTGGCCTTGCTGGGGTTTGGAGGTTTGGAAGTTGTACACCTGTGGTTTAGGGTCTGCATAAGGCAGGGATAAGATACACATCACCTCTGTGGCTGTTGCATGGAGTTTCTACATACCTTCCCTCACACAGTGAAACCGGACAAATATTACAACTTCCAGCAAGGTATGCAACAAGCCAGTGGCTGAGCAAGCTGTGACTGAGCAGTGCACTAGTGCACTCTCTGTGAAGGACACAGTGAAAGAGGCAGTCTTATTTTTTCATTCATTCAGTTTGTTTTTTTTTGTTCACCGCATTCAATGGTGCTGAGAAATTTCATTGACCCAGATTTTGCTCAGTATCTTTTAAGATCGAGCTGGTAATTTCGCCACTGTGACTCTTCTGTGCAATCTGTGTGCAGTTGTCCTCTCTCTCAAGATGAGTCTGTGCTGTTGGCAGAATGCTGGATTATACTTTTTCATCCCTGCAGTAGAGCTGTAATAAAATACTAATTGAAGGGTTTTCTTTGCATTCTGTTACTGTGTGGTTAGATCAAATTTCAGAAGAGCCTCTTTTGGTCCCTGCTTATCTTCTTCTAGTCCTTGGTCTTTGGACATCTTTTTCTTTCTTACTGTATCTTCATGTTTTTCTTTTGTTTCGATCTCGTCCCTGACTTTTGCCAGTGCCATGTATCAGTTAATGTGGAGATCTTTGATTTTAATCTTTTGTTTGGTTGTTTATACAGCCAGCTTCCTTCTTGTGTCACTTTGATCATTATTCATATGCGTTAAAGCAGGAGCCATAAGTGCAGTCATGCAGATTTTGAAAGACCCCTCTGTGAAGCTTGAGCTGTAAGTGGAGCTGCTTGGTTACTTCGAACTCCAGCAACAAGTTGCAAAAGCAATGAGAAACTTTCTATTTTAATGCCTAGAAACTTATGTTTCTCTTTTAGACAAGCATTTTTGCTGTGGAGAGTCACAAAGATAGAATTTAAATAAAATCGTTCTGGACCTTATTGAAGGAAAAAGGTGATAACCTATCGATTAAACTAGGACCTGTATCTTTTGACGAACTCTTATGAATTCCTTCTGTTCTTTAATTAGGAAAGTCGACATGATCAATCAACAAGAGAATTAGTACTGTTCAGATATTTAACTTAGCCTTTTTAATCTTTGAATTTTACATGTTTTTAAGTGATTGTGTATTTGCTTCCCCAAAATAATTAAAACAATGTTTTGCTGCTTGGAATGATATGAATAAAAACAAGAAGAGTTAAAAATACTGATTTAGAAGTGTCTTGAACTGTAAAAGTTTGTATTTCCTGTTGTGTATTGCCCTTTCTCAAAGGGCATTTGTGCTTGTTTTCATTTCTGCAAAGGTGAACAGGTGGGTGGAAAACAGATTTGATTTTCTTTACTGGGCAGCAGGAAACTTGAAATGCTGTTGAAATTCCTCCAAATCTTTGAGGTTGCAGAATGTTTTCTTGACTACTGAAAAAAAAACCCAAACTAATCATGCAAATAGTTGTTTATTTCGTATTAGAAGTGCCTGGATGCCTACCCAGTGGTCTTATGGTGTGTGCTGTGAGCAGCCTGTGAGTTCTGAGACAGGAGATCTTGCTGTCTCATAAAATGCAGGTGAGGAAGTGCACAGATGCTTGAGCAACGTGTTTAAATGGGAGTTGTGATGAATTCCTGCTCTGGAGACTGGTAGAGTCATGGGGGCTTTATTCAAAGTTTTTTGAAGTCTTTGTAAAAGGTTTGGGTAAGGTTGGGGACACTATTCAGTGTAATGGGACAGATACATTTACATTAACAATTTATGCATCAAAGGGCTCGTTTTGGTGAGAATTTGCCTTTCAGCTCCCTCAGGGATTCTGCAGTATATCCTCACAGTCAGCACTCTGTTTCAAGCTGTTGCCCTCCTAATGAAATCTAAGCCACCCAACTTGTAAAAGGGATGTGAATCTCTCCAGCCATTCAATCTCTGCATGAGTGTAATGTGCCTGGGACTGGCAGTGGTGCATGCTTTGTTGTTGGTAAAGATGTGATGTGCATTTGTGGTCCTGGAAGTACACTGGATTGCAGCAAATTATACCCTGCACCGTCTCTGCTTGCGCTATGCCAGGCGGTGTGGAGGCACCGTGGCAAATGTGGTTTCCTGGCACAGTCAGGATAGCCTTCCCAGCTTGTAGGTGGGGCCCTTTCCAAGCTTCAGGTGCAGAAACTAAACTTCAGTGCTAGGCCTTCAGTTTTGGTAACATACTTTAGGAAACACTTTGTACATTTGAGAAGTGAGGAATAAAGATGAGCATGGTTTCTGTGAGGAAGGGCATCTGTGTCTGACTTCTTAGCAAAGTCACTTAGAAAATCCATAGGTGCACTGCCCTTCCAGATAAAGCAGATAAGGGGGATTTTTGGAGCAGGATAAATGTAAACTCTTAAGTGGAGTTGGGAATTGGTGTGGATATGAGTGGCTTCAGGTATGAGCAGGCATGTCTGGACTCTGCATACAGGGAGTCTCATGTCACTTCTGTCTGCACTGGCTGCTTTTATCTCTGGTGCCTAAGCGGAAGGTAAGATACAAGAAAGGGCAGCAACATATTTATGATGCACTGAGAAGAGTCAGATTCTGCTGAGCTTGGTCCCACTGCCTTCATCACATGCTCCTTTCCTCCCAAAATAACCAACCACATCAACAGCCCTGGACTAGAGAGAGCACAAGGAAGTGGTGGTCTTTGGACTGTGGTGCTGCTGGTCACTGCCTCAAGCTTGCTGTCCTGGGCATGGGAAAGTGCCCATGCTCCAGGGATCCAAATCTAGCAAGATTTTTTGCTTGGCCTATTGTGGTGATGGAGGGGAGAGTAAATGTTTCACTTTGTATGCCAGATTTTTGTCCTGCCTCTGAAAGCTATTTTGCTTTTGGCAGGAGCTCTTCCAGGGCTTGTGAGAAGTCTTGGGCTGGCTGTTCTGAGTCAAGTCTGACGGAGTCACGTAACTACCACAGATGAGATGTAAGGAGTCTACTCCGTCAGCAGAGCTAAAGGGACTAAAATGAGATTAAAGCGTGTCTCGCCTGGATATGCATCATACCATGAGGCTGATGTGCCTTGCTTCAGACAGAGGAAACTCGAGAGTAAAGTTTAAAAAAGGTAGGGGCAGACCAGCTAATGATTTCTGCTCATCAGCCAGGCTGTGCCATTTTCCTAGCTATAACATTCTGCAGATATATAACAGAACATATAAGTGATCCTGATTGTTTTCTATTTGAAACATGGTTTATGAGCAGTTACCTTGAGTGAAAGCTCCTTTCATTGGCTGACTTTTATATTTATATTAAATGGTTCTGGAAGATGAAAGAATCCAATCTTCAGCTCTTTTGTAGCAGCTCAGAATTATTGATAAGTTCTACATTACTCCTCTGAACTTGTCACCTGGCTCTACTTATGAAACTGTTTTCTTGCATTGTGTTATGGAGTCCAAAATATTATGGTTTTCCTGTGACAAACTGTCCTAGCAGAAGCCTGATATGAACTGGTATAACAATTTCCTCCTTTTTTGAAACTTATTTGTTAAATGCGTCTTGTGAAACAAGCTGTGTCAAGAAGCACCTATGTATCATTTGGGTGATACCTGGGTAGTGAGATTTTGATCGTTTGAGGTAATTGCCTTCTTTCATAACTCTTTCAAGGGGAATAGAGAATTCGGCTTCCTGAACACAGTTCAGTGTGCTAATACTGTTCTCTAATTTAGTATTTCTTTCAGATGGTAGCACTCTCGCCTTCCTGTCTGAAATTATAACGTATTTGTTGAATATATATTTAACTATATATATTCAACAAGTAAATGTATATACACAATATATATACACAGCATATATATATGTTGAATGTATATTCATATACATTCTGTTGCATAGACATTTCAGTAAGAGGGTTGTTAATTCATAGATCAGTATATAACATAAGGAGTAGTAGAAAGCTATGCAATTCTCATTAAAAATGTTAGGAATGCAAGTAGTTAATGTTTACCTGAGTATCACAGGCAAAACAGAAACTAACTTTTTGTGATTCCCGTTTGAATTTAGGCCACAGTGGAAGGTGAGTTTGAGTGGTACAGGATAATCAACAGTGATAAATGACAATTAGAGAAGGAAGCTTTTCAGAATGAGATTTGACAAAACCTTTTTGAAGGAACAAATCAAACAAGCATCTCTTGGTAATTTACTCTTGGCCCTGCTTTTATGTGGTATTTTAGGCTGGGTAAGGAATGAATGGTGGTGAAGGTAAATAGGTTACAAAGCAGGAGTTTTCTGCCATTTAAGAAGGCAGATGATAGAGAAGGAAGGGGAAAAAAAAAATTGAAAGGAGGACGGAGAGTAAAACTGCCAAATGACAGAAATACAAGCACCTCAAGCAGCAGCAGTTGTAAATGGGAAAGTAGGAAGTATGTACTGGTGCAATTGAGATCATGAAGACAAAGAGTGAGGCTTTGTTTTGTAGGACTGACTAGTACCTTGAGGGAGGAAGGAAGGAATTAAGCAAGAGGAAGAGGTCATAGGTTGTGATTGCCAACATTTATACAGGAACCCTTGTGAGAGAGGGGGAAGAGCTGTGAACAGTGGAAAGAGCAGTCCTTGAGGGAGCCAGAGTGGGTACGAGGGCACCCACATGCAAAATAAAATAAGGCTGAGAGTAGCAAAAGAGGCAGAGATCCCGGGAACATGGTTCAAAACTGCCAGCGGGCAGTGAGGGCTGGCAGCTACCTGGGGGCTGCAAGACACCCCATGGGGCTGGCAGTCCCAGGCATCAGGCACCTCCGTGGAGCCTTTGGATGGGGATGCGGCTGGGATGGGATATCTGCCCATCAGCAGGTGAGGGTCAGGGTCAGACACAGCCTTGTGATGGCAAGGCAGGGCTATGGTGATGTGCGCTGCTACGGACAGTTGTGAGAGAGTAAAATGGGGAAGGCAAGATGTGTTATTTGTGGTTGTTAAGATTTTGAATATGACAATTATGAATATTTATGACAAATGTCATAAACATCCATAGGTTTTGTTATCAGTGTAAACTGCTGTCTTTAAATACTGTTTAGAAGTGCTAAGAATGTGCAAACAATTAGAAATGTGAGATAAAAATATAGTGGTGATATTTGTAGCTTCAGGGGGTATATACTTATCTTGCTCACTGTATTTATGAAAAGCTGTGTCCTACTATTGCATATGATGCCTAGTGGTTCAGCAATACAGAGAAAATAGTTTTCTGCTAAGTCTTTTTTTTTTTTTGTTTTGGTAAATAATATTTCACAATTATGATAAAATACTCTGCATGTCATTTGGGAATAAGGAGGTTGAGCTTCGGTATTTAATATTAGTCTTACTCTCCAGTCATTGCATTAATACGTCTCCCAAAACACACTTGCTCTAGCAAATTTCCCTAAATGTGGTGCTTGGAAGCTGGTCATATATTCACGTGCAGTGTGAAATTGAAGATACTCCTTTGGGCTTAATTTTACTCAGAAATGTTCTGACATCATTAATAATGTATATGAGTCTTACATTAAAAGAAAGCCATAGTCTAGGTCACTTTTAATCTGCACAATAATTCCTACATGGCAGTTAGTGTTACAATAAGTATGTAAAAATGGAGGAAGGGGGAGAATATATATATGCTGAATTTTTGGAGGCTAGATAACCTTTTTATTGACACAGCCCAGTTCAACTGAAGATGCTTATTCTGTCATGGTCTTTAAAAATTGGTTTTCTGTACTAAAGCTCACACTATTGCTGTAAGAGTAGAAGAAGGGGTAATGGATATTAGGTTGTGGAAAACTAAGAAAATATTCTTACTTTAGACAAGACTGTTTTAGGTAATTGTGATCACTCACAGATGTGACTATCTCTCTCTGGGTCACTTTGGGCAACTTTTACTGTATATGAACAAACTATAAGTGGGACATGTGCATCTGTAGAGTACAAAGCAGCTGTTTATTGCTTAACAAACATAAAAGATGGTAGGATTTAATGAACTGCTAGGCTAGGCATCAGTGTGCGTCCTGTGCACGACAAGGCACCCGAGAGTCTTTGCTGCCAGGCACCTGTGGATGAGGTGGAGGAGGACCAGTCTCCTCTGTTCCCTGAAACAGATCTTCGTCACTTCTGGGTTGCTGTCTGCCATCTGCTTGCTTTTCTTTGAGATTTGATCCCTTTCCACAGAAGTGTTTTTCATCCTGAAACCTTAAGCTGGTAACAAATCCAGTGTCACCAGTCCTACCTTTATTTGTGGTTTTACCTTTCTGATCTTGAACAGAAAAACTCTCTTCTTTCTCTGATGTCTTTCTTGTAGCTTGGCAGTTTCCTTGGGAATAAGCCTGAGGCAAGGTGACACTGCTGTACCATGTCAGAGCTAGACTGTGCCACAGCAAGCTGGACCCCCCCAACGGAGGTCATACAGCAGAAACATTAAACACCAAAGTCACATATTATCAGACATCAAATGAGGAACTTAAATGAAATTAATTATTATTGAAATTTTAAGTGCCACAGTTGATGATTTGGGAATTTTATACAGCTTTAATGCTTGAGATTTTAAAAATAATTTGAAAATTTGAAAAACACTGAATGCTTGCTTTGTGGTAGTGCTTCTATTACCGCTGTTTCAGATGTTAATAATATGTTATGAGAAATGCACTTTGAACAGGCAGCGAACACCACTTCTCAGTTCACATCTCCCGCAAATCTTTCAGAAAATGCACAGCCTGCAATTGTCCTTTCTTCTGTTTTAGGTGATGGGCCCCATCATGATCGATGTTGTGTTTACAACCAGAGCAACATAGTAGATGGAGTTTACTGCCTCCCGATAGCACACTGGATTGAAGTCTCTGGACATACTGATGAGATGAAACATACAACTGACTTCTATTTTAATATTGCAGGACATCAAGCTATTCATTACTCCAGGTAAAAGAAAAGTGCTGGGCTTGGCTGGTGTCCAGCACTCAGACAATACTAATAAGAGTAAAGTGAATTTGAAGTAGTGAGTGGCAGTATATATGTAATACAAAAGTTTAACAAAGTTTCAGCACCTCTCTGCAATTAAATATATCTTTTGGCAATAAGAAAGAGAGATTCTGAGTTCAAGGGTACCTGGAGCCTGTACAGGTATGTTAAATTGCATCATATCTGAAAATGAGTAGTTATAATTTATGGATAAATTTCTGAAAACCTGTCATTTTCAAATGCTTGTCCATGCACACATGTAAATATGCATGTATGTAGTGTGTTTGGTTTGGGATTATTTTGCTGAAGATCATCTCCTAGGAAACAAAAAAAATACATTCTGGCACCAGGATTTTAGGGCATTACATTATTGCTCATGTGCAGCAGTAACTGCTCTTACAGACGATTTCTACTTCTGTGCGTGCATTTAAAAAAATACTGAAACTTAAACAAGTCTTAAAATGTTTGTACTTCCATGCCGTTCACTTGAGTCCAACTGCAGCAGCAGTGGAATATCTTGGCCTGAGTTAGGAGACAGTAAAGCTTAAAGAGAAGAGGGCACCTACCCTTTAGGGCTGCAGATAAAGCACATGCTGTATTTAGAGCAGCAAACTTAGTGCTGGTGTTTAACAAAGAGGCACTGAAGAACTTGGGACTATTTGTAACTTCTTCCACATCTCCAGTCATGGACGTGGCAGCAAGTTTGTTGATTGATAATGGTTGCATGAATGCTGACAGCCCTGATACACCATGTGCAGCTGGTGGTGGTTGCAGAGCAGTTAGTGATCCCAAAGAGATATGTATTTTTTTAAAGAAATCAAACCACCTCTTACTTTCATTAGGTCTTAGCATTGTGTTGTGTGAATGCCTCCAGATTACCATTGCAGCTACACCAACCTCACTGTCTCATCTTCTCTTTCTACTCTTTGGTCTCTACCCTCCCACAGGGTAGGAAGCAGAGTTGTCTGTCTTGTTGTCAGAGTTGCAGTGTATAAGGGAAAGATTCCCTGCTCTTATTATCTTTTGGAATAGTATGGATTCATGAACACTGTTAGGCATATGTAGGTATCCATGTGGCTTGGTACATTTTCCCTGAGAGCCTTTCAAGCTATATAATACACCTGACAGACTATACTGTTATCTGTATCTTAAGCATCCATTTCCAACACCCTATCAGAGAATAGATCTTGTTTATTCCCAAACACAGATTTGTCAATCCCAAATAATCTTTGCTTGGCAGAGGAAGTTTGAGAGAAAGAAGAACAGCTGTCAGAAAAGGAATATCAAAACACCAGAGGCTAACTTATCTTTCTTTCCAGGGGCAGCAGTGATCCATTTAATACTGCCTTATCTGCATGACTATATGTTTCCAAGATTAGGTAAAAAGCTGCAGATTCTACTAAAGAATATCTGAAGAAAATTTTCTGAGTTGTGTTGTCTTTTCCAGCTGAGGATCCCCTCCTCCGTTCCCCTCTCACACAGACATACCTTCATTGCAATGCAACCTTTTATGGAAGTCTTCATTCTTATCTCAGTTCTTTGAGCTATATTAAGTGAGCATATCCCATAACAGCCCTGCTGCATAATTATTTTTAATACTTTGAAGATATGCAGCCTTAAATGACTTTTTAACAGTTTGGGGAAAATTCGCCTTTCTGCTGGTTATGAACAGCCCAAAAATTACTGCTTAATTACAATGTATTTTTTTTTTTTGGTAGAGCAGCTGCAGTGAGCTGATGAAAATGCCTTTATTTTGTAATAGATTTATTGATTCAGAAGAGAAATATGCAGATTAATATCACCAGAAATAAAATAATAAACTCCAAACAAAAATCCCTACCAAAAAATCCCCAAACAGAAGCAAAAAGCCAGTCCCTCTGCTTCTACGGTTAAAAGTATGATCAGATCAAAGTTATCCAGCCAAGGTAACTTTTTCCCATCCAGTAATGGAGGCAGCAGTACCACGGGGAGCTTTATAGGCACAAATTCCAAGTCCTGTCACTGGCTGTAGGATCTTTACAGAACGGTGGTAGCTGGAAAGAAATGATTTATCAATGGAACCTTTTGAAGTGAGCCCCTTCCCTATGTTGCTCCACTTAATAGGATTGCCATGTGTGAATTAGCTGGAAAGTTTATCTCTGTGAAAATGGCCTTCTACATGAGCCCTTGGGCTGATTTTACTTACGGTCTGTCTGTTCACAACAATTAGAAACAGTTGGTCAGAACTTCGCTACCACCTTGCTGCTTCAGCTTGAAATGGGCTGCCCAGGATGAGGAGAGCCTGCTCCTTGCTGTTGCTGAAAGTAATTTTGAATCATGCTGGGGGTAATGGGAATGCTCTGAGGAATTAGATTTTTCTTGCTCAGTATGGATGTATTCACTCATTGAATTCAGTGAGTAAATTCAGTGAATTTATGTTTAAACTTACATTTAGAGAACTCGCTTTGTGTTGGTCATTTGGGTTGGGGAGTGTATGGTGCTTTTTTTAAACATAGCAGGATATGAATGAATGTTTTTTTTAATGTGTGATATGGACCTTGCCTGCAGCTACAGAGTCATGACTGATAACCTCCCTGGTGTTAGTGTTCACTTGTTTTGGACCTATAATGACACACATCACTGAAATCTGATTCAGAAAAAAAGTAACAGCCCCTTTCTCTTTTGTGTTAGATATCACTGCAATAAGATGCCTCCAAATTACAGGAGAGTTCACTTAGGTCACAGTAATTTTCCAAATTAAATTAGACTTATTGTAATCTTTTCTGGGAGAAGATAACTTCAGAAAATCTGTAACTCTGGGGCATGTTAGCTCTGTTCCACTTCCATCTGTGAAAGGTGGAACTTCCTAATTTATAGCTGTTATATGCCTTGTTATTTATATAAAGAACCTCTGCAGTTCTCAGAAAAAAGGTATTGCATGAGAGCAAGGGAGGGAGTGACAGGTGAAAATACAAAACCTCAAAATAATATTTGGAGACAATGATGCTTGATGGCAGAATTAGGTGTTGTGGGAATGAATAGGACTGAGAGGAAAAGACATCTTATTACAGTTTTCTATTTTCAGACTAATTTAAGGTTTCTAAATCCACCCCTGTTAACTAGTGAGTTTGCACAGTTTTTGCCTACTCACTCAAATATGCTGTATGACCACCACCTCTTCATTTTAGGACGTACACTTTGATGCCATCTAGGGTGTCTAATTTTTAATAATACATGTTTCAAATATACTGTCTTCATAACTGTCATTCATTGTGTATGCTTTTTGTGGGTCATGTCTCCTAAATCTGAAGAAGAAAAACATTTTTTACATCCTTTGCGTGTAAAATGCAGCTAAGCTAGATTCTATAAGTTCCCCAGTCTGTTCCTTAGACAACAATGACAGCTATCTGTAACTGAAATATTATTAGAGCTGCGAAACATTTCTGAGGAAAATACACAATCACCTTTAAATGTAAAAGTAGGTAACAGGGGTCGCTGTATGAGAGTAGCCTTGGGTCCTGACAACAGTTTTATGAGGTACACTTTTTATAGTAGCTTTCTTGCACTTTAAGTCATTAAAGCTATTAAATATTAATATTTCATGTGTATGGAACGAGTAGAATGTTCCTGTAACTGGATATAATCCAAGGAATTATGAAGTGGATGAACATGTTGCTCTCATCAATGTCCTTTCCATTAAGACAAAATAAAGCAAAAGATAAAATAAACCCTTTTGCTTGGAAATACTGTTTTTGTTCATTTGTTTCTTGATGCTTACAAATCAAACTTAATTTATGACATAGTCTTTGCAAATGCTCTGTGGCTTGGTGGTAAGATGGTTTCTTTCTACACTGCCATAGTAATTCAGGTTATAACCTAAGTTAAATGTTAACTGAGGATGACCAGGAAAGTCACATAAAAGGTGTCCTTTTGATTTATGTTAATATGTTAATGTAGATAGGTGAGTGGATGAAGAGTGATCCAGGGCAAAGTTGAGATGTTTCTTGTTCACCTTCTGGAGGCACTAAAACAGCATTCTGCTGATGAACACTAAGTTTCCTTTTGCCTGTAGTAATAATTCTGTGAATTACTTTATTGACATGCATCTTTCATTGGGGTGGAAAAAACCCAGCTGGTTGAGTATGTTTTTGTATGAGAATTACTGGAGAAGGGAAATAATGTAACTTCTATTAACTTATTTGAGTCATATGAAGCACAGTTGTTGCTATTTGAATGTTAGAACACTGCTGGTATTGATGAACATAAAGTTATATTTAAAGGCTTTTGTGGTAGGACTCAGTTTGAGATTAACATCACTAGATTCAGGTGTCTGTATACAGCAATTCAGCTTACTGATAACTAGATGTCTACTTTAGAGTGAAATGAAGAATTGAGTTGCTGGCGAGCTCCACTGATGATGCTGATGAGATCTCAATTGGTTTGTAATGAGACATTAAACATCCTATCTGGTTGCTTGAATGTTGCTGTCTAGTGTCATCTTAGATGCTCTAGAGTTTCCTGTCTGGCCTCCAGCTGCTGTGCTACAGGAACATAGTTTCTTACAGCTTGTTGGCCATATCTGTAAACCCCATCCCCCCATCCAGCTGTTCCAGGTGCTATAGAATGTCTCAGTAGTGAGTGGGAAGCTGCTTTTAGGCAATGCATTGAGCATTGCTGTGCTGAAGACACCCATCTGTAGATTACCAGGGCTTGGTGTCCTCATCTTGATCTTGTGTCTCATCTCTCAGCTGTATTAATGAATAATGTCCATCTTGGTGCAGTTCAAATTCAGAATTACCTTTGAATTGTGTCACTGGAAAAAATATTTTTGTTTTTACTCTTTGACTTCTGATTTACAAGTTTTAATTCATTCACAAAATAAAATACCCATCAAAGTGTAATTATGAAGTAATTTTTTTATTACTGAGCTATAAAAAAAAAGTTTTAAAGAGGAATCTGTCACAAAAAAAAAACAACCCAGAGTTCAGTGAACTATGCTACTGTAGTAGAAAGCTGAACTGATATTTTATGCCTACATTATGAATTAAGTGAAGAGGTGATGATGTCTACAGAGATTACCATAATTAACATTAAAAGCTGAGAGCTAGCTGTCCCCTGTGCCTAAAAGATACTTGTATTATTAGAGCAAAAAATAAGAAATAATGAGCGCCTGAACAAAAGTCTTCAATTGTATTCCAGTAAAATAATCCTGATTAAAAATACTTAACATCAATAGGAGTTTGCCTTTTCATTTCAGTACTTGGGGTTCTAACTTTAAAGTTTTCTGCCTATTTTATACTTTAAATGATGAAACTATTTTAAGGCATGTTTCGTGATACGTTTATCTCATAAATGAGGACATTGGCCGCTGATTTGAATATTATTTTTTTTAATACTGAGTTATAGTCTTAAACTTGACTAAATTAGAGCCATTGTTTATTTAACGATGGGATTCATCTTTTATAGAATGGTTCAAAGATTAATTCTATTTTTTGTCACTTGTGTATCTTAATTTTTTTCCTATATCTCCCTCAACTGGGGCTGTGAACTGCTCTTACTAGTCTCTGCTGTGAAGAAAATGGAGTTTATAACAGTGTAAGAAGTGACTTGTAAGCAATTTTATTATTTAAGTTTTGGAAAAGAGAGTGTGAGGAAATAGGAGGAGAGAAGACAAATTATAAGCTCAGTCCTTATTTGTTTATTTAATTTGGATGTATCTCTGTACTGGGTAACAAATGCCTTTTTCTTCCACATTTCTTGACCATCCAAACAAAAAGTTTCTTCTTTCATGAACTCCCTGCTCTGTGCCCTCCCTAACAATGACTAAGAACTTGAAAACTGGTTCTGCTTTCTAAGGATTGTTACATTGCATGAACAGGATGGCACCTGGCTGGGATAACCTAAGCCAGGCTATCAAAGAGTTGGCTACAAATCTCAGTCCTGTGAACTGTGAGCAGAAACAAAGTGGTAGATTGTACATCAGTACAGTCACAAACTGTGGTGCCTGCATAATGCTTGGATAAACTGGATCATGGGAACTCACTTTTCAGTCATTTTGGATTTCTGAATGTTAGCGAATAGCTGTTCTTAGCACATCTCCCATTCCCTCACTGTGACCTAAAACCTAGCACTCGAAAGGAACTTGAAATGGGAGCTCCTGAATGTCAGTTACTCATTTCTAATTGCATTTCTTGTGAGTGCCATAGTAACAAGCAAAATCTGTCATTAGAACAGGTGATGTAAATTTTGCCGGAAGAAAATAATCAGAGCTTTTAGATTAAAGATTTTTTCATGACCGTCTTAGTGTTTGAAATCCGAATATTGCTTCTACCTACAGTGACTGGTCTCTTAAATCTCATGAATGGCTGCTAGCCAGCATGCTGCCAGGTTATTGTGTACTGTGTTGGCTGAGAGACACAAAATATCATCTAGACTTTGGAATGACACTGTCGAAGTAATGGCTGATGAACGGTAAATTATCTATGAAACAGTGATAAAATCATGGGAGGGAATGATTTTGGCAGCAAATTGGACTGAAAAATAGGAAACTTGTGAACTATTAATGTTTTTTATGTCAGTGTTTTTTTACATGGTAGGCATCATTAATATTCATCAGCTTTTCTGGGTATTTACTCTTCTTTCTATAAAGCTACAATGTATGCTGTCATTATTGATGAATTAATAACTTTGAACAGTTCATACATATAATCTAAGTAACAGAACATTTTATAAATGTTTTAATGTGGTATTTTACATTGCATTAGATTATTAGAGCAATTAGAATAATACGTTATTGCACAGTAAGAGCACAATGCATTTCACTTTTGATGAGAACTAATGTGTTTCTAATGAAGGACAGAATATTATCACAGTTAAGAAATTACTAAATTCACTGAAGGAATGCCTAGCACTCATCTGTAGTAGAAAGAAATGACTTCCATAGCACCTTCATTATGTCATTTGCCTTCTTAGCTCTATTACACTCCTCATGAGGGAGAGCAGAGTTGTGAAGTTCTTTCCATTCTTTATCCTTGGAAAGAGAGATAAAGGAGATCTTTTGGATGTTACAGGTCTGAAGAAGATTTTTTCTTTCTTAGTCAATTCTGAGTCAGACTCAGAAGTAATGTCACGGACCTTCAAGCTGCCCTGTGGCTCAGGCAAGGAAGAACCAGTTGGTGTCCCTAAACTCTGAAGTGGTATGGGTGTGCAGTAATTTCCTGAGAGTATTGCTATTCCTGTTAGGGTGGTGGGGCACTGGAATGGGTTGCCCAGGGAGGTTGTGAGTGCTCCATCCCTGGCGGTGTTCAAGGCCAGGTTGGATGAAGCCTTGGGTGGGATGGTTTAGTGTGAGGTGTCCCTGCCCATGGCAGGGGTGTTGGAACTAGATGATCTCCAGATCCTTTCCAACCCTAACTATTCTATGATTCTATGATTCTATAAACCCTGAACAGTAATGCCCACGAGGCAAAAGAGTTTTTGCAGCAACAAAGCTCCTCATGTACTTCTGTCTCACAAGTTAATGTGATTTTGTCTGTCACAGGGCTGGGCTTTATGGGGTGTGTGCAGTGCCACTGCTGGACTGTCCCGGTATATGTGGCAGCAGGAGGAGGAATGGGACCACAGCCACAGTCCTGCTGCTTGGAACACCACATTGGCACAAAGCTCTCTGAGGCAGCAGTTACTAGACGTGTCATTCTCTGGAACCCAAATAATTTCTATGTATAAATTATACATATAAAGTACACTGAGGATGGCTCAATGTGCTTCTAGTCAGCTCAGTGAATTTGAGAAATACAAAAAAGTTTTGAAAACCTGGTAAAATGTGGGTAGCTGGGTTGGACTGAGCATTGTGAGGTGGCAGAGGGAAAGCTGGAAATACTGGCTGCTTCATGGAAGCAGCTGGCTTTTACTCACATACGAGGAGCTTGTGGCTTGCAAGGTGCTTTAGAAGAAAACCTGAAATGAGGGCTCAACTCAAAAGAGCTAGTAATTCAACCAAGTAATTGCTAAACAGTGAGTGGGCGACAGGACAGAACCAGCTAAAGGGGAGCTTAACATGCTGTCTGGATAGTCTTGTGAGTTTTATCTGTATTTTTTCCTGAATTTTTCTTTACCATTCTGCCATTCATATGTGGCATATGGAATGGGCATTTGGTTGAGAGTTACTTATTTAGAGGGATAATAATTTAGGAATGAGTAATTAATAAAAAGGCAGCAAGCAGGGACTGGCTGCTGATGGGAAGATGAATGCCTTTCATCAGCTGACTATAATGGGTAATACTTGCAAACACGGTTGCTCTTTAAAGTGGATCTTTTCATAGGTGTGTTACTGCATGAAATTTCCTTACTTCCTAAGCAAACCTTACAGTTCTGTTGACACAGGGAGCAAAAGCTAGAAGGAAGATTGGAAATTCTCTATGGAAAACCTTGAGGAGTAAACACACTTATTTGTTCTTTTTTTTCTCTGTGGGATATAACAGACAAATGTTGATAGTCTAGTAAATATGAATTTTGTGTGAGGTATCACTTCTAGGGAGCAAAAAATGTTGTTGCTTCTAATTTCTCTTTCTGTTTTACTTTGCATCCCTGCCCCTTGTCTGTATTTCTTCTGGAGGTCTTCAGCCTTTTTTCCTGCCTCTTCACTGTTTAACATTCAGGCTGTCAGTGAGGGAGTAAAGTTCTGTCTCCACTGGAAAGCAATTTGCTGGTGTTGCTGACTGTGAATGAAATTGACTGAGATTGTGAAATCCTGCGCAATTTAGCTCACAGCTGGGATGGTGAGGAAGGGGCAGCATCACTGTTTCACCAAAGATGATGTTCCAGTTATGTTGCAGATACTTATTTCCTCTTAGCTTTTTCATTCATTTGTTAGGTGCTCTGTAATCATTGGCATTTCTTAATATAGTTTATCTAAAGATAGCAGAAGCTGTTTCTCAAAAACAGAGATTGTGTACTCAACCATATTGCTATTTAGATTACCAGGAGGGAGCAAATTCAGGTATTCGGTTGTTACCAGAAGAACTTACTAGAAGAACTCCATAGTTTACAAATGGTGAAACTTTTGAACAAGGGACTTGTGTTTCCAGTGTGGACCCACTCTGTCTACCCTTCTCATGGTTTTTTAGCAGGCACCACTCCTGGGTTGTTGGTTAGCCCAGCAAGCCTGCAACTGACTTTTACAGAAGAAAAAGCCTCAAAACAAGAGAGTTTGCAGTTCCCAAAAGCTGATAGTTTATTACCACTAGCTGGTTGGTATCTGCTTGCTCAGTGTATTCCCTATTTCTGAAAGAGGTAACCTGTAAGTCAGAAAAATTGGAAATAAACAGCTGCATAGTTGTTTCAGCTCAAATGAAATGGGAAAGTGTAAAAGATACCTCAGTTAAACCAGTAGCAAGCTGAAGCTATTAAGTTATGAGTTCTACCTGTTTTCACTAATTTTTGTAAATGCTAAGAAATATAAGTGCAAGTTATTATGCTTAAATGCTTTAGATATTCACAAGATAATTTTAAGAAAGCTCCTCTGTATAAAATTATGCAGAATCCTATTTAAAGGATAAAAAATTATTTATTAGAAAGGAAACGTGAATGTAGCTCTAGTTTCTTTGAAGTTTGTCTCAGAGATATAAGTATTTTATTTCCCAAGAGCAAATAGCGATTATCAAATTGCTGCTGTATTTTCCCATGTATATTTCTCTCTCTGCAGGAAAAAACAAAAACACAAAGAAATGAACTGTGTCTTCCCAGGGAACATATTAAGAGGCTGAACTGAAAATCTGTTTTCCCCTTCTTTACTGCTTGTACTTTGGGAAATTTAATTTCAGGGAGTCAGGTACATGATTCCTTCTATTGCTCAGAAGTTTAATGTATGCCCTCTTGTGAACTATGATAAAAATTGAGTCAAATGTCATAGACATTGCCAAGTTACAAGAAATATAAATTTTCCTTTATTGGTTTAATAGCTCATGTTTTGTAAGTTTAAATGGAATGTCTTTTTTCTTTGAAGTGAAACACCTAATAGTAGAATGATGATTTTAAGCATGCAAGAAGAGGAAAAATAGGAAATATGAAATTCAGTTTCAATACATAGACAAGAAAATGTAGAATCAGTAATGAAGTAGAAACTTCCTTCCTCCCTCCTCCCTTCTCCTTCTCTTCTCCCTACCTACCCACCCACCTACTTTCCTATCTACCTACCTGTAACTTCAAGTGAGTGATAAGCAGCAGGAACAGGATGGTAGCATTCATGTGGAAATTCCATTCACCAGCTGTGGGCCAGCAGCAAGACTCTCCATGCTGTGTCTTTCAGTTCTGGGTCTGGATGCTAGGAACTGGTATATACATGTGGGTGTTGGTCGGCTTCTAAGAGATTTTAGTTTAGTTTATCTACTCCAGGATTACCTTTTCAAAACCTTCCAGACACTTATATCCAGTGCCTCCACTGTCCCAAGGTGAAGATCTGATAAGGAGGATATACAGCTTCCCTAATTTCTCTAGCGTTCCTTCTTCCTGCAGTCCAGCTGCCAGGTTGAAGGGTTGGCTGTGTGCAAGCCGTTCCTAAACCCACTGTTAGCTACTGCTCTCAATACAGAAGACTGAATTGCTCAGCTCTGTAATAATGAGTTGCTTTGATCTGGTGAGATGAAAGGAGGAAAAAGCTTCTCAAATATATTTGAGTTCTAGGTAATAAGGCTATCCAGTTTGAGTAACGATTTACAAATTTACGAAGTCAAGCTTCAGCCAAGAATGTAAACACATTTACATAAACTTTAGTGGCAGTAAATCACTTTAATACATTCAATTCAGATGCCTGCAATTTCAGTTTCCAATCAGGTGGGATGATATTGCTAGGAAAAGAAAGAAATCTTAAGAAATGGCAATTTAAAAATATAGACAACCCTTGTTAATTTTTGTCAATCTTTGGGCTCCAATAAAACCCACAGCATTGCTCATTCATAGGATTTATGTCAAATGGGTTGGGGTTTTTTTTTTTTTTCCCCTTAAACATCCAAGACTTCTTCAAAAGATCCCACTATACTTTGTAGTTTTGTGTTAAGAAGTCCTACACAAGTCCTTCTCGGGCCTCTCAGTAGCTCTGTTATAGTCTCAGCCTCAACCTTTGAGGCTGGTAACTCATCCACAAGGGTTATTAATTTTATGTTTATAATCTCGTAACCAGTTATGCTAGCTAAAATGAAGTTTCCTGACAATTTTATTATGGTAGCACCAAGCAGCTGTTGTCCCTTTGATTTGACTTTATTGTGGGAGCACATTATTTTAGATATTCATGTAGCTGACTGTGGTGTGTATTGATTCCTTTTTTCTCAGTATTTCTAAGATGTTGTTCCCAGCCTGTAGTACTCTAGAATGTGTCTGTCCCTGATTAAAATTAATGTAAATGAGCTTACATTTGCTTAGAAATTCTGGTAAATAGGCTAGCTGGATTGAGCACAGATAGAGCCCATCAGGACTGTTGTATTTGAATGGTACCACAAGGGGTGGATGTGCTGCTTCCTCTGGCTGTTGCAGTTCTGAAGGGATTACAGCATTTTGTGCATATGTGCATATGCTGCCATGTGTATCACAAGGCCACCTTGCTATAAACTGTGCTTTGCAGTTATGCTATTTTCATGAATATGTGCTTGTTTCTGAAGCACTGGAATGCATTTCCATTGGATCCGAAATGCTGCATTTTGAAAAGTGGTCTTATCTTTTATTGTTTTCACAACCTAGGTTTCTAAGCAGCTGCTAATAAGTAAACAAAAGATATTTTTACCAGGAATTCCTGAAACGTCTCAGGCACTAACTTAAAGTTCATGGGTAGCAGTTTAAGTTAATTTTGTTAAGATGCTTTAACTTTAGGATGCCAGCAGTGGCATCATTCCCATTGCTAAGCATTAGTATTAAAAATCCTCATTCCTAATGCCAAGAAATTCATGGCTTATTACGATCTGGCTTAGTTTAGCAGCCTGTTGTTCTTGTGTTTCCAAGTATTCTAATTCAAGACAAATGGGAATGTTGGCAACCTAACAGAGACCTATGTAGGAAGTAACCATTGGCAACCATGGCTGCATGAGACAGGATCCTGTAATTGGAGCATTTAAGTATTAATCCTCACAAGCCAATGGAGGAGTCCTTTCCAGTTTGTTCAGTGCAAGCCTTGGAACTTGATTCACAGGCTGAATTTTTGTGATTGGCACATTATTTTCTTCAGATAATGTTTATACAAATGAAAGCAAGAGAAGAGTAATTCCCTACAAAGGCAAATCCTGCTTTCTACTGTATTCAGTCTGTTCTTTATGGATCAGTAGAAACCTCAAGTGTATGTTTGAAAATAAAGTCTGACTAAGTCCTGTAAGGCTAGATCTGGACACCCTGCCCTACGAAGCACTGGTATGCTTGTGAATAATTAGTTTCTTATCTCCACAGTAGAAATATGCAGTGAAGTATGCCATAAGATGTTTCACTTTAAATACAGAGAGGTTAAAATTTTATCTTCCACAGTTTAGTTTTGGCCATATACTTACAATCCTCTGAGACCAAGTTATTTTAGATTATATCTAGAATAGAGATAAAATAGATTATAAAAATTGTATAAGATATAAATTCATTGGCTTTAAGCCTTTTAATGGGAGGAGGTGAATGAGAGGGGAGAACAATTTATAGCGTGGGGTTTTTTCCCTATATAGGTTCAAATGCACTGCAAGCTTAATGAGAGCAAGTCCTTTGAATGTATTGGAGCATGCACGCTTATTCTAGAGACAGAATTAGTTAAATTTGATCTTTTGTCTGAAGAACAAAGATGGTTTATAATCCCTTTTGCACTTCCATTCCCCAAGGGGGAACAAATCTGGAAAGTGTTTTAGTCCTGGCATGGAAGAGATCAGCTGTATCAGGCTGGTTTATCTCATCTATCAGTAGTTGACCAGGTTGTGTAGCTTTTATGACACTGCAGTTGAAGCAAAATAAATTGGCTTGTAAGGAACTCTGTGGCTACCATTGCTTGACTTCTGGTGTCTGAGATAGATAGACAGCATAGTTAACTGAGGACTGAGAAAGAGGCTATATTGCTATTCATAAAAGACATTCACAAATCAGGGCAAACGATGAAGAATTATTGAAATTGAACCTGCTTTGAGATCAAATGGATATTAATTGCTTGTGAATGAATTTAGAATGTAAATTAGAACAAGGTTTCTGACATCAAAGGAATTATGTCTGAATTCTGGCATGACCTTTCAAATAAGGCAGGGAAGACAGGGAGGGTAAATTATTTCAAGATGGAGCTTGATAAACTAATATAGGTAGTGAGCCCAAAGATGGAAATTAAAGTTTACGATTATAGTATCATAGATCATAGGCTCAGAGAGACCTCAGAAAACATCCAGTCCATTTCCTTGCTCCAGCTTAGTCTCAGTTACATTTAAATCATTCCAGGTTTATCCAGCCTGATCTTAAATATGATCCCATCTCAGTGATGATACTGTACAGCCCTGATACTCTCCATTCAGTTACCTCACTATTCCTACCATTAGAAGCTTTCCTATTCTGAAGTTTTCGTAGCACAATTTAATTTCTTCTTGTCCTTTCCACAGCAGACTTGGAGAATTAATTAGCATCCAGCCCCTTTATAGCCATCTCTTAAATGCTTGGAAACTCCTACCCTGTCTCCCAGAATCACAGGGTGCTTGAGGATTGAACATCTCAGTGTTTTCATTTTGATTTTAACCCATGGTTCTCTCAATCTTTTCTCTGAAAACTTGTCTTCTAGATTTCTGATTGCTCTGGAACTCTATGCTGGGCTCTCCAGGTGTTTCTCTTCCTTCTTCCCATTTCTCATGTTGGTGGTCTACCTATATTGAATACAATAGAAGGATTATTTTGTGAATCTTGGGCATTGTGCCACTGCTTATATGTCCAAGTATTACTGTCATTTTTGTGGTGTGGAATGTGGTTTCCTTCCCAGTTGTCTAGGTGTCTTCATGAAATACGGTCCCTGCTGTGGCTGGGTATAAGTTGTTGGAAATGCCCTTGGTCTCTGCAAGCTCTCCTTATACCTTTTTTTTGTGAGTTTCTTCTAATAAAGCAGTGATGCTCCCTCTAAAGGAATGTTTGGGGTGGTTGTGAAAGGGGAGAAGGGGCCATAAGCAGAAAACTTTGGGGACCCATTTAGACTAAATTTCTTTTATGTGGCTTATGTCCTTCTTACCCTGTATCCTTTGGGCATTCAAAGCTAGGACAGTCTGTACAGCAGACATAGCCTACAGGCCTCCCCTGAGTAGAATCCACCAGAAGGTTATGAACGAGCTGGGCTGTGCTTAGGCATTAGCATGGCTCCTCCTTGTCTCATAACCTGAAGAGGGCTCCATACCACCTGCTGTAAATGCAGATCAGTGGGTGAAGAGGGGTCAACCAAGCCCTTTTGTACCATCAAGCTGTTGCTATGGAAATCTTCTCCTAAGATAGCAGAACCTGAGGGCACTGTACCACTGCTTTGTAGCTGAATGTCTGGGTAACCTTGTATTTCAGTTATCAGTTTGATATTATTCTTAACTCGTTTTATTTAGGGCATTGTCAGCTTGAGGTCAAGTCTTTATGGCTTATTTGCTCTGCGTATCAGCGAATGAGGTAGTTTGATGCCACATTCATGCATAAACTTGAAAATCTGAAATAAATCAAATCCTATTAAGCATAACACTCAGAATTCAAGGGCTTGAGAAAGTTTGCGTATAGCTAAGATGACAAAGTGTTGTTCTAAAGTGATAAAAGCAGGTGTTTCTTTTTAGTTTCCAAGTCTGCTCCCATGTGAGAAGCTAGATAAGTAGTCCAAATTACATCTAAGAAGAAAATTTGCCAGAGCTTAATTACTTTTCATCACAGTGCCAAATAAGAAGAAAAAAAGCCCGCCTTGAAACTACATTGTAGTCTGTTTAATTCTCCTCATTTAAACCCTGAGGTAGAATTTTTAACTTCACAATAAATTGTACTCTTTCAGTGGTAAAGCAGAACAAATTTTTAAGCAACAACTTGTGCTCCTTCTATATTGCCATTGAGGTAAAAGTGGGTTTTTTTGTTCGAAAACATAAGTAGTTTTTACAAGGTCTGCAGCTGTGCTGTTTCGGTGTAATACGGTTTTATCATTAATCAACACTTTTCTCTGATGATTTCTGGTAAAGTTATGGACATTTATTCCATCGTTATTGATAAAAGTGATTGTATTAAGCCTGGGCTATTAGATCTTGGTGTCCTGTGAGTTAGACCATGGTATCATCAAACTTTGCTTCCTACTCTGGCCAGCAGTGCTTTTCTGCATGCTGGGCAATTGAGTGCATCAGACTGTGCTCAGTCAATCCTACTTAAGTCAAGCCTTTCATCACAAAGCCGCCATCAGCTTGTCTTCTGCAAGGAGACTTTACCAGTAAGTCTCCAGGAGAAGGGATTAAGACCACAGCCATTTAACCAGGTGTGCTGTGCAATGTACAGTGAAATGTCAGTATTGTAGCCCCTCAGTTCCACATTATTATTTCATTGGTAAGGAGCATTTTGCTGAGAGTTCGCTCTGTCCTTTATTTAAAGAGAATGTAGTGAACCCAGAATTCTTGGACAAGCCCAAACCTCTCTTCCGATATCTGTCTATGTTGTCAGTATCTTGGAGGAAGATTGCAAGAATTAAAAAATGGAAAAAACAAAATCTGCCATTTTTCTCAGCTGTTGGTAGTTGCTTTATAGGTGAAACTACATGGAAGTTGAGATTCCTTACTTCTTTAATGTAGATAAAGCCAGTTGATTTGCCCTTCCCACGTATTTTACCTTTAAGCAGTCATCTAATTCCCTCTTAAAGCTAACATTTCACTCTGCCCTCATATGAAAGTATTTTCTCAAGAAATAGCTGATATCTACTGTATTTTGAATGTTTTAATTTTTCTGTATCTTTTTTAGATACTATAAAAAAGTTAATAGAAAGTTCAAAGTTTGAGTGCATGGAATGAGATCATTGATTTTCAGAAGGTTACTGTAAATTTTCTGTTATTTTCAGTTCACTTCTTTGTACAGGCTGATATTACCACTTTGACCTCTCTATAAAGCAACACTTTCACCAAGCATCACTGCAAGCATGTACTGTTTCCCTTTCTAACCGATTATAGTTAGCTTAAAATCCAGTGATGTGTATGAGTGGCTGAGATTATTTATTCCAAGTATGCAGTAATGAGATGAGATGCATTCATGAACTGTGAATCTCATTTGCTCCTTTGCTGCATATTCATTTAGTTTTATTTGATACCACTGGCAGCAGTATCTAATAAAATCTTAAATAATTCTGTTTTGGGCAGACTTTACTCTCTCCTTGAGTAAGCTTATCTCTTGTGAGAGATCTTGAAAACAAAATTCCATATTGAATGTAGGCCAACAGTGTCGTGCTGTAAAAGGACAGTCAGGGAACTGTAAAGAGGGATGTAGCCTTTGAGGCACAGGAAGTAACTAATCTTCAGTTCTTAGAAATGGTGAGATCTCTTTCCACTACTAGTCGTAACATCTTAAGAAAGATGTTGACCAGCTGGACAGTCCAAAAGCAAACAAAAATCATCAGGTGCTTTAAATACAACAAACAAGTGTGTGTGTGAAGAATACAAGGCTGTGTGGGTGTGTTTTAGTAATTTTCAGATAGGTAAAAGGATTTTGCATAGCAGAAAGTAATAGTCTGTTCTTTTTGTCCATTATGGAGACAAGATGTCAGTGTGACCTGTGACTGCACTGTTCATGTTGGACTTTAAAGAAATATTCCTGAAGGTGACAGTAGTCGTCAGTGTGCTTTCTACATATCAAACAATATTTGGAAGTTTTCAGATCTTCCACTGGAGAGCAGAATTTGGTTGTTTGAAAATCTTGATGTGTTTGTAGATGCTTTTCAGGACATTAGATAGCAATCTAAGTAATGTTTCTAGGTTTCTCTGACACAAGTACAGGAATCTCATCTGATTTCTAGCAAGTGCTCTTAGTATTTTTACTGTCACAGCTTCAGAAGAAAAGGAAAGGCCCAGAAGTGAAACGTCTAACTTGGCTCTTCAGGGAAGGCATGCATATACCTAAGAATAAGCTGCTATATGTTGTTAAAAGGATACCAGTCGCAAAAGAAGGAGCACATGCAGGATGGTAGGTCTGGGTCATCATAATCCAGTGGTATCAGCATTTAAAGTGATGTGTCTTGTAACAAGGCAGAGAGTAGAGAAAAGACAAAAGAGCATCTCAGCTACAGCTGGTAGGATTTCCTGTATTCTCATTTTGATTATGTCCAAAGCAACACTTTTGGGGAATCTCTTTTGTGTCAAATGAGAGAGAGGGAAAGAGAGGTAGGAGGGTTTTTTTCTGCCATCCGTCTGCCTCCTTTTATTTCTCATCAAACATTTGGTCTTTGAAGTAGTTTAAATTTGTTTAAAAGTGGACAGTGTCAATGCAAGCTTTTGATTAAGACAGATCATAACTTTCTATTAATAATCCACCTTATAAAAACATTCTGAAGCAGTTTCTATTCTAGTACCATCAGGGAGGGGAAAAGGAATGCACTGTAACTGAAAGCAGTCCTCAGTAGTTACCGTGCTGCAAAAACCATCTCTGCATTTTCTTTCAGGCCTACATTCCCCTTGGGCTGCTTGCTTGTAGTGGTGTCAAGGTAATAACACTCCATAGTGCAAAACCCACTCTGTATGCATATAAGCATCACAGAATGCTGGGGTCAACTGACTGAATTCTATATGTTGTTCTTCTGGGGATGCAGAAGTTTTCTTGCAAGTTAAATGCAGATATGGTTGCATGCTACACCTATAAGAAATAAAATCATTAAGGGAGGACGCAGCTGTTGTTTCAGCTAAATTGCTCTGTTATATGTATATATTGGCGCTCCTCTTGCTGTCATGAGATGCTTAGTGAGATCCGAGGAAGACTGGTGCAGACAACTAAAGTGCGTCGGAAGCTTTAACATCAGGTTCCATCTGGACTTGGCACTGAAGGATGAATCAGTCCATGTCTTCTTATTTAAAATAATATGCTGGACATTGGTCAAAAATATTACTGATAAAAACAAATGGCATAGTTGACAGATCATTCTGTTGCTAGTATAATACCTGACTATTTTTCCTTCGTTTGGTAAAGTCCTTTTCTTGATTAAAGCTGGCAACTATAGGGATAAAAAGATGTCTGAAATACTGTATCTGATAGGTGTTCTAATGAAATATGTTCCCCAGAGGCTTGAATCCTACCCTTTTCTGTAAGAGCCATGACTCCTCAGAACGGTTGACTGATTTTAGGAGAGATTGTAAGACACCTGCTCCAAGTACACTGATGATTGAACACGTCTGGAAACAGTACTTCAGCTTCCCAGTTTACAGCCCAGCATTTTAAGGAAATTTGAATTTGCTGCTCATTTGCCTTAAACCTTTATCAACAAAAGTAACACAGGAGGTGCTTAAGCAGCAGAACAAGAACAAGGGCCTGCGAACGTGAAGCTGTTCCTGTCTGTCTGTAGAAAGCTTCATCCACAGAGTCCTCTTGGTCAGTCTGTAACAGATCCCCAAAGTAATGTCTCCCATCGCTGTTCTCCTTTTAACCCTGACCCACAAACTCTGTTGACTGATCACCTGTCCCCAGGCAGAGTTCCACACAATCAAGGAACCTCCTGGATTGCCTGTGCCGTGCAGTGCCATCATTCCAGCAGATGTCAGGGTGGTTGAAGTCCCCCATGAGAACAAGGGCCTGCGAGCGTGAGGCTTTTCCTATCTGTCTGTAGAGTGCTTCATCCACAGGTTCTCCTTGACCAGGCGGCCTGTAACAGATCCCCACAGTAATGTCTCCCACGGCTGTTTTCCCTTTAACCCTGACCCACAAACTCTCTGTAAACTGCTCACCTGCCCCCAGACAGACTTCCATACTCTCCAGCCTATCCCTAACATAAAGGGCAACTCCCCCTCCCCGCCTGCCGGGCCTGTCTTTTCTAAAAAGCCTGTAACCTTCCATTCCAACACTCCAGTTATAGGAGCCATCCCACCAAGTTTCTGTATGCCAGTGATATCATATCCCCGTAGACATGCACACATCTCTAATTCCTCTTGTTTATTCCCCATACTATGGGCATTTGTATAGAGGCATCTGAGATGAGCTCCAAATGAACCCGACTCATTGGCTGGAGCAGCTGAAATAGCTCTGGATCACTCCAAGCATTTATTACAGGTGCTGGCAATTGACTGGGAGTGTTGGGATAGAATGATGCCCCCCTCCCCCAACACATCTAGTTTAAAGCTTTCTTGACCAGCCTGGCAAATCTCCTACCAAAGCAGCTCTTCCCCTTGGTGAGACCAGTTCCACCAGCCTCCAGTAGACCTGGCCTCCCAAATCAAGTCCCATGTTCTAAATAACCAAACCCCTGACTATGGCACCACCCTTCTAACCACTTATTAACCTGGCCAATCGGCGTAGCCTTTTTAAGGTCCTCCACTTTGACCTGGAGAATTGATGAAAAAACTATCTGAGCCTCAGAGCCCCTAACCACCTCTCCCAGGGCTCTCTAGTCCTTCTTAATGATGCCTAGGTTAGTGCTGTCAGTATCACTAGCACCCACATGGATCATGAGAAGTGGGTAATAGTCAGCGAGACTCACTAGACCAGGCAGCCTCTCAGCAGCATCCCTGATCCAACCCCCTGTCAGGCAACACACCTCCTTCGAGACTGGGTCAGGCCAACACATGGGTGCCTCTGTGCCCTTCAGAGTCACCAACTCGCCGCTTTTTCCTGGAGGCGCCATTAGTGATCTTCTTTACCAGTGCATCAGACAGTTGTTTATTTGGCAAGTTGTTTATTGGTGTGTGTTTCCTTGTTAGCCCCCTGCAGAACTGCAAAGCGGTTCTGGGTGGGGATGTCAGATTTTGGAGGAAGCCCCTTGCTGTTAATTGTCCTCTTCCTTCTGTGCCATTACAAAATAAGGATTGGGATGCTAATCTTCCAGTGCCTCAGATTCATTTTCTCCTTAAAAATGGGAAGACTATTTGTATATACATTGATTAAATGGAATGCATTTGTTGTTTCAGATGCATTCACAGTGAATTGTTATAATTTAGTCTAGGCTGTGTAGGGTCCTGGGGGAAAACAACTAAGTGAAATATATAAATACATCATTAAAAATAATTTCAGTGTGGTGACAGCTGAAAAATAACCATAGAAGTTGAATCTTTGGTAGATTCTGTGTAAAAGGGGAAAGGGGAAGAAAATCTGAAACCGAATTCTAAATTGCAGGTTAAACTGGGTGTTAGGTGTAGGAGGAAACAAATTTTTATTTGACCACTGAATTACAATTATTTTTAGGAGCTCTCATCAAGCGGCCTTGTTTATAGAATGTACACTTGTAACTGAGTAGTGCTCTTTTTTTCCCCAAGTCCTTCATTTTTCCTGGTATTTAAAGAGAGATCAGATTCAATCAACATTCTCTGTCACCACTAAAACTAAAGTAGAAAAGGGCAATTGAGTCATCCAGTCAGGTCTCCTCCTAAATAACCTTTGATTAACTTTTTATTTGTGGGTACTTAAGAAAAGAGTTTGCTTGCCTTGTGTTTCTTTGATTGCCAAACCCCCCAACAAATGAAACCCTAGAAACCAGCTGCTGTGACATTGAGGTGTTTGATTTGTGTGAGAGGGTTGTGTCAAACTTCTGCTACTCTGTTTTTTTTAGAAGCTGCCAGTCTGCAATGCAAGGTAGAGAACAGCTGAACAATTAAAACTTGGCTGTAATAAAGCACTAATGTGTTTGTAACACATATGTTCACCTTTAAGAAAGAAGTGTTCCATATTTATTCCATGGTAACAATAAATTGTTGTTGGTTTTCTCAGTTTACAAGTCAAAAGGCAGGTTTTTAGCACATCAGCCCTCAGTCTGGGCTTCACTGCCCACTTGCCATGTACCAGCCCCATGGCAAATGCCATATTCAAGGCACAACCCCACATACTGGTAGAGGAAGGGTGCGACTCAAAAATGCCCAAAATCTAGCATAACTAGCTTGAGCATTCCCACTGACCAGAGAGGTTAGTGAAGGTGGAGATTAAAAAAAGTAATTTGAAAACAGGCCTCTTAATATTCAGTTTATATTTATGTCAAAGCCTGTTGAGACATATGATAGTTTTATGATAATTAACAATGGGAAATGTTAGAAGTCGTGAAGCTTGATTAAGATAAGTACCAGAAATAGGGATGTTAATCCATCCTACACATACCTCTTGACCTTTGCAAAATTTCTGGTCCTTCAGACCTTGAGGAAAGCTAGGTATGTATTCTCATTCTGCATTTTGTTCCCGCTAGACTCCACAAGACCAGAGAAAGAAAATTACTTACTCATTTTTTAGTTTCCTCACAGAAGGGTAGTTTAGGTTGTGGGTTTTTTGGTTTGGGTTGTTTCGTTGGTTGGTTTTTTTTTTTTTTTTGTATTGTGATTTGATTTTTTTGGGGGGGGGGCAGTTTGTTTTGTTTTTTTTTTCTGTCTGCTTTACTCATTATTTTGGTAGCTACAAAGCTAGAATAGCTCTATATGTTTGGTTTAATAACATAATTCAGGTCTGGATCATGTGAATCTTTTAGGTCTATTTTTTTGGCACAAATTGCATGAATTTTCAGAGTTTTCTTATTCTAGTCTGTGAGATTAGTAAGCTTCTGTGGCAAGCTTAATGATGGATGACTTGGAGACCTGTGCGCTAATTACGTTCTGAATTTTTTCTCAGACTGTCTGGCTCTTTGTGGTAGGTTGCGAACTTGGTCCCCAGCATCAAACATTACCAACTCAACTGTAATGAAATAAGAAGCCGCTTACTGCATGACATGAAAAGGCTGCACTTAGCAGTTTTCATGTGATGATGCTAAGCAGGTTTGGAGCCGGAATGATGCTTGGCAGTTTCCTTGTTCAGATATTTTAATCAATACCGCTGCAACTTTTTCTCAATGCTAGAATTCTGCCAAACATCTGGCTGGGAAGTTGCCCTCGGCAGCTGGAGCATGTGACCATCAAGCTGAAGCATGAGCTGGGTGTTACGGCTGTGATGAACTTCCAGACCGAATGGGATATTGTTCAGAATTCCTGGGGCTGCAACCGCTACCCGGAACCCATGAGCCCTGAAATCCTCATGAAACTGTACAAAGAGGAAGGTCTTGTCTATGTCTGGATGCCAACCCCCGATATGAGCACTGAAGGTGATAATGCTCTGACCATTCTTGCAGTACATTAATACTGATCTGCCAGTTTAATGAATGTTTTGGGGTTGTTGGTTTTGGTTTTTTTTTTTTGTTTAAATTTTGCATAAAAATATAGCTAACACACAAGGTACAATTTCTCTGTGTATTGTCTCTAACAAATCATTTGTATTTTCTTCTAGACAGAGAGGCCATTTAAAGCACTCTGTGTCTGACAGTGCATGTGTGTTTGAGTTTAAAGCCATCTGACATTGATAATTGTTTGACTGGTTTTGCTTTGAGCTTGAATTCAGCCTGTGTAATGAAAGTATGCTCTGTATGTGGAAGACTGCAAGCTTGCGCAACATGACAGCTTGCCATCCTTGCTGGTTAAAAATGAAGAGACAGTGCTGTATGTCTGTCTCTGCTATTCCCTTTTCCCCCAGAGTAGTTTTTTTTTTAGCTGTAATACCCCAGTCTGATGAATCTCCATACAGTTATTTGTAATTAATTTAGAATACACATAGCACCTGATGTTGTAACTTAATTTACTATTTTTAATTCCTCCATTGGAATGCTCAGTTCAAAATCTTGTTTCCAACCAGCAGGTTAGAAAGTGTGCACGTTGTCAAATGAGTAACCTACCAGCAGAAGAGAGTGCTTTCAACAGAGTGAAATACTTCTGCCACAGAGCTGTCATATCAGTAATAGGACATCAGGGGAGAGAGGAGCCCTTAAAACAGGGAATTGAAAGGGCTTAATGTCAGTGCTAATCTGTGCCATGAGGAAAAGTTAGGCTCTGATGTTTCAGTTCCCAGGGTAACAGGGAGAAAAGGCATCAGAAAATATGGTATATTCATCCCTTTGGGAATGAGAAAAACCATTCTGTGTTGTTAAACCATATGCTTAGTACACAATTTAATTGTGTCAGTATTAGGTTGATAGGAAAATACTCTTTGCTCTCCCTCCCTTGTTATTGACATAAAGGCCTTTATTACAATGTTTTGAAAAGCAATAGTACATAGGTAGCTTCACAAACCTCCGGTATTAAAAAAACCCAAACATTTCATCTTTGGCTTGCTAACTTTAGTGCTCAGTAAGATGCACACTGTTTGATGTAGTTTGCTACCTTGTCTCAGTTCCCATGAAAACAAATATGCCACCCTCCCAGTGTTAATCAGAATGTCTATTTACAGAAGACTTGGGGCATTTTATAGATTTTTTTGTGATCTGAGTTTATGTTGCAAGAAAAAAACTAAGTTAGAATCGTAGAACAGTTAGGGTTGGAAAGGACCTCAAGATCATCAAGTTCCAACCCCCCTGCCATGGGCAGGGACACCTCACACTAAACCATCCCACCCAAGGCTTCATCCAACCTGGCCTTGAACACTGCCAGGGATGGAGCACTCACAACCTCCCTGGGCAACCCATTCCAGTGCCTCACCACCCTCACAGGAAAGAATTTCCTCCTTATATCCAATCTAAACTTCCCCTGTTTAAGTTAGGTTAGAAGGTCATTTGAAAAAAAAAAACCCAAACCCCTAAGTATGTCAGGTTTGCCATTACAATTCACAGTTTATCGGGCTGTTCAGGCATAATCTCAACCGTGAGCCTAACTTCCTCAAATGCAAACCAGCATGTCTTGTTTTTAACCTTAGGAAGAATACAGATGTTGCCACAAGCTGTCTGCCTCTTGCACGGGCTACTGGAGAATGGACACACTGTCTATGTTCATTGCAATGCTGGTGTTGGCAGGTCTACAGCTGCTGTCAGTGGCTGGCTGAAGTACGTGATGGGATGGAGCCTGCGAAAAGTTCAGTACTTCTTGGCTTCCCGGAGACCTGCTGTCTACATAGATGAGGAAGCTCTTAATCGTGCTGAAGATGATTTCTACCAGAAATTTGGGCATCTTCGTTCCTCATGCAAAATACAAGAGTAGAAAAGCAGAAGTGGAAAAGGAAGGTGAGGAGGAAACCTTACATTTGAGCCCCAAGGACTTAGAAATCATGAGTCAGACACCTGCCTCTCCTCTTCAAATTTTAAACTTGTCGTAAAAGTCGTGAGAATTTTGGTAAATAAGTGCCTTTGAGGGTTTTTTATTTGCTTTCTTTAAGCTGATATAGTTCATGTTTTCAAGCCTTTTGCTGCAAGTGTGAGACTTAGAAACTCTGCAAAGGGAAACTAAGATTTTCTTTAACTGCTTGCCTACAGGAACTGAGGTTTTAGGGTATACACTAAATAAGACGTGAAGTGAAATAGCTAGGCTTGGCAATATTTCAGTGGCAAGAAAGAGAAGGCATTCTCAGAAAAACAGATACAAAATTTGACTAGATGAAGGTTCAAATTAGGATGGATCTGATCATTGTCAAAGCTGCTCAGTTGTTTTAGGTGGAGTGTACACTATTGAAGTATTTTCTGTTGATTTTGTAGACAAGTAGTATTAATGAAATAGACCAGAAGGAAACTCATTTTTCAACTGAGTTTCTTAATCAAAAGCTGGTGTCTAATGCAGTGAATTAAAATTTGTTCTCTGCCTATCTAGATAATGTTAAATACTATGAGTTATAGATACGTTCTTTTATGACATTGGGGTTATGCTGGGATGTGACATGAAGAGAGGAATCAGCTCCACTTATTGCACTCCACTCTGGTGCAGGCAAAGACTGCTATTTATTACATTATCCTAGGCTGTGAGATATCTATGTTAAAGTTACATTTTGCTGCTCTGGTCCTTGCAGTGCTGTGCAGTGGGTTTCTTATGTGCTAAGTCAATCTCAGCAGTAACCACTGGGCTAAAACAGGAACTATAGGAGCTATATGACAAGCCTTGGCACATGATTGACACCACAGACTCTGTGTTGTTGGTCTAGATTAATTTATTCACTATAGCAAAAATTTCTCCTTGTGCAAGCAGTGTATAGATGTTCACAGATGCGAGATTTAGCCAGGTGAGACTATCTGTGGGGTGACTGGATGAATACCTTCCCCTATAGGAGCAAAGAGCAACTCTGAGGAGGTTTTCTTAGGAGCTTAGCCTCAGTAGGCTAATGTTGGCTTTTGGAAGATCCCTAATGTTTTCCAGTGCTGCTTAGTCCCTTAGCTAAACTAAGCAGTGGCACCAATGCCTTTCAGCCCTACTCAGGTAAACCCAATTTGCTGTAGGTTAAGTCCAAAGAGAAGGGAGAGAAAGCATTTCCTAGGGAACAGAGGATTAGCAATGTATAAACATTAAGAAACGTAATTTCTATAGGCTTATTCTTCAGTGAGATCTCATTTTTTCCACCCAACTTATTCCTCTAAAGACCCAGTCAGTGCCAGAGTAGTTTAGCTGATATATATTGATTATCTGAATACTTAATGGAGACACTATTAGATATGAACTGTTTATGGAGAATGTCAAGAATAATATACTACATTTTATTTGTACTATACTTCAATCACCTTCAAAAGGAAAATATTTATTTAAGTTATTCTATGTGTGTGGTTTTGATCATGACTTTGTTTCTGATTTTTTGAAATAATACTTCCTGTTTAGAAAATGGATGAAAGTCCTTCTCTGTTAAATAAATACATTATGACAATTTCAGGAGCCCATTTTTTCATATATCTTTGTCTCCCAATTTCATGAGTAGCAAAGAAGGTTGTGACTGGTATTTCTATATAGAGGTAGGACCAGACACTTTAATGGTAACAGCTCATTTCTTGTCTGCTATGGTGTTCCAGTTTTGATGGGCTGTTGTGGAGGGACTCTGAAAAAACAGCACAGCAAAGATGTGTGGATGATGTGGCACCTCTGGCACCTCCAAAGGCAAAAGGAAGAGGTTTCTTCTCCTAGCCTGATGCAGAGAGCAGAGGGAATGTGTCAGTGTTGCTGTCTGGCTGTTAGGCTCTTACGTGAATGTGCAGAGCTACAGATGACTGTGCAGGAGTTACCTTGTTTAGACTGAGTTTAAGATAAAAACGGTGACCTTTTGCTACCACGTGCTTCTCAAAATCAAGTGCTGAGAGTAGAAGGATGTCATGAGAAGTATAGAGTAGAATTTTCTAAAGTTTATGTTTCTGTTGAGATGGATTTGAAACCCCAAGCTTAAAACGTGTTTCCAAGCATCACCAGCAGACAGTGCTTTCCATCAGATGCAGCTTGTAATAGATGCTGGAACAAGTACTTGTGGGTTTGGTTCTTGTTTCACGCCTACCTATATTTCTCTTTTAGGCCTATTGGGACTGAGCAGTGCAAAACCTGGCACAAACAAGTAAATATATGACTAAGTAGGTATAACTGTGCTGGGTCAGTTATTGCCTAATTCTGATTTTATTGGGAGTGGAAGCAAACTGCTGTGTAATTTATAGAGCAGGAATTCAAACAATATGGAAGCCACAGATTCAAGGAAGCCCTAGCAAGAGATTGTTAATTCGTTGTTTATTGTCATTTCAGTGAAGAGTTGTTGATTCATTGTTTGTTGTCATTTCAGTTTGCTTGACTACTGAACTGCTGGGGGCTATATCATATACAGATTGCATTAGCTGGTGAACTGCATGAAAACAACTTTACCAACACCATGTTAACAAAGAATGCAAAGAGATACCATGGCTTGAAGCCCCTTTGTGCCTATTTGTAGCATACTTCTTTTCATGATGGGGAGGCCACCCTGTTGACTAACATTCATCCAAAGCCTTGTCTGTTGAATGCAACTAGGAATATAAATGCTAAAGAGATCATTGCAAGAGGCTACAGCAACAGAAAAAGCAATCATATAAAAATATTCCATTTCTTCCACTGTATAATTACATGATAAATCTGCATCTAGATATTATCTATTAAAATTCCAATTTGTAATATGTTCTTATGCTGATTGGATCATTAGCTCTTCCCATAGACTAGTCTCTTGATGCGATTTGGATGAAAGGATGAAAACAGTTTGTTGTTTATATACTTGTATATTTCCTTGCTACTTTAGTCATAAAGTGCTACAAAATTTAGAGAAGAATAACTCTTACAGAAAGAAGTAGAAACAGATAAACAGTAAAGGTTTTTTTAAAGTGGGCCCAAGAAGCCAAACTAATACACAGATGATAATGGGAACTAGGTAGAAATATTTTGATAACTCATCACTGAAAAGCATCACTTGGGGAAAATGATTTTCTGCTGGTACGAGCATCTGTATTCTCCACCCTGTTACAGACAGGTGTTTATCTCTGTGAAATTAAGAAAGTAGCATTTGCTGCACAAACTGGGAACATTTATGAGTCCAGGTACTTAGAGTATCTCAATGTCATTATTAGGCCAGACAGTGGTATATATTCTTTCCCAAGGAGCTAAGCAATACTAGCTCTTACAAGTGATTTTGTAACAAACACAGCCTTTGAAGGATGAGTTGGGTTTTGAGTTGGGTTTTCTGTGAATATTTTTCCCTTTGACTGGGCTGGCTGGCATGACAGTTGAATAACTTCCTTTCTCCTTTACTCCTTACTTATTTCACACTTTCAGCTTTGATCCCTTTGGCACTCATCTGCTCTAGCTGCTTAGGTTCTGAGTCTATGGTCTTCTCTCTCTGTACCACACCAAGCACAGTGAAACTCTGGATGTGGCTGGAATTGCAGGTTTTGTACCAGGCTGTACTCCAGAGCAGCTGGAAAGTCTGACACCAGAGTTGTGTGTGCTGCATAAAAACACGTGCAAAACAGTGTCTCTGATCTGGAGTGGAATTAAATTTTGAGACTGACAGCCAAGCCTTTTTGGGCAAAGATAAAGGAAGGAGATTGGTGCAGGAGCAGGTAATAAAATCCCAATTTAAAACAAGAATGCAAAAAGCCAGACTCACCCTGTTACCTACTACGATGTTCTTTTTGAGTTCTGATTTACAAAACCCTCTGACTTCACTGGTCTGTAATTGAGAAAAAAAAATAATTATCTGAAGTAGCCAAAAACACTTGCCAAAACTGTATTATCCTGTTGCTTCTTTTATTCTTCATCATTAAATCGCAATGAGATGTTTCAAACCAATGAAAAAGTTAAAAAAAAAAAAGATTCTTAAAAAAATACACTGTGACTGTGCAACAGGAAACATATGAAGAAATATTTAGATGCATAATAACTCTTGCAAAAGCATATATTTGGCAAGCAAGCGCTACCTTATTGGGGGATAATGAACATCAGGCTGCCCTTAGCTAAAATGGAATTGGATTAATGTAGCAAAGGACAGAATATAGATGACTCCAACTCTTAACATTCTCAGTGGTAAATCAACAGCTCTGCAGTATTTCTTTAAAAATACTCTGCTGGGAAAAAATGTGGTTTATTTTCCTCATGTATGTAGCTTAAAGGGAAAGGGGCTGCTCTGAGGGAGCAGACTTAGGAATGGTGAAAATATAATGGAATTAATCCTTTTTCTGTTGCTCAGCAACACAACAACATCACCACCAGCAAGACCAAGCAATATGACTTCATAGTTTACCTTCTTCCTAAATTAACAGAGGAAAGCAATTTTTTTCAAGTGTAATGACATTATCATATATTAGCATAATTGCATGATTGTGATATAAGCAACACAAAATACATGTTGCTGGTTATTCAATTTTGCTAACAGTGAACCTATAGGGTGTTTATTCTTAATTAGACATATTCTCCTCTTGGACCGCCCTTTCACCTCAAGTTCCTTCATTGCAGTCTCGACTGGTTGACAAATGGTTTTGTGGATAACAGTTGTCACATTTGTAAAGATGAGAGTAAGTATTTTATTAAAACTTTTTATAGAGCAAGGCTTGTCTGGGGATAAAGAAACAAGATCTGTTATACTCTATTAATCAAGGATGGTGACACTGTGAACCTTAGCCTTATATAATTCAACCTTTTTGTGCTTAAACCGGTTGTCTTATTTGGGAGATTGAATTTATAAAGATTGCAGGATAATGCCTGTGATTTGATAATTACTTCAATGCTGATGTTATATTTGCATCAAGAAAAACAGAAGGCCTGTTTTATTCATGAGCTGGTAAAACATCAAATGATATCTCATTCTTGGTTTAGATGACGTGAGGAAAAAGCATAAAACAGCAGCCAAGAAAAGATTTCTAATGCTGGGCAGGTTTCTATGGTCTTTACTTAATGTCATTATAAGAAAATTTATTTTGTGGTAATGCAGTTTCAGCAGGGAAATAATTAACAGTCAGGCCGTCATCCAAGGGTAGCAGCCATTGTTAAGGCTGGGCAGCCAGCCCGAAGTCACTGCAACAAATCAAATGATGAAAATGAATCCAATTTTGAGAAATTCAATAAGATACATAAACACAGAGGTTAAGAAATGTATATAAAGATTGCATTTTAGAAAGAAAAAAAATGTAAAGTATAAAGCTAGCTAATGTCAAAGGGAAAAATATTTTGTGGTGGGATAGCAAATACCACAATTCACTTGAAAACATAATCAATGTGTTAGATTAAAGTATAGCTGTTATTTAAAGTTCATTAACCAGTTAAAGGGGTACCACCAAACTATTTAGTTACAACATTTAGCTATATAAAGAAAGAAATGTGGAAGGGTAAGCTCTGAAGAGCATAGACCAGTTGGATACCCTCTCTTGGGCAACTAACTCATGGGGTATACTCAAGCTGGTGAAGCTTCATGAGCACAAAAGTGGTTGATGGTGCACTGTGGTTTGGCAGTCAAATCCCTCACATAGAGATGTGTTCTAGTGCCTCCACCCACAGCAGCTGTGTGGGCATGTGTGAGCACTCTGTCAGATGCTATTTCAAGTACTTTGCAACTCCATGTTAACATAGTCTAAATGATTGGCTGAAATTTCACTGGGAGCTCCTTGCCCATGGCCCCGACATACTTCCCTGGCACGTGTGTGAATATTGCAGTTTGATAGCACTCACAGGCAACACAGCACCTAACAATAAGAACCAGGACTCTGATCCAGCCTTCTTCCCAACTGAGTATCTTACTCAACTGGAATAAGGTTGAGTGAACAGATGCTGTCATCTTCAGTCAGACTTATCGTAGTTTTCTTGGTCTCTTATATGCCACTTTCTGTCCAAGTGATCTCTGCAGAGAATAATGAGAGCAATCATGATAAGGTGTTCTCAGCACCACTGAAAATCTCATTTGTGATGTGGTTTGAGGTTTTTTTAATGATTTTTTTTTTAATTTAATTTAGATGCCCAGCTATGGGCAACTAAAATAGAAAATGCTGTTCTGAATTTTTTACATCTTCTACTCTTCCTAAATGGTTAAATAAATGTATTATTCTGCAGTAATTTTCATGCAAAGGACTACAAAGCGTTTGATAATAAAAGCATTTCATAAAAGCATTTTATCTAGCAATAACTAGATGTACTGGACCACCAGAGAAAGATTTAGAAGCAGGAATAGGAAAACAAGTGAACTGCAAAAAGGAGTTGTCTGCTGAGATGAGGCAGAGCAAGTGGCCAAGTGGCCTTCCTTCCAGTGATCTCATGTCACATGGAAAGCCAAGAAGAAAGTGAGGGCTGGTGATGCCGGCTGAGGACAGGGAGGAGAGGCAGTCCACGCAGAGCTGTGTGATCCAAGAGTGTCTGGTAAATAAAAGCCAGGGACCGGGGCGAAAGGCTCAGAGGTGAGCTGTGAGCAGGGCTTGCTCCCTGGAGGCAGCAGTGTGACCACTGCAGTCACATCATTGCTTTTATTTCAGTGCACGTGGAAATACCTCATTCAGCACTTAGCAGACACAAGCACAGGGGCTGGGGAAATGCGGCAGTGAGACACAAATGCGTCTCAGCACCCTCAGATCACCATAAGCACATGATATCCACCGGAACAGCAAAGCCTAGCAAGCTAAAAAATCTGCCAAGATCATTATTTTTGAGAGGAAAAAATTTGATTAGGTCTCTCTTGATTGCTGGGAACATGACTTGAGTACACTTCCAAAAATGCTGAGCTCTGCCGTTCGTGTATTTCTGCTTATGGAATTGAAATCAATAACTTAATTTTAGCTGTAAACACGGTTTTATTTTGATTTCCTGAATAGCAGTGATTTCAAGGTGTCTTTCAGTGGCACCATGATTTAAAGAGGAAAACACCAAAAAGAATCATATCAGAAATTGATATAAATTATATATATAGAGGGTAATTTCTGTGGCTTTAATGATGATCATCCTGGTTTATTTGGCATTACTGAACTTAGAATGTGCAGTTACCTTCTTTTTACTTAACTACTGTTTTATATTCCAGACTAAAATGTATGCTTGGGTAGCACAGAAAACATAAAAAATAGCTAGTTTGAAACTGTTCCTGAAACTGCTATGGTTCTGTGCTGCTGAGAAGATCCAGGGTTCAGTATGTTAAAATTTGTGTTAAAACCCCCACACCTGTAAAAAACCACACCTATGAGGAATGCAGAAGTTACCAGAATGTTTATCCTATTATCATCTGCTTTTCATTTGAGAAGGCAGGAGAGAAAATGATTTGGAAAAAGTCTTTAAATCAGACATGCTTAAACACGTCAGCATTCCTTTCTCCCTCTTTCTAGCATTGGGTTTGGGCAGAGTACCTGCTGCTTCTCTTCCTATTCTCTGAAAGGCTCTGCTCAGGGGACACCTCCTTAGATAGAAACTGATCTGACAAAACACTTAACTGCTTGTGGAAATTTAAGGTCAAGAACAGTCCTGGGGATTTCAAGTTGAAAACTTTACCCTTGGCTCCTGAGTGGTTTGCTGCATTCTGCACCTTGATTTTTGATGAGGCAAGTTCTAAATTGGTGCATTGCTGCAACCAAAATGTCCCCAGCAAATGCCACAGAGTTCTGAGCCATTAGAAAAGCATAAGGGCACTTGCTTGTTACATGACTGTGACTTAAACAAGCTGTGAAAGGTGGTAAAGTGAAATCACTCCATTTTTTCAAGGGAGTGGGTGATAATAGATGTTGGAATTACATTACAAATACAGTATCTCACAACTGTGTTGTGCACACCAATGGAGTTGTTTGAGCATCTGTGTTCATGTGCCACACACCTGCCTAGAAAAGAAATAACTCTGGTAGGCTTGCTCTTCATTTTATCAAGACTGCAAATTAAAAGAATGAATGTGTATGCATCAGATACAAAATGGCTGGAAACACAAATGAGCTCTGCAGTGTCCTGGGGAGAGCCTGCAATTTTCAGCAGTATTTCTGTTGTGTTACACATGAGTGTGATTTTATCTAGTCTGTACACATTTAATCTTGTACTTTTCTACTTGCTTTCTGCCTCTGCTTCTCATCTTATTTGAACCAGACTCAAATGCTACATAACTTTTGAGGAAAATTCTTTGACTTTTGGGATTTTTATTCTCCATGGGCTTCCTTACCCTATCCTGGTAACTGCTTGTTCCAGACTTGACAAATACCAGATCAAGACTGTACCTGCTTCAATGCCACAGCCCCTTGTTATGCCTGTTCCTTCACAGTTATTTAAACCTGAAGCACGAAACCACATAATGATTCTGTGTGGCTCTGGATTGCCTCCAAGAGATCTGCAGAAATCATAGTAGATTAGATAGATAGATGATAGATAGATAGGATAGATAGATAATCTCCCTACTGAAGAATCTGAAAACTACAGCTGAGCATTATTTTTCCATCAGTCCTTCTAGACGTAATCTGAACTAATGTGCTGTTTCTTCCCACACTGGTTGCTACTCAGGAAACCCTTATGTTTCCTTCTCCTTCAGTGAAGAAACCTGGTCTTGAAGAACAGTTGGCAACTTGCAGTGGTTGTGAATGATCTTTTGGTCTCTTCAGCACACAAATTCTACCAAATTCTGATATGTGCCTAGAAGCCTTTTGTAGCTGCATACTAAATACCAGAGCTACAGCAGTTTCCTGTGAGTAGATCTCTGCTTACTTTTATATTTTTCTATATCTAGTTCTTTCAATGCCTATGTTCTGGCACAGATGTGTTGAAGCTGTTCACTGATTGCAATTAGTAATCAGTATGGCTGGCAATACAATTCTTTCAGCTGGTGTTCACAGCAGTTCTGCCACCAGCAGAGTCCCTTGGCTGCACAGAAGCAGATTCCCCAGCTGCAGGCAAGTAGGGGCATAAGTGGGTACCTGACCCTGACAGAATCAAGCTCAAGGTTATTCTGCTGTTTGTTTATAAAATATTGACTCTGGTTTTTAACAGTTAACACAAATGCTAAGACAAGCAGTCCTCTTTACTAGAGGTGTGTTGGCATTTTATAAGCTAGTGACTTCTGAGAGGCATTCCAAAGTGCTGCACACAGTAAATGGGCTGTGTTGAGTTTGCTCTGTATCTCAGTTATCTGTACTGGAGGGAAAGTGGCAGAAATCCAAGGACCTCTGTTTCATGGTGGAGCTTCAGCAGGGCAGTGGGTGGCTAAACGAGGACAGTTGGTGAGCACTGATTACCAACAGCTTGAGATTGCTTTGATTTATACTTGGTGTCTTCCAGGGGTCTGTAAGAATGGGATTTCTTTTCTGACTCCTGGGGTGAACCCTAGACCTACCTTGTTTGTTCAACACAAAACCATGGGTATCCTGGAAACAGGGTCTGAGACTTAATCTTGTTTTCTGTGTTTTAAAAACAAGGCTAATTATGTTCTTCTGTCATAGGCTATAGCTGCACAGGGTGGTTCACTTACAGAGCAGCCTGTATGAACACTGAGGGTTCACCCAGCCCAGCATCCTTACTTGGATGGTCTGCTACACGCTGTAGCACCATGTTGTTATGGTTGTTCTGCAGTGCATCTCACATCCCCTGGTTTTTGTAGCGGAAGAGTCAAAGTGTAATTAATCTCTTCTCCACCTTCTCCATCAGAGAAGCATGTGCTCCGTTAAGCACACGCATAAGAGAATATTAAGCACTTGATGAAGTCCAGTGGGAAAAAAACAAAACCTCAGCCCAAACCTAAACCCAAGATCATTTGCAAATGCTTTGCTGAGTGTGAAGGCTCAAACAACATTGCTGTGTAGCTAAACTCATTTTGGTTTGTTTTAAAGTGGAACACCTTGCTCTGAGCCTTTGTTTAGGTGTTGACATTTAAAAGTTCACTTCTAAACCTCTGAGTTTCTTGAGACAAACTTTCTCCTTCTATCCTTGTTTGTTATCTGCTGCCTCAAAAACCTTCTGGTTTATTACAGTATTAAATAAAGTGTGAATGTCATTCCCACCTAGTTTTCATTCTTTTAACTCTTGCTTACCTTTGATTTCCCTTTGTTCACTGCCTTTGGTCAGAGGCCACCAGCATAAAGAAGGGAGTGGGCACCTGCACTCATCTGAACATCACGCAGAGGTCTGAAGATGCCAAAATCCTGCAGGCAACAAATGGTGCTTCTGAGTGATTAACCAACAAAGTGAAAGCAATCTTTATATTAGCATTGCTTTGTGGCTTCTCTGGTGCTTGCACTACTGTAATTCTGGAGAACTGTTTTATTAATAAAAATCTTGATGCATATGTGCATAGATAAAAGACCTAAAAGACCTATGGAGGTTAACTGAAAAGAATAAGAGTCCTGAGGTATGTGCCCAAGCATGTTTCTGATTAATGCCTCCTGAATGCTTTATTCCAATCTCCATCTCTTTCCCCAGAGCTTTATTTATGTGTAGGTGACCTGTAGAAGTTATGTGACCCCAGCCACAGAGCAGGCAGAAAGAAGTTTCTTAATAAACTTTTTTTTTGCAATGCCAGCTAAAAGCTGAATAAACCCATGTAAGTTTTAGATGAGGCTATACTGCTGGGTGTCCCAGCCCCCATATGCAGCTGTATGCTGACTGAGTCCACCTGGAGATACCTAATAGAAAATCAGAGGGAAATCTGATTCCTGCCCCTAGCTTGGGAGAACTTCAGATAAGCACCTCTGCCTGCCTGGAACACCTGTCTTTCAGGGTGATGGGGAGTGGTGTGATGGCTGAAGTGTTCATTGTGATTATCCAGGGCTTAAAATAGGCTTAATTCACTCTTTTGCCCAAATATTTCAAGAACATGTCTCCCACGATGTGGCCCTAGATGCTGAGCTGTATTGTATGTGGAGGAAATTTATGTTAAAGAGCTTTAACAAACCAGAAACATCCTGGAGAGCAGGAAGGACATCACCAGGTTCCTTCTCAGCCATAAGTCCCTTGGTCTCCAGATCTCACCGTCAGCATCTCTGTTGTCATCAACATCTCTTTCTGGCCCAATGGAATCTCAAATCTGTTCTGCACACTGGCAGAACTCAGGCATGATGCTGGGGCTGGTGGGGAGTGGGTGACTTGATCCCACCATACAGCAGTCTAGCCTAGAGCTTATTGATAATGTTCAGATTTTATGCTATTTCCAAAGGAAGCGTTCTTATGAGTAGACTATTATGCCAAAGATATCACAATAATTTCTGGTATTTCAGAAGAAACAGGAGAAGTGGTAGCATATGCTGACATCAGCGTTTGAGATACCCACAGCCAGTAAGTGATATTTTTGCTCTGAAGCCTAAAGTCTCTGAAGTGTCTGCAGTGTTGTAAATCCTGCCCCTTGTGGCTGATGTATACAAGGTGTAGAAGTGCTCCATGCTGGCACTGCTGGCACCCTAGAACCTAAGGGAGTTTTGGGATCCTAATATCCTACAGAGGCTGTCTTCTGTCCTGAGAGAAAAAAAAGTGTGTTTGATGAATCCCTGTTTTATTCAATAGATTTCAAACATTAGTGAGAAAGAGGAAAAAATATAATCCAACAAACAACCAAAAAAGGAGAAGAGGGAAGGTTGGGTGCCATCTCACCAAGTGGGAAGTGTTTCCTTTCTTTCCCTTCTTAGCCCATATAAGATACTCAAATACTGCCAGTAAGGAGGCCTATAAGGGTGCTGGAGAGGGCCTCTTCACTAGGGACTGTAGTGATAAGACGAGGGGTAACAGGTTGAAACTTAAACAGGGGAAGTTTAGATTGGATATAAGGAAGAAGTTCTTTACTGTGAGGGTGGTGAGGCACTGGAATGGGTTGCCCAGGGAAGCTGTGAATGCTCCATTGCTGGTGGTGTTCAAGGCCAGGCTGGACAGAGCCTTGGGTGACGTGGTTTACTGTGAGGTGTCCCTGCCCATGGCAAGGGGGGTTGGAACTAGATGATCTTAAGGTCCTTTCCAACCCGAACTATTCTATGATTCTATGAAAATAGAGAAAGATTATAGGCTTGTAATGTAAAGATTTTGATTTTCCTATTGTTTTTTATTCTTCTCCCCAAATGAACAAATCATTTGAATAAAAATTGAAAGGAGAAAACTGTGTCTTTAGTTGCAGAGCAGTCATCGAAAACATCAGCTCACCTGTGGTTTTCTAAAAATGGCAGCCACAAGGGAAAAAAGAAAAGGAAAGAGAAGGGGCATGTGCCTTTGCAGCCATTCCCACACTCTTCATCTGCCATCCTCAAACAGCTTGTGCCATGGCGAGGGAATTCTGAACTAGGCTGAAGTCCCTCAGGAAATGTATTTATATGAAAAAGAGGCCATTCAAAATCATGACCTGAAAGTGGATGTCAAGGTGAGAGACGGTTTTTTTTGGTTGCTATGGGAGTTCGTTGCAATCTGGGAGAGCTGTGTCATGCACAGATGGGCAGTGCCCTCCTGGTGAGAAGCACCGGTGGACCAGAGGAACAGATTTGAGGGCAGCTCACAGCAAACACTGGCCCTTCATCTCAGAGCTCCAATGCTGTAGGCCCACTCTGGCCAGCTCCCGAATGGGGAGATCTTGACAAGAGATCTCGGGGAGCTCCAGTAACATTTTTCAGGGAAAACACTTCACTGTAGAAAGGGCAAGTTCCTGAAGGACCCACCTAAAAGTGCCTTTTTCTTGATCTCACTTGATAGAGCAGACTGTGCCAGGGCTACATGTCCCCAGGGGACCACGTGGTGTGAGAGCAGGTTTCCTCCATCCTTGTTCATCCTTTTATCCTGGAGATTTCAGGTCACTGACCTCAGCAACGCAGGATTAATTTGCTTTTTGCCTTTTACATTTCCAAAGCTGGGTAAAAACAGTTACCTGTGGAATTCCAGATTTCCTTTTGAGGAAGGGCAATTTTTTCAGCTCTTTGTCTACTGAGCAGCCAGTGCAATGAGTTCCTCTTGCTGCTGGGACTGGATGGCATGTCTGTAAAGCTGGTGGGGATGTTGGGAATACAAACACTGAGTATGTGTCAGGTGCTTGTGGAAAAATCCGAGCAAGCCTCTCATAATCTGAAGTATTCTGTTTCAGTCAATACTCTCTGCACTTGAACTGGTCATTCGCGGGCATACTGCCCTTTATCTGTATCATTTCATAGTCAATTCACATGAGAATGTCAAGCTGGCAGACTGGGAATCTTCTCTGTAACATGTATGCAAAGGACAGATCTGTAAACCTGACAGGAAGCACTTCATTGCTTCTGACTTGTCTAGAACTGGCGAGTTAAAGAGTTGCTTACTGCTGGGATAGGGAATTAATGCCCTGCCACAGGTAGTTGCTTTGCTGAGGATCATAAATATAAACACATAGAAACATAATGATACCCTGCTTTGTAGTTTAGGTTAAAACTTCTGTTGATTTCACTGGACTTCATACTGCTTTGGATGGGCAACATCTGGCCTATAAGAAATAGGAACACATCCATGTGAAATAGATAGAGTGTAAAAAGTTAAAAGTAAAGGATAAAGCTAATAGCAACACTTTGCCAAATGCATTATGGGTTTGAATGTTGATCTACACATCAACACCTTCTTTTATTACTGACTAATGTGCAGAACTGGGACTCCCAGAACTGTTGTAACAGTGTTTGTATTATTTTCTTAAAGCATCTTCCAAATTGAGTTGACTTCATCTCTGTCTCCTCTCTCTCCTTCCCTTCTCAAGTGTTCCCTTGCTGTACATTTATTGAATTTTTATGTCACTGCAGTTTTTTATTGGTCTTTGAGAAAAAATCCTGTAGCACCCACATATGGGTTCGAACAGCCTGACTTGTAGGGCTTCATTTTTTAAGGATGTGACAGTTTTAAAGAGTTTTACTCGTAGGGCTGTTGAAGATTTTTTCTCCCGCCTTCATGAGAGTGTCCTCTTTTCATGTTTTTAAAATGGAGTTTTCATTTTCATTTCTATTGCTTGAGGAAAATGAAACGGAGCACCAGGAAAGGTGACTTTCCTCATTCAGATTAGATTGGTGCAGTTTCTCATAAAAAAAAAAAAAAAAGGAGGCAAAAAAAGAGGCAAGCTAAAAAAGGATAGAAAAGATGAAGTACTTGACAGTGCACCTGTATCAGTCTTCCCAGATCTTAATTTTTGGGAGGATGAGGGGTTTCTGAGTTAGTCTTTCATCAGACTGTCAAGACATTATTTTCCCTTATGAAGGGTAGGTTCTGTTTGCATTTCTGTGGAATCTTCAATCCCAAAGGACTGACAGCACTTCACCTTCTATCCATCTGGTCTGTCCACCCTCTATTGAAGTAAAGCTGCCACAGTCTCAGAAGCACAAATTGGAAATGTGTTTAATTGTGTATAACAACACTGTCCCACAGTGAAGGACAGCAGCAAAGCAGAATCCAGCAGTCGACCTTCAGATAAAAGTGTAGCTAAAAATGAATATTCAACTAATCTAATTTTCCAAAACTAGATCTCACTTTAGCTCATCCCTTACCTGTTTTTTTTTTTTTGTTACAGGTATCATGCGGAAGGTATAAGGTCTACCTATCACAAATTACAGCTAGTGTTTTGCAAAATTTTAGAGGCAACTAATTTCTAGTTTCTTCTGAATTTGCTTAGGTAGGGTATGGTTTCTGAGTCTCAGAGGTGCTAATGTCCTTGCAGAAAACCAGTGGGTACCAATGGAGCCCAGCTCACATACTCATCCAAGCGAAACACAGGGTTCCCTGGTAGCCCAAGTCAGGAATGTCAAATGAATGCTTGTTCCTGAATATTTTGGCCATTACAGCGATATCTTGCTAATGCATGATGGACACATGTAAGAAAATTGGTCAGGACCATAACAGCCTGTTCTAGCTAGTAATGTGGTTCAGGACTGGAGATAACCACAGGCATTCAAAGTAGCTGTAGTTTGCGCCTACTGTAAATGACGGAACTTCCATTGGCATAATAGCAACAGTATTCTGTGACTTTAATTCAGCAAGTGGATGGTGAGTGATATAATTTTGTGTAGCGTCTGCATTGCTATCAGCAAGAAAACAGGGCAGCAAGCAAAGCAGCCCAGAACATACCTTCGATGTGCTTGCTTTTCTCAGGTGGAGCCTATTTTAGTAGTGAAGGGAAGAAAATGGAGCAGTGGTGTGCTGACAAGCATGGACAGGGCTTCTTGGCAAACAATCCCCAGAGTAAATGGCTTGTTACATGGAAAGATTTCAGCCCAATTAGCTGAAATTGTAGAGAAGAATGTTTAGCTAGTAAAAAAGGAGTTTGAAGGACAGAAATTTGTTGAAGTCAGTGAAGTGCTATTTGTATTAGGCAGATTAAAGTAGTAAGGTCATTGCAGGTAGCTTCTTGAGAGTCCTGTTTTCACCAAGGCTATTCTAACCTAATAACACCCTGCACATCCATGCTGAGGCCATGTGTGTGACAGTGTGTGCTCTAGAGTCATCTTTAGCATTGCCCATTTTTCTAATTGTTCCTGAACATGGTTTTTAGATGAATCAGTCTGCTGAGGAGATTTGGTATTCATGGTAGCAGTCCCCTTCCCTACCTTCCAGTCATCTCTAAGGACTCATTTGGTGATGTCTATCACATACAATTATGTTGGAACCCCATTAATTAATTAATATTAGTTGCTAATGGTTAGGCAATTAATTGCATTTGGAAGAATATAAAATTGAGTAAATAACTTCAAAGTGTTGAGTCCTATTTGGCAAGCTAACACAGCTCATCCTGCCCAATTACACTGATAAGATTTTAAACTAATTGAGCTCACACTGTGCCTCTCCATTACCTGACATTCAGCAGCACACAAAGATTAAAGGGATTCAGGGAATGGTCTGCTTGTAAAACCAGGAATAGTCACTCCTAGTTCTCATTTAAGCATAAATGCATATTAATTCACAACTGAACAATACTTTATATGGAGGTTGCTATAGAAATGAGCATTTTGAGAAGTTTGGGACTTTTGCTGGCGTTTCAGGTTAAAAATTACACAGGACCTCATTACACAATGGCAGATGCATATCCTGGAATCCAGCAGGTTGCTCACCACAGCACTATAGAGGGCTCGCCATACTGGATTAAATCATTTGTTCATCTAACTTGACATTTTGCCTTCTGCACTGACGTTCTTGAGGAAGGTGGAAGGCTCCCATAATGCCTATTACCTATCCAATTATGTGATGTGGTGTAGAGGGAAGAAATCTTCCAGAGCCCTGCAGGCAATTAGCTTATACCCAGAAGTGTGATACTCAATTACCCTTATTATTTCAGCATGCCAAGCAGCAAGAGGTGGTTAATGATTGCATGAAATTATCCAGCCTTTTAAAAAATTCTGCTCAGACTTATCAGAACATTACCTTGCATGCCAGTAAAACCTGTATGAGGCCTGCCAGCAGCAGTAAAACTGGGGGAAGGTAAATGACAGATTATTCACATGCGTGGCAAAATTTGTTTTTTTGAGCTTCTTGTTCATACCCACACAATCAGTCCTGAAGCACATTTTACAGGATGATAATATTCATCCAGAAGCAAATCTATTACTCTCCCCTACTGCAGCTGCTGGCATTTCATTTGCTGTACAGAACTGGCTATTTTTCAGAGAAGGTTTTGGGCTGCCAAGCTCTTAAGCTTCTGTTGCAGCACTTTGAAGTCAGAAATTGATAGTGACCATGTCCATGGTATGCTGGTGTCTTGTGCCAGTCACCAAACTCCCAGTAAAACACCCTATAATAATGGAGAGGATCCGATAAAACCCTTCAATGTTGTGAAGAAATACTTTTGGAGTATTAATTACTTTTCATTTAAGAAGAATGGGCAGCTGAACTAATTATCAGATAACTCCTTTGAGAAGAAAACTGAAGTTGCTTATCCAGAACAAACTAAACATTGAAAATTGAGTTATCTTTCAACAATTGTCTCTTAAAAAATTTTGCAATAGGATTTGAACTTGGGCAGGCTTTTCTGCTGTCATGTAAAACCAGGGCCAAAGATGCCAAGCTGCATGTAAATTACATAGCAGGACTGTATATAAACATTGATCAACAGTGACTGAGTACTATATCAGACCATACAAGAGAGGAGGTAGTAAATAATGAGTATAACTGCCATGAGAAATTATACATTTGATACCTATTTAAACCAGACAAGAGATCTGGGCTGGTAACTTTGTGTCCTTCAGAGAAAGCGTAACGGAGATGATGACAGAATGAGTCTGTGTTTTTGATGGTACTAAACAAGTGAACTTTGTCAAACTGACATTAGAAGCGGGCTGCAGGTGATATTTCACAAGAACTTCAGTCTCTGAAGGATATGTACTCTGATTAAGATGGATTGAATCATTACTTATTCAGTAAGAGACAGTTAAGTTCTTCTTGCTAAAAATTCAAGCAGAAACTTTATCCTTAAGGCTTAAAGAAATTAACTTCCTTTTAAGTGTAAAACTGTCTGCTAAACCCAAAACTGTCTGCTGGGAGGATGGGTGCGTCTTATGGCTGTGGACCATCAACCAAGTATTTAGGGTGTCAGAATGTATGTTAAAATGCAGTCTTACTCACCAGTACTGATTGGATCAAGTGTGTACTCTATAAATATCTCTCCACTGATGGATGTCCTTATGTGATGTCCTTATTTTGGCCTTTTTCCCATTAATCCTTTAATTCTACAGCCTTTATAGAAAAAGACTATTTGACTAAATGTACTTTCAAAATGGACTATTTTCAACATAGGGAATGTGAATTTTAGTCTCTGAAGGCGATGATGGTGTTTTGGGCACAGTCTTGGGATTCAAAAAGAGGGTGTCATGATTTATATTCCCCAGTGACAGAACTATTGTTCATGGCAAACAAATGCCAGCTGCCTTTTCATGGGTCCCAGCAAGCACAAAGACAAAATACCACTTTGCAACACTCTATTATTGCAAAATTCTTTTCCTTAATATCTCTGTTTCCTGTAAGAGGTGGTAGGAAAAGTGAGACTCATCAGGTAAAAATACTTTCTTTTTTATCCAGGGATTAAAATTTCAAGGTTTGTTCTCAATTGAGATAGTCTTGAATACCTACAACTGTATCTTATTGAATAAAATTAGTATAAACTAGAAAAATGGGTGGTCTTACTTCTCTCATTAATCAGAGGAATAAATTGCATTAAGATGTTGGCATTTCCCTGGACCAGAAAACAAATGATTCTGTGAAAAATATGTAGGAAATAACACCAAACTGCTGCAAGCCTTCTAGCAAGAGCCATAAACATCAGAGGTAAGTGAATAATCACCAACAGAGCAGAACAGCCATTAGACATAATGATAGAAAACCTCCTTTCACACTAACAGACATCAACCTTGCTGTGCAATTATGAGTTGGCAGAAGCAAACAATTGGCTTTAAAACAAGATAAAGAACTATGAAAAGAACCTGACTTTTTGCTTCGAGTGGACTGCGAGTGAATTCAGCTGCTCTGCTTGGAAAAGGGAACGAATGACAGCATGCCCTTTTGCACCCTTCAAATAAAAATCAGTGTAAGAAAAACATCAAACTGTTTTTAATTCTTGTGTCATAAATTAAGCAAGAGCTACACAAAATGTCCAACTCATCTGCAGTGCTTTTGAAGCAGAGCTAGTAGGACCTCTCAAGAGAGCCTTTAGGTTTATGTCTCTCATGAGGGGTGCAGAGAAACGGGCAGGGTGCTGATGAACAGCAAGAGGAGGATAAGGGGCGCACTGCAAGTCTGTGTCTTCATCCATGGTATCTATTTTACTATTGACTTCTTTCATATCCCACCAATAAGAGAAGAGTCATTTCAAGTCCTATGTGGCCTAACATGCTTGAAACACTATTTGGTTTAGTATTTAATTAGGGGCTATTTTTGTTCTGTGAAAGAAGTTGCCAAAGAAAGTGGAAGATGTAACTTGATGGGCACATGGTAAGAGATATTGACTAAAGAAGGGACAACTTAGAAAGGGAGGAAATGTGCTAGAGACAGAGAACAATTGATCTGCTCAGTGTCGCAAAATAAAACCAGGGTGATATCCCTGCGGGTGCCTTTCTCTGTGTGTTTGAGATATGGAACTGTGGAATTTATCTGGTTTCCTTTTTTGTTGCTGTTCTAAATTTCTGCTAAATTCTAATTTCCACATCCTAAACTCTTCCAAAACAAGTGGATAGCAGTATTTCTCTGATTGCTCTCTCTGACTGGCTTCAGCTAATTCATATTGAGAATGTTAGAAAAATACAATATGTATATCTCTTCACTGAGCAAGAGGGGTCAGAGCTGCATTTTCTCTGTGCTCTTAAATGTTTTTTGGTTTAGTTTGTTTTTTTTAGGAAAGAAGATAGACTTTTAATTGAAGTCCTTCCCATAAAAATGAGAATAACTGGACTTTTAGAATAGAAGAAACATAGTGCCCTTCAGAAACAGTTTCTGATTTTTGCCATTACAACCTAAAATGATGGTACTGTCAGTCTTCTAAATTTTAATTGAAACTTTAGGGCATTTTGAAATTTCAGAGTTGAAATTTATCATTATAAAATTCCTGCAGGGGAACAGTTTCCCATTGAATGATTGACAGAGAAGAACAATGTGGTGGCCTCTCAGAAGTGAGGCTGTTCCATAAATTACAATGGAAAAGGAGATATGTTTTTTAAAAAAATAAATGTATTTTGACCCTTCTTGCTTACCGTAAGCTGCATGCTAATCTTTTTCAAGCAAAACAGAAAATGTTACCATATCATATAGCTGTAAACCATTTGTTCTATGCTGAAAGAAAATATACAAGGTTTCAGTTCAGATATTATATTATTTTTCAGCTCAGTTTTGGAAAAGTAAAAAGGAAAAAGTTATTTTTCTCTGCTTCTAAAGGGTTATCTTATTATGCATTAATTTATTCTCTTGAAATCCAGACCATTTTGTTGTGTGGAAGGTTTAGTTTCAGGACTGCAATAAAATGATAGGTTGCCCAGATGTTTTTCAGTCACTCTTTGCATAGTAATGTTTTACTGATGTAGGTCCTGTACTCACACAGCTAAACTCAACACAATAGCGTATGGAAATGAAGAGAAATATGAAACTTGATTGTATGCAATGGCTTTTTAGGTAATCACCTTCAGAGTTTCTAGAAAACTCAGGGGATCTGCAGTAACCTGAAAAGAGTGTTCAAAAAAGTGTCAGCATGACAGAGGTGAGAGTTTGTCAGAAAAAATGTAATATGTATTTCTGACGCACTGACTGGTAGAATAAGCTAAAACAAACCAGACTTGTTACAGGCAATTGAGGAAATAATATTCATGCCTGAACTTACTTTAGGTGCTGAACTAGATCTTCTGACAGCTGTGCTAACAAGAAGCTATTGCCTGTCAGGAAAGTGGTTGTTGTTATTTCTACCTCATCCCTAAACAGGACTAAACTTGGGGGTGCTGGTCGATGAGAAAATTAACATGAGCCGGCTTCAGTGTGTGCTCGCAGCCCAGAAAGCCAACCGTATCCTGGGCTGCATCAAAAGGAGCGTGACCAGCAGGTCGAAGGAGGTGATCCTGCCCCTCTACTCTGCTCTTGTGAGACCTCACCTGGAGTACTGTGTGCAGTTCTGGTGTCCTCGACATAAAAAGGACATGGAACGGCTGGAACAAGTCCAGAGGAGGGCCACGAGGATGATCAGGGGACTGGAGCACCTCCCGTATGAAGACAGGCTGAGGAAGTTGGGGCTGTTGAGCCTGGAGAAGAGAAGGTTGCGTGGGGACCTCATAGCAGCCTTCCAGTATCTGAAGGGGGCCTATAGGGATGCTGGGGAGGGACTCTTCGTCAGGGACTGTAGTGACAGGACAAGGGGTAACGGGTTAAAACTTAAACAGGGGAAGTTTAGGTTAGATATAAGGAGGAAGTTGTTTACTGTAAGGGTGGTGAGGCACTGGAATGGGTTGCCCAGGGAAGTTATGAATGCTCCATCCCTGGCGGTGTTCAAGGCCAGGTTGGATGAAGCCTTGGGTGCGATGGTTTAGTGTGAGGTGTCCCTGCCCATGGCAGGGGGGTTGGAACTAGATGATCTTGAGGTCCTTTCCAACCCCAACTATTCTATGATTCATGGCTCAATATATGCAATAAGAAGCTGCCACAGTTTCCTGACAGATGGTTTTGGAAGGTCCATCAGTCCTGGTATGAGAGGAGGTTCTGTGTATCTTGATAATTTCATATCCAGTATGTAAGGTATTTCCACACATGTATGAAACTGATTTATGAACTTCCAAATTATATATGCAGTTTTATATATGTATAATTTTTCAAATGATATATATGGAAATTCTCAGTGGTGCAAGAAAAGCAGTGAAGTTTTCTGTTTTCTGTATAGTTCTCACAACCTGATACCTGAAGACCCAGTGCAGCAGCTGCTATGTAAGAGAGTAATTTTTGCTCATGTGAGTAGACGAGTTGAAATCAGGGCTACTTGTCTGAGCTGTACTTGGCACAGAGATTTGTTTGCAGGAGGAGAATCTGGGAGGAAGAAAAATAATCTGTTTATATAGACCTATCATGCAGTTTCTGTTTGAATGAATGTATGTTATTTCTAAAATAAGCTGACATTAAATAACTTTCCTGTTATACAAAAATATCTTTCATGACATTAAATGTTTTTGTCAAGTTGAAGCAGTGTAGTGAAATACTGTAGAAAATTTAATTTGATTATGATTCTGTATTAGTGCTTTTAGCTGTAATTTAATAGCATGGTGAAAAGTGCTTTATTGCCTAACTATGCAAAAATTACTTTTCTGCGTTGGTTGGTTTGGCTTATAGTGTTCACTAAAGGAAGTTCTAGCACAAATGCTTGACTATGAGCATATTAAGGTATTGCTGTATGGGAAAGCAGTTAAACACTTAAGCATTTCATTGAACTGAAACCACTGTGTAAAACAGTATTACAAATTGCCATAGGTATGTGCATAATACTGGAGTGGATGGAAACGCTTAGAAAAAAATGTCTCAGAAGAAGTGGGAAAAGATTAGATGATGTTCTTTACACCAGAAAATAGAGAAAGATAAAAAAGAAAGATAGAACACAAATTAAGTGGTTGCAGATCACACTCTGTTAGCTGGGATTTCTGCTGCAGGGATGCCACCCAGCTCTCACCCACCTCTGCTGTCAAAGTCCTTTTAAAATGCTGTTGAAATTTAAATAGACAAACTAAAAAAGTAAAATTATTTGGGAAATTAATTTATCCTGTTTATGTTGAATTCAGTGAGTTTTTTTTTCAAAAGGTAGGCTTTTCATTCACTATACCTTCTCTGTCAGGCTGCAGCAAAGTCTTTCGCAGTGAGCACTTGCGTTAATCAGGTATGATGGGTAACTGACCTGTCTTTGTTAACTTTGACATTGGAAAAAGAAAAACACAAAAGAGAAATAGAGAAAAATAAAATGGGGTAGAAATAAAATGTAAGAGCGGGGATGACTGAACCTGAGATTTTAAAACGTACTCGAGTTTTAATAGGTCGGGCAGCCTTGCAGTCAGTTTACTTTGTGGGTGCACTAAGGGATGATGCCAGCACCTCTGGGAAGGAAAAGTAACTGTCTGAGCTCCCTGGCTTTCAGTACTTGCCCTACAAGGTGGTCACTGTGACCCTTGTCACAGCAGTGTCAGAGAAAGATGTGGACCCTTGTCACTCCTGGCTGACCACAGTGGCAGGTAAGGTAGTCACCTCTGTATCAAGACAATGTTTAGGTGCATCAAACACAATTTGCAATTCAAAGATTTTCTCTTCCTGCAGTTGCACTAAATCAGGACCCCAAGTGAATCCCTGGAGTTTAGTTTTGCCATTGAATTCTCCCTGTATTGCCTAAACCAGGGAGAACCATTTTAATTCTGCTTTGTCAGGAAATGGCTTTTATCAACAGTCTTAGAGGACACGTTTGCAGGTTGAGCTTGATTGTCTGTTGCTTTTCACATTTTTATTCAGCAAGGCATTTAAAACTAGAAAATGTTTATAGCATTTGCATGCCCCAACTTCAGAGACTTATGTGGGATTTATAGTGTAAACAAATAATAAAGATCCTGGCTAGAACCCCTCCTGTGAAATTTTACTCTGTTTCTACTCTCACATTGAATTTAACAGTATGTGAGCTCTGCACAAAATCAACTTCCTGCAGGTTTTGAGCTTGGTTCTTTTATTGGAGAAAAAGTATCTTAATTTCCCTGCCAAATATATGACACTTTCCTTGTCAAATACAAATACGTGTAAATATATGAACCCATATTTTATATATATTTACTTACAATTTTTTACATATTGCTAATGGATGATGTAATTCCTTACTTTATGCAATATTTCTCATGGGGCCAGATGGGATCCACCGAAGTGTTCTGAGGGAGCTGGCAAAAGTGCCCACTGAGCCACTTACAGTCATTTATCAGCAGCCCTGGCTAGCTGACGAGGTCCCAATTGACTGCAGTTCAGCAAATTACTCCCGTCTCCCATCAGAAGGACCGCAAGGAAAATCCGAGGAACTACCAGAACTGTCAGTCTGACCCCAGTGACCTCCGTGTCTTGCAACAGATCCTTCCTGATTGCCGATGATTTCTGAGATAGATTCTTTTCCCCATGAGAACAAACTCTGCATAAATAGCTTTTAAAGATTCAGAGCTCTTCAAATTTCAACGGTGTGCAAGGTGACTCCTACAATAAGGAGTGTTTTGTGTGTCTCAGGCCTACCCTGGGTGTGCCAGGAACGAACACATAAATACTGTGGCCAGAAACAAGACTTGCAACCTCTAAAATTAAAGCTGCAGACTTCCCTTTTTTTATGTGTTCTCACTTTCAGGTGTGCTCATTCTCTTTCTTCTCTAAATCTCAGCCTCAGGATCTTAGAGGTTTAGCAACACCTTTGCTCATCTGTGTTAACTGGCACTTTCTCCATGGTGGGTATTGACATCACCCAGAAACCAACAGGAAAGTAGTTTGATATTTGAAATAAGTTGTGTTACTCATATCAGTAGCTCAGAGACATTTGGTAATAAGACGTTGGTGCAATAGATTTAGAAATTGTTAACTTGCTGATGAATTATATTTTCAGAGGGACTGAGCAGTAGGTGATTTGGTGGTTTGGTTTTGTTTTCTTTTTTCCCTCCTGCTTTTGTGCATGTTAAAGGTTTTGAAACAAAGATCTCTTTGGCATTACTACACTGAACAACTATGATGGCTCTACTTTCTGCAAACTGGCAGCCCATTTGTCTCTCACCTTTTGCTGGTTCACCACCACATCAAGAGCTCATTGATAGCCCAAGAACCAGAAAGTGTCAGCAGCATCAGTTCTCCTTGCTAAAGCAATCAGGCCATTGGAAGGTTCCTGTTGCCCTCATCTATCTCTAATTTCTGCATGATTTAAATGTGCACTTGGCCCTGATGATTAGCTGGGCTGTACTGCTGCCCTGGGCACCAGTCCCTTCAAAGGGCAACAGTTTGTTCTCAAGGTCTTGATAGCCCTGGGCTGATACTTTAGAACCTGTGCCAAAAACTGTGGCTTGATGACTCTTTTGAAGGTCAGTTTTCCTGAAATATACACAATACACTCCTAAATCTCTGTGAAGCCATGAATACAGAGATGAAACATGACATGAAATTAAAGAATGTCACCATAATTAAGGCACCATGAGGCAATACATGTGTGTAAAGCTGCCTTCTTGTCTGTTTCTGCAATGACTGATTTACTTTTGAAATCTCCGACTCTGTTCCCCAACGTAAATCTCTTAGTCAATATTTTCCTTCTGTTGTTTCCTGCAGCCTGGGTAAGTGCTGGACTAAATGCAGAAATACCATTTTCCTCATGGACTCTTGTATTGCTCACCTCAGTATATGAATACATGATATATTTATTGTCATAACAACTGGGTAAAATTGACTGCTAATGACACCCTCTATTTACAGCTGGGGTGCTGAAGAAAATGGTAGTTAAAGTGACCAGAACAGCTAGAATCATGTAAGGTCTGAGTGATGAGGGGCACTCAGGAGACACCTGGGTACTAGTCTTCAGCACCCCTTGCTTTCTGCCCCTCCTGTTGCTCTGCTGTTAAGCAGAAGCATCCTCTCCTATCATCTTTCACATCTTGCTTCAATCTCTGGCTGCTGCAAAAGCCTCCCTCCTAAATGTAGGCTGTCCACAAAGGCTGCAGTTTGATAATCTCATGTAAATTAAAGCTCTCCTTAGCCAAGGCAATCCTACTGACTTCAGTAAGAGTAATAGTATTGGACCTCATACATTAATAAACAGACACCACCACCCCCACCACCCCCCCCCCAAATAAAGGATTTGGAAATATATTTTGTATTGCAGCTTGGCTGTGAAACAAATGCATTTTATAGCAGTCAATTCATATCATGCTGACTACTAAAACAAATGAATCAGATGACAAGACCTGCACACAGGCTTATATTTGCAGACAATAAGTCTAAGCAGGGAGTGAAGAACTGTTCTTTACTGTTTCAAGAAAACACAATGATCAAAGCTTCACAGCTTGCTGTTGGATTAAATCCACAAGTTCTGAAAAATAAGGCATTTCTTGGTCCCAGAATTCATCTTCTTGTCTCATTATTTATTTGCAATTTGTATATGCTGAGCTGAGCAGACAATAAGGGAATGATGAGTAACACTGAGTTGCAAAGAGGAGCCTTCCGAAGCTGGGTTGTGCTACTGTTCGGATGTGACACATTAAAAGCAGCGAAACTTTGGTGCTTCACGTGAGGGGGCTGTATCCTACATGAAGGACTGGATACAAAGTCTGCAATAGGGCTTGGAAGACCTACGGGGCAAGGTTCATGCCTTATTTAACTATTTTTAATAAATTTCCCCTAAGCATTTTTTACCTTTCACTGCTGGAGTTGGGACAGCGGACTAAGTGGACTCTGCATTTTCTGTTGTGTTTGGAGGCAGGGTCAATGCCTACATTTTAGTCCAACCTAAACTGAAAAGCCACAGCTATTTTTATAGCTACATTAAAAATAATAAAACAAAAGTTTAGTCTCCATATCCCTTGGTTTGTATCCAAAGTTTTAAATATATACCAAAGCTATTTGATTCCTGTATTAGATCGTCTACTTCTGACGAGAGGTGTGAAAAGGCACTGCCAAGATAATGGCAGAACCGTATGCCACAATGTCCTTAATCAATGAGAGGGGTTTTGCTTCCCCCCAGACTTGTGTGATTGAGTTACAATTTAATAGAAAATATCTGTCTCATGCTTCAGAACACACATTATTCATGAACAAGTACGATTAATGACCACAGTGATCAATACAAACTTCTATAGTGAATATCCATCTCTTCTGATGTTTTCCAGTGCAGGAATGGGAAACCGTCTCCTTCTAACCTTTTCAGTAACATGCCAGTCTCTCGGATATCTCAATGCTAGGTGAATATGCGTTGTGGTTTTTCAGGTCAGTCAGCTAGCCCAATAAGAAGCTTCGTTTGGCTGCATTTGAGAGCTCTGATCAGGTAAGGATCTTAACCTTTTCTTTCCATGCCTGCAACTCCAAAGACCTATTGTTTTCATTTTTACTGCCTATGTAAAATCCAGAGTGCTGTATGTAATCAAAGCCCAGGAATTTACACTCAGTTCAAATATAGCGATTCTCCTTTTTAAAAAAAAGATGCAGGTAGGTAAACAGTTCAACATTCAAATAAGGGAAAAGAAAGGTTATTATGTGAAGGGGTGGCTACCTTAAGATAACATAAATCAGGGTTGCTATAGAGCTTTGTAGTGTTTAGTAGTTTATCATTAAACTACTCAGGGCCTAAGTCTGCATCCCTGGGTATTTCCAGGCTACCCACATACCTTTACCTTGGGATGCCTTGGGATAGCCAGACCAAAGCCTTGGTACCCTCTCTCTGAGTTCATCATCTTTCTTCTGGATGCCAAGCAAGAGAGCTCCCTTTGCAGACCAAGATTAGCCATCCAAAGTCAACAACAGCCTCCGGCATGCAGGAATACATCATTACCAGGGTTATTAAACTGCCCACAGAGCTGGCAGCAGATAGTCATATCTCCTGATATGGAAAGCTATGGAAATATTTTTCGCTTCAGGAATAAATCATCTGGCTGTACTTCCACTCTCAGAAAAGGGGATGCTAAGCCAGCTTTTTTGGTGGAAACTGCTTTAAGGGAGATGGGGATGAACTTGGCGTCCTTGTAATATTAGGTGCTTTCACATAAGCTCTGAATTTCATGGCACTCCATTTACAGGAATGCAGAATTGGACTGCTATCTTGCATTTCTAAGGTCACTTAGATGACTAACATCACACTTTAAAACACATCATTTTTATATCTCAGATTAACAAAACCAGCCTCGGTTAATTGGTTATTTCCAGGTATAACATATAGTCAGTAATGCTAACTGCTGCATCTATCTGTATTTGGAAGGTGATGATAGCAACAGCAAGGTCTAGAAGTAAAAGAAGAATGATAAAGGAAATTCATACTAAAAATTATTGGTAATCTTCTTATTCCACAAGGAAAATAGCTTAGTTTGCAAATGTAGGTACTAGATAAACTGGAACAACTATTTACTATTTAAATGTGCTATTCTCATAATTCTGAGCACCCTGATTGATTCATACAAAACCACTTCAAAGTGTTTAAAAAAAATGCAACTTAAACATGAAAGAAATATTTTGGACAGCATGGTTAAGCATGTCTTTTATAAAGTCCATAATTTATTAAAGTCCTGTTACACTATAGAAATGCTTCATGTTCTGAATTTCACAAGTTCAGTGTGGAATAAAAGAAAGAAACAGTGAATACCAATAAGGCTGCTGAAGAAGCCCATGCATAAACAGTGCATACATACAGAGTAGGGGTCACATTTTGGTGGTAAAAACAAGGTCAGGAAGAAAATCAGATCAACCTGCTCCAGGGTATCCCAGGTCAGCAGGTAGGAAAAGACTGGACCAGTTAAAAGATGTCACACGGAAAACCATTGGCAGAGCAGGGAAGAGCATGAGTGATTCACTGATCTTTCATCCCTTGAAGTGCTGTCCCCTCTGTTTAAACTAAAAAATAGCTTTTCAGGACGCGATGGAGAGAAATTTGTACCTTTTCCATTTTGCTGCTAAATAAGACTTCATGCCATTGCCTTAAATGTTGTAGTTTTTGAACAACAGAACAAGTGCTGGGAGAAAATAGGCCCATTATCCCTTTGTTCATAGCAGAGACTGAAAAATGTCCAGCCTGACTGGTATGTAGCTCAGACATCTGTTCTGCTAATGTGGAGTAAGGAAAGCTGACACGCTGAAGAGATTTGAAAACTCAGTCTGTTTAATCCTGCTTGTGGTGTCCCATACAAGTTCAGCACTAGTGTCACATAGCCTTCCCAGGTTAGCCCCAACTCCACAATGATAGCTTCAGACTCTTGTTCCTCGCAAAGCATCTGCTGTACTTTTTACCCCATGCAGAGATTTTTGAGAGGTTTCTCATATCCACAGATTTGTAATCTAAGCTAAACTACTTCTTAATCAAAGTCACCACTTACCGCAGCCTTTACTGGATGCCTCTGCCAAAATTCTTGGTGCTGCTTCTGTGTCCAGGCCATTTGAAATCATTTCCAGAGAAGATCCAATCCCAGCAGCCAGCATGGCTCTGACTCTCACTACTGTCCTTCCACAGCCTCACACTCCCACCCCAGCTCACAGTGCAGCCAATGCAGCCAGCACAGGCCTTCGCCTTCCTTTGCAACCCACATATAGCCACACATCCTCTTCTCCTGGGGTGGGCATCTGGGATACAGAGGAAGCAACACAGAGATGCTGCAGAAAGGTGGGAGAGTACATTGCTCCCCTGGCATGGGCCCAAATCTAGAGGCAGATGTGCTTGGCAGAAATGTGGATAATGCTGCCTGTGGACACTTAGAAGCTCACTTTGTGAGTGCATGTGTGCATTGTAGAGGTCTGCAGTGCAAAAGCTGAATCTCATTGTTCGTGCCCAACTAGGGAATTTCCTGCTGGCCAGGTTCTGCTGCTGGGATTTTTCTTCCTGTGCACTGGATGTTTATGGACTCTGGTCAGTATTCTCTCAGGGTTTAACTGGTCTCGGGGTTCACTGGTGTACTTGATCAACAAAGTAGAAGAGCCCTTTGTTGGCACTGGGGATGACAAATACGTAAATTGTAGGAATGCGAAAATGTAAGAAGATTATTAATTCCTTTGGAGCTCTGTGAAAAAATGAATTAAACCACGTTCTACAAGGGCTAAAACTTAAATATGGTCTTGAAGAACTCAGGGTTTCTCGGTGGGGAACTGGGACACACAAGTATGGTGCAGAGCAAATTCAGCTTTTGTATGTAACAGGTCTGCTGGATATCATCAAAGCAGTGATATCACTCAGCCCTGCAGAGGGGCAGAACTACATGTGGAACAGGCATTCTTTGTGTTTCACATTCTTGACTTTGTACCTATGTCCAACAGTGACTTGACTTCCTCATGCTGTATCAGCTGGACATTAAATTTTTTCTAAGCTTTTTTTGTGTTTCGTGGTCTTACCCTTGGTCCTTGATACATTGCTTCTTTTCCTTCCCTGCATTGTCTATCTTGCCTTCTTTTTCATACCTCCCTTCAGTCCACATAATTTCTGGCCACAGAAAGCTCCTGCCACAGGATTTTTTGGCACCACTTCGTAAATAGAGTAACTAAAGAGAAAAATAAATTTGCTGGTCATTTTCAGGTTTTGGGGTTGTTTTAGTGCTGTGGCTTTTGTTTGGGTTTTGGCTGGTTGATTGGTTTTGGTTTTGGTTTGGTATGGGTTTTTAGGGTTTTTCTTTTGTCTGAATGTATTTAGTCATGGAAACTAGTGTGAAAATGTTATTGTATTTCTATTGAGCTGGACTCTATGAATGTGAGACAGATACTATTTTATATCAGTTCTGTCCAGCTGCTCTTTTTCATAGCTAACTGGTCTCCCACTGTAGTCCCCCACTACACAGCGCCTCTGAAAGCAGTTGTGTATCTCAGTGTGGCAGTCTGTTTGTCAAAGGAGTATTATATCCAGGACAGACTGAAGACATAGGTGAGAAGGGTTTGATAACAAATTCTTTTGAGGGCAACTGGAATAACTGCATAAAGCAGGCAAACTTTCAAGAACATAAACAGTTCTTCAAGAAGGGCTGATTCGTCCAAAAGCTTGTTTGATTTCTCTTTCCCATTGCATCAGTTATTTTACTGAAAGACACTACCTCACCCCTCAAACCTTGCCTTGTTGAGGCAATCTCTGCAAAAATCAGAGTTGTTTTGAGATAACTATCATGTTGCTATAACAACCCTACCTTAATGTTCCACCCAGTCTTGACATTCTCAGAGTAAAATGAGTGCAATATCCAGTCGTTTAGTTTCTTATATCCCAGCACTGTGTCTCCAGTGTGGCCACAGGTAAAACTTGTAACTCACCTAATGATTCTGCTAGTACTTGAGATTGGACTGAGGTGGACAGATTTCCACCATTCCAGCTAGCAGTACAGCAGCAGCATGATACCAACCTAAGAGGCAATAATGAAAAGATATAGCCAAAAGCTAGAAACCTGTTTATTAGTTCTAGCAATTTGACCCATCTGATGGAAACACTAAAATGTAGACCCCAGGTAGCAGATATTGACCACTGTAACCAGTTTGCTTTCCTCCCATGGCCAATATGTACTCTTTGCTCTACTCTGAAAATACCAGTTCAGTTTTGAAGGTTTGTAAGTCTGAAGGTTTGAGATTGGAAAGCAGAGACACTCCTAGGAGGAACTGTGAAACTGCTGAACCCTCTACCTGAATAGCTGAGATTTTCCTGGTTACAGGGTTCATGCATGCTGTCTCATTTTCTAGATTGAGTGAAATGGTTTGGACTGGGTGGCTCCCACAGAAGAAGGGGGAGAAGGAAGCATTGCTTTATTATATGTGATATATGATAAAATATTAAAGGGAAAAGCTTAATGTCCAGATAATTTCTTTGAATCCTCCAGTTCCCAGCAGCAAGGGCACTCAGAGGCAGATTTTCAGTTTTGTCTTGTTATATGTTTGTTGGTTTTAAGAAGTGATCACAAGCCATTCAGAAACAAACAAACCAGAAAATGAGACACCCTTTCAATTACATGTTCCCACTGTTGTCGAGTCCTTTCAAGCTAGAAAATGCTTCAGACATTTAACTCTCTGCCATTTCCTAACTTATACAACAAAAACAAGGCCAGAAACAACCAATAGCTGTGCTAAGTGTGAAATGGTTCAGCAAAGATTAGAATGGGGCAAAAGCTCCCTCTGGGTGAATTTCTTCTTTTTGCTTGGAAGGACCATGGCAGCCTGCTTACCTCAACATACCTCATTTGACGACAGTAAATTGCTTTCCTAAAAGAAGATTTCAGAGAACAAGAAAGTGCAAATAGGGTCCTGTGAATGTAAATCTGAACTACCAGCTTGGAGCACATAAGCTTCTCCAGCAGCACACTTGAGTTCCCCTGTGGTCTGTCTGTCATCTGCACCCCAAGGAGATGAGGCTAACACATACCCATATAGGCACAGTGTCTCCTGCCCTCATTTTATAGCAATGGAAATCCTAAAGGGAGTATTTTTATATTATAATAAGCTGGTAAATTTTAAGAAGAAATAAGGATTGAATTTAGAATGTAATTGAAACCTGTCCTTTCTGAATCTGGCAACTTGACACAATCAGGGGTTCTAGGAGGGGAATGATAGTCAGTAGCTGACCATGTTTTAAAATTTGTTGTGAGCACAAGTGAACTTTGCACAAAGGTATAACCCCCATCTCCACACGCATGTGTATAATCTGCTTTTCCCAACAGCAAGGGATCAAGATGCTGCCTACCTTCAATAATTAAAGATCCAGTGACATTTCCTACAAGCTTAGTTTTAGTATTTGTGTTCTGGCTGGGCTTCAGCTTGACCTATGTTTTCAGCCACTTTACTGAGCCGTGTGGCTCTGTGGTATAGTGAGACTGCCTTTGTGCCAAAGTCAGAAGCCTTTTCAGAGATGTTTTCATTTTCATTTTCTGTTTCTCCAATTAAAAGTAGAGATGATGGGGAAACAAAGTTTTTACCTAGAGGGAATTTCCAGTATTTGGGGTTTGGGTTTTTACCTTCGAGCTATTTCATTATTAATAGGTGAAATAGAAATGTTTGTCACAAAGGTGTTCCTGAAATGAACTGAACCATTTTGGAGCAAAGAGCAATTCTGGCTGTGCTATAACAGTGGGCCTATAGTTTAGGCAGTATATCCAGAGACCATAGGGTCATCAAGTACTTAACAGTGGCACTCATGAAGCACTGAACAGCTGAAAAAGATACAGAAATTAATGCTGAAGCCATGCAGGCAAGTGGTAGGAGAAGAATAGAATTTACTGTTTTTGTCCAATAATAAAAATAGTAAATCAAAATCAGAATTTTGGTAAGGGAGTTTTTCTCTGTAACCCACATCTCATTGGAAAAATGGCTTTAAATCTTTTTTCCTGTTCAGTTAAGAGGCCTATTACCCTTTCCAGGAAAACAAGTCTTACCCCATGCTCAAGCCCACCCTCAAGAGAGAAATAAACACTTGCTGTGGCAGGGGTCAGATCCCATAACACACACTCAGTCAGGGCCTTCTTTTTCTTTATCAGAAAGGTCTTGGTCTTTGTTTTGTTCCTGACTCTTTGAACACAGCCTTGGGATTTAATAAGTCTTGGAGAGCAACCAACTCTTGCAAATGCAGCCAAGAAAGCTCTTGTTGATATATGCACCGAAGCTGTCCCAGGCAGGATGCAGAATTTACTGTCACTCTCCGAATACGTTGGGGGGGGGGTTAACCTTTTGAGTGTATTGTAGTATTTCTTCAGCTTTCTTTGAGCATCTGTCCAGACAGTGTACACCAGTGGATTGTTAGGGGATGCTTCAGACATAGGGTTGCTCACTGGAGGGGAGCTGCACAGACCCAAGTGGTGTTTTACCTTTTCACCATCTCAGTGGGTCACTCTCGTCAAACCTGGAGAAGCAGTGGGCAGGGAACCACACTTTGGCAACAATCCTTTAAGATTTATTCTGTTGTAGTATGTTATCCCCGGAGGCCAGTAGGGCTGTAGTCTGGAGTTTGATTTATCTATTTGATTGTCTTGCTTGCTAAAGCAGAGACAGCAGGGCGGTTTCAGGAAGGAGACAGGCAGTCTGCTGCTCCTCATCCCTCCTTTCTGTACTCAGGGTGGAAGCACACGTCTGCAGTGAGAAGAATGAGTGCAAGTTACTTTCACATGTCTCTACTTTTTGTCCAGCCAGGGTACTACATGGTAGTCAGAATAACCTGAAGGTTGGATACTGTGCTGTACTCAGAGAGTAGGTGCCTGATAGAGGTCAGCTTTGCTTGCTGTCATGGTTCTTGCTGCTCACTTTGTGTAACTTAAAAGCCTTTGGACAGCGTTATAGTTGGGTCTCACAGGGCTATGAAAGAGTCCGTTGAAGGGCTGGCAGGCATCCTTCCCTGGAAGGGTGGGACAGAAATTACACAAGAGTGCCTGAGAGAGGGCTCGCTTTGTGTGCTTGGGCAGAGGGCACCCTCCTGCTGTGAAAGCTCAGCCTTTCTGCTCGTGCTACTGGGCAGTACTGAGGCGTCTTAGCCTCACAGGACCATCAGGTAATTCAGATTAGAACAGGCATCTGGAGGGCTCTAGTCCAACCCTTATGCTCAAAACAGGATCAGCTAAGGTCAAAGCAGTATGCTCAGGCGTCTATCCAGGCATATTGCCAGAAAGTCTCTTGCCATGTTTGACGAATGAGTAACTCTTGTTCAGGCACTTCTGTTTTCTGAAAGCAGGAATATTTTCAGGAAGCTGTGACATAAAAAGCAACAGAAAAATACTTTAGTGAAAAGTCCTGTATGAATACAACCAGAAAGTACATACATGACATGGTTACATGCTTTTTCTTCCTGTGCTTTCCTTGTTCATGGGCTTTTCACAGAACTAGCTGGAATTCAGCACAGCCAGGAGCGGCAACAAAACCAGTGGGAGACACTTGTATTTAGTAGGTAGTTTAGTAGTTAAAGCCATACTACCATAGTCAAATAATGATATTTGTCTGGATCATTTTTGGAGAAATTTTCTGATCCTCTGCCCCCCTTCCTTTCTCCTTATAAGTAGTATCCATTTAGAAAGTACCACATTTGATTTGGGAGATTTCCTAAAAGTAGCTCACAAATGCACCTACATCATGTACTGAACCTTATTTCTGGCCTGGAGATTACTCCCACTCCCTTCCCATACTCATTTGGAACCCTTCTTTAGTTTCATTCTTTTCTCCAGGGACTAGCTTTAATTTCCATATCCTCATTCCCATTCTACATATTGCCTTCACTGTCAGTGCATTCACGCTTACTGAAAATCTGGGTATACTGTTCCTTTAGTTTTGGGATCACACCTAGATGATCTGTAATCTACAGGTTACCCAATCATCAGGACTAGCAAGCAAATTTTTTCCCTTGTTCCCTTTTGCTGTATATTTCCAAAGGGCATTTTGCTGTTTGGTCTTGTATCCTTGCAGGATCTAGCTGAGATCAATTGTCAGTTCCGTTCTTTTAACCTTGTATGTCTTAACCTATGAAATCTAGCTTTACTTACTCATCTGTCCTTTTGCCTTTCTAGTTCTTGCAAGATTTTTTTTTTTTGTATCTTTTGCTTATATCCTTTTTCAAGTGTATGATATGTTTTTTTAATATCCTTTTAAAAGAGGATATTATTTACATAAGTGTTGAATCCATGTCTATAAGTTTTCCTTCTGGCTGAGGGTAAATATTGCTGTTACTTTTACCTCTTCAAACAGTTGAAAATTCCTTTCTCCTTCCACAGTCAAGCTGCTGTATCACCTCAGTCCAACTGATTTTATTAATCAGCTTTCTTAGCTTGTTTAAATTTGCTTTTCTGAAATCCAAATCCTTATCTAAAGACCTACTCCTATTTATTCTTTGATTTTAAATGTAAGTTGAATCAATTTGTGATCATTCTGCAGTTACTTTCTATTATTCTATTCCATTAACCATCTCTCTCTAAATGCCCTTTTCATTTGCTGAAATCCCGCAGTGTAACACCTCATTGACTGCCTGTAACTGTGATGAAGGAATGCTTTGGTTAATATATCCATGAATACCTTGTCATTACTGGTATTTATAGCTTCTGTTCTTCAGCCTGTATTTTGGAAATTCAGCCTTCCTATAACACTACAAGTACCTGTAGTATTTCTTTCTGGAATGGAATGAGAGCTCTCTGTCACAGCCAGCCAGATCAATTTGAAAGTGCAACCTCTTCACTTATATTAAAGTTCAACATAAACCCACCAAGCGCCTGGCCTTGACTGCCGAAGCACCACATCTAGTTCCACTTCCAGTGACCTTGCCTACACCTAATTCTGTAGCACCAAACATCGTACGACTTGACTGCTCCTATTACTAAAACATTGCTTTCTCAAAGAGCTGCAGAAGGTTTCCTTCTGAGATGAGATTTCGTCTTCAGCAGAAGTGTTCAACTGTTGAAAAAAAGGACAACAAACACCCCCCAGGAGGAGGGGATCCCACCAGCAGTACGAGGGTCTGGCAGTCCTTGTTCATGCTCATGTGTCTGTATTAGGACTCACTGGCCCTCTAGGTGCACCCTCCCTCCTTTTTGCCTTGCTGCGCTAGTTGCAGTAGGTTTCTGCAGGTGAATTTTTGCAACACATTACAATTACAGAAACACATGCGCTCAGTTGTGCTGTGCTTAGACACTGAAAATGCGCACTGTTTATTATTGTAGCTACCTTTGTAATTCACTTTGTAAGCCTGGCAGTGCTGCTATCAACCATAGGCTTAAACATGCAGGCTGGACTGGTTAATGACCTTTTAAATGGACAAATCCTGACAGATCTGTCTCTGCTTCATAGCAGGATGTGCCATACTTTGGAAACTGGCTGGCTATCCACTATGCTTCAAGGGTTTCTTTTGCTTGTCTCACTAACTTTTCCTACATGTAAAAAAATAAAGCTGCTTAGTGTCAGAAAGAGACATTAAAGCTTTAGAGATGATCATTTGGGAGGCTTTGTCCAGGCAGAGCCTGGGCTGAACCCTGACCTTGTTCATCAGTGGCAGGGGATTGCCATAGGCATGCATCTCAGAGGGGCTGGAACTAAATGATCTTCAAGGCCCCTTCTAAACCAAATCATTCTATGCTGCTATGATGCTATCAGATATATTGCTTGTGCCATGCTTCATTTCACTTCCCCATGGGTGTTTTTTATTGTGGAACAGGAGATGGCATAAGCAACTTAAGCTAAAACAGAACAGCAAATGATTGATTTGTTCAGCAAATACTTTTCAGTTAATTGATTGAATCAGTGTTTAGAAAGCCTAACTATAAAAAAAGGTCACAGAAAGATGACTTGAAAGGTTATAATGCATCCGGATTTAAGACAATTCTGGTTGGATACTTTTTAGGATTATACCCAGCTGCAAAGAAACTTCAAGAATTTTGAGAAACCCTTTTAGTATAATATTCTGAGTTTCTGTGATCTTTTTTTTAAGGTGACAAATTAGAATCCCCAAAGTTAGAAAGCCTGGTCAAGTATTTTGAGGCTTATGATGGCAGTTTCATTTTCCTATGCAAAAGCTATTAAACGGTCTTCATGCATTATAAGGTAGGAGAAGCCAAATAAACTGAAAAACTTCATATCAGGATGGTAGAAATTCAATAAAATTCTAACTTTGAGGCCTAAGGGGTTTTTTTGATATTTTCTTCAATAAAAAATAATTTAAAAAAGTATCAAATACTCAAATCCAAGACACCGTTTTACAGTTACCAAGGTGTCCTCAAAAATGCCGTCTTAATGTGGGAAAAAAATTAGAACCCTACTGTGGCCAGGAGGATGAGAAAGCACTGTTCTTTTTGTGCAGCCAAGATGTGGTTAATATAATCTGTCATAGGCATTTCAGAACATCTAGTCTGTGATCGTAAAAGCTTAAAATTACATTCTTTGTATGGTCTAATTCCTGCTTATCTTTGCTGTAATCACGTTGCTCAGAGCTGTAATTTCTTTTTTTGCCTTGTAATTTTTGCTCTGAGAATGTATTTGCCAAAGCAAGAAAATGCATCTGAAACTACAGCCTATTGTGAAGTAGCAGTCAAGTAACAGTATTATTGTTAAACTACAGTAACTTGAAATATATTCCCATTAGAGAAAGAAAGGAAATATGGGTTCATTGTGGCTTGTATTAAAGTCTTTTTCCACTGGATATCACTGTGGCCAGGTAATGCTGCCTGATTTGTCCATAAATTCTGGCCAAACACAAACTCCTCAGCTGTAGTTCTGAAATGGACCTGTGTTGTAATAGCTTCTATCAAGAGCACTCTGACACCTCAGGTAAAACCTTCACTGCTCCTAATTTCTTACATCTCAGAAAAATCTGCAAGGGCTTTCAGTGACAGGAAAAGTTGGAGGAGTTACTGTGTGGTAACTGTTCTTGCTTTGAGTTTGACATGCTTTGAAGATGCTTCTTTTAAGGTTAGATTTCAAATAGAGATGGAAGGACAAATTGAGATCTGAAAGTAATTACTGAAAGCAGTTCACATCTGCTTCTGGATACCTGCTTGAAGCCCTTAGTGCTGACTTCAAATGGGTTAATTCTTTTCTAGAGGCCAGTGAGATGCTTGAGGGCTGGATTTAGTTAAATGAGAAAATGAGTCAGTTCTGCAATAAAAGGCAGGAGTAATGGAGGGAAAAAGTAATTAAAACACACACTATGAATAATTGCAACAGCAGAGAAAGGACTCTTCTCTCATCAGCATTTTCCAGTTGGCTTATAACAAAAAAAAAAAAAAATCAGTCCACACATTCACCACAAACTGGTAGCTTTTCATTAGGTTATAAGATGGTTTAATGTGCCACTTACTGTTTTCATAGTTGGTATCTAACTTTGTCGGTGTCCTGGCTTCAGCATAAACACTGTAAATTTAATACTCATATATATGATTATCAACTTTGCCTGAGCCTACACCCTCATCTTTCTTCCCCTTTCCTATAGCAGTCACAGAAGCAGTACAGTACCTCTAATGAGAGCAGTGACAGTTGTGGTGTGGACTTGTGTTCAAATAATGCCTCACCCAATCCTTCCCACATGAGCATTTACGTTCACTGGAGAAGAAACTTGCAGGGAAACTTTGCATCAACATAAGAAACTCTGGGAGAATGTCGCTGTGATTTAGCTGTCTATGGATCCATTGTGCTGTTCCCATGCCTGCTCATTTTGAAACTTTCTTCTGATTTTTGTGGGGGGCGATTTCACATCCCCAAATAAGTCTTGACTCATAGTTTTATTGCAACAGAAGGAACAAGTATTATCTCAGATAATGAGTCCATGGTAGAAAAATAAGTATGTGCAGGGGACTTACTAAATGCAGCTGCTTAGCAGAGGAGAGCCATAGTGACACCTTGTGATAAGGGGCGTACCATGGACATTTGGGTTTCCAGTTACTGCTGCGTGACACCTGTTTCAATGCTGTCAAAGCCATTATCTAGTGCCTGTCACCCCCTGTGCCCGTGGGAGTGCATTGAAAGCCTTTCTTTTCAAAACATTGAAAAATGACTAATGGAAGAAAACAGAAGGAAAAAGTCACTTAAAATGTGTCATTAACGTACAGGTGCAGAAATGCCAAAGCCCCTGAATACAACATGGGAGCACATACAGTGTTACATTCATGAAGGAGACAATGAGGGTTTTATAACCAGCTCTCCATGTGATACCTAATTAGCACAGGTACTCTGATGAGTGAGGAAGACATAGAAGTTAAACAGCTATGAAGTGCAAAACTAAACACTGACCCACTATTCACACAAGAAGGAAAATGTGCCTGGACCTGGAGGTCCTATACCTGCATTTAAAAAAGCAAGCCAGCATGTAATAGAGAACACACCTCATGTGTGTGTTAGAATCAAAAGCCAAAATATACAGTAAAAGTAACTGCTTCTACTTCTACAGTGTGTTTCACACAAATATTCCAAAGCGTGTCATCATCTCATACTGCCTTTTCGTCTGCAAGTCCAGCTCCAGGTGTGCTCCTGCTTGCACTCCCCCAACAAAGAGAAGGTTAGGATGGCAATCTTCACAGAGAAGATGAACAATCTGTATCATCCTTGAGATCTTCTCCATCACTAGTATCAATGTTATCCATTTAATAAGGGAAGCACTGGGGATCTTGATGTCTGCTTTCAGAATTAGTAGTCACTCAGTGTCAAGTGACTACTGCTTAAGGCAACTGGTTAAAAACAGTTTAAAAGCCAATGTGGGTGACATTGTTTATGGTTTATGTCAGTTTGAGTAGAAAGAGGCAGGCTGATCTGTTCAGATTCTCTGAATCTGAAGTGTGTCAATGAGATTATCAGTGACATAGTCTGTTTTCTTCCTGTTAGCCTCTGCCAAGTTTCTGTAGACTCTCTGATCTTAAGTAAAGCACAGAGAAGATAAATTGGTGAAACATCTTAGTATTGATAAACCTGTTCTTGCAACTGATGATTCAGCTGCTGTTATCTGACTCTCCAAGTAGATGTGAACCTGAGGTTTTCCTGTCTCTGGCATTTCACCTTTCCCAAGGTCAGCAGCTTCTTCATGGCCTTCTTGATTACTTCACATAGATTGTTTTAATTCCCCTCAAAAACCGTACTTAAGAGAACAATACTTCCTCAGGAAGGACAAAACCAGTATTCAGAGAAGGCAATTTGTGCCTTTTAACACAAGGTCATTCTCCCAGGGGGTGGATTCTGCACACCACCAAAATTATTTTCCTCTGTAGCAGGATCTGTCCCTAAACAGTTCATGGCTCTGTCACATAGGGAGTCCACTGTCGCTAAAAACAAGCAGTCAGGCACGAAGAATGATGTCAAAATGCACCTTTTTTGGAAACATTATGGTTGCTGTTTTGAAATTTCCTTTTGCTCCCAAGAATTTGTTTTTCTTTGTTTCTCCTTTACATCCTTAAACCCACTTGCTACCTAAAGATCACTAGCAATGCTAGTTCAGCAACACCGTTGGGGTCCTTTGGCACAACAACAGCCTTGTTCAAAACATCAGGAAATTCTTGGATAAACTCACCCACAGGATTTGTTTATGCAGTATCATGTACTTCACCCTGGACCGCAACTCTTGTACTGTTTTTATGTGATGCCCATTTCAATACATAACTGTTCCTTGTTGCCCGCTCTACAACCACGTGCATTGCTGTAAATGTTCAAGCAGCTGTTGTCACAACACTGGAGTTCTTCCAGGACCTTTTTCCAAAGATGGCAACTGCCTTAGCGAACAGGACCTCATCTATCGTGATTTCTCAGCAATTCTCACTGGAAATTGTAAAAACTTTCTGATGTCATGGCTGGAAGAAAGCCTGTCCCTAGTCAGAGAAGCACCTAAAGCAAGTCTCATAGCTCTTAGGGACATATAGAACCTCAAGTGTGAGTTTATGAATTCTCCTGACTTGGGGATCTGGATGAAGGGCATGTCTCACTGATGACATGTCAATTTTAATAATCTGGCCACATGAACATCTTTCGTTTTTATCTGAAAAGTCCCGCTACACTATTTGCTAATTTCTGTCTTTGTAAAGTTTTCTTTGTGAGGAGAGTCTGTCTGCGCTTCCACTGCAAGCATATTTTTACATGATTGAAATGGTCATTAGGTTTTTTTGCTTTGACCAGGACACTTATGATCTGAAAGTTGTAATGTTTGTTGTTCATGAGCACAAACTGAATGTAGACTTCATGTTCAAGCGTGTTAGATGAAATTGATGAAAGAGCCAACCACAAAATTGACTAAGGCTTGTACTTCTTAGAAAAGAGGGAAAAAAGTCTTTCTTAGTTTTCTGCAGTCTTGCTGTTCTGTGGAGCTTATTCATGCCATACTTCTATCACAACACTGAATCCAATAATGTGGTTTCCAATAATGCCTGGAAGTAAATTAATAACACAGAAATTAGAGGAGTTATTGAATGTAATTAAGATGAAAGGTTTCTATCAGTGCTTGATTGCTCATTGTGATAATTGGAGACATGATGTTTAAACTGAGAAGCAGCTAACTATAGTTTTTCTGTGCCCAGGATTGTTCACATGTGAAGTACACCAGAAGCGCATTAGAGGTTTTTATGGACAGTACAGAATACCCTCTCTTTCTAGTATATAAGATATACTAAATAACCAAGTGAAGGAAAAATACTGAGGTCTCTATGAGAAAGGGTGGCAAACAGTGTTGAAGCTGTGATAAAATTAAGTTGCTAACCTCAACTGATCTCAGTGTCAGTTCACTGGCTTACATAGCTGGAACTGACACCAACATTGGACTTTGGATATTCAGTCTTTCTCAGCAGCACAATAATTGGAGGGCTTTTTTGGAAGTTCGGAAGATGTTTTAAAATTACCAAAATCAGTCCAATCTGGGCAGAGGCTTGAAACTAGGCAGGATTTTTACAACTACCAAATGGTCTGGAGGCATAACCCTAACAGAAAACCAGCAGAACACACATTTTTAATCACCTCAACAATTTGGGAGGTCCCAGGCTGGTGCTTGGGCAAGGGCAGCAGCAGTTAGTATGAAACAGGAACAATATTTGGTGGAATTCACTCGATTTTATTTTAGCTGTTCAAAACACAGCATATAAAGTAGGCTAGTTGTCTATACTCACTGAGTAGCTGATGCAGAGACAAACACTATTTAAAATCCGGCCCTCCCACCACTCTTAACAATCTTAAGATGACCGAATTGATTCTAGCCACAGAAATAGACATTCTTAATGGAGTGCAACTCATCTGATAGTCTCACTGACTGAAAACAGAGCCAAGGGCAAGCAACTGACCTCCAGAAAAGTAGTCATCTAAAGTCACTGAGATGAGTCCTGAGATAACTCTATTTCCTGTACTTCATTCAAAGCAGACCTCTCCTTGATGAGTGTCCTTCTATTTTCCAAGCTGATACAGATGCTTTTTTTATTTTCTGAAAGGGTAGAAGGAATAGGGAAAAGCTCTGCAAAGGACTGTTCCGATGCTGTGATCTGGAGCTTTGTTATCCTCCTATTGAGTCAGTTTTGCTCGAAGGTTTAACAGAGGGTGCATTGGACATATTTTCCGAGTTTCCTTTGCAGACCTGGTAAACCAGCGTGAAACATGTCACTCTTTACTCAGAGAAGTATGGAGTGCTCTGGATGGGAATAACAGACCCCAGCCCAAATCCATTTGCAGGTTTTGGGGAGACACAAGCAGGCAATAGTGCTGTCATTGTCTGGCATAAACCTGACTGCTAATTCCTACCTTTCACATGCAGCAGAAGTGTTTGTAAAGAAACAAGATTAGAAATGCTGCTCCCTAAAGTCAGAAGCAATGTTTTTATTTGTATGGTGCATGTCTAATATTAGAAATCAAGCAAATTTCTCTGAAGGAGGACATAATTAAAGGAATGCACGCCCCCAAGTCAAATATTTTACCACTGTGGTCCCACTGTACTTGCTGCTATAACTTTAGCTTTAGAATATTAAAACCTCAAAAAGGCTGGGGGCTGGACCCACACATTCTTCTCTGCTTTTGATGAGCAGACTTTGGTGCTACAGGAGAGAGCAAACCTTGCCACTGGAAGCATCCAAAGGAACCAAGCTTTAAAAAGAGTCCTTCAAACAGCCCAAGAACCCTATCTGACTTCAGCTGTACATGAGTATTGATGAGGTCGCTGAGCCTGTGATAGCAGTAATCCCATATGTGATACTGATTTTACTCTTACAACGTCCTTACTTGTGCTAACTGAAACTTGTTAGCATGAATTTTAGTCTTATGAAATGTAACTGGTGAGGTTGTGGCCCAACTTGCGACCAGCTTTAATAGGGTTTTGTCTCACTCTGTTTTTTGATGCTCAGATCTGATTGTTTTTAAGCTGTCTGCAAATCAAGATCTTTGTGAGAGGGAGAGCTAGAACTAAAAAACAGTAAACCAACTTCCTTACAGTTTAGCATACAGATTCTGTAGTTGCATGTTTTGTATAGAGATTTCTTCTTCCCAAGAGCACACATCTTGCCGTAATATCCTTTAGAAAACACATCATTAGTGTAAAATGACTAATAGGAAAAAAGAAAAAGAAAAAAGAATAAATATAGCAGCACATTACTCTGTTTTCAAATGCAGTTACATATACCTTTTTTTTATTTCTCCAGATGCAGAACTGGGAAACCAGAGAGAGTTCTGGTCATTAGGCAAACATGGCACAGCATAATCAAATCTAGCTAATCTTTCTTGTTCATTTTGCGCTAGAAGAGAAGAGCAACAAGCCCAGTTTGCTTTGTGTTCAGTAGAAGTGAAACAGTCTGGGAGCTCTGCCTGGGTTTTGAAGCTCCAGAGCACTGGAGCGCAGCCAGGCTATTCCAAGGACCCTGCAAATGCATAATAACTTTAGGGAAAAAAGAGTAAGGGTGTGATTTTTGTTCCTGGACCTTGACAACATGCTGCTAAGAGACAGCTTAGAGTCGGCACTGATAGAAGTTGTGTGTGTGTGAGTCATCTGCAGTACGAAAGTCCCTGGTGAGCCACAGGGTTCAAGAATTAACATCTAGCCTGTTATTCCTTTTTTAGAGAAAATAGCTGGTGTTTTGTCTTCTGATTGCCAGGGAGAGAAACAAGAGCATCACAGTTTGTCCAAATGGCTTGATTTCCAATTATGGGAACATGATATTTGTCACATTTTTAGCAGCTTTTCCACTTTAGCTAAAATGAACTGTATTAAAATATTTTGGTCTCTAATAGAGTTTGTGAAGCTGATGGATCCTTTGAAACGAGTGGGAGCCTAAGGTTGTGATATCAGTGCTGTATCTTACTGCCTTTTTTTAAAAAAAAGAATCTGTCACCAATTTTTCACAAGGATTTTAGTGGCATGGGAGTGAATACATATCTCTCTCTTCTGGTTTTTGAACCACTGACAGTTAACCCTCTTTAAAGAAATTAGTCTGTGCTGTTGCAAATATGTAAACCTCCTAGGTGAGATGTGTACCTTCAAAGACAGCTATTAGTATCTTTACCTAGTCAGGATTGTTGTGCCGGCAGAGAAAAACATAAAATCTGAGTAAGCCCTTGCTAATGCTGTTTGCATACTCCTTCACAACACATCCCTTCAAAATCACTGAACTTGTCACCAGCTGCCAATTTTCATCAAGAAAACCCTTTCATTAAGTTCACCACAAGAATTCCTGAGCTGCGCTCACAGAACGGGCTTTGAGCTTCTCAGTCTCTAGATAGATCAAACCCTGCTCAGGGAGTGTCTGTCCTGTTAAAACTGCCATTGCTTTTCTACTGCTTCAAGGCTTCTGCTGGTCACCTGGAGGGGGTGAGAAGGAGTGCTTTGATGCATAGGTTGTTTTTGCAGATGAAAGTGGGGAAGGTGTTTTGATTTCCTATGACCCACTCTTCTAGTAGCTTCTGATCTGTGCTTAGAGGGATCCAGCATTTGGTTAGGTTTTTCTTGGTGCCTAGGGTGATAAATGTGGGACAGGGATGCTGCGGACCATTGTAAGGTCCTCTCTAGTTCAGTTGCCTGGAATGAAAAGAGTTGGTCTTATGTTCTTAAGGGTTCACTTTACACAGAGTGAAAATACACTGTTGTTTTGTACTTGCTATTTTAATAACCATTTTTTCACTCCTCATCTGTGAAATAGGAGGTATTTGTGAGTCCAAGCTATGCTCATATAGCAAGAAAAAAGGCTGTTTGTCAAGTTTTAGGTAGCTTGCTAACAACATAGAAACTCTAACTAGAATTTACACCAACTCTGGTGTTAAGCCAATGCTCCAGGCTAACAGGTTCCCCAATTGTGTTTGAGGGTGTCTGGATCCAGTGAGGGAGGATGGAGAGTTTCATGAAAAGTGAGATCTGCAGCATGGGACCGTTGGTGGGCAGAGGGAGGATATGGAAGAACAGCTCTGAAATGGCCCTGCACTCCTCTATTGGGAGTCTTCATTGCCTGTGCAACAGAGGCAAGTGTTTACTATATTTCACAATAGCAGGGTATGAAGAGTTTAGTCACTCCCTGATCTCATATGGGAAAGGGAAATAATCCTCAGAATTCATATATATTACTGAGTGTGGCCTGCAATGAATTATATGTGCACATAAGTACCAAAAATGACCCATTGCAGATATTTCTAAACAATATCAAATAATAAATGAAACAGAATATTTGATTGCATTGCGTGCAGAAAAATTATGAATAAGATTCATGAAAATTTATCAAATACATATTTAAACAAAGCTCTGGGAAAAAAGTAGAACAAGTTTTTAAGAGATTTTGCAATGCAAATACCTATTAAAATCTTCTAAGTTTTGGGTATATGTTACAACTAAAATGTTTTACTGTTTTACGAGTTTTCAACCTGCAGTCCCAGCCCTTGGCTCCAGCTGTGCAGAGCTGAGGTCACTCTTCTTTTGCTTCATGTTGAAACAGAACTTTTGTGGAAGAATGGAAAGGATTGTGATGTTTTCTTCTCTTGCAAAGCAGAGACAAAATTTGGCAGGACTAGAGAAATGCTAAAAAAGATTAAATTATCTGTTCCACTCTTACTACAATATTCCTTCCTTCTCTCAATTCACCATTTTTCAATCAATTTTAAAATAGCATGTTATCTGTGGTAACAGCCATAGCTATTTTTTAGCTTCAGAACAGACCATTGTTATCATTTAGTCTGACCTTCTGTATACCTCAAGCCATGAAATTTCACCTATGGATTCCACTCTCTAATAATCTGTCAGAGAAGATAAATGCTGGGTAGAGTTTATTTCTGTATTGACTGGCAAATCTCGTCTGCTCCAACACAGAAATTTTGGAAGACTTTCACCCTGGCCTGCCACTTGAGTCAATGCTGATAAAATTAGATCAGTCAGTCCAAAGGAAGTATTTGTTTTCATTCTGAGGCATTGGATGACATTTTGCTTTTATTCATTTGCAGGCTGAAGTAAATACCAGTCACATCCTTGTTTTGGTGCACTGTATTGCTCAGGGAGCTTGGAGACTGAATTCACATGATGCTACGGCCCACAAGTGCAGCTGCCCAGAGTAATTTTCTCTAACATGCACAAAGCTGACGATGTGCCAAAGGTTCAAATCAAAGTCTTATCTGTGCAGAGTCATTGATAAGAGATGTTAAAGCCACTTTCCTCCTGAGTAAAGACTCAGGGTGTTCAATATGTCAGGTATAAACTTTGCTCCTCTGTCCTTTCAGCTGTAATCAAAGAAAATGGGTCTTGATGAAGTGAGATGACAAAGTAGCTCTTCACACTTCTTCCCTTGAGCAATTCTCTTGAGTGCAGCTACCTAACTGTGAGATGGTTGTAATGAAGGTCTGCACATATCCGTCTGGCTAGCATTTGCCTTTCTGATGTCTTATCTGTCATGTGATTGTATTGAATGGGATGGAAAAGAATATAAATTGAATGGAATAGAATAGTAATGGAATACCCCTGTACTTCACTATGGGTTCCAGGGAGAAGGGAACAACATGGTGTGTTCAAGACTCAAGACATCAGGCTATCTCTGAACCCCCTCCCCTGAAGACCTCTCCCATATTTTTGCAAGCCCATTACAGAACCTATGCTTAGCCGCATGTATTGTTCAAGTCCAGATTTACTTGTCATGTTTGATGTAGGATGTGACATGCATTCATAAATGTAATGAAGAGATCACCAGTATTTAAAAAATGAAGATTTTAGATATTGTCTTATTACCAGCAGGGGCTGTGGGCAAGAAATAGCAAGTGTTGCAGAGGAAGTACCGTCAAGAAGGTCTGTTTCACTGCTCAGTGGAAATTCAGTGGATGTGGTAGGCAGTACTGATTTCCCATGGGCTTAAATGGACTCGCAGTCTGTCCTGTTGTGTGCTACAAGGAGCCTATCCAAACCATCTGCAATAGAGTTTAAATTAATATAAATTTTTTAATAGAAATTTCACACTGATTTCTACTCTGCTCTACTGATTTTATTTTTTGGTGTGTGCATTCTCTCGTCCCTGTAAATGTCCTCACATACATCTTGCCAAGACAGTCAAGAGCTTTTCCTTCAATAACTATGGCTCCTGTGGTCCCTGTTTCCTTGACAGAGTTTTGTTAAATAGCATAAAAGTCCAGCTTCTACTTTTAATACTTGCACTTCACTGAGCTATGTTTTTTCTCATGTTTTAGATAAATGCCGCCCCCTTCCCCAGTGTTTTCAAACTATCCATGCAGTTTAATCCCCTCAAAAGATGTGAGCACCTCAAATTCTTCAGTTTTTCTAGAGCCTTTGGATTTAATATAAGACACCAGCATGAAACTTAATGGCATATGATATTTCAGAAGCCTGACTAGATGATCTAATGATTCCTTCTGGCTTTAAACACCGAAGCTCTGATCCTCAATTTGCTGATGACTACCTCATATAAAATACAATTTAGAATAAAAATAACCTGACCATTCATCATTTGTTTTCTTAATGGGAAAAAATTACTTTGTTGCAGCAAAATCACACAAAAAGAGGTTTTGCTGGTGCACCTTTGATTTGGTGGTGTTCCTTAACCCGAAGCCTCATCTTTTATGAAGGATCAGAGCCATTTTTCTGTGCTGGATCATGACTTCAGGCCTGTATCACTGCTGGTATGTGGAATGTCCTTATGAATATAAAAGAGAGCAGAGCTCATTTCTACGAAAACAAAACAAGGCATCAACTGCAATTTCCCTGCCAAAAAGAGTTCTAATATTGAGTGATGTGAAAGCTTCAGGGAGAACTGTGAGGATCAAATGAAACCTTCTAAATAATGACAACAACAATAAAAATGTTGTTTTAAAGTTTATTAGAAAGGATGGCTGAACTAGGAGTCAGAAAATCTGGGCTTAGAATAGTATATCAAGCAGGGGAGCCTGAAATGAGCTGTCACTAGACTTTGGGTGTTCAGATCCAGTTTTGTAAACAAGCTTGCCTAAAGCTGTCCCCAGCATATCAGCAGCTCTGGAGCAGGTGTACCAGGGTACTGGTGGCTTCTACCCAATCTGCTGTGTAAGCCTGGACCAGGGCACAGGTGTCTTCTGGAGGGTGCATCTCATGGTGTGGCTGAAAATGTGTCCCTAAATGGGAGCAGGTCCTGTGGGAAGCATGGCTGATGGCTTGTTTCCATCCCTGTCATGTAGCTTAGGTAGCAATGGGAACATTTAGCCAGCAATGCCTCCTCCCTCTGGGACACCTCCTTTTCCAGCCAGTGATGGGGTGCAGTAGACTGCAGAGGATCTTTCTTAAATCCAGATTAGAGCCAAGACTACAGAAAAAGTCATCTCCACCACAAAGCAACATGCTGTCTGTGCTGAGATACAATAGGAAGCAGAGGCCCATGTAGTGAGTGCCTGGCAGACACCTGGGCATGTACCTGCAAGCCCATTTTGAGAGGGGTTTATAGAGAAAAAATGTTAGATATTGAGAAAAAAATGACAGTAGCCCAGTATATTTACTGTCATTTTTTGTCTCACTGTTTAGGACACTGCCTGAAAGGTGCTTATATTCCTCCCCCCCAAAATGAAATCAGCAGGAATTAACAAGAAGTGTCCTTTCAGGTGCAAACCATAGTTTCTCCTCCCTGCTCCGTCTGCTTTGATAAACAGCTGGATGAAACATGAATGCATGCAATCAATTCTGTGTCCTCTCAAGGTAGGTTCTCAGATGAATTTTAGTCTGCAAATACATGACACAGTTACTTTTTGAGAAGGACTTAGAATTGCTTCAGAAAAGGCTCCAGTGTAGCTGTGACTAAGTTCATTAAACAAGATGTTGAGCTTACTGACCAATGACATGAGGAGCGCCATACTGCAATGAACTTGCATGATTTTGTTTTGACTTACTCACTTTTGGGTCACTCTTACAACCATGTTATAATATATATAACCACTCTTATAATCATGTTTGTTACTTGTAACAAAACATTTTAAATCGGGTTTTGTTTGTTTATTTTTTATTATTATTCTTTTTTTAATATCTTTTTTACATGCTTAGTTACTATGCATGAAGTTATTGGTTTTTCTTAATGACCCAAGTAATATTAAAATGCAGTACGATTTAATTTTTAGGATGACAGATACACATATGCACACACTCCATTACTGCCCTTGTTCTTCTGGCACATGTGTGGCCAATAGTAAATATTAATAGCAATAGTAAATAATAGTCATAATAAGAAGAATAGTAATAAAACTCCACTTACCTGGAAGATGCTGAATAATGTCACCAGCCATATTATCCATGGTCTTTCTTGTATATGAATCGACACAAATGACTTTATGAATGCATAAAATGAATAAAATTAAAGCAATGTGAAAAGCAAAGATATCCCCATTATTTTTACTTGATTATTTTGTAATGGACACAACTTGACACATAACACTTTGCTACTGCTTTCCAGCATCTGCTGCTGGTATTTGTATTTATTCATTCATTAGGACACTGAGTTAAATTGCTTGTTTCATTTGGTGGTGCTTATTCTGACTTTCTACAAAGTTTGTCTATCCTTTGAATGAACTTTTCTCTCCTCTCCCTTCTTCCATTTGGGGAAGCGCAGAAAATTATCCTTGAATGAAAGTAAAGAATACATATCCTTTCGTTTCCTTGTGTTGGGATTTGCATCTCACTTCTTGCAAGAGGTTATACAACATATTCTGCCTGCCATCAACTTCGTGATGGTATGATGCTTGATGAAGAACATTTGTACTGTAGGTGTGCACATTACTTCATAGTTTAAATAGAATCCTGCTCATTTGCCTGCTGCACCATGACATTCAGAGGATGGTATTTTCCATTTCTGTTGCGCTTTCCTACTTTTATCAGTTATGGTGATAAAAATATGTTTTTTGCAAAAATAACATGAAATGCTCAGCTGATATTAGAAAGAATTTCAGGACGAGTATGCAGCATTTGGATATTCTTGGCTCATAGCACTAATGCAGTTCAGCTTAAACACTGAGTTCATGCCAAAGTGATCTCCATGGACTTTTTTGTCTTTACACATGTGTAGTGGGACCCCAGACCTTCCATTTCTGAGATTTACTCAATTAAAACACATAGTATACATAGTTTAGTGATTTAACTAAAAATGAAGTCTCTGTCACACCAGCTGGCGTATCATTTTTACAGTCTGATAGAAAGCTGGGAATGGGTGGGAAAGCCCCAGCATGGGGGTATGTTGATGGCCCCTTTCCCCTGCAACCCACTGTATGTACCAGGGCCGAGCTGTTCAGCATTGCAGGAGCACAAGCAATGCACATTTGGATAAGACCTCATCTTCCTTCTTAAAAACCTGGCACTCCGACAGGACAAAAATAGCTTGATACTGGTATCTCACTTGTATCCTGGTTTCAGAAAGTGACCTTAGGGTGGAATAACTCAGTACTGCTGCCGTAGAGGTTGTGCCACTGGGACCCTTCCCAGTCACATTTCCTTTGGGGTTGACAAATCATTTGTGCCAACATTCAATGAACTAGCTATGTGACTGAACTGGCTGAAAAATAACCTGAGAAATTAATTGCTCTCAGCCACATTCTGTTTCTGATTCACAGTGTGAGTGCAAATTGCTGCAAGGAGTGGGTAGTCTGGGGATGAGAATAAGCTGCTGGGAGTGGGAGGTGAGCAGGATGCTGGGATGGGAGACGCCAGGATGTGCTTATTGAACAAATTCCAAAAACCAAGGAAGCTGAAACAAGTTCATGTGATGAGAAATTGGGGGTGGGGGTGTACATAGTAAAACAGCTACCCAAAAGAGGACCTATAAAGTTACAGGAAGGAATTCTTGCTGTGGTGAGTGAAAGTTGGGGAGGGTGGTAGCCCTTAGGCTTTGCACACCTATGTGCTTAGCTTTCAGCCAGGTCATGAGGGTTGCATAGAGCACGGAAAGTTAAGAATCTGTATGAAAGTCCGTGTCAGAGAGATGAACAATTTTCTGAACTCTTTTTGCTTAACTCTATTTCAGTTGTAGTTTACAGATAATTAAAACAATATAAAGTAAAATAAAAACCACAACATAAAATACAAGGAAAAGAAAAACAACCTAGAAAATAACAATTTTAATTTTCCTCATTTCCTCAGAAGATATAAACAAAATCTTTAGAAGCAATTGGTACAATTCTCCTTTTTTCTTTTTTCTTTTTTTTAAGCTCAAACAGGCAAAAATCTTTCAGGATGTCTTCCCGATGATTAGTTTAACACCCTTCACAAAATATGCTTGCAATTATTTATGACCTCTAACCATGCAACAACATGCCAAAAAATATTTTGATCATTTATGCCTCTTAACAGGCAGAGAGACACCAGAGAACTACCTCTACAAGCAGAACCCAGAGTTTTCAACTCACGGCACAAACACAGGCTGCCTACAATGTATGTTGCAGTACAACAAAAGTAAACCCACTTTATTATACATTCCACCAAATATCTACCCCTCAGCTTTAATCCACTCAGATCAGGTTTTGTCATCTCTTTAAAAGTTCTGTCCTTCCCAATGTATGATATGGATATTCTTTCTATAGAAAAAGTAATTATGGCAGTTTTCCAAATGATCACAATACCACTGTGCCCTCAATTCCCACGGGCTCTCTCAAAGAATTTCTTTTAATTCAGAAAAAGATTACAAAGGTGGTATAATCTGTCTGACTGAAATTGAGTATTAAAATTTATCTGGGGGAGCACAGTCCATCAGCAGCTGCCTCTGTAAGCCCCAGTGCCAAATGGTTCCAGTAGGTCAGCAAGATTGTTCATTTTGGTAATTTTGGTCACTCCAAGCAAAACTGGCCCAGCTATTCAGCTAGTGTAAAGTGACCAGGCAGTAACAGGAGTGATGCTGATTTATGCTGGCTAAGAAGACTATTAATTATATTAATTTTGCTTATCTGTAAAGCCCTTTTCTGAAATAATGTGTGCTGATTGTCTCTCCACTGTAGAAACATGCCAGGAATTGTAAATTAGCCATGTGTAGTGCATTTGAGGTAACACAACGATTTATTTCCTCTTGGTAAGTTATTAAGCTTTTATTGAAGCATATTTTGTATGATCATCAATAATATCCACATGCTTTGTACCTAATGTGTTTCACTTCTTTAGCACATTTCAGTTAAGGGTTTTAAAATAGGCTACAAACACTAATGAATTGAGCTTTGCAGTGCTCCAGCGAGGAAGGTAAGCAGCATCGCTGCAGATCTGCAAATCAGCAAACTGAGGAACAGAGCAGCTCTGAAGACAGCACAATAAATTTCAGATGAAGGTTCCTGCCCTTCTGCTGGTACCTCAAGCCTTTTTCCCCTTTCCTTTCCAGCAGTGGTGCTGGAAATGAAGGCAACTTTCCCAAGGCTGCTGTCTGCATCCCCAGGAGAGGCAGCGCCCTGGATGAACCCAGGACTGGACAACATGCACCCCATGTTTCAGGTATCCCTGAGAGGAGATGGCCCCCCTGGCCTCATACCCCTGCTCTCTCACCTTGCCCTTTCATGCCATGACCTACCACACCAAGCTCTGTGATCCCTCACCTATGCTCTGGCCAAGGTCCTCAGCATGGTGCATCCTTCCAATTCTCCACTCTTGGCTTCAGCCCTCCTTGCCCCAACCCTGCTCTGCTCCCCTTAACTCCTGCACTTGGAGTCTTCTCACACCCTGGCATGCATCTTTGCACACTAAGTAACTGTAGCTGTAAACAGAATGGAAATCATCCCAAGTGGGAGATCTTCAAGACTCTTTTTCAAAATATATTACTTCAGAGGACAGCTCTTTTGAGACCTCCAAGCTGGCATACCGTAAGCAAGAGGGTCCTGGTGTTGGTGGAAATCTCTGTCCTTTATCACATTCTCTGCACGTGAGAACCCATTGGGAGTAAAACAATGCAGGATACAATCGAGCAGAGCTCTGCCATCAAAAAACAGGATTGTGGGCCACAGACAATGGCCCCTGTCTACCACGTTTGTGCTGAGGTCCTGGGGCTGCTGATGGTGCTGGTGCAGCTTCCACTCAGCCAATGCTTTTGAAATGAAAACATGAAACCATCTATCACCATATGTATAAGTGGGGCTCAGAAGGCTGCAGTCCCCTCCCTTCCTGGGCTGCTTGTTGCTGTGCATGGCATCCCAGCGACACTATATGGGCATGCATGTCCATGTAGCTGTACAGTTCCCCCTTCTCCCTCCTCCCCTCACCAGTCAGACCAGGGTAGTTATTTCTAACCTCTTCCCACCGCTTCTAGAAATTTGGCCGGATGGGTGCACCCCAGCTTCACTCACTCATTCCATGCTCACCCCAGAGTTCCATGTCAGAGTTTAGTGGCTCATTTAGCTATGTAATCTTCATAGATAAACTGTTTGTACAAGTCCACGTGGCAGAGAAGGGGGAGGAAGTGTTTAGATTCCCAAGCCCAAGTTTTGGTAGTGGCATGGGATGTGCATTGTCAGTGTCTTGCCTCACTAATTTTCCAGTGTAGCCTCAGCCAGGACTAGTTGTGCAGCTGCTTGCTCTGCTTAGAGACTCAGCCCTCTTGCGCTCATCATTGTGAATTTGTTCGACTTCTTGAATTTGCATGCCCAATAACATCTCTCTTATTTGCAGTTTCTTCTCTTGAAGGGACACCAATTGCATAATTTCAGCTTGCACTCCCTTATTTTAGATGAAAGGAAACAATAAACCAAGACACAACTGTGTCTTCTATAAAATGCTGTCAACAGCCATTTTACATGACAATAGTGCAGCAAGAGGACTTCTAGAGGTCTAGTAGTGTGGTACCCAGGATGCTAGCTCATTACAAGTTTTCAGAGTTGCATGGGGAAAATTTTGCCAGTCCACAACAACTTTCCTCTTGCCCCAGGACTGAAGAATCGTTGCACTAAAAGGAGCAGCACAGATCAGCTCTGGCTGTACACCCAATTTTTTAGCAGACTAAATATTTTAATAACCTGCCACAATGAATGCTGCCAGGGAAGAAAGAGGATGAGTTAATCCAGTGGAGAAAGTTTTATGAGGAAAACAACCATGCAGGGGTTGTGAAATTAAAAGGGAGAGAATATGTTTGAAACAGTGTATCATAGTTAGAAATAATGCCTACTACTGCTTGTGAGGGCAACAAGCGTAGATATTTAATGCCACAAATTGCAGCTCCCAGTTCTGTACTTCCCAGTGGGCCTGTGAGCTAATCCATGAGAGTGCAACAGATCTCAATTCCAATATTCATCAAAAAACATTGCAACAGCTTTTAGAGTTATGTATTGAATTAGTTCCTTGTCTTTATTTCCTCTCTGGTGAGAGACCAGATTTAAAAAGTCTTTAAAAGTCAATAGGATGTTGATATATACAGTAGTGTTGTATTTAGGAGCCTTGGAGAGGATGGTGAAAACTCCATTCCCAAACCAATGCATGATTCTCTACTACAGATTTCAGACAGCAAGAATTATCCAGTTCTGTCCATCACAACTAGAAACAACCATGGACCAGGTAGCAGCTTGGTCCAGACAAGTCTACAGAGTATTCAGTCCATACCCATCTCAGAAATCGAGCCAGACAGTACTTTTTGCTCTCCACTATAAACCTCAGTTCAGCCATAAAAAGCTTCTGTGTCACATAGGGAAAGAGCAGCATAGTTAACGATGTGTTGGCAATGTCCTAGGTCCCATTAATATCAAGGAAATGTTTTACATGGAAATTCTCAAACTTATTAAAAAAAAATTGACTCCCATTGCAGAAAAGGCTGATGCTTTCTTACTGTTGTCACCAGTACTCACCCGTCTGAGATGCAAACATTCCGCCTGTCCACTGAAGATTTTGATCTATTTCTACCTTAAAAGATGTTCATGAAGCAGCTTCTCACAAGTGATTTGCTCTGAATATTATTTCCCTGAATATTTTATTCCTTCTGAGGAAATATTAACATCCATTCTCTTTGTAGTGATGTAAGTTGCAGCTTCAGGTTTGACAGACTAATAGATTTCCTTTCCCAACAGCCTTTTACTTGTATGTAACCTCTGTGTTTTCTCTTTCATCTTTTCTCCAGACTGAATGTATCCAGGTCTCTGCAACTTCCCCATAAACATTCAGTGTCTGAAACTTTCATAATTTCTTTTGCCTGCCCTGATTTAGTTTCACCTGGTTGCTCTTGTGTCGGTGTTTGGGATTTCCAATGCTTGCTGCATGCTGAATACTTGCTTAAGGGAAATTTTTGGTGAGAGAGTAAGGAGAAACAAATGAGGGGAAAAAAAAAAAAGATGAAATAATTTATTTTGCTTGTGTAAGCATACATTTTGTTGCAGATTAACAGCTACATATACAAGAAACATGAGAACTCTTATGGAGAAGGTGACCAAGGCATTGAGAAATACTGGCACTATGAGGAAGCTAGTGCCAGAGCACTTTTGCTCAGCCAAAGCATCAATCAGCCTTGCCTACTCAGGCACTGCTCTCTGCTGACAGTTTCTTATAGCAAGGTGGGCTCCAGGGAGTGTCGTTACAGAAAGGTTATTTCTACAAGTCACAGAGGTTTGCCCAGTGCCCTCTGTCTACCAGAGACCTTGAAAAAGAGGATGCAGGTAGCACCTAGGTCTTCATTCTCTTACAGAGTCATTTAAACTATTTCTTCAAATTTCTTAGACGAAGTTCCTTTTTTTGTTTTGTATAATTTATGCAGCTTTTTCTGGTTTGGTTATACTTTGTATCACTAGCTCATGTTTATTACAAACCAAGCACTAATAAACATATCCTATTGAGATTATCTGGCACAACTCTTCAAACTTCAGACAAGTAAATTATATTGTTCATTAGCAGATACAAAGTTTTAAGAACTTTTTTCAACCCTTTCAAACTATGAAAAAATTACAGCAATAGCTGGTTGGAGAGAACAGTTGAATTATCTGAAAGTGATTTGTTATCTGCTATTTCCCCCAACCAGCTGTGGTATTTAAAAGCCACCAGTCTCTTGCCAGGTTTCCCCTGCCTCTCCAGATCCTCTGCTCCATGTTCCCTGCCCAGCCTTTCCACCTCTCTGACCCCATTGGTAAAGACTTTGTGCAGCAAATTTGTGTCCCGAAAGTCACAGCTGCAAACATCTGAACCTGACAGCTGAACAGTGCAGAATGAATCACACACCCTAGATGTCAACAGTTTTTTGTGCTGTTTCTTTGAACTGCCTGAATGAGCATGTGAAGAGAGAGGTATTGCCAACTATAAAGGACTGAAGTGACTTCTGTCTTCAAAGCTTTGCCACTACCTGTCATTAGTTATGTTAATTCAAAGGGAGGAGAAAAGGAAACCCTTTGACTGATGAGAATACCTTGATAGACAGTCAAAGCCTTTCCTGGAATATTAAAAACGGAATATATGAGATTCCTCTCCAAACAGCAAGTTAAACAAACAGATTCAGTTCCCCTGGAATAAGCCAAGAGTTCCTCCAGCTCCTCCATCATAAAGATCCAAAAATCTTCATGAAAAGATGAACCTATTTAAAATATGAACTACTCAATTAAAAAAAAAAAAAGAGAGCTTCCTTCATAATAGATTTTATTTATAGTTGTTAAAATCAAAGTCCAAGAAAGTGCTGCAAACCCCATAGAAAGGCCCTTGGAGGAGGGGATGACTTAAGGAAACAAAACTCTTATTGTCTTGGCATTCCTTGGTGCTTTCTGCAGAATCAAATGCAGACTTTTGTTATGGTTATTACAGTCACTGTATTACTTCCCTAAGCACACTCAACACAGAAAGAAGCACAGACTAATCTGGAAGGTCTGTATCTTGCAGAGACTGAGGGCTCGAGGGGAATGGAGTCCCGGCAAAGATCTCCATGTAGGTGATCTTTGCCTGCATGGAGAGATTTGCCTTCACTGGCAGATTTATTGTCCGATACTCCATGAAATTTCAGAAAACCTCATTTTGTATGAAGTTTTCTGTATTATATATGTATTTCCTATAAATATATCATATATATTTATTTAATACTTGTGTATTTTTGTATACATGTATATGTATTTCTGTATTATATATGTGATATATATTTATATGTTTATAGCTATATATATTCAATATTTTATACATGTATAATACATATTTGTGTTATATAAATGAGGACTCTATTCAAAATCATGACTTGCATGAAAAAGAAAAACCATTAACATATTTTAATAATGTGCCATCAACAAAAATATTAAATCTCCCAAGGGAAAGCACATTATATAATGCTTATTTTTCCTTGTACGGAAGGACTGAACAGAGATTAAGGTACTGCTGATCAATAATTAGAATGATAAATGCCTGCAGAGTTGTTCTGTCACATTATAGTGACAAACATTGATTGAGAGGTGGACTTCCAATGACAGCTGTAATTTTTTAAACATAGGAAGTAGATATATGCATTGAGTACACAGGCTTACCAAGATACTTTTGCTTTGAAATCACGTAAAATCAGAAATTGTTAAACTGAGCAGGTGTTTACTGCAGAAAAGGCAGTCTCAATTATGTGAAAAGAGATTAAATCCTCTGAGAAAACTTATCTAAACTGCAAGCTGTAAACTTTCTGCAAAATCTTTCTTTATGTCCACCCTTACTGAGTCAACATTGGCTTCTCCTTAGGAAGGAAACACTCTACAGTCTGGGGCATGAAAAGTGAGGGCTGCAAAGTGTAAAGCACTGAATTGAACAGAGCTGTGGTTGAGGATACTTAAGTGCAAAGGCCTATTTGTCTCCTGTGGAAATGGAGACAACTGGTTTTGTGTAGGTAATTGAGAAGTGACGTATATCAGCCAAGCAAAATCCTATGTATTTTCTCACTTGGTGATACAGATGCCATGAATTCTCACCCTGCTTGTTTTATGGCAGAAGGCACAAGGAGGAGCTCCTAGAGGCCATCTAAATCTAGCTGCAGACTTTCTTTTCGTAAAGAAGCAATAAATCAGCAGTAATGTTACCAACAAATTCACATCACTAATCTGCATTTATGGATTTGCATCATGAGTTCATAGAATTGTTTAGGTTGGAAAAGACCTTTGAGATCATCAAGTCAAACATTAACCTGGCACTGCCAAATGCACAGCTAAACCATGTGCCCAGGTGCCACATTTGCTCATCTTTTAAATACCTCTAGGGATGGTGACTCAATTACTTCCCTGGGCAGCCTGTTCCACTCCTTGACAACCCTTTCAGTGAAGACATTTTCCCTAATATCCAACCTAAACCTCCCCTGGCACACTTGAGGGCATTTTCTCTTTGCCTGCCACTTGTTACTTGAGAGAAGAGACCAACCTCCACCTCACTACAATATCCTTTCAGATAGTTGTAGAGAGCAATAAGGACCCCCCACCCCAAGCCTTCTCGTCTCCAGACCAAACAACCCCTCAGCCATTCCTTATAAGAGGAGCCCTCTTATAAGAAGACACCCTTCATCAGCTTCATGGCCCTCCTCTGGATACAGTCCAGCACCTCAATGTCTTTCCTGCAGTGAGTGGCCCAGAACTGAACACCGTATTCGAGGTGCAGCCTCACCATCAGTGCTGAGTACAGGGGATGATCACTTCTCTGGCCCTGCTGGCTGTACTATTTCTGATACAAGCCAGGAGGCTGTTGGCCTTTTTGGCCACCTGGGCATAAGCTGGCTCGTGTTCAGCTCTGTCAATCAGCACCCCCAGGTCTTTTTCCACCCAGCAGCTTTCGAAGCCTGTAGCATTGCATGGGGTTGTTGTGACCCAGGTGCAGAACCTGGCGTTTTGCCTTGTTGAACCTCATACCATTGGCCACAGCCCATTGATCCAGTGTGTCCAGATCCCTCTGCAGAGCCCTCCTATCTTACAGGAGATCAACAATTCCAGCTGACTTGGTGTTGTGATCTGCAAACTTACTGAGGGTATACCCAGTCCCCTCATACAGATCATTGATAAAGATATTAAACAGAACTAAGCCTAATACTGGACTGTCCCTTTAACATTACAATGCTGCCCCCAGGTTTGTGTCTGGCTAGCCTGATTTTACCCCTTTCTCCTTCAAATCTAGTTTAAAGCTCTTTCAACAAGCCTTGCTAACTCTTGTGCAAAGTTCCTTTTCCCCCTTTGAGATAGGTGCCCCCTGTGTGTTGCTAGCAGGCCTGCTGTCGTGTAAATTGTCACATGATCAAACCCCTCAAATTCTGTTAGTGACACCAGGTTCTGATCTGGCTTTTTCTGTTTCTTCCCTTATCATTCCCTGCAATTGTAAAGACAGAGGTTAACACTACTTGTGCTCGCAATCCCTTAACCAGTCGTCAATGTAGGATAATGTCAGTGAGAAGCATCACAGACTCTAGGTCACTTAAGGTTATGTATACACTCAGGGCTACCCAAATTTATATATTCCTAGTGGGACTGAACAGGTCTCTGGGATTTCTTCTGATAACAGTCCCAACCAATTCCACCCTATATTTCATTTTACACAAATCACTGAGCTAGGACTGACATTTCTGTTTATGTCCTAGCTAGTGCATCAGAGGGACCTAATGTATAATGAAGGAAAGGAGTGTCCGAATTCTCCAGTTAGAGTTAGAAAATTACTTACCAAGGGTTATTTTCTCATGCATTTAGAAGGTAGGAGCATGTCACATGAGGGAAGGATAGTTTGTGCTATACTAGTTGTCATCTGGAAGGTTTTTAATGTTAGGAATAATATAAAGTAGTAATTCTGCCAGAGTTCCCTGCCATAGATTTTGGCTTATCTCATTCTCATTACCCACCTGCAGCTCATGTCATATTTTCCTGAGTTCCTTCATATTCTAATTACTCTCTGTCTTTTACTAATCCCAATTACTCTGTGTCTCCTGCCACCTCCTGGCTAGAAGAATGGTACTAGCAATGGTAATAAAGATCCTTGAATAGAATAAATTCTTCCATATGACTACGTGGAGTAACATCCAGATAAAAGCTGTGGTGGATATCCCTTAGGGTGTGTTTTTTAACAGCCTGGGACAGATGGTTGTTCAGTTATCTAAATTCCAATTTTCTTCCCATCCTGCACAGTTCCAGAATATTCTCTCTTCAGAAAGCCTTGTTGAGCACTGCCTTACAAACCTTTCTGACTACAGATTTTGCAATAATTTGAAAGCAGCGTACAGCTTAGCTGATAACCAAAACTGCAGGCGATGCTTCTGAAGCCCTCATTTACAGAGTCAGGGATATGGATTTACATAAGGACGGCTTTGCAAGTTCACCTTTTCCTTTTCTAATTAACCCCTGTTTGCATTGTACTTTGCGTGGAGATTTATTACCTGTTTTACTGATTAGTTTTGATAAGCTTCTTACGTTGATTAGAAATAAAAGGTGGTGGTAGTCAAGGGAAGTTTCAAAGTGGCAATGTTTTTGCTTTGTGAATCTCTATTTTGAAAGCCATGTGGGTAACACTTGGGCTTTGTAAATGCAGAAGCTATAAAACCTTCATTGCTCCTTCTAAGACTTTACAAAATAATGTTTCTTACTACTGTAATATTTGCCAGAAATTATATTCATAGTATAAGCAGAAAACATAGGGAATTTTTAAAGAGTATTTACCTTTACTCATTTTCAAGTTCAGAATAATGCTCAGATGCATTCCTACAGAATAATTATATCATAATCTACACCGAAGAAATGCTTTGGAGGTCAACTTGTCTAGTCCCTGCTCAGAGTAGGGTTAAATGTAATGTCAGAGCAGGTTGCACAGAGCCATTCCCAGTGGACCTTTGAAAACCTCCAGGGATGGAGATACCCAGACTCTGGCCAATCTGTTCCCACATTAAGCCACCATCACTGTGAATTTTTTCCTTGCATCCAATTGAAATTTCCCTGCAACTTGTGACTGTCACCTCTTGTCTTTTCAGTGTGCACTTCCTGGGAGAGTCTGATTGTTCATATCCTCCCCTTAGAGAAGCTGAAGACAGCGATTAGATCTCACCTAGCCTTCTCTTTTCCAAGCTAAGCAAACCCAGCTGCCCCACTCTTCATCATGCTGTGGTTCTCACAACTTTATCGGAAGTGATACAATAAATAAGTAATGCCTGACACTTTTTGCCAGATTTAGGTATGAATGCAACTGGAAAACATGACTTGAAGACATCAATTTCTGGAATGTTTAATTTCTGGAGATATTTTTTTCTGACTGCTTGTTAAAATGTTCAAAATCCTGTGCCCTTCTTTTTTATCCAAATCATTATCTTTTTCTTTTTCCTCGCCTTCTTCATCCCTTTTATATTTTCTCATCCAGCCGGCAAGCAGAAAGTGGTGAGAGGAGGGGGAAAGGGTATAAGGGACAAGGAAATATCAGTACATCCACTTTAATTCTCTATACAGGTATAAAAATATTCTGCAAACATTTTCAATTTCTTTATCGAAAACATTTCCACCAGCTCTAGCAGTTTAGCTGGAAATTGCCTGAGGTAATTCTATCATGATCAGGAAGATAGATATCCTCATATCATGCACGTTTCCCTGGGTATGATGTTTGGCAAATATAAGAAAAATTGTGGCAGATGAAAGTGACATGTCCTTTCCCAGTTCTCATTGTCCTTTATTAGCTGGAACAGAACTGGGTGATTGTTTTTCATACTTTTTTTTCTTTTTTCTTTTTTATTTCTGATCTTTCACTCTTATTTAAAAGAATAAAACCAATTGGGCTGGAAACCCTCTCACAATCTCATAAAATGTCTCTGCATTATACTGCACCATTTCCTTCTGCATTCTGTTGGTTCTTAGAGCATATTTCATATAGGAAAGCTTTCGGAAATGTAAACCATGATTGCAGTATATTCACTTTTGCTCTTGAGAGACAGTGTATTTAAGGAACACTCATACCATGATTCCTAAGACCTATTTCTAATCCTATCGATGTCTCATTTTATAACCTTGGGCAAAACTTCTCTCTGCCCTTCAGGCTACTCATACGTTATGTAAGAACAGAAATCAGAAATTCTTTAGGGGCATTATGAAACTTAATATCTATAAACTTCTCTGAGATGCTCAAAGGAAACCTGTTACCGAAATGGACAGTTTCTCCCAGTGTACATACACCCTATCAACGAAAACCTTCTGTAATATAAGCATTATCCTGAGGCAGGAAATAGGGATCATATGCTACACATTTTGTTTAATTTACTGTCTTCTGCCTACTAACTACACGAGTAGAGACAATCACTGTCCAGTTTTTCCAGTTCATGTGCTTTTGTAAGCAAAAGCAAACAGTGAAAAAAGCGTGGTCTGACATTGCCCTTGGGGCTCCACTGGGCTGCCCACTTGCTAAAGCTGGGATTTACTGGTTGTTTGCTGACTTGCCATCAACCCAATATATTGATTTGTCATATCTCTTACTGATTTTGTACAAGACAGCAGACTGAGGGAAAAGAAACTCCAAACTAAGATGCCCTCAGTATGAGGAGGAGCCTACTGTAGTGCAAGGTATAAAGAAGAGATGAAAAAGCAGAAGAAAGCTATCTGACTGAACATGTTTTAATGGTGGGTTTTTTTTAAGCTTTCTAAAGATGACCTTCCATTGGCACTGGTGTTGAACATACATTAAAAAGATACATTTGTTTATTATTAACCTTCATGTGACAATGCTGTTACTTGAAAAAATATGTGTATCTGGGGCCACACAGTTATTTACATCTGTGTTTATATTTCTGTTTCTTTCAACCTTGGGTATTAAACTTATCAACATGAACACACTGTCCAGAAGAAAACAGATTCAGTTTTGATAAAATTGCTGGATAACATTTTACCTTGAGGGGCATTTTCCAGATGTGGAATACTCACAATTCACCATAATTAACTGGAAAGCCTATGGTTTTCTTGAATTTTGCATAGGCTTGCAGCATTTATAGAAAATAGACATTTCATAGCTCAGGGCTTTCATAGCTTCCTTTAATTATGTCAGTGTGACAAAACAGCTTACTGCGACATACATTGAAGTATATAGAATACGTATATATTGATCAACAGGTATTGATCTTTTTGCACAAATTTGTAGTTACATGATTAGTTCCTATGCTAGGTGGCAAATGTAGATACTTTTCCACATTTATTGCAAAGCTCCAAAACTGACCCAATTAAACTCAAATGTACAAGTGTTAAACCCCACGAACTACTGCCACCTACTGCTGTATTTCTTCAGGAAACGTTATTGGCGTATAGTTTACAACACATTTGCACTTGCCAAGAAAGACAGCTGAGAGGTGAAGGCCACCTTCTGAAGTAGGTGAATTTTCAGTCCTCTTTACCAGTCTGCCTGCAAACATGAGTGGCCCTGACAGAGATGATTGCTGAGCTTTTTGTGGGGTCTCCCGGATCATACATACCTGTGCTGTTTCACAGCCCAGTTCCTCTGAAATTCTTGTTTTTTATCTGCAGGCCCCTAAAACTCTTCCAATTACTCACACTGTCAGCCTCCATTTTCCTCCAGACACAGAAAGTGCACTTATCCCTGTTTTCTAATGTGCGTATATAGGGTTGGCAAAGTCTTTTCTTTGGGATTAACACTTTTCCAGCTCCCCAGCATGTCAGTCATTTTGCTTAATGGGATTAACACTGCCTGACCTTCTTCAACATTGGTCAAGTGCACTTGCCTCATCATTTGCCTTGTTGCCACCTGTCCCTTCAGTTGCTGATAGGGTTAATCCAAGTTACACAGCTTCTCCAGCTAAGACAGCATTCAGAAAGAAACCATTCTTGGAAAAAAAAGGTTCAGAGAGAGCAAAAATCTTCTCCCAAAACAGTGATCTAAGTTACCCTTGTCATGCAAAGGGTGTCATTTAAATCAAAGAAAGCAAATTAAATAATAACAAAGTTTTAGTTTAAATAGCCAAGCTATGAACTGAAGAAATCTGAAGTATGGCAGCCTGACTTTTATAATACACTTCATTTAGATGCTTTATTTATCCAACAGACCTGAAGCCTCCAAATGGGAGGGATTTGGAAAGATGAAGAGAGAAGGCAAAACCATATAAGTGAAGGATCTAAGGGTTTATCTCAGGAAAATGTCAATTGATGTGCACAAATTCTTTAAAGATTACAAGGCAATTCAAGCTCGTACTTCAGTTTTCATCACAGCTCAATAACTACTGCTCCCTTCTTGAAGTGAACAACTACTTCCCTTTCTTTCTGAGGGTCATGTTATAGTGACCTGTGTACACCACACATTTCCTTTATCTCTGCATCTTCTTAAGAAGCACAGTGAGAGGAAAAGAGGCAAGAAAATCAGAAATCAGGGAGGCTCCTGGCAGAGGAACATGCAAATGAACAAGAAGAAAGGTAATGAATAGGGAAAGAGAAGACAAAAGGGTAGCTGAGAGGGGCCTATAGACTAAATAACCAATATGTGGTACTTGGTAAGTTGCTAGCAAGATGACAGTGTTGTCTTTTATAAACAAGATCTTTGATGTGAGATATGCAAAAGCTGGAGCTTCTGCCCCAGTATATATCCAACAGATTGCTACTTTTCTTAACCCTCTGAAGAGCCTCTCTCATCATGTCTTTTCCTGTTATCTGAAGTCTGTTCATATGATAGAGGGAACTGAGATGAAAGGTTCATGGCCACAGCTAAGTGTTGCCAAGTGCACTCCATGAAAATGGAGAGGTTTTTTCTGTCACTAGTCACAGAAGGAGGTGTGTGGTGGTGTTCTGGAGATGATAGGGACATTTGTTTCAGAAATGCACTCCAGGCCTGAATTTAAATACTAAACAACATAAAAGCACCACTGAATGCAGGTTCGTAGAAGAGACTGCTACAGGCTGTGGACCTTACTGACGGGCAAGGAACAATAATGAGCTGCTCAGGCCAGTAAATCTTACAGATCTCATTCAGTTATACATATTGGGCACTTGATCTGTTTTTTACTCTTTCCTTATATGTGAATGATACTCTGATTTATGTCATGAGATTTAAGGGGCTTAGTTAACAACAAAAGCCTTATTCTTTTATCAGAATCCTGAATAGTTCTTTGTATATGGTTGGCTTTCTGTGTGCTCGCAGCCCAGAAAGCCAACCGTATCCTGGGCTGCATCAAAAGGAGTGTGACCAGCAGGTCGAAGGAGGTGATCCTGCCCCTCTACTCTGCTCTTCTGAGACCTCACCTGGAGTATTGTGTGCAGTTCTGGTGTCCTCAACATAAAAAGGACATGGAACTGCTGGAACAAGTCCAGAGGAGGGCCATGAGGATGATCAGGGGACTGGAGCACCTCCCATATGAAGACAGACTGAGGAAGTTGGGGCTGTTCAACCTGGAGAAGAGAAGGCTGTGTGGAGACCTCATAGCAGCCTTCCAGTATCTGAAGGGAGCTTATAAGGATGTTGGGGGAGGGACTCTTCATCAGGGGCTGTACTGATAGGACAAGGGGTAATGGGTTAAAACTTAAACAGGGGAAGTTTAGGTTAGATATAAGGAGGAAGTTGTTTATTGTAAGGGTGGTGAGGCACTGAAATGGGTTGCCCAGGGAAGTTATGAATGCTCCATCCCTGGCAGTGTTCAAGGCCAGGTTGGATGAAGCCTTGTGTGGGATGGTTTAGTGTGAGGTGTCCCTGCCCATGGCAGGGGGGTTGGAACTAGATGATCTTGAGGTCCTCTCCAACCCTAACTATTCTATGATTCTATCTTATGACAAGGAGTTGCACAGTTTAATTAAGCATTATATTTAAAAGCAAGTCAGTAACTTCTTTGCACTATCTCTCATTTCCAGCTTTTCAGTTTGCTGACCCTTTTGTTTGTTTCTGGTTTATGGGACATTTTTAATGGAATTTTCCATATTAACTTCTCTATGTTGCTACTTATTTTGGATGTTTTGCCCAGTATCTTCCATAAGACAATAATGAAGAGAAGTTTGAAGTTGCTGCTGTTTATACTGTATTTGAAATGGACTTGATTCTTATTCAAATTTGAAGATTGTGCATATTTCCATTGTTCTTTCTAATTAAATAGCATTCAAGATATTGTTTGAACATTTCCATTGCATGGCCAGCTTTAGTCTCCAAAAGTCTTTTCATATAATTTCTTCTGAGCCCTTCCTGAGTCTGAATGAGCACAAGGCACAGCACTAGAGGTATAAGTGACTCTCTGAAATGATTATTTTTATTTTCAGTCTCTTTCTCATTTACTACTGAGATGATCTTTGCTTTTCTATGTGTCTGTGGAGGAAGATGTTGTTCCTTAAACCATGCTTATTTCTTTACCTTAAAATTATCGCCTATGAACTGCCAATACCAGAACTTTCTGGATAACAGAGGAAGGGGGAGCAAATTCTGTTTAGAGTCAGACTGACTTCAAAACTTTTTTGGCAGTAAAATATTACATGGTAAATTGCAATATGTGCATATATTTCTTAAGGGTTAGTGACTAGATATGTTCTTGAAATAATGAAGTTATGGTGCTGCTTCCCTTTTGAGGTCTTAAGCTATTTAAGTTTTGGTTTTCCTACCACTTCAAAACCATTAAAGAATCCATGTAATGCAGTCATAGAAGTATTATTCTGCTTCCCTTTTTCCTTTCAAGTTTAGAGGAAGCTAGAATTTAACTTCTGTAGTTTTCTAGAAAGCTAGAGAAGGAATGATGTCCTATGTATGAGATCAAACAAACTGAGTGCGATACTATTTCTTCGGAAGGCTTTAGCTGTGCTGGAATTTTGATTGCTTTTGAGAGGCATTTGTAACCCTTCCCCTTCTTGCCATTAAAATTCATCTAACCTTCTCACCCACCACACATCCAACAACAAACATCTGACTTTTAAATCAACAGGCCAGTTACCTATTGGCCATAATCACAGAGAGACTGTCACAACAGTCGTAGCATCATAGTGCTGAAGCCCATCAGAGGAAAAGGCCCTTGTACTCAGATCATAGGCCAGAATTGCCAGTGCATACCCATGTGTTTGCCTGACACCTGAATCAAATTACACTTCTGTAAGAGGTGCCCAGAAGAGACATATCTCATTAATTATACATGTAAACTGGGATCCAGCAGCATCTTCTGAGTTTCTGTATTGCAGCCCCTGGTTTTCTGATGCTGTCAGCAGCTTTGCAGTTCAGAAGAGTGGCAGTCTAATTAAAATGGCCATCAAAGCAGAGCTGAAATGCACTAAATGGATCCCATTAATGTCATATTTAATTTAGTGGTTTAGCGTTGAAGATGTTCATTACTGTCCTTTGCTAGGTTTTCAACTTCTGGTCAACAAGTTTTATAAAGATATTTACATCTCAAAAACTATAAACGCACTGTTTACATATCTGATATCTCTTCTGTTTTCTCATTCTCCACTCGATACGTTGCAGCTGGGTTGCCAGCTACCTCTTAGCTGCCTCTTCAGAACATCTTGAGAAACTTTAAAGGGGTGGGGAAGTGGCACCAGCTTTTGTTGTTTTTTGTCTCTGTCCTTCACACCATTTTTTTTGGGTGCAATTGCACAAGTCAGTCTGGTCTTTCCATTTAGGAGACATGATAGGATGTCTGGATCTTCCCTTTGACCTGCAGTGCTCTGGTTGCTGTGCACTAAGATTAAGGAAGGCTGAATTGAATTGTAATCTTTGACAGAAATAGCCTGCTATTTCTAGAGGTCAGATGAGATGTGGAGGGAAGTTTTCACATTCAGGCACTGCGGAATTACTTCTCTGTTCCCAGAGCTGTTCCTTCTTGTGTGATAGGAACAAAAAAGAAACCTGTCACTAAAACCAACACATACAGAGGTGAAGGAGAAAATAAAGGTATTCTAAAATGGTATCATTACTTTATTTTTTTTTCTCTTTTACAGATGTATGTTTTTTTATTTTAAAGCTTAGATAATAGTTTTGTGACATACAATGGAAGAAAACATAAACCTAGATAAAACTTCATCCAAACTACAATTGTATAATATCAGCGTATATGTTGCCAATGTATACATTGCCGTACAGTAAAATAACATCTAACATGTGTAAGTCTAGTCTCCACCAAAACAATATTAATTAAATTAACACCAGTAAGATTTCAATAAGCTGGAGGATTCTGTGATTCTGTGAATCCAGTTTTGGAGAGGGGCAACAAAATAGTTCTTTTATAGTAGCATGATAAGAGTCTTTAATATAAACACACACTAAGACGTGAGTTTCTAAAAGGAATAAAACTACATGTTTGAAAAGTATAAACACTGTATAACAGGAAGAGCAAGTCAAGTGATTCAAGCAGTGCTCATTTTAAAGGAAGGGGGTGAAGCTCAATGAAGACTCTGCTGAATGTTAGAGTATTATATTTTACAAGTTCAGGATATTAGAATGTCAGAATCTGTTACTCCAGAAAAATCACCTAGAGCAAGTTTCATTCATTACTTAAAAAGAGAATTGAGGAAAAAAAAAAAAAGACTTTTAAAAACTATGTGTGTGTCTCTGAAAGTGAAGGAGTCTAATTCTGAGCAAGTTAATGTGTTTTTTGTCATGACAAGGATTATATGGAATTAGTAGTTCACTGAAACTGTTTACTAAGAGAAACGGAGGTGTGCTTAACCCATATGAATTAGTCCACTATAGTATACTAGCACAGCAAGTCAGCTTTGTAATAAGTGTAGACTGCCTTTCCAGAACGTTGAGCTTATATGTGAACAACTGCTGGACATTTTTGTTATATCTATACCAGTAATTGAAAAAGGAAGATTCCTAGAGGCTGTAACTCAGTCATCTGTACTATAAAATTGTTACAATGGTATCTGATATGCTTTACCACCACAGCCCAAGCATTGCTATTTCCTTGGGGGTTTTGGGGCAGAAAATGTACTTACTTCAACCCTGAAATTTTCCAGGGGATTGTGTAATTTCAGCTGTACCATTTGTAAGTGTTTTGCTAACATAAAAAAAAAAAAAAAAAAAAAAAATTGTTGCTTTCTGGCTGAATTGATCTGAATTTAAGTGGTTTTTTGGTTTTGTTTTTTTTTTTTTTTTTTGGGGGGGGTTGTGTTTGCTTGCTTGTAATTTCTTTTTTGTGTTTTTTTTTAGTTTTGTTTTTTTTGGGTTTCTTGTTTTTTGGGTTGGTTTGTTTATTTGTTGGTTTCTTTTCATCTGTTTCAATGAGCTTAGGTTACAAGAAAGGAAGGTATTTTAATTACCTTTGTGAACTATATTTTTGGCAGTTCTCAGGGACTTCCTGTCAGAATTCTGCAGTCAGATTAAAGGAGAAACCAGTGGTGATTTTTCTGTTCATCTGACTTAATTCTTCTTCTGTGTGCAGCGTGTGTAACCTTTTCTATTTATGTATTAATTTCTTTACCAAAGACTGTGTTGTAAAAACTTCTGATCTCATTGATTCATCCTGAAGAGTGAAGTTTTCTCTTTGGACTAAAATGCATTCATCTAACTGTTGAAAAAACAATAATTTTAGGTGCCCTACAAAGATATTCTTCCATTGCCAGTACCAATGGCATACGGTTGTTACCGAAAAACATTAAGCACACAGGCTGACTGACTATGAAGACAGAATATATCAGTTTCCATTTGGTTAGTAGTACTTTTGCATTATCTACAATTTGGTAATTTTAATTGTAGCAGGAAAAGAAACAAATACGTTCTCCTCTCTGCAATCATAAACAACTTCAGCTGTTTGTGATTCAGAAAGAGAAGATAAGGAAGGCCTCTCTTTGCTTCACACTTTGCTTCCTGCTGTTTTTTTAGTTTGCTTTTTTGTTAAACTTGCCAATTTTGGATGCATTTGTCAATCACATATGTTCTGCAGAAGTCTCTAAAATATACTAGTTTTCAGGTGATAGCATGCTTTCATGGATTTCTGTGTGTACTTTCCTATCCTTTGGGAGGGGGTATGCTCATGCTCTGTGTGTCCAGAGAAATGACCAGGTTTTGGTCAGCTGTAGAGGAAGAAGTGGTCCCTAATGGTGTCCAATTCGAATAGATCTGCCAGGGAAACCATGTTTTTTTCTCAGGAAAAAGTGGCTCGGCATCATCTTGGATGACAAGTAAAAACACACGGGAAGTAGAATTAAACTACTCTTAGTGATTATCCTGTTGCACTTTCAGCATTTTCTTGGGTAATCATATTACTTCTGCTTCTCATTCTAGATGCAGTGAATATAGAGTAATGCATGTGAACTGTGATTAGATCCTGTCCTCCAGGGATTACACTTCTCATTGCAGGTAAGTAGGCAGACAGGACTAGTGAGTGACTGCAACAAGAATTAGAAGTTTCAATTATTCCCTTTTCTGATGTTTTTCTCCTGTAGGTAATACTAGCACATATAAAGTTCCAACTTATCTCTAGCTACCAACACCCTAATTAGCCTCCTGTAGCTCAGGATAAAACAGGTGCTCCACTCGGTGATTTATTTCATACTCTTATTATAATTTTATTGGAGACAAGTGTCCTTGGATCCAGTGCCTTCTGCATGGACAAATCTCACACCTCTCTACCCTTTGATGACTTTCTTAGACAAATTTCTGAGATAAGTTTGGCAAATGTGCTGAAAGAGAGAGCAATTTTTCCTTTAAGAGATAGGAAACTAAGCATTGAATTTAAATTTTCTGAAATGTGTCTAGGTGTACACTGAGGGAAAACAGCTGAACTATTATAAATGTTATCTTATAATACAACAAAGAACTAAGTGGGAGTAAGCAGAATATTCTGACATGAGCTGACACTATTGGGTTCCACAGAAACCATGGCAATGAGACCCCTCTTCTCCCTGTCAATGCTTACAAGGGTTATCTTGCACTGCTTCTTACAATTTTTCTCGGAGTATTTCCAGATACTTTATAAACACAGACAAATCAAGACTCATAAGGCAATAGCTCTCTGTACTGTAACCATACATATAATCTAACTGTTTTCTTTGCATATGTTGTAATAAGTCTCACAGAAACTGGTCTGGAAAGTGCTCTTGTACATAGCAGCTGTCCTAGCCCATGATGGTGGTGGGAGATGTTGGGCTTCTGAGGGTGAGAGCAAGCATGTATTTGGCACTGCATTCTCACTGCTCTGCAGGAACAGTTTCACTGATTGTTAAATTTGACACTATGTGCTTATGTTTGCTTTCTGTGGTCAAACAAGTTTGAGGCAGGATCTAGGTTGTCTGATATTCAGCTGGTACAATGGGTAGCTCTCTTGAGCCTTTTCCTTTCCAAATTCATTGAACTGCCACTTAAAAGAAAAAATATGCATTTAAATTACAATACTTCTTTATCAAACTCATTAATTTTATAGTCCTACCTAATTAACCTCACATTGCTGAGTCAAGATTTTGATCACAGCTCTGTCTAGTTACTTCAACCACTGTCCCATGGCTGTGATGTAATTAAGCATTAAGGCCTAAATTGATAACATCAGTATGTCAACAGAGCATATCTTAGAACAACTATATGGCATGAAACCCAATAATTTATTTCCAGACATAGCTTATTAATGGTACATGGATGGAAAACAGCTTCTAGAGACAATTAGTGGACAAAATGCATACAGATAATTCAACGTTGTTGTCACAAATGGCTTAAAAAGCTGACTCTTCAGGTGTTTGCACACCACCAACACATGTGCCATAAACTGGTGCATGTGAGTGATACTCAGCAAAGCCCTTACCATCAGTTTCCTTTGGGTAGTGAGTACACAAGGCCATAAGGTCATTTGTGTTATGGAGCTCCTCAGGGCTAGTGAGGAAACCTGTGCAGCACCAGGTTACACCCGGCACCTACAGAGTTCTCCTTGCTAGTTTCAATAGCCTAAAACTACTTGAAGTGGGAGTAGTTGTCTGTAAAGAAATAGTGTTCATCTCTAAGTAATTATGGCATACCATACCAGTACATGAAAGGTTTAACGCATGTCTCCCATAGTGCTAGTAAATTCCCAGCCGACTGGGTTTATCCAGTGCTGGTTTTTCCAGCACTGCTGGAAACTTGTGTATAATTTTTATGACTATTATAATTACAAATTATTTCCATTTCCTACTCTGTCATTGTGGAGATATTTTCCTTTTGACTTGAAATAGATATACTTATTTGCATCATTCCGCATTGTCCCATATAGTAAAATACTATTCTTCCTCAATAAAGGAAGAAGTTAGAAACTTCTGGGCCTTCTCCTTGATTTAAGGTACAGGTCACAGAGGGATTTTCTTTTTCTTTGTTTTAACTACTACAAAAATATCTGTAAATGCTCGTGCATTGCAGAATAATGTTCAAAACCAGTGTTCTGTTGTAGTGAGGAGAAGAGAGCTTGAACAAGGAAAGAAGGCCATTTCCTGCAAACAGGTACCCTACAGTGGTAAGACATTTTGATAACTAGGGAAGAGCTGAGGTTTAAATTTTATGTTGGCTTATTTTTCTCTTTGCTGTATGCAAGTAAACATTGAAGGATATTTTTTGAAACATCCTAGATTATTCCCAAAACTCAGCTTAATCGTGATGTGTTTTTAAGTCTCTTGTAGACCAATGTTGATTATTAGATCTTTCAATCCCGTAAGGTTCCAATTACATCTGACTGGAGTGAAAAAATAAAAAGACATTTTCAGTCTCCTGAGAAAAATGTTCCCACAAAGTACCTTCACAGAATGTGAAACATACTGATAGGACTGTAATCCCTCTGGAACCAGAAGCAGCAAAGGCTGTCTTTGAAAACACAGTTGGAAAGAAAAGAAACAGACACTTTAAATCACCCACTGGCATGTAACAGGACTGCAATTTCTGTGGGAAACAAGAGTCTGAAGTTCATTTCCTGTGTCTGCCTGGGTATTCTCATGGCCGCCTCTGCTTTCCTCAGAACAGGGCTAGCTGAACTGGTTGAACACGGATCGCTTTTGCAGCTATGTTGGGAACTTCGACACCAGGAGCTACAGGAAGCCTGTAGGATAGGATTTCTCACTAACCTAACAGCTATGTTGTTTCACATGAAGAAGGAAACACAGGTTTTGTTCTCTGCCCTTCCCACATGATCAAAAGAGAAGTGGGAAAAAATGCATTGGCCAAACCTTGATAAAACATGTTTAGTTTATAGAAAAGTAATTCAAGGGTTGATATTTAAAAGGTCAGTGCCTCTTCTGTGACTATTTTATCTCACACTAGGAAGTATTAGTAACAAAAAAAATAGTTTCTAAGTGAAGTAGAAAATTGAACTAAAAAGAGTGAGGATAGAGACAGAATTGAAATAGCTTCAAGAGAGCTACCTAGCATTATTAAGGAAAATATTTAAGAGACAGCTTCATTGTAAATAGTGAATTTGCCTGGAAACTGAGGGATTTCATGAGTGAAATAGGTCAGATTAAGCTAGCTTTTGAATAAATTATATTGAAGTTGTATGTATTCTGCCTCTTAAAATAGTAGTTTAAGATGGAAGGAAAATGTTGAATAAGTAACACAGTGGGAATAACATTTACATTAAGATTACATTTAATTCCAGCAAAGATGGAAATTATGCACGGAGTTTTACAACTGACTTAATTCTCAAGGCAGTCAACACAGAATGAATTAGGGTTGCTTGCAACAATGACTTAAGAAGTCGGAGTCATTCACGATGAAGAGTGTGGTGAGGGGAGCAGAAAGAAGTGCTTCGCAGGATGGGAAGATGAGACAGAAAAGGAGAGGAAGGCAACAGGAGAGAATGCAAGAGGAAAAGGAGGGGCAAGCAGAGCTGAGGAAAAGAAGCCCCTAAGTAGCTAGGTAGGTAAATACGGATACGTATAGTAGACTCTGTTGGGTCTGCATATGAAAATGTGTTAACATGGAGACCTTACAGTACTTACCAGCAGTTTCAGAATTGCTGTAACACTTTTCAGAGTTCCTCCCTGTGCCAGGCAGCTATTGCCCTAGGTAAATGGCACAGTAGGGAGACATGGAGGGGAAACCTCATGGATACATACCTCCTCTGCAATACACAGTGAAATGGGAGCTGCCCAAAAAGGCATTGGAAATGTTTCTCTGGAGAATCCTCTGTTGGATGACTACAGCCCCCATATGTGGGTGGTAGTGCAGCTGCAGTAATGAAGGTTGTAAAATATCTCCTCATTTTAGAATAAAAGGAATAAAAATATGCTTTGCTTATTTAATCTTCTCAGTGTATATCTCAAAAGTCCTGAGATAGGTGCTTGAAGACTTTATTGATTCTCAACAGAAGTGAACTTGCCACACTGACAAGCAGACAGCTGCAAGCAGGTGGGTGTTTTTCTTTTCATAAAGCATAAAATAGTCTAGAGAGTTAGACATCTTGCTCAGCATTTCTGAAGGTTTCAGATGAGTACAAAACTGGCTGCTCAGCCTGTTATTAAATCATAAAAGTGTGCTTATTCAGTATGGACTATGTAAGCACAGATTTTTTTCTGTCCTGCTTTCCTACAAAGCTAGGCAGCCATCTAGCCATATATATGGGCGATGAAGGCTTAAAGGATACAGCTCTGGTAGCATATTCACAGAACTAGGGTAACTATTCATATTTGTGAACATGGATGCCAGAAAATGTATTGTGAAATCCATGCAGAAAAAGCTAAAATTAATGCCTTATTCCATCATAATACTCTACTCAGTTGGCGAATGACTGTCTTGCAGAACCTGATGATGGAAGAGCCTTAATTTTGCTCCATCAAAATTCAGCTTTGATACTGAAGATCTACAGTGTGGATTCTAGGCACATGGATATTTTATCCTCAGTGGTCCTTTGGCCTTCGGTATTTCTGCTGCTGTGTTAACCATAGTGGAGGACTCAGTGCAACAGCAACTGATTAAAACCAACTTTTGTCATATATGGTACCAAAAGCCTACAGTCATCCGATGATTAAAGAATTTCTGTCACTGTGCAAATGTAGCATCTCAAGACTACCTTCCAAAAGGCTGAAAAATACATTCCCCTTCTCAGCCCCCTGAGCAACTACTACTGCTATCACCAAATTGCGTTAGAGATGCTGCCTGGCAGCATAGCAAAATTAGAGGTTTCTCTCACTGTACAGTGTCTTGATATATGGTTCTGGATATACAGCTTGTACTTGTGGCTCAGAAATAAAATTTTCAACATAAAGGATAGTGGAGTGCTGAAATGGGTGACTCTCTGGAAAATACTTCTGAATCTTTTTTCTTCAAGCATACAGACAGAGTAATTCTGCTAAATTTCCATGAATAGCAAAATAAAGACAATTTGTAGTCTGATGAGACAGAATTTGAGGGCAGATTTCATGGAGCAGTTACTCTGAAATACTTTTGTTTTGTTTTAAATGAGGGAGATTTCAATAACAGGTACAATGCATATATAAATAATGTTTTTTTAGCTAGTGCTACTGGAGTAGCTTTGCTGCAGCTGTACCACTGTGATTTCAATACTGTATTCACCTACGAAAAATGTAAAAGGGATCACACACTAAAAAATATGTCAAGCATCCGCCTAAATTTCGGGGGGGTGGGGGGGGGGTGTGTGTGTGATGAATTTATTATTGCAAATGCAGGATTTTTTTTTTCCTCAGGTGAAAGTATTTAGGGCACTTAAGAAGGTCACATTTTGGGTTAGCCTTTTTCTAAGTAACCTCAAGGTCTTCTATCTGTATTAAGCACTGGAGGTATGAGTCCAGGTTTTATTCTTTTTCCCCTTATATTCGTTCAGTGCAGAGCTTTCTTTGCTGCCTCAGCCCTTCAGGACATCTCAAAATCAACTTATTTGGGCAAGGAGGGATTTTGCTGAAATTGAGTTTTGGGGTATTTCTGAGGTGCTCTAGGCATTTAAACCAAGAGAATAATTTAAGCAGTCACATCCTTGTTCTAAGGGCATGCTTTCCACTGAATGAGTTATCATATTTTCACACAGCTTTTGCTATCATATTAATTTGACAGACTTTTCAGAGTCTTTCCCGTAAGATTCTTCCTTCAAAATGTTCGAAGCTTCCAATGACTCATTTGAAATTTACAGCAGCAGACCTAATTTTAGTAGCAAAATTTTATCAGTATTAGATAGATGTAGCTATCTGCCTTCTGCTCAAGGACTGTTACTCTTTAGGCTGGCAATAGAAATGTTTAGAGCTGGTGCTTTTATATCAGCAGTGCAAGATGTGTGGTGTGCTCATGAGTGCAAGCAGGAGTGGGTGAAAAGGCTAAGGGAGATGATTTTGAAGGGAGAGGGTCCTTTGGGGAACTGCATGTGGAGTAATCTATCTCTAAAATCACACATGAAATTTCTCTTGAAGAGTGTTACTTGGAACAGGCCAGGAAAGAGTTAAAAAGCTGCTGATAAGCCATAGGGGTGATTCAGGGACCAACGCCTGAGTTCACTCGTCATCTTTTATTTAGTACTTAGCCAAGATGCCCAAGAAATCAAATAATATGGTAATATAAAAACATTACTGGCGTTTATGAGCTTTCTTTCCAATGCCAAAGGCATTAACTAACCCAGCAACAAGTACAGTTTTTTGTTACATGATCCAAAGCCTGAACCCTGACTCTATGTTAAACTACAGACACTCCACGTAAATGAGTATGATTAAGGGCTTGGCTTTACTCTTACACGTATTTTGTTTCTATCTTTTCAGAATGTGTGGAACCATTCAATTTATTGAGTGGTTGATGTTTTCTATTTTACAATCCCTGACCTTAATTGCATCCTTAGTACTAATGTTACTACTCTCAGCACATCAAAAAACAGAATATAATGCCCAAACTCAATTTGTTCTTTTCCTGAGTTTTTGGCCTTTATGAGATTCTTAAATTGCTTAAATGTAACAACAGTCCTAACTCTAATTTGTATCCTTGGGTGAAAATCTTCTACTAGGAAACAGTAGCAATAACTCTGAGAATTTTTCTATGTGTCTCTGGAAACTCCAAAGAATCATGAAATAAAACAGGCTTCTGTGTATTTAGATTTTTCCAATGTATTTCCAATCACAATCCAATCACAAGCCTATCATAGCTAGAGGATCACTAAAATGAAATTACGATAAAAGTCTTTAGCAGAATAAGCACTCCTCCTTACTCTGTAGGCTGGGAACAATCCAGGAATTGTTTAGACTTTGGATTTCTTAACTGTAACTCATAGACCTAAGCTTAGTTATAGACAGTGAATCGATATTGATGATAAAAGAGAACATAAAATCTCAGATTACAGTCCTAGTGTTAATTATATGTTAGCTTCAATCCTACAATAAGAATTAACAGCACATATTGTTTGCTGGTCACAAACACTACTGTTTAAAAGGACAACAGAGAATCAAGTAACAAGGGAAAACACTTTTTAAAAGAGAATATGTTTGAATATCTTAGGTATGCACAAGCCTTCTTATTGTCATCAAAAGCCTTTCAGAATTCAGAAATAAACAGACCACCAAAAAACCTGCATTTGCCAAGCTTAACCCCAAAGTAATACTAACTGCAATCATACCCAGAGTAGAAAGTGCTGTTTCTAAAAATTGTGTATACATTAGTCCTTACCAGCACCAGCCCTCGTCCAATTTCATTAGACCAGGTTCCTTTGTTCACTTTCTTTGGGTAGGGAAGCAGCCAAGTGCTGCCTCAAAGGATTTAGTAGCATCTCATTTTCCTGTGACAAATGCTGTTGCATTGACTTTCTCATGTCAAGGAGTGTGTTGAACAGAAACTTCATTACTGTCTGACAGCAGTGATCATGTATGTCATTCTGTGCAATGGGTACAAATAGTGTTTAAAGTGACATAAAAATCAATGACTTGCAGGCTGGGGACTCCCTTCCTGTTTTGCAAGCCCTTGCTGAGTAAAATACTTTCTTTAAACATTCATTTGTGGATTGCAGTTTAAATTACTGTTACTTTTGCAGTATAAAGTAGTATTCAGCCATTCGTTGCTCCTTGCTGCCTTTCAATCAATAACTTAAAAGTACTTTAAAAGCCTTTATTGAGTCTCAGGGTTAAGCAGTCATGATAATTAATATTGTCACATGTAAGAAAGAAACCTGTTACGCTGTGAGATTTGATAGCTACCTCAGATTCCTGCCGTTTTCATTTGTATTTACTTCTCATCTATACTTTTTTGAGGTTTCAGTGGAAATTGTCACAGAGAGAGAAAATTCTGATTATCTGAAAAACAGTTCTCTGATGGGTCTGTAAGAAGACTTTAAAAAAGAGCTAGAGAATATTAAATGGTTTATAGCATGGTGATATGTTGTGCAAAGATTTCTAAGATTAACTTCGTGCAAAAAACTTAGAAACTGTGAGTAATCGGATTGACCTTTTCTCATGTAGTGTCACTTCTATACTTGTTGTGAATGGATTACTGAAAAAAAAATATATCCCAGAACTCTGACATCACCTTTTGTTTGTATTGATAATTAAAGCTAGGTGCAGTTACAGAAAGCCTATAAAGCTAGATAAAATTCTAAATTAGACCAGTAAAAAATAATTGTACAACAGTGCACAGACTTGAAAGATGTACAGGGTCTCTTAGGTTGCTTTCACCTCAGTGAAGTCGTTACATGATAAATATCACACAAGTTAGTAGGAGAAAGAGAAATACTAATGGCATATTATATCACGAAAGAATAAATCCTAAATATAAATACTATTGAACATTAATTTTATATGGATATGCCTTCTATTAGCTCCATAGTCCACTATTCTTTTAACAACTTTTGTTTAAAGAGATACTTAGTTCAATCCTGACTTCTCAAATTTTCCAAGCAATAGCGTGTTAGACAATATTGTTCTGTTCAGGTTGAGAAAGAAAGGACATAATGAGGTGTATATTCACTTCGATCCAAGATTCCAGTTTTAGAAATGAACTTGAAGATTTTGTGCTCTGTGCCATAAAAAGTAATTTGTCTTTTTGTAGAGCACTTGATGTCAGAACTGGTACTTTCAGTTAGGCAGGCATAAAGAAGTCTGATTTCAAATATATGATACCATAAATCTAGTCTGTGAGAACATCATGCTGACCATCTGGCACTTTGAAATACTCTGTTTTTCAAAGCACTTTCCAAACCTTTTAACAGTTGCAGATGGTGTTTTGTCACTATACCTTATTTCTGCTTCTAAACTTAAGAATTAGAAAGGTAGAGGTTGGTAGGGCCTTCCAGGTATCACCTAGTCCAATCCCTCAGCTCAAGTAGGGTCCCTGACAGCAGGTTTCCTAGGACCATGTCCATTCAGGTTTTGAGTATTTCCACAGATATTAGTGGATATGGATTGCTGAAGATACTTCACATATTGCACTTACGCCAGGGAAGGCCAACTCAAGTGTTGTGGCAATGGTCACACTGGCTTGTGGGATGTGTGCTCTGTTACTCAGAGAAAATGCAAACACTGTTTCTTTCAGACAAAACCCTCATTTTGGACTCTCTCCACCTTATCCTCCTGCCTCCAAGCAACACTCTTTTCCCTTCAGGGACAACCACAGTATCTGCCAGCATGAGGCATGGCTACAGCAAGTTTCTGTATGTGGTGTCTGCTCTGACTGTGGTCTGATCCACCTTCAAACCTGAGACTGATGCCTGTCTGCACTCCTACCATGACGGGTGTTGTGATGGCAAGCACCGCAGCAACTTTCCTTCCTAGTTGTCCTCCTGGGAAGGCTTTCTCACTTTTTCCCATTTTTGAGGTCACCATGTCAAGCAGTCATGAGGAACCATGATTCTCCTTTGAAGATCTCCATGGTTCTTTGAAGATCAGCCTGAACACAGACGGAATTCAGGCAGGCTATAAGAAGAAATACAGATGCCAGGGGTCCTGGAATGGAGGCCCAGCCTTTCCAGCACAGCGTTTTTGCAGCTCTGACCATCTGGACTTTCTTACAGACAGTTTCCATCTGCCACCTGCTTGATGCCCCAATTTCTTTTCTGACGTTGATCCCATCTGGTTATAGCTCATGGTTTCTTTTCCTGAACTGTAGGAATAGCACAGCTCTCTAACCGGGCGCTGTGCACGTTCCTACACAGGCACTGTCCATCCCCTTAGGAACTGCAAAATTCAATGCAAATGAAAAGTTTCTTCATGCATCGGGTCACCAAGGAATAGCAGAGTATCAACAAAAAGCCTGGTGAAATATTGGCACATCTCACAGTCCGCCTGAACTACTATGCAATGCATAGGAACAATTGCACCTACACAGAAACAGTTTTCACCATGATACCTAGATAAACCTAACATTTATGAAAACACTCCATAGGAGCTTGTATGTGGAAACTAAACGGGCATCATTATTCTCCAACTAAAAATACCTCTCACTTTGTCAGCCTCCCTTTACCAGCTTTGGGGACATTGACCCTGCAGAGATAAGCATGTGGTACTATTGTGGTTATGCAAATGTCAGTGTTATGTTAATGGGCTCTGCAGTGAAGCAAAAAGAACTGATAAGCATTTTCATTTCTGAACTAGTAGTTGTTTATTAACATGGAAAGAGACAGTCCAGGAGATATGAACAACATCCTTTTCTTAGAGCCAGTGTTCCCAAGCCATCTGCTGGCCTGCCTACCTGTGATAATCACCCCTTGTCCCTGCCAAATTTTGTGCTGCACTATACATGACATTTTAAATGATTTAATGGACTAATCTGCATTTTCAAATAATTTTACATGCCAATTAATTTCAGTTTATGGTTAAGCTACCCTTCCACAAACAGCATTAGGAAAAAACACAGATAAGCACCAACTTTGCCAGTTATGAGTACATCAGAGAGGGTGTCTAGGGCTGCTGGGGTAGAGCGTGTGGTTTGGGGAGGTGTAGGAAGGGTGTTCATGCGAGGTGCCTGAACTTGATAGGTTTGTGATAGCAGCAAGGTATGCAGCAGTGTTATGGTTTGTGTGCATAGCTGACAGGCAGCAGGGAGTAAAGGAGAGCAATGTAACTGAGACCTGCTCCTCCGGGGGATGCCTGAGAGAGTGGAAGTAGCTGCACAGGTTGTTTGGTGGGAGCCAGGGAGATTTACTTTTTACCCCAGAAGTTTTGCCAAACCTATTCTGTGTATTTATCCTGGCCACCTTCTAGCCGCTGCCACGGCTGGGAGACTGAGTCACATCAAAGGCAGCAAAGGGCAGCCGGGACATCAGCAGGCAGTTGTTCAGATGTGGCAGCTATCACCACGAACTGAGCAGAACTTAAAGAGCATAAAGCCTGGAGCATAAACTTCCTGTCCCTAGACTTATTTGTCAAATAAAAGGGAAGGAAGAAAGGCAGAAAAATGTCCCTGCCTCATTTTCAATGCCATTTATATTGTGAAACTGCAGATACCCAAAGCACTGTGTGAACTGGACATCTTTGAGCTAAGCTGTTATAAAGACTCATCTTTCTTTATAAAAGTCTTTCCAAATGATGCACTCAAACTTTCTTATTAAGAGCTTTTGACAGATTTAAATAGTAAATTGTACCTCCAGGGATGACCCCCCCCAATCAAAAAGTTCCAGCTTTGGATGCTGTGGATGTTCCAGAACATTTCCCACGGGCAGCTCTGACCAACAGTGCATCCCCCCATTGTCGTCATCACAGCCTCTTCTGCTGCCATGGGACAGGTGGCAGGCTGTAGGGAGGGCTTCCTAAAAAGCTGACAGATGACTTACAATATGAAACATGATGATTAAAATGCACAAAATTGTGCAAGACTTCAGTATCTACAAAGTCATTGGGGAAGTCGTTGCTGGCTTTATTTTTTTGTGATTATATATGGCCTAGAGTTGTTCTCTACCAAGCTAATTTTTCAGGTTACTTAGATGTCTGGTTTTATCCATCGTGCTAAACTGTCTGTGGCTTAAAATTAAAGAGATATTCTCAAGGCTGGCAGATTCAAAGTAAGATGTATTTTCTGTGCTGATTGCACTTCAAAGTCCTTGTAGCATGCTATACTGATCGATTTTTATCAAGACCAGTCAATTCTTTTTTATTTCATCTGTCCTTCTGAAAAAAAAAAAGAAAAAAAGCAATGTGTGTGTGATGAAAGCGGAACAGTTGTATGAAGAAACTGTAGTTTATTACCAGTCTTCCATGTGACCATTAGAGAAAAACAGCACAAACACAATTTCTGGGAAGGTATAGACTTTATCCTCTTTCATTTTTCTGATTTTTTTTTAAGAGAATTCGGCTGCACTTATCAACACCCCTACACTGAGAAAAGTCGATATGGGAGGGTATTTCATTTGATGGCGTGCACTGGGTGGGTTTTTTTTGTTGTCAGATATCATACGCAAAACATTTTTTTAGTGGTTCTGACCACTTCCAGTATCTAACAACTTTTGTACATCAAATGAGTGCCTGATAGAGATTCAACAATCAAATCTCCATAAAATTATAGCAATCTCCCACAGTGAATTAAATCACGATCAAAGTTTTCATTAGCTTAATTTGGGAAAATGCTGAAGCCTTTTAATTTCTTCCTTAAGGGGAAAATATACATAGCTCTGCAGGTTAGAGCAAGGCTTTAAACAGTATTTCTGTTGGGTTTTAGACCTTCAGAAATGAAGCATAGAGAACCCAGCTTGTTCTTAACTTGGTCTGCCCCTCTGTATGAGAGTAACTAATCCCTCATAATATTGTGAAGCCAAATGAGAAGTCTCTTAATCAAAGTATTGGACTAAGGCCAGTAGCCTCTTAGGAACGTTTATAAGAAGTTGACACCAACATGTGGCCTCCATCAGTGTCCTGAAGCCCCTTTATCTGTAGGAAGTCCCAACAGCTTTTTAAAAAATGAATATTCATAGAAAGTATACAAGGACTTTGAGTGTTGCCCAAGATGTTTTCCTGGATTTCACACTTTTTACATTTTTTTGAGAGGAAAGAAAATCAGAATACTCAAAATTATTATATGTATATTCATTAAGAATATGAATGATATTTACAAAATATTCTTCTTTCTTCCTATTGAATCCACAGCCCTGTTTAAAGCCAAATTAAATCTATATCACCCTAATGACCTATCTTCGGAGGCAGGAACCCGGGCCTTTTCCATTTCATCAGATATTGTAACATATTTCTTTAATTGTGCATGGGGAATATGTAAATACCATTATTGTGTGAAAGAAAAGAGAATATAAGCTAAACAAAGCTACTGATATCATGGATGTTTAGTGCTACCGGAAAGCTGTTAGGCATTTGGCACAAGAGTAATAAATTGCCTTTGTTTGTTAGGCACTTATAATGCCACACTGATGTAGTGACAGAGCCCTTCAAAACCTTCAGTGTATTCATCCTTACAAAACTTTGGTGAGGAAAGAAGACCATCCCTTCATACTGCATGGAAGGACAGAGAAACCATTATTTACACAGAATAACATAAGGACACTTGTGCCTCGAAAAGACTTGAACTGAGTTGCCCATATCCCCATATCCCACGTATGAGTGACCATGAGTTGCCCATATCCCTAGCTGCTTTCCCATCTTCTCCCCCTTATCAAGAAAACAATTCTTTTTTTGCAACCAGTAGTACTGTAATAAAACATAAGCACAGAAAGAGGACCTTACACAGGAAAGATACCAATGAAATTGAGGTACTGGATTCTTTAGAAAGTCACAAAGTTTCTTAAAGATTTTGAGGACTTTGTGCAACCTTTGGGTCTGCCTACTAGCATTGGTAAAAGCACTGTCTCTTTCGTGTTTTGCAATTTGTGTGATCAAGCCATCTGTACAAAAGCAATCAGTCAACCCTGTTAGGGACTTATTATTCCCAAACACTGCTGGAAGAGTGGCAGGATCAAACAGGGTACAAAGGACTGAGGTTCAAAGACAGAAAGATGGTGTGAGTGAAAGGCTCGAGGACTTGAGTATTGATCAAAATCAGGAGCAGACAGACCAATAATAGCTTAAAAGGCAGAATAGCTAGGGACAGAGCAGCAGACAGTGTGAAGCAGCAGAGAAATGATTTAGTGCAGATGAAACCCTTGAGACAGCAAAAGTGTTCTGCCAGGAGCAGGGAAAATCACAAGGGACAGGAACCCTAGGTAAGAAAGCAGACAAAAAACTGGGCTAAGCCCAGCTACTAACGGACAGAAGAATCTTCACTGAGTATGATGGGATAAAGGGAGGTCAGTATTGAAAACTGCTTTGATGACATGAGTTTGAGGGGATGAAGGGGTCTTCCAGAGGAAGGCTGTGAATGCAAAAACTCTGGGAGGGGAAGAAATGTCTCTTGCTCACAGAGTACCACTGAGATCAGCTTCTGAAATGAAGCATGCTGATTCCCCCGATATGATGCATGGAAAATACACATGCAGTTTTGTGATGCTCTTTGCCTTTTCCTGTGAACACAGGTGTTGCAGCTGCCTGCAGCCGGCCTTTCCAGTTGCTGTTGCACTTAGATCTGGAAGAACCCAAATTCACCTACTGCATGTTGCTGTCTGCCTGGAACAAAAATAACCCCAAAGTGTCCTTGCTTTCCAAGCTCTGAGGTTGAATCTCCATTCTCATCCTTCAGCTCCAGTGCCTCTAAAATGTATTTCCTTCTCATGTTTTAAAGGCATGATATTGTCCAAATTTTCCTTTCTTTCCTTTGATTCTTTTTTTGTTTGTTATTTACTAGCCCATTTCCCCTGCTTTAAAGTAAATCTCTTAATTTGCCATTTTTATTCTTCTTTTTTCTTTTTTTTCCTGTACTGTATTACAGCCTTAATGAGATTTCCTGTAGTACAAATGAAGACTTCTCTTATTTGATTCTGTCTTATACCTTCAGTTAAATCCTGTGTCTCAGAAGGTGACATCTTTAGCTTCTCAATCACTTGGAGATATCTCAGTTTTCTTAAGTTCATTTTAAGCCACTGCATGCATCATTTATTTGGCTCTTCTTGTATCATTCAAAGTCTATGCTGTCAGTCTACAAAGCCATTTGTAGAACAGCATTATAGACTGGTAAATGTCACTTATACCTCTGTGTTTGCATATATTTACATTTAATTTGTAAAGGATAGCAGAAATAAAGTTAATTCTTAATATGTGTGTAGCTATACCTTTCATAATAACGTACTCCAGCACTTCTTCACAATCCCACATGTGTTATGATTTGGCTTAATTTAAGCCTGACAGATGCATCCTGATGAGGTATATATCCATATTCTGGAGAGAGAGAATATGACTTTTATTGGTTTGTAAAGTATCATACTTCTAGTGAGCTTCAGAGCTGTATGGACTCTGCATTTCTTTTACCAGCATTATTAGCATACATTCGATATGCACCACATAGAACATTTTTAGTCTATAATCTGTCTTACCATGATCAGCTGTGGGTATGGCACTGGCACTCCTGGAAACTGAATATGCATATTTTCTACCTATACTCATCACCATCTACATTAAGATTTTATGTATCTCTCTCGTGCTTTATTTTTTTTGTTTGTTTCAATTTTTGTTCAGGAAAATGACTCGAATTTTCAGCTTTTTCTATGAAAAAAATCTGATGGATTTGTTTCCTGTTAATATCTGTGATTAATAGCATGCTAAATGTTGAAATCTTAGCTAAGTGAGATAAATGATTGATTGTACACGTATAATCCTTTAGACATACACCGTTGACCGAGTTTAGGATTAAATTTGGACCTAGCTGCACCTAAACTTGCCTCTGAAAAGGAGTTTGGAACACAAGGGGATCCTTTCTGAACCTCACTGATGCTTGTAACATCTCCCAAAACAATGCTAATCCAATCGTAGTTCTGCTAAGTATCTGAGATAACATTCAAAGACTTCTCTAAGCAAAGAACATACACCCTGCTTCTCTCAGTAATGAGTCAGGACTGATAACAAGGAACATCAGGCCCCAACCCTTGAATGACTACCCAGAAGAAAGTGGGCAATAATTAGACAAAAGGTAATTCTGGCAGGGGGCAGCATGACTCACAGCCCACTGACTCAAGAGAAGAGAAAGGCTGAGCCTGCATGCCTGATTTGCATGAGAAATGAGAGGGACCAGTAACCAGTAAGGGGTGGCATACTAGTTAATGAACAAATTGCATAACTCTCAACCAATGGATACTGATTTCTTTGTCAAAATGTATAAATAGCTTAAAGTTAGGGTCATCAGTGTGCTTGGTTTGTGGAGACTTCCACTGAGCACCCTGCATAGAATAAGCATCTCATTTCAAAAACTAGACTATGATTCTTTGTTTAGAAAGCCCCAAATCAGCAACATAGAATCATAGAATCATAGAATAGTTAGGGTTGGAAAGGACCTCAAGATCATCTAGTTCCAACCCCCCTGCCATGGACAGGGACACCTCACACTAAACCATCCCACACAAGGCTTCATCCAACCTGGCCTTGAACACTGCCAGGGATGGAGCACTCACAACCTCACTGGGCAACCGATTCCAGTGTCTCACCACCCTAACAGGAAAGAATTTCCTCCTTAGATCCAATTTAAACTTCCCCTGTTTAAGTTTTAACCCATTACCCCTTGTCCTGTCACTATAGTCCCTGATGAAGAGTCCCTCCCCAGCATCCCTACAGGCCCCCTTCAGGTACTGGAAGGCTGCTATTAGGTCTCCACGCAGCCTTCTCTTCTCCAGGCTCAACAGCCCCAACTTTCTCAGCCTGTCTTCATACGGGAGGTGCTCCAGTCCCCTGATCATCCTCGTGGCCCTCCTCTGGACTTGTTCCAGCAGTTCCATGTCCTTTTTATGTTGAGGACACCAGAACTGCACACAATACTCCAGGTGAGGTCTCAGAAGAGCAGAGTAGAGGGGCAGGATCACCTCCTTCGACCTGCTGGTCACACTCCTTTTGATGCAGCCCAGGATACTTTCTGGGCTGCGAGCGCACACTGCCGGCTCATGTTCATTTTCTCATCGACCAGCACCCCCAAGTCCTTCTCTGTGGGGCCGCTCTGAATCTCTTCTTTGCCCAATCTGTAGCTGTGCCTGGGATTGCTCCGACCCAGGTGTAGGACCTTGCACTTGTCGTGGTTGAACTTCATAAGGTTGGCATCAGCCCACCTCACAAGCGTGTCAAGGTCCCTCTGGATGGCATCCCTTCCCTCCAGCATATCAACCGGACCACACAGCTTGGTGTCAACGGCAAGCTTGCTGAGGGCGCACTCAATCCCACTGTCCATGTCAGCAATGAAGATGTTAAACAAGACCGGTCCCAACACCAGTCCCTGAGGGACACCACTAGTTACTGGTCTCCAGCCGGACATCGAGCCATTGACCACAACTCTTTGTGTGCGGCCGTCCAGCCAGTTCTTTATCCACCGAGTGGTCCATCCATCAAATTAATATCTCTCCAATTTAGAGAGAAGGATGTCGTGTGGGACAGTGTCAAATGCTTTGCACAAGTCCAGGTAGATCATGACTCAGTGGGAGGGTCTCCCTGACAGTTTTGTCTGACCCTGTCCTCTCTGCAGTAACTAATCAAGTGTACCTTGCCATTGAGTCTTGTTAAACCACTGTCTCATTTACTATCAAACTTTGCTAACTCATGTTTTTATATCAATAGATATACTGCTATTTCTCTCTTAAAAGTGAAGTGCATCACCCCACTGCAACAAAAGGAGGTAGCTGATATTCTAAAGGTCTCCCTCTTCATTGACTATGGAGCAAGAATAGAAAGACTAATTTCATGTGGCTATAGCTAGTAACTAGAGTTATGGTTTTTAACCATTGCTAGCATTCTACCTTCTCACCCATTAATGAGACAGTAAATTGGTTTGAAGCAGGTTCTTACCTCTAGGTGTTTTGCATTCACTCTGTGAGCAGCAGCAAAACAATCTGAGTGCACTGATGTTCAGCAGCAATTGTGAAACAGCTTAGGAGCCTTTAGAAATAGAGATCTAAAGAATAAAATCTTCTGTTCTGAGATTCCACTGTGGTTGGTGTTTAATATAAGAATAAAGTATTTGATCTTTGATTCCATCATAAGCTGTGCCTGGCCATGAGGATTTTTTGAGAAATTATTACACGCCCTCACCCTGCTGTTTCCCTACTAATTGGTAACTACTTTTCGAAAGTTATCACTTTCCCAGTTTGTCATGCATTTAACAGCCACTATGCAATTTTTCCAGAATTTTAGTATTCTAACTAGTGAGCCATGCATTGCTGAATGAAAAACAAACAAACAAATAAACAAACCAACATTGAAAATACCTCTTGTTTCTTTCTCAGTAACTTTAATCAGCTAGTATTGCTGGACTCATGCTTTGTGCACATAGCTATGTCTCTGAGTGACATTAAATGATAAACTGGGATCTGGCCTTGCAGCCTGTTCCATGCAGGTTGTGCAATGTTCATGCAAATCCCTCTGAAAACAGGAGACTTCTGCATGCTTGTAACAATTTACCTGTGCATAATGAATTGCAGAACTCCTAATAACAGCCCTGATCTCTTCAGGTCTTCATTTCCAGTATGAGGGGTAAAAGTAATAATATTTCTTGCCCTGTTGACTGCCACTGGAACATTTCAGGCAAGATTATGTGTTGGAGAGTGTGCATGAATGTGCATGAATGTACATAACACTGCTCAAGAATTCTCTAGGTATGTGAGTGCTGCTGGCATGGAAGTCAATAATAACAAAATAATTCAGTAAGACAAAACAGCAAGTTCAGAATGGTAGGAAATGTTTTCAAGTGAAACAAAAATTGTAAATCTTTTTGTTTATTATACTGCAAAATGGTTCTGCATTTGCTGCTTTCTGATTTACATGCAATTGTTCACTGTGTGTAAATTGAAATTAATTGCCCAAGTCCTGCTTAGAAAAGCACACTGGAACACGTCTTGTGAGGGCATTTGCCTACCCTTTCTCATGTGCAAGTATTTAGAAACCTGACCACAGTTTTGGAGCATCTGGTAACATTTGTCCAAGCCTTCTAAGTTTGTTCCTTTTCCCTGCCCTTTTAGAATGTACGTAATAAGCCCAGCAACAAATACCAGGCTAGATAACCATGTAATTTAAGGTTTTTTTCTCCTGAATCTTGCCGTATCTGCAGAGCTAGTAGCAGCTGACAGCATGATTAGTAGGTTATGCACAGTTTTGATTAGCACCAAGTATATTTTAATAGACAAGTCAGAAGCAATCTGGAAATGTTTGTAATTAGGAAGATAAATTCAAGCATGAGTACAGAGAACATGTGATTATCAAAAGTATGCTTCATGTAGTCAATTTTAAGTTATTTCATTCCATACACTCTTCTAAAAGTAATCACAAACACTGCCCAAACTGGAGTTGCTCAAATGACCTGTGACTCCAGAGTATTTACAATACAGTTCACGCTTTAGCCAGGGAAATGTCATTGAAAATGCCAAGGGAATGGGAAGCTGAAAGCTTAAAAGGTTTGATATACTTGCAGTAAAAACTTCCAATATTTTCCCATTATTGTCAAGTCTGGTCAAGTGTTCAGCGATACCATTTTGAGTTTCTCCCTTCCTTGTTTATTCTTTTTAATCTTTCATTGCATTTTTAGTTCTTGCAGGTCAAAGCAGTTAAAACCCTTTCTTTTTCTGTAATGCTGTACTTGTCTCACAGATCTTGGCAGCAATTGCAGTGCGGTGCTTCTGAGGGCACTGTTAATCCTCAGAGTATTATCTTGGTTGGGATGCAACAGAATACCAGTTCGCAGCTCAGTCCTGAGTTTCACAAAGCCCAGAATCCTTCTGCAGTCTTTCACATCTGTGATCTGTCAAAAGACATTTCAAATCAGCTTCCTTCTTCAGGCACAAAGGGACACTGCTATGTTCCATGTTTAAGACTACTTTCAGGTCAATGCCTTTCCAACACAGATATAGCTAGGGTGTTACAGAATGACTTGAGAAAAACGGCAAACAGCAACTACATTACAAAGCCTGTCACAAAATGCTGAGCCAGATTGTTTGAAACAGTGAAAGAAAACCTGGTCTTGGTTTGAACTTTGCTGCATTTTGAGCAATGGGCTAAACTAGATGACCAACTTAATTTCATTACTAATTTCATTCTTATTTTTCCATGGTCATGTATTGTGTGCCCAGAAGTCTTCAGTTCATTTCTCTTAGTACAACAATCTCTGGTCAGCCCAGAAACACAGTCATCCACAGAATAATAAAATCATTTAGGTTGGCAAAGACCTTTAAGATTAGAGTCCAACTTTTAACCTATATTTAGAGTCCTACCTTTAAGTCCCTACCTTTAACCTGCTGCACTATCAAGTCCAGCGCTCAACCATGTCCATAAGTGCAACTGTATATATCAAAACAATTTTTTTAAGGCTTCCATTGAAAATTCTGGATTAGATTTAGAGAACTGGCAAGTTGGGTTTTTTTTTTAATTTCATGGTTCAAACAAGTTATCCTTTTTTCCTTGTTTTACCTTTTGAGCAACACATTCCTTTTCAAAACTCTGGGCATCTTATGTCTTTGAATTTGCCTACAATATAAAACGTGTCCTTGGGCAGATTTCCCCTCCCTGAGCTAAAACAGCTCACAAAACCAATCAGCTTTTGGAGGAATACATGAATCATTGTTATCAAGCTCAGAAAAAAAGAAAGACATATAAATTTTATGACTTGTTAGCGGTTTTTTGGTTTGCTTTTTGTATAGTTTAATTCATGCAGAATTGCCAAATGTCAGTTTGAAGGAAATAACTTTACAGGGGTGCTGAAAATAAAGTGAAACCACTTTTACTTAAGATGCAATTTTTTTTGGTCAGTGTTATAGGTTGACTTATCCTTCATTCTAGAATTGGGTAAGTCAATAATACTATTTTCAGCTCAACCTTCAGACCTGCTGCTACATGTGGACTTTGGCTTGATGCTTCTCTCACTTGTCCTGGTGTAAAGCAGGTATCATCAAAGTCAATGAATATTTGAAAGTCTCAAAGTGAGAGCGAAAGGAAAACTATTCCCTTATTCTTAGCATCTGATTAGTTTAAACACCTTGGAGGAAAGCCAGGAGGCATTTCAGACTCGAACAAGCCTGTCATTAATACAGATCCTGAGGCTGTTAATACCTTGGTAAAATACTTTCACCTGTTTATATCACCACCATTATTTAATTTGAGAAGAAAGTTCTAGTCTCAGTGCATGTATTGGTTTATTGTGATCTTTGCTTTCATGTGTATATAGAAACTCTATAATGGAAAACCTTCCTAGAGGTAAAACAGAAAAGTAAGAAATGAGCTTTTAAAATCACTAATCGAAATGAAAAACAGCTTCACTGAAGGAGGATGAGCACAGGTATTTATTATACCTCATCCTTTGTCTGACTTAGGAAGTGACAGATCTATCATTTTTTTCAATGTCTTTTCCAGACACAGCTCGAGTTGCTGGAGACATAGATCTTTCCTTCCTTCTCTCAAAATACAACAGATATTGGACTCACATGCCCATCTCTGTGATTTCAATCAGACAGGAATTATTTTTAGGATCACTCCACTGGTAGCGGACCATTTTCAGCAGTTTAGCTGGCAGGACTCTGCTGGGATGGGAAGGGAAGGGTTGGCAAAAATGCCATTCTGTCCTGAGCAGACCTCTCCCCTCATCCCTCCATGGCACTGGGTGGTTCTTGCCAGGGACCCACTTGGGGAAGCGAGAGTGTATGCCCTGAGCCAGAGGTGATTGGCTCCAGGCCACAACAGGGGCAGCGGTGACAATTTACTCCAGTGAGTATTTAATTACCAGGAGCTTTGTTCTGAATAGAAGCCTCAAAATTGCTAAGAAGGTCATTTTAACTACTGAAATTGTTAAACAGTTATGTGAAACTATTAATCAGAACATCTTTGACTTTCAGTGGGAATAGCTATCTAGGGATTTTGAAAAACCTGAAACTTGGCCATTTGAAAAATTATTATATTGGTGATCACCTGCATATGATTTGACTTAAATTCTGTTTGATAAATAGCCACAGTGTTTCTCCTGCTTTTCATCCAGTAACTAAGAGATCCACTGTTATAATTCCGTGTTTTCTACAGAAATAATTAATATATAAACAGAGAGATTTCAATAAAGGCATCCACATACAAGCAATTGCATGGATGCTTAGTGCAGCTGTCAGCAACAAGGCAGTGGTGTGGCTCTCATTTTGCCCTTTCTATCCTTTTATGTTGCTGTCTTATAATATTTACACTTTAATCATGTTCTCATTATTTGGCATTTATAAACATAGGTCTCCTACGCATGGTTAGGGCTCCATTTGTATTTTGGGTGCCACAGAAATGGGGTGAGTGGGTTAGCAATCAGATTGCTACATGAAAATCCTTTATAACATCCATTTTAAAGCCTCTCACATTTGCTAGTACTGTATTTATTCATAGCCGAATTTCAGCAGAATCTTTATTGAAACCCAGTGAGTCAAACATTATTTAAGTAACCTTCTTAGTTCTCCCCATGGCTTTGATTGTTTTTGTCACTGTAATACTCTTCAAAATGTGGGCAATAATAGCAAAAGAAAAGTTCCTGGAAAAAGATGCTTGGTGGAAGTGGAAATTAGGGGTAAAAGAAACAGCCTGCATCAGTGACTCTGCTTATTAATAACCATGGGAAAGCCAGAAAGTACAAATATGGCATACATAATAACTAAGCTGAAATCTAACACAAGCACTGGCTCACTTCAGAAAGTGCAGTTTCTTTCTCAGCCTACCATGTGACTAACTTCACATATCCAGGGTATCTTAAACAAGATTCATATCTCTAAAAGCAAACAGTGATAGTCACCATCACTGGATGCAGAGATATTATTAATATTGATAGAAGGTGCTTTGAGTCAACCAGATGTTCTTCACAGGAATCAAATTGTTTGTGTTCCTCTCCTTCTCTGCTGGTGTAGGGCTGCAAACAGTTTTCTCTGGGCCATTTAATTGTCCTGTCAGTATAGGCTTGGAAGCCTGCTAATTTATGAGCCAGTAAGTCTGATTTATAGTGCATGACGTCTCTAGTGCAAGATAGAAGAATAAAGTGAAGAGGTGCTGTATATCACAGAAGCATTAAAATTCATATAACAGAATAAACACTGTTCCTATGCATTTTTTTGTCCTTTCTTCCACTGTGAATATTAGCTTTTGTTTACACAGCACAAACACTTGCCTGAAAACTGGATCAGAATTGGAATAATTTTCAATATATTGAATGTTTTATTCCTTTTACGTAAGCTTCATGTAAAATTAACAACTACAACAAAATAACACAGCCTCTCCTTCTCCAGGTATAATGAGATCATTGTTACTGATGAAATCGGGTCAGTGAATATTGCACTGTTCATACAGCCAAAATTTTAGACAATGTTGGCAAATAACTAGTCTGACATCCCACACTATATGGGTCACAGAATTTCAACCAGAAATTCTTGTCTCAAATATATGGTTTCTCACTGAGCTACAGTGTATTGTCTCAAAGAAGTCCACATACTTTAACCACCTCCATCTAATGCCATGCCAAGAAGTGCCTAGTGCACAAAAATACTCAATGGGCTTCTAAAGTGAAAGAATATTATTTTTAAAGCTATGAGTTTCAGGAATAAGAGACTGAGGCTGACCTAACTTCTGAATAAGCTGTACCCAGCTGACAGAGCCGCAAAGACAGCATTTCTAAAGCAAATTAGGCGCTAAGTACTAACTGACCATTGTAGCTGCCAATTTACTGTGGGATCTGGAAACTTGCCCAGAAGGCCAGCACAGTGAGAGCTACTCTTGCTTGTGGCACGCTAAAGGTCAATGGAACGCATGCCCTAAAACCTTAAGTGCTTCTGAAAAAAAAGCATTTTTTAATAACTCCAGTGAATAATGGCTTTTTTACGTAGAGGGATGAGGCATCAGATCCACATCAAGATACAGAAGCAGCCAAAGCTTTGAGGTTGATTTTCCTACATCTTAGTAATATGCCTGTATGAAGATCATTCTCAAAACCTTCTGTAACAGTTAAGTAAAATCAAAATTTGACTAAAATACCATTGACTACAAAAAAATAGTCTACTGCCATTACACTGAAGGTAAGTAGTAAGCTGCAGACAGTGGAAATCCACATACGCTCCCTGAGTTACATTTGAGAAAGGAAGTGCCTCTCTGCTGAAGCCAGAAGTTTTAGTTAAATCCAATGGGAAGAGCTTGTTTGTAATACAAAAAATGGAGGAAACTCAGGAGTGTAAACAAAGCTAATCAAAAAAGTGAAACACCATATGTGCCAAACTGAAAAGGGAATAATCACTAAGAGGAATAAGCACTTTTGCTTATTAAAGCAATTCTGCTTATTATTTAACTATGTTATTAAGCATAGTTAAAATTTCTTATGTTGAAGGAATAAACAGAGAACAGAGCTGATTAAAAGGATGTTGACTGATCATTCCTGAAAAATTACTGGTAATGGCTAATGCTGCTGTAACCAAGATGAGCTAAATATTTTGCCTGCACATTATGGAATTTTGAATAATGTTGTCAAAGGATAGGAGTTAAAAGCATTAATAATCTAAAATAATAACAACACAACAACAATAGAATAGTTAATCTTAAGGGCTAACCAGCAGCTTCTCATTTTTGTAGCTAACCTGAAGGAGAACATCTCTGGCAACAGCAGGGATCTCTTATATAGTAATGAATTCATTGTAAGGAATCTTATTTTAGAAAATGTATCACTTTTCCCATTCGTCTACCTACAGTTTTGAATTCTTTGACTTCTTCCAATCAATGAAAGAAACTGTACTGCAAACCCTGGAGAATCTACAGTCCTGTATCAAAGCAATATATGCAGGAAGCAAAAGAGTCTGTTTTTCTTATTTCTCCTACCAGTAACATGTGTGACATTGCTGAGAGCCAAGGCATATGTGACCATATTGAAGATTTTATTTTGATGTTTATTCTCAGCTCCCTGTTACAGGAAGGCAAAGTGAAAAACATTTCCTTATTTGTTCCAAGCTAGTTCCAGCTGGACATGAATATTTCTGGTCATATCTTCAAGTTGGCCTTCCAGCTTGCTGATAAAACTGTTTTGTTCACTGTCAAGAACATGAATCACACATTCCAGTGCTGAACCTTTATTCTGTGAAGGAACAAGCATCTAAATGCACTCTAAATCTTGAATCTTACCAATGGGGTTAATTTTTTATTGCTATGACTATGGTTTAATTCACCAGCTAGGACAGATGAAGAAACCACGAGAGTTCAGAATGGTGCCTCAGCACTTAAATTATATCAATGCTGCAGAAAGACTATTTTAAGAATAAAGTTGGATACTACGGAGGAAAGCAAATAAATAAACTTGCAATTTCTTTCATGAGCAGCAGAACTAAAGAAACCTCCTTTCCAACAGATTTCTGACCTTAATTCGTATGTGTTTTCTTCCTGCAATAACCTCAGTCTAATATTTAGCAACAAGTAAATAAGGAACATAGCACCTATGGTTTTCCAGATATGAGAATGACAGCAGATCAGCTTTTTTGTAAGGTTGCTACATTTTTCTTCAAAGGGGATACTGCCTCAAATCTTGCTTCAACAATAAAACCTGTAAACTGAAATCCCACTTGCTTTTTAATAGTCTTACCCATGTAGGTAGTTGTTGAGACAAGACAGTAATGTTGAAGAAATGATCTCTCAATCATTTATAAATAAAATTACTTCTTTAATTTTCATCAGTTTCTTGTCATTGCAGGCAAACCAGAATGGAAAAGTTCATTGTTTTCCTACACTTTAGCAGCATTCAGGGCCAGGGATACAGTCTGAGGCTGATTAAGTTTCTGAAACAGAGCTTCTAATTGCAATTTTTCTACAAATTAACTATGAAAATACACAAGAATGTCACTTGAGTGTATGACAAGCATGTGTGTGCTTCTCTCTTTTATACCATTTTAATTATTTTTTTATTCCCCATTGCAGATAATCCTTAATCTGTGTAATCCAAGTATTACACCTAACCTGTTGCTCTTGAAGTGCCTGCTACGTATTGATATGAATTTGGGGACCAGAGGAAGAAGTACATTTTTCTAGAGAATAATGGAATATAATAAATAAAACTTACTGAAGAATTCTAATGAAGAAATAACTAGGATGAGAAACTGGGATCCCAATTTACAGTTAAATGGGTTCCAGGTAATTTCTGATAACTACTATTTATTGCGTTCAGGCATCACAGTTTAGCACAATTTAAAACCACGGCACTTTCATCTAGCACCAGGTGTTCATTACGTCTGAAAAATCTGATTCATTCTGCTATGTAAAAACCTGTCTCACAGAATATGAACATACTTTTAATGTTAACTGGATGTGTACATTATCAAATGAAGGCTTCATTTCAATTCTGAGTGTTCTTGTCTTCCTACATTCTGTACAGATTCATTTTCCAAAAAGGATGCTCACCCCAAAAAGGGAAGAAGTGACCAAAAGACTTGCACTGTGGAATACATCACTGAGCAGAACAGCAAGAAAAAATATAACCGAGTCAAATGCTTCAGCAAAGAGGACCCAGTTGTACTCTCTAGAGGTGATTTGGGAAGTGAGCAATGCTGTGCATTAGAAATACAATTCAGAGTTCATACAGAACAGCAGCCTATTTACAAAAACAAAAAAGCTTCCCATTGCTATCATAAAAAGCAAAGCTTGCTTGGACAACAAGAGCTGCAGACACAGAAGTGCAGCAATCCTTCTTTACAATCGCAGAGAACTTGACTCCTGAGTTCTCAAAGTGGTTTAAAAATTTGGGAATCACTTTTTTTCCATCAGAATGTCTCAACCTTGCCTGTGGACAGAATGGCACAATTGCTTTTCAGCTCACAGTTAGCACTACAGTCTAAACAAGGTTAGGATTATAAGGAAAATGGAATGTGTTATGGAAAATGCAGTGCAACTCCTCTAAAGCTAGAACTCAACCATTTCACAACTCGGATGCACAGCTGGCAGATGCATAAAACTGACTTATGCCACAGTTATATTGTTGGTGACCAGTGTGCCTCCACAATTTTTTTTCTGTCAAGTGCCAGTTTGGTCCTGTCAACCGAATTTACAGAAGTGTCAGTTCACTGAACCCTGACTGCTGCATTTCCACTGTGTCCTCACAGACAGATGGTATCACATGTTCCTCAGATGCTTGGACATGAGAGTCCTCCAAAACAAGAGCACGTTTCTCAAATACACGGTTCGCTCCAGAGATGATCTGTTTATAAGACAGGAAACTGTAAAAAAAAAAAAGTTAATCACAGTACTGAGTTACATCTGACCGTTTTTCTTTCTTTCTGAAATCTTGTAGTGAAGATAAAGCGAAAGGAAGGAGTGACAAATACCAAGGTGATTGTAAAAGCTTTTTCCTTCCTCTCTGCTGAGTCAAGCAGCCCTTTGACCCTTCCCTTTAGAGTGGGAAACTATATTGCCCACACTCCCAACTCTTTCAGCAATAGTTACTCTTTGTGTTTCTTATGTCTGTGACAGGTGTAGGAACTCATCTTTTCAGGTAGCAATTTACTTTTAATTAAAAAGCATCTCTTTGGATAATCCAGTTAGTTTTCAGTTTTCCTATTTGGAAACTAATTTTCTTCAATTTCAAGCACTTTTTATATTACATATTAGATAATTCACATAAACTGTTTAATTTAATGGGCCTTTGGAGGAATGAATAATTACCAGGGTGACATGTTCTGCAGGGAGAGATAAACCCTAATGCAAATTCAAACTGCATTCACAGAGAGTCTGTCCCAAATTCTAATGTAAATCTTCATTGCAGGATTACCCTTTTTTGTTTTTCAAACAATGTCTCCTAACATCCTAATACAAAAGCTTCTTTTTGCCTATAATTATATCAGTGAATTTTAAAGCAAGCTAAAATCTGAGCAGAATAACTCAGTGTTCTGTAGTCTTCTAACATCATCATACTGTTCCAAGGCTTTCATTTGCTGATCCTGCTATTCACAAAATTCCTTTGCAGCATAATCAGTAGGCTGGTTTAAAACACCCATTTCCTACCTGCACTTTATTTCATTTAACCTCCTCCACTTCGCATTTCCAGCTCACCTCACCTAAATGATACTAGATGCCTACCCATAACAGTGATCCCAAAGGATTTAGTCAGATTGCAGGAAGGAAATATGAATCTGGGAGCCACATCAGAAGAAGGACCAGTATGGAGACACAGAGAGCACTCTGAGGAATGGGATCTGCTGGGTGGCTGCCTAGTGTAGGGAACATATGAAAAGCTTTAAGGTGGACTTAACTGCAGCATCAGCCAGACATTCTGTTTTGTAGAGCAAAAGAGATTAATTTTCTTGTTATCTGCTCTGCTAATTATTCCAGTTCATTGAACAAACTCCACATTTGAGGATTCCGCTAGAGTTTAATAACAGTATGTTCAGTGAAGTGCTGCACAGACATACCAGCTCCAGCCTGGCAGAAGCATAGCTGCATTAGTCCTACAGTCCACTGGGGCTAGTTATTTTCTTAACAGTTGAATTCAGCCTGGGCACAGCACCACTCTGCTTTGACTCCTCTGCTTTTAGCTCCATCACTAACTTGGATGTCTTTCAACATTACTGGACTGCAGAGTGTAAACAGACCCCAAGTCTTTCTTCAATTCTTTGCCTATTAAGATGTGCAAACAGAGAATCCCACCTTTTCCTTCCCTCCCAGCTTCTTAGCCAGTACAAAAATGACTCTAAGGGCTTTTCTTCATGTGTCTCCACCTATTCCATTTCTCTTCATCAACTGAACTCTGCGTAGTTAGGACAGTGCTTTCTTTGTATAGAAGCATTGTGGCTTGAAAAGCATTGCAGGTCATTCCCAGGCACGTAATAAGGAAGCCACAATGAGGCAGTGTGGGATGAACGCAGTTGATGGAAATGCTTCAAGAGGGCAGATGTCAAAGAATAATATAACTGCTTCAAATCATCTACCATTGTAGCCGATTTCTATATACTGAATATACTGAGACCCTTAGGAAACTGGCATCATTAGACTCAAATCTAACCTCTGTCAATACCCCCTCAGTAAGGCAATGCTTTTCTTTTTACCTTGACTCCTTCTATTTTGCATGAGCCCCTTTCTTTACAGAATCATATTCTAATTTTGCATGGTCAACCCTGAAGCAAGACTAGTGCCGACAGAACCCAAGTCTCCTTGGCACATAATTCAGAACATTTGGGCAAGATAGATTCATGAATTAGAATAGTTTTGCAGACAGATAGGGTGAAAGCCATCTCTAGGCAAATAAAAGATTACTGCTGGCAATTGTTCCTATTAATTAAAATCTCTTCCTAAATAAGAGTCTTTTATGTTTTCATTTGTTTTGCTAAGTGCTTCAGCTTGTCTGCTACAGTTCTCATCAGACTATAAAGCTGGGAGAATTTCTTTTAATCTGTTGTGAAAAAGTTAATCTTGAAACTAAAAAAACAAATTAAAAGAAAAGTGAGGTTTTGGTTGTTTGGGGTTTTTTTCCTTTTTTTCTGCAGCATGGAGAAAACATCAAATAAATGCTTTCAGTCATCTTCACGTCAGTAAAAACAACAGTAGGAAATTTCTGCCCGTGTAGCTGGGAGCATATTTTTTCTGATAGCTTCATCCAAGGCACCAGCTATGTAAACTCTGAGTCCTAGATAATTGAAGGAAAGGGATAATTAAAAAAAATCCCCAGAAAATACTTTTTTTACAGAAAAACCAGAGGAAACCAGTTTAAATTCCATTTACTTCATTTCAGAGGCCATCTTCAAAGCTGTTAGTCTTTTATGGCTTGTTCAGTTCAGAGGAAAAATGAAGGCAAATGCAGAAAATGTAATAGCACTGCAGATGCCAGGGTGATGGCCAGACAATCTCTAGCAATTGTTACTAGGGCTGAGCTGATCTTCAGTCAAATCACATTATCAGACACTATGTTTCTCTCACAATCTCCTTGCTCCCCTGACTGCAGCTAAAATGCATGACCTTACACCAACTTTACCATGAGCTAAGATAAAAACTTTTCATCTTGCAGCAGGCTCAGGATAAAGATGTGTTCATGCCTGTGACTGCAGAGGTAACTTGCTGCAGCCATTCAGGCACTCTGTGGTCACTTGTCTGTATCAATTGGCTTATCTACACAGCAAATTTTTTCTGGTGTAGATGTTTCTCATTAACTTTCTGCATGAACACCTTTGTAAAGATTATCTGTACTTTTAATCTATTTCTAAATTAAATTAATATAGAGTATATCATATTAATCTGACTAGATCAATGTATTTTTTAACTTTTATTCTATAAAACATTGAAATATAGAGTTAGCAATCATTCTTCTTCAAGTGCTGCTTAGAGAATGACTGATCACTGTTCAGCTTTTATTGCTGTTCGGTAAAATAAAGGCAAGTATTGTCAGTTTTCGCAGTACATTAGCAAGAAAAAACTCTTCTCCTTACATTAACCTCCTTACAAGAATTTTTCTGTATAGAAAAAATTGAACATAGAATTTACACTTGTTAGGCCAATAAGGCTCATAACGTAATGAGGATTTTGTTTGGGAGTCTAGTTTTAAAATTAAAGGTGTTGTTTCTGTGTTTCTATGTAACTGTTTCTGCAGAAGAAACATGAAGCTGCTGTAATATCTAGTGCATATGCGAATTTATGTCACTCTCTTTAGCTATGTGGGTATTCTTGAAGTACGGTCAGCACAGTGATGAGTACAGGGATCTGCCTGCACAGTGCCTGCCTTGCAAATCTGAATTAAGGGCTAGTGGCTTTGTGATGAAGCAATTACAGCTGTTCGTTGTGGTACTTAAGGTTGATTAAGGGAGTGGAACATCTCCCTTATGAGGAGAGGCTGAGGGAGCTGGGTCTCTTTAGCTTGGAGAAGAGGAGACTGAGAGGTGACCTCATCAATGTTTACAAATACGTAAAGGGTAGGTGTCAGGATGATGGAGCTAGGCTTTTTTCAGTGATATCCAGTGATAGGACAAGGGGCAATGGGTGTAAACTGGAACATAGGAAGTTCCACGTTAACATCAGGAAGAACTTCTTTACTGTAAGAGTGACAGAGCACTGGAACAGGTTGCCCAGGGGGGTTGTGGAGTCTCCTACACTGGAGATATTCAAGGCCCGCCTGGACAAGTTCCTGTGTGATGTACTGTAGGTTACCCTGCTCTTGCAGGGGGGTTGGACTAGATGATCTTTTGAGGTCCCTTCCAACCCTTGGGATTCTGTGATTCTGTGATTCTGTGAAGGTAGACTCCCTGGCAGAACCATGATGAATGACAAAAAAGAATAAAAATGTGACAATAGGAGGTGTAATTTGACATTTAAGTAAAAAAAAAGATTTTAATTGTGCCACATTCTGGCACACAATAGTTCCCAAAGGAACTATTAGGCATAGGACAATGATTTAATGATTTCTGCAGACCAAAGGCTGCTCAAACAGGTAGGGAATGAGTAGAAAAACCGTGTGTCCTGGGTTCAATAGTAGCAGTCATTTTTTCTCCTTCTTAGTAGCTGGTGCAGCATTGTGTTTTTGACTTTCGGCCTGAGAACAGCGCTGATAACACCGATGATTTTAGATGCTGCTCAAATGTTTAGTCTGACCAAGGACTTTCTGAGTCTCATGCTCTGCCAGGGAGGAGGGGAAGCCGGGAGGAAACAGAGACAGGACACCTGACCCAAACTAGTCAAAGAGGTATTCCACGTCACCATGTAAAGGCATAGTCTCAGACATGTTCTTTCTTCATGCCATTCCTCCTGGTCTGTCATATGCTTTCAGTGCCATTTAGTAGTAGTATTCTTCTTTCCTGAGAGCTGTTTGTGAGTTTTAACAATACAGTCCTTGGAACTTTGACATTGTAATTTGTTGCCACGACAATAACAAGGATCTTATAAATTAAGCTCCCACGAAGTCTCCATGCCTCTAGACAGAGGCTAAGAAATTAAACATGAAACTTATGAGAAAATATGAATTTTCTTTCAAACCATCAGAAAAATAGGGTTTGATGATGTTCCAGCAAAAAATTGTGAGTTTTGACACTGATATCAATGGGAGCAGAATCAAGGAGCTTGTCATGGAGATTAGTATACGAAAACGAGTTATGAGGAGCAAAAAACCTCTGCAATCCCTCATGAAAAATCCTTTCCTGGCTTTGAATGCTTTTGCTGTTGTTACTTTCCTACATGAAAAAGAGAAGAGCTAAACATCAGAAAGACAATATTGTTTGGTGATCTCTAAAGGGTATCATTCTGCTTTCAGTAAGACAGATTTGGCAGTTTTCCTCACTCGAGGAAGTCAGATGGTCCCAGAAAGGCTTTGCTTGCAATTATTGTCTGCTTAGACAACTACAGTAGCAGAGTGCCAAGTCAAATCAACTGTTTCAAAGGGCTTGAGACTAGATCCTTTGGTTCAGATAAGTTTGAGGGAGGACTTTTTCATGCTTAAGATTGAAGCATTAGGCTGTAAAAGAAGGAAACTAAACCCAAGAGTCAGCAATTATTTCCCAAACTTTTCCAGTTAATACTTAAAAGAATTGAACGCTTCTCACTGAACGGCACAGCTAACTTCAAGACAGGCAGAGTCAGAGTCAGGGGATGTTAAAGCTTTTAGGGTGTTTATCCTTTACAGCAAGGGATTCTTGCTGTGGAAAGAGAGACGCTCTTTTAAAAACCTTTTCAGGCATTGGTCTGAAAAACGGCCCGTATTATTGTACTCATGTTGCAGAAAGGGAAATGAAAGCACAGGGATATAAGCAATTTTTTCAAAGTTAAACCAGAAGGATGGTACTGTATTACAGTATTATGGATGTCAGAGAATGTCTCTGCTCTTCTAGGCAGTAATGCATTAGCAGGAAGTAAATGCAGCACACTGCTCATTAGGCATACTTTCAGCATATCCAGTGCATTGAAAGAAAGATCCAAGAACCAGAGGAAAGAGAAGTTGACAAAAGTGCTACCCTTCAGGAAGAAGGGCGGCTTGGTTTTGTGTGTGAATGCTTCCAAAGAAGTCATCATTATTGTACAAGTGAATATGGCATCTTCTCCTTCACAGCAAAGCCATCACAGCCCACAGATTTGATGTGCAGTCCTCATTGTGAGGGTCTTGCAGTGATGTCAGTGGAAGGGTTGAATGCGCAGTGAACACGCAACACCAACATCAAGCAATTTATTGTTCAGCTATGTGAACTGATTTTTGCCATCAGTGTTTTAATCAAGTTACAAGCCAAGATATATGTCCTACACTTCAGCGGTTTTCCAGGTCCATGACAGATATTCCATACTGATTTATAGGGCAGTTTACCATTGTTCTGTCCATTTCTCACATTTTATATTTCTATATGTCATTTTGAATTGAAGTTCAGTTTCTGCTGTCTGAATATCGGATTTCTTGCATTCTCAGAAACGAAAGAATAAAAAGTAACTTCAAAACAAAAGACAGGAAAAAAAGACAGAAAGACAAACGTCTACAGGGACAATAGAACCAGCTTTAAAGAGAGAAAAAATAATTATAACCATTAGAGTTTGGAAACCAGTAAAACAGTAAGTTACTTTTTTATATATGATGTTGGAATAAATCTAAGATCAGAAATCTTGGTATAAGATGTGAGAACAAGTACCTAATGTGAAGGAATTCTTGTTACATTAGGCTTAAAATGCCCATTTTTTCACCTTTGAAGAAGCACAGTATTTTTAAAACTCTTGTTGACCGAAATAGATTAGTGTACCTTTTTTTCCCCTGTCACAAAAATTATGCAGCTTCTTTGAGCGGTTCACAAGCTGAATAAGCACAGCCAAGCATCAGTTAGGTCCATTTCTTAGTTTTCTGAGTGAAACACTGGGGTTTATTGTCCCTTCACCATCAGGCCTCCCATCAGTAGGGTCTCCCAGTGCTCCACAGTTCCTTTGTACTGTACTGGTAAATCCCCATGGGAAAGGACTGGACCAGCTGATGAGGAAACACGTGCTGTGGTACTGGTAGCATGGAGAAAACACCCTGCTGTGAGTAAAATGCAAAAGCCACCAAAAGTACTACCTGCTAACTGCCCTGCAAGCCCTGGGAAAACACTGAACACTGAAGAAGCAATTTGCTGAGCAGAGAAGACTGAGGTAAGTTTGTGAGGAAGATGCAAGGTTTGCAGAGGTTGACCATTATGTAGAAGATAGCCACATAAATACTTTGGTAAATAATGGATACTCTGAACAGAATAAGACAGATCAGCTCACAAAACTATTTCAGTAATATCACTAATTATTAGCAGTAAGCCACTTATTATTGTTACTTCTAGTCATTTCTTTTAATAACTGCAACCTGAAATTCCTTATTATCTCCACATATGAAACAGCAGATACTGAATATATTATATTTAGAATTCTCCTCTTCACCAAAGCCTGTAAAAAAATCTTATGAGAATTAGGCATGATAGTAAATTTGTTTTTGTGTACCTTTATTTACATAGTATTTACACTGTAATAGGCATGTAAATTCTGGGGCCAGCTGAGGTTTCTAAATTGCACAGATGTAGAGCTAGATTCCATTGGTTTTCATTGCAGTTTCTTTTCACCATATTCACCCAGAGAAAAAAAAAACGACCCAAAAAACCCCACAAACCAAACAAAAACCCAGTTTTAATATTATTGTACCAGTTAATCCCCTGAGTGTCTTCAATACCATAAATTTACCATTTCTACTATCTTTCCAAGACTGTAATTGGTAGTGAAAGGTAAGCTTTTCCTTTGGGTTTAGATTCAGCATAAATACAAAAAAAAAAAAAAAAAAAGAAAGAAATAATGCAAACAGCAGAGTGACTCATCTTAGTGAGGATAATGTTCTCCTACTGGAAATATTACGTGGGTGGCTCAGACCTGCTGTTGTGGGCCCATGGTTCATTAGAGAAAGAAAGACAAACAAAAAAAAACCACTTTTGGCCCTTGGTTCACAATGTGACAGGAAATGATACAGTATTAAGCATGCAGCACGATGAAAGAAAACAAGCAAAAGAGTTCCGCAAATCTACAGATTTCAACATATTTAACAGTCAAGAGATGAATACCATATTGCCATGATATCCTTGTATAAAATAGCTATCTTTCCTTCTTCCCTAGCAGCAGTAGCAGAGCAATGTAAAATAAAGAAATATGATGTGTATTTCATTCAACTATATTTTTTCTTTCTTTTTCCATTTCCAACTTTTCTAGTCCCTTTTTTTTTTGTTTTGTTTTGTTTTGTTTTGTTTTGTTTTGTTTTGTTTCTGGATTATTTTCTTATCAGCTCTTTTGATCTCATTGTATTTTTCCACTTCAGTTCAGAATTTCTTAATTTGCATTTAAGAAGTTAAACTGTATTCTGTTTTAAATACCTTTGTTTTTCTCAGTCATCTGCTACTGGTTTAATCTTTTGCTCATTCCAGCTTTTGTCTTCCTTTCTGTTCTTTCCATCATCTTTATTTCTGTATTATCTGGCTCTGTTTCTTCAGCTTCACCTATATCCCAGTATATCCCACTGTTCATCAACCCCATTACAACCCCATCTTTCTCTGAAACATTCATATGTAACACTTTACAAATACCCAGCACCCCAGTGCAAGACAAGGACGTGGTTTTTCCAGGATGGAAAGGACCTATCTTTTATTTTGATGGCTTACTTCGATATATAGTTTTAAGTCTTATCTTCACTGCAGCATAAAAAAGATATCTTTGCAAAGCAGAGAGGTAAAAAAAGAATTGTGATAAAAGATATTACAATTTTGCCGGGAGATGCTTAGGCTCAAACAATATCTCCACTGCCCTGCTGCTCGCCAAGGACCAGTCATTGGAAAACATTACATATACACTTTGCATTGCCAACTACTAACTGGTCCAAGCAATTTGGTGGTACTATATTACAGCGGCACACACTGAGCAAAAGTAAAAAATATTTTCCCCAAACAGGGTTTCATTCTTTACAACAGCTTTTTCAATGGAGAATTCATAGCTTGAGTTTTCCAACATGTTACAGTGTTTAGAGTGCTTAGATGGAGACAATAATAAGGAACCTGGTTTTTAAAGAACCAGGTCTTTTCAGTGTGCCCAGCAAAGACGAGATAACAGAGAGGACTGCATACTTTAAACAATGAAGTTGTAAAATTTTCAGGATTTAGGGATCTGAACCCAACTCCCTTTTGATCACTGTATCAATGGTATTACAGTAAAAATCACCCAGATCAATGAAGAATGAACTTTGATGAAACCAGACAGGCACAGAAGTGATGATAGAATTAGAACTGGCTTCAGCATGTAACAATCAATACCACACACCAACTTTCCTGGTCTGAAAGACTGTTATGACCAATGGAGCCCAAAGTCATGGGCTATATGAACTCAGTGGACATTTTATAGGGATAGCCTATAGACTAAGACCAAACCATTAAGGAGCCTGCTGAATGGGAGTCACAGACCTACAGTTTCTTTTTCTAAGGTGCAACCTATGTCCTTTCTTAAACAAAGGTTTTCAGATATACTGCAGCATAGATTCACGCCAAGGTAATAGGTCAAGCAACTAGCAAGGAAAGATTTTACACTAGGAATCCAGGGGTTTGTTTCCAGTCTTCTCACTGTTAATAAAAACTTGCAGAGTCTGGGTACTGATTCAGTGCACCCAGCTCAGTGCGTAGGTACTTCTCCTGCTTCTCTAGAGGATAGATAAAGGTCCAGACCTAGGATGATAGAGATGGAAATGGAAGGCATGGACTGTCGTTCAGGAGCCCTCTCAAGGAACCATTAAGCAACCCAAATCCTCAATGGATCCTCAAGCATCCTCAAATGGGACAACATGTTGGTATTTGCTCTTGAGAACTTAAAGGAAGACTTAAAGAAACTGTGTTCACGATACATTTCTGAAGGGAAAATAAAATCAATGCTGGACATAACTGCCTGGGAATGGGAAGATAATGAGAAGGGCTGTAGATATGAGGACATTTTCAAAAAGTTTTGGGTTTTTTTGGTGTTTTTTCTGTTTTTGTTTTTGTTTTGTTTTGGGTTTTTTTTTTTTTTTGCATATCAGACTTTCTCCACACTTATGATTTTTGAAGGAAAGGGAGCTGAAGAAGATAGAAAAGGAATCAGATTTGTATAAAGCCATGGGAACAAGGTGAAAAGGTGACTAATGTTGCTTCAGTCCTTGGAAGGGAAATAGTAACTCTAAAGCTCTTCCTTTGGAGTGTTATTATTTACACCTTCTGTGAGAAACTGCCACCCATGAGTGAGTTTTTCCTGTTCCATGAAAAAAACGAACAGTGGAAATTTCAATATCTTAAAATAACTCTTTCTGTCATCCAAGACCATCAGCTGCAACAGGAATCAAATAATCTGATTGCCAAATTCTACCACCTTCAATGCAGCCTCAATTGGAATTCTCCTTACCCTACAAAAGACTCTGTAAATCCAGCCAACAAAACCTGATAAATATTTTATGGGGTTTTGAGAATAAAAAAATATTCTGCATCTGCTTTAAAACAGTGGGGTTTTTTTAAGGGCTTATAATCAACCAGACTCAGGTAGCTGTGAGCTCAGAGACTGTGATCAATGGTAGAACAACTAATATATGTCCTGGTTTTCTTAATAAGTCTCTAAATAGATGCAGTAATGCATTTAGTTGTTTAAATATTCATACCTGTTCCCCTACAAGCAAGCTTTAATATGTTCAATTTGAAGGGATAGACAAACTCATAAACTTTATCCCCAGCCTGAATCACCATGTCATTACTATTTCCTCCTAAGGTACTGTTAGCAGCTCCATGCTGCCATTCTGCAAATTGTATTAGCCAGAAGTAAGTTAATTATTAGCTGGAAGAAACGTTATGATGTGCTGTGATGCCTCACACGAAGTGTTGCTTGGAGAAGAATAAAAAAAAAAAGAAAAAAAAAAGAAACGAACAAAAAAAAAAAAAAGAAAACAATAAAAGAAAGAGGAGAGATCCTCTGGCATTACATTTATATTTATGGGTTCCTCTTCAGTTTACTGCTCCAGCTTGTTTTTCTAAAAATGCCTTGGGTTTGTTTCACCTAAAATACACTCTAATGCTTATAACATTTATTTGCTTAAAGTGCCCCTTACTCTGTGACTATCCAAGTACAAAAGTGGGTGCCCATAGCAAAGCTTGAGTCATAGTCATGGCTTAAAGCCATGTATGCAATCCCTTATCTGTTCCCATTCATCAAAAGCTACATCAAGTCCCCACTGTAACCAAAGTTACCCGGTTTTCTTGCTTGGTGTCTGGATTTGTAGACAAGATTACAGTATGTCCTTGCAAAGAGGAGAAAGCTTGCCCTGGGCAGTTTCAGCACAGGGCACTCGATACTGGTCCCCTGGCTTAGGAGCAGAAAGTTCTGGATAATGTGAATGAATTATTCCTGTTATATTGCTACTTCTGATGTCAGTAATGGTGTGTTAGCATGACAGATTTTAATTCAAAAGTAAAGGTAACAGAGTAGATAAGTAGCTGACCTGAGACTAAAATATCCAGTCTGCTAACACAACAGCACTTCACATCTTTCACCACTTAAGTATTCCCTGACAATTAGTAACTGTTGGAGAATGCTGACAACAATGGACAATATTAGTATGGTACGGGGAAATAATTTCACTATTCCTGTGCTAGTTATAGATGATAACTTCAGAGATGCTGCCTTCTTGGCTTAGTGCAAACTCATGACCTATAAGAGTCAGCACTTTGTAATGCAATTTTTTGGCATCAGTACTCTCTCTCTTCAGAATGAGTTGAGCTGGAATGGATTAAACAGCGATGTGTATAAAGAAGATGAATAAATAAAATGAAAAGGTGGCTTTGTCAGGAAACAATGTTGTCTGCATATTTTAAGTTGTCAGGAAAACACTGACTTGTAGAATTACTGCAGAACAGTCCATAAACAAATCTAAAAGATAGCTTACATTGTTGAAATTATTTTAATTTTTAAAGGGAGTGGCTCTTACTGAAGAAATCAGAAATGCCAAATCAACATTTATTTATTGGCAATTAAAAATGAAATTTAGCTTTGTGATGTCATAAGGTAATTTCTTTCTTCCCCTTAATAAGTGAAGATAAGCACTGTTTTCCAAAATATTATTGTTATGCTCATTGATTTACTTCTTTGGTAAAGCTTGGTTTTGGCCAGCTCTCATAAACACAACCAAGAACTGGATTTACAGTTTGAAAAAACCCAATAAATATTTATGCGAACAAACAAAAAAAATCTTTCATTCAAGGGAATGAAGCACGACACACTAGCTTCACAAACCAGCATGTGAACACAGAGAAATGAAATGGAAAGTGCTTACTCAGAAAAAGGATGTGACAGTCTTAGAAGCCTGAGAACTCACTTCTGAGACAGCTATTTGAAAAAGATCTTAAAGTGGTAAAGCACTACTGATGTTCCCAAAAGATTTTTATTCCAAGAGTAAGTTTTATGAATTGTAGACTGATTTTTCTGGAGTGAATTCATAAGGAGAACAATTTTGAAAGTAGTGCCGTGGGGAACTGCATACGTAAATCCTGTTGTTTGCTAACAGGATTTGTGAACAGAAGTCCCTGTGCACTGTTACAGACTGAGCACTGAGAGGATTAAACACACTGAATGTTTCTTTTTCAAACCTTTTAATGTTTATTCCCTTTTTTCCTCCCCTATATTCGAGACCATAGCTAGAGGGAGATGACTTTTATCGAGGTCCTTGTGAGCTGTAGTTAGTAGGTTGCGGGTAATTTCTCACTTTAATGTCTAATCTGATACAGCAGTTATGCAGTTTGTTAAATCCAGAGCAACCTTAAGAAGTCAAAGAGTTATTCTAGAGCTCCATTGATTCAATGTAATCAATGAAAATCAGAAGGATCCAAGACTATGTCCTTAAAAAGGACAATCCAGAACAAGGTGAAACCAGGAGAGAAGAAGCTGACCTTGATCTCCACCTCAGATTCTCCAGGGGAGCAAAGCTGTCCTCCCTGTCCTGCAGTACAGTGACAGGAGGAGGAAGGAAAGAAGGTAGAAAGTGTTCCTTCCAAACTCTTCAGCACCAAGTGTGCGCCTATGAGTAGGGATGGCTGCAGCTATATGTGACTGCTGAAACGTGCCTCTTCACTGCCTTGTAAAGAAAATACAGCCCACTGGTGAATCATTTAGTAATTCTTCAGTGATCTACCTGGGTTTTAAAGAAAATATAAGACATCCATTATTAGGCTTGATTGCCTTACAACATTTGAAAATGTGTTTTATAAATCAATAGTTGAAGCAGAAGGTAAAATTTACCCATTTTCCAAAGGTCAGTGCAAAGTCAATGTACCATGTACTTTCTCAAAATAAGTTTAAGTCAAACTTGCAGTTTCATGCTGGCCTTTCCCAAATGGATGAGCTTCAAGATCATTCAAATGGAAAATAATCATCTTAAAAATGAATAGTCTAATAGAGGAAAAAGAAGAAGTTTCTTGACATGGTGAAATAAATAAAACCCCCAGCTAGTATTACTGAGTTAAATTTCGGTAGAGACTTAGAAAAAGAGGAAGCATATTTTTGCAGCATCACAGCCAGAAAACTGAACAACATGTTAGCTTGGAAGAGATGCTACATTCCAAGTAGAAACAGCCTTGCGAATTCAAAAAGCAACCTAAATATGCTAAACTCTTCTGAAATGAGATTTAATATTTGTTCAGTAATTCCAGGTGAAATAAAAGATTTATTTTAAGTTCTCTTCCCAAACACCGTCCAGCTGTTTCCATGATGACTGCTTAAAGAGGAAACAGGCAGAAATAATGCTAGAACATTTGTGAGTGGCTTTTATTCTTGAATGCTGCTCCTAAGGACAACTTTGCCCTTGCTCCTGTCCTCATGTACTTATTTCCATGCAAGAAAAATGTCCCTGTTCTGAGCTAGTAACATCTTACATCAATTTAGAATTAGTGTAAAGGATTGTTTCACAAGGTGTCAGGTTGACAAAAGATCACAGGACAGCAAAAACCAATCAAGACTATAAAACAGAGCACCAGCAGATAGTCTCTTCTGACTTGCGGTTACATGCTAATGGCCAATATCTTTATTGTTGTCTTTTTATGTATATATACATATATAAATATGTATATGTATAAACATTTTATGAAGCTTTTTGTGTTAGACCCGTGATTTGAAAGGGACTGGCTATTCAGTGTGTTTAGTACATTCTTCATCTGCATAGTGTCATCTATTTAATTAGCCATATTTTGAAGGGATGGTTGTTGGTTCTAGTCTGGTTTTATTGACTGCATTTTAAAATAATTATCTTGGGCACATCTTTGAAGTTTTTATAAAAATACCCCAAGCCTATAAATAATAGATCTTTCACTTGATTCTAAACAGTAACACATTATTCAGCAGGGTCTTGTTTCTTTAAAACTCAGGAGAAAGCTCCTAGGAAACTAACTTTTCAGAAAACTGTGATAGTATAGACGGATGAGTGCACAGGACTCTAGTGTGAGACTACACAAGGAGGCACTTCTAGGCTCTGCCACAGACTCAGAGCCCCTTGCTATGCCCTCGAGATATCACAGCCTATAAGTGCATGAAATAGCAGAGGAAGAATAGCTAGGTCAAAAGAAACCAAAGAGCCTCAGAGCCAAGAAGTAGGGGCATAAATGTTCAATAGCAGCTGAAAATGTGAATTATGAGATCTAGAAAAGCTTTGAAGTAATTTGTAAACTGTGTGCAGACAATTGAAAGAGGGATCTAAGTGGACTAGAAACAAAACATTAGTCAAGTCAGCAGTTTCCAAGAGTCATGCATTATTTTGAAAACAGTTGTGGATCTGTTACACCAGTAAAAACCTGCAACACAAAATTACTTTATAAAAGACTACATGTCAGATTACCTCCTTTTATCACGTCTGCAATTTCTTCTGTGCAGCTTAATCATTCATGTGACTGCATTCTTCTCTTTTTTTTTTTTTTTTTTGCCTATCTTTATTCGAAAATAAAATTAAAGAGAAGAAAATAAAAGATGAAGATGAAATTGAAACCATTTGGGAAGTATCATAACATTAATTTCTGTTTAGAAGCTAATAGCTTTGCTGCTACAAACTGTACTGTCCTCATATCAATTATGCCTCATATCTGATAAGACTATACTATACATATATATATATACAATACGATAACAAATATAAAGCAATCCATGAACCTGGTTAGAATTAACAGCTCAAACAAAATTGAAACCTACAAACATTTATTTGAAATTTATCCAAACGTCTCTATCTTTGAAATAAGAGCTGGCAATATCATTAACAGAAGCTTTACTTTTCGATTTCTGGTATTGTCTTGTGCCTTTCTGATTAGAAATACCACAAGAACAGCCCTTTCACACCATGTTTTGACATGACGTTTTTCAATCTGTCTGGTAACAGGAATCTGAAAATGGGAAATAAAAAGAAATCAGTATTATCTGTCTGCAAAATACAGTTGTGTGATTCAAGTTAGTTCCTGTGTTTCTGAACCTACTTTACTCACCACATCACTCTCTAGACATCTAGCGAATAGAAATCCAGTTTTAAAACTTTTCTTTGCACATTTACAAGCATACACATTTTCATCTGGTATACATGTATCATTTAGTCGTTGGTGCACTACCTATATGCACAACCAAATATTCTGCACAAGCACAGGGAACATAGGACCATACGTACACACATGCACAAAGTCTGCTTTAAAATTTTTCATAGCTTTAGAATAAAAGGAGTGGCAAATGCTAAGAAGCTTTTGCCATGGCTGGTTGACTATGCCAGAGCCTGGTGTTCCATAATTTGCTGCCAATTTTCTCGGGAAGCAAAGCTCCTCTTTCCGTTCCCTGACTCAGCAAGCAACGTACTACTTTCAGAAGCAGGATAGGCAAGAGTCCATGAGTCTGACAGATTAAGTGTATTAATAGGAGAAAAGTCACCCTGAAAAAGTCTGCTTTATAACAGCTGTTATAACAGAACAAGATGCTGATAACTTTTCCTAAACACGTCATGCTGTAAGTACGGCCTCACAGATAATGCTTCAGTACTTGAAATGAATGTCAGTATAAAACAGTTTAAGAACAACAACCATTCTGCCAGTGTCAGACTGCAGGCGGTGTTATCGCATACAGAACCTAGAAGAAACACAAGGTTTGTTTATGAGACTATTTTCTGAAAGATTTGCCATAGTGGACCATATATACAACTACTTCTCTTATGAATAAACAGAAGTACCTCTCTTTTAGCATTTTAGAAAACAGTGCAAAAGTGACATATGACCTGAGGCTCAATTACCCTTCTAAAAGAACAAAATCTAGGCAGAAGATCCACTCGCAAAAAAGAAACCCCAAACTCTAGCCTTTGTGGTGAGAGGAAGAGTTCAGCAGGTAAGCTGTGGTGGTACCTTCTCTCAACAAACTGACAAATGTAGGAAGCCGGTGGTTCCTCACAACTTGTTACATTCGTACCTTTAGAGAAGCACTCCACAAGTTGGTCTTACAGAACACCCTCTTTGGAGTCTTTTTTTTCTCCAGCGTTTTTAATCAGTTTAGCTTGTTCCAGGTTGCTCCATTGTCCACCATTTCCTTTAGGAAAGTACTGCACAGTCTCTTGAATACCACCTTCGGGCACCTAACTGTGCATTCTGTGGCATTATTACAAACATTCAATACTATATTCCTGTCATTTTTCAGATTAGGAAACAAAAAGGCTTCGTGTCCTATGTCTTCGTCCTGTGTTCAGCAGTAGCTGTCATTTTTTTCCTTCTTAGTAGCTGGTGCAGTGCCGTGTTTTTGACTTTTGGCCTGGGAGCAGAGCTGATAACACTGATGTTTTTAGTTACTGCTAAGTAATGTTTACTCTGACCAAGGACTTTGTGAATCTCATGCTCTGCCAGTAGGAGTCAAAGTTGCTAGAATGGTGAGGCAGAATTGTAGTTACAGCTGCTAGGCAGAATTGTAGCAGATAGGATTCATAACTTAACATTTAAGACATTCTTGTTTAAATAGTATCCATAGAAAGAAAAGGAACAAAAGATAACCAGAGTAACAAAATTTGTAAACTTGACAAGTTTCTGCTTTAAGATACATAAAAATGGCTTGTACCGAACCTGAGGTTTTGATAGGAGCCGAAACCCTATTGAGTCTGCGTGAAAGCAAGAGGTTACGGTGATGAAGAGGAACTACAGGCCTTCATCCTCACAACCCTCTAACGGCCACCACCAGGAGGCACTGCGCAGGCTCATCAATGGGACAAATGCCAGAAAACTAATTATAATACTAGACGGGAATAGGTTTTGCATATGTATTAGATGTGAAGGAATCTCATGTTTATGTAATCATTATATGTCATAGAAACAAACTGAGTGGCAAAGGAAGGGTGCGCATGCTTTTGGAGGAGCGATCCCCCATGCGTCTCAGCGCTGAATAGAAGCATACCTACTTTACAACTTTAACAAGTTGTGAAGTCTACCCACGTATCATAACCAAAGAGGTATTCCATACCACAGCACGTCATGCTCAGTATATAAACTGGGTGCAGTTAGCTGGAAGGGTTAGATCACTGCTCGGGTCAGGCTGGGTATTGGTCGGCGGGTAGTGAGCTGTTGTATTCTCTTCCCTTATTTCCTTTATCATTATTATTATTGGTGGCAGCAGCAGTGGTTTTGTGTTATACCTTAGTTACTGGGCTGCTCTCACCCCAACCCGTAGGAGTTACATTCTTTCAATCCTCCTCCCCATCCCTCTGGGAGGGAGGGAGGATTGGGGGAGCGGGGGGAGGATGGGGCCAGGAGGGAAGTAAGCAAGCAGCTGCATGGTTCTGGGCTGCCAGCTGGGCTTAAACCACGACAGTCTCTTTAATGATCACAAAGCAGGTAGTTCTCTGTGAACTCTGTGAAAATGATCCAGCGATACATGAAATCACATAATCACAGTCTTCCCATTTCATTCTATATTGAAAAAAAAATGTAAATGCAGAAATACAATTAACAGGTAACTAAATATCCTTGGGCACTGGATGAAAATGTAGAATCTGAACACACCTCCAAACCACTTCGTTTTCAATCAGTGGGACATGTAAAGAGTTACTTCATTGTGAAATGAAAACCTTGCACACATAGTGGGACTAATGTTTCTTTCCAGAGGCAGCATATGTGAAGATCTCACACTTTTGCCTCTGACATTGTAGCGCAACATTTGTGCTTGAGCTAGATGGGGAACCTGATGTACTGTGCCTGCTCTGTGTCCTTCCCCTATCTCTGGGATTGAAGCTATTCCAGGTAGTTGGACCATCTGTGCAGTCTAACACATTCTTAAAGTGCAGACATCTCTCAGCATAGTTTAGGCTTTCATCAGAGGTATTGTCAGCTGTCAGGTCCAAAGGCAAGTGCCTTCTCAAAAAGGGGTGAAGTTTGACTTTGATGTTACCTCTCATGCAGCTGGAACACTATCAGTTTGAAGTTTGGATGAAGCAGAACCACTCCCTCCACTTATATTTTGTTCTCACCCAGCTGACAGTGACACTAATTCCAAAAGAACTGTTGTCAGATGTAGCTATTAATATGCTGTATATTTAAATACTGATTTGTATCCAAAAGCAGCTTTTGGCTCTCTTTGACAGGCACTTCCTGGCATGTATTGCTACAGTACAAAAGATACTATCTCCACATATTAATAATGTGCACACATATTCTTAGCTAGAAAATCTCACATAAAATGAGCTAAGTAAAAACATTGATGCCAGAGCAAGGTAACAGAGGTTGCTATTAATTACTGTATGCTAATTGAATATTAGCCCTAAACTATGCAGAAATTTGGCCTTTAATATTTGAATAAGTTATAATTAATACTACAAATGAACTACATGAAATAAGGTCAGAAATGTTAAGAAATTTAAAAAAATAGGGAAAATTTTCAGGAAAAAATCATATAAATTATTTGTTGTATGTAAGATAACTACATTTCTTTTATTTCTTGCGCAGACAAACTGAGAAGTCTTTCTTGCAGAAATACTGATTGCTGTTTTACTTGGTGACATTTCATTTGACAACATCTGGCATGCAACGTGCAGGAAATAATAAGTTTTAAAAAAATAAGCAAACTTTATTGAAAATTAACTCCATGTCATGACACTTCTATAATGGGTATACAAGTGATTATCATTTGTGATGTAGCATCTTATTTCTTCCTGTTTATAGGGGAAATGATATTTGTGAAAAGCAAGAGAATCACACAGGATAAGAGCGGGAGTTAACAGAGATGAAATTCGAATCTAGCAGCTGCTTCTCAATTTGCTACTCTCACTTTCCACCAAATAAATAATGTACATAACTTCTGAACATTTAGTCACATTCCAAACAACCCACAAATTCCACGCAAATTCTGAAGCTGTTTCAGTTTGGAATAGGTACATATTGAAAGGCTTTGACAGTTAGATTTAAAATACTGAAGAATATTTTTCACAGAGACATTGTTGCAGATGGAAACAGAATTTTGCCATAAATTTAAAGTTCTTTATTTTAGCAGATACTATTCACATTCTATTTATAAGCTATACATTTTTTTTTCCTTATATGAGTAAGCAACAGAATAAAATATCCTGTTCTCTTTATCATCTCTAAGTTCCTCGTGGATTTTCCTACCTTTGCAGTTCAGCATTTACAGACTTCTCAATTTGCCTCAAACTAGACATTACCAGGGGAAAGACCTGAAGAAAGAGTTAGAATGAAGAGAGAAGACTTTGCTCCACACTTGCTAACGCTGTATTCCTGCCCTTCCTTCAAGGTTTGGTCTTTAATGTTAGAAACAGATTTGCTGAATTAATGGGATTTTTTGCCTTTGTTAAAAAGCTGCCTTTGGTAGGTTCTACTAAGGACAAGTCACTTGCCCTAAATTGGACCATATGTGCAGGGACCTTCCACTGAATGTTTTTTTTTCGTAGTGAGCATTCTATATGGAGATTATATATTCGAACTATTGCTTAAAATGGCAGATTTATTTTTATACCCAATCTAATGATGCCAGTAACTAATTATGTCTGATTTTGATGGAGAGGTACTCGATAAAATGTATTAAGAGAAAACTTCTGAGAATGCCAAGCAGAGAACTATTCAAAGCCTGTGCTGATGTTGCAACACAAAAAGATGTGATAGCAGAATGCATTCAAGCCAAGTCTTTAGAGGGAGTACTGTGAGCTAACAGCAGGAAACTGAAATCATACCATATTCACAAGATATGTTAGCTGTTGAATAAAGGCATTATATCCAACATATCCCATCTGAACATCTGAATCACTTTACATAGCACATTGCACATGTTTACCTAGGATTGTCATAGTGTTTTTTGTTCAATGACAATAACTCCAGCAATAACTTGGAGGAAAAAAAAAATAAAAAAGGTTTTCCTCGGCAGCTGTCTTTAAGAATGTTTATTTTTGAAAAAAAAAAAAAAACAGCTGTGTTCTTTTCTTTTCAACTTTCTCTACCAGTCTGTCTTTCCTGTCCCCTTTACTCCTGCCTTCTAACTCATGCTCTCCTTTCTTTGTCTCCCTGAACAATTCCTTCAGCATGTTACTCCTTTTCTTCTTGTGCCTTAAGGCATGATGTGGTAGACATCACTCCTTATCCTTTTATCCTCAACATTCTCTTTTGGATGGCTGGTGGCAGACCACTGATCCTAGTTTTTCTCCTCCTTCTTTGTAAGAAGTGCAGAAACAAACCAGAGGTATTCCCAGCTGTCACGTATGGGCTTCTAGATATTTCTTTGCAATCCAGAAATTAAAAGCAGCTGAAAGTACCAATTGAAGAGCCATTTGACCTCATGGATCAGCAAAATACTAAAGGCACTGATATAAAGCCTTGGGTGTATAACATTAATAATTAAGAATAGGAAAATCATTGTCAGGGTTGGATTTGTTTTTTTTTTTTTTTTTTTTCTTCTATAGCTTAAACTAGTGTGGAAATAATTTGGAACTGCACAAAGTGTTTTGTCTATGGGTTTTCCTCCGTCCTACAGCTAACTTGAGAAGTTGGAAGAATCTAGGTTCTACTTTGTCTTCCTGGTTTAGTCAGCAAAGCTGTATTTGCTGTAGCTTGTTGCCTCTCGTGCTTAGTGTGCTTAAGCCCAGCGAAAGTAAAGCTGTTTTATGTGTAAGGATTAGGGAGAAATGGTAGAAAATCTGGAGTAGCCAAAGTGCTATTGTGTCTTTGCATTCCCTGACAGAGGGAGACAGCATTTACCAGCTGTAATTGCTGAGGATTTTGGGAAATTGTGTAAGCCCCAGGAACTGGTGTACAATTTGTGCAGGAGTTAGCTTTCTCTCCCCTGTAAACACCTCCCAAAGTTAGTCTTGGTTGGTCTGATACAGTTATGGCCCTCTTATCTTGTGCACTTGTGTATGAATTTATTTTCATTTAATGTCTTTCAAATTACTTGATTCAAAAGCAATTGCAGCTACTCTCCAGAGTATTGAATTACGATAGTAAGAATATACTCCTAGTGCTTTATTCATGACATAAACTAGAAATTCAACCTTCTCCTCCCCTTTTTTTAAATCGGTGAACTCATTGTAGCCCTTGCAAATTTTACAGTGTAAACTACAACATTTAAATGTCTTTTAAAGCTCCCCTATGAACTGGAATTCACTTATAAAGCTAGAAAATAAAAAAAGGGAACTGCAAATGACATTTGTGATCTCTAGCATGTGCTGAAGATAAAAGTTTCTGCTGGAGTCAGTGGGAAATCGACTACAGGACTGTAAAAATTAAAGCACTTTGGTGTAATAGCATATTGATTTCCCACAGCATTTAGTAATGTATATTGACACCTAATAATGAAATTCATGCAGGTAACCAAAATTAACATCCTAGATGTATTCAGAAAGATTATTTTTAAGAAAAAAATAACGATAACTGAATACTAAGATGGAAAAACTTCTTTTTTTTTTTTTTTTAATTCCTTTAATGAATATTTTACTAATGTTTTCAATAATACAAGAAATGCAACACTAATCATGGTCAAGCCATTGCTGAGTATCAGAGTGTAAACAGAAGGAACCAAACAAATTCGGCAGATAGATTTAGGACTGAATATAAGCAGCAAGGAATTTCATTAACTCCTAGTTCTATGAAGCCTATTCTCCTATGGGACTCTCCAATGTGATCCCTATGTATAAATTCAAATCTAAAGTTCAAATCCCAAAACTGGGGTAAGACTTTGGGTCTCTGCAATAAAGACATCGCTCTGATAAGCGAGCATCAAATACTGTACCTTCTTAAAAGCAGGAAATGTAAATTAGAATGTAATTAAAGCACTGAACTTATCTTTTCCTTTCAAACAGTGTTCTTCATTGATATAATAAATTAATAATTATTTTAATTTCATTTTAGAATTATTATTTTATCATCATATAATTCAGTTTGCATCTCTACAGCTCTCTCAGAGACATTTTGTTTAGGGTGGTTCTCAAACTCATTGAAATGACTGATTTGAGAAATGGCTGATGTATGTGTGATATTCAGGAAAATTGACAAGTGTGCTGCTTTTTTCTGTGCTGTATTTATTTTCACAGAAATGCAAATTGTACACCAAATATGAATTAGTCAGTGACCTGTTTTTTCTTTGAAGACTAAGTGGTACACTAATACTTTCTTTAAAACTCTTCCTTCTTTTTTAATTGCTACCCTGATTTGGGGCTGTTCTTTCAGCACAAAGTGATCTGTAACATAACTATCAATACATGTGAGATTAATTGGAAGCCCAAGGAAGTTCATTATCAGCTGAACTTTTGGCAATAAATATCCAACAACATGGGTTAGTTACAAAGCACAGCCTGGTGCTCCTTAATGACTGAATAAGCCCATCTCTCCTCATCAATGTAAAGGCTTCTCATTCACTCCAACTCAACAACTATTTCAATTTCTATTTTTTTCATCTGAATAGTAGACTGCGCCATCAAAACATCTTTAAACAAATGTCTTTTACCATGTTCTCTGCTCAGGTTGCTGTTTTACGTTTCAAAGTAGTTCCTCAAATTTTTATGGCAAAAATAAGCCAAATGTAATTCAGAAAGCTAAGTGATCTGCGGCAAAACATGCAAAACTCCTTAGGATAAGATTGCCTGGACATCTAAAAGGTTATGTGCAAGCTTAGCTGTCTTGTGCACTAGTGATCTGTACACACAATGTATAGTGACTTTGGCATTCATATTCACATATATTAGTCCAGGTATCACAAACCAAAAGATCACAAGGCTATTTCTGTCAGAAAAAAGGAGCTCACAAGAAGGCTGTACTGATTAACACTTTTGATAGGCTTTGTAAATGGAGGGGTGTCTCATTGTTGTGGTTCTTAAGTCAAACATAAAATTGAAGCCCTACCTGCAAATCTCCACATGTGATGAGATTGTTAGTTATTTTTGCTGTATTTTTCCTCCTTGTAAACAAGGCAGTCTGTAAATCTTAGGGAAAAGCATAATTTAAAATATTCAGCTCTGATTAATTTGTTAATTTTCTGACAACCCAGCATGATACGGGAAACCTTCTCAGCAGAGGCAGAAGATAACAGCAAAAAAAGCTGGTTACAATCTTTTCCTCTGAGAAATATACCCATCATTATATGTGGAAACAATGATTTATACTAGTAAAAAAGAGCAAATGGACCACAGGCATTTTACGCTCGACTGCCAAAGAACACTGAATTCACAGTCAAATTGCACACATAGAATGAACAAGGCTCAGACATCAAAACATGTAAATTCATGTGTCTATTTAAACAGAGCTAAGTAATTTTTAATAAACCTGTTTACTGAGCATAGGTGTTGAAATTTTCATGCTGTATATATGTTGCCATTGGGAACCTGGGTATGTAAAATATGAGAAATATAAATCATATCAAGAATTTCCAGGACCAACTCAAGCAACATACATACTTTATCAGAACACTGCTGCCACAGCATCTCTGCTTTCATAGTTTATATAGAGCAGGATACAGAATGTAAATATATGCAATTCATTGATGCATGTCCCTGAGAAATTGCTGTAGAGTGTGAGCCATTTGAATGACTAGTAAGGAAATAAGGCTGTCATGGTAAACACAGTAAAAGTTCTAATATTCTTTTCCAGGCATTTACCAACAGTAATGAATTAGACATGCAGATAAGAGAGTTTTGTTCATTTCAGAGAGGGGTACCAAAGCATTGCCAGCTTTAAACTTTCCTCCTTCAGTATCACAACTCCTTGGTATTCACATTTTCATGCTGTATACGACAACCTGTGTTGACTGAAAAACTAACAGTGGCTTTCAGTTGCAAACTACTCCAATTTCACAGAGTTTTAACTATCTTATATGTCTAAACCTTCAGCTACACTGGTCTGGCTGGCAAGGCCTTGTGATAAAAAATTTGTACCATGACTTCCTTCACTGTCCCCCTCAGAATGACTTGACCAAGACCCAAAAGTGAATGACTGAGAACTACAGGGGAATAAACATGACAGAAAATACTAGTTTCTGAATCAGTGCTAAGAGATCTTAGCTCATTTGTATTGCCCACCCTCAACAGATAGACGGTTTATTTGGAATACTAATAACTGAACCTTCCTAAAAAAATGGAAGAGATCAGAAACCAACATCCTTTAGGCCACAGAGGGCACAACAGCATATTTCAAGAAATTCTGAAGCTGTCATTTCCATAGAAAAATGCTTCTTGGAGATGCCCATCAGAGCAAATAGAAAGGATCGTGAACCATGGCTTCTGACATTGTTTGCACTTTAAATAACAGGCAATGTGAAGGAGGTGGCCACTGAGACTGGGCAGCGTCAGGAGTCATAGTTGATACTACCAAGAAGAATCACGGGGAGGATGCTGCACTAATGGGTACACACCATTCACAGACTCGAGAGCAGAGTGGAGTTTACCCACAGAAAAGCTTGGATGTAAAATGAGATATGGACCTTGGTTATATTTCTTCTTAAGGATGTTGGGTTTTCCATTTACTATAGGTAGGAAGCGTCTCTCTCGCTCCTTGCACATGAGTGTTACTTGTGTGACAAAACTTGACTTGCAGGAGAATAAATCAATACCCCAGTTAGTCTTTGGCCTTACACATGAAACACAAATGCAAAAAAAATCCCCAAGCAGGACAATCATCTGACCGCTTTAAGGTGGGACTGCCCAGAAATCATAATTTCATTTGAAATTTCTCAGTTCTGCATATGGCCAGTTGATGAGTTAGAATAATCTCAATAAAATTGTTGTTGTCTTCTTTTCACCTTATCCATAAGCTTTATTGCTAGTCACACTCCCTTGTTCTGCCTTTCTGTAAAGTAGAAGATAGCAAGATTTCTATCTTCCTTTTAGCTTGTACAATCTCTAGTAGAGGAGATCCTGTATCAAATATCAGCTTTGGTTCACTGACCTAGTCCTTAAGAGATTATTTCTTTTTCCTCACTGTGTTCAGAGCAGTTGCAGATCAGCTATAGCTTTAGATATTCCCCTTCAAGGGGGCTGAGAGCAATCAGGCAGGCCAGTTCAAAGAGGAATCCCAATCCATTCTTTGTTCCAAAAGGAAGAAAGCCAATGTCTTTATACCAAAGCTTTGCTTCAGAAGAAAAAACAACAGCAGTTTCACTCTAATCTTTAAATCCCCATGCAGCTCCAGTAAAAAAGAAAAACGAAAAAAGACAAAACAATGATTATCCAGAACAAAGCTCTCAAAGGGCTTTCCATCTCTGCAACAGCCTTACTAATGATCCACTCTCATCAGTCTGTCTTCCTTTTCTTTATTACTTTCCTGCAGGCTCATTTTTGGTTAAATTAAACCTTCCAACTCTTGCTTTTTTACTGTCACTATGTAAAAGAAATACTACGGTCAATCTTTAAAGGGATTCTGAAAGTCTTACTGTCGTCTGATTCATGACTCTTCGTGTGGTGCCCTGAGCTGGCAGCTACAGACATCCAGGCTCCCTTGCCTTCCTTCCTGACTGAGACTCTGTGCCACTCAACTTTGCAGTACTTGGGTTGGTGCTGGTTACAGGTGTCACACTCCTTTCTGAGTCCTTTTGCCCCATTAGTAAAACACTGACATGGACTCTGCATGGTACAGAAAAGTTAAGGAAACAGAATACTCATAGACATAGACACATGCGTGCGCACGCGCACACACACACACACACACATCACTTCGAGTAGCTCAGCACATTTAAAACATGGTCCTCCCAGCAGCTGAAGCAATGAAGCTAGGTTTCTTACAGCTGCATCAGCTCTTTGAATTCACTGGTACCTTCTAACAGTGAAGGCACACGGGGATCCTTCTCTCTCTGTCTTTCTCTGGGCACATGAAATTTGTAAGAGATACCTTTGAGACAGCTGCCACACAGATTTGAATACAACTGTCCAATGGATTTATAAGGTTTTGGGTAGAGACATGTTATGTAGATGAATAGCATGATGACACAGGTTTTATCTCCTTAGAAGAAAGATTAATATAGTCCTTCAGTATTTCAGATGTCCCACCTACAGGAACCATAGAGTAAAGAAGCCAAGCTGTTAACCAGTGCTATTCAGTACCATGTGTGAAATACAGTAAAAGAAAATATCTAAGGATGAAAACAAAACCAGACAGGAGCAGGCAACACTTGTTAAGAGAGTATGTTAATAAAAACACTGAGGATGAGTTAGAAATTGAACCACTTATTGTTGATAGATGAAGCCAGGAAATCAGCTGCTCATTGGAGCAAAGCAGAACTTCTGTGCAGTGACATGTTTTAGATTATCCACTCTGATTAAAGTGGAGAGGGAAAAGATACTAACCCAAGAAGATGGACGTTGTTCATTTCAGCTGTCAGGATGAGAAAGCGAAAATGAAAGAAGCTTTCAACTTCAAAAAGAATCTCTCTCAAGTTCCTGACTAAAGAAGAAGCATTTTGTTACCTGGAAAGCTGACCTTTTCAGGGTCTTGCCTCTCCTTTGCTTGCATAAGCAGGCTGAAAGAGAACTTTAAAAGCTTGCTGCAGCTTTGCATGTCTG